>NW_014040560.1:0-1200000 GCF_000143105.1 Grosmannia clavigera kw1407 | reverse complement strand
CTTTTCGTATACCGTCTCCCATTTTTCGGCCTCTCGAATGTCGTATTGCTGATTGCGCTCCGGATTTGTAACATTAGGCATGGTCTTGAACACCGTCATGGCTGGCACAAATATCATTTTCCAGAACTCCATCGCACCGACGGCAGTGCACTGAGCAACTGGCTGTCCATCTCCGGTAGTTGCGGCAGTGGCTGCAACGGAAGCTCCTGGTTGTGCAGCGAAATCAGGGGCTTGTGACTATTGGCCATTGCATTGCGAGAGGCTCTCAAACCGAGCATGATACTTTGGGAGGCTATTGCGGGCGAAGTCGATGACCAGAGAATGATCTGGCAAGGCTAAATCAAGAGGGTCATTCTTTTCAGACATCTGGCTGGATCACTGGACTTCGACTGCGGTCTAGGCTACGTCAACGTCGCTTCAAAGTGCAGGCAGAAGTGTAAGCTATATATACTTTGATACTACAAGTGCCTTTCTACACAAAACGCATAATATGCATCGGATTGATAGTTTCGAAGTCGGGGTTTCAAGCCCTCTTCCTCGGTTAGTTTGCTGACGGCCATCTTGAGCAGGTTGCACACCTTTCCGTGAGAGAATGCTGCATGGGGGCGAAGGCTCGTCTCAAGATGTATCACCTGCAGAGCTCCGAGGGTGCACCCTTGTAAGCAATCCTACGTTGGCAACAGAGCATAAACGCCCGGGTAGTTCTAGAGATAGCGATGTTCACCTCTTATTGGCGACGGACTCGACGGCCTCCCCCAAGCGGCCTGTCTGGTCGAACAAAGACGGCACGTTGTGTCCAATAGGGCCTGCAGTTCATTCAGCTTACAATGGCAACCCAATAATCATGTCCGTTGACCGAATGTGCCAAATAGGAGGCTCTGCATTTGCACGAGAATTCATCTGCACAAGACGAAGCGTCTAAAGCTCGATTCTTACTGGTGCGATAGAGCGACGTCTGAAGTGTGTCGCCTGAAAGCTCTCCTATATAACCTGCCCAAGCTCTCATATTCATCTTAGTACATATTGCAAGCCGACTCCAGTCTTTAGATAACCCACGTTTCCCTTCTTCTGCAGGTTGAACTCGGTTCGGCACCAACTATTGGCGTTGTTTACTACAACCACAGTTTTGTCTCGTCCAAAGTCACGATAGCACTAGAATGGCAGACAAAAATTTGGCCGGCACGGCTGTACAGCCTGGAATCGAACGAACCACTATTGACGCAGAGCTTTCTGTGTCAGATGCCATTCATAAAGGTGCAGAAGTGGGCTTGGTTGACCCAGCAGAGCTTCCGGTTGCCATCCAAAAGGATAGCGACGGAGAGGGGCATGAAGACGGCCACGACAGGGCAGAGCTAGTTTCCAGCAAGGGCAAGGATGGAACCCAGGATCACGGGCTCGATGACAGAATGCTAGAAATGCGGCTGAGAGACGGCCTCGAAAGCGATATTGTCAAAATAGGCGATTAAGCAGAGGACTGTACCTCGCGTATGGGCCGCATTTATGCTGAAACCAGACAGCAAATCGAGTTGCGCGAAATGGGGATAATTTTGCGCAATAATGGCAGAAAGCCGCATACAGAAGGCAAAAAGGACGACAAAGACACTCTTAAAGACGACGGGCCCCAGGTTGAAGAGGACGACACGTTTCGGACGGAGGGAGATGCCGGCTTGCCGCCAGCCAAACCCGGCTTTTATCGGGTCATTTGGAAATACTTCAGTACGCTGTGCATGAAAACCGACAGCAACTCGTTTGCTATCGACGTCCTGGAAGGAGAGCCAATTCTGGCCATGGAGCCGCCCTTCGTGCCGCCCGCGAAGAAGACGGCCAACAGCCAGGTTCTGAGGGCGTTGCAGACCAAGGACTCCTCAATTCCAGGAAAGGCGCCCCTGCCAGAACGCATCCGCTTCCACTCAAAGCAGCTTGCCGGTATCATAGACATGCTTTATCCTGGTTCAGAAGCGATCCAATACGATACCATTCTGCTCCGCCCGTATAGGATTCTCGTCTACCTTGATGAACCATTGCGAGCTTGGCACCGTATGCTGCAGTCCAAGTTCGGCAGACAAGCCAAGACCCTTTCTTGTGCTCGTAGAGCAGAAGAGGGTGGTGCAACTGAAGCTTCTATTGCACACAATGAGACAAGTGACGGCAACAAGGACAACGCCAAAAAGCCGCCATCGACCGAGAGCGATGATGTCGATGAACGGGACAGAGATGAGATGATGATGATGGACCTAGAAGACAGCGCCACTTCATTCGCTGCACTCCGCCACTTGGAAGTACTCATTGAATTTATGGATACGGATATTGCTCAGAAAATTAGCTATCTCAAAAGCGCCGACTGTCAACACGTCACGTTCTCTGATATCTGGTATCTCTTCGAGCCAGGCAGCCTTGTCATTGGTAACAACGGCAAGCAGGCATATCGCGTTCTATATGTACGCATGCCAGCATACAAGCCCCCCCATTATTTGCAAAATAAATTGCACTTGCCATCGTGGGATAGAGAAGATAGCGCCATCATGCTGTCGTCCGTTTATGTGGATTTTGACGGAAAGTTCCTAGGCCCTGTCAGAAAATGGAGGTATATCGACTATTTTGAAGGCGAGAAAGACGTGACCTCTCTCGAAGTATACCCCATTCGTTTTCATAAATCTCGGATCCAGGCGGCTACAATAGGCGAGCTTAGTCCAGGAAGTGAAGGCGAGGCTACACTGCCGGCGGACCAAAAAAAATATCTGGTCTGATCTTGTGAGACGGGGAGAGACGTTCCTCAGACACGCCAACGCCCCAATTTCAGGATTCCATCCCCTGTACTATTCCGGACCAACGATTACGGCGATGGGTGAGGTTGAAAGCCAGGTCGTTGTCGACTTCGAAGCCGCCTTCACCGTTGACGATCACGCCATGTCAGATTGGCGACCGAAGGTCGTGTCAATTGTCGGAGACGTCATGTTAGCACCTGAAGATGAGTTCTCGCAACAGCGCACCCGTCTCGAGGTAGAAAATATCGCCGATGACCTATTGGTGGATTGGCGCAGACAACATGCCTACATGAAGTACGTGCTCGCTAAATCTGGTATGGAACTGCTATCTGTGGCTATCTTCCCGCGGCCAATAGACAAGACGGACCCGAGTAAGGGCCTGACAGAAGAAGATATGGCCATCATGTCGTATCGCGTGTTTGGATTTGTTTTGCGAAACCGCAAATGGGGTGTGTTCAAGGCTTCACGGCTCCTTTGCAAACATAATTTTCGTGTCCTGGCTAACATTGCCGTCAACCACCATCAGCGCAACTGGACCTCATGTATTTGAACGAGAAACTCCCGTCCAAGTTCGGAAACGGGGATAAATCTTGTCACGATAACGACATAGCGTCAAATACATTCGATCGGCTGGTCCTACCAAATGGGCACGCCGACATCATCCTCGGCCTTGTGGACCAACACTTTCGCAACAAGCAGTTGGCAGGTAACAGAGGAAATTACACCGATATCGTTCGGGGCAAGGGCAATGGCTTGATAATATTGCTTCACGGAGCACCTGGCGTTGGCAAAACAACTACAGCTGAGGGAGTTGCGGAAAAGTTCAATAAGCCTTTGTTCCAGATTACCTGCGGTAAGTCGTCCTTCCACGCCTGACCATAGCCTTGGCTAATTTGTGTTTTTTGGGTTGGAGGCGATCTGGGTACAACTGCAAAGGATGTGGAAAAGGCGCTAGATATGAACTTTGCCTTGGCTAGTCGCTGGGGATGCGTCTTGCTGCTGGACGAAGCAGACGTCTTCCTTGCGCACAGAACCAAGGAAGATTTCGTACGAAACGGCTTTGTTGCGGGTAAGTTGTTCCTGGCCTTGACTTTTATCATCATTGTGACTGCTAACAGGCACAATAGTATTTCTACGTGTGCTGGAGTATTATTCTGGCATCCTATTCCTCACGACGAACCGGGTAGGCGACTTTGACGAGGCCTTCGCCTCTAGGATTCACATCAGCCTTTATTACCCTGAGCTCGATCTTCAGAAGACCAACCAGGTATTCATTCTAAACCTGGAGCTCGTCCGCGCCCGCTTTGCCGCCAGAGACCGCATTATCGAGTCAGATGACGTAGAGATTGGCAGCTTTATACGCCAGTATTGGGACGACAACCCATTTGAACGCTTGAACGGCCGACAGATACGCAACGCTTGCCAAACGGCCGTGGCACTCGCCGAATATGATGCCAACGGAAAATGCCCTATGGTTGCCGCCGACCTCAATCAGCCAGTCAAGCTGAAAGTGTTGCATTTTAAAAAGGTCGCCGACGCATACCTTGAGTTTTCCCGCTACGTGCGAGACATTTACGGAACGCATGCCGCGCGACGCACCAAAGAGGCTGGGCTGAGGGCTATGTGGGTAGACAACAAGGGGAATGTGGTTGGCAACATCGGGCCCAAGGGATCCAAGAGGACGCGGTACCAGCGGGCGGCTATGGGGAAAGAGCCCGTGCAGCAATTCCCACCGCATGGCTCATACAACCCAAATCCATATTATCAACAGCAGCAACAGCAACAGCAACAGCAACAGCACCAGCAGCGCCCTCAATATCTACGGCCGCAAACCTGGGCCGACCACGGCCAGAACAAGGGACACCAGGGTCCAGTAACGCAGCAGATGCCGGACAGTATGGGCCTCCACAGCCACAGCTGTATCATGGCCCTGGTACGGCTCAAAATTATGCTACCGGTTCCTATCTCGGCGACGAAAGCGGAGGCGGGCACCCGCAGCAACAAGCAAGTAACAATGCGCCAGTCCAGCGGCCTATTCCGCTGCGACAGCCAGGGCAACAGCGGTCTGCTGGGGAATATGACCAGTCTGGTGGTGGTGCTGGATATATGTATAAAGATGATACCGGGTCGGAATTTCGTGAGGCGCCGTATTAGGGGACGGAGATAAGTGACAGAAACCTACCATCAATAATATACGGCTTTAAAGTCTGTAGATCTCTTGTGGTTTCTACTCGTTGCTACTTCCACTCATGCCGGCCATCCTAGCAGACTATCAAGCCTGGCGGAAACAAAGCACCAGTACCAAAATCCAAGGCACCAGGTTGAACGTCTCCACACGTCTAGTCACATCATAGCACATTCACAACGCCTGTATCAGAATGTACGGAGTAGCTTATGTCTTACTTGGGATTGACTTGCGCCAGTCTTTAGACTTTTGATTGTCAAAGAAATACAATTCATTGGTATTGTAGCGCTGCATGCGCAGGACACCCGAAAAAACAGCGAGGAGTAATCATCATCCTTTTCCATCTGCTTTATTGTCTCGTAGTCTTGGTCATCCTTTTCCAGTCCCAAACGCCGAGAATGCCGCAGTCCATCCCTTCCCATCCCGCCGGTCACATTGCTTTCTCTAGTAGAAGAAGCCAATGATCTTGCCGGACACGTGCTTTCTCCGGGCCTCCTCGTGGTCCATAATACCAGCAGACGTGGTCAGGATGATGTAACCGAACTGACGGGCAGGCAGCAGCTTGACGACCCACTTCTCCAGGTCCGACAGGCGCACGTTGTAGCGGGGGGAGATGACAGCGGTCTTGTTCAGGCGGCCGTTCAGCTGGACGACGATCTTGCCAGACCGGTGGTCGTCGACCTCCTCGAATTCGCCAATGTAGCCTAGACAATGAAATGTCAGTATGTATGTAGCGTAGGGTTAAACGTATAGACGTCATGTAAATATGCCAATAACAGCTCCGAGAAACGTGTAAGCCCTCGCAAATCAATCTATCGGCAACTTAAAAGACTAGTGTCGTGGGTATTGAAACCGTCGTCCAGTTATCATGCCGAACATAGTGTTCGTTTCGTTGGAGAGCATTGGCATACAACATGACGAGGGGAACCCGGATCAACGTACCGTGCTTCTGCATGACGCTCAGGAACTTGATGATGACCTTGGAGCTCGGGCGGATCAAGACCTGGCGCTTGCCGGCCTTCTCGGCGTTGTTGATGCTCTTAAGAGCATCGTGGAGGACAGATGTGCGAACCATTTTGGCTAGTGGTTCAGGATGATGATCTTTTCAATCCAGTTAGTCTCGAGGCTCAAGAGCATGGAGAGTGCCCTTCGATGGAAAAGAAAGAAGGGTTCTGCCTGCTCAGTGCTGAAGGAGAGCAGCGTATCAAAGCCGTTCAGGGAACAAAATTGATTGCTGTCTCCGGCCTCCGCGTCGAGACGCTTGTCGTTTCCTTCATGATTGCTTTTATGCGCTCACGGCGGAAAGATTGTCACTCCCCCCTTATTTCTTTTCCCACGTCGGGCACAGCCTAATAGACCATGTTGTGTGGAGGATGAAACCTACCTGAATTGATGATGCGATGGTGCCGGTTGGGTGCGTGAAGGAAATGAAGCTTAGTTCTTACTTTTTCCTACACCCAATTTTATTACCGGCGTTTTTTTCTCGTGCGAGGAAACCTACCGGATAAAACTTGCCCCATGCGCCGCACACACAAAATGTCGTGTGGACCCTAACCTAAGTGGGTTGTAATTGGTGAATTATTATATTATGTCAGCGACAACCCGCAAAAAGTGGCTCACACAAAATGTTCACTACTAAGAGATCCACCACTTTTTTTTGTGAAAAACCACACCTTCATGAATCCCATCTCTATCAATCTATAAATCTACAACTCTTCGAGGATCGCCCCGACAGCTTTTTGACAAAATAACAGCAAAATGGTGAGACTCCGAATTTGCCGCTTTCCTCTCAATCTCGACCCCCAGTGGTTCGGCCGCGCAGAATGGACATTGAAATAGAGGGGGGAAGCTTGCGGCGCATGCGGCGAACCACTGGGGCGAGGGGACGAAGCAATCGAACGAGACAACGTCGGGAAACAGGCTTGCTGACTTGTGGAACTCATAGTCGGACGTAGAAGATAACCAGCCCGAAGTTCAGGAGGAGGTTGAGGTGTCCGCGGACGCCGCCTCCAAGGGCCAGATGTCGGTCCTGGACGCCCTCAAGGGTGTTCTTCGCCTGGCCCTCATCCACGATGGCCTTGCCCGTGGTCTTCGTGAGGCCTCGAAGGCGCTCGACCGCCGCCAGGCACACATGTGTGTCCTGAACGAGGCTTGCGAGGAGGACGCGTATAAGAAGCTCGTCATCGCTCTGTGCTCCGAGCACAAGATCCCCTTGATCAAGGTCCCCGACGGCAAGCAGCTCGGCGAGTGGGCTGGTCTCTGTACGTTTCTATACCATATCTTACCCAGCCTGATCTCCTACTCAGCAGCGACTAACATGTTTGTGTCAGGCGTTCTCGACCGCGAGGGTAACGCCCGCAAGGTCGTCAACTGCTCTTGCGTCGTCGTCAAGGACTGGGGTGAGGAGTCGCAGGAGCGGTCTATCCTCCTGAACTACTTCCAGACCGAGCAATAAACGCTACGGAAGCTGGAAACGGGAAGCTAGATGGAGAAAATAGAAAATCTATATCATCAAACGGGCTTTGAATGAAAGTCTCCCCCCTGTCGAATCAGGGATGAGAGGACCGGTGGGGTACTGGATACCAGGTAGACAAAATGTCAACTGTATTGAGTGTCTTCTCTGATTTTCGGACAAGCTAAAGTCTGCATTGCCTGAGATGTCTCGTGCCATTTCTCGTTCGTAGCAGGAGCGGAGAAATCATTCCATATTTGAATTGAGCCCCACGTGAAATAAAACCATTCTTGCAAGGTCCGCGACTAACAGGCGAAAACACTAGCAAAGCACAGTCACGTGAGTCCGAGTCTCCCCGGATTAGGAACCCGTGCACGGACCGGATAATCGCTCAACAACTTTTCAGCCGTCGCCGTTACCAGTAGGCAGGATCTTTCCCCCTCTGCAGAACACGACAAACGACGCGTTCTCGTTATTGTTCCCGACCATTCGGCTTCTTCCTACCGGCCTTTCTCACTTTGCTTTGGCCGAGTCTGATTGGAGGGTCCGCACAGGTACTCTGTCTGCAATCTCCGAGCCACCGAGAGACGTGCAGCCGTGATTCCTGTCTCGTCAGCGTGTCTACCATCATCTGATGGGCATCCCTATCATTTAAACCTTTCCTATTTCCATCCTCGCGCCGCCGGGTTGGCGATGGCGACCAAACCTCTGTCTCCCGCGGAGGCGGAGCTTGTCAGGTACGTGACGACATTCTTCAGTTCACATCGCACTCATTGACCACGCGTGCTTTGCAGCTCCCTGACGGAGGACGACATTCCCACGAAATTGCGATGCGCCATTTGCAGCAAACTGGCCGTGAATGCGTACAAGCTCCCATGCTGTGAACAGCTGATCGACGAGACCTGTAAGTAGACGCGATACGCGATATGCGAAAGCAGTACAATGGTAGCTAACCTGGCGTATAGGCCATGACACTCTGCCGTCGACTTGTCCTGTCTGCGAGCACACGCCGCTTTCCGCAGCGGACTGCAACCCGAATAAGGTGATGCGGTCGACGATTCGTGTCTTTATCAAGACCGAGCTCAGGAAGCGGGAAACGAGCCGCGCCAAGCAATCGAAAGACACGCCACCGGCGACGGCCGTGCCTGTGGAGGCCAAGGAAAGCACACAGTCTTCTGGGACGGTGGGGGTGGCTGCAGTCTTGGCTGGGGAGTCTCAGGAGGTGGAGGCATCCTCAAATATAGTTGATAACGCCGTTCAAGCGGAAAACTCTCAGATGCAGGAGGTGGTCGTTGCGGAGCCAACAGAGGATGCCTCGATTAAGCACGACAACGCCAGCAGTTCTGGGGCAGCTGACAAGATTGTTCGTAATCCTCATTCTTTGTGTGATGCTTTGGCACCTACGGCGTACCCATCCGAGCCGAAAGGCTGTTCCTTGCGTTCTTTGCGTTCTTTGCTAACATGCCGTAATAATCGTCACGCTGTTAAGGCAACAGAAATTATGGAAGGGATTGCAGATGTCGAACCTGCCGTTTCCCAGGTCGATGGAGTGGTTGGAGCCGACTCCAACACCGACCCAGCAGCAGCCACCAGCAGCCAAGAGGTGGCTGAAACGGCCGAGGCGACCGAGCTGTCCGTGCCGCAGGGCGAAAAAAGTGCCACAACCAGCAGCAACGCGAATGGCGGTGGAGGCTTTGATGGAAGCACGACAGCCGAAAACTTTGCTGGCATGAATGCGAACTTCACTGGGGACTTTAGCCAGATGCAGATGATGATGGCCATGCAAAACGGGATGATGCCAGCCGGCTTCGGCTTTCCTATGATGGGTAAGTTTGCGCGGAGGACAAACGCATGACCCCAACGTTTTTTATTTTATTTTTATTTTAGGAAAGCAAAATCTGACAGACGGTACTGTTTTAGGCATGCCTGGCATGGGCATGGATCCCGCAATGCAGGGCATGTACATGAATGGCGGATTCGGGGCGCAAGGCATGGGCATAAACGGCATGAACGGCATGAACGGCTTGAACAACATGAACATGATGGATGGCGGGTTTGGCGGCTCAGGGTCCAATAACTGGAACGGGCAACAGTCATGGCAAATGGCCCAAGATAATTTCAATCATCAAAATGCTGCTGGTATGGGCACCGGTGATTTTGGGTCGTATAACACAAGTTTCCAAGCAGGATACAATCAACCAGGTAACTTCCAACAGAACCAGTTCAATCAGTTCCGTGGGTTCGGACGCGGACGCGGCCGTGGTCGGGGGTTCTACAACGGATATGGCCGTGGCGGCTTCGTCAACAACATGGGCTATGGACCGAACGCGAACTTTCCGGTCCAGGGCCAAGGGTTTGGACCTCAGCAGTCGATGTATGGCGACGGTAGCGGCAACGCGGTGAACGGCGAAGAAGCCGGCAACAACATGACGGGCGAAGACGACAGCGCGATGCCAGCGAGCAACGATGGCCACGACAGCAGCAACGGCAACCATGATGCAGCCGGTAACAATGCTGATCCGGTGGAACGCAGCACAAGTCAGGCGCCTTCTCAACCAGCCGCCGAAGGTTCGGAGTCGGAGGCGGTGGATTTGCGTGCACGAATCCCCGTGTTCGAGTCTGGTGATCGTAGTCGTCTACAAAACGGCGACCGCTCTGACGGAGGACCGGGTTCTGGGCCACAGGCCTTCCCGTTCAGCCCGATGCAGATACGAACGCACGTTGAAGGCAGTAACGGGCCGGCAGCAGCAGCCAGCGTCCCTGACATTCCTTTGAATGCACCGTCAGGCCCTCGCGCGATGCGTCAAGGGCTTCCTAACACTAGTACTCTTCACCTGCGCGCACGTGGGTATAATATTGACGACGGCAGCCGGACGGTCAACGCGGTCACAGGCGGCTCGGGCAATAACAGCCCAGCGGTTGAGCAAAAGAGCCAGAGAGAGTCCCGCAGTAATTCGGTCAGCTCGAAGCGGCGGGACTACGGCCGTTATAGAGAGCGCAGTCGGGATGCGAGCAAGAGCGGTGGTGGAAGCCACAGCCGAGACTATGGCCAAGACCGGGACAGAGACCGGGAGGCAGAAGCAGACGTTGGTCAAGGCGAAGATGGCAGCCACAAAGAGCGGCCAGCGGTGGATGAAGTTAGCGAGGAAAAGCCGGGCGCGGATGGGGAACGAGGCCGCGGCCGTTCTGAATCTCGCAGCAGCCGCAGCCGAAGCCGCAGCCGAGACGGCCAGACAGACGATGCCAAGCACAAGCGGAACTACTCTGAAGTTTCAGCAGCAGATGTGCAGCAAGAAGCGGCACCGCAGCGACGTGGCCGTCAGCGAGGCAGAAGACGGCGTGGACGCAGAGGAGGCGACAAGAAGGCAGATGAGCCACCAGCACCTGCACGACTAGACGACGGACACGGGCGCACAGGACGATCGCGGTCGGCGTCGCCGCCACGGGACGATCTCAGACGGCCTGGCAGTCGTGGACACCGAAGCCGCAGGGATCGCGAGAAGGAGAGAGAGCGGGAAAGAGAGCGGGATGATTACCGGCGACGATCGCACAGGGACGACGAACACGATCGGGAGCGGGAGCGAGATAGGGACCGAGAACGCGACCGTGAGCATCGGGACCGCGATTGGGATCGGGATCGGGAGCGAGACCGAGACCGCGACCGCGACCGGGATGATGATCGAAGCCGTAACAAGGAGAGAGCTCGCGATCGGGATCGAGAGCGGGATCGAGAGCGAGAGCGGGAACGGGAACGGGAACGAGACCGTGGGCGTGATCGTGACCGGGAACGGGACCGGGAGCGTGACCGGAACCGAGATCGAGACAGAGACCGCAGTCACGGACGCGACCGTGATCGAGAGAGAGCGAGAGATGGAAACGGGCAAGGAGCAGGACCTGGAAGCAGCTCGCAGGCGGCTCCCAATGGTCCTAAAGGGGCTGCAGGGCCATCTGGGGCGGCGGCTGGAAAGGGCAGCCTGGACCCGTATGCGGCCGAGCGTGAGCGGCGGATGCGCGAGCGGATGGTGGCAGAAAAGCAGAAGATTGCCGGGATATCAACCCTCGCAGGATCGAAGCGCGGTCGCGACGACTTTGAAGAGGGTGGTGGCCAAAACGGCAGTGGAGGCGGCGGTGGAGGTGGCGGTGGAGGTGGCGGTGGAGGAGGAGGAGGTGGAGGTCGACGAAGCCGGCGCAGAGGCCGTAGAGGCGAAGCAATTGCTACGGAAGACGCCGGACAAAGGCTTCGACGCAGCGAGGCTGAGCGAGACGGTGGTCAGAGATAGGACGAGGATGAAGCCCGGTTTCTCGTTCCTTTCTCTCTTTTGTATTGACGTTGATTAATGTGTGGAGGGGGGAGGGGTTGGAAGGACAATCTGGACAGGGAGGGGCAGAGAGCAGTGTTGCTCTGATGTTGCATCGAGTAGTATTTAGAGGTCATAAGATATCTTCCACACCACAACTCCAAGACTCAGCTTCTTCCAAGATGCTCTGACAGCGACCGTTTTGAGCCGCGTCTGAAACGGAGAGGGCGAAACGGTTGAGCGACCAATGACAACGCGCCATCCGGCCAAGAGGCCCCGCTCCTTCTCCGTTGACGACTGGCAATGGATTGGGCGGGAAAGGCGGGGTTGCCTGATGTCGACTGAGCTGACGGTCAGCTGGCGACGGGTCTTTTTTGGAAAAGGCCCCCCGGCTTCCCAGACGGGAATCCCCCCCCATCCCTCCTTGTTGTTGCGTGTAAAGCTCTCACCTCGCGGTCGACCCCCTTACACAGTGCAGTGCAGCTCTCCTCCATCCTATTCGCGCTCTGGACGCTTTCCATCATTCGTGCTTCCTCCTATTCCGGCCGAAGCTCGCCTGCGACGCCCCATGTCCATTTCTTATCAGTCTCCCTCGCTCACCGTCGTCCACGCCAACATCTTATCATGCGGCCGCCCGAGGCGTTTGCACGCCGCCGTTCTGTCGCTGCGGCTGTTGATGCCGACCTCTCCGTGCACATGGCCGGCGACAGTGGCAGCGGCAGCACAGCGCCGGCGATGACCTATTTCCTGGCAGCCGAAGACGAGATCGACGCGGCCGTCGAGAGCTCCTGTGGGGCCGGATTCCACCTTCGCGAGCTGGTGAAGTGTAACCAACAGCAGCAGCAGCAACAGCAGCAGCCGCAGCGGCACCAGCACCAGCACCAACACCAGCAGCTTCTACAGATCGCGTCGAGCCAACCGCAGCCGTCTCAGCACCGCAGAGTGGAGGCCACGACGGTGGAAGTGGAAGCTGCTGCAGTCGTGGCATCGAGCTCCACACCGCTCAGTCGGGACGACGGCCACGTCAGACGCGAGGACCACGAAGACGACAGCCGCCCTGCTCCTGTCGATGTTCCGAGCATCAGCCATCGTCCCCGCACACCAGCTGCGACCAGACACGATCTCAACCTTGACCACGACCGTGATCTGGTCCGGTCCATCTGTTCTCCCTCGCTCTCGCGGCCCAGCACGCCAAGCCTGTTTGGCACGCCGGGCCCGGCCTCGCTGTCGGCCCTGAGCAGCCCGTCGTCCCGGCACAACTCGCTGGCGAGCTCGTTTCTGGACGACAGCGAGCCAGACCCGGTCGTGCTGCCCGAAGGCGGAGAACACGGCCGGTTTGGCAGTTTTGACGGCAGCCATCACCACATCCACCAGATCGCGGCCAGCAGTCCGCCGTCCCTCGCCGCCTCCGCCCTCTCGATCGCGACGGCCGACGATAGCCGGATGATGGACAGCGGCAGCGCGCCGCAGCTGATCATGCCCAGCATCCAGATGCCCAGCCGGCGACCCTTTACGGCCACCGGCCGGCAGCTCGGCCGGCTCAAGGTGCTCATCGCCGGTGACACTGGCCTCGGCAAGACGTCGCTCATCAAGGCCATCGTGCAGTCGTGCCAGCACATTGTACACGTCGACCACATCGCTCCGGCGAGTACCGTCGGCCGTCGTCGATCGGCCCCGGCCAGCCGACCTGCCCTGGGACACGCACACACGCACCGTCGGCCGTCCCGGTTTTCACCGCCCGACCAGTCCACCGGCAAGATCACCGAGATCTATGCGAGCACCAAGCCGTACCCGGCCTGGTGGAGCGAGCTGGACGACAGCCGGGCCCCAACCAAGAGGAAGAGCCTCGGCGACAACGTGCTCGACCGCAACATCTGCTTTGTCGACACGCCAGGCTACAGCGGCCAGACATCCGTATGTATCGCTTCTTCGACGACCCTGTCTCTGTGCTGTGCTGACGTTTGACAGGTCATGGACGCTATCACACCGGTGGTGCAGTACGTAGAGTCGTTCTTGCACCGGCTGCGTTCGAACGCGCTGAGCGATGCCGACCTCGTCAGTCTCTTGACGGGTGATGGAGGGCTGTCGATCGACGTGGTCTTCTATCTCGTTTCCGGAGGTCGGTTCTCTTGCGTCTCCTGCGATCGTCTACCAAAGCTGACACATCTGCCGGACATTTAGATCTGAAGCCGGCCGACATTGAATATCTGCGACTGCTCGCACCACTGACCAACATCATCCCTCTGCTGGCACGGGCAGACACGATCGCGTCCGAGACCGAAGTCGCGTGGGCCAAGGAGCGGATGGCCAAGCAGCTTCTGGAAGCCAACATACAGCCGTTTGCCTTTGCAGCGCCGGCAACGGCCTTGGTTTTGCCCTATGCCATATCGAGCACGCCGGGCGTCGACCTCGACACGATGGACGCGAGCCTTCTGATGAGCCCCGACTACGTCCAGCCGCTGGTGCCGACCGAGTTGGCTCAGCTGGTCGACCGCGTCTTCTGCCCGGACGGCGCCTCTCGTCTGCGCCATGCGGCTGCCCGCAAGTCCGTCCAGTGGAGGAAGTGCGGGCTTGATGCGGACGCGGGCAGCTCGTTGCTGTTGTCGTCGCCGTCGTCGCCGCCGGTGCCGTCACGGCCCCAGCACCTCTACCGGCCCCTGAACCTGAACCTGAGCCTGGCCCGGATGGCCGACCACACGCAGCGGGAAGAGCGGCTGGCCCAGATCCGGCTGGCCACCTGGGCCGCCGAGCTGCAGCGCCACCTGGACAGCGAGCGGGCCCGGTTCGAGAACCTGGCCCGGAACGAACGTGCCGTCTGGCTGACGGAGCGACTGAGCGAGTGCGTTCAGGATGGAAGCCTGGTGGCTGTGGCTGCCGATCACCGCAGCCGAAGCCAAAGCCAAGGCCATGGGCTGAAGCGACACGATACCCGCACGCATCACGGCTACCGCGCCGACCTCTTTGGCCAGAACAAGAAGAAGAGCCGACGGCCGTGGTCGACGAGGTCCGTGTCGGCATCACTCTGCCACGAAGACCCGCTCGGCCTGCTCGAGGTCACGGCAGGCCTGAGGGCCCGCGGCTGGCTCGTTCTCGAAGTCCTCGGCAGCCTGAGCATGCTCGGCGGCATGGCGCTGTGGGTGGCCCGGTACAACTACCACCTGCAGCTGTACGGCTGGGTCGTCGACGAATGGGCCAAGTTCTGGGGCGGGGGCCGTTGAGGCGTTTGTCGCTTTCCGTCTATTCTTCGTTTGCTTCCTTCTGGACCACCAACGCATGTCCTCTTCCTCCTTTTTTCTGAATACCACGCTCAAACACATACGACCAGTTTCACCATAATCACTTACTTCATTCATATTCAAGGGTCTCGTCGGGCGTTGTGGAATCGGGAATCATTCTTCCCTCTTATAGATATGCCACTATAATTACAGCCAAGATTAATGCACTTTTAGTGGACGTTTGCCTCAGGCGCGCTAAGCTGTAATTGTTCGTATTTTTTCCGTATTCACTCCGTCCTTCGTATCTTACTCGACCTATCAATGTCGATCTTTCCGTTTCCTACATCGTTTGCTGCTGCTGCTGCTGCTGCTGCCATCCTCCTACACAACACAGCTTCATCGCCAGCACGCTCTCTCCTTTGCGTCGGCCTATTTAAACTCCTTCTCTCTCCCACTTCTCCCGCCACTCCCTTGACAATCCGAGCACCGTCTGCCGATTCCGAGAACCGAATTGCTGGGTGCTGTTGCTATTGTGTTGGAGGTGTTGCTGTTTTGACACCACAATCGTCCCATCTTTTTTTTATTCGCGTTTTGGACAACTCTTCCATCGAAAGAACAACAATCGACTGCATAGATTCTCGCCCCCCCTCCCCCCAACAACGCACGTCGACTTGTCACCTCCCCAACAGCGGCAGAGAATTTTTCTTCCGCACCTCCACTCTGGCCACGCCCGAGTTCATGACAGACTCACAGCTCCCCCAATCTCGCCCCTTTGCACCCTGAACAGCGACGAGGCGCATAGAACGAGGAGGAAGACCGCAGCAGACAGGACCAATCCGCAGCCATGAACACCGAGAAGCAGTATGGCGTCACGCCGCCCCTATCGACAGAGATGCCGACCGAGGAGCAGCGCCGCCAGACCGACGCGCTGCTGGAAGAGCTGCGACAGCAGGGAACGTTTGAGAGCACGGCCGAGACGCAGAAACGGTGAGCTTTTGCCGTGTGCACAGGGTGGCGCTCAACGAGGCCCGTCCGTCCTCTCTTGCTAACGCCCTCCCCCCCTTTTCTGCAGCTTCAAGGTGCTCGAGTCGCTCCGCATGGTTGCCGACGCATTTGTGAAACGCGTCGCGAAAGAGAAGGCGCCAGACAACCCGACGCTCTTCCGGGATGCGTGTGCCAAGATCTTCACGTACGGCAGCTTCAGGCTGGGCGTCTACATGCCCGGCTCCGACATTGACACACTGGTGGTCGCGCCCAAGTACGTATCCCGCGAGGACTACTTCAACTACTTCCCCGAGATGCTGCAGGCCATGACGCCGCCAGGCTCCATCACCGACTTGACCCCTGTCGAGGACGCGTTTGTGCCCATCATCAAGTTCGAGTACAACGGCATCAGCATCGATCTCATCTTCTCGCGTGTCCTCCTGACCCAGCTGCCGTCCGATGACAAATGGGGCTTGAAGGACTCTAACCTGCTGCGCGGCCTCGACGAGGCCGAGCTGCGCTCCGTCAACGGCACCCGTGTCACCGACGAGATCCTGAGCCTCGTGCCCGAACAGCGCACCTTCCGCGATGCCCTGCGCGCCATCAAGCTGTGGGCCCAGCGTCGCGCCATCTACGCCAACATTGTCGGCTTCCCCGGCGGCGTCGCCTGGGCCATGATGGTGGCCCGCGTCTGCCAGCTGTACCCCAAGGCCACCGGCGCCGTCATCGTGTCCAAGTTCTTCGGCATCATCCTCCGCTGGCCGTGGCCGAACCCGGTCCTGCTGAAGCCCATCGAGGACGGCCCGCTGCCAGTGCGCGTGTGGAATCCCAAAGTCTACCGCGGCGACCAGTTCCACATCATGCCCATCATCACCCCGGCGTATCCGTCCATGTGTGCGACGTACAACATCTCGCAGTCGTCGCTGTCCATCATCAAACGCGAGCTCGAGCGCGCCTCCGAGATCTCGCAGATGATCATCTCCGGCCGCCAGCAGTGGAAGGACCTGTTCGTCAAGCACACCTTCTTCACGTCCGACTACAAGTACTACATCTCCGTCATCTCGGCCAGCACCGAGAAAGACGCTCAGAACACCTGGTCGGGCTTTGTCGAGTCCAAGGTGCGCGTCCTCGTCCAGGGCTTGGAACGTCACGAGTCTATCGCGCTCGCGCGGGCCTTCAACAAGGGATACGAGCGCACGCACATGTGCAAGAACCAGGCCGACATCGATGCTGTCCAGAACGGGAGCCTCGATTTCATGGTCCACAAGTCGGACGAAGCCAGGACTGGTGATGGTGCCGATGGTGCCGCCCCAAAAGATGCCGCAAACTCGGCCGACGCCATCGAAGTGTTCACATTGACGCACTACATCGGCATCGAGCTGGTGGAAGGTATGTTTCTCTGTGCCTCTCTCTCTGTAGGCGCTGATGCTGATCCGATACGATAGGAGCCAAGTCGCTCGATCTCTCTTTTCAGGTGGATGAGTTCAAAGAGCTCTGCTTTGGCTGGGATAAGTACAAGGGAAAGCTGTCGGACGTCGCCACTCTGAGCATTCAGCACGTGCGAAAGTAAGTTGCATCAACAGCCATGTTCCTCTGCGCTCTGCGCAAGAGGGGACTCGGGAGCTAACAGCAAACAGCGTTACTCTTCCAGATGACGTTTTTGAACCCGGAGAGGTGAAGCCCGTACGCCCGACTAAAGGTCTTCGGCAAGGTCGCCGAAACCCGGCTGCAGTTGCAGCCAACGGAAACAAGAAGCGCATCGCGTCAGAAGTAAATTAGTCTCTACGAGATGGCTACGACCTTGAACCTCTGCATGGTGCTAACAGTCTCTCAAAGGACAACTCGTCAAACGCGCCGCCACCGAAACGACAGCAGCCACATGCAACCCAGCAACAGTCTACGGCCATTTCTGCCACGGCAGCAGGCTGAAGGCAGACAGCCGATGCCAGAAGGCGTCTTTGACTATCGGAATTGAAGTCCTCCAAAGTGAGACGGCATGTCGCCAAGGACCACTTGCTGGGCATGGCTAGTTTCCCCGTCCTTGAACTCAGAACAGTCTGGAAAGCCCGGCTCTCACACTTTATTCCAGAAGCACACCCTTCCCCCCCCCCCCCCCATTTTCTTTAAAGGGCTTTGTCAAACGGCGTCTGTGCACCCCGTTACAGACCAGGCTGACATTTGATCTACTCCTATTTCCAAAACAACAAAAAAAGCAAGATTGGGCCGGATTGCCAATCAGATACGCAAAAACCGCCCTGCATTGGGGCAGCAAGAGAAATTCCGAAAGGAAGAACAAAAAAATAATTGACAGCATAAGAAACAGAAAAGCAAGGGACAAGAAGAAGGTGCAAGAAGCGAATGGGAGCGCAAAAGAGCAATCTGCCAGCAACCGACAAGGAGCTGGATATCCTCATTTCGGTTTGGTATTCCATCGAATGCTAACGAACAGTAAACGACTTGCCAACAAAGCTCACGGTTGGCGAAGTCGGTCATATTGGGCAATATCAAGGCGAGGAAACGCCTTGGTTGGTTTTATTTCCTGCATTTTTTCTTCTCACCTCTACACCATTTCCCCGTTATACTCATTTTAGTAAAGGAAACTCCTCGGACAGAAGCCGGGGCACGCGCCTCCTAACCCTGTCTTTCCCAGAGACAGGGCATCTTCATCGTTCTTCGACGTCACGCATGATTTCCTGAAGCCTCGCGTTGCGTGCCGTTATTTTTACTTGCTCACTGTGGGAAGACCATAATAGGCGATGCTTTTTTCGAGAGACTTTTCATTCTCAGACGCACCAGCAAATATGAGACCATGTAACCTAATATTTTACATAGCATCAATTGACACGTA
Organism: Grosmannia clavigera kw1407; assembly: GCF_000143105.1. Classification (NCBI taxonomy): domain Eukaryota; kingdom Fungi; phylum Ascomycota; class Sordariomycetes; order Ophiostomatales; family Ophiostomataceae; genus Leptographium; species Leptographium clavigerum. The sequence goes on along the minus strand of NW_014040560.1, from coordinate 1,181,253 downwards.
AATATGACAGAAACGGAACATGTGGCCTAGGTTATGACGTGAAGGCAGTCAGGCAACGTGGTATAGGCAGCCTCGCTCCTTCCCATAATGACAATTGGTCTCGTATAGAGTCATATCGCAGAGGTAGACGCCCCGGACAGCTCCTGCTGAAAGTGGTTGGCGAGCATCGAAACAGAATCGAAAATCAAGTAATGTTCCCTGTCGTCAACGTTTCCATACAGCGGCAATAACATATTAAATTACTCACTTGCGCAAATTCAGAAGCATGCCTCATACTGCTACAAGCTGCCGATCTCTGGCGGGTCTCCGACCTATTCCATGCACCTCTTCACCGACGCTGGACAGTGACGATGAGCTGTCTAATTACCAGGAGACTCTATTGATGCCGCTGGCAAGAATCGAAGTCGAAAGCCAGGCCTGTGGGAAGTTTAAACAGCGTACGGGCACCTCCCCGCCTTCTTGCGTTGGTTTCCAGCTGACGAATTTTTTTGTACTACTGGGCAGTGATCAAGATCCCGATTCGGAGGGACCAGTTTATACGAATCGGTAGCGGCGAGAAGAGGTTACGGGCCATGATCCAAGACCGACTCCGTACGGTTGCTCTTTTACTGACCTGCATTAGCAACCTTCGAATTAAGGATGCGGGTGTTTCGCCCGTACACTGCGAAATTTATTCTGTCGTCTTTGAAAGCGACGAACGTTGCATCTCTCTAATCTACGTTCGCGACTGCCAGTCGATAACTGGGACGCATGTGAATGGCCACCGCATTGGCAAAGGACCCTACATCACTTCTGCCCAGCTCCTCGAAAACGACGACATTATTCGTGTTGGTCCCTGTAGACTTCAGGTCCGCAGCGACATGGCCCAAGGAGGTGATATGGCATTGAGCCGAACCCAGAGAGAGGAAACCTCTGTATGTGCAAAGAACCAAATACAGCACCGTCTTTTGATTTAATCTTACTTCCAGCAGCTTTTCGAGGACCACTATGTGGTCAGAGATATCGTCATAGGACACGGATCGTATGGCACAGTGCACCTTGCTGTGAACGTCAAGACAAATCGGCAGGTGATATGCAAAGTCCACGATCTAGAAGGGCTCGAAAATCTGGAGCCGTTTGCGATCCGTGGTGTGGACCAGGAAATGTTTATCTGGAGCCATCTTGATCACGTATGTGCAAACACGCGGTCCTAACACCAGCAATAGTCTAAATAAATCTGGCAGCCTAATATCATTGCCTTCCAACGTGCATTTCGGACAAACAAGAACATGTAAGCATCTGCTTACAGTCCGAAAACCTCGCTTGGCACCTTAACGATATATGGCAGGTATACGTTTGCAGAATTGGCAACAGGGGGCGACCTTCACTCTCTCCTGCGACGAAGGAAAATGCTCCCCGAGCTTGAAATCAAGTGGATTACGAAGCAAGTCCTCAGCGCGGTTGCTTACCTGCATAGCAAAGGTGTTGCTCACCAGGACATAAAGCCGGAAAATGTCCTGTGCACTGTCAGCCCGCAGGCCACGCACCGAATCGTGTTGACGGACTTCGGCTGCTCTGGGGTAACAAGCCTGGGGAGATTGCCTTGCGATAGTGGAACAGTCAATTGTCGAGCACCGTAAGGATTTTGTTAGGACTAGGCGCCGTCAAGCTTGACAATGTTACTGAACCGCAAATAGGGAAGTCTGGTTCGCAGGTGGGAGACATGGGGTCTCGGTCGACATCTGGGCTATTGGGGTCTTGACACTGCAGCTTATAGCTGGTGATGATCCCGTCGACATGCCGTTGGAGTTCGCAGACATGTCAGAGATTGGAGAGTTTGTCTGGTCGGTCTTATATAAGAGGATGGCGTCAATGAGCGAGCCCATGTCAGACTCCGGTCTGCGCTTTCTTATGGCATGTCTCAACCTTGACCCCAGCAAACGGCCGTCTGCGAAAGAGGCATCAGGACACATATGGCTGACTAAGCAACCGGAGAGGTCTATCTTTGAAGAGAGAGAGAGGCAGCTAGCTTGGGAACCACGCGACATTCTGATCCCAGCTGTCGTTGATCTTCGAGAAGCTACTCGCACGGTATTCGGTAGCGAATATTGTGCGATGCACGATGCTAGTGAGCTGGAAGGATCACAGGAGTCTGAGCCTGATGACCACAGATTGACTCAAGAGACGTCGCCAGCGTCAAAGGTAATGGGTTGTCCAAATCAACGCATGAAAGTGTGCGAGCGAGGCCAGACGACAATAGTCACCAACGGGAATCCTGTAGCTGCGAATGGTCGGAACCATTCTGCGCCATGAACGTGTGTTTTTACGGACATGTGATGTTGAGGAGATATCTTTCGCTTTGTGATCTGTTGCATGGGGATATGTCTCTTGAATATCTTCAGATAGTAGAGACACTGTACTGTAGCTAATCAAAGACCACTTTGAGCATTAGCTAGGTTATGCTACTCGTCCCGAACATGGGCTGACGTTCACTCGGTGCTTCAGTCTCCCTGATGAGAGTGCCTGTGTTGCCAAGCCACAGCAGCTCTTTTAGTCAGCCTCTTCTAGCCTTCCCTGCAATACACCCGCGCCATCTCGTCTCGGCTCGGCACAGGGCAGCCCGGCTGCCATCGGTTTTGCTGATCCGTGTGCACGTGCTAGAGAGCGCAGAGTGGTAGGAAACCGTAGCCTTCCCGAGGGCGCGAATTGGTGTGACAAGATGTCTCCTGTCCCGTTCCTCCGCCCTTTCCTCTTCGCCTCACACCTTTCCGCCCAGCCGGGCGCGTCGGGCCTCGTCCTCGCGAATGGCCTCGCTGCGGGCCAAGAACAGTTGGCGGTCTGCATACGAACCCTTGGCGCGGCCGGCGAGTGCGAGCTCGTCCTGGATGCCCTCCTTATCGACGAAGCCGGCCCAGTCCATCCGGCTCATCTCGACCGTGTTGAGCTTCCGGGCCTTTTCCTGGGCGGCAGCCTTTTCGCGGGCCAGCAGCCGGGCGCGCATGCCGAGGTCGAGGTCGGCACGGCCAGACTGCGGCACGGCGATCACCGGCTCAAAGGCCGAGCGGAAAGCTTTGCGTGGTGGCAGCCGTTCGGGACCGTCACCATGGGTGTCCTGGGTGCCATTCGCCGTCGCCGCCGCAACGCCAACAACGTCCTGCCCGTCCAGCGACGACAGGTACAGCTTCGCCTCGGCCGAGTCGCGCGCCACCAGCTTCTCTTCCGTGTGCACCTTTCCGGCAAAGTTGTAGGTCCGGCGGATGTTGATCATGCCGTCGCCGCCGTCATCGTCGTTGTCGTCAGGCCGAGAAGCCGTAGCGGCTGCGGCAGCGGCTGCCGTCGCCACGGCCGCCAGATCCAGCACGCTGTCTTGCAGCCCACTGCCCTCTCCGCTGCCCGTCGTCGTGTCGGTCTGCTGCTCCGGACCGGCCGTCATCTGCGCCCAGAGCGCTTCCACGTCCACCGTCACCGGCCCGCGGACCGTTGCCGCCCGACGCTCCGCTTTCCTGCGACTGTCAGCAGCCTGAGCTGGTAGGTCAGAGAGCCACGAACAAGAGCCTGCGACCTACTCATTTGCACGCTGTCTTCGGGTCTTGACAAAGCCTCCGGTCCCGCCACCCTCGTCGTCGCTCTCCTGCCGGCCCTTGTCCCGTCGGCGCCGCTTCTTCTTCCCCTTGCCAATCACGGCCTCGTCTCCGGAGTTCTCAAATCCGGCATCCTCGGCCTCGGCATCGTCGTCTGCAGCTCCGTCTCGTCGTCGCTTCGGCGTTGTGGCAGTCTGTTTGCCATCACCCTGAGCCGCTTCCGCTTCGTCGTCTGACTCTGCAGACGAGACGTGCTCCGGTGCGTCTTCGGGGGCAAAATCGGAGTCTTCTGACGATGCATAGTCCTCTTCGTCGATTGGTGGTTCGGGAGGCATGGCTAGTAGCTGTTGGTTGACAAGTTGCCAGTCACGATTTTAGTGAAGAAAGACGCGTTAATGGCATTCACCCGCTTTTGCAAGCACATGTCCTACACGGATAATCACATGTATGCACGTATCCGGGCATCGGGGACTTGCCGAACACGTCATACATAGTACTCGTACATATGGACTGCCGACGCTAAAAGGCTTGTTTCTGCCTTGCAGATTGGAATTGCTCTTGTGGGAGTGGTTGAATGCGCAGTTGCGGTCCATTGGGTACCCACTTTGCATTGTACCTGCAGCTCTGGCCGCATCCGCAGATGATGATCGTCTTCTTGCGCGTCGTCTGACGACACAGCCTCTTTTTACACGGACAGAAGCCGTCAGGGCGACGGCATCCGACCGTCCGGCATGTTCCCGGGCACACCAATACACGAACTCTTGGAGCTGCAAACAAAAGTACCACAATGCCGGTGAAGCCGAGATGCCGCTCTTGCTAGTTGCTGGAAAGCACAAATATCGCCAGGAGCCCATGTGTCTTTCTCGGTCGCAGGGCCGTCATAGCCGAGCAAACAGAAAGGACTGCTGTCAACGAATACCCGCTCACACTGTACGAGCCCTCAGTGCCTTTTGCTCTTGGCTGCCGACATGTGGACAATAAGACACGCAGTTCTTCCTGCACTCACATCTCGTCAGCTCTCGGCCCAGGGGCACCACCGAATACACAACATCGCCGGCGTCCGCAGCGCCGCGGCCATGGTGCCAGAAGGCGCCTGGGACACGCATATTCATGTGTTTGAGCCGGACCGGTTCCCGTACGCGGAGCCTCGTCGCTACACGCCCAAAGCGGCCGCGCTGACGGCATATCCGGCGGCCGCGCGGACGGGCTGCACCAACATTGTCGTCGTGCACGCGTCGATGCAGGGCCAAACGGCGGCGCCGCTGGTCGATCTGCTGCGCCGCCAAGAGACGGACCCACAAATTCGAAGCCGGTTCGGCGTGCTGCGCGGACTAACGGCGCTAGATCCAGACGCCGTGACGGACGACGAGCTCGACGCGCTGCACAAGGCCGGCGTGCGTGGCTGTCGGCTGCACGAAAACGCGGCCGATGCCAGCAAGGCCGGTGTGGTGGCCGGCATAGCCGCCAAGATCGAGGCGCTCGCCCGACGCACTGCTCGGCTGGGCTGGATCGTCGACGTGTTTTGCCCGCTGGCCGTCTGGGCGGCGCTGGCCGACAAGTTGCGCAGCAGCAGCAACAACAACCGCATCGACCCGCGTGTTCATCTGGTGGCCGACCACCTGGCCAGCACGCTGCCTGGCGCCGAGACCACGCTGGCCTTCCGAGAGCTGCTGGCGCTCGTGCGTGAGCGCCGTCTTTTTGTCAAACTCTCCGGCTTCGACCGGCTCTACCATGATAACGACGGCATCGACAGCCTCGCTGCTGCCATCAAGGCCCTCGTCGCTGCCGGCCCCGACCAGATCCTCTTCGGCTCCGACTGGCCGCACACCCAGCTGGACGTCAACCGCGCTGGCAAAACGGCCGAGCAGCGCCTGCACGACGTCGAGGGCTTCCGCCACGTCGACAATGCTGCCCACATTGCCAAGCTGCGCGAGTGGATCCCCGACGACGAGACCTGGCACAAGCTTTGGGTGGCCAACCCCCAGCGGCTGTTTGCGTAGTCGGGTGGTGGCTGGCCGAGGAGGCTTCACCTGATGCGGTGACACAGGATGAAGATAAGAGGCTGGATCAATACGTCTAGCTTTACCGAGTAGCGGTACATCGTCTGGGTCTTTTGCAAGCACTCTGTCACATAAAAAGCAAACATTTATGTGAGCATTATACACATTTAAAAGCGCACAACATGGCAGTCAGCGGATTGAAAATTTATCCTCGCTACGATCTTGTCATATCGCCAGAGTCATTGCTATTTTGTTCCACATCGAATTACACCCTACCAACTGATGTGAGGGTAGGCAAAGCAAACTCGACCTGTGCTGCTCTGTGCCTGAGACGTCAGCCAAGCTGCACTACTGTATGTGAGAGCTCGCGGGCTCCGTAAAAGAGGGAGCATGGACGCAAAATCAAACAAGGAAATCCACTGAAACAACAGACATGATGGGAAACCGCTAAAAGCCATGGGAGGTATGTCTTGTGGCAAATTTAATCAGATAAGAAATTGTCTGCTTGGATAGATTGTTGCATTGCTGAGGAATACATGTGTCTGTTTGCGATGGTGTTGTGTGGTGGAGATGCTTATGATCATGCTGGCAGTGCTCATTTCGTGGAGGCATCACACCTGCTCACAGTGGATCGCCTTTCCTTAAGCGAAGGCGAAGCCATGACGTCTAGAAACAAATCGTCAAACAGCTCTACAGTCTATACAATGGGTCAATAAAATCACTTGAAGCATCTTCTCTTGTTCCGATCGATGATCATGGTGACAACACAATGACAAAGCAAAGCAAAGCAAACCGAGTGGGGACAAGCAGCCAAGTAGAAGGGAATTTAATAAGGTGGTGGGATGGTTCATTCGTATTGAAGGCAATTGTACAGATTTTTGCAAATCATTTGTTTGAATTGTCAAAACCATCAGGCCTTTGGCGAAAGTAAAGACCCAATACCTTCCATCGTGACAGGCAAAGTTTTTTCCGCTCCCAACAACTGCTCTCATTAAAAACCCAGTGGGAAAAGAGTAGCAGGTTCCATGACATGTCCATCCCTCTCCACTCTCTCAAATGTGCTGTGCCATTATTGAAACTCGTTGTCGGAGTGCTGATCGAGCGACAAGGTCTCGTCGGAGTCCGAAGCACAAACTCTTCGGGAGCTGAGTATAAGGTAGAAGTCTGTCCTGTTACATGTGTAAGTAACAAGCTTAAAGATGCAACAGACACACGTTGGGATGAGAAGAAAACCTCACTTTTTGTTTTCGTTACATAATGCATTGGTATGAAGATGATCTCATCAATTCTTGCTCGGAGTAATAGGAAAAGCCGGTAATGATGATGTGTCGGTGGTGATGAGTCATTGCATGTTGTTTTTCCGGTATATATATAAATGGTCAGCCAAATTGCCTGAGTGCATCCATCCCCCTTCGCTTTATAAATATATCTTCATCGCTATGCTCAGATTGTTCACTTTTTTGCTACACCGGGGGGTGGACGCACCTTTGTAATTTCGGGGGATGAGGCGCTCTCGCTCAGACTTCTAGCACCTCTGATGAGGGCAATCAACGAGGTCATCTTGCTAATGATGAGCCAAGCCGGGTGCAATCATCAAACAACACCACCCGGACCTGAAGCAGGATGCTGAGCATCCCAACAAATGGGAATAGGGCGCATGTTTATTAGTTCAGGAGACAATCGCTTCTGCTGATGATGAACTAATCGGTTGCAATCTATGGTTAGCATCTCGATACTGAGGCAAGAAACAAGCGAGTAGAGAAAGGGCCGAGTGGTTCGTGTCTCTGGCAAGAGCATGTCAGGCTGAAAATGGAAGCTTGGTAATATGATCATGAAGAGACGAGGAGGTCTGATGAGTGGATACGGATATCACAGCATCTTAATAAAGATCCTGAGGCACGATTTAAATGGGATTTTTGCAGGGCTGTAAATTAAGAAGGATAGGGCACCAAATTGGGGATTGGGACGGGGGTTGAGATGAGAAAAAAACCGAGCAGGGAAAGGTTGGGCCAAGTGGTTCAAGTTTCTAGAAAAGAGCGTGGTAGGCTGACGAGGAGAGGCTTGGGAAGGTAGGTATAGGCAAGAGATGAGGAGGTCTGGTGAGAGGATGTGGCCATCACGGCAAGTCGACGACTTTCTTGAGGCGTGAGTTCAAAAGCATATCTGCAAATCTGGGTTCAGAAAGATAATTATGAGGGAATTTAGGGGAGAAATGATATGAGGATGAAGATGAAGAAAACAATCGAGGAACAGAAAACGAGGAGGGAAAGGAGACCATCCGATGTATTTATGCACCGTTCTACACTTCTTTGCACCTTATGAGCACCTCGTTGGAGCAGCTTCCTTTGGTCCTCTTCTCTTGTCCGACTTGCGAGTGCAAATATTACAAGACTCCTGTCAAAATTACCGGTGGTGTTCCCGTCGATGGAAGCGACGAACTTTCTACATCACACGGCTCGGAGTCTTGCCTTGGTCAAAGTCCGAGACAGAAGGTGCTTGCCTTGTTTTTTACAGTCAATGTTTCGATCTCTCTGTTTTTTATGTTATTAGTCTTGTTTTTCCTTCCGTTTCTGCTTCTGGCAGCAGCTCCTTCCTCCGACCTTGTTGCGTTGCCTATTCTCTCCCGTCTGTATGCTTTCCCTACCTGCTTTCTTATTGTCCCCCCTTCCCTCGCGGGATTCTTCTAGTTCTCTTTTTCTTGAGTATACATGGAACTTACAAATGACTTCCTCTTGCATTTTAGTTCCTTCCTGTACTACAAATCTGGATTCACGGAACGAAAACGTTGCTTCCATTACAGAATTAACTTCCCGCCCAGACAAGGCCCTATCCTGACTGGTTCAAATAAGAGGCTTCAGTACCTAGCTTATTGTTGAATGTCCAGAAGCCACAGCTATATGCATCTTCCTCGGCAGTTGTTTCGGCGATATGCCGACAGACAGGGGCCAGCTTGTAAGAATTGGCGGAAGGAGCTGAAGGAGCTGATGGAAAAAGGCAAAGGAAGCCGCAAACAAGAGCAGCTGCACTCCCCAATTATTACGCAAGGAAATTACAAGGGCGCGCATCTTACACCTGTAGAAGCCATGCCCGTTTCGTAACTGCTATGAGGGCGTTCCAAAGACAGAAGTCAGAAATAGTGCTCTTCCTCTCACATGCACGTAGGAATAATCAGAAGATAGAAGAAGAAGCAGCAGGCGTTTGCCATTTTCTGTCTCAAATTTTCCATGGTCGTCCGAACGTCCTTGCCTAAGCGTGCACTGGGCATAACTCTCCCACCATATGAGGTTAGGACGCTCCTTCCTTTTGGAAACTGCTTTGGCTGAATTGCACAATGCATTACACTGACACGTTCACTGCAGGGCCTTGGACCATGGAACAAAGCTGACATGGAACGTATCCACAACTTCCGTTTTGGCCAAACTGTAGCTAAACTAATGCTTGTATAGAAGTGGTCGGTAATGTAAGATACGATAACTTCTTTGGCAGTTTCATAGAGCCGTGCAGCGCATATTTCAGCGGGGAGCGTTTCAAGGATGGCTCCTTATTGATTATCGCTGCTGATAGTGCAGCCTGAAGCCGATGTGATACCTGTACGCATCGCTTGGTCAACTGGCTAGAGCAAATCCAACTCAGCGACTTACACTTGGATGCGAGATGGGAGCTGTTTTCGGCGCTCGAGATGCCGATGAGTGAACGCAGACAAGTGGAATTAGCGACTGAGTGAGCCCGCAAGATCCGTACAAGTTACAAAACATTATCAGGTATCGATGTATATGGTAGGATACTTGTCATTCTCATAATCGTGGAGTTGCAACTGGTCATCCAGCTACGAAGCACGCTTAGAGCCTATCCACATAGTCAGACTTTGCCACCGGACTTAATAATAACTCGGAGGGTTAGCTCAGTGGTAGAGCGAGAGATTGCAGATCTCTAGGTCGTGGTTTCGAGTACCACACTCTCCTAGATTATATTATTTTTTGCCCACTTTTGCGCCTTCGCTTCCGCCCGTTACTGTATTATACTCAAACCAAAACTTTTTAACGACTAATTACGTTCTGTTACAAAACGTCACACTTTGCAATATGACTTGTTTTACCGATCCTTGATTTTTCTACTGCTTCATATCCCAGACGGACATTATATGCTTCTGGCGTACTCCGTACAAGCCTTGACATTACCCAACTCGAACCAGGATCTTCACTTGAAGCGGCTGATCTTCCCTCGACCAATAGGGATCACCAGAGCTGCATCGCAACCGCCTTAACATTGAACATGCATTCCCAAGGGGGCGTACACGTGATGAGCTGACCGTAGTTACTCCTATGTCTTGCATTTCTCGCTCACTTCCCTGCTCCCACATATATATGCTTGCCCTGTCAACCATTGTGCTCTTGTCGTCGAGAATCCAGCATTTGACGCTCTCCAACCCAAAATATCATGGCCTCCGTTCCAATTCTCACCGCCGCCGAGAAAGAGCACTTTGTGTCTCAAGGCTGGCTGAAGTATGACATAGTAATCTGATATTTGTCCTTGAAAAGCGGCAAGCCAAGCCAAACAAGTACTGACTTAGTATTGCTGCACAGGATCCCCAAGGCTTTCACTCGGCAGCAAGCTACAGAAGTGACTAAGGATGTGTGGATACGCCTTGGAATGTCATCCACAGACAAGGGCACCTGGAACAAAGAGCGTACCCACATGCCGTCTCTCGCAACTTTCGACTGTTCCGAGTTCGCCCCTCGAGCGTGGGCAGCCATCTGCGAGGTATCTGGAGGCGAAGAGCGTGTCACCTCGGGATCCCGTCAATGGCGCGATTCGATGATTGTCAATCTGGGTACTGTCAGCGGCGAGAACAAGCCGGTTCGTCCCCAGGACTTGAACGGCTGGCACATTGACGGCGACTTCTTCGTGCACTTCCTCGACAGTCCAGAGCAGGGACTTTTGGTTATTCCGCTCTTTACAGACATTGTGCCAGGTGGCGGTGGCACCGTCTTATGCCCCGAAGCGCTTCCGCATATCGCGCAGTGGCTGCATGACCACCCAGATGGTGTGTCTCCGCAGATGGCTGCGCGTGATGGCCCCAATTTCAGCGCCAAAGGAAATCGGTTATCGCTTAAAGAGCTTGCCGTCCGCTCCAACAACTTTGTCGAAGCGACGGGCGAGTGCGGCGATGTTTACCTGCTGCATCCCATGATGCTACATTCGGCGTCTACTAACCCGCTGAGAAACGTCCGCATCATTACGAACCCGCCCGTCAGCCTGAGACAGCCGTTTTGTTTCGATCGCAGCGAGAGCACAGGCAGCGGCTACAGCCTTGTCGAGCTGGCCACAATGAGGGCGCTTGGTAAGAAGTCGCTTCCTGGATGGAAAATAACGGTACCGCGGGAGCGTATCGTCCCAGAGCGGGTCAAGGTGCAGGAGCGGATGAAGCAAGAGGAGCTGCGACGGCTCGGAGGGTCTAGGCCAGTGACTTGACGAATCGTGCTTGCGGACTTTTAGCCTAAATATCGTTATATAAAATTTAAACATCACACTCGCATAAAGACATATTACATGGCATCTCAAAATTTACCCTTTCAAGAGACACAGCACAAACAAGGCCCAGTAACTCCACAGCAACAGTCCGCATGCACACTCGGGGATATTGCTCATCTACAGACTCGTTGTACAAAACCACGCGTCCGAAATCATGAGCGACGACGAAGACTACCGGATCGACGACTCTGATTTGGCTGACGATGAACAGCTAAAGAATTTCTTACCAACATCGTTCGGCAAGAAGTCTGAAGGGCCTGACATCGACGCGCAAATAGAACATACAAGACGACTGGCATGGAAGACCAACAATTCTGGAAAGAAGGAAAAGGGGGTAAAGGGGAAGGATGATACGAAGAGCTCTACTTCCGAGAAAGGTGACGATTCCGACTCTGAATCCAACTCCGACTCCTCAGACGACGACGACGACGACACCGACAAGTTTCCTCTCTCCCACGAACTCGTTTTCAAGTCACACGAGAAAGCAATCACAAGCTTGTCTGTTGACGCGGGGGGGTCACGGACGGTGACTGGTTCGCGCGACTGCACAGTCAAGTTGTACGATTTTGCCTCCATGACACCAACAACATTGCGGGCCTTCAAGAGCATCGATCCTTGGCAGGGCAAGGCGTCGGCATCGACGGAGTCGCATCCCGTGAACCACGTGTCGTTTCACCCGCTCTCTGCGAACGTTATTCTCTGCATAACGGCACATCCTCAAGCCAAGATCCTGTCACGCGACGGCGCAGTTCTGACCGAGTTTGTCAAGGGCGACATGTATTTAAGAGATATGCACAACACCAAGGGCCACGTGGGAGAGATCTCCACAGGTGCCTGGCACCCGACCGACAGGGAGGTTTGCGTGACGGCCGGCGCCGACAGTACGCTGCGTATATGGGATGTAAATAACAAGCGCAGCCAAAAGGAGGTCATTGTGTTCAAGTCCAGGGCAGCTGGGTCGGCAGGACGGTCCCGCATGACTGCTGTGGCATGGGGGGCTCCGGCGCAAGGTAGCGGGGTTGGGGGCAGCAGTGTTCTGGTCGCGACCGCTCTCGACGGCTGTCTGGTCATGTACAGCGGCAACGGACCCTTCTCACGACCGACAGCAGAGATTCGCGACGCTCACAAGCCGGGCACGTGGACAGGAGGCGTGGACATCAGCGCGGACGGACGCATGGTGGTGACCCGCGGAGGTGACAATCTAATCAAGCTGTGGGACACGCGCAAGTTCAAGCAGCCGCTCGTGACGGTTGCTCACGAGTCCACGTCGGACCGCTTCCACATGACCAGCATCAAGTACGGGCCAAATAGCACGAGCATCATTACGGGGTCTGCGACAGGGGATCTGCATGTTCTCAACCCCGGAAACCTGCGCCCCGAAGTGGTGACCCCGGTGACGCCCGGCTCGGCGCTCATCGTGGCGGACTGGCATCCCAAGCTCAACCAGGTGCTCACCGGCTCGGTTAACGGCGAAATGCACGTGCTCTTCGACCCGGAGCGCTCGTTCCGCGGTGCTGCCGACATTGTGCGGCGGGCGCCCAAGAAGAGGCATATTGACGACGACTCTACGCTCACAATGGACCAGGACATTGGCATCTCTGGCGACGCCATCGTGGTGCCTGGCGCGCAGCCCCGCGGACGGCGCACTGGGGTTTCCGCCTCAGGAAAGTCCTACGACCCACGGCGGCCCCAGATGCCGGTGCAGACGCCATTTATGCGCAACCAACCAGACGACTTAGACACATTGAGCAGAACATCCCGCTTAGCCGCATGCTGCATGAGGACCCGCGCGAGGCGTTGCTAAAGTATGCTGACATCGCGAAAAAGGACCCTATCTTCACGGGCGCATACAAAAACACGGCGCCAGTGACAGAGTATGCAGAGCTTAGTGACGACGAGGTCGAGCAGCCCGACAAGAAGAAAGCGAGGCGGTAATGCGATTGCAAGCCGTGCATTTCTTATCGTATTTAATATGTAGATACCCAGAGTTTTGAATTATGACTAATCGCTCTTTTATCTTGCCGCCGTCGGAGACCCACCGTGTATGCATTTGCGCGATACAATCGCGCTAATTTGTTGCTGCCTCAGGCATGGAGCCGCCTCCCTGCCTAGTGTTCTGAAATTTACTGTGGGCTCCCTCGCCATCCCGCACCAACCATCCGTACGAATCTTTCGTGGTCATTTTACTTCTCATCATCAACGGGCGACCGCGCGCGCAACGAAAATCGCCAAACCCTCTCCGCATCCATCAAATCCTATCTCGAAATTCCCCGAGACAAACGACACGCGATTTTTTTCGCGCGTCTGCCCTCTCAGAAAGGCCTTGCAAGCAACCCCATTGCTGTGCCTTTCGTTCCTCGTCCTCCCAACTTTTTTTTACGCCCCTTGTTTTGTCCACTCGCTTTTACCTGACCAACAGTCGCGACCCTTCTTTTTCTATTTGCGCTCCTCGCCTCGGAATCCATCTTTATAGTCTGGGTATTTGGCTATTGCACCTTGGCCAGCACTACCTTTGGCTCTACCTGCCCGTCCTTTCTTTTTATTTTACCATCGCTTCCAAAGCAGAGCATTGGTTTCCTAGTCAGCTATCCCTCCGGCGAAACAACCGCGACACGACGCGCCTTCGTCTTTTGCGCCAGTCCACACGCGCTTTTTTGTGTCTCTGCGCCGATATACAGTATTTGGTCGCCCCAACCAGCGCCTTGCTCATATCGACGCGACGTGAATCGTCCCCTCGCCCAATTGATTGACGCTTTTCTCGCTATGCGCGATACGTAACCTGCATACGCCAGTGTGATAGCTTCTCTTGGTTTCACACATACTTCGACACAGGACCGAGAGCGACCACAGCACCCGCCATGGCTTCTGTCCAGGCATCGGCAGCCATGCCGCTGTCCGGCTCCGCGCCTCCCAATGGCATTACCTCGCAGCAAGTACACGAAGTATATATGGTAAGACAGACCCCTTCGCCATCACAATCGGCATTCTGCCTCGATGACAACCTACATCGAGCCGTGTTGCACGCTTTCTTGCAATGCGTCGGCTCTGTGCTGACATCCTTTTCCCTATATTCAGCGCTTTCGTCAAATGAAGGAACAGGGTGTCTCCCAATCTGATCCCGACTTCATCAAAACACAGCAGTTTTTGATGAACATCCAACAGCAACAGGCCTTCAAGAGACAGATGATGCAGCAGCAGCAGCAGAACCAACAGCATGCAGCGCAACAGGCAGCGGCCGCAGCTGCGAACAGTGCCCTCAACGGCGGCGGTATCCCCCACCCGGGTCGTCCTGCACAAGGATACCCATCCCAGGTCGGCCGGCAAATTTCACAAGGCGGCATGGCGCCGGCGGCAGGAGTTGGTGCCAACCCCAGCACACCTGTCACCGCTGCTTCTCCCGGCGTCCCGTCAGCAACCCCAGGTGGCACGCCTGGCAATCCGCCTGTCAGTGGCCACTTCACCCAGCAGCAACTGAGTCTTCTCCGACACCAGATCCAGGCGTTCAAGCACCTCACGCGGAATGCTGGTGTTCCACTCCAGACCCAGCAGGTGATCTTCGGACAACGATCGCGGAGACTGAATGCATCCATATCTGAGAAAGCACCACAAGTCGGGCCGGCTCTTGCTGGCGCTAAGCCCACGCCACCTATGGGTGCTGGAGCACCTGCCCCAGCATCTGCTGCGCAAACGGCCAGCGGATCTGGCGAGGATGGGACTAAGACAGCATTGAACGGCGTTGATTCTGCTGCCGCAGATGCATCTGTGCCTGCCCGCAAGATAAAGTCGTTCAAGACTGTGCAATCGCCGTATGAGTCTGGTGTGGTCAGAAAATCTATCAGCTACTTCGACCACGGCCGGCGCATCAATCGGCCGGTCATTCCAGGTATCCTACCTACCGGTATAGATTTCGATGCTCTGCGTATCGAGCGAGAGAAGATTGTCTTCAACCGGATGAGTGCTCGGTACGCCGAGCTCAAGGCTCTGCCGAGCAATATCAGCTATTGGGACACGGCCACGAACACCTTGACTCCGGACGATGCCATCAAGCGGAAGGCTTACATCGAAATGAAGTGCCTTGGCTTGTATTCGCTGCAGCGGGCTCTGCGGGACAAAATTGGCCGGCAAATGATGCACTATGACAATCTGGCCATGACTACGAATCGCAGCAGCTATCGCCGGATGAAGAAGCAGAACGTGCGCGAAGCACGCATCACTGAGAAACTCGAGAAGCAACAGCGCGATGCCCGTGAGCACCGCGAGAAGAAGAGACACACCGACTTCCTTGATGCTGTCAACAAGCACCGCGCCGAATTGCAGGCGAATGCTGCCAGCCAGCGGAACAAGATGCAGAAGCTTGGACGTGTCATGTTCAACCAGCACTTCAACATTGAGAAGGAGGAGCAGAAACGGATTGAGCGCACCGCCAAGCAGCGTCTGCAAGCCCTTAAGGCTAACGACGAGGAGGCTTACCTCAAACTGCTCGACCAGGCAAAGGATACCCGTATCACCCACCTCCTGCGGCAGACAGATGGTTTCCTGCACCAGCTTGCTTCGTCCGTCAAGGCTCAGCAGCGTGAGGCCGCCGAGCGCTACGGTGACGAACGGCTTCGCGTCGAAGAAGAAAGCGATTTTGATTCGGAAGACGAGGACCGTACCCGCAAGATTGACTACTACGCTGTGGCGCATCGCATCCGGGAAGAGGTCACCGAGCAAGCCAACATACTCGTTGGTGGTAGGTTGAAGGAGTATCAGGTCAAGGGTCTCCAGTGGATGATTTCGTTGTACAACAACAACCTGAACGGTATCTTGGCAGACGAGATGGGTCTCGGCAAGACCATCCAAACAATCAGTCTGATTACGTACCTGATTGAGCGGAAACACCAGACTGGCCCGTACTTGGTCATCGTGCCACTGAGTACGCTGACCAATTGGAACCTGGAGTTCGAGAAATGGGCGCCATCTGTTTCCCGCATCGTCTACAAGGGTCCGCCAAACGTCCGGAAGACGCAGCAAGACAAGATTCGCCAAGGACGGTTCCAAGTGCTTCTCACGACGTACGAGTACGTCATCAAGGACAGGCCGTTGCTGAGCAAGATCAAATGGTTCCACATGATTGTGGATGAAGGTCATCGTATGAAGAACAGCAACTCAAAGCTCAGCGCAACCATCTCACAACATTACAATACTCGTTTCCGTCTTATTCTCACCGGTACCCCTCTGCAGAACAACCTCGGCGAACTGTGGGCCATGTTGAACTTTGTTCTGCCAAACATTTTCAAGTCGGTGAAAACGTTTGACGAATGGTTCAACACTCCCTTTGCCAACACCGGCAGCCAGGACAAGATGGAGCTCAATGAAGAAGAACAGATCCTGGTCATTCGGCGCCTTCACAAGGTGCTGCAGCCATTCTTGCTGCGGCGTTTGAAGAAGGACGTCGAAAAGGATCTTCCCGACAAGACAGAGAAGGTCATCAAGTGCAAGTTCTCCTCGTTACAGGCCCGCCTGTACAAGGAGATGTTGACAAACAACAAACTGATTGTCAGCGATGGCAAGGGTGGCAAGATGGGTGCCCGCGGTCTGAGCAACGTGATTATGCAGCTGCGCAAGCTGTGCAACCACCCTTTTGTGTTTGACGAGATCGAGACTGTCATGAACCCGCTAAGCATCAGCAACGACCTCTTGTGGCGAACTGCTGGCAAATTTGAGCTTCTTGAGCGGGTTCTGCCGAAGTACCAAGCGACTGGCCATCGTGTGCTCATGTTCTTTCAGATGACGGCCATTATGGACATCATGGAAGACTTCTTGCGATACCGGAACGTCCAGTACCTTCGTCTAGATGGTACAACCAAAGCCGACGAACGGTCTGATCTCTTGCGGGAGTTCAATGCGCCAAACTCTCCATATTTTATGTTCCTGCTATCGACACGTGCTGGCGGTCTAGGTCTCAACCTGCAAACTGCAGACACAGTCATCATCTACGACTCGGATTGGAATCCTCATCAGGATCTTCAGGCCCAGGATCGTGCGCATCGTATCGGTCAAAAGAACGAGGTGCGCATTCTTCGGCTTATTACGTCAACCTCAATCGAAGAGAAGATTTTGGAGCGGGCGAGATACAAACTCGATATGGATGGCAAGGTTATCCAGGCCGGTCGGTTTGACAACAAGTCTTCCGAGACGGATCGAGATGCTATGCTGCGGACGCTGCTAGAGACGGCAGATATGGCCGAGACGGGCGAGCAGGAGGAAATGGATGACGAGGAACTCAACATGATTCTAGCCCGCAGCGAGGCCGAGCTAGTGACTTTTCAGAAGATGGATGAGGTGCGCAGCCACGACCCTATCTACGGCACCTCCCCGGGTTGCCAGGGTCTTCCGCGCCTGATGGCCGAGAACGAGCTGCCGGACATTTACTTGGCCGATACCAGTCAGGTCGAGGAGGAAGCTGAGGTCATTCTCGGGCGCGGTGCGCGCGAACGGACCAAAGTGCGGTACGACGATGGCCTCACGGAAGAGCAATGGCTCATGGCAGTTGATGACGATGAAGACAGCCCAGAAGCTGCAGCTGCGCGCAAACAGGCTCGCAAAGACAAGCGCGAGGCTAACCGGCAAAAACGGGTCGGCGGCGGCGGAAGTGTGTCAGCCGACCTCTCTCCTTCAGTCAGCCGTGCCAGCTCAGAAGAACCGGAACAGGAGACCCCGGTCAAGAAGCGGGGCCGCAAGCCGATTACGAAGAACGAGAAGCGCAAGGCAGACGACGGCGAGGACGAGGCACTGCCACCACCGGCCAAGAAGAGACGTGGGCCCCAGGGCCGTCCAAAGGCTGTTGCCGGCCAAGCAAATGGCAGTTTCGGTGCCATCGATGGCTCCATCACGGCTCCACAGCGTGTGGCACTCCAGGAGAGTTTGCGGCGCATTTTTGACGGCCTGATGACGCTTGAAGTCGACGACCCTGAGCCAGAAGACAGCGATGATAAGAACGAAGCTGACAAGGACGAGGACGATGACCTGGCAAAACGCATCATCATTGGGCCCTTTGTTAAGCTGCCTTCGAAGCGAGATTACGGCGACTACTATGTGATCATTCCGAAGCCGATTTGCATGAATCAGATCAATGCCAAGATTAAGAAGAACGAGTACCGCCGGCTCAGCGACATGAAGGCCGATATCCAGCTTCTGTGCAGGAATTGCCGTACCTACAATGACGATGGTAGCCTACTGTATGCTGATGCCAACACGATTGAAGTGAGTATCTATACCCGTGTCGATCATTATGGTCTCCACCCCATGACTAATCCCAGAACAGAGTTATTTCCTTGACAAATTCAGAGACGAGCTGGCGGCGCATCCGGAGCTTCAGGAGCTTGAACCGTCCTCGGAGAAGGAAGTGTCGCTGGCGCCTACAACAAGATCTGGCACACCGGCAGTGGCAGCAAACCCACTACCGAAGATTAAGCTTGTATCTAACGGTGCAAGCTTCAATACCAATGGGGAGGCTAATGGTACCAGATCGGAAGACAGCTGATATTCCGTGGCAGATGAAAATGGAGGAAGATAGCGGACGATGTACGATTGCGCCCAGTGCAGGTGCCAAGCCATTCGCATCCCACCGACACCCTCTGGTAAACGCAGAGCATGTCTTATTATTTATTTATTCCCCCCCCGTGGACAAGGATGGCAAATGGAAAGGGAGTGGTCTGGGCCGGAATACCAATAATTGGCGACGTTTTTTTCATAGTGGCGTACAATTGGAGACGACTGCGGTTTTCTTACTTCTGAGGTTGGCAACCACTTTCAGGCCCAAGGGGCAAAGTTCATGTGGGGGTCTGCCAGAGCGAGAAGGGAGGGCTGGGGTAAGAAACGTCCAGAACATGTATGAAATGATGGTGAACAGTACAACTGATTTTGGCTTTCTGGCTTTCTGGCCTTGCTTGTTTACCTGCTTGCATGTGTGACCTCTTTGCTTTTGTGTTCCCTATCGTTTTCGTTATCTTTAGTCCTCTGTACATAGGAACAAAGGGTCCTTCTGGTCTGTTTCTATGAAAAAGGGCAGAGACAATCCAGGTACTCTTAATGATATTATCATTCTATCAGCATATCGCATAGAGACAAGTTACGAAACTCGTCTGCGTCGGAAGTACGGGATCGCTTCGTCCAGCGTGTAGGGGGCGTATCTGATGGATGAGAATTGCAGGCGGTTGGATATAACAACGGGTTCCGTGGTCTAGTTGGTTACGACGTCTGCTTCACATGCGATAGCCTAGAATCGCAGAAGGTCCTGGGTTCGAGCCCCAGCGGAGCCAATCTTTTTGCTTGTTTCCGAGGCTGATAGCCTCTGCCCCCTTTTGATGGTGATCCCAATAAGGCCGCAAGCTCAAATGTCGTATCAGGAATAATATCACATGTTTATGCGAAACATGCTGCGTTTCGTTTTCAAGGGTGACTAGGCCGCTGAAATGGTTCGACGAAGAAGGAGCACGTGCCGTGTCTCCAAGGGAGCTGTTGTGGTATTGCGGGGTCCCAGCAACTGTTTGGATTAGGGGGCGGAGCTTCCGTTCCTTACACCCTGTCTTTCTACGTCTTTCAAGGCTTTCTTCATCAACGGTCGCCGTTTTTGCTTCCTCCCTTACTATCATATGCAGCCCCTGATCATCACATCATTAGTCTGCTCCTGAATCCTCATTCTTGCCGGCTCCCTTCAATCGCATATTTGAGTCCCCCTCTGGATTCCTGTCTCGCATTCTAGAAAATCCGCTTTTTGCTTCCAACTTTCTTTTGACCACCGACAGCTTCGCCGGCACACCCATTGCGACAAAAGTTTACTTGGGCTTTGCGAGCTCGCCTACTAACCAAATGGCTGGACGCTTTGTGCGCGCATCCAAATACCGTGTGTTCTAGTCCTCCACGTGCAGATAGCACTCGTTATAGCCATGCGAAAAGATGCAGCTGCTGACTTGCTTTTTCTTCGACCAGGCCATGTATTTGGCAAGCCTACGCGCAAAGAATTCTGCTACGACAACCTACACATCAGCCGCAATGCCTGGGACACGAACCTGGTGAAGGTGAGAGTGCCGAGGTCCTGTGATGGCGCGGGAGAAGGGCAGGGCAGGCTGACATAGGGAACGACCAGGCGAACCCTGAGTACCTCTCAGTCAATTGGGAGTCGAGCGGAGGCGGTGCGTTTGCTGTCATCCCTCTGGGCGAGCGCGGCAAGCTGCCGGACCTGATTCCGCTGTTTCGTGGGCACACGGCGGCGGTGCTGGATACGGATTGGTAGGTGTGAGAGGTGGCACGTCGCAAGACAGCCTGTATGCTGACGAGCACTTCCACGCAGGCATCCCTTCGACGACAACGTCCTCGCGTCTGCATCCGATGACGGCCGAGTATTTGTGTGGCACGTGCCCAAGGACTTTACGCTGCACACCGACGCGGAGGAGGTCGTGGATGTCGCGCCCGTGAGCAAGCTGGCCGGCCACTCAAGGTGGGAAGAACCCCGAGTGATCTCGAGAACAAGAAGAAGAACGGCGAGAGCTTGCAGCGTGCTGACGTCCTCTTCAGAAAGGTTGGACAGGTGCTTTTTAACCCGGCGGCCGAGAACATCCTGGCGTCGGCGTCGGGCGACCTGACCATCAAGCTCTGGGACATCACGACAAACCAGACGGTGCATACGCTGAAGCAGCCCGACATCGTGCAGAGCCTCTCGTGGAATGCCGACGGAAGCATGCTGGTGACGACGTCGCGCGACAAGCGCCTGCGGGTCTGGGACGTCCGCCAGGAGCGGCCGGCGCACGAGGGTCCCGGTCATCTGGGCGCCAAGAACAGCCGGGTCGTCTGGATGGGCGAGCACAACCGGTTCGCTACTACGGGCTTCTCGCGCATGAGTGAGCGGCAGCTCGCGCTGTGGGAGCCGGGCAACAATGAGCCGATCGGCGGCTTCAACCAGCTAGACTCCATCTCAGGCGTATTGATGCCATTCTGGGGTGCGCTGCTCCCATTTCCGGGTGTGGTGGTGTTGAAAGCAAGACTGACTCCGGCTTTTAGATGACGGCTCAAACTGCCTGTACCTTGCCGGCAAGGGGTGAGTTCGGAAAGTGATGTGCTTGTGCGTGTTTTGCGCATGGCTGATTGTATTTGCAGCGACGGAAATATCCGCTACTTTGAATATGCGCAAGACAAGTTTGAGTTCCTCTCGGAGTACAAATCGGCCGATCCGCAGAGAGGTCTTGCGTTTGTCCCTCGGCGTGGTGTGAATGTACGTCTGAGACGAGCGCTGCTGGCGCAGAGAAGCAGATTCGAAGCACACTTACTCACTGTCTGCTGCAGGTGCACGAAAACGAAGTGATGCGCGCCTACAAGACGGTGAACGACTCGTACATCGAGCCGATCTCGTTCACAGTCCCCCGTCGAGCCGAGACGTTCCAGTCGGACATCTTCCCGCCGGCTGTTGGCCTGAAGCCGGCCGTGTCGGCCAAGGACTGGCTTTCGGGCAAGACGGGCCTCCCGTCGAAGATTGACCTGGAGAGCGTCTACGACGGAACGGCGCCGGTGGAAGTTCCGTCGGACTACAAGCCGACACCGACGGCAACGAGCTCAGCTCCAGCTCCGGCTGCTGCAGCTGCGCCGAAAGAGGCGGAGCCGAAGTCAACGCCGACGCCGACGCCGACGCCAATTCACTCTGGCCCCCCTGCCAGCATGGCTGACCAGAAGCAATCGATGTCGTCGATTGCGAACAAGTACCAGGACGCAGCCGACGACGAGGACGACGAGGCTGCAGAGACGTCGAGTTTCGAGGAGGTGGGCCGGCCGCAGCCACGAGGCAACGCGCAGCCGGCTGCGTCGCCGTACAAGCCGCCTATGCCGCAGCCGCACTCGCCGTCAGCGGCCAAGGCGCCGGTATCTCCTGTGGTGTCTCGCGCGCCGACAGTGGTTCACGAGGCGGTCGCTGCTCCGGCGGCTCCGGTGGCACCGGCTCCGGCTGCGGTGACGGATGCGCTGGTGGAGCTGACACAGCTCGTCAAAGAGCAGAACAGCAAGATCGACGTGCTCACAACGGAGGTGGACGGGCTGAAGAAGCGGCTGCTCGTGTCGACCGACCAGAGCGAGAGGATCCGTCAGCTGGAGCTGGAGCTGGAAGAAGCGCGCTCGTGAGCAAATCGGGGAGGCGATGTGCGATGATGTTCGCTCTTTGTGCCGCGCTTCCATTATCGGCTGTGGGCTTCGGCTGCGGCGTCTTGCAGGCGCACAGACGAGCTCTCTGCCTTGTTTGATCAGTTTGCTTCTCGGTATGGTCTGGCGGAGCGGGCTGGGAACTATACTCATTTTCTTTGACAACTTTTGAAATTATTCACTAAAGTGCCTTTGTTCGCCGTCTGTTCTTGTGTCTGGTGCCGATGTTGATTGCGTGAACAAGCTCTTTGTTGCCGTTTCTGCCGTTTTTGCCCTTCTCGTCCCCTTTATAGACGTTGCAGAAGCCGTCTTTTTCTTGTACATTTCGACTCTGCCCATACTTTCCCCATCCTCCAGCACGCACTACACGGCAATATCACCAAGCAGGTATTGGTACATTGATATTCTACCTGCGTTTTTCAACTTATCCAACCCTTCTCTCATGGCGTGCTACAGCAATCCCGAGGTGGAGGCACTCCGCTGGCAACTGGCCCGATTCTTCCCCCAGCTCGCCGTGCAGAATGATACGAGTCGACAGCCGATCAGCGATAGTCCAAGGGCTGCGGCGGTGGCTGCGGACAGAAACGGCAGGCGCAACGCTCTCCGAACCGACGCTGTGCAAAGCCTCAACTTCCAGACATCCATGTGGAATGCCTACCATACAACATACACATCTGAGGACAATCAAGGCCGTCCCGGACCCAATCCCCACCATCAAGCCCGAATCGGATCGGGCAGACAGACACAGAAAGAAAGGCGTCTTCGTCAGCTATACACCGAATACAAATCGCTCATATCGCAGAGTGGCAGAAACGACACCTCGCAAGATCCGGTCATGTCCAAGGTGATGCACCATGCGGCCAGCGACCCGGACAAGGCGATTGAGATGCTGCAGCAAGCACTGAACAGCAGTCGACTGGTCGAGGTGCTAGCCTATTCACAGCGTCTGGGCCAGTGGCGACGAACCTGGCAGGAAAAGCGGCACCAGAGACTTGCCGAGCTGTTGAACAGGAACGGACCGCAAAAGCAGCCAGCCACGGCACAAGGCGAGCAGGCAAGCAAGTCAGGCATGAAAGCGGCACCATCACAGACACTCGTAATGCCACCACTGCCGCCTCCTCTTCCGCCCTGTCTGCAGTGCGTCCTGGCCAACACGTGCTGTTCGCTGACGACAAGTCCATATGCCCAGGCCTTTGCAAATGACCGCACAGGTGTAGAAGGCGCGGCCAAGCGGCTCTCGCTGCGGGATGAATACGCGAAACTGGTGGCAGAGCACCAGGGCGGCAAGACGGCCGGCTCACTGGCACAGAAGAAGCGAGAGCTGGACCGGAAGCTGTTGCTGCGGGCTGTGGTCGTCGGCGACTGTGAGTCCCCCTTTCTGTCAGAGCCGCCGGCGCAGTGCAGACGCTGCAGTCGAAGGGGCGAGCTTGGCTGCCTGCAGCAGTCGAAGGACCTGACAGGCACGGCCGACGTTCTGGAAGACGACGCGGTATGGTTTGCCAGCAGCGGGCCGCCGCCCGAGTCTCTGCTGCGGCAGCACTGCCAGACGCTTCTCAGCAAGATGCGAGGTCTGGCTGCAGCATCCGATGGTGGCGGAGACAACGACCAAAAGAGGCGGCCGCTTCTGGAGGCGGTCTTCTGTCGGGACAGCGCGACCATGTCTGCCATCGAGGTGGCTGCCAAGGCCGAGTCGCTTCTCGGCAGCATCTTTCGCCAGAGGCAAACAGTCGAAGGCCCTGGCCAGTTCGGCGGCAGGAGGACGGCCAGTCTAGGTGCTGGTTCTAGCTCACACATCCGTGGTCTGACGCAGTACGCAAACACGCTTCGACCGGGCGACGCCGTCCTCTCGCACCGATCTCCCTTTCGGGCACCGCAAGGCAAGCGACCAGTGCAGGCGGCCGCCCCTCTGGAAATAGCACTACGACTGCCCAGATGGAGTCACGTCGACGTGTATGCAGGTCGAGGTGTGGCCACGGCTGCTCTGTCCTACGATTGCAACAGTGGAGATGGAGATGGGAAGGCGGACACAGGGCTCAGCGACAGCTTTGTGCCCACACCGTACGTCCTTCCAGGCTGGCTTCCCCGCGTGAAGCACAGCGAGACCAAACCGTCGTACGGGTGGCACGACTACTTTCTCGACGTCAGCGAAGACCGGGCAGCAGCCGAGTTCCAGAAACAGCAGGACAGCGAAAAGAGGGCCAGCAAGAAGCGCAAGGCGGCAAAGGGCAAAGGAGATGGCACAAAGAAAAGCCAGGGACATGTTGAGCATCCTCCTCTAGTGGATTCTGGCCACGACGACTGCCTGGAGAAGGACAAGGAGGAGGACGTCTGCATGGCGGAAGAGGCGGCAGAAGATCTGCAGAACCAACGGTCGTGGCGAGATGAGATGTTCAGGACCCGGATGGACGAGTGCCGAGCGAGACTGACGGAGACGAGACGCCGTCCATCAGCACGAGACAGCAGCGAAGCCCGGGACAGCGCCAGTCCGCTCTCTTGGGTGCAGGTCGTGGAGCTGGCCAGGGACTTTGGCGTGCAGCCGGAGCAGTTGGAGCGGTTCAGAGAGCGACGACGGACAGATCCGGGCCTGGACGCGCTGTGCAAAAGGGTGGCCAAGATGCTGCGATGAGCCCTGGGGAATGGTGCGATGGTCTACGGTGAAGCAGAAAGATAGTGCGTAGTCTACACTCCAACATTTGCACTGATATATGCCAAAAGGAAGGAGGGAAATTGTACATTCACATCTGCCTCACTTGCGCCCCTCCACCATGATGATGTGATATCCAAAAGACGTCTTGGCCTCGCCCACAACCGGTGAGACCGTCGTGCTCGCCGGCAGCGCAAAGGCCACCTCCTCAAAAGCTGGGTCCAGGCTGCCGCGGACCTTCCAGCCGAGGGTGCCGCCCTGTCGCGCCTTGTCCTCGGAAAACGTGCGGGCCACGTCGTCAAACTTGGCGCCCTCGCTGCGGATCTTGGCCAGGGCCTCTTCCTTCTTGGCGTGTTTCTCGCACTGGAGGGTAGGAGGTGAGAAAGTTGCAATAGAAGGAGGTATGAGATGGGAAGGTGAAGGAGGGAGGGATAGGAGAGGAGAGGGTGGAAGGAGAAGAAGAGGGAGAGAGGGAAATGAAGAAGAGGGAGAGGGGGAAATGAAGAAGCAGAAGAGATAAGAATGGAACAGACAAAGAGAAAGGAGGAGGACAAGGAAAGAAATCTCACCAAGATGTGCCGGACATTGATTTGCTGGGCGCCTTTGACATCGCCCTTCTTGGCATCGCTGCCGCCCTTCTTGTCGCCACCCTTCTTGTCGCCTCCCTTCTTGTCGCCTCCCTTCTTGTCGCCTCCCTTCTTGGTTTCGGCCGCTTTGCCCTTTGCCATGGCGAACGGTGCTTCTGCTTCACGGATGAGGGAACTCGTTTGAAGCCGAAAAACAGCAGACGTCGAGGACTAGCGAATGCTGCTGTCATTGGCGGCCAGCTCCAATAGATTGCGCGGCCCCGCTCTTTTGCCCAAAGAGGAAGGGACAGCAGTCTCCCGCTCTTTCCCCAAAGGCAACAACGGCCACCGAACTACCCCCATTCCAGGAAGAAGCATGACTCGATCCATTGTTCTCCGTCTCCTTCAGCCAACCAGCCTCCCAGCCTCCTAGCTTCTTGTCTTGGCTTCACAACGAACTTGCGCACTTTACCTGGCCAGAGCCCTTGTGTCGTACTCAGATCGAGCTGACAATGGTATTGCGAGGCTCACGAAAACCCAGCTTAGAACCATAGCAATTCCGCATTCATGTTCACATTCACTTCATGCTCAACCATTCATTGTCAGCTCAGTCCTCGCTTATTCGAGGCTGAAGTAGAGCATGGTTGGACATTACTGTGCCCCACCGCCTTCCTCTTACGGAAGCGGTGTGCTGCATTGAGCGAGCAGAATACTGAGCCCCACTCAGTTAAAGCTTTCTTCTTTTTTTGCCATAGCCCACCATAGCTCTCTCTCCATCCTCTTCTCGTAACACCTCAACACTCTTTTTGCCTGCACCCTATCTCTACCTCCCATCGTCTTTTGTACTGCTTCTCCCGACAATTCAGTGCCTCTGTGGTTGTTGCTCTATCATCTGTCTTTGCATCATTATACAAAATCCATCTCGTTCCTATTACTCAACGGCTATCTTCTTGCACATCTGAACGAATACGTCTCCGAGGCTTTTACATAATACTTGCAATATACCCGTTCTATAGTTTCTCGCCTTTTTGTCATACTCCTCTTCCTGCTTCTGGTATTCAGGATTGCCCTCTACACATATTGTCCCCATCTTTCATTCAACTCCGCCCACCATGGCCAACCTCACGGGAACACCATCCGGCAACCATTTGCCAGGCGTGCGGACGAACTCAGAGAAGAAGCTCGGTGTCTTGCACTACACATCCTGCATCGACTTTGGTTGGATTGGAGACATTCGCAAGCGGTAAGTCTCAGTCTGCATTCGTTCTTACCACTACATTGCTAACCCCAGTCTCAGCTATACTGATTTTATTGTCCACGAAGTTCGAAAGGATGGCACCGTCGTCTATCTTTCTGACGTCGTGGAAATGGACCCGGAAAAGCTGCGCGCTGTAAGTGGCCTTGAGACCGAGATACGAGAGTGCATACGTCCTCGACATCCAGATCAAAGCATGAATCTAACAAAAATCTGACAGGAACCTGAGAAGACTGAACGGGTAGCTTTAATTGAGCATAAGCATGTTCCCGAATCGAAGACAGAAGAACCAGAAGCGGCCGAGATCTCGAAAGAAGACGCCGATGCACTCAGCATTCTGCTGGGTGCCGAGGCAGCAAAGGAGCTCCAGGAAATGTACGCGGCCATTGTTGCTGGCGGGGTGGACCGAAATGCAAAGGTCACTTTTGCCGTCAGCTCTGACCGCAGCCAACGCGGTCACATTCACCAGGTATACCTCCTCCTGTCTGTGACAGGGCTCGTCTTTCATGTTTTCCGCGATTAACGTTCTTAGGAAATCCGGCGCATCTTCTTCGGTCGCTTCGAAACACAAGCGGACCCCAACAGCGGGTCCATTTCGGCGCAGCCGGTGTCTGGCCGTGGAAAACCGCGGGTCCCTCGCCGCAACCTTAATGGGCCCAACTGGCGCGAGAACCGGGACAGCCGCGACAGCCGGGACAACCAGGGGCGCAACGCTGGCGGTCCCAACCCGCCGCGCAAGGGGCCGTACCTCCATTTCACTCTCTACAAGGAGAACAAGGATACAATGGAGGCAATCAACCACCTTGCGCGGATGATGAAGATGAAGTCGGTCAACTTCGGCTTCGCGGGCACCAAGGATCGCCGTGCTGCTACCACCCAGCGTGTTAGTGTTAAGTACCATGGCCACGTTGATCCTGCCTGGCTGAACTCGCGCAACAACAACATCAAGGTCGGGGATTTCAGCTACCACAAAGCGCCTATCCAGCTTGGCCAACATGGCGGTAATGAGTTCACCATTGCTATCAAGAACGTTGAGCTGGCGCGGGGGAAGAACTGCTCCTTGAGTCACCGCCTCCGGATGGCCGAGTCTTGCGTCCAGGCTGCGCTCGATCACATCCAGCAAAATGGCTTCATCAACTACTTTGGTCTTCAGCGCTTCGGCACCCACGCCATTGGGACCCAGGAGGTCGGCCTGAAGATTCTCAGCGGAGACTTCGAGTCGGCCTGCGACTACATCCTTCACGTGGATCCTGCACTGATGGCACGCCTAAACGATCCCGATGTCGAGCTTGCGTTCCAGCGGGATGAGATCAGCCGCGCCCGGGCCATCAGCCTGTTCAAGACCAATGGCGATACTGGTCCTGCTCTTCAAACCCTACCAAAACGTTACGGTGCCGAATCGGCCATTCTCCAACATCTGAGTCGCAGCCTTGCATCGCGCCGCGACTTTTGCGGTGCTCTTCTCAAGATCACTCGCGGCCTGCGCAATCTCTACATCCATGCGTACCAATCGCTCGTGTGGAATTGGATAGTCAGTCGACGCTGGTCCAAGTTTGGCAACACGGTCATCGCCGGAGACCTGGTGCTTGTCGAGTCCGAAGTGAACCCTGCTCGGTACCGTTCGGGCATGGACATGTCAGAAGATCTGAACCAGGATGAAGAGCAATTTTACCAGGAAGCTCGTGTGCTGACCGCCGAGGATGCAGCCAGCGGCAAGTACACAATCTTTGACATTGTGCTTCCTGTGCCTGGCTACGACGTTCTGTACCCAGAGAATGAGATTGGCGAATTCTACGTCGAGTTCATGGGCCGACCGGAAAACGGTGGGCTGAACCCATACCGGATGCGCCGCCCACAGAAGGAGTTCAGTCTCAGCGGCTACTACCGGAAGATCATGGCGCGCTTTTCGACTGTTCCCAAGTTTTTCGTCCGTCCGTACATGGACGATTCCGAGCAGATGCACCCAACTGATCTCGATGAAATCAGACTACGTAAGGCTGGAGAGGGTCAGAAGCAGGCGGGTTCGCTTGCTCCTGTTGCGGAATCGACCAGCACCAGCGATAACACCGAAACCGGTGATATAGCGGACTCAACTACCATCCAGGATGAGACGAGCCGTCGCCGTCGTTTGACGCCTGACCGACCACAAGATCCTCCCGAAAAACGTGTTAATGACGCGTGGATCGAGACCAAGTTGGACGGTAGCAGCAAGCGTGTCAAGCTGGAAGTCGCACAAGCAGTCGATGAGAACGTTGCTCCAGCAGGGGAACCCGTCTCCACCAAACCGATTGTGTCCACTTCTGAGCCTCTTGTTGATTTGCCTATGGGCGACTCGAAAGCAAACGAGACTGATGTTGCCACCGGTGTCTTGTGCAATGACAAGGCTCTCCCAACCATGGAGGACGTCTCGCGCCTCTTCGACGACCAGACAGAGCAACAGGGGAATTTCAGTATGGGTCCATTGACAACCCCACGCATTGGTAGCTCTGACATGCCATCGCTGGCGGGCCTCACACCTGTTCAGAGCATCAAAAACGTTTTCAAGGATGTTCCCGTGGGTGGAGATATCAGCAAGGCCCTTAATTTGACAGCCGCTTGGCGATCCGGCCTGCCGACTCTTGAAGACGTCGAAGAAATGAAGATTGCTGTGGTGCTTAATTTCCGTCTAAACTCCAGCAACTACGCCACTATCTGCATGCGTGAGATGATGAGCACTGCTTTCAATGTTGCCCCAGAGACGAACAGCAGCGGATCTGGATTTGGCCAGCTTCTTGGCCATGGTGGACATATCCATCATGAATCTGTGGGCCACACGACGAGTGTCAGTCACTAGCAACGACGACAGCCGTACGTTCTGAACTGAAACAAGTATGTTTTTTTTTTTTTTTTTTGCTCTGTCAATTCGGATTTGTTTGTCTTTTATTTTGCGCGAGCTTTGTCTGGTATGAGGAGAAAAAGTACCAGAGGCGAAGAGTAATATGTGGATACGAACTATGCTGTTGTTGTGTCTTTTACGTGTTTGTGTGGCTCACTGAATGGCGTGGGAAACGAAGCCAAAGTTAACGAGTGGGCTGGGTTGGCGTTTCAAGGAAAGTAGCAAATCTCATGGTACCAAGGCCGAGATCATGAACTACGCTTCGCCCTCAGACTCGGAAGGCGTTGCAGTGTCTCTGTATTGTTTTTATTCGAGGAGACAGGCGCTGTGATCGTGCATCGTAGCATGAGATACCCCATCTATCGACGAATTTCATGTTTAGAGTGCGGAATCAGAGGTCATGCAGAGTTACAACCACTTGTCCAAGCTCACTTTTTCAATATATGTGTCCTGAAGTCCTGAAAAATACGCGGGCTGTCCAAATTGTTTTATGTACAAGTAACAAGGCTTCAATATAAATGCATCGAGCAGAATGCAACGTCTTCGTAGTAGAGCAACTTTCGTCGGCTCGTTTTCAGCCCATTTCCAGGACTTGCAAGGTCGCCCTTCCCACTGCAATTTGGTGTCTCTTCAAGACTTTGAGCACTGATCATCCGGTTCAGCCAGCCTCGCGTCTCCTTGGTCCCCTTTCCAGTCGTTCCAAAGAGAGTCTGCAAAGACGGCAGACGTCTACTCCAAAGCAGACTGTCTTCGCTCCGATGTAGCAACTCCGCCTCTTAGTTCTGCCATGTTGACAGACTGAGAATAAGGAGACATGCTTACCAAACTCGTCCAGTCCAGCAGGACATGTTAGAGACAAGCTTTGTCTTCCAGCGATAGCTTCAATATTTATTCGCAGTATGTGAGCGGCCTATGCATCCCATCCCCAGACCTTGGACAGATATCGGGACATGTTGACTCGCTTGGCGCTCATCTCTTTCATCCAAGGATGGTCGAGCATACGCCATGGAGTGGCTCGCCGACTTGGTTCCTTCTCGAGACTGTAACACAGTTAGCAATGGTTCCACAAAGCAAGAGGTGCGAGATGTGCTCACCAGGACTCGATAAAGTACTTGAAGTTGTTGCTCCAGAAAATGTTGGCATCCGGCTCATCTTTGAGCTTTGGGATGGGCTGACGCACAATGTACGTCAGCAGATCGATGAGGCCCGCACGTGGCTGGATCTCTGTTCCATCGGCCGGAAACGGGAAGCGGTGCTGCGCCACTTCCAACAACGTGACACCTGTCGACCAGACGTCTGAAGTGATGGTATAGCTCTGGCCAGTGATACGCTCTGGTGCCATGTAGTAGCTTGTGCCGATAAAAGTGTTCGCCTCCCCTTTAGTGCCAAAATCACCCGACACGCCAAAGTCGCACAGCTTGACTTCGCCGTTCCGACACAAAAGAATGTTGGACGGCTTTATGTCGCGGTGGATGATCTTCTTGGAGTTCAGATAGGTCAACCCGTGCAGAACGCCCTCGGCAATCTTTCCCAAGACCTTCTCGCCTGTGCGGCCACCGAGCCGCTTGACCTCGCGGTAGATGCTGTCGAGCGAGCCGCCTTCACAGAACTCCATAGCAATGGAGATCGTGGCTGTTGACGGATCGACAAAGGCGCCGTAGTACCGGCAGATATGCTCAGATGCGCACTCTTTGTTAAAGCCGAGCTCTCGGACAATCTGTTTCTTCACATCAGGGTCCGGGTTTGTGGTGATGACCTAAAATGTTAGCAATTTTTCAGGATTAGACGTGTGCACTGATTAATTGTCCACGCACCTTGAGCGCAAATACCGTCTTCCCTCCTTCAAGCCTGCAGCGCGTTACTGCACCACCGGCTCCCTCTCCTAAGCTTCCTAGCTCAACGATTCTTCTCTCCAAACTAGCGATGCGCCAGCTTTCGTCGTCTAGCTCTTCCACGTCTAGTGTTCGGGCCCTTTCAAGAGCCAGTCTATCAAATGATTCCAGGCCTTGAAGGCTGCTCTCTCGCTCCATGCCGACACCACCCTCGCTCAGTTCGGAATAAAGAGACCCGACAGCCGACACCGGGTCGGGCGTTCCCTGCGGGCGCGAGTTACCGATGCCATACTGACTAGCAAACGAGAGCGCAGAGTACTGCGATCCGGCCGACGTAGGATTGCTGGCACGGCCGTCCAGTAAGTTGAAGCTGCCTGAGCGACTATGAGCAGCACTGCTCTCACTTCCACCCGAAGCACTATGGAGTGCCGGGCCCAAGACACGGCCAGCCGGCTGCTCATGTGGAATTCCCTGGCTGCCCATGGGAGTTGCGAGGTGTAAAACTGGTAGTGAGGGGCGGACCACGGGCTGATGTGGTGGGACAGTTGTGCCAACGGGCTTCACATTAGGAGAGGGTGGAATAGCAAGGCCAAGACGAGGAGCACGCGAGGCGCCGCCGGCTCTAGCGCCAGGTATGGCGGGTCGGAGAAGAGGAACATGGCCAGGCAGGATGGGGACCGGAGACGAAGTGAGTGGCTGTATGGGGTGTATTGCTGGAATATAATCGGGAGTTGGCACCGGAGCCTGAGTTTCGTTAGCAGGCATGGAAAGGGGAGTGCCGCAACGGCAAGTTGCGGCAAAAGGGACAAGAATCTCACGCGAGCAAAGGCGTCGCCAGCAACCGTCAAATTCTCGTGTTCATGCATCGTGTCCACAGAGAAGACGGTATGGTGTAGCGTAAGCGAAAGTATTTCCGGGAGCAGCCGTATATTCCGACTTAGGCAGGCAAATGTCGGTAACGAGAGATAAACAGATGCCGAGACGTCAGAGAAGCGGGAATGAAGCGAAGCAGAATGCGCGCCAGGAAGCCAGACGAAGAAGCAGATCGAAACGAAAGAGCGAGGCTGAGAACAGAGAAGGAGAAACGAACGGCTAAGAAAGACGACCCGAGTATCGTAAGGCAGAAAGAACGAGGAAACAGCAAAGACGGAAGCAAGCGAGAACAGGCAAAAATAACGAGGGAATCAGACGGGGGAATGCGGTATCACAGCTTGCCAACGGCAACCCGGGAACAGCAAGGACAAAGAGCAGAGCAACTGAGGCGGCGCTGAGAACAGAAGAGTTGATGAAGCGGTTGCGGAAGAGCAGAGAAATGGCCAAGGCCAGCAGAGGGGAAGAGGGGACGCGAAAAGTCCTACGACAACGCTAGCAGCCGAAAGCGGTTTGGTGTGGGGAAGTTGCCGTTGGTGAGCGGAAGGACTAGCGAACGGCGCAGCCGCTGTTGTCGTAGGCGAACAGGCAAGATGTCTCTATGAGCGAGATGATAGGGAAAGAAGAGGTCTGGTTGGCGGATTGGCAGACGAGGTGGCCTTTCCCGTTGGGATTACGGCATGATTTGTGACGGCGATGGCGGTTGCGGTCGGCCGAAAATCCAGAACCCGAGGAAGGCAGGAGCGAGTACCCCTGAAGTGAGGCAAGCGCATCACACGCTTCCTAGGCGGCTGCTGATACGGGCAGTGGGGCCAAGCAAAGCCACCCCTGCTCAGCACCCTGTGATTTGCTTGCAGTGCGGCAGAACCAATCAGCAGGCGGCAGTGATGTTTCGCTTCCCGCTCGTGCCTGCCGTCTTGTTTCGAGCTGTCTCCTGCTATTCATGCCTTAGTTGCCGTCCAGATGCGCGCAAATGGTGGAGATTCATGTACTCGTAGAGAGGATGCAGCCAAGTCATAGCGGATGCTTACGTGAGAAAGTAGAGTAAGATAAGATACAGGTAAGATACGATTTGCATTGAACCAGAACGCCCAGGGGCTATCGTCGCCATCGCCGGCCCAGGGGCTTACCGCCCAGCTCCATAATCAGTCCCTCTCATGTCGCATTCATTCGTAGAAAAGCGTGGTTCTCCATCGAGTCTCCTTCCAATATATGGAACCTTTTCCAGGACTCATCAAGCGCGCGCTTGATTAGCTTTGTGACAGCCATTAGCAAGCCAACAGGAAAGCATAAAAATGGGTATCTACGAATCCGACTTTCTGCCAGGGCCTTACCCGATTGGGCGTGCATCTTTTCACCGCCAAAAAGTTTTATGCCAAGCAATTTTCTGGCTGCAAAGACTAACGGGCAGAAATTGAAGACGGGCGGTTAGGACATGCAGAGGATTGACTGCACAACGAAAGATATGCCGTCGACTGTACAAAAACCGGGCAAGAAGGGTCGTCGCACAGATATTGCAGGCTCCCGTGTGAGCTCTGGCGACGAATCTGATCATCTCGACAGCGACGAGCCGCGCAAGAAGCGCAGAGTCGGGCAAAGAAACACCAACGAGGAAGAGGACAACAGAGACTCGAGCGAGGACTCCGATGACAATGATTCCGACGCCAACGACAGCTCGGACGAGAATGGAAACCACGGGGCCAAACTTGCCCTAGAAGAGGCCCCAAAAATTTCCATACCCACCATGATCAACCCTCCATCTCGAGTCCGACGACGTGAAAACTCGTCGGCCGTCAATGTTCCAACGGCCGCTGCGATTTCCGCCACCGACAGCAGCAAGCCGTCCGGCACCGTGCTAACACCGACAGACCCCAACACGACGTTTGGCTCGCTCGGCGTCCGTCCTTGGCTGGTCCAGTCACTGGCCAACATGGCCATCCACCGGCCAACATCGATCCAGAAGGGCTGCATCCCGGCGATCCTCAGCGGCGATGACTGTATCGGTGGCAGTCGTACGGGTTCCGGAAAGACGGTGGCCTTTGCCGTGCCCGTCCTGCAGGCCTGGGCCACGGACCCCAGCGCCATCTTTGCGCTAGTGCTGACGCCGACGCGCGAACTAGCTCTCCAGATCTACGAACAGTTCCTTGCCATCTCGGCGCCCCAGCCGCTCAAAGCAGTGCTGGTCACAGGTGGTGCCGACATGCGGGCACAGGCCACGGCGCTGGCCCGGCGGCCGCATATTGTCATTGCCACGCCCGGCCGTCTGGCCGACCACATCCGAACATCGGGTGAGGATACGGTGTGTGGTCTTCGTCGAGTGCGTTTTGTCGTCCTGGATGAGGCCGACCGTCTGCTGGCCGGTGGCGAGGAAGGTTCCGGCAGCATGCTGCCCGACGTGGAGGAGTGTTTGGGCGCACTGCCGCCGCCCGGAAAGCGCCAGACGCTGCTCTTCACGGCCACGGTGACGCCTGAGGTGCGGGCGCTCAAGACGATGCCGCGAGCTCCTGGACGTCCTCCCGTCTTCGTCTGTGAGGTCGAGACACAGGCTCCAGCCATCCCGACCACACTGCGGCAGCTGTACCTAGACGTGCCCGTCACGCACCGCGAGCACTACCTGCACGTGTTTCTGAGCACGACGCACAACGAGGCCCTGCCGGCCGTCATCATCTTCTGCAACCGCACCGCCACCGCCGCCTACCTGCACCACCTGCTGCGGCTGCTCGGCCACCGCGTGACGGCTCTGCACGGGAAGCTGCCACAGCGACAGCGCACCGACAACCTGGGACGCTTCCGCGCGGCTGCCGCGCGCATTCTGGTGGCCACGGACGTCGCCGCGCGTGGTCTGGACATTCCCGACGTCGCGCTGGTCGTCAACTATGACGTGCCACGCCAGCCGGACGACTACATTCACCGCGTCGGTCGGACGGCGCGTGCGGGCAGGACGGGCGAGGCCGTCACGTTTGTAGGCCAGCGCGACGTGGACCTGGTGCTGGCCATCGAGGCACGCGTCGGCCGGCCGATGGAGCTGTGGCAGGAGGAGGGCGTCAATCTGGAAACGCGGGTGCTGCGCGACGCGCTCAAGGTCGTCAGCGAGAAGAAGCGCGAGGCACTGCTCGAGATCGAGGAGAACCGCGAGGTTGGCGGCAAGCGCAAGCGGGGAATGCAGAAGCTGCGAGCAACATAACGGTCGCCGACAACGCACAAGACAGACGCCGAGACCGGCCGTGTCGGACTCGGTCACGCTACTCCGCGTCGTATCTTACGGAGTACAGTAAGATATCTGGCAAGCATCTCATTACGGAGCGCACAACGTGGCCCAGGAACGGACCCATAGTTCTCGATCAGCCCTCTCATCTGTCCTAAGCGAAATACAGAAATTTGTTTATCTACCGACAGCGTGGCTGAACGGCTGACTGGCTGACGGTGGCTGCCTGGCTACTCCGTACATACGACGTAGTAACATATCCAATACGACGTGCGGATATGCAGACGCAGTGTGCAGGGGTGCAGCAGAAGAGAGGGCCAAACCCGCCGGCCCATCAGAAATGGCATGCAATATTACGATTGCTACCCAATATCAAGAATGCACCACATTCAACCGTCGCCGGTACACACAGACGAGCTGACCGCCATCCCTTGCCCTCAGTGGACCGCGTGCAAATGCCACGTCAGACGCGTGTCTCACGAAGCGTGGTCTAGCATCGTGGGATTCAGGAGGCGGTCTGTCCTTTGCACACTCATGCCGGATCCACTATATAAAAAATTTAGATTTTTTACGGAGCAATTTCACAAGAATTTGTTTTCACGTCCCCACCCACGTCGTGTTCTTTTCATTTTTATTTATATTTTTTAGACGCCACGATGTCAATTTCGTCGATCAATCTGACTGACATGGGAGATCCAAGAATGGACGGACCGTCGATCAATAAACGTAAAGAGTCGGTGTCCAGAGTCTAGGCCGTCCCGTCTTTCGGTGGACCGCGCGTATTTGTCATAGGCAGCAGCACAGTAATCGCATTCACGGAAGCAGCACTCCCACACCCTCTAATATATATCATCCTGATTACGAAGTGAGACTCATTATTAAGGCGCGTCCCAGCCAGCTGGTTCTTTGCGGGGGGCAGACGGCAATGGGAACACTTGATTGGCCGACCTATACGTAGCGGCAGGGCCGAATTTTTTTTCTTCTTTTTTTCTCCTTTTTTTCTCGCTGACTATTCGTATGCCTAGCTTTGCCCACTCTGGAAAGGAAAGCCGAGGTGCTGAAAGGGGTTGCCGAGAAAGGCTCTTGAGACGGACCAGGGCCAACTCCTTGCCCGAGTTGCTCGTATCTCGTACTCCTCGATGACAGTTTTGACAAGCAAGCTCCCTTGTCTTGTGTGGCTGTACCATACTATTATGACGGGATTGCTATTATCGCAAGCAGCTCTGCACCATGTTTACTCCGTATCTCGGCCAAGGCTTCGTCCTTTCCGTGCTTTTCGGCACCCGGTTGCTGCGTGACGTGTAGGAACAATGGCCGTTGGTCATCTTGCAGGGACGTGAACCAGACTTCCCGATATCTTCCTTTTTCCTACGGCATGTCAGGCGCATCAGATGCGACAAGCTTCATTGTTGCCCCTCGGGTAGTTCGCGCGGACTTCGGGGTTCCCAGAGGAACGACGAAACGTGACCAAGGGATGCCTCAGTTTTGATACGGTACGGAGTAGTCTGTAGGACAACGTCGCATTTAAGAAACGGTGGTTTAGTGGACACAGTGGAACAGAGGGGTAAGCAAGCTCGGAATTAAGTTAATAGGCTCCACATCAGCGCCCGTATTAACTGCGGAGGTTTGGATGATACATAAGCGGCCAGGCGGAGGATAACATAAGCCGATATGGAACAAACGAACTCACCGGCGGTGGCCCTTCTTTCACATGCAGCGGTATCTGTCGTGCTACGGAAGTGTAATGAACTGATACTGGAGGTTCCGCCTGCCGATCATCAACATGTGCGGAATGCCGTGGAAACCGAACTGGAGCCGGTCCGTGAACAGACCGGAGATGCATGTTCGCACCCGTAGATCGGCCTGTGTGTCTGTCCGCCTGGTCGCATTGAAAGTATCTAGTATCACCTTGGTTGACGAAATTGACTGTGGCTGAGGCAAGACTCTCATTTGCCTGCATTAAAAGTGCAAAGTAAGATAGAGAAGATGATGCAAGAGGGAGGCGCAGACACGGGAGCCAGGGGGGTACGTCTATTGTTAGAGTCTAGATCCCCTGAGGATGGAGCAGCTCTGTCGATAAGGGGACAGACACGTTCATTGTGCCAGCGTCTGCCGCAACCAAAAGAGATGACCCCAGACTCGACAGGCAATGTCTGGACATGGGCGCAT
Source organism: Grosmannia clavigera kw1407 (assembly GCF_000143105.1). Classification (NCBI taxonomy): domain Eukaryota; kingdom Fungi; phylum Ascomycota; class Sordariomycetes; order Ophiostomatales; family Ophiostomataceae; genus Leptographium; species Leptographium clavigerum. The sequence continues at coordinate 1,143,579 of NW_014040560.1, read as the reverse complement.
GGTGGATCGCTGAAAGAAACACTTGTCTATTTTTTAAACAAGTGCTCCGTACGACTGACTCCGTACGGAGCACGACCTATCCCACAGACCAGAAGCAAGTAGAACTACGACGTACTCCATACAGTCACGCACGGCTGGTTAACTACTGTCTTGGCTTGCGCAGCGACACGAAAAGGGGAGGGGGGGCATGTGGATTTGATCTTACGAGTTCGCACATCTTCCTACGCCCTATGTATTACCCCGTCTGTTGAGCGAACGGTCACAAGCTATGCCTGGTCCGTCTTACAGCATCCGGATAGGCTCCGTGCTCACAGGATGGGCAGGAGGCTGCCTGGCCTTGCGCCCGGCCGCGTTCGTCAATGCTGACATACGATGCGGCCAGAGAAGAGTCAGGGAGAGAAAGAAGGGTGCGGGAGCGGAGAGAAGAAGGCCCCGGTGGCCCAAACGCGGCCGGTCGGCCGAGAAGCTCATACTGTTGGATGCTGCGAGGAGTAGGTGGCCCCGGTCGTTCTCGCATTTGCGTCGTTTTCGCATTTTCTGTCCCTTCTAGGCACCGACATTCTGGGGCAGAAACGGAATCAAGGCAGTCGATTAGCTTCTAAGATACTGATGCCGTTCCTCTCCGTTTCGCAAATAAGCTTTGCCGTCCGTACTCCGTATTTACGGTAAAGATCATCAACCTATCCCCCCCGATTGCCAAACCTCTGCACCTGACCAGCCAACGGTCCGTCTGCCCGCAATCGGTCTCGGAGATTCTAGTGTCGCTGGGCCTGCTGATGCGATATGATTTTCAATCCTCGCGTTCAGGTCAATGCCATCTCGAATTGGTAAGATACGTCACGGCTGCAGATGGGCCGTGAGATCAGTTGTAATCGTCCCTTACTAATTCAGAACGAGTGCGGTGGCTGCCGCGGCAGGGAGGAGCACTATTGGCTATATTGAGTGGAACTCTTTAGGCGCCCATGGAATCATAGTTATCTCTATATCTTACATTTCAAAGCTGTTTGGGGGAAAGTGACCAAAAGTTTCTTTTGCGTATCCGTACGCGTAATTACGGGGACGAGCGACATAAAGCAACTCGCGTTCGCCGTAGGGTGGACTAGCTGGCTTGGAATTCCATACCGCTGAGTCACCTTGACACCGAAGACAAGCCTTCTGATTGAAACGGACTGGGAGTCTGGGATCGACAATTGCGACATTGCAGCAGCACACGAGAACAGGGCCCTGATTCCTGTCACCAACAGTGCTGCTGATAAAGCCATGGACGAGCGATTTGTGATTTTGCCCTACTACGGAGTACATAGTAGTTCTCCTTGCTACCTCGATGCGTATACGTAAGATACTCCGTACGTAGGATCGTAACTTGCTCATAGCAGGATGCGTCACCAAAAAGGACGGCGCGCGTACGGGGTACGTGGTAGAGTATTCCTGCTTTCTGGCTGCAAGCACCCCCGTAAGCAGTACGTGAAAGAGTCAGAGGAGAACGGGAGAACGGGGCCTGCTCAAGCTCCGCGGCGAAAGCCAGGAGAGCAATACACTAAAATGGATTTTTCAGCAGGCATTGCACGTCTCGGACGCGGACTCGGCTTTTAGGCCAGTCTCAAGAATAACTGATCCGGCCCTTGCGTTATGCTTTGTGCTGGTACACAGCCCCTCTGGCGTGTAAAGTGGTCTTTGTCGTATTGGGTACTTGGCAAGGGCCTCTTTGGGCGGACCGTCGGGCAAACTTCATGGTCACGCCGCATTTTTTTGGTTTCTAATCCACACACCCTCCCTTGTTCTGTTCCAGACATTACACCCCCCCCCCCTTCTCCATTCTGTCGGTGCCTCGCTCTCGGTTTTTGTCAGCCCAGTTTCGCATGTCTCTTACACCTGCGACATTCCTTGTGAGCTTGCCGTCCGTTTCTCGAGGGGTCTGCACTCCGTACATGCACGCCCCCCCTGGCTTGTCTTTCGTAAAGCCCGGAGAGGCTCCGTTTCTGACGGTGGAATCGGGTTTCGATGGTCTGCGAGACTATGGATGACGGGTAGTTAAAAGATGAGCTGCCGCCCCGACCTCAGACAGTCCTGGAAAGTTTCTGAACCATCCCAGTCGAGAAATCAACTTTACAAATACTTACTTCACGAGCAAAAGCCCAAACAGTCTACTGCATGTGCCATTCAGTGTCATTCACCCCAAACAGCCCATTATCTCACAGCCGAGCGAGATCACACAAAGCCTTCACTCGACGTTCCACACCCTGCATCCAGACAAAGCAGAAGCCAGAACGCAGACGGCTTTGCAGAATAGCAAAACAGCCAGCCAGGTTGACCAGACATAGCATAGGATTTTTGATTGCTGGCTGTCCGCCTTTTGTCAGATCCACTAGCCCCACCCAAAAAAATATTAGGCAGTTCCGCAATCGGGTCGCCTTGAGTCACACAACGAGTCCCATATTACACCATACACCATACAAAAGGGAAACACCAGCTTCCGAATAATTCTGGTCCGCTCCCTTCACAATGTCTACCACATCAGCATCAACCGTCTCTGCATTTCCCCAGTCTACCAAGACCTCACCCGCACCGCCATCCCTGGCTTCTCCCGTCAGACGCAAAACCATGAGCATCACACAAACATACTTTCTTGCCCACAAGGCACGGGCAAAGCTGTCTTCTCAGGCAGCTCGGCCAGACCACAACCTCCGCCTGCTAGTGGGCCACGCCAACCTGCTCGACACCCTGATGCTTGAGCTGGCCGACGCTGAGCGCGAGCAGGAATCGTGGTTTAACCAGTCGGTGCGTGTCGCTTCTCCCGCACAGTCACCGGCGGCAGCATCACACAAGTCCGACCGTCATGTGCAATGGGCCGACGCCATCGTGGAGGAGGAGTCCGAAGAGGATTGGGAGGCCGACGACTCAGACGTCTCTTCCGACACCAGCAGCGACTACACTGAGGACGAGGACGAGGACGAGGACGACGAGGACAGCGAGTCGTCCGAGAACGACATCTACGACGAAGACTGCGACATGGCGGATGCTCCTCTCCGCCGCGTGTCTTCGCACAACAGCAACTACCCATCCACATCCACTTCCTCATCATCATCACCCACTGCAATTGCCATTGAGGTCACCGAGGCAGAAGACGACAGCGACGCCGAGGTTGACGACGACGAGGAGGACTACACTGAGCTCACCCTCACCCGATCACCATCACATTCCGTCTCCGCTTCCCTGCCTTCACCCACATCACCACCTGAGCTGGTGATGGAAGACTCGGACATGTCCGAAGACGAGGCCATGCCACCCTCGCCACCCATCATCGCTCTGGAGTCCTTCTCCAAGTCGGCCGTGGCATCCAAGCAGTCTGCAACCAAGTTTGACGACAGTGACAGACTCTACTTGTCGCCTCGGAACCCCGAGAGAGTCATCTCGTCCGTCTCTGTCTACTAGAGGCGAAGCAAAACACAAAACATAAAAAAAAACGATATCCAGCATGACCTTCTGTTTTATCTACACGAAGTCATGAATCTTGTACATTTTCCGGGGGTTGCCACAGCATGAGCAGCGATTTGTTTGCATGGGCATGGGCCTGTTTCTTTTTGTTTTATTAGCGATACCAATTTGGCATTTGCACATGGAACGGATCGAAACCAGAAAAAAGCGTTATGATTTGGGGTTTCATCTACTGTCTAGATTACAGTGTCACCACTCAGTGGGCAGGATTGGGAAGGAGGAGGACGGACGTTTGTCCAAAGGGTTATGTCATTTCTTATTATTCACACCTCCCACTTGATAGTGCTGCACTCCCGTTTCTGCGGCTTGCAAGCAGAGATAGGTTGAGCGCTGTGTTATTCATGAACGCATATCGTTCACTCAAACAATAACAGAATATAGCTACATCAAAAACAGACCAATCACCTTTCAATGCAAATGTCTTCTTGCCCATAGCTTGCCTAAAGCTTTTGCCCGTGTTCAATTGCTACATTTTCATGTGACTGCTCCCTCATGCCCTATGTGCTAGCTGTTCCACCCGTTCCACATGCTGCCCTCGTGAGCGGTGGCTTCCTGCAGTCCCATTGGTGCCCTGTCTTTGACCGCCAATTTTTTTTTTTCGTTTCCACGTTGGTCTTGTCCACTCTATGACGATACTGGTCGGTATCTTACTCGCACACTGCGTACCCAGTTTTTCGGGGTTTTCGCCTTCTTTGTCTTTCTGTCCTGTTCCTATCCGGCGTCCCCTGCTCCTTGACAGCGCACGGCATCCATCGCCACAGCTACGATTTGCTGACGCAGCATTCCTGTCGAATGGCCTGGAACTAAGATACTACCACTTTGACCGAAGAGCCCCGGGATCGGCCAAGTGGGTCCCTTACGCCCTATTCCGTACTCGTTTTTTGCCCTTCCCCTCTCGTCTACCTCGTGGGATTCTGCTTCCTTTCCGCTTTGGCCCTTGGCATTTCTCCTAAGCCCGTACTCGGGTCCTCGGGTTTCGGATATGGCTTTCGCATTTTCGCACATTCGCACACTGGCGTTTTCCCCTCTTTCGCAGTGTCGACAATCGCATTCTGAGCGAGCAGTGCCAACTGTCAACATGCTGTCCTCATCTCCCTTGTCTTTTTCTGCCTGCCTGCATGCATGATTCGTACTCGTACTCGTGGCAGTATGCCCAATTGCGCCTTGGCTGGCGCAGACGGTACATTCAGCAACCGACAGATGGACATGTCGGCCGATCAGCTTCTGGCAGGCTGCCCCGCTTAACTGCTTTATAATTCTGGCTTCTGACAAATGCGCCACTCCGCCTTTTCGTCGGGCAAGCACAGCGCTCCGCCATTCCGCAACTGGCAAAGAAAAGCCGTCCATGGCTCCGTGACGACGGCTTACAATACTGTTATCGCTCACACAATCACACACGCGCTTTGCTGACACGTTAATTAGCGGCCTTGAGAAAGGGAGAACTGACAGACTCATACATAGTAAGATACCAGTCATGCAGATGTCATGTTCTTTGGCCCCCCGACATGGCCATGGTACGATGTCTAAATTTTCACCGACCTTGCGGGCTCGACAAGTCCTTGTTGCTTAACGGAGGGGCCGTTCAGATGCAGACATGGTGAAGCCCTACTTCGTTGGGGCCGTTTGTGTGCGTACGCCCTACGGTGGAACCCCTCCCAGACTCGGATTGTGACCGGACATCGGCTGCATCGCGCAGCATCCCGGAACATAGTCTTCCGCATGACCCCCTCTCCGCTACCAGCCGGCCGCTCCATTCTCGTACGGCAACAGTGTCGTGGCTTACGGAGTACGCATACAGAGAGCATCTTACCGTTTTCAATCCCGCGAAGTCTTGACTTGGCCCCGAGAACGACACTCCGTCTCGCTACTACGTGTACACCAGGGAAGATTTAAGCACGCTTCAGCTTTTAGTGCGACTGCATCCACGTACTGCAGGCACCCTAAATCCCCACACCGTCCTCCCCTACCAGTGCGCGATCTCGATGTATGGCAGCTCCATATTGGGCACCAATATAAATTGTATCGCACCACCCGCGAAATGAAAGCTGCTGGTGGCACAGACAGTAACGCCGTTAAGAAATTGAAACAGTGGAAACACAAGATGCCGTGCCCTAAAGGCGTGGGATATAGCCAGGGAGAGATGGAAAAGTCTGCAAAGGAATGAGGCTTTGCCGTCCTTCCCGCCCTTCCGCAATGTAAAAAAGCACCCTCTTTTGTGCAGCACAGCTAGCAGGTCTATGTTTCCGGTACCGCTGTCACGGGAATGGGCTGACTATGTGATCAAAGCGCTGTGGGGAGGGATGATTATGCTCGTAACGGCCAAGACGGTGCTATCCGTAGCATCCGGCGGCTCCTAAGGACTTACACAGCCATATCTCTGCCGGCCCTTCTGGCCTCTCCACGTCCAGGGAGGCCAGCCCATCGTCTACAAAGACAAGAGCGCGAACAACGAAAAACGGGACTGACTTCAAGTTTGTTCGCCATGTGCCCTGCTCCTCCGTTTTCTGATCTTCTCAGGTTCCTCTCATGCGGCCTGTGTGCAAAGAAAAAACGGAAAATTGAACGGGGATGATCTGCACTAGCGGCCGGTTGTCGGACACTCGATATCACCGACCTCCGATTTTGCGATCGATTCGGGAATTTGTGGCAACTTGCTTACATACTCCATAGTTTCTTGCGAAAACAAGTCGCGAACGCTTTGGGCCAAAAACGGAATTCTGGGGTGCCGCTTAAGACCGTTTGTCGGCCTGCTCGTGGCGCCGAGATGGCTCTGTTGCTTTCCCCTCAGCCCGCATGGGGGCGGGTTATTCCTTCAGAAAGTCGGTGGAGAGGGGGGTGTACGATACAACGCAAACGCATTCAGCTGTTCAGGAGCGCTTTGGTAAGGTTCTTGATTGAGACCCCGAGGAAAGCTTCGCTTCTCCCCATGAGGTTCTTTATTGGTTGCTGAATTGTCTACGCACGGGCCAACATTCATCCACGTGTCTGGCTCTTATAAAAACCTGTGCAGAGGAAGAAGGGAGCATTGGACCAGCTGGGTGCAAAGAGCCGTAAGCTGCTCCGTACTATGTAGGATATCGACATGGTAATGTCAGAGAGTACGAATATGAATGAGAAACGACCCAGCCATGGTATGCGGATCCGATCCGAGCTGGTCTTGACTCTCTCGTCTGCATTCTCGGCCACAGCCTCGTCCACAGCCTCGCCGGCAAGGTCGGAAAAACAGTGACGTCACGGCTCGCGATAGCAGCTGCAGAACAACACCGTCTTGGCGATGACATCAGCAGCAGCGACGGGTGATGACTCAGTCACAGCTGAGGCTAGCCATAATCCAAACTGTAGATTGACAGCAACGCCTTGGGCTTCTGGCAACGTAATCAATGATTCGTCTACGGCCCGAATGCGGGTACCTGTGCCCGCTTCTAGATCGGGCAGAGGGATATGGGCAGAGGGGCATGGGCAGGTGGGGTGGTGATGGGCGGTGGCAGAACGAGTGGTGAGATGTTGGATGGACACGAAGGCAACAGCATTGTCTCTGCGTTGTTTGCCATTCTGCTGCGGCTGGTCGACTGCATGCGCCCAGAGAGGTGTACAGAGTCGAAGGAAGCATGCAATGCTGTCGTGATCACGTGCACTCGCACTCGACGGCGTGGCGCGCAGATCTGGGCATCCGTCGTAAGCGGAGATGACAGTGTCGTCGTCTGGTCCCAAGACTCCATGTGGCGCGAGCTGACGTGCTGCGGCAAGACGTTTCATCTGGTGGGCCTTCATGTTCCCCTCTCATGCTCACCCCGCTGACATTGTCTGCGATGTGGTGGTGAACCTGGGTGTTGGAGGCGGGGTCGAATCTTACCTAATCATCCCCTGCTTATATGCGTTCGCCTTACTCTGTGCCATCGAGCATGCCTTGCTGCGTGCTCTGTGGAGTTGATTTTATATTATATCCTGGTCATCTGTATCTTTGTTTGTATTTTTTTCCCCATCCGAATAGTGCCACAGCAGCGAAATCTCCGCCTGGAGCTCAGTTGGCCGTCAGGAACTCTGCGTCCTCGGGCAAGGTGTTGCCGTTGGTCTTGGCATCCGCACTGCTGCGGAGGGCGGCTTCGGCGGCGCGGGCGGCCTGGTCGGCCTCGAGCTGGTGATCGAGCTGGAGCTGGCGCTGGCGCTCCTTCTCCTTCTCCAGCTCGCGGCTGCGGTAGCTGGCATAGCGCAGCGATCCGAGGCTGACGATGACCATGAAGATGATGCCGAGGACGGAGCGACGGATGAGGACCCAGCGCAGGCCTTCAATCTGGGAGCGCATCTCGCTGTTGAGCATGATGGTGATCTTGTAGTTGAGCTTCTGGATCTGGCTCTCGGCCGCTTTCTGCTCTTCGCGTACGGCCATCTTGCGGTCGTCAAAGAGGCCGCGGACGACGTCGTTGAGCGTCAGCAGCTCCTGGCTGACCGTCTGCGCCACAATGTCGACCTCGTGCTGCAGCAGCGCCCGCTGCTGTCGCATCTGCTCGTCGGCCCGCCGCCGGTTGTTGCGCACCTCGATGCCCAGCTCCGCGCACGCTGCCTTGAACAGGTAGGCCTCGTTCTCCACGTCGCTCTTGCTCACCAGCCCTGACTGTGCCACGTCCAGGTGCCGGCCCAGCAGCCCGCGTACGGCCTTCATCGCCGTGATCGCCTGCGCCTGCGTGTACCCGCTGCTCGCCAGCTGCCGCACCAGCGAGTAGCTGTCAAAGTGGTGTACGTACGGCGGTGGTGCCAGGTGCGGTGGCTGCCGCTGCGACAGCAGCTTCTGCTGCCCCTGTTGCGGCGGGTCGCCGCCCTCGGCTGACCCGCCAAAGATCGCCTCGATCGGCCCTTCTGGCGTCGTCGGCGGCCCCAGCTCGATCACGTCCGCCGGTCCTGCCGACGCTGCCGTCACCGTCTTGTCGTCCTCGTCGACGTCGTTTCGGCTCCGTCGTTCTGCTGCCGATTCACTCGTCTGCTCTTCCGCACTGGCTGCCTCTGTTCCGGATCCATCCCCACTGCTGCTTTCCGGCTTCACTGTCTCCTGCTGTGGGCGTTGGGCCGTCTGCTTGCTGTCGCCAAGCCCGGCCTCCTCCTTCTCCGGTGAGAGCGGTGCAACTGCTGTGCCGTGCCGTGGAAACGATGCCCGCTGCGATGTTGCTGCCGTGCCGAATGCTGCCCCATGCTGTCGCGTCCGAGGACAGGCTTCGCATTCTGGTCGCAGGGCCGAGGACAACGGGAGGAGGGTGGCCGTCGGACTGGCTGTCGCCACTGTCGACGCGTACCGACAACTTCTTCTTCCGTTTCCACCGCTTCTGTTTGCTCTGTCGGTTCTGCTGCTGCTCGCACAGCTGGAGTGAAAGGCCGCAGCCGTGGTTGTTGTCACACTGCGCAGGATCTGCAGCGACTGCGACCCCGGCGGCATCTGCAAGAGCAGCCTGGCCGAAGGCATGGCTCGCAGGAATAGGACAATTGCGAGCAGAAAGCTAGGACGGGTGGTGGCAGAAGCTCGATGGACGATGGCTTGCCATCGTCTCTTATGTGTGGCAGAAGGAGTTGGGTTCAGTGGGGGAAAGCTTCGCGTTCCAGAATTAGGGAGCGTAGTCATCCGATTTCGGTTAGCGTGAGAACACTAATCCCGATTGGGACGAACATCATTATGTGATGGCACTTACACTGAAATAGCTTCACTTTTGTATTGAGTTCTTGGGGTATTAATGAGCTCCGTGGTGGCAAAGGTAAGTCCATTTTGCGATCTGAACATACTATATATTCATAAGCCTGCAATGTTTTCTCCATCCAGCCCAATATTTAATTCAACCCGATCTTGTACATCTGACACCCATATTCATCATGGACTTTTGGCGCCATCTGCTGCTCGACCGCCTGGTGAGCAGCAAACACAAAAAGCAGGCAATGATGCCTTGCAAGAGCCATACCTGCCATCTCGTTAAGCCCGACTTCCGTGCTTCTGGCAAGACGAGCCGGTCGAGCTTCTGCGTGGTGGACCACAGCCAGATGGACCCTCTGCTGGCGAGGGGCTACCACAACCTGCGCTGCAGCCGGCTGGGCCGCCTTCCCGAGGAGCTGCTGCTGAACGTCATGTGCCGTCTCGGTCCGCTGGACAAGATGCGTCTGCGCCACGTGTCGCGGCTGTTTATGCGGCTGTACGAGTCGCGCGAGCTGTCGGTCGGCTTCGGCGCTTTTTTGGTCGCCGGCCTGCCCTGGCGAACGCCGCCCTTTTACGTGCACACGGACCTCGAGATGCTGACCCGGCTGCTGGCCAACGACCTGGGCGACTACTGCGACGCCTGCCGCCACACGCGACGCCACTTCCGCTGGCCCTGGCACTTTGACCACCTGACGCGCAACCGGCTGTTCTGCGGCCGCTGCCGCCTCCACCACCCGCGCCACCTCTTCTCCGAGCGGGAGCGCCGAAACCGCGACAGCGCCGGCCGCGTCTGCATCGCGCACCAGGGTGCCGTCCGGCTGTGCAGCCACGCATCCGTCCGGCTGGCTGACGTGCTGCCGATCGTGCGCAGCGAGCTCCAGCGCAGCCGCCTCGCGGGCCAGCCGCTCGTATCCAAGACCCGACTGCTCATGTGCTCGCACCCCAGCCACCAGCCAGACCACCAGGGTCACGCCCTGCCCCTGTACGAGCCCAAGAAGGCGGCCCCGACGCTCTATGTCATCGTCGATATGCCCAGGGCCATGGTCCATCTGCTGCTCGAGTGGCACGGCCACCTGGTGCTGCCCGGTCAACGACCGGTCACCGCTGAGATGGTTAACGACGGCATCGCAAAGCTTCGCGTCGGTGCCGCCGAGTTCATCTTCCCCGAACTCCCCGGTGGCCGGCTGCCCGAGATGACCTGCGTGGACCCCCAAATCGCTGCGTTCTTGTCTGCATCGACCGGGCAGCGAGCTCATGCCGGCTGGCTGGGCCGTCTCGGCTCCACGAACCGCCTATGGACACAGAGAGTGCACGTCTGACCGAACAGCACGATTGTGGAACAGAGAGCGCGGCAGCAGTGACAACAGGCACAACGACAAAGTACTCCCGGACAAGAAAAACAGGCCCGCTGACGAGAAAGAGACCGAGGACACCACCCACAGCCTCCGGATGTGCTGGACCAGCAACTCTCTTGTCGATGGCGTGTCTAAGGCGGCTGTCCACCTCAACCGCTGCAAGAGTGGCCATCCGTCGTGTGTCGAGGTGGAGTGCAGCTCCCGCATCGAGGTGTTTCCGTTGTCTGACAAAGGCCGTGGCCCAGGCGTCATGGAGCCGATGATTGAGTTTCCGCTGCCGACCTGGATCCAGGCCCTCGACCCAGACTCCTACGGGATTACGGGCGACCGGCTCGGCTTCGGCGTCGCCTGGTGTCCCAACCGCGAGTGCAAGAACTACTACCGCTGCCTCAAGAGGCCGTTTATTTGCCTCAAGGACATGTACTGGAACGGAGGACATGGCCTTTTCAGTACTGCAAAACGAATATACAGATAATAGGGTAGGAAATACGGAGTAGTTTGTCTTGATATACGATCGCTGTAGTCCAATACCAAAGCGTGCAAACGATTCTCGAACCATACGCGAGCAGCTACTGCATCTGTCCTCTCGACTGGTGCCGCTCACCGTCCTGGCTTGCTTAGTCCGTTGTCGGGCCCGGCCAGCTTGCGGACGTGTTGCATCACCCGGTCGTCGGACTTCCACATGAGCGGCAGCCAGGCTGGATATTTGAACAGCCGCAGCAGCCGGCGGGGCCGTACGATGACGTGCAGATGCAGGTGGTGTATTGACACGATGTCGGGATAGTAGATGTTGCCCAGCAGCCGCCGCCGTCCTCGATGGAAGCCCGAGACGACGGTAGATGGCGACAGGTCGGGGCATCGGCTCGCAAGCAGACGCTTCTTCATGCGTTCCATGGCTTCCACTAATGCGCCCAGACGGTCAGCTCGTCAGCTCTCTCGCTACCCTCCGACACGACTCACGTAGCGGCAGGTCCTCGGCCGTGAGGTTCTCGATATCGCGCCAGCCGTGCTTTTCTGGTAGGATCAGCCAGTGTTGCTCGCCAGCCAGCCGCCGGTTCTCAATCGCAAACACGCCATCTTCCTGTGTCGGAGGACTTGGTCAGTAGACGTAAAAGAGAAAGAAAACGGAAAACGGAAAAAAAGACGGAAAAACGGGAAAAAAACAAGAAAAAGGCCGGCCGGCGCATCGTACCACGTAGACCACTTCGGGGAGCTCCTCACGATGACAGAAGACACAGTGCTGCTGCTGTCGCTCGCTCCACTCCAGATTGTGCAGATAGTGCAGCGCTTTTTTGACAAAATCCAGCATCGTTCTCTTTACCAGGCTGACAACGAGGAGACTCGGACGAGGAAGGAGCGATTCATTTCGATTTATGCCTGCCTGTTTGTGTAGCGACCTTGACGGCCTCCGTCGGCGTTGCTGTCTCAGCCTAGACGCCTATTTACGGTCAGCCTAACAATTGGCTTGCGCCACACTCCAGCCTTCCGACGTAGTGGCGCTTAAATTGGAAAAACAGTCACGAGTACGGAGTACGGAGTGCTCGTAAAACGTTACATTTACACCTATTGACGCATAACTATCCCTGCTCATAACGGCTTTATCTCCCTCCTTCTATTCATCCTTTGCGTCCGCGCTGGCGGGTTCCCGTTCCAGCATCTGCTGCAGCTGCGCCCACTGTCCCTTGAGCTTGCAGGCCGAGGCCCAGTAGTTGCCCAAGGCGTCCTTGCCGAGGATGAAGAAACCGTCGACCGGCTTGACAGGCCCATGATTCTCCTGCACGTACGACGGCCGACAGGGCGCCAGGCTCGTTGCTGCACCGGCTATGGACGTCTGGCGGGCCGGCGCAAAGTCGAAGTCGAACAGGCCGGCCTTGGACCAGTTGGAGAAGCCGATCTGAGTCATGTTGCTGTCGCCAAAGACGACGACTGGCAGACCGGTGCCTGCTTGACGCACGAGCCTGTAGTAGGCCCGGTGCTGGGCGCGCGTGCCTTGGCTGTTGATGGTGCGACGGACCGAGCGAGCGAGCCAGCTGAGCGGCCGCTGTCGCACGTCGCCGGCCGTCACGAGCACGTTGCCCCAGCCAAAGGCGTTGCCGACATAGGGACGGTGCTGATCGGCCGGTGGCAGCAGCGCGCCGCTGTCGTCGTCGCCGCCCTCAAATGCCTTGCACAGCGACATGACAATCGACCCCGACACGGTCCGGTCGGCTCGCACGTCTGTCTGCAGCCGCACGACACAGCGAATGATCCAGGCCGTGACCACGTCGTTCTCCGTCAAAAAGACAGCCGCCGGGTCTGTGCCTGCGGCTACAGCCTCGGCTCGCAGCTCTGCCAGCGCCTGCTCGTACTGCGGTCGCCAGAACGACGCCGGCACGCACAGCTTGCCGTTGTCCTTGGCGCGCAGCAGCATGTCGACGCCGTAGCCCAGACCCCACTTGAGTATGCCGCCAAACCCGGCACGGCGCTGCAGCAGAACGTGGTCTTCCTGCACCTTGCCGTCCGTGTCGTCGTCGCTGCTGGCCAGAGACGCAAACGGGTCTGTGGTGTAGGGCACCGGTGTCGGCACGGTCTCGGGCTGGTCCCGCAGCATGGCCTGCCAACCCTCGACGACGTACGGCATGCCAAGGGCGTCAAAGGCGACGTGCTGCCATTGTAGTATTGCCACAGTCTTGTCTGTAAACGAGTTGACCCGAAGGCCCAGCACCGGTCAGTCGATGCCGTCTGTGCCGAGATAGTCGGTGATGCCGCCAGGCTGATAGCCCGGGGCCCAAGCCAGGTCGGCAAAGTCGTCCGGGTCGCTCACCACGGCCGGCACGCTGCTCGGCTGCGGCAGCCGGATGTTGCTGGCGGCTGCATAGGCAGCAATCGTGACGTCGTGGTCGACGTGTGCAAAGTTGATGGCCGGTCGGTCGTCGCCAAAAATGGCTGGACTGTGCCACTCGGTTTTGCCGGCGGCCTGGAAAGAATGAGAAGGAGTGAGGAGAGAGAAGAAATGATAAATAGAAGAAAAAGAAAGTGGCGCTCAAAAGAAGAGAGACGGGGAAAAGGAAACATAATATGAACCCCCCTCTAACAGAACTCACATTCTTTCGCAGACACCCGCCTAACCTCTCCCAGCCCGGCCGCTGCACCAGGCTCTCGAGCGCACGACGCAGCTTCAGCGGATCCATCAAACGTGAGTGACACGGCCATGTTGTTGCCCTGCACCAGCGGGCTGTCCTCGAAAAAGTGCAGCGGCACAACGCGATCGCCGGCCACCGGCGCCACCGCCGGCTTGCTGCGTCCTAGCAGAAAGTCCATGTCTTGTACGGGCTCGACGTGAGCGTATCGCTGTGGTGGAAGAAGAGAAGGCCGAGGGGGCAGTTCCGGATTGTCTTAGATCTTGGTGCAAGGTCGGGGACCGCAACAACCATCCGACCCCGATCAACTGCCAGAGTTGCATCGTCTCCCTGCAACTGCTTTACTGCCAAGAGACCGGGGGTGCTGTCAGCGACTAGTCCAGACCGGTGCGAGACCATGCCATCGGTCCGCCATCCAGGCTGTTGGTGCACTTTTGGTCCTTATCGCTCTGGCCACATGTCCACACGTGACCGCAGACGGCTCTCGGACTGCGATCGCCCAACGATCGTTCCTGCTTACAGAATAGGCCAGCGGGGCGGTCTAGTCGACTCCGCCAAACGGCTGCAGAATAGCATCCCACGAGATTCGGATCTGCTGTCGTGTCGCTCATCCGACCGTCTGGCCGCAGGTAGTCATGGTTCCCCGCCTGCTCTTCCCTGGACTTGGAAGAATACGGACCGTCGTACTCCCCTAGTCAGAGTCTAGATGGCGCTCAGAATAGGTATCCCTCAGAGTATCTTACCACTCTGATCGCCCCACCATGCTTGCTCTACGGATTACGACGAACGAAGTACTCCGTAGACGTACTCCGTACAAGGTGTTCCCCTTTTCATCTTCCGAGAAAATTTCTGCATATGGCTCTAGTGAAATTCAACCCGGTCTAGCATGTTACATAGTACGAATACTATGTACTCGTACGGCGAATGCGCTTTTCCGTACTACTACGTCGTATGTACGTAAAAATGCATCTTGCCTTTTAGGGATTCTTGTACTATGTATGATTATTTCCAGGTCGCGCATGCTGGGTTCTAATTTTATATAACCATGCCATCTGGCCATCTATGGGCATGCCGTCTCTGTCCTGTATGTTGCTATCGATAGCCGCAGCTGGCGGCACATTCCGACAATACCATGTACAACTCGATCCAGGTCGGCACCGTCATCGCCTTTGTCGTCACCTACTTCTTTGCCTTTGTTTCCTTGCTCTTGCGCTATTTTTAGGCTTTCCGCATTGTGCACAGGATCGAACCGGATCTGGGTATGTTGCCATACGATGTACAGAAACTGACACGCACCCAAGACGACATCCGTTAATTGCTTCCAGTCATCCTCACCGTATCTGCCGGCACGAGTTTGTACTACTTCATCACCCTCACCAAACGTCCGTGTTCTCGTCGTAACCTCCTGCTCGTGTCCGCCTGCTGATGAGCCACCTGTAGTGATGAGCCATGGCTGGGGCAGGCACCTTGGCACCTTGACGACGAGCGATCTGATTGCCTTCAATAATGTAAAAAAGTAGTGCCTCTGTTGCATGCGTTTGCCACACTCTAGCGCCAGTCCAAGCTCGCTCACATCCTAGGTTATCCTGCCAAATACCATCCGAGGCCATTCTGGGCATCTGGTCCGTTGTCGAAATCAACCTCGGCATCGTCTGTGGCACGGCTATGCGTCTAAAGCCCTTCATCGTCACCTACCTGCCCAAGCTGAATCTCCTTAGCAAGCGCTCGACCGGCCGCTCCTACGTGCCCTGGAAAGACACACTCACAAAAGCCGACAAGGGCCAACACTCGTACCAGCTGCACAGCATCCAGCAGGGCAGCCGAGAGCCGGTCTCAAAATCGCCCCAGGGCCACAACATTCACGTCCACGAAGAGACCAACGTGCAAGTGGAAAACATGGGTCAGAGCCAAAGCCAGAGCCAGAACCGGAGCCGGAGTCTGAGTCGGAGCCAAAGTGTTGATGACAGTAGCGTCGAGCTGGTCTAGACAGTTAAAAGAGCCCAATTGACTTGACACGCCCCTTCTCTCCTCCGCCTTTATTTGTACAAAATGCTCTTCCACCCTACACTACACTGAATGCCCTTTCCACTACTACCTAACATGATATCTAAACACACCACTAGCAGGCCTGTGTACACTATGACTAACCCTGCTATATGACACCACCTAAACGCATCTCATACTTTCCCCAATCTACCATGGGCGTGAAACTCGCTTAATGGCGTCGGATCATCGCCGACGTCCACAGTTTGCAGACCGTTCTCCTCAGGTCCTTTCACCCAATACTAGCCCGCAGACGACGAGCAAAACAAATACAAAGCCACAGAAACAAGGCCACGACACCATTAAACACGATACATAAGTTTATTGTATGAAAACTTTAGTTACGAAGTACTAGCCTTCTAATAAAATAGACTAGTAGCTAACTTTAATAAGAGAATGCCGCTTTAAACACGGATCATTTCGTCGCAAACGTCCAGATACTTGTCGACATTGAAAGTGCCCCAATAGCCCTCGCCCGGGTCCGCCCCTTCAGCTTTCATGATACTGCGCGGAATGGACACATACTGGATGCGTTCTATGACCCCCTTTTGGCCGATGATGATCCCCGACCGTTGGTTCGGGATCGCTCGAAGCGGTACGACCAGGGCGATAGTATCGAACTGGAATGATCCGTTCGATATCTTGATAAGAGCCGAGACTTGCACCTTCGTCAATATCCCGCCCACCCTCTCCATGGTATGTATGTAGGGTTTATTGATTTCATTGTTGTGCAGAAAGTCGCCAAAGTCGCGGCCCAGAATGTCTTCTGAGACGATCGTATGTTGGGATCCTGTGTCCCACAGGCAGTCCATTCCATTGAGATGCTTTGTAGGCATCTGTCCGTCGTCATCCACGGCCGAAATTTCAACATTGCCCTTAACTGAGGGCACGAATTGGTCCTCCAGAGAGACGGGAATGCTCAAATAGGGGTCGGGAATGTCTTTCTTGCTGGTAAGGAGGTCATGGAACATGGCCTTAACTTTTTCGCGTTTCTCTGGAGTCAAAGGTTTAGGAACAGCTGTGTCCGCAAGGGCTTCGGAAGTGTAAATGGGAAGTGTTCGGGGTGGGATAGCATTTGACTCTTGGAAACATAGAACCCTCATTTCATTGGCAAGCTGGCGTAGTTTGGCACGACCCTCAGCAGACAGCTTATGGCTAACCGACACGTCGATATTTGGAGCTATCTTGCTAGAGAGCAGTGTTGGCTGGACAGCTGCAAGGAGCTGTGGAAGCTTGGGTAGAGGAATCGGCAGCTTTATATCCAGTTCAGCGTCAGCCTGCTGAAGGGCATTTCCGGCTCGTGAAAGAATTGCGTGGACGCTGAAGGTGTCCATTCTTTGTTCCTTAGAGACAGACTGCGATGTTGAAGACGATGCTGCGCCGTTCTTCGACGATGGGGAAGAGTCGTTCTCCTGCATTTTAAGGACAGCAGAAGCAACGTCCGAGAAAAGAGGTGTACTAGCGTAGGAACTGAAGCAGCAGAAAAGAAGGCTTGAAAGGGGGAAAATGACAGCTACCAAGGATATACTGCCTGCGTAATGTGGACGTGGTGATTGCAGGGTAGGATCAATAGAGCTAAAGGTTTGGTCGAGAATGAAAAAGAAAAATGGCAGCTTCCAAGGCTAGACTGTCTGCGTGATGTAAAAGTGATGGCTGCAAATAACAGAGTTTCAGCTTTGGTCAACGAATATTTTTACGTCGTACTGACGTCCCTTCCACAAGGAGTTTTAGCAAAGAGGGAAGGTGCGACTGAGTAAAGTTTGCCGCAACATTCTTTACTCGTACCCTACCAAAAGAGTTTAATAAGGCAGCGCCTTTTGTTAAAGAAAAGAATTGTAATATTGAATAAGCGAAAAGATATACAAAGCAGACCGTACTCCGTAATATCTCATCATTTAAAAGGTAGTATAACACGGAATCGTCGTGCTTGTGCACTCCTCCGCTTACGCTTTTGGTTGTTGACATTTACGTCATAAGTTCGGGTCTACGTTGCTCTAGGTCAGTCAGCCGGCTTCCATAAGGCGATCGCCCAGTAGTCCATACCCGATCGAGCAAAAATCGGCGCCACAGTTATTAGAACTTGTTCATCGACTTCATTTTACTTTGTTTCGCTAAAAACAGAGAGTCCCCATGGGTCCCGGGCTAGTACGTGGCGGCGAGCCGCTGGATGATGTAATTGCCGGTGGTGATGGGCTCGTACTTCTCGGCCTCGGTGCCAAAGGTTCCGGGCAAGACCTCGATGGATGAAGGAATTCTCCGTCGCCTCGGTACGCGAATCTTGGTTGATGTACCGGATACCGCCGACCGCGAGCGCATCCTTACCATTCACTTGAAGGACGAGCCGCTCTCGAATGACCTCGACGTCGCTGAGCTTGCTCAGGTGACGCCGGACTACACAGGTTCCGATCTGAACAATTTAGTCACTGCTGCAGCACGATACGCCGGGATAGACAACATGAAGCAGATGGGAGTCAGCTTTGAATTCGGTGGCCAAACACAGGCAGAATCGTCACAGATACGACCACCTGTATCGGTCCCAGCCGATCGTGTGAGCCGTCGCACGACCTGCCGGGCTCGTTTCATCCGTGCTAGAGAGGAAATTCGCCCAGCGCCGAAGTCCGAGACAGTTTCTTTAATCCGGGAGTTCGACAATATGAACGGCAGCACAGGCTCGAGCGGCCGAAGTGTCCAAATTGCTAACAAAGAGAAGCCTATTGTCACAATGTGAAAGCTGTCTGGGTTTGTGATCCTGCTAACGTAGCAGCATATTGTTTTGAGGAATGGCCTTGGAAAGGCAAACGCGGGAAGGGGAGGGGAAGGGAGTTTACTATTCCGTAAGAAGACCTGAAGTACTCGGTACCCGAAGCTGGGTCCAAGTTTTTTGATATCTTCACAAACAAAGCACATGTCATTTTTCGAGGCCTTTATTTCAAATTTTCAATTTACCTCTGCTCGGCCCGGTTTTACTGGAACTGCAGTACAACAAAATCTTACCGTTTCAAAAATAAATTAAAAAAAGGGTTAGTTTGTCTGGTCATAGTAAGAAGCTGGTATTGACGTATGCAAGGTCCGCGTGCTAAGAAATGTTGTATCTTAGTTAGTTATCAACATATTCTTCTAAATATCGGGCTGCAATTATTTGTGAGCGCTCATGGGGCGTTTCATGTCATTAATAAGCTCAAAAATTAGCTGCTGGCGCCAGCAAACGACAAAGCCGGTGTTAGCCCAGTCCCGCATCTTACCTCCATGTTCTCCGCGGTGATAGAGATCGCGTCAGCATCGCGCATGATGCTCTGTGATATTGGGAGCATTGCAGTCGGCTTCAGAGCTGAAAACTGGCCGAAGATAAGAAAATACTAAACCGAATGTATGCAGAGCAAATTAGTATAAGTAGCAAGCCATTCCGTCCTCAGGATTCGGATCGTATCACAATCCAACAGAAAGTAAGCCAACCTTACAGACAACACTATGACGACAGCCTTTGGTTTCGACACAAAGGTGGACGAGGTTGCCAGCGCATTCAAAGATGCCATCCGCGGGAAGACAGGTCGGTTCCCTGGCCACGCAACTTCGCTCTTCGAAGCACCTTGAGGCTGACCTGCCCGTAGTCTTGATCACAGGATGCAGCCCCAATGGGCTCGGCTCAGAATCGGCTCGTGCCATTGCTGCCCACGACCCGCAGCTGCTCATCCTCGCAGGCCGTTCCAGAGCGAAGCTTGAGCAGACAGAGGCGGCCTTGAAGCAGCAGTCGCCGCGGGCCAGCGTGCGCCTCCTCGAGCTGGACCTTGCCAGCCTGGCATCGGTGCGGCAGGCGGCCGACGTAGTGAACCAGTACAGCGAGCACATTGATGTGCTGATCAACAATGCCGGCATCATGGCGACGCCCTTTTCCAAGACCGTCGACGGCCTCGAGTCGCAGTTCGGCACCAACCATATCGGCCACTTCTTGTTCACGAACCTGATCTTACCGAAAATCCTAGCTGCCGGAGAAGGCGCCCGGATTGTCAATGTCAGCAGCCTGGGTCACCTGCTAGGGCCGGTCCGCTATGATGATTCCAACTTCGAGGTCGGTTACTTGGAAAGCCCAGATGACTTTTACCTGCAATAGGTGTCCACATGACTGACGCCTACCTTTGTGCCATATAGAAGGGAGACTACAACAGGTGGGCAGCATATGGACAGAGCAAGACGGCCAACATACTGTTCTCGGTGGCCCTTGCCGACAGGCTCAAGGCCAGAGGGCTGCTTTCGTTCAGCCTCGATCCCGGAGGTGGGTAGTTACCTGCGACGTAGAGATCAGCGTGGATAGTAACTTGTCGGGAGCTGACCGATACGTTTTAGCATCTGCTGAAACAGGAATTTCACGTGAGATAGAGCTGGATGAGCTCAAGGAACTGGGTGAGCAAAACCTGATCGATCCCCCCCGTACGACATCATGCTGACTACGAATGCAGACGGAATACTACCCATGAAAAGTTTCAAGACGTTAGCTCAATGTGCATCAACACACTTGGTGGCCGCATTCGACCCTTCAATTAAAGGTAATTTTTCCTTCTGTCTTCACAGCAGGCTTGGAAATGAGTGGCTAACAGAACAGACAACAACGGGGACTACTTGTGTGATTGCCAGATCACCAAGGTGACGGCTCCTTGGGCTATTGGACGAGACAATGCTGATAAGCTGTGGGCATTGAGCGAGTCCATTGTCAGGGAGCAGTTTCGCTATTGACCCTGCATCTTTGGCCGACAGCAAAGTCAGACTTGTGTATAGGACGTGTCTATGAAAGTTCTCGTGCCGGTTGCTCAGTTCAGAAATTGCTTCTTAGTCTGCCAGAATAATAGCTAGCCGAAAGGACAGAAAATAAGACGTCGAGTCTGGAGATGACAGATAAACCCCGTAAACCCAACCAATAGATTCGCCCTTTTATTATTGCGACTTGAAATAGAAACAGAAGAGAACGCCATGTATGGACATTCTCTCACCGTCTTCTCCCTGCTGCACATGCCATGGTTTTGTTGCCTTTTGTCCCAAGTCAAAAACTTTCCATCTATCTAAGCAAACCGAAATATGACTTATTCATATCCCACCTTTCTTGCGTCCACCCCGAGCCTGTCATGATTGTTGCTCCCTGCCAATCACGATGAAAAGAACCAATAAGACAGAAAATTTGGAATCGAAAAACCCGTGCCAAAAGAAGGATGAGGAATGCATGCTGATAACGAATATAGGTATCGTCGTATGATATCATAAACGCTGGTGTCCCCGGACTGGATGATGATGCTGGCCTTCATAACCAGCTGCCACGACATGGGCGCTGTGGCATCTTTCGAGACATGAGGTGCGGCTGCCTCGGCTGCTTGATTTCGTGGCGAGAAGAGCCGAGGGCCAGATAGAAAAGCGCAAAATCGAAATGGAAGGGGGACCGCGAGCCCAATATGATCCGCAAAATAAGAAACAAAAACATAAATAACAAAGCAACGAAGGCCGTCCTGTTTCCTAAAAGTGAGCCGGCCTTGTCGGTCGTGTGAATATGTATGGGGTCGGTTTTGGTAGATCATTCCACCATCGCATCAAACGACCTGCGTCTCTAGACACGCGGCATTTTCTCTGGCATCCACTGCTTTTGCAGTCGCTGTCGAGTCATTGTCTTCAGACTCCAGCGAGCCCCCAGACGAGCCAGCGCTCACACTAGGAGGATTAGAGCTCTCGGGGGTCGTTGGTAAGCTTGCCAGAGACGGAGTAGACTCCTGGTCGCCCGATAGCTGAGGCGAGGCCTGTGAAGCAGAATCACCATTTGGCTTCTTGCCTGACGGCGCCTGGCCGCTGGCATTGTTTCCCTTAGACGTCTCCTCCATCGCCGTAGCGAGACGGTCGATGGCGGCATTCTGTCGCCCTGTGCTCGATCGCCGCAGCACTGACAGTTGGACCGACAGTACTTCAGCAAAGAGCTGGTGCTCCTCACCTTTTAGTTGCTTCAAGAGTTTCTCTACAATCGATAAAAGGGCAATAATAAGTTGCTGGACTTTAACAGAACAGGCGAAGGCTTGACTTACGGATCACATAATTGCCATACTGATCTTTGATCATCTGCTGCAAGATCGGCTGCCCATCGGGACCAAGCCGACTCAGCTCTTCTCGGATCCGCTGGCGGTCTGCGGCCGTGCCGAATTCGATGCACTTCTCGACGACATTGGATGCGAACTTGTTGTTGGACATGGTCACGAGCTGATTAAGCACTCTGCTGATCACCTTTTCTCGATCTCTGGGCTTCCCAAACTGGATGACGTGCTGTGCCACGTAGTTTCCGTACTGGTCATTGATCAAGTCCATGGCGTTGTCGTGGAGCTCTGACAGGATCATTTCCTTATCTTCCTCTAGCCCGTGCTCGAGCATCCGCTGGATGACACGACATCCGTAGTTGTGTGCCGACAACTCTCTTACTCTGCCACGGAAGGCATCGATAATGAAGTTGATGTGCTCCCGAGGTACTAGCTCGACAACCTTCTGGATGACGTGGTTACCATTGGGGTCCTTGACGACTCGGATCACATCGATCTCCAACTCCTTAGCCAAGATCACCTGTTGGTCGACAAGGATGTGCTGAAGAGCTTTCTGTACCACCCGGCAGGCATATGTTTGCGTCGACAGGTCCACTATCTTGCCCCTCATCTGTTCGGCCAAGTACTTTTTCTGCAGCTGACTGCCGTGCTCGAAGAATTTTTGAACGACGTAGTTGCCAAAGACATCCTGCATCAACACGAGCGTATTCGCCGATATCTCACGGAACACATGCTCCTTCTCGTCGCTATTCGCTGTCTCCAGCTTGCTCTGAATAAAGCGGGAACCGTGTTGGTCGCCACTGAACTCAACAATATGATCGTAGATGTCCTGTTGCAAATGTTAGCACAAACCAGGGCACCTGCAAAGAAACAGTATGCATCTATGCGTACTTTAAGCTCAAACCTCCGGCTCGTCCTGCTTGCACGATACTCGTCCAAAAGCGGGCTTCTGAAGGCCTGGGCGGGATCCCTGTCGCGAGGTACCTGTGCGTTTGGAGCGATGTACTGAACGCCTAGTGAATGGAGACTAAGCTGTGGGTTTGCTACAGGTGTTCGAAATGCGTTAACATTGGAGCTGAAGTTGGTTGGGAACAGACTGGGAGCTCCGGTAAACTGCTGTTGCGGATGTAACTGCTGTTGATACAAAATCTGCAGCTGCGATTGCTGTAGTTGCTGCAATCCCTCCTGGGTGAGGCTGTTGGGCGACGGACGAGGCAGCAGCCCCATGGCGCTATTGAAGCAATTGAAACCATCGTATGAGCCCGGTGCCCTCAGATCGCGAGAGACAGGCCGGCCCCATTGGTCAGTGCCATTAGCAGGAGCGCCGAAGCCTCGCTGACCCGTTGCTTGCCGGAATTGGTTGCCCACTGGAGTTACACCGCGATTAAGCCCGGCCAGGGTTCCGCGGGCTGCTGCAAAATTAGCCGCCCTGAGCGGATCAGTAGCATCCCAGGTTTGAGAAACAGGATTGTATTCAAAGGGCGTCGATGCTGGGTATGTGCCGGTGAGGCCAGCACCGATGTCCTGTCGATCCTCTGCATTCAATGTCTGTCGCATCATCAAGTCTGCGAAGGCTAACGATACCGCGTCGTCTGATTGTGGCTGCCGTTGATGGGGTAGCTGGCTTGTAGAGGGTGCTGGTGAGGAGAAGGACGCCTGGGCTTGGAGAGATGGCCGGCGAGCATGGCCGTTGTGCGAGGATGGTGGCATGGAGCCAAAAGAACTAAGCGAAGCTATCGAGGTAGCAATTCCGGAATTGGCGGCGCCTGGCACAGGTGCCGCCACAGATGTGGATATGGAGGAGCCAGAGCCTGTAGCCGTGGCGGAAGCATTGCTAAAACCGTTTGCCAGATCCTGCTGTGGCAGTGGCTCTGTATCGAAGCCGAACGACGGGTACGAAGATGCCACGCTGGCCTCGCCATCGACATCAACTATACCGTTGCGCAGAGAGGACCGTGGGGGCGGGAATCGGAAAGGAGCGGCATTGGAATCTAGAGAT
The DNA here is from genome assembly GCF_000143105.1 of Grosmannia clavigera kw1407. Classification (NCBI taxonomy): domain Eukaryota; kingdom Fungi; phylum Ascomycota; class Sordariomycetes; order Ophiostomatales; family Ophiostomataceae; genus Leptographium; species Leptographium clavigerum. The sequence goes on along the minus strand of NW_014040560.1, from coordinate 1,119,838 downwards.
GGGCCAGCACTGGGCCGGGAAGGGGCGTAACTGCCAGAAGAGGTTCTGACAGCAAGATAGGAGGCATTGGTAGTCGAGGGTGTGCGGTCGTGCAAGTGCTCGTGATACGTTTGCGAGGATTCCCTCATATGTACTGGTGACGGGCTGGCCGAGGGTCTCCGAGAGGCGGTGTTATCGGTACTGTTCCAGGATCTGGTCGTATGTGCACCTGGGTGTGGCCATACAGCAGATGCGTCTGGAAAGGTATTCGCGGCATCGGAGCTACTCGAGAATGCTTCATCGTGACCTAGACACAAACAAACAGACGGGGTCGTTAGCCTTGCGTATTCGGCGTATTGGGAGGCAGTATTCGCCAACCGATCATTGTTCTTCCTCTTCTACTGGTTCTTGCTTTAGCGTTCAGATGTAGTACTCACCTGAGAGACTGGTTTGCGAATCACGGTTGGCGAATGGCGAAGGGATGTGTGTTGCCCAAAGGCTCCCTGTGTTCGGTTGACTCCAGTTCGAAGAGAAGCTGTTTCGCTGTTGAGACGATGCCGACGACGACGAAACGTCTCTCGAATTGGCCTTCCCGTAGGAGGTAAATCGGGAAGACTGAGCCTGGTTAGCGCGTACGAAGTCAGCAGCAATCATCGTATTGGCGAAGCTCAAAGGAGAAGACGGTCAAAGTAGACTGAAGAGGTGCTGATAGACAAGAACGACCTCTACCTGAGGCGAACAACTGCGTGATGGTATGGGTTTAAAGAAAGCGATAGATGACAGGAAAATAAGGTTGCTCACCGTCATTGCCGCCGAATACGAGGTTGAACCTGCGTTACAGCGTTCGACAAAGAGGGTCCACCTGTAGGGTAAGGGGGATAGAAAGGCTGTGAGGGAAGAGAAAGGAGCAGTGGAGAAAAAAAGGTAATGTGACCAGCTGGGCGCAAAGCTGGGGAAGTGAGTAGTGCAGGCCCAGAGAAAGCGACAGTGATTAAGGAGAGATGAGAATAGATAAGAAGGGCAGAAAAGTTATATACGCAAATGAAGGTAATATATGGAGTGCGGTGAGAGCAGGAAAGAAAGAATGAAAGAAAATGTAGCAAGAAGATCTTGCTTAGGGGGAAGGGGGGGGTGAGCGTGTGGGCAAAGCGAGACGAGGCTCCCTTTTTGTTGCGATGGATGTTGGTTGTGAGAATTGGGTTTTTTAAGTTAATTATGGGGTTGAGAATTGGAGTGGAGCAGAAGACTTGGGGCAGTTACGGGCTAGGCTGGACCCAGATTTCTGTTGCAAACAGGAGTGGCTGCCTGGCAGCCTGAAGGTGCAGTTGGACAGGCGAGAAGAAGAGTTACAGGTGGGGTGGGACGGTTGGTCGACTCCTGACTCCAAGTTTGTTGGCGCCGAGTAGCGCGACTCAGCGACCTGACGCGGTGTTCGAGGTGTGGTGCAGGGCACTTATGACAATTATAGCGTGCTATAGCGTGGCGCACGGTAGCCGTAGCGCAAAATGAGGGGCATAAGTTTCGCCGAGATAGGTGCACACTATTCCGAATCCCGATGGTAAGGCTGTTCAGTGTTGAGGAGGGGGGGTAGAAGGCCGCCTCCGTAAACTACTATGTCAGACACGAGAAGAAGTCCAGGGCGGTCTTTGGCACGGACCAAGTGGTGAGAGACGGGAGAGCAGCGCAGATTGAGGAATGTGCTCTGTCAGAATGAAGAGGTTCAAAAGGCCGGTTGGCCGGGCGAACAAGAGATGTGCAGCTTATGGACAGACAATGGTACTCTGTAGAGCAGCGAAGAAGAGAAAATTGTGCCGATGTGGCAGAAGGGAATACGCTAGCCACAGCCGAGCGCCGATAGACTGTGCCGTGATGATTAACGACTTAGCCAGATGTCGATGCGACTGAAACGCAATGAATGGGTCAGCATATCGTGATCCTGGAGGCCTGAGTTGGGGATGGGGCCTGCGAAGCTAGTTCCCGCGGGCAAAGACAGCGAACGCCCTAGGACCCAAGACGGGGCGAAGACGGGTAGACGTGTAATTATGCGACGGGATGGCCAGACAGGACGTGGGAGGAGTCGGTTGGGCTGTCTTGTTCGATCGGGTGATTTTGCAAGGGTGTATTCTATGGAAGCTGTGATTTTGATCCGAGGAAGGAAGGAAAGCCAGCGGGTGGTAGAAAGACAGTCTCGGGCTTTGGTAATGTCTGCGATGGTGTTGCATTATCAGAACCTTTCCGCATATGAGTGAGGCGGCCGGCGGAGCAGGCTGCTAAAAGTGGCGAGTAATTGAGATCGTCCCAGCGCCCTGGAAAAGGATGGGCGGGATGCTAACAAGCCGTCACAAATGGCGGGACGATCACTTTGCAAGATATAATAGGCTACTGGTCTGCAATACAGGGCTACAGTCGCTAATTTCGGCGCGGGATGACTAACTTTCACCAACATAATGAGGCCCCGTTGTCATTACGTATCTTACTGACTGGATTTGCGTCGAGGATGGCATTTAGTACGGAGTACTCCGTATTTCAGTCTGTTTGCCCCCCTTTCATGGCCCTCTTCATACCCATTTTTCCTGTTTGAAGGACATGGCCATAGCCGTCGAGCAAGTGCTCACTGTCTCGCATTCCAGCCACATGTCTCATATGCTCACTTGTTTTCTTCGGGTTCGACACTTGAAGAGAGGCCTGATTTGAGCAGTGAAATTGCCAGAGTCGTACTGATTATGTTTGCCGGCAGAGCAATGCCAATGGGCTTTTCGGCTTGCCGTCAGATACCGCATAGCCGCAGCAGAGCATGGGGCAGATGACGGGATGACCGTATCTTGTGTGCGCAAGACTTCCATGGCTCGTCTGACCACCTCGCTTTCATTGGCTCACCAGCTCGGCCATCGGCCAGGGAAGTGAGATACCGACACAGCCAAGAGGCGAGATAACGTATCCCAGGCAGGTAAGATACCCATTTTTCGACTCGGGCTGCTTGATTACATAGCACAACCGGTCTGGATAACATCCTGCAATTCGTCATCTTCCAAGGAGTGGCCGTTTGTAGTGATGCCGTCTCTCACTTCAATGTGCATACTGCCACCCCAATTGCTCGTGGCGCCGTGATACTACGTGGTCGAGTGCCGAAACGGTCTTACTACCCGAGAAGCCGTAGCCAGTTGCATGACAAATCGGCACGGCAGGGGCACGGCAGGCCGTGCCGATGAGTACGTATGTACGACGTACGTACCAAAGTCAGGCTCGTTGCAAAGTCGCCTGGGACAAGGCAGGGGGGAGGAAAACATGGCGGCACGACGCTGCCAAACGACGGGAGCACTGCCATTTCCCCGAGCAAACATTCCGGTCTGTGCTGGCCAAAAGAGCGGATTACGGAATATCGTAGGAGCAGAAGGCAGTGGCGTCAATTTGGCTATATCGCAGCCAACATCTTGGGCGGGGATAGGAGTCGTTGCACTCACGTCGTAGATCGCAGATACCACAAAAGCTTTGGGCGCTGTGGCTATCGTGTGATCAGTCTTCGCCAGTTTTCGTGCGATGTGGTCACGGGCTGCCGTGCTACTGCATCAGACAACAACCCTGACTCTCCCCGTGCAGTCTTTGTCAAGAGCCTTCTGTCGGTGAAATGCTATGTAGAAATGCGTCCTGCGCATGACTGCTCATCGACAAGGCACTGGTCCTTCTATCCAAGAATCATTGTGCCTGCATTCCGGGGCCGCCGGCCAAGAAAAGGGGCCCAACCAGGTAAAAGACGCATGAAGATAGTCACAAATTAGATGCAATGCAGAAGGGCTACATGCATTTATCCCGTGATGGTTTCCACCTTGCCATGGCCACTCCGTACTCCGTAGGCAGAAGGTACTCCGTACTATGTACTCCGTACTATGTACTCCGTACTATGTACTCCGTATGTAAGGAGCAGATCCACGTACGTCGTAGTCGGCCGTTCGGTGGACCCTCTCCGCTTCTGCTGCAAGATCTCTTGCCTGTAAAATTTGTGAGAGGTCTTGTGCCTGTTTTTGCATGCAGAACGCTGCGCGTTTCCTAGCTCGCTTGTTGAAAAAGCTGATGATACGCCGGTAGACAGGAACAAGCTTCGCCTACGTCTCATATAGCGAAGTGTCTTTGTCCGTTCGACTTGCAAGTGCAGACGAGAAACCGTATAAAGCGTACACGCCACTTCGGGCACTACTCCGTACGGTTGGAGAGAGCGCAATACTCGTAGTGACAGGTCCCATTTTCTGTAGGCGAAGGTGGGGAGGCTGAAACAAAGGATGTCAAACCGAGCATACTCCGTATCTGAGGACGGATGGAGTAAGAACAGAAGAACACAGACTGGAACAGAAGTACTCCGTACGACGTAAAGTCTTGATCGGGCGCTCGCTTTTCTTTTCCGCTCAGTTCCTTTTTCTTTGTTTCCTTTTCCTTTCCGTTTCTTATCGGCAGTGCACGCTGAAGGAGCGACGGGCGGTCGGCTTTTCGGGCTTCAAGCAAGGGACGAGACAACGATTAGACAGATAAACAAACAAACAACAAACTGACTGACAAACAACAAAAGAGCTGAGCCACACTCTGAGCCGGAGTAACGAGCAGATGCGGTGAGAGAGCACGCGCCATCTTGCGGCAATGTCGCAACGAGTGAGCCCCCAACACGATTGCTCCTCCAGCCGAAGCAGCCGTATGGCTGCAGACCATGTTCATCTGACGACTTCTCTATCCCATGCATCCGCTGGAGAAGAAGGGGAGCGTATCGCCGGTCGTGAGCCGCACGGCCATATAAAAGGGCTCAAATTGCACCCCGCTCTGGAGATTGTTCCTGTCCGCTGATTGGTGCGAGCTGCCCGCAGTGCCCCAATATCCCTGGCTATAGTTGTATCGGTCGAGGCAGCACGAGTTAAGTTTTCGACCAACTGTGGGCTAGACCCCGTTCTGGCAAAGGCTCTCTTCCTAATTTCTGCAAGGTATGATTCTAGGGGGCTCCCCGAAGGACTTGGCCATCCTCTTCATCCATTCTTTTTCCTCGCGGTCCCCCCTTTGTCCCCTTCCACTCCCTTCTTTCTTTCTTCCTCCAGGTCTCGACGAAGGGTTTGCGCTCGCTATCAAACAAGTCCCTTTCCTACCCTCACACTCTTTCCCTATCTAGTTTGTCTTTCGACAGCTATCGACACTCTTTTTGTTTGTTTCTTGGATCTCGGCCTCACTCGTTTCTAGCCGAATCCGTCCAGTCTTTCGTTCATTCTTTTTCACGACTCTATCACTCCTCCCACGGCTCGCTTTAACTCGAAAGGATACGACTACGCTGAACATTCCTCTGTTCACTTGTAAGTGAAACATGTCATTCTCCCTCAGCTCCTCACACTGGAATGTGCTGGTCTGGAGGACAATGAAAGAGCATTGGCCGCTGTTTATAAGGCCCATGGCCGCCACCTGGACGGTGGCTCGACGTGGCCGCAGAAGCTTGATGCTGAACATGACGTGTGCTGACCATTCGTCTCTTTCGCCTCAGCGCCGGTCGCCTTTCGCTTTTTCAGCCGATACGAGTTTCAGTATTTTTGTCGTGTTAACCCGAGTCGACGACCCCTCCTGGTTCTCCCTCACCCCTACCACCAACACCTACATTCGTTTTTACAACCGTTCGGCACCATGCAATTCTTCAACGATATCATGACTCGCAGCCAGCTCGCTGTCCGGTCGGTGGTCGACACGGGCGACAGCAGCTCGGACGAGTCAACCATCACTGCCCTGATCATACTACTCAGCGTCGTCTTTGCCGGCCTTCTTCTGGTCTCGACCCTGGTCGTGATCCGGAGGATGAAGCGGCAGCAGAAGCTGCGTGAGATGACCCTGCCGCAGTACAATGTTGCGCCGAGCAGCAAGGCCCACGGCCTCACCATCCAGACGACCAACGCCAACGGCCGTTCATCTCTGCTAGTCTTCAGCAAGGACGGCCAGCCGATGCTGGCGAACCCGCAGTCGCCCCCATACTCTCCCGACAACGTGCCGGAGATCCGTATCACGTTCCCGGACGAGCAGGACGAGATGGGCCGCAGTAAGAGCGGCCGCGTGGTTGTCGTGCGCGTTGGCGAGAGGTCGATTGGCATGGAGCCGGTCTCGGAGACTGAGGAGCAGTTGCCGGCATACGAGAAGGAGGGCCAGTTCTACTCCATCAACATTGACAGTATCGGCGGCCTGAAGGAGAAGGGCGACCAGTCCAGCTTCCACTAGACTGCCACCGTTTTTTCTCCTCCCCTTGGGGCCCATCGCTCGCTTCCCCGGTGGTCTCCTTCCTTTTTTTTTTTCAACTTCATACCCTTTTGTATTCTTTATATTCCGGATCTCTCAATCCTGTTGGGAAAGCAAGGATAGAGGGGAGGCTGTTGTGGCATAGCGCTGCTAAACAGCGCGTGAGACAGCAGCCTATACGGCTGGCACGATACGAAAAGAAAACGAGCAACAAGATACCGGTGTCCCTTCACACCACACCTGTCTTCAAAGCAAGGCCTAACAAACCCATTAGAGATGGTTCTCTGTTTCTGGGCGGCATGCACTGGACTGGCCGTGACTAGGCACCGCAGGCCGACGGACAATTGACAGCGGCCAACAGCCTTCCTTGGCTATGCGGCATGACGGCGCGTGCTGCCCAGCCTGTATAGTTTCCGTGTACATAATTGTATATTCTACTATCACATTAAAGCTGATGCATCGCTACCGAGTGTAACGACTTCCGCACAGCAGAAATTCTCTCTCCCAACCGCAGCGTACGGATAAGTATGGCTTGGTCTGCAAATAGAAACGTGACAAGCGTTCGCATTGCCGTGTCTCATTTACCAACCGTGCATTCCACACATCATGATGGTATGGGTGGTTGCGGGTAAGGGGGCCTGCATTCTCCGGACGAATCGAATGCCTGTGGCTATTTTTATACGCACTGTCCCTCCTTTTCATTGTTAATTTCTGCGGGCCTGATTTAGTGGGGCCGCCCCTCCCGGACGATTGAGGTTGCTCTTTCCTAAAGCTAGCTGTCCCGTACTTATGTATGGAATAGCCTCAAGTCTCCTGTCGAGGATTTTTTTCTAGATAGGTTCTTGCTTTTCTAGCATCACAGAGTCGTCGTCTGCCACATTGCTCACCACAGCCTCTTGGTGAATATGGCCATGCTGCCGATTGCTGCGGTCTCGTTTAGCTCAAGAGGCTATTATTAGTACTCGTTCCTTCTGATTCGCACCGTCATCGGAGTACCTTTTTGCTCCTGCTTCTGGTCGCTCGTTTCTTTTTTTTCCGAGGCGTTCACTACGCATAATATATAAAATTCGGCAGTGTCTACTTTTATTCTTTCCTACATTCCGCATCGGCTGTCCCGATGACGTCTCCTCCGCAGCGGCAGAAGAAGCCGGGGCCAAGCGAGTACAAGGCGATTGCGGCGCAATTTGCAGCGGCAAAGCGTGCCAAGGAGATCAACGATGCCCTGCGGGCGCAAAAGGATGTGCGGCCGGAGCAGGCGGCGGCCAGCGCGATGGAGAAGCACCGGATAGCCCTCGAGCAGAGGCGCAAGGCGGCATATGAGCGGCGCTGGCTCTGGACAGTGGGCTTTTGGCTGTGGCTGCTCGTGATCCACGCGACGGGCATCTTGTACTTTACGTCAGGCTTCCTCCTGACGCGGCTCGTGCTGGACGAGAAGTCGAGCTGTGCGGTCAGCCCGCTGCAGGCGACACAGGGCAACACGGCGGCGGTGCCACCATCAGCGGCCGCCACCGACGGCTGCTGGCATCCCAAGACGTTTGACCGGGTGGTGATCATCCTGATTGATGCGCTGCGGTACGACTTCACGGTGCCGGTTAACGATAGCGCGGTGTTTCACAACGCATTTCCATTTCTCTACGAGACGGCGGTGGCTCAACCGTCGAACGCATTCCTGCGGCCATTCATTGCGGATCCGCCGACGGCGACGCTGCAGCGGCTCAAGGGCCTCACGACCGGCACGCTGCCGACGTTTGTCGACATCGGGTCGAACTTTGCGGGCACGGCGATCGAGGAGGACAACCTGCTGGCGCAGCTGCGGACAGTGGACAAGAAGATTGCGCACCTGGGCGACGACACCTGGACGGCCCTCTTCCCGGGCTACTTCGAGGCCAACATCAGCCATGCGTACGACAGTTTCAACGTGCGGGATCTGCACACGGTGGACAACGGGGTGATGGAACACATATTCCCGCTGCTCGAGGCCGGCTCGCGGCGGTCGAAGAAGACGTCACCGTGGGACCTGCTGATCGGTCACTGTCTGGGGGTGGACCATGCCGGTCACCGGTACGGGCCAGCGCACACGGCGATGCGCGAGAAGCTGCAACAGATGGACGAGTTTGTGCGGCGAGTGGCGGGATCGATTGACGACGACACGCTGCTTGTGGTGATGGGCGACCATGGGATGGACAGCAAGGGTGACCACGGCGGCGAGAGCGACGACGAAGTGGAGGCGGCACTCTGGATGTACGCACGGCAGCCGGTGTTTGGGCGGACGGAAGCGGCCTTTGTTATGCCGCCGCTGACGGCCAAGGAGCGGCCGGTCAACCAGATCGACCTGGTGCCGACGCTGGCGCTCCTGATGGGCATCCCGATCCCGTACAACAACCTGGGCTTCCCGATCGAAGAGGCGTTTATCGGTGGTGCGGGCAACGACTGGGCGAATTTGGCGACAGTGGCCGAGATCACGGCAGCCGGCATCCACCGGTACCAGTCGTCGTTGTCGGCGTCCAACATCCTCACACCTCCGGTGGTCTCGCGTCCGGGCCGTGGCGTGTCGGCTGTGTCGGAGCAGGAGGCAATGGCAGAGGCGTTCGCGGCACTGTCTGAGTACCAGGTGGCGACGCTGCGGATATGCAAGGACCTGTGGGCACGGTTCGACGTCGGCAGCATGGTGTTTGGAATTGCGATCTCGGCGGCAGGCGTAGCGATACTGCTGCTGTACGCATCCCGCAGCGTGGAAGATGGGAACGAGGACGAGGACATTGCGGTCGTGGAAGACGCGACACTGGACCAGGCCGAGGCGATGCTGGAAATGCAAGGCGAGCTGATACCGGCGACGAGGCGCGGCAGTGGCAAGGATGCAGCGACGCAGGCAGAGAGGGACGAGGCGAGAGCACTGCAGCAGCAACAGGAGCTGCACCGGTCGCTGGTGCTGGCAGCAGTGATGGCAGGAGTGCCGACGTTTGCGGCCAGCGCAGCCTTGACGATCGTGGGGTCGCAGCCGTGGTACAGCGGAGCGGGCTACGCGGCCATGGCCAGCATCGGGGCGGTGGCAGCACGACTTCTGGGGGTGGGCAGACGCAGTGTGAGCCGACTGCTGCCGAGCAGCATCTGGGGATGGATGGCAGTAGTGTTTACGGGGGCGCAGTCCGTGGGCTTTGCATCCAACTCGTACACGGTTTGGGAGGACTCGATCCTGCTCTTTTTCCTGGCGACATTCGGACTGGTGGCGGCGTTGCAGGCGACACGGCTGGCGACAAGCGGCGAGCGGGTGCTGGGAGTGTACCACGCGGTGGTGTTTGTGCTGCTGGGACGGGTGGCATCGCTGTCGAAGCTGTGCCGGGAGGAGCAGATGCCGTACTGCAGTACGACATACTACGGGTCGGCATCGTCGTCGACATCGGCGCCGTGGCAGCTGGGGATCTTGTTTGCGGTGTTCCTAGTGCTGCCATCGGTGGTGCGATCGTTTTACGAGCCGACGCGGTCATACGAGGGTCTGGCGCCGGTGTGGATCGGTGTGGTGTTCCGGGGCGGACTGTTGATGGCGGCGCTGCACTGGACGCTGGACGGGGTGGAGAGAGGCGGCTGGCTGCGGACGCTGGTGCCAGAGAGCATGCTGACGGCGACCATGGCCAAGACGGCGTCGGTATATCTGGCACAGACGGTGCTAGGGCTGGCACTGGTTGCGGGCACGGCAGCGTTTGCATGGGCAGGGCCATGCATCTCGGTGACGGCGATAGCGAGGCCGGGGACCAACCAGGCGCAGGTGGCGGTGCTGGGTTATGCAAACGCGCACGGAGCGCGCTATCTGCTGCTGGTGACCAACGTGTTGATGGCGGCGGTGCAAGTGTCTATGCCGATGGGAGGGGGGGCGCTGTCGCTGATGCTGTGGCAGGTGCTGTCGCTGGTAGAGCTGCTGGAGCTGCTACGGACAGGGGCCAAGCGAGAGGGCGGAGGAGGCGAAGAGACGACGGACGAGACGACGGACGAGGCAGCAGCCATGGATCCAAGCGCGGGCTCGACGATGGGCTCTTCGGTGGCGGTGATCGGGCCGGTGGTGTTGGCGATGCTGGCGAATCTGCACTACTTTGCGACGGGTCACCAGGCGACGTTGAGCAGCATCCAGTGGGACAGCGCATTTGTGGCGCTGACAACGCTTCGCTATCCCTGGTCGCCGCTTCTGGTGGTGGCCAACACGGCAGCGGCGCATCTGCTGGCTGTCGCGGCCGTGCCGTTGCTGGTTCTGTGGAAGACGAGTCCGCGGCGCCGTGGCGGGCTGCTGTCGCCGACCAGCCGGGCGCTCGCCGGGTTTGCGGCCTACTTTGCCGTCGAGGCGCTCGCCACAATGGTCTGGGCTGCCCATCTGCGACGGCATCTCATGCTGTATCGCGTGTTTAGCCCGCGGTTCATGCTGGCGGCCGGCCTGCTGCTGCTGGTGGACGTGGCCGGGCTGGTGCTGGCACTGCCGGGACTGCGGTCGAACACGATGGCCGTCAGCGATGTCTTCGGCTGGCTGGATGAGTATTAGGAGGAGCGAGCAGACGAGCAAAGCGGACGAGCGGACAGCACTGTTTGGTAGAGCAGCAACAGGACTACTGTGACTGGACCTTCTGAGACACATCGAGACGATCTCGCTGAGAAACCGAGATCAAAAGAAATCTTTATTTGAATATCTACTCGAATGGACTCTGTTAAAGGCTGGAAGTCTTGTGGCGTACAACGCTTAGACCCACCTACGTAGTAGGGCTTTATGCACGGCGGCATATGTCGGATGTACCTAACCACAACCATACATAATTGAACACTAACAGCCTGTATACCATGTCATAGCTAGATTAGTCATCTCTACACCGCACTTAGACTATGCCCCACTATTGGGCCGCCTTTAGCCTGTTATGTACTCCGTATTGTAGATCAAGTGTCATGATGACAGGTGCTGTTCAACTTGTATGCCAGAACACGTTTGAGGGCTCTGCCGGCAGACCACGGAGATGACGACACCGACAGCGGGAGCGTACGGGCGGCAGGGTCATCAGCCCCGCCACTCCGGGTCATACGGGACGTCAGAAGGAGCAGCTGCGAGCCGCGGCCGCACACGGCACACGCTCCTCCTCTGTTTTGTGCACGGCTTCAAGGGCGACGCGGACACGTTTGGGCCGCGGTCGCGGTTTGCGCACGAGCTGGGGCGACGGGTGGCAGTATCGCTGCCGCGCGTGGACGTGCGGGTGGCCGTCTACCCGCCGTACCAGACGCGGGGCGACCTGGCGGCGACGGTGGTTCGCCTGCGCGACTGGCTGACCGAGACGGTCGTCGACCTCGAGGTGGCGGCCGGCACGCCCAGCCCGACGGTCGAGCCGTCGGTCCGGTGCGTGTTGATGGGCCACTCCATGGGTGGCATCGTGTCGGCCGACGTGTTGCTGTCGCTGGTGGGCGACCGGCGGGTGGGCGACAGCGACACGGATAACACAGACAAGGAGCTCAACGGGCTCATGTTTCCGTACGTACAGGCCGTGCTCGGCTTCGACACGCCGTACCTGGGCATCGCGCCCGGCGTTGTGGCCCATGGCGCACAGGACCGCTACGCGGCCACGACGGCGGCCTTTTCGCAGATCAGCAGCCTGGCCGAGGCACTGCTGGGCAAAGCTGGCGGAGCCGGAGGGGGCGAGCAACAGGGAGGAGAGCAGGCCAGAGCGGGGATCACCAGGACCGAAAGTGGAACGGGAACGGGAACGGGAACCGAATCCGGTCCCAGAACGGCGAGAATGGCAAGAAGTGCAACGGCCCCCTCCACCTCCACCACATCCACGCCCTCTTCCGCCTGGGGCTGGGGCAGGATTGCGCTGGTGGCCGGGGCCAGCGCTCTGGCCAGCGGAGCTGCTGCCGCCGTGGCCTATCGCAACCGCGACCACCTGACCGAGGGCTGGTCCTGGGTCTCGTCGCACCTCGAGTTCGTCGGCTGTCTCGCCCGCGGTGAAGACCTGCGGCGTCGCATCGCCCGCATTCAACAGGCCCATCGCCAGCTCGGCGTCGGCTTCGGCAACCTCTACACCCGCCTCGGCCGTGCTGCCCCGTCCAAGCAGACCCAGACGGCCACCGGCGCCAACGACCTGCTCCTGCTGCCGTCTGAGCGCACCTTTTGCGTCCTGCCCAGCCGCGAACCCGCCGGCGACTGGCGCGAGGCCGTCAACGATGATGCCACCGACGAGACTCGCGCCCACATGAGTACGTGTTTTTACTGTTTTCCCTCCCCAACACCAGCTGACAACCAGGCATGTTCACCCCCGCCGGTAACCCAAACTACGACCGCCTGCTCGCCGACGCCTGCGACATGGTCTCCCTCTGGACCCGCGGCTCCCAGTGGTACGAGACCAGCAGCATCAGAAAGACGCAGGCGCTATGAGTCCCTGCGTTGTGTTTGGCGGCCATGATACACCCCTGAATCGTCTTTTTCGTCTATCTATTCTTTTCTTGCCAGTTCACAATATCAATACAGTCTCGTGTGGCTTCAGTATACCTGCTTCCGCCCGCTTGCCCGTGCTATAGCGTCATATCCCCCCAGCTCGCCCCTGTTCTCCCGCAACCTCTCCTACTGAACCTTCTTGCCCACAGCAGCCTCTGCCTTGAGCCGACGCAGAACCTTGCGCCGCTGGGCCAGCATGTGCGTGTACAGGATGTAGGACCCAGGCACATACACGGCCAGCACGGCGTAGAGCGCGGCCGGGTACAGCGGGTGCAGAGTGGCGGCCGCGCTGGGCGTGGTGGCAGCCAGGTAGACGAGCCGCACCTCGGAGCTGATGCCGACCGGATACAGCACCAGGAACGTGCTGTAGCGCAGGGCCGTGAACCAGGACGGCGGCGGCCGTTCGGGCCCGCGCGCGAGACTGAGGGCAAAGTACGAGTAGCGGATCACCTCTGTCAGGCTCCAGGCCAGCACCATGGACGTATAGAACGGACTCGACGTCGTCTCGGCCGGAAACGGGTACACAATGGCCCACACGAGCAGCAGCCGGCTGGCCACCTGCATGGCCGTCGTAAACAGGGGCGCGCGAACTATGCCTGCGAGGCTGTCAGCGATTGTCATTGAGATCGGCATCATCGTTGCAGGAGCGCCCATACCCAGCACCGAGTGCACCACCTCCAGCAGAGCAATGGTCTGCGTGCAGCGCAGAAAGTCGTCCACCACAATCGGCACAAAGGCCGGCCCGCGGAGACCCGCCACAATGGCCGTGCGGCCCAGCACTGTCGTCCACAGGATGGCCGAGATGAAGTTGTAGGCCGTCAGGTAGAGCCCCTTGACCTGGGAGACCGGCACGGCTCCGGTGCCGGGAATCTCCTTCTGCTTGACAGGCCCCGACGACGAGGCCGTGACCATCTTCTTCGGCGCGGATACAGCCATGACTGCTCGGGAAAATACGGTTTGCCCTTCGGAAACGGATAAAGATGCTGCTTCTAGGTGTGCAGAGTCGGCGTCGGCGGATGGTCAATGTGCCGCTTGTTGGGGAATGCAAGGCGGCAGAAAAGAAGATGCAAAAATACACGAGACAGCTGGGCCTTTTGGCTGAGCTAGTGTGGGTCTTTCCCGCAAAAAGACGTTGGGGATTCTGGTGGGGTCGGAGAGTTTAGGCATCGTTTCAGGGCTTATATTCTTCGACTCGTACATGATTAGAACTAACGGCTCTCGAAACAGTCTATGCTACATCTTTCCACAGAAATCCTCCTTGTCAAATCATCAGGTCGTCAAATGAATCACGGCGTGTCCCAATGTTGAATACAAATTAGATAAAGATTGGGCGATCAACGACTGAGCCAGCCAGCTGGAGAATGGCGAAGGAAATTCCCGGAATCCCAACATTGCAAAGTGCATATCTCACGCATTGGCTGCGCCTCACTGGTCGCGCCGACGGAACGGTGACGGCCAGCCGCTGAACAGCCACTCGTTTGAATGCCGCCCGCACGTCGTGTGGACGTTGACGTTCTTGTTTGCGTTCTTGACGGCCGCCGTTTTTGTCAACACGGTCGACGACGCACAGCTTGACGATGTCAGTGTTGACGACGGCGACAGGGGTGTCCCGGTGCTGCTTCCACTGCTGAAAGCACGGTAATCATCCGTGTACGGATACTCGGCCCGCACCAAGTCAGACACCGAGTCCGAAGATAGGGAGCCGCGCTCAGCGTTGCTGCTGCTCATGGTAGTGGCTGGCAATTTTGTGGCAGTGCTGGATGCTGGGGTACGAAACAGGCATGCAGCATGCGTGGTGATAGGGCAAAAGCGTCAAGCTTCCCGGTCGGGTATATGTTGCCGTCTGAATGTGAAAAAAGAGTGCCCGCCAGGGTAGCTGAGAGGTGTTGAGGGCACACCTGGTGCGAGCAGAAAAGAGCCAGTCGGCTTGACAGCAGAGTAGGGATTCGAGAGAAAAAAGAAACATGGGAAAAAGGGAGAGGATGCGGCTAAATACCCCCCCCGCGTACGAGTACAGAGAACAGAAAGCTGTAGAGCTGCCTCGGTGGACACATTCTCGTGGGCCCAGAGTTGGGCAGGGGTGCTACCCACAGAGGTTCCCAGTCTGGGGCCGAGAAGTTACCAATAGTGGCCTTCGGAGTATTGAGAAGTTAAGAGGGAGATACGAGTGGCCAATAGCACCAACACGGCCCACCTTTTCCCGTCATAGGGCTGATGCGAATTACCATGTACTTGTAAGAAGGCAGCAAGAAATGGCGGTGGAGACCGATAAAAGGCCTGCATGCAGCGAACGAGTCACAGTACCCCGTGTGAGCAAATCATGTGGAGCCTCAGTCTGGCATCCCTATCAAGAGTCTTGCTTTCTGGGGATTGGAGCTAGGATGTGTTCTGAGGGCAGGTCACAAGGCCTGGACGCGGAAAACAGGTTAGAGAATGGAGCATCACGAGAATTGCAAGCGTGGCCGAAAACGGCTGCAGCAACTGCCAGAAGAAACAATTGACCTGTTTCTGGCTGCCTTGACGATGTCTTGAACACCCTGGACGCCTTGATGCCTTGGATATTTTGGATGCCTTAGGTAGCCATCGCGACCACAATGTGGTTACGTTCCGTATGCCCACCAGTTAGAATATAAGATACGAGCACCACATTAACGTCACCGATGCCAACTCTCCCAATAAACGATCGGCTAGCACCAGAATAACTAGAGCAGCCCAACTTATGGGGTCACTTATGACGAGTGCTCTGCTTGAGCGCAAGCAAGAATCCGCCAAGTGCTTACATGGCAGCCAAGCTCATATTGAGTCATCCGGCTGGACTCCTGTGTTATCGCTCTTTAAGTCCGCCTTTTCGCTGCTGCCTGCTGTCGTGCGTGTCCTCCCTCGTATCGAGTCTTTTTTTAAATTTCCACTTTCGAGACACTAGCTCTCCCGTGGCATCTGGTCTTTCTTTCAGTAATCATACTTGCTCCAATGGACTCTCCGTACGAGTATAATCGTACCCCAACGACACCGGTGTCTAAGCACTGTCCTTGATTCAGCCCCGGGGCCAAAGAGCGGTCTACACGTATCTTCATGTCGCTGTGGACCCCGACTTTTACAGAAGAAAGCGGACGGCCACCAGCATACAGCAGGCCACAGACGGCGGGTCACAGAAATGACGCAGCAAGCCATGACAAGCAGGATGGTGGAAAGCGCACAGAGGCTTAAAAAGCGACAGAAAACAGTAAACAAAAAATTGGATGTGGACTTCGTCTAATAGCATTAAAGCAAGGAAGTCACGCAAGTGAAACCCCCCTGTTCCGTACGCAAGGAGATGATGTCGGGTACTACTATGTATCATCGATGCAGGTAAGACGAGAAAAGGCCGCTGATGTAAGATGTTGCTCTATCTTTGTAGAAAACGGTGGCCCCGAAACGGAAGCTCAAAGTTGTATTAAGATTCCCCTTTTCTCGTCAACTAGCAGACGAGGATCGCCCTTGTTTGGCTTAGTGCTGCGGGCTCATCGATCAATCTTTGGTGTTTCCTAGGTCTATCGCTAGCAAGCGTGCATTGTTAATCTGCCAGCAAATGCTCTGTGCCCTTCGTCGAGCAAGCCGTCCATCTGTGCGCCCACGTCTCCGGCCACTGCTGGCTGGCCAATCTGACTCTTGGTAATAGAATGTATCTTATCTTGCATAGCATCTTATCAACCGAGGATGGGACGTGGCCGTAACGCATCGTGAGCTCTGCATCTCTTGGCAGGGAACTGTCCAGCAGATTGGCGCTATGTTTTTTTTTTTTTTTTTTTTTTTTTTTTTTTTTTTTGATGTTCTGTGTTAGCGCGCCAATTGACACTCTCTATTCAGACCCACTTCCTTCTTTTGCCACTAAAGTCAGCTTGGGTGGACCGCCTATCACGGGCGAGAACGGACGGGCAGAGCACATGGAGCGTAATTCCGTAGCTGACGGTTCCCCAGTACCCGTAAACAACCCAGGCTGTGCTTGCGATACAGTAGTCCAGAGCGAGAGCAGTTCTGCAGGACGGCTGTTGGGCCCTTTATCTACCCCCGTCTCCCGCCTGCTTTCTGCGTTCCTGCCGTCTCTCCCTCTTTTCTGCAAACATCACGCCAATTCGTCAAAAATACAATCTTTCGAACCTTCTGATAAAGACCCTGCCCATCTCCACAATGGATGCCCCTACTAAGACCGTCACTATGGAGCCCACGGCTGCCAAGAACGCCGAGATGCGTCCCGTGGAGCAGCCGGTACGTTCTATTGTCCCTTCTCCTGGATTGAGCGGCATTGGCACACGTCATTCTGCTTGGCAGTATTGCGAAATTTTGAGCCGCACTCGCGCAACGTCACGGTCTTCTAACCCGTTTTCCATCAGGCACGCGTCGAACCCATGTCTATTGACAACGTCAACATGCGTGGTGGTGACGAGGGCGAGGAGGTCTGCTGCGGTCTCTGCGCCGCCTTTGCCTGCTTCGAGTGCTGCAAGTGCTGCTGCTAAGCACATGAGTCAAGATTTGAGGAGCGACGGATTCGACAGATGGGCTTAGACGTTTTTTCTTTTCAACATTGTTTTGGATACCAGTTGTCGACGAGTTCATCGAAAGCATTGAAAAAAGAGGTTAAATACAAAAATTGAACAATGATTGTAATAGCCCCAGATCGACTTCGAAAGGGAGCAGTTCTTAATATGATGGATAGACTACATATATCCGTTGCCTTTCTTCAGCCCCATTTACTTGATCCTCGTGCAATTCTCACTTGTTCGCCTCAGCCTCGGTCTCCTTCTTGATCCGCCGGCCCAGATCGGCGTCGATGCGGGAAAACATGCCGTACGTACGCTCGCGCGTGTCCTTCTTGGCCGCCGACAGATGGCCGGCCACATTGTGGACAAAATTGTCCTGCTGGCCGGCAGTGCGGCCAAGGACCTTCCAGAGCGCGTTGGGCTGCACAAAGTCTTCGTCGGAGACGTCGGCGAACACGGCCGACGACACGGCACCCACCCACTTCTCGTGGGCCGCGACTGTGGGCACGATCGGCTTGTAGGTCAAGGCGCGGTACGAGCTCTCGTAGTTGGGGTTGGCGCCGTAGTTGCCGTCGACGGCCATGGCGCCGTCGCGATGGAACGGATTGAACGCCCGCAGCGGCCGGTTGACCGGGATCTGCTGGTAGTTGGTGCCGAGACGGTGGCGGTGCGTGTCTGGATACGAAAACAGCCGCGACTGCAAGACCGGATCGGCTGTCGGCTCGACGCCTGGCACCATGTGCGACGGCGAGAAAGCGGCCTGCTCGATCTGCGCAAAGTAGTTCTCGGGGTTGCGCGTCAGCCGGAAGCGGCCGACCGGCCGCAGCGGCACCTCGCCCTGCGGCCACACCTTGGTCAGGTCAAAGATGTTCCACCGGAACTTCTCGGCCTGCTCCGGCGTCAGCACCTGCACGTACACCGTCCAGCTCGGGTGCTCGCCACGCTCAATCGCCTCGAACAGGTCCTGCGTGTGCCAGTCCGGGTTCTCGCCCGCCAGCTTGCCGGCCGTCTCGTTGTCAAACGTCTTGCTGCCCTGGTCCGTCTTGGCGTGGACCTGCACGTAGACAAAGCTGCCGTCCGGCTTGGTGAACTTGTACGTGTGGCCCGAGTAGCCGTTCATGTGGCGGTACGAGTACGGCGTGCCGCGGTCCGAGAACAGATGCATCACCTGGTGCGCTGCCTCCTGGTGCGTCGACAGGTAGTCCCAGAAACAATCGTCGCGTTCTTCAGATTCGTCTGCGGGTGGCGCTTCTGCGTGTGGATAAACACCGGGAAGTTGGTCGGGTCCCGCAGGAAGAAGACCGGCGTGTTGTTGAACACCCAGTCCCAGTTGCCCTCGTCCGTGTAAAACTTGAGCGAGAAGCCTGGGAGAGACCGGAGCATTAGCTACGGAAAGACAGACAGAAACCACGCCCTCTCACCTCTTGGGTCTCGCGCCGAGTCGGCCGAGCCCTTCTCACCCCCCACGGTCGAGAACCGGGCCACCAGCGGCGTCTTCTTGCCCACAGCTCCCGTCAGCATGCCGATGGACGTGATGTCGCTGAGGTCGTGCGTCAGCTCAAACTCGCCAAACGCTCCGGCTCCCTTGGCGTGGACCACACGCTCTGGGACGCGCTCGCGGTCAAAATGTGCCAGCAGGTCGATCAGGTGGAAGTCCTGAAGCAGTAGCGGGCCGTTGCTGATACGCTGGTATTTGGTTGGGCTGTCGATGGGACATCCATTGGATGTCGTATACACCGGCTTCTCATCGTACCGGTAGGTCGACGGTGCTTTGTCATTGGCTGCCATGGTTGGAATTGTAGCAAAATTCAGTTGGTTTGTTGTATAACACGAGCAGAACAACGGTTATAATAATGTAGCAGGAAATACTACAGAAAAGTCATGCACCAGACATGAATCCCTTTTATACCATATCCTTCATTTGTCTCCCCCTCGGTCTATCCCCGCAAGGGGAGGCAACTTCCAATTGTTGGAGGACCAGATCACGGTTCGGTGCACCTACTTCAATGGTGACTGGAAAAAGTCCCACGCTAAAGAAGAGACGTCACTCAAAATAACGTAAAAGTACAGCTTCAGGCTGACGATCCCATCTTTGACAATGGAGCTCTATCCAATTGCATGTCGGGAATTAGCATATCCCGGTTGGGCTTTGTGGCGTCTGGCCATCGGCTTATGCTCATGTACTACTGTAACGCATCTCGATTTCAAATACCTGGATGCTTTGGCAGAGCATGTTGAGCCAGTTTTTTTGCGGGATCTGCTTTTCGAACACCAGCTTTCGGGATTGCTTACTCCAACTTCTGTCTCAGACCATTGATGCGGGATCTGCATGCCAATGGTAACATGCGGCTTTCGCAAGCCGAAGACACCGGTTTCCGAGGTCTTTCAATGGATATTATGTCTGTCGTCATAGCTAGCTGCCTTTGTTGATTAGCGTATATCGATGAAATATGGAGCACTCCCGACCAACAGCTGAATCACAGTTGGGTGTTTGTAAGCGTTTACGAAGATCTAATATAGTTGGCATCCTGAAGCTCCAAGCTCAACTCGCGTTGAATACGTCCATCATGATATCTTGAGATCATATAAAACAGGTAGGTCAAAGAACTTTGGCAGACCGTTGAACACTACAATCGATGTGTTCGTTAACAGCGTACATTTACTCTGACAACCAAAGCACACGGCTGTATTAACGGGTTGCCGAGATTAAAATAGTAATATTCAATAGTATCTTTGCATTTCCTATGAACCAAAGATGGTCGTCTCTCATCCAGGAGCCGAAGGAAAGCAGAGGAGATGAACTGGAGACGCAAAAACAGACAATCTCATTGCCAAATGCCCAAACACTCCTGCTACTGTCGTGCTGCCGTACATGCTGCTGAACATGATTGTAAATTATATACCTCTCTCACTGATGAATTGCTTCCCCATGTATACGTCCGTTGTTTCCGAACAAATTGTATATCAGCAAGTGCCATTCACCGTCTCTCGACAACAAAAAGCGCCCGTTTGGCTGCGAGTTGTCATTATTGACGTTGATGTATGCTGGCCGGCGTGGTCTGGAGTTTGTCATAGAGAAGTCGTCATCGACATCACCCAAGATGGTGGCAGAGCGAGCGCCAACTTACTCCTGAGATACCGTTTGCTACTCTTTGTCAGCCAGCATGCTTTTGTTTTTACCCCTTCCCCCTTTTTCATCGACTCACCACAAGCCAGTCCATGCCTTCGCTCACGCCGCTGCCATCTACTGCCGAACATGCCACGATGCTCCAGTTGCGGTCTCGCAACTCGCCCAACCGCAACGCTTGCGAGATGTCTGCCGCCCCTTTTGCCCCCGGCTGATCCTGCTTATTGGCGAACACCAGCAGTGCCGCATCTTTGAGCTCCTCTTCATTCAACATAGACGCCAACTCCTCTGCCGCTGTTTGTAACCGCTCAATATCTGTCGAGTCTACCACAAAGATGACCGCTGCCGTGTTCGCATAGTAGCACCGCCAGTATGGCCGAATCGATGTCTGCCCGCCAAGATCCCACACGTTGAAGTTGAGGTTTTTGTAGGTCACTGACTCTACGTTGAAGCCAATCGTCGGGATCGTCGTGACAACCTCTCCTATCTTGAGTCTGTACAGCAGCGTCGTCTTTCCTGCGTTGTCCTGTTGTTAGGCGAAGCAAGACGGTTGTTAGCCCGAATTTCACATGTCGACTCGTTCTTTCGACCAAGAGCGCTTTGATCGAAGACGCGAACGCGGGAAAATAGTACCAGTCCGAGAATCAGAATCCTGATCTCCTTCTTTGCCCACAAGAGGCCCGACAGCCATGACATGCCCTGACCCATATTGCACGCTTGCTTTTACCGGCCTGCTTGCCGCTACTGTGCTCGGTTGCCTGAATCTTCCGTCTTCCGGCGGTACTCTTGGATGTGTTATGTGTTGTAAATCCTGCAGCGATACGCGTCGCCGTATGGAGAAGGAGGGGGCTTCGGAGAGTTGAGAGATGACCCGTTGCGTTGCGAACCCGACGCGTTGCGGAAACGTTTATTATACTGGCTGGATGCTGGCTTATAGCTGTCACCTGACGACGGTCGATGACAAATGACAGATACCTTTGTAATCCTGGCTTGTCTCGGCTGAGATGGGGGGCCGTATGCCTTTCAGAACACAATGATATGACTTTGAAAGGAGAATGTCGTGAGAAAGAAATACGATGTGGACCAATGGAGAAGAAGTTCGTATGCGCAAGACTATCGATCGGCGACGGGTCTGCCGTTCCTTAATTTTCACCCTTTCAACGGGCTTTGATAGCATTCAGGCGATGCTTGGCACGATGCACGTGCCACGTTTCCAATCTCAATCCCGATAACAGCACGTGACTCAAACCCTCGAGGGAGCTCGGCGAAAAAATGTTCCGAAAAAATCACTGCGACGCGCACCAAAAAAAGTTGTAGTGGAGCGAAAATATCCCCCTCTCGAATTATCACTTTCACTAATCCATCATCCTTTCAATTCGGAATCGACGACAGTGAAATCAGTCAAGATGCCGGTATGTACAGAGAGTGTTGGATTAAGACACAAAGAGATAAGCACTAGGCGAATGCAGTTGTGAGGGATCCTGTTTATCATGGGAAAGGGCGAATTCACTCGAGACTGCAGAGCCTGGTGCATCGAAAGAAACGACACAACGGGATTCCAGACAATAGAGACAGACTGCTAACGTGCTCCCGTACAGAGCCACAAGTCTTTCCGCACCAAGCAGAAGCTCGCCAAGGCGCAGAAGCAGAACCGCCCGATCCCTCAGTGGATTCGTCTCCGGACCGGCAACACCATTCGGTACGTTCAACCGAACTCGCAATGACTTTTCCATATTTTCTCCGGGTTCCGTATGCTAACATGCGATTCCTTCGAACTATAGCTACAACGCGAAGCGGAGACATTGGCGCAAGACTCGCCTGGGCATCTAAATATGTGCGCAGGTTATCTGGATGTTTAGTGGAGGAGCAAAGGACGGACGAGAGATAACCAAATTTTGTTGCCGCGCCCCGCCTTCGATACCTTCTTCTTACCAGCATTATGACTTGAGTGACAGAGATCATGCACACCCAGAATCGATGGACAACTACCTGGTACTCGGACAGCGAAAGATGAATGGATAGACGTCGAAGGACGGAGGGTTTTGCGCTGTCTGGCTTCTCTTGAGTCTCTGAAATGGGCACGGTTTTTGTCTCGGGAAAGATGGGAAAAGCGGAACATTCACAAACGCAAAACAAATAAAAATAAAACAATTTCAAAAAGCACTACAATTTTGCGTGTGTTCACAAGGCACCTTTAATACTGAGGGCCCTACTTGCCCTAGTGACGAGCAGAATCGAAGGAGCATCCGAGCGGCGGAGTACTGGCTACGGCGTTTATAAAAAGGGCTTCGTTCTCACAGTGTAGTTCACAATGGTATGACCTTTAAGTAACGGACGCGTTCCAGTCGCCGCCTTATTCTTGCCTCTCGACTTGGAGTCAAAATAGCAAATCAACGCATAATGAGCAGAAACCCCTGACATCAATAAGTAGGAAGTAGCCACGAGGCATTGCCTGTTTCCTGATACAGCCAGTATCCGCTGCACGATGGCGTCCTTTCCACCACCTGCCCCAATTGTTCCCATGTCGTTATGACGGTAGAACGTAAAGCGCAGAGAGATGCTGTCGTAAAGATAAAGAAAATAAAACATCCTGTACTCTAAAAAACGAGAGGAATCGAGACGTATGCGGAAGTCGATGCGTCATGATTTACAACATTCTAGACGTCTGGACGACCGTGCGTGGCGTGTTTGTGAGTCCACGAGGCAGAAGCCTGCAAAGTCCAGTTTGTGAAGGTCGCATCACTTTAGCGGTCCTCCGCCCATTCGTTTTCCCGCCGAATCTGCTCCTCCTCCTCCGGAGTAAAGTCGTTGGTGATATTGAAAGTCTTACGAATCTCCTCAGGAGACTTGCCTTTGATCATGTTCGCGACAGTCTTGCAGCCAACGTCGAGAAGGCTCTTGATGTCCATGTAGTTGGCAGCCTGTGTTTGCATTAGTTGTAATGTCCTCACCGGCTTCAAAGGTGGGGAATGTGATGAACGTACCAAGATGATCTCGAAGAGCATTTCCTGGTCAACCTGCATGAACTTCTGGTCCCACTCCTCGATGTCTGTGGTCTTCTTGCGGTTCTCGCTCTCTTCTTCGTGGCCGGCGAGAGGATCGTGACGGTGGTGTTCACAGTACTCGATGACTTTGCGGAGGACAGCCTCGTTAACCTAAAGCGAAGTGGTTAGTGTTATGATTGAAGGGTTATTAAGTTGCATCTAGAAAAGCACAGTCCGTACGTTCGGTAGAGGAACAGGGCCGAGGTCGCTAACGCCCATTCCCTTAAGATCGTCCAGCATGGTGTTGAGGAGTGCTGATCGCGTGGCAACGTCATAGTCGACTACAATCACAGTGCCGTCGTTGCTCTGCAGCGGGATCTTCTCGAATGACTTTTCCTCAGGCATGATGGCGGATATTTGAGGTGCTGAGAGGGGAGAGGGGATAAATGAGCTGTACTGTCTTGTTAGAGGCACTGAGGCGACGATATTTCAAGAGAAAAAAAGACGAGTTTCCAATCAAAAGTCGAGATACGAGATAGTTGTTGACAGAATGAAGTGGGGGAGGGAGAAAGCGGAGGTGGCTATATTCTATATATAACCGCTTCCGGAAGTCACAAACCAGGCTGAAGCCATGGCTTAACGACACTGTGAAAGGGAAGTAGTCATCCAAATGCGCTAGCAGGCTTCTGCTTAAAGCCAGGCCGGGGCAAAGGGAGATGGGAAGGCGTGTAGGCCAAACGACAGATGCGCGGACTAACCGATTGAAGTTGAGCGGCACTGAAATCGCTCTTTGAAGTTTGCTTGAAACGTGCGATTTTCTGAAATCGTCGTTGCTGGGCGAGTGATGATGGAAACAAAGCAAACAGAGGGGGTTTGGGTGTACGTCAAGATATGATACGTGATGTGACAAAATTGGCGGCGAAGATGCAAGGCAGAAAATCCCAGCCACGCGGGGACGCCACACCTAGTTCTGCTGCATTAAGGGCTTTGCTGCCTAGGAGCTGAGCTTAATGCGTTGTACGTACGGAGTAGTGGCCCTGGGAATTCAAACTCCCGCACAAATTACCCGTTAAAAAAACGGGAAGTTGACAATTTCTAGATACGAACAGATTATCGGCCATGGCGAAACACGCATGGTGAAGATTTACAGCATGTCCAAAAACACGCGACTTTCTTACTGGAGAACAGCGCATGTACAGCCGACAATGTGCTTTTCGCCATTCATTTGCAGGACATTTTCAGCATGTTGAAGTTCCGGCGCCACGTCTGTACAAATTTCTACGGAGTACACCGTACAGACGTTTTCACGCCTTGCTTTAACGCTAGCCTACAGAGACGAGTGGAGAGTGCTACATATCTTACGACGTAAGATACGTCGTAGCAACGGGGAATGAACCCCTCGTACTCCGTATTGCCGTGGGATACTTATTGTCAAGGTTAAAGGAGGCTATACGTAGCGGTCATATAACGTGATGCACTGTGAGGAGCAGGAGGCTGAATAGGGTCTAGTGTGGGCGAAAGAGTGTTGTGTACTAAGGAAGAAATAGATACATCGCGACCCTTCTGGGGATCCGTATTAATACTAGTGCCATGCCCCGCTTTTGTGCCTTCTAACCAATCAAAGTCCCGTACGGCCAAGTGGGGCGGAAGGGTCACAGTGTGGCGGATTCCAATGCTTGACACTTATTAGATCAAACGCGCCTACGAGTAAGATACGTGTTCCCGTGTTTGGAGCATTCTCTGTTGCACGCTACTGCTTAATAGTGAATCGCTCGGACTGCTGATTGCCCACGATGTTGTATTCGTATAAGGCAAGTAAAATTTTTAATTATCCTGCCGTGACTGCCGTGTAACTCCGGTATCAGCCCCTTTATCTGTCAACAACGGCCGCTGGGGAAATCGCGTGTTCAAAAGTACAAGTCAAGCCATCGGCCGCCCGAGCTGTAATTGCTTCACCTTGCGCTTCACGCCCAACCATCACGAGGGCTCACCGCCACGTTACCCGGTCCGTTCGCAATGTCCTTTTAGCCTCGACCCTGCCTGGGAGCAGCGGCTGGAGCACTAGACCTGCGACAATCCAAGCTACCTCGCAACGCTTCCATACACCGCTGTTGAACGTGCCGCCATCCCATGCGGCTATCTCATGATCATTCCTGTTTGTCAACGTGGCCGCGCTGTTTTAATTGTATCAATCGGATCGGCGCATGCGATTGCGGCACAGCTGCGACACAGCTGCGATACAGCTACGATATAGCCGCGACTTACCCCCGCTCTGGAGACCTTCTCGCGCTTCGTGTCCAGACCACCCTGTTGTCCCACCACGTTGATCTTTGGCAAAATCGCATACCCTGTATTCCGCCATGTGGCGCCGCATCTACTTCCTCCTGTTCTTCGTCCGGCTATGGTTTGCCATGTCTCCGAGCTACCTGCATCCGGACGAGAACTTTCAAGGACCGGAAGTCATTGCTGGTGAGTGTGGGCAGATGCGACAGAGATCGTCTGTGGCGCAGCCGGCGCACACATGCTGACTCTTCTCTCCACTGCAGGCGAAGTCTTTAGCTACCCGGTTCATCGTACCTGGGAGTTTACGAGCGAACACCCAATCAGGAGCGTGTATCCGCTATGGACGGTCTATGGAATGCCCATGATTCTTCTCCGCTGGCTATTGGGTAACGAAATCCCACCTTCGACTGTCTTTTGGGTGCTGCGCGGCCTCATGTTTATCATGAACTTTGTCCTGGAGGACTGGGTCATCTATGAGCTGGTACCATCCAAGCGCCACCGCGAGACGGCTGTCGTGCTGCTGGCATCTTCCTACGTCACCTGGACCTACCAGGCACACACCTTTTCGAACTCGGTCGAGACGCTTGTCGTGGCCTGGAGTCTGGTTTTAATTAAGCGCATTGTTGCACGACCGGTAAGGCTATCTTCTTGCCCATTTGGACACAGGTACTCTGTGGCTAACTTTCAAAGAACCGCGATTCGTCCGTGTCCTTGATTACACTCGGAGTCGTCGTTGTGTTTGGCGTCTTTAATAGAATTACATTTCCCGCCTTTTTGCTCATTCCTGGTTTTTATTTGATACCCTATTTTTTCCATAAGTAAGTCACCTCGATTCCAGCCCCCGGCTTGCCGACAGGGCACGCTCGCTGACTTGAATCAGTCCTTTGTCTGTCATTCCTCTGGCTTTGTCGGGCCTTCTCACGACGATTATTGCCGTCGCTTTCGACACAGCCTTCTACACCCCTCACCAGATCACCTGGCTTGACCTGATCCTCTACCCAGTCATCACCCCCCTAAACAATCTCATGTACAACATATCTCCCGAGAACCTTGCTCAACATGGCCTGCATCCGTGGTACCAACATCTTTTGGCGAACCTACCTATGCTCGTCGGCCCCGCAGTTTTGCTCCGGCCCGAACCATCTTTTCGTCTTTTCTCGGCTGTTTCGGGCATCATCGTGCTCTCCTGCTTTCCGCATCAAGAGGCACGGTTTCTTTTGCCCACCATCCCGCTTTTTCTCTCGTCAGTACGGCTTCCGAGCAAGCCGCGCCTTTTCTATTCCTGGGTAGCCGCGTGGACTGCGTTCAATGTAGTCTTTGGCATCCTGATGGGTGTCTATCACCAAGGGGGTGTCATTCCTACTCAGATTTTCATGAGCCAGCAGCCAGATGCGACGCAGGCTATATGGTGGAAGACGTACAGCCCGCCTATATGGCTGCTGAACGGCAAGAATGCAGTGCTGACCACGCACGATGTCATGGGAATGCCTGGCGAAGACTTGATGGAGCAGCTGGCAGAGCTAGCCACGTGTGACAGGCCGGCCGATCGACGGAACAAAGAGTACCTGAAGGAGAAAAATGGCACTTATCTGATCGCGCCGGTATCAGCAACTTGGCTCGATCCGTATCTACGCAACAAGGGCCTGGAGGGTCTGCGTTTCCGACAGGTTTGGAGCTACCGCCAACACCTCAACCTTGATGACCTAGATTGGGGGGAGGATGGTGTGTGGAACACGCTGAAACGAGTAATAGGGCGGCGAGGGCTGGCGGCATGGCGTGTAACAAAGAGCTGCCTGGAGGGGGTGCAGCAATAAAATTTGTATATAATATTGTATAGGTGATCGAAAGTAGATGACTAATCTTTATCTGTGTTCTTCAAGTGACTTCATGCGCAACCAATGACGAAGCGGTAAAAAAAGAACAGAGCATTTTAGCGCTCCCAAAGAAGCCTAGTGACTGGAGGCTCAACTGACGAGTTTGGCCAACCTCATCCGACAATTTGCCTTCTCCACGCCTCCATTGCGCAGAGAGTTGAGTACCTTCTTCCCCGATCCGATCAAAGAAGCGAAGTCCGGCGCCTTATACAATTCCGTTACCCTTCGCAATCATCTCGAAACTGCAGAACTGTCTCGAAGATGGGCGGCTTAAATTTGGAAGTTTTCAAGGTACTTTACAACCCTTCTGTGTCCGCTCTTATTGCTCTTCCGTCGGTGCTTAACAGACTTCTCAGTTTGGCATGTATGTCCTCTTCCCGATTGGCATCATGTACTACTTCGGCACCAACCTGGATGAGCGTTTTGCGGTGCCGGACTTCTGGCCCAAGGCCGAGAACGCCAACAGCGTGCCGACTGAGCGAGACGAGATCCACGCCGAGCTGCAGCGACTCCGTGCGCGGAGACTGTATCTGCGTGACCGCCGGCTGGCATCTGAGACCCAAGGTCAGCCGACAGGGGTGCAGGACCAGACTGTCGGAGAGGTGCGCCGGTAACGAGGGCAAGAGGAATTTAAGAAAAAATGGACAGACTGATGGATTTGATACTTGGCGTTACTGGACATGAAATGCAAATATGAGGATGCGGATTTTAGAATGAAACAAGCTTGTGGTTCTGGTTTGGTAATTGGTATCATTGCACAAGACAAAAAGTAGTATGTAGTAGGTTCTGTATATGTACATCTATCATCTTCATTCAATCACGGGGCCGTGGCCGATTTCAGCAGACCGGCGGCTACCAGTCGAGTTCCTGGGCAATCTGCTGAAAGGACTCATCGGATGCCTCTCCCTGGGCGACATTAGCATAGACAGCCCGTACGTCCGGGTAGGTCCGGAGCGTGGTGACGAGTTCTGTGAGGCGGCGCAGTTCGTCGCCTTCGCCGACAGGCGACAAGGTGTCCTCGTTGGGCGTCCAGATGGTCTCGGCGCTGAGGGTGGCAAGGCTGAACTTGGGTGCTACTTTGCTGACGATGGCGGACGTTTGATTTGCCAAGGTCCATATGACGATATTGCCGTCCTCGTCGGTCTCGACATCTTCGGCGCCGGCCTCGATGGCGTCGTCGAGGAGATCGTCTGCAGAGACGTCTGGCGGCGGGGCGTCGGCAGGGTCGGCGGCGTCGGGGTCGGCGTCACTGCCCAGCACAACCCGTCCACGGCGAGAGAAGAAGAATTTGGTGGGCGTGCCGGTGCCGCCTTTGCGCCGCACGAGGGTGTTGAGGTCCTGCATGGCGCGAGCCTTGCTCTCAGTCTCGAGCTCGACCAAGACGGCGACAGACGGCGGCATCATGATCTCATAGGTGATGATCTCGAGGCGGGCTCCGTCGGCCGAGCGGCCCTGGCCACGGGCAATGGCAGCCTCGATGGTGGCCTTGGGCACGCCGGCCTTTTTGGCAGCGGCTACGGTGGTGGCCAGCTGGGGATTGCTGCCGAGATCAGAGCCGTACACTGGCGGCAGAGGCGTCTGGTTGGCGGACGGACTCACTTGCGGGACACGTTCAGGGTCGGGACATACATTGGGAGTAGAGCGTCAGGTTCTTGGAAAAGCCGCTGCGCAGCAGGTTTCTCTTGGCGTCGGCAGCACCCTTCTCATGCTTGATCTTGGACCAACGGTTGTGGCCGCTGGCCAGGGCCGGGCTGTGCGAGAAGGCACGGCAGCACTGCATGCAGGCAAGCCGTGTCCAGGGAGCCATGCTCCCCGACCGGAAGCTAGCCATGACCGAGGTGGCTGCTGCTGTGGACATGGTGATTGTGTGATACAGATGGGAAGAATGATAAAGCATAACAGCAGGCGGCGCTGTACGGAGTACAGCGGATAAAGAGCGCTAAGAGACGCGCTAAAGGCCTGTGCCGTGCAGTAAAAATTTTCGCAGGCTCGCCAATGCTGCAGAGCCGGGAAGCTCTGGCGGGGCAGATTTGTGAGACGACAGGTGATTGGCCAGGATGACTACGGGGTAGAGGGGACGTTGTCCACCGCTCAATTGGGGACAGGCAACAACCTTAAGAGGACGGACAAGAAGGCATCGCACCGGGTTGGCATCGAAGACGGACGGCAGAAAAATAGAAAACGGAGCGCTGCGAAGACGTACATCGGTGCCCTTCGAGACGAGTTGATTTCCGGAAGCTTACGTCGACGACGAACGACGGGCCATTTCATCGCCATGTCATCGGCAGCGTCAGCGGGTGGCGACAACTCTCGCGAGAGCACGGTCAATGGCGAAGCAGACGATGCTGGCGAAGTGGTAGCGGTGGCAGCGGTGGCAGCGTCGGCAGAAGCGGCAGGGGCTCATGCAACGGCAGCAGCTGACAGCGCGAACCCGGAACTAGACACGACGCATCTGGCGAGCCTGCCGACAGAACAGCAAGAGCTTGCGCTGCTGCAGTTTGCGGCGCGGCTGGACAAGCACGTGAGCGGATTGATAGCGGACGACTGCACGGCGCAGCAGTTCTATCTGAAGAAGGAGGTGTTTAAGATTCTGAACCTGACGACGCCGTATCCGTCGCGCGTGGTACGCAACACGCTGGGGCGCTGCCTGGCGCAGGTGCTCAGCCGGGGCGACCGCAAGCTGCTGTTTGAGACGATCAACGACCTGAACGGAGTGGTGGCGAACAGCGGCAAGATCCGGCTGGACGGTGGGGGCGAGGGCCGGACGAAGCATGCGGCGGTAGTCTGCCTGGGCGAGGTGTTTGGGGCGGCAGGCGACAGTGCGATCAGCCTACACCACGTGACGTGCAGTACGCTGCTAAAGGTGTTGAAAGCAGCACAGGGGCACGCAGGGATGCGGGCGGCGGTGTTCAGCGCGCTGGGCAAGCTGGTGCGGTGCATCGGGACGAGCTGCGACGAGGGGATCGCGCGGGACATCTGGAAGCAGGCGCGGAGCCACGCGTCAGGCGACAAGGGGACGCTGGTGTCGGTAGCAGCGTGCCGGTGCGTGACAGTGCTGGTGCGGCACACGACGTATTTTGAGACGACAAGCGATTTTGAGAGCATCAGCAAGACGATCTTCAAGACGATCGACACGGCCTCGAGCCAGGTGCGGCGGGCGGCAGCAGACTGTTTCGTGGAGGTGATGGTGAAGGGATACGCAGAATCGGTGTCGGGCAGCGGAGACGGCGGGGTGGTCAAGACGGCGCCGCGCAAGCTGCTGCGGTCGAAGAGCGTGAAGCGGCAGTCGACGCTGCCAGCGGGCCTACAGGACGACGACGACCTGCCAGGATCGCGGGCGAGCAGCCCGGGGCCATCGGGGGGGCGAGGCCACAACGTGCTGTCGCTATCACTAAACGAGATGCTGAAGACGCTGTCGACACACTACGTGCGGCTGTCGACGACGAACCGAGCGCGAGCAGCGATCGGAGTGTGCTACGGGCGGGTGCTGCAGCGGCTGGGCGAAAAAGCAGTGGAGCAGAGCTACCTGCAGATCATGGACAGCCTGACGGTGGAGGTGCTGGGCCACGGCAACATTGCGAACAACCGGTACCGGCTGCTGACGGCGCGACGGATGGTGGACACGATCGTGCAGGAGGTGGTGGGCCGACGGATCTTGAGCGAGGCCGGACAGATGGCGGCAGCGAAGGCGCTGGTGGACGAGATCCTGCGACACTACCCGGCGGTGACGCGGGAGCGGACAGAGCCGAGCAAGCAGACGCTGGTGGCATCGCTGGGGGCTCTGTCAGCGCTGATCGAGGCGTTGGGGTCGGCGGCGAACGGGGTCGCGGAGGGATGCCGGGACAGCGTGCTGCAGATGCTGCCACACCCGACATACAGCGTGCAAGTGGCAGCGGCGGGATGCCTCCAGGCGTTTGTGCTGGCGTGTCCACAGCAGCTGCTGCCGTGCCTGTCGGTGTGCATGAACAGCCTGACGCGGGAGCTGGGACAGCTGAGCGGCAGCGGAACGCAGCAGCAGCGACGGTGTCTGGGGTTTGCGCACGGGCTGGCAGCAGCGCTGAGCGTGAGCCCTCTACGGGCACTATACGGATCGGTGGAGATCAACAGCCGGGTGCTGACGATGGCGACGGACCTGCTGAAGACGAGCGGCAAGTCGGAGCTGCGGGTGGCGAGCGTGCAGATCCAGGTGGCCTACGTGCTGCTGGGAGGACTGATGGCGCTGGGGCCGAACTTTGTCAAGATCCACCTGTCACAGATGCTGCTGCTGTGGAAGAACGCGCTGCCACGGCCGCTGTCACGGGACAATGTGGCATCACGGACGTACCTGGAGACGTCGTTCCTGACGCAGATCCGGGAATGCGCGCTGGGGTCGATCCTGGCGTTCCTGCAGGCCAACGGGCGGCTGCTGACGGTGGACGTGTCGAAGCGAATTGCGGCGATGCTGCAACACACAGCAGCCTTTCTGAAGACGCTGCCGGGACGGAAGACGACGGAGGACATGAGCCAGCGGCTGACGCCGGCACTGCAGCTGTCGGACCTGGACGTGATGGTGCAGCGACGACTGCTGCAGTGCTACCTGCAGCTGATACGGCTGGCACCGGGTGGCAGTGCCGAGACGCTGCTGCAGTCGAACCTGCTGACGCTGGTGGTGTCGCAGTTTGCAGACCCGGAACCCAGCAGCACAAGCGGAGGACTGAGCGCGTCGATCGCGACGGCAGCCGGGGCCTTTGAGACGATCTGGGACGTGGCCGACAACGTGGGCTTTGGCGTGACAGGACTGGTGTCGGGATTCCGGGTGCGACGACTGGCAGGCCAGCACGAGAAGAGCGCGGCCGAGGAGGAGCAGCAGCAGCAAGAGCTGCTGGCATCACTAGACGAGACAGCGGGGCCAGAGGGCGTGATAGAGAGCCTGCTGCTGTCGCCCGTGTGCGGTGCGGCCGAACACGACGCATCGCTGCTGTATATCGGGGGAAGTGGAGGAAATGGAGGGGATGTACAGCTTCCCGATCCACCGGCAACCGAAGTGGTCAATCTGGCGATCCAGCTGTTCGCACACGTCTTCCCGCTGACGGTGGCCAAGGTGCAGGAGAGCATCCTGGAGCAGCTGGCGACGTTCATGTCGGCCGGACAGCTGCAGCGCGACCCGGGACGCAAAGCGGCGATCAAGGTGAACGTGGCGGTGGCGGTGCTGCTGACGCTCAAGGTAGCAGTGCGGGAGACGCCAGCAGCAGCGGGCACGGTGACGAGCGCGGCCGTGGAGAAGCTGCTGCAGGATCTGGTGCGTGGATTTGTCCTGGACGCGGACCAGTACGTGCGCAGCCTCGGATACGCAGCGATGGGACGGCTGTGCAGCGCGAGCGGCAACGCGTTTACGAACCAGGAGATCCGGTATCTGGTGGACACGATCGTGGTGAACCGGGAGCCGGCTGTGCGCGCAGGCTGTGCGATGGCGCTGGGCTGCATCCAGACGCGGGTCGGCGGGATGGCGGCGGGCTACCACCTGAAGACGATCCTGGGGATCCTGATGTCACTCTGTAACGATCCGCACCCAACAGTGCACTTCTGGGCGCTGGAGGCCTTTGGCCGAGCATCGGACGCGGCCGGGCTAAACTTTGCGAGCTACGTGGCGAGCACGCTGGGCATGCTGGCACAGCTGTACGGATCGGAGCAGCACCACGGCGAGGTGGCTTCGGCCGTGTCGATGAACCTGGAGGCGGAGCGGTCGACGACAGCGGCGATTGCACGCTGTGTGGACGCACTGATCAACGTGTTGGGTCCAGACCTGCAGGAGACGACGCGACCGCGCGAGCTGATTCTGCAGCTGGTGCGCCAGTTTGGCGACGAGGCCGACGTCCAGGTGCGACGGGCGAGTCTGGGCTGTCTCGAGCATCTGTCGCTGTATGCGCCTGGATTCGTCGACTTTGGCGACTATGTGCGCCGGCTGCAGGGCTATGCCGTGTCGGATGACCAGGCACTGCGTGATGCGGCCATCGACGGGCTATACAACCTGATGAAGCGAGGAGCCGACGAGGTGGTGGCAGCAGCCGAGCCCGGACTCGAAGACCAGCTCTGGCTGGTGCTGGACCGGCAGCCGAGCCACGAGGGGGTTCGAAACCTGCTGCGCAGCTGGCTACGACAAACGTGTCTGCAGGACACGGCAGCCTGGCTGCAGCGATTCCAGCGGGTGCTCAAGATGACGCGGCCGAAAGTGCCGGAGACGACGCGAATGGCAGCAGCATTTCAGGCGGCAGCAGCGGCACGAGTGGTCGACCTGCAGGACGAGGAAGTGGCCGGGCTAGGAAACGCAGTAGGAGGAGGGGAAGAGGGAGGTCCGACCGAGAGCGGTCCAGGAGATGGTCCTGTCTCGGCTGGAGGCGGTGCAGGAACTGCTCCAGGTTTGGGTCCTTCTGTGGCCGATCCGGACGTGGAGCCGCTGCGATGGCAGGTGGCGACGTTTGTGCTCAGCCTGCTGGCCGAGGTGTTTGAGCTGGTCGGCAAGGACGCGGCAGCGACAACCAACATCAGCGGCGAGATGTCCACGGCGACAGCAGCGCTGCAGCGAGGGATCGCCGACGTGGTCCGCATGGCCTTTTCGGCATCGACGTCGGGCGTGCTGGAGCAGCGGCTCCGGGGACTGCAGATCATCGGGGCCGTGCTGCGCATGTTTGGCCGGGCAGCCGATCCGGACTTTGACGAGGCCATGCTGCTGGAGCAGTACCAGGCACAGATCAGTTCGGCCCTGACACCGGCCTTTGCAGCGGACTCGTCGCCCGAGCTGGCCTCGGAAGCCGTGCACGTATGTGCTGCCTTTGTGGCGACGGGCATCGTGACCGATGTCGATCGGATGGGTCGGATCCTCAAAACGCTGGTCGGCGCGCTCGACGGGTTTCTGGAGGCAGGAAACGACGAGGAGCAGACGCGCGAAGGCGGCGGGATCGGCGATCTGCGTGGACTCAGCGCCAACGCGACCGTCATGGTCCGGATGGCCGTGTTTGCAGCCTGGGCCGAGCTGCAGGTGGCCAGCCTGGAGCAGCGGTATCTGGTCGACGTGCTGCGGCCACATATTGGACAGCTGACTAAGCTATGGCTCGAGTCGCTGCGCGAATTTGCCCGGCTGCGCTTCGAGCCGGACATCTCGATGACGCTGGGGCCACCGTCGCTGTCGGGCAGCCTAGACACGATCTACGCGGCACTGAACCGCGAGACCCTGCTGGCCTTTTACCAGGACGCCTGGCTGAAGCTGGTGGACGCGATCGCGAGCCTGATCGAGCAGGACAGCGCCTTTGTCTTTGACGCGCTGGACGGAGGACACGGACAGGACATGGGTGTGCCGAGCGCCGAGAAGACAGCCAAGACCGAGGAGACAGACATCAACTACCGGGACGAGCCGGTCGCCTTCTTCTTCGTCCTCTTCGGCATCGCCTTTGAGGCCCTGGCAGCACGACAAGGCCAGGCCGACTCGCTCGCGGCACCCGGCCAGACGCTCGAGATTCTGCGGGCCCTCAAGAAGATCTTGCACCCGAGCGTGTCGGGCCAGGCCATCTACCGCGACGCCGTCTTTGGCGAGACCATGGACCTGCTGGACCGCCTCGCCCTGACCGAAGGCCTCGACGTCCAGGGCGTCATCGTCGACATTGCCCGCGCCCTCTGTCTGGCCCATCCGGCTGCCCGGACCCGTGACGAGGCCGAGACCGGCGAGCTGTCCGACGACATCGAGCAGCTGTTTGAGCTGACCCGCATCATCGTGCTCGTCCTCTCCGGACTGCTGCCCGAGCTCACGGCCACGCCGGGCGTCCAGATCGCCATCACCACCTCCGCCTCCACGCGCTACGCCATGACCGAGGAGGCCGTCCTGCTGCTCGTGCGCGCTGCCCTCGACGCGCTCGTCGACGCCGCCGAGGTCTTCCCGGCCGTCATCCGCACCGATCTCCACGCCTGTCTGGTCCACATCTTTGCCACCATCCTGGCCACGCCCGCCTGCCAGGACGTGGTCGTGCCCCAGGCCCTGCCGACGCTCAAGCGCTTCATCGCCACCGCCGGCCAGGACGTCCAGAACGTCCAGGATGTCCAGACCCATGCCCAGCTGCGCAGCTGTCTGCGCCGCTTCCTGTCCATCTACCTGCACGCCCAGAAGCGCGAGCTGCCGACCGCCCTGGCCTGCGTCAAGAACTGCCTGCTGGCCATCACCATGCTCTTCACGGCCGCGCCCAACGTGTACCTCGCGGCTGGCGATCCGCTCGTGGCCAAGTTCCTGGACGAGCTGCTAGACTGTCTCACCGATCGGATGGTGAGTGTATTCCTTTCTTCTTTTTTCCTTCTATTTTTCGTCTTTTCTTTTCTTCTTTTCTTCCTTTCGTCTTTTCGTCTCTACTCTTCTCCTTCCCCCTAACACACACAGACTGCCAAGATCGCCGCCAACTGTTGTCGCTCCCTCCTCCTCCACATGCGTCCCGCCGCCGCCGACCAGAGCGTGGGCCGCTACCTGCTGCCGCGCCTGCTCGGCTTCGTCGCCAACACCAACCGCGACGACCCCGAACACGCCCGCACGATGGTGTCGCAGACCCTGACTGCCTTTGTCATCGCCAAGTCTGCCGCTGCCGCGTCGGCGCCCGACCCGCCAGCCGCCCGCACCGCCGTCGCCGTGGCCATGGCCCTGGTCATCCCGGCGCTGCTGGCCCGAGCAGCAGGCGAGCTGGGGACGATGGAGGCTGGTGGTCCGAGTACGAGTACGAGTTCGAATGCGAGCACGACAGCCATCTACCGCGAGACTTCGGGCCGGCTGCTCGAGCTCGCGTCGGCCGACCCGACCGCCTTCCGCAGCGTCGTCGGCGGCCTCGCCGACAACCAGCGCGCCTTTATGGAAGACGTGATCAAGGCCGGCCGGCAGCCGGACTCGGCGCGGACGGCGACGACGACGACCGAACAGCCGACAATCGCACTGAAGATGAACTTTGGAGGGGGAGAATAGGAAAGTGGTCCTGGAGAAGGATGAACCGAAACCCGACAGCCGATACAACAGATGCAAAGAGAGCCAATGCAAATCTATCTCATGCTATCGTGCTATCCGCAAGTGGTCTGACCGAATCAGACAACCAGACTTCACAATCGATAACACCTGCCGCTTCTATACATAGATTAGGGCACCAACGCTCTATATGGGGAACCTGTGCCGAGAGTTGCCGCTTGCACGTGATGCCGCCAAGCCATTTCGGCCGTCTTATCTCTCCTGTCGCGCGAGATAGGTCGCTAATAATAGGCTTGACTACGACGACCATTATCGCTGCTGCTCTGGCCGCACAGAATTGCTTCGGGAACGGCCGATCGGCTGCCGCGCCCTGGGCTCTTAAGCCGTCCCCGCCCGCCTCACCCTGCCTCTTGTTTTTCCTCTTTCTCCTGCCTTTCTTCCTCTGCAGACCAAGCAACAAGCAACGCCACACTGCAAGCCACACCAGCCACAATGGAGAAGGCAGCCGTTTCCAACGATGGACTTGTGATCCCTGTACGTGCTTTTCACTCTCTCACACACGCACACATACTAACCGAGCAGCTGATCGACCTGAGCAAGTTTCTGCACGGCACCGAGGCCGACCGCGTGGCCACGGCCAAGGCCATCCTGAACGGCTTCCAGTCAGCCGGCTTCATCTACCTGAAGAACACGCCGATCACGCCAGAGGCGCAAAAGGCTGCCTTTGCCGCCTCGGCGCGCTTCTTTGCGCTGCCGACCGAGAAGAAGGACGCGCTCGGCTGGACGACGCCGGAGGCGAACCGCGGCTACACGGCGACGGGGCGCGAAAAGGTCAGCGACCTCCACGACCGCGCCGAGGTCGCCAAGCTCAAGGCGGCCGTGCCCGACCTCAAGGAGAGCATCGAGATCGGCCGCGAGGACGAGGACGGCTGCCCGAACCGCTGGCCGGACGAGACCGATCCGGCCACGCGTCCGCTCGTCGCCGGCTTCCGCCACACCATGAACGACTTCCACGCCCAGTGCAAGGCCGTGCACGAGGAGGTCATGCGCGCCATCGCCGTCGGCATGGGCCTGCCGGCCACCTTTTTCGACGCCTTTGTCGACGTCGGCGACAACACCCTCCGCCTGCTGCACTACCCCGCCGTCAGCCACGAGGTCTTTGCTCGCAACCCCGGCCAGGTCCGCGCCGGCGAGCACTCCGACTACGGCTCCATCACCCTGCTCTTCCAGGACAGCCGCGGCGGCCTGCAGGTGCGCAGCCCCAACGGCAATTTTGTCGACGCCACCCCGATCGAGAACACGATCGTGGTCAACGCCGGCGACCTGCTCGCCCGCTGGAGCAACGACACCATCAAGAGCACCATCCACCGCGTCGTCGAGCCGCCCACGAGCGACACCGTCCACCCCGCCCGCTATAGCATCGCCTACTTCTGCAACCCCAACTTCAAGAGCTTCATCGAGGTCCTGCCCGGCACCTTTGGCACCGAGGCCGAGAAGAAGTACGAGCCCGTCACCACCGGCAACTACATCATCCAGCGACTCGCTGCCACGTACTAGCCCGGGACCCTTGGGGGCTGTCTGTTTTTAGCGAAAAAAAGAAAGTAAAATGAAGTCAATGAATCAATTCCAATAACCGTGGCGCCGATTTTTACTCGATCGGGTATGGACCAAAATGACAGCAGCACGTGATCAGCGCTCTGGGCGATCGCCTTATTGAGGTCAGCTAACTAACCTAGAGCAAGAGCAAACATGTCCGTGAGCAGCCAATCTGGTGATCCGTACGGCATCCTCAGATGAACATAGTCGAAATGTTTTGTCCAATTCCAGATCGTAGCAAAGTGTATAAGTTATCCTCGACATCTCTGCTTCTGGACCGTGCCTTAGTATGCTTTGAAATGCCTTCTCAAGAATTGAGTTATGTTAAGCATGTCGTATAGTGTATTGCAGGTAAAGGTGGCGCAAATAATGTTCGGGCACTGGGGGCCGAGTCGACAAGCTGCATCGCGCGGCGATTGACGCAGTGGAGACGGGTCAGCGAAGGAATGCCGAGCTGTAGAAGAACTGAGAGGGCAACTTCTGCTGGGACATGGTTGAGTTGACCCTCGGAATACCGTGCTGAGACGGACACGTCGACGAGTCGCACATTGTCGAGCGGGCATCGAGTTGCGAGCGCATCAACCAATGTGTTGTCGCAGATATTTTGTTTCACGACAAGATTGGACAGATCGGGAGCGGATTTCTCCATTACGGCGCGACCAAGTATTTCCATAGTTGTTGTATCATTCCGTACTAATAGGGTGCCCGCTAGTGATGCGAGTAAAGATGTAGGGATCCCACGATATATTTTTAACGAATGGATAGATTCATTTCGCCTGGAGGTGCTCCGTGCTCCGTACTCCGTACATTATCCGTCTTGTCAGTTCGCCTAATTGCACTATAATAGTAACTTACACAGTACTTCGTAAATATCTAAGAGCATCGCATACGCCCCACTACGAACAATATCCTATGCGCAATTGTAGTCCAAACGAGGACTAGCGCATATTTTATGCCGCTTTTCTGGGAGAAAATTGGAGCCTTTCCGCCTTGGCCCATTGCATAGAATCTCCACTGCACGCAAGCCGCTGTTAGATCGTCTCATCTCACCCCCGTTTGTCTCTTGCCTCCTTGCCGATTCGATATGCGCAGATAGCTTCTCCCGGGAGAGAGAGGCAAACGTCATGGCTCAGCCCTCTACTCTGGGAACCTCCTCGATCAACCCCAGCGCGCCTGATGCCACAGCCCCATCGTCCATCTTTGGAGGCGCAGTGTTGAATACAGCAGCAGCAGCATCACCGACAACAGCGCAGACAGCACCGACTGCACCGAGAGTGCCAGCAGCGTCTGCGTTCCTTTCCGTCGGCGCCCTTTCCTCGACGTCCGTGGCCTCCAACAGCACATACATCATGCCCAACTCGCCGTTACGCAATCGCCCCGGCGCTGATGGCTACCGCCCCAAGGTGACGCGCACGCTGGGCCAGCGACCGGCCTGTCTGGTAAATGCCTCGGTGACGTACTGCGGAAACAATCAGATCTACGCCTTTGGTGGCTTCGATCAGTATACCGATGAGGTCTACAACCACGTCCTCCGCCTCGATGTCGTCAGCCAGCAGTGGAGCCTCGTCGACAACTACGGTGACATCCCCGGCGTGCGCATGGGTGAGCAAGCGTCCAGACAAGCCTCTCCTGCCATTCCGGCTGGCAGTCCTGCTCATACTAACTGATATTCGCCAGGCCATACCGCTACGCTGTACCAGGGCGATAAGCTGCTCGTCTTTGGCGGCGAGAACGAACACCGAACCTACCTCTCCGACCTCATCGTCTTCGACCTCAAGACAGCTCATTGGACTCAGCCGCAAGTGTCTGGGCCTATCCCCAAGGACCGTGCCCGCCACGCGGCCGTCCTGCACGACGACAAGCTTTTCATTTTAGGGGGAATCACGGGCCGCGATAACTATGTCCTCGACGACATCTGCTACCTCGACCTCAAGACGTACACTTGGTCCCGTTCATGGCGCTTTGTCAGCCGGTTCGACCACTCAGCGTACATCTGGTAAGATACTATGGCGGACTTGGCGTCGGGCGTTTGCTGGTCGCTGCGAAAAGCTGACTAATCCAAACCACAGGGACGATCGGGTGTGGGTGTTTGGCGGCTTGAGCAAGGACATGGACAAGGTCAGCGATCTGTGGTGGCTCGACCTGAAGGGCTCGCCGGCCTTCCAGTCGGCACCACAGTTCGGGTCCATGTTCGACCAGCAGAGCATGGCCAGCCGTGGAGGCAGCATGTCGCGGCCCGGCTACTCAGCTCAGTCGTCGACTGTGGGCGCGTCCGGCTACGCGGCCAACTCGCGCACGGCCCAAGTAAACACGCCGTCGTTCCAGCTCAAGTCGTACTCGCCCGTGGCCCCGGGGACGATCTCGGTGCTCAAGTTCTGCTCCGGGCTCAACATGCCGAATCAAGGCTCCGGCATCCACTTCCACGTCTACTCGTCCGGCGTGCTGCTGGACTTTGTCACACCGGCGGCCACGATCACGTCACGCGAATGCTCGATGAACACGCTGGACCTGGCCACCATGCGCTGGCAGCGGCTGGCCGAGGGCCGTGAGATCTTCAAGATGGGCTACCGATGGCACTACTGCACCATTAACGAGGACGGCACCAAAGCCTGGCTGCTCGGCTGTCCCAACGACCCGGGGTCAGTCGACCTGGGCACGAACGGGCTTGAAGAGTACCTGAGCGACATCATGGAGATCGACCTGCGCCGCTACGGCTTCCTGGGCAATACCGTGCCCGACGCCCGCAGCGAGCTGGTGCGACCGACGTCTCGCGTCCGTCATATCGATACGCCGTCGCGCGGCCTGGGCTCGGATCTGGCTAAGCTTTTTGATCAGCCGCCCGAGGCTGGGAGCGGTGCTGACTTTATTGTCACCGCCCACTCGGGCAACTGCGACGACGACGACGATGACGTCATGGGCTCTGCGCTCATTCCGTCAGGCGAAGGCCCGGATGGCACTGGTGGTGGCGGCTGCAGTGGTGGCAGCACCTGGCTGTCGCCCGACGCACCTACGTCGCCGCCGATCCACGTGCACCGTCTCATCTTGCAGGCCCGGTGGCCGCATTTTGCCCGGCTCTGGTCCTCGCAAATGGCCGAGTTCCACACCAAGCGGATGCACATCCCGGAGCCGTACAGCGTCGTGCGGGCATTTCTCTACTACCTCTACACGGACCGGATCGACCCCCCCGGCGCGACCGGAGACGGCGCGGCGACGTCGTCCGCTGGAAGTGCTGGTGTGGGAACGACCTCCGGTGGCAGCAGCAACATGACGGCCGATCTCTCGGATGTGGCTGGGCTGCTGGTTATGTCCAACATCTACAACATCCCGCACCTGCGACTACTGTGCGTGAACCGGCTGTGGCGCGAGCTGGACGTGGAGCACGCGTGCATCATCTGGCACTGCGCCAGCTTGGCGAATGAAGAGTGGCTGCGCAAGCGGGCAGCCGGCTTCTGCCTGACGCACTGGGGCCGCATCGTGCGATCGTCTGGCTTTCTTCGGCTGCCGCGGGCGGCGCTAGTGGAGCTCTCGCAAGAGATCGACACGGAGGGCCGTGTGATTGGTGGCGACGAGCTGGACATGTTTGGATCTGCCATGGACGGAAACCGTTACTCGGATACCGGCAGTATGGCGTCGCAGCGGAAGGAGAGCGTCAGCAGCCACCCGTCGCAGATGGCCGAATCAGAAGCTGAGGACGAGGACGGCATGGAGATGAGCTGAGCAGAAGGCGGGGGAAAGGAGGAAGGGAGGGGGGGAGGACAGCACCTCAACAAGCAGGCCTGTTGAGAGAGAGAGCCTATTAGGCTGCGTATGTGGAGAAGACGGTGTACGACAATGGCGTTCCCTCAACCCCCCCACACCGTTCACATGCCCTTTGCATATTTCTCTTACCCCTGGCACAGACGCCAGGCAGAAAAAAGGTTACAGATTACAGACATGGGACAGGGACTTTTGACTGTTTACTTTCCTTTTACCTGGGGGGGGAGAGTAGGAAGGGGTTAGCATCTTTGCAGCTTTTGCGCTGGCTTATATTTTGTCTTGTTTTTACGAAGGACTGTCTGGAAGTTTCAAGTTTCTCCTCGATCATAATCAAACATTGCATCTTTGACTTGCCCAGTCTTGGAAAGTTTGCGCGAGACAAGAAAAGTAAGATATACGGACCCACTTTTCTACAACTGACAGCGGGTGGTTCCGTGCGACATCTCATTTCTATTGCTTTTTGCCCTCCTCTAGACCACTTTGGCAAGCCGGTTTTGATATGCAGTGTTTAGATCATACTGGATCGTACCCTGTGCTGTCGCACTCGGCCTGGTTTGACGCCAGCAAAACAAAGGCTGAGAGAAAGCTGTCAAACCCAAGGGACGGCACAAGGTCTATAAATTGAAACGGGAAGAACTAGGCGGAAGGAGCGACCAAAGCCACGGTGTACTATGTCACGCTGTCTGTGGCTTCCCATGCTCTGACATCCCTCAAAGTATGATTTTCTCATGTGCTCGTCGACAAAGTTTGGCATCCGCCTCGGTCAGCTGCCGTTCCTGCGTGTGACGAAAGACGGCAGGGCGCGCGACTACGCCAGCAGTACCCTGCCTAGTTGCTGCCATCATGTCTGACACTGCTAAAGAAGGACTTGACTCAAATCAGATACGAGCCTTTCTGCGGTCGCTTCACGTGGCGATGGCCACAAACCTGCCCTATTCGAGCTTGCGCTGATAGAGGAATATAGTACTTGCCTTCAAGACATGCCGCTCGTTGAGCTTCTTGTAGCGCTCGCGCCAGCACAGCTCCCGAACCTGCTCATGGCCCTAAAGAATTGTCGGCCTAGAAGACATGAAATGGGAGCTCTCCTGACTATTGATGTCTATGAAGTCACGGCCAAATCGGCCAGAAAGGCGAATGTGCGGGCAAAACCCAACCTCTTTCATTTATCACCTTGCCGGTTAACAGAAAGTCAGCCTACTCTCACCAGCGACACAATGGCACGATCGGCGACAAGATCTGTGCATTGTGCCCGAGCATATTAGTGACAAGGTGAGCGCACAGAAATTTTGCGCGACCGGAGGATCGCCGAAAAAGGACCACCGCCAATAGACGAGACCGAAGGTCAATAAAAGGGGGGGCATAAGGACGCAAGAAGAGAGATATGCCCAAGAAAGAAGAACGAAAGCAGAGAAGGTCCGCCCAAGGAAGAAAAGAAGGGGGACAGCCGGCAACACAAGTTGCCTACGTACCACCTGTCATATGCTTATCTTATTTTACTTTTTCCGTTCTTATTTCCTCTGTCATATTACAGATTCTGTCACCAACAACTCACTTGTCGTGATCCCGTCGTCTCACAGCCAGACACTTGATTTCGCCCGTCTTCTTTCTTACCTACTATTTATTGGGCCACTCCCCTGAGCAAGAGCCTGTTTTCTTTTTCTCCAGACTACACTTGTTTGCCTCCCTTGGGCCGTCTCCGAGTATTCTACTAGCTATTTTGAGACTTTTCTCTCTCATTTTTATTCCCACTTACACTTGTTTCATTCTTTAACCTATTCGATTGCATCTTGCAGCATTACCTTCACAACAGCCACGGCTGCTGCCATCTTCTATCATTCCTAGCCACCATCTTCCAATTTTGCTTACAGGAACAGGCAGAAGCCACCGAGACGGAAAACCCGCTCACAAATACCAGCCTCCTGAACGCTTTCGGCCCGTTGAGGCTTCCTTCACTCACCGCTCACTATCTGTCCTTCCTGCCTTGACAGTTATCACTCATCCTAGATTTTCGTGAAGAACATACCCTCGATCTTCTCAGAGCAACATTCTTTCTCCTGTTCTTGATTCAAAAATCCTTACCTATTTCTCCTATCAGTCCGTGGCCAATCGTGGAGAATTGACTCGCTACCCCCTTTCCCCCTCACCTGTCATACATGTTCCTGTTTGAAAGCCATACACAAGAAGAGCATTTGAGCTGTCAAAAGAAGGCACAGAAACAGACACAAGAGCAACGTCTCCCGATACCAGGCGCTTAAATTCCACAGCCATTACGAAAAGGCAGGCAAAAGAAAGCAGGGAAAACAGCACCAGCGTCGAAATTAGAGACAGCAGCACAATGATTCACCAACACTACGACCCACAGCAGATCATTTGGTTTCTTCGGAATTTCTGGAAGTACACCCGTGAGGACCTCATCCAGCTCTGGAACCACCAGTATGAGGATGCGGATTTCGGCAAGAGCCAGTACCAATGGCTGAAGAGCCGCTATGGAATGAAGGGTGAATGGGGGTAGGCCGATGTTTATCCTTTTTTTCTTCGTTTTCGATTTTTGTCTTTTTTTATGCTTTGCTATTCTCTACATACTGACAACAAATGATGTAGGGCCGTTCTCAATACTCCTCCGTATCCTGGGGCCCGACCAGGCGGTCCGGGAACAGAGAGTT
This sequence comes from Grosmannia clavigera kw1407, assembly GCF_000143105.1. Lineage (NCBI taxonomy): Eukaryota > Fungi > Ascomycota > Sordariomycetes > Ophiostomatales > Ophiostomataceae > Leptographium > Leptographium clavigerum. The sequence goes on along the minus strand of NW_014040560.1, from coordinate 1,075,394 downwards.
TCGTTCCGGCCAACATTCCCACTCAGCCGCCGCGGGTGACGTTGCGGACACAGTCGAGCTCTCCTGCTCCGAAGCTGGCCTCTGGCCAGCCAAACCCAGAGGCGATGGCTGCCATCTACAATCCGGCCACCGGTCGTACCAGAATCATGAGCCGTGGTGCCCAGGGAGCTCCTCGGCCAAACACTGGCCCTTCCAGTCACCCTATTGCACCGTCTGCTTCTACGACGATGGCACCGGTGATGAAGACCACAGCATCGGCTGCCAATACACAGGGTACATACGTGGCCACCAGCAGTGGAAATACCATCGGAGGCAACAATGGAAGCAGAGGGAGCACTGGTATTAGCAGCTACCACTTTCCCTACCCGCTGACAAGCTCCTTTGTGACCCCTTCTTTCTTGACAATGCCCCTGTCTGCAATGCCGACGTCCAACCCGGCGTCGTGCGTCCAGCCGCAGGCTCTTCGCTACGGCTCTCTGGGCTCCTCGTTGCCGTATCATCTCGCGGCTTCGGCGCAGCCTTTCATGCATCTAGGCCATGCCTTGGACAGCGACGACTCGTTCTCGCTTGGCGATGTCCCTTCAGGCTACGGGCTGGGCGGAAACTCGCAGTTCACGGCCCTTGCGCCCGCATTCACAACGGCACCCTCTGTTCCTACTCAAGCATATGCAGGCATGTCTGCCAGTGGTCCGTTGATGCCCGAAAACGTGTTTGGAGGTGCTCCCGCCCCAGTGCTGGGCACAGGCCGAATTATGGGCCACAATGCAGGTCCCGGACAGCACATGGGCATGGAGATTGGCACGGAAGAGGGCGATGGCCAGACGGGTGCAGTGCGCTTCTCGCCTGCCAGGCGAACGGGGTCGGCAAACAAACGGAAGCGCAGGGGCGTGTCGGTGGACGTGGAGCAGCCACAAAGCAAGCGGATCGTTCTGGACCCGACCGCTCGTATTTCTGCCGCTGCCGATTTGGTGGCCGCCAAGGTGGAGGCTCCTCGCAGCAACAGCAGCAGCAACAGCAGCACCGTGACCGCTGCTGTGGCCACGACATCCGGAGGTGCCGACACGACGGGCGCGAGTCCTCCGGGAGATCACTGGTTTGACGGCCTGCATACAGGCTGTGGCCTGAACGCTTGCCAAATGCACTATGCCAGCGGGGGTGTTTTTTTTGCCTCCGACAACGACTGCATGGCGGCCATGCGCCAGGCCACGGCGACGGCCAGCCCGCCGTCCGACGTTGCCGTTACGGTCACGAGCAGCCCGCCGGTCGTGTCGTCGGCCAACGAGGAGGAGACCGACGCGGACCTGTTGGCCAGGCTGCTGGGGCTGGGCGATGGCCAGTCCGATGGCCAGTCAGCCGCATGTCCTCTGGCCCTGCCGTCTGTGGCACCATGCGGCACAAAAGATCACGTGACATCGACATCGCTATCGCTGCAGGTCCAGAACCGCAGTGGCAGTCCAACCGCTGCTGTGGCGGGCAGCACGCCCCGACAGGTCGATCTGGGCCAAGCGGCCCCTGGCATGGCTGCTGGAAGCAGCAGCAGCAGCTTTGACAGCAGCAGCGGCAGCTTTGACAGCTTTGGCAGCTTCGACAGCTTCGACCCTACAGCACTGTTTGCCGAGCACTGCGCCGGGTCCTGGGATCTGGACGAAGTTGCCGCAGCTACTGACGACATGAATGTGGCCTTGGGGTCGGCCTTGTCGACGCTCCATCAGGCTGGCGAGCTGTCCGACATGGTGGTGCCTAGCACGGCCGCCGGCCCACAGACGGACGCCGACGACCTCATCGACAACATCCTGTTCGGCGCCGACGTCACGGCCAACGCGACCTTTCTCGTCGATGGCGGCTGCAGCCGCAGTGGTGGTCTTGATGACAGCGGCAACAACTTGAACAACTCCGCAGCCGCGGACGGGAAACCCATTGACCTCGCACAGTAGAACTGGAGCGACTTCTTTACCGAACCGACCGACTAGCTAGCTAGCTGTCGTTGTCCTTGTTACAAGTGTACGAAAATATGCGCCGCGTTTCGATTCATCTTTCCTCGATTTTCGCTTTCCTGTCTTTCTTTCCTCCTTCCCTCCATTCCTCCAACAACAGGGACCGGTTGATGGACTCGCGGCCGACAATTTACACATGCTTGCTCGTATCTTGACGTTACATGTATACAGATGGGGACAGAAGAGTATCAACAGGCCTGATACATACAGAGCCATATTACAGATGTAGTGATAGGGAAGGCCGAGCGAGCCGCCTCTCCATCAAAATATAAGAAAATAAAGAACCGAGAAAGATACATCACCCAAATTCAATTAACGCCCATCAGGACGCCTCCGATCGGTATCGTGCCGGCTTCTGCCGTCGTCGCTGGCTCCGGTCGACCGAGTCTTCGCCGTCTTCCTCGTCGGAGTCGGCCACCACCAGTCCTCCATGGCCGTTTGTGCTGCCGCCGTTTCGCTGTCCGTAAAACTGGCTGGCCGACATGATGCTGCCCTGGTCGTCGTCCGTGCCACCTCCACCACTCTGCTCTAGCTGCTGTTGAAGATGATGCTGCAGATGCTGCTCCTGCTCCTGGTGCTCATGCTGGTGCTCTGGATGAAGGCGAGTGCGCTTTCGTAGTGGCGTGCCCGCTACAAGAGGCTCGTCGGAATCCACCGCTGTCGCATCGCCATCACCATTCGCCGTTCGTGGTCGTTTCCGTGGCGGCTCACTGCCACTTCCATGCGCTTGCCCATTCGCATGCCCATTCGCATTTCCGCTCCCACCAGCACGACCGCCTGTCATCTTCAAACGACTGGTGCCGCTGCGGAGCCGCTCGCTGTGGTTGGCGTCATCATCGTCCGCGTCGTTGTGCTGATCGTCGTGGCGACTGGGAAGTTCCGGCTGATGGTCCTTGCGTCGCTTCGTCCCCTCATTTCCGGCAGCCACCACCGCTGTTATTCCGATTGCTGGCTCAGTTGCCGATCCGGCTCCTGTCTCAGCTGCTGTCCTAACTGTCGTAGTTGTTGTTGTAGTCGTCGCAGCTGCCGTCACTGTCGTCGTGGCCGCTCGTCGACGTCTGGTCCGCGAGCTCCGGCGTGAAGGACTGTTCTGAAACTCATCGTCTGACTCGTGCTGCTGTGCTCCCCGACGATGATATCGGACCGGCGCCGTTTCGTGCTCCTCATCGTCCATCTCGTCCATCTCGTCATCCTCGTCGTAGAGATGATGCCGCTGCTTGCGCTTCATCCCCCGTTTCGGCTGCGCAGCTATGTCGTCATCCACGTCCATCTCGTCCACCGATTCGGCCACATGGGCCTGCGCATGCGCTGGAGGTGCCTCTTTCCGCGCCCCCTTGGCCTTTGCGCGCTTCACCGTGCTGTTGCCGTTCCGTCCGTTGCCGTTCCGCGAGGCCTTGGCGGCGTTCTGCGTCTTGCGGTTGCGTCGCTTCGCGGCGCCCTGGCCTCGCCCACCTTCGGTACCGTTCAACTTCGTGGCTATGCTCAAGTCGTCCTCGTCGTTGACGGAGGCCTTGTCCTCCAGAAGCTTCTTTGTCAGGTTGGGAAAGTTCTCGCCATAGTTGAAGAACAGCTCCTCCCCGGCCTTGATGTCGCGCATGGCCGCAAACCGGATACGGAACTCGCCGTTAACGTAGAGGATCTTGGGCGTGATGTTGCAGCCACGTTTGTCCTGCTCGGACGCGTGGTTGATGTACCGAGATAGATTTCCGTAGATGGCCGCGTCCACCCAGATGCCGTCCTGCTCCAGAAGCGTGAACAGATACGACGCATTGGACTCCTGGTTAAACACATCGCCACGACGCGCCTCCCGGCGCACTCCCTCGTCGTGCGTAATCAGCTCGCCGATGTACTCAATCACGAACTCCTCTGCGCTTATATCCTCCGCAGTGAACAGCCCGTAGCCACAGCCGTCGAGCTGCGACTTGCCTAGAAGCACCGTCTTCGACTTGCCACGCTGGAGAGCGACATTCTGGCAGCCCGTCCCATGCAATGCGTCGTTGTCTCGGTTACGCGGATCCGCTCGCTCGCGGGATCCGCATCCACCGCACAACACCGGGTCGCACTCGCGGTTCAGCTGCACACAGATGCACGGCTTGCCCTCCTTCTGCCGCGCATAGCACGTCTTTCCAGCCGCGTGGCACGCACATCCCGTGAACTTGAACGCGCACTTCTCCGACGTGCAGCGGCAGAACCGCTCGCAGAGCAGCTTCGCCTCGGCACAGGGACATCCTCGTACCACCGTGCAAGGGCCGTCGTGGTTGCAGGGCTCGCGTTGCTCCCGGAGCGCGTGGATGTGCGTGTACGTGTGGTCCGACCAGTCGCCATTGAGCACTTTTCGGTGGCGGTCATACCAGCTCACCGGCTTTGCAGCCGGTGGATCGACGATCCGATCTGCAAGGGCATACGGTTGGGCTGTGTGCATGCCCAGCTCCTTCATCTGCCGGTAGACCTCCCAGCAGAATCGGCCCAACAGGGCCGCAGCAGTGCACTGCAGATTGACAGAGCTGTCGGCAAGCGTGTATTGAAGGCTCCGCAAGAGCGTCGTCTCATTTTCCGTCCATGCGCGATTAGCAAACGCAGGATCGCCAATATCGTAGCTCCGAAAGCATTGGTTCTCGCAAGGAGGCGGGAGTGCACTGTTGAGACGAATTTCGCTGCCGTTGGCAGCCGATCCGCTTGAAATGGCTTTCTGCTGGAGCTGATGCTGCTGTAGCCGCGCCCTCGCTTGCGCCTCGCGACGTTGCTCAACATGCATCCAAAGCTTGCCTCCACAGTCCTCGATCGAGAAGCAGCGCCGGATGTTCTCAAAGTCAAACTCTCCATGCTCACACGAGTGTGTATGGCAAATCATACATCCGAGCATGGAGTACGTGCCAAGATATTGCTGAATCTGGTCCAAGTGGTTTTCTTTCTCCTGCTCCAGCCGGCCGACCAGGCTGCTTCCAGTGCCACCGGAGGAAGCGGCAGCTGCTGCAGCTGCAGCTATCGCAGCGTCTTTCGTGGCTTTCCGCGGGTCGATCATGTTTTCAAACGCTTCATCCTGCCGGAGAACGTCGTACAACGAAACGTGCTTCTTCTCAAACACGCGGTTGAATGCATCCGTGAACATGCTGGCAACCATGGTGGCCCGTGGCGTTCCAGCACTCTCACCACATGAGCTGAGTAAGCTGTTCTTCTGCTTGGGCGTAAAGGACGACTCGTTCTGCAGCTCGCTGGCCATGTACCGGATCAGGGTCGTCTTGCTGCAATTATCGATTCCAAGGCTAGATATCCACCTCTCTAGGTAGATCGAGACAACCTTTGCATACTCGGATGTGCGGGTCGAAGCCCACTTATCGAAACGCTTGGAAGTGTCGAAGCCCGACTTCACCTCCATGCTCTCCAGCTCTTCGATCCACTGGTCAAATTTCTTCTTATCCTCCGATCCATCCTCGAGATCTCTAAAATGGGGGATGAACTTGAGCGGCGTGTTTGGAGACAAGATGTTCTTTGCAATCTCTACATGGTGAAAACGGTATTTTGGCACCTTGGTGTTGGGCGTCTTCAAAGAAATGGTCCGGACATTCATCGCGCGTCCTTCCGGCCGACGCTGATTGTCTCGGTATAGCTACATAACACTGTGAGCAATTGGGAACCAAGAAACGAGGTGGTAGTTGTCTTACTTTTATGCGAACTTTTAGCGGCTCTTCCGCATCTGCTGAAGGATCCACGACCTGATGATGGAGTTCCGCCAAGTCGTCAAACGAGCTGAGATGTTGTCGAACACGCGGCTTCTGGGTGACGATGCAGTGCTTTACATAGCGGGAATGGTCGATATGCAGATCTTTCACAAAGCCAAGGAGGGCTGTTTCGATCTTGCCAGAAGACCAGTCGATTCCTTTCGGAGTCATGGCCTGTGGCGGACTCGGCCGTGAGGCGGCCTTCTCTGGGGAAGAGCGTGTAGGCGATACCAGCGTCGGAGACTTGGGCAAAGGTGAGTGTGGTGAGGGAGGGCGAGAGACAACCACTCGACCTGAGATAGGCTGAGCAGGGGTTAAAGCCCTTGTGGCAACGTCGGTTTGCACAGCGGGTGCCTGAGCCGAAGCTGCAGAAGTAGGCGTTACCGGCGAGGACGAGAGAACAGAGGAGAGAGGTGGCGATGGAACAGTTGACGACGGTAATGGAGACGCCGAGGTTCTCAATCTCAACGGTACAGCCGGACTGGGAGCTGACGCATGCGGGACAGTCACGGCTTGAGGTTGGGGTGGAGCTGGTGTCAGTAGGGGAGAGCCTTTGGGCGAAGAAGAGCGAATCGATGAGGATGATTTCGATGGTGATTGTTTGGTGAGAGGAAGTTGTCTCGGTGGCGATTGACGGCGGGGAGATGGCTCGGACTGTTTTCGTGTCAGAGAGTGAGGGCGATGTGACGGCTCGTCTGAGCGTGGCTCAGACACCGCTGCCGGACGTGGGGAATACTGAAGGGCAGGAGACGGTTCTGGAAGCGAATCGACTGCGGCAGAAGCTGCAGCGGCAACAGCAAGCAAACGGGGCGAATGCGAAGGCGGTGAATTTCGCAAAGAATCTTGCGGGAAATGATTCATAGGGCGAGAAGAACGACCATCTGGACTATGTAGCGGGGATGGCACCAGGTGAGAGTTCCGATTTGCAGACGGATGCTGCGCAAAATGGTGACGTCTTGGGGAGCTGATGAGAGGAGGCAGCGTCTGATCATTTGCTCGGCCAGGCTTATAGGGGGGTAGCTGGAAAGCCTCCGACTGAAGAGGCGGGGACGGCCTGTTGTCAGAGAAGTGCCCGAACGAGGACCGACGCGAGGGGGCCGACTGCTGATGAGAAGCGTTCTGGTGTGCCATCTGTCTGGACGGCTGCTGACTGAAGTAAGGCTGCGAGTTCTGCCGCTGCAAAGGCGGGCGCTGAGAGGCGGCCTGGTACGAGGACCAGGTGGGAGCAAACCGGTGAGAAGAGAAATGTTGAGAAGGTGATGGCGGGTGGCCAGAACCGATGGGCGTTGACCTCGAGTCGCGACTAGGCGACGAAGGGGGTGCGAGCCAGATCATACGCTGTTCCGACTGCGAAGAAGAAGCCACTCCGGTCGATGACTGCTGGTGCTGCTGGTGCTGAAAGCTGGAGCGATGGCGTGCCGACGGTGACGATTGTGAGGCGGTAAACGGTGCCATGGGTGCACGCATGTCTGGGAGGGACGTAGATGCAGACAGGGTCTCCTGTCGCTCTGTCCTCTCCATCCTCCCCGCTCTCTGAGACGGAGGTGGCGGATTAGCAGGTGCAGACCCTCTGGATAAGCCGCTTGAGCCGGACGAGGAGAGACCCATGAGGGAGCCAAAATTGTTCGCGGCATTGTTGAATAGAGAGCCCAGGCCGCCGTAGCCGCTGTGCCCCCCCGAGAGCGGCGTGGATGGCACCGAGTACTGGGCGCTGCCACCCAGATGGCGAGCCGGCTGCGAGTCCGAGCTGCTGGGAAACCTGTGCCGTTGTTGATAGGGGCGGTCATGAAGACGCGACAGCGGCGGCTGCCGTGGCGAGTGGACGGCGCGGCCGGCCTCAGACTCATCATCGCTCCGCGTGAGGTCGATGACATCGTCCTGTCTGCGAGCCATATTGCGCTCGACTGCCTGCTGGACGCCCCGTTGGCTGCTATGACTGCCTCGCCGTTCGTCTTGCGTGATCGGCATTCATGTCAAGTGGCTGAGCAAGTGGCAGCAGCATGCAGTGGACAGCGAACAGAGAAGCGGAAAGCGAAAAGCACCCAGCAGCAAGCTTAGCAATTCCCTTCCTGGACAGAAAATGAAGCGTGCAATTTCATGAGACAGGACGCCCGAGATCCATCAAGGATGTTTGGGGCTGGCTGCTCAGGACAGTAAGGCGACGTCCAATGTAACCGGTCGCCGTGCTGTGTTGACGCTTGAAGAAATAAACAAGACAGAGATGCAGCAGGAAAGCACGGCCCGACGCCCCCTTTCGCCAATTGCGAACAGATAATTCTATGCCCACGCGACGCGTGTTGATGGGCCGGGGGGTGTGCAGCTTCCAAAAGATCGTGAAACCTTTTTGGGGCGATTAGAGACGCGCTTCAGAATATTTCTAAGCGTCGCTCTAAATCGTTTAATAATGGCGAGGCAGGCGCGGATCGCGCAACGGCGTCTTCTCCTCTCACGGAGATCGATCACGTGCTTTGCATCACGTGAGCCACGTGAACCCATCCGGGTGCACCGTGCGCTTTCACCAATTTTACGGAGGAAGGAACGGTGGGCCTGGGCCGAGCTGCGTGGAATGGCAGTGGATCTGCAAAAGCAAAGCACGCCCAGCTGGGCTCCGGTATCTTACGAGCCAGCCAGCCAGGGCGGCGTGGTATGACGTCTCTGGCCTCGCCGAAAGATGTCTGCTAAACGAATAGCTCTCTCGCTAGTGCCATGCTTTCCTGCCGTTCGGGCGCGGCCTGACGCATAGTTGTCCCCCCTCCAGCAACACGCTACAGGGCCTCTGTGGCTGTGTGCAGAGTCCCTCCTCGCGCTAGCCGGAGCTAGTGCCTAATCTAGCACACTTGCGCTGGCCACATCCCAAACCAGCTGGTCCAGGATGACGTCGCCGCCTCATTCCACCACAAAGGCTTGTCGCATGCGGTCCCCTCGACTCTTTTCCTTGGGAGCTAGAGAACTTGCCCTGGGTACGTAACTCCGTTTGCGCTTACAGATGTGCCGAGACTGACATCAACACATTGCAGCTGTTATAAGTATATCTACCCACCACGTCATTCATTGGCTTTCACCTTCTCTCTCTTTCTGTTTGCAACAATTTCTGTTTTATTTTTATTTTCTTTCTTATTAAATAACGCAACTTGCTGCTCGCACCGCCTCGATTGAAACATCCAATCCCTCTCCGGCGAACACACCATCAGTTCAACATTCATAGCTTCTCGCATTATCAAACCAACGACATCATGCATCGCACATACTCCATGCGCCAGTCGCGGGCGCCTACCGCTTCGCAGATTCAGGTACGCTTACTCACCTGACTACTGAGTCGACTGTTCTCCCGGTTGGCAGGGCTGCCCATTCAATTACCGTCCCCTCCCAAGGTTGAGCTTTATTATGCTGACGGTGCTAATTCTTTTAGAACCCTCCGCCACCGCCCTCCACCACCAAAAGCGGACGACTCTTCGGTCGCGGAGGCTTCGGTATGTTGCCTACTTGTTGCCAACTCGCAAATTTTCGTCAATGCATTTGCGACGTTTGAGAGAACTTTCGCTGACTGGTGTTGGTACTTTTTGCAGGCCATGCGCTCAGAAGAAACGCTGCCGGCGCTTTCGGGCCCGACCTGTCCAAGAAGCTGTCCCAGCTCGTGAAGATGGAGAAGAATGTCATGCGTAGCATGGAGACCGTCGCCAGAGAGCGCATGGAAGTTGCGGTATGCATTTCTCTCCCGAACTTCCCTTTGTCTCAGCTTGCTGACATATTGCGTTTCAGCAACAACTTTCCCTCTGGGGCGAGAACTGTGACGAAGATGTGTCGGATGTTACGGATAAGCTTGGTGTACTTCTTTATGAGATTGGCGAGCTGGAAGACCAGTACGTCGACCGTTACGACCAATACCGTGTTACCGTCAAGAGCATCCGCAACATTGAAGCATCTGTGCAGCCCAGCAGAGATCGTAAGTCGCTGCCCCGCCAAAGTATATTTTCCGCCCAATTTAACAGCAGACAGGGAAGCAGAAAATTGCCGACGAGATAGCCCGCCTCAAGTACAAGGAGCCCAACTCGCCCAAGATTGTCGTTCTCGAGCAGGAGCTCGTCCGCGCCGAAGCCGAATCGCTTGTCGCCGAGGCCCAGTTGTCCAACATTACGCGCGAGAAGATTAAGGCGGCGTACACGTACCACTTCGATGCCCTGCGCGAACATAGCGAGAAGGTGGCTATCATTGCTGGCTATGGAAAGCATATGCTGGAGCTGATCGACGACACACCTGTGACGCCCGGCGAGACCCGTCCGGCCTACGACGGCTACGAGGCTAGCAAGGCTATCATCCAGGATTGCGAGGACTCTCTGACCAACTGGGTCAGCCAAAACGCAGCCGTGTCTGCAAAGCTCTCCACACGCGCGCGCACGCTGTCCACTCGTCGCCGCAACCTTATCAAGGCGCGCGCTGAGGGCAACGGCCACGACCTGTCTGCCCAGGACACGCCCCTCCACGACCGCGACCAGTGGGTCTCAGCCACCGAGCACAGCGATACTAAGTACGTCGACGAAGGCGAAGACGACGAAGACATTGAGGCTGAAGAAGAGGAGGACGACATTCACAGCCGACACTCTGTGCTCGACAACGACACCAGCCTAAATGGCGAGAGCCGTGGCCGGACACACCAGGCCATTGCTGCATAATCCTGGACAATCTTACGGGAAAAATGTAATACGGGTCGTGTTTTTCTGTGTTTTCTATATCAATGCTGTTCATGTTTGGTTTATTCCCCTTGCCTTTTTAATCTCCTTGATTTCACCACCACCTCTGCACTCCTGCTCTTATAGCTTGAGATGTTTGCAAATGTATTACTTCGTGCTATTACTGCGTTAAGCAGAATAATAATAACATATTTTCTACAATATGCATGCACGGATGTACGAAGGGAGAGCCATGGCTGCCTGGTATACTTGTAAGCTTGGTTCGGAATTGAGGGTATCAAAAGTGAAGTGAAAGAAACAGCTAAAATCCAGATACCAAATTGGCCAGCCGAGAAGTATGTGGGGCAACCTGCCTTCTACCTACGCATCTGGCTGAGAAACTGCTCGACCTCGACCTTGACAACGTGATTCCCTGGCACGACGACCAGTCCAAGATACCGGGAGACCATGTTCACCGCCACCTTCCCGGTGTTTCCGGCCAGCTCAGCCTGCCTCGCCTGCTCCGCTATCTGCCGGGCCGTCGGCTGGCGGTACTCGTCGGTGTGTGCCAGCACAATGTTGTAGTCCTATGGCCATCAGAAACAGGTCGATATGAGGTGAGCACAAGAAGTAAAACCCACCGGGTCTGTGCACTTGAACTGGCCGCGGAACATGCGGCCGTCGGTGGTGCTGACGACGAGGTTTTTGCTCAACAGGGAGTGCAGAAACATCTCGCCCTCTTCCTTGATTCCGATCGCATTGCCTCCCGGCTTTGGTGGCACAGCTGGCTTCCTGACTGGGCCCTCCATTCTCACTTGTTTGCCTGCCTTGGGCAACACGTCGGCTGGCTTCTCGGAAGGGGGAGTGTCGAAGTCAACGTGGACAGGTTCGGAGAGTATCTGTTGGGTTTCCCGAAGCTCGAGGAATGAGGCGCAGGGGACTGCACGTAACTTCCATATGCTGCTCGGAAACCATGTCTCCAGAGTCAAGCCGCTGACCTTTTCGGCGTTAGACCTCACCGGTTTGCCACGTGGTATATCACGTGTCTGTCATCACGAGATCGGCTTTAGCTCGTTAAAAGTGTTGAGACACGGAGCTCGCCCCGCCTTCGAGCACGGAGACTCCGTACTCTGTGCAGGCGGAAGTACTCCGTGTCGCGGACTGATCCCCCGAATAACCGGTGGGACCAAGCATCTAAACCATGGCTCATGCGTCTGCTTGCATCTTAGTCCCAGTCCGTGCCCTTCTCTGCAGAGAGAAAGCGGCGAAATGGCGTTATATGTGCGGAGTCTTCGGATGCTTACCCCAATTTCGGTCTACCTATTGGTGCTCGTACATCTGCCGAAGGATTCATTTTCGAACATGATTATGTCACATGAGCCTTGATTACGCCGTGGGTCCGCAGTTGCACGACATAAGCTCGGCTCGTATACAAATAGTGGCCGTCTGGCCGTCTGCTCTGTTTGCCATGATGTTGCCCATATCCGTGCGATCCGAATATTCGACGAATATTCAAAGACCAGACGAATATTTGTACAATCAACAAGATGGAAAAGGTCAAAAAGGATTTCCCTAACGGCCTTCCAAAGCTTGCAGATCTTGCCATCCTCAATGCCGGCAAGGATGTGCCACCCGAGACAGCTTGGATTTGGGGCAAGGATGATGAGGTGCGACGTTATATCCGTACATATAATATACTAGAGTGTGTTTTCGTCTGCCGATGGGACTAACAAGGCTCCTGTTTCTAGCTCGGACGCATCAATCTTCTTACACCAGAGGTGGTGCGAGCAGCCCAGGAGAGTGAGTTGAAAGATGGCAAACTCGTGTCCTTGAAGTGAGCTGTTCTTTTCGTCATGTTTTCCATTTCTCGGTGGCGCTTCGTGCCGGTTGTTTCAGATATTGATTCAGTTGGTGCAGCTGGTCTTTGACCTGTCCGAGAGAGCCCTCCTTCCACCGCGCTGCCTTTAAGCACTCCATCGAGGCAAACCCCCTTAGTACCTGCATCTTTGACGACATTTACGACCTGAACACCCAATCTGGGAGCCAGTGGGACGGCTTCCGCCACTTTGGCCATTTAGGCATAAACAAGATGTACAACAATCTCGACCCTAATGAGATTCACACTAGTCTGTCTGAAATGGGATACTTTCCCCCCTCGAGAACAACTGACCCTGACAGAATGGGTTCATCTAGGCACCCGATGTGGCATCCAGGCAATTGCACAGCATGGTATTGCCGGCCGTGGCATTCTGCTCGACTATTACTCATGGATAAAGAAGCAGGGCCGAGCATTTGACCCGGTTGCCGCACAGCCAATCCCTCTTGCAGACTTGAAGGCTGTCGCAAAGGCTCAAAATGTCGAGTTTCGCCAGGGCGATATTCTCTTGATCCGCAGTGGTTATATTTCGCGTTATTACGAACTGGAAAAGGAGGATCCGGCTCTACTTACGGAGCGGAGCAAGGAACCCTGCTTTTCGGGCGTGGAGCAAAGCGAAGAAATGAAAGAATTTCTCCACGATACGTGAGTAAATCCAGAGTCCCCATCTTTGTACTGAAACCTTTTGCTCACACTAGTTCTCAAATTGAAGGTACTTTGCGGCCGTGGGAGGAGATGCTCCAGCCTTTGAAGTCTGGCCACCCAAAGCAGGCTACTATCTCCATGAGTACCTGCTTGCGCTATGGGGTTGTATCATTGGGGAGATGCTTGACCTAGAGGCATGTCACTCTGCTCTGTTTCCCAACACACTTATCTAAAATACATCCATGCTGACTTTATTATCAGGAGCTAGCGAAAGAGTGCGAGAAGCGCCAACGCTGGACCTTTTTTCTGACCAGTGCTCCGTTCAATACCCCAGGTACGGAAGCAGTCTTATTTTTATCAAAGACAAGTCAACTAACATGAAATGCAGGAGGGATTGCAAGCTTTGTGAACGCATTGGCGCTCTTTTGAGCTACATCCACGCCCTCGCACAGTTTTCTTTGCACCGTTTCCTAGACCGACGTTGCATCTAATGCATTAGTCATCTTCATGCGTCTTAGTTTTGCTGGCTGATTGACATGAGACTACTTGACAATGCTTGATGTTGTTGTTTGCACCTTCTTGAAACTCGCTACATAATTTGAGTAGCAGCTACGGGCTTCAATGATCTGCTATCCACAAAATAAGATTCTAGATATAGCATCACGAAGAATTGGCATTTCATCTGGGCAACACGCAAAGGAGAGCAAGCTTCTCTATTCCTGTTAAATTCACTAGGGACTAGATATGTGCAAAGCGGTCCGCAGATGGGTCTCCATCCTTGCGAGTGTTTTTCTCCATTTGGACGTACTCGTCAGTTACATTGTTAATATCCAGCCGTTTCGCCAACCTCTCCTCCGTGATAAGATAGGCAGAAGGAAACCAGGAACTGACGTCTCTTCCTGCCATCATGGCCACAAGGGCCTCGCCTGTGAGCCAGCACTTGTCCATGCCGTAGCCCTGGAAGCCGGCCGCGATCCATTCCTGCCCCCCCGGGGATGTCCGACCCGTTGCACTGACAGGAAGGTTTCCGACCAGGGGGAGCCCATCGGCAGTCATGCCCATGACACCAGACCAGATAGCCTTGAGCCTGGGCATATCGAACCCCTTTTCTGCCGACTTGCTCTCCTCATGCACGGCGCGGAACATCCGTGGCAGAATGGTGGGAAGATCCTGGAGCGATGCTGCACTCACAAACGAGTCGTCCGAGCACAGACATTCGTCCATCCGCTGGTTTTCCACACCGACGAAGATGTCCTTTGTGATCGCGTTCTGCTGCAGATAGTAGAGACCGTGGTGGTACATGCCGCTGTCAAGGTCGACCTGCGGCGGCTGCAGGAGGCTCCAGGTGCGACTTGCACCCCAGGAGGGGAAGCGCTCCGGAACAGCCTGCGTGGACATGTGTCCGCGGAAGGGATAGATCTTGCCGCGAAGGAGGGGGAGGAGATGCCCTGAGTATGCATTAGTACAGTACACGACGCATCGGGCCTTGATCGGCCCACGCGGTGTAAAGACGGTGTAGCGATGGGAGCCGGGGCTGGTATCGTCCCCGTTGTCCATCACGGACGTGGCCGGCGTCATGGTCTCGATGGCAAGACGCCCGGAATGCGTCTCCAACAGCTGAGCGAAGATCTCGGTGCAGAGACGGTAAGGCCAAAGCGCACCGGCCGGCTGGGCATAGCCGCCGACGACGTCCACGAGGCCCCACTCCTCTTCGAGCTCGGCCTTGCCTACGATACGGTTGTGGTCCTTGTGCTCCGGCAGCTCCCGGGCAAACATGGCCACGGACTCCGCGCAGTGCTTCCACAGGGCCTTGTCGTTGGACACACAGAGCTTTTGGACCCTCCGGACCTCGCTTCTTTCGCGGACCTTGGCTGACATACCGGAGCCGAGCTCCTGCACACGCTCCATATTCTTCAGGCTGAAACGGGCCATGTCCTTCGCTGCTTCCACGCCATAGTCGGCCACCCAGGTTGAGAACTTGTGGCCCGCAGCGGATACACAGTGACCACCGTTTCGTCCTGTAGCTCCAGAAACCAGAGTTCTGGCTTCAAGCACAGTGACGTGAGCGCCGGGAAAAGATGACGAGTCTTCCAATAGGGCCTTGGTGACACTGCATCCTGTAATGCTGTCATGCCCAACATAACTTAGCAACTGTCACTGCCGGTCCTCAAGGGGGGTTGCCATACCCCGAACCGATAACAAGAATGTCGGTCTCGGCAGGAAGAACGGGAGACTGTATCTTTCCAACCGTGTCGTGAATGGGCAGCTGCCAGTAGGCTGTTGTAGGGTTGGGATGTGGCAGACCGGGATCTGCCGTTACAAAGGAGCGAATCCTGGGCTCAAACGACATTTTGTTTATTTTCTCCTTTCGACAAGTTGGTGACCAGACAATGGAAGCAAATGAACTGAAACTGGGGAGGACATTTATTTAATTTTAAATTCACTGCTCCCAACTAGTAGGCTCGCTCTCCGCAAAACGGAGCAGGTCAGTCGATGAAGCGGACTTACGCTCCTGAAGCGGTAAAACTTCGCAGTTCACTCCGGACCCATATCTTGCGCTTATCTAGGACTTATTACGTAGCAATCTAGCGTCACCGAATCTCTATATTTACACGTATGTAGCTTACGAAATTGCTGTTGAGCAACGTTGGCAGCAGTATAGAGTGGGCCGGAACGCCCTTCCGACTTAATTTGATTTTCGGATGCTTCTCGTCCGAGGGACTGAACCATTGTCTATAGAGGACCAGAAAGGTGAGAAATAGAGCCATCAATAAATCCGCCACCGAAGTTCCGTTAGCACCAGAGAGCTTACAATTCTGCTAGAATATATACAAAAGCACAGTGAACATTTAGATAGTCAGGCTTGTCTTTGATCCTGAACTTGGAAACGTGGGCAGTATTGACTGGATACTAGATAGTGTGCGCGGTTACGCCCCCAAGTCTGATTGTATAGATAGCCGCTCTAAATACCCCCATGCTATTGTTGGCTAATATTGGGAGCCGTCTAGAAGATTATTGTGGACCGACTTATTCAGAGCTTGAGGTAAGTCTTGTCTGAGTCGAGGAGAAAATCTGGAACCTTTATACTAGCAGATACATAAAGCCATAGTGACTTCCATTCCAGTCGCTCCGAGAGACGACATCCAACGGCATCGGCTCCTTTTCAGTAATGGTAAGCGGTTGAGTGTGTGCACATTTTGTATGTTTCTCCGTTTGCGCATACAGGCAAATTTACTTTAGCCATCCCGATGAAGCCCGCCACTCTGAGCTACAAGCATAACAATAGTGCCGAACAATGAGCAGAAATGCACTATTTTCGTCAAGGTCTCCGTTAATCAATGTCATGCACTTGGGTCAAGGAGACGTTTACCACTTCTTCACTCGTCAGGCAGCCTCCGATAGAGGTCAAGCTAGCTTATACAACCTATGCCCGTAATTAGCGCCGGCTCAGTAGGCTACCCAAGGGTTTTGAGTAAGAACAGGAAGAAAGAACGCCCATCTTAGGGGCAAAGTAATGCTGTTTTTCGGTATCCTACGACTCCGGGCTATATTGCTGTACAGCATAATCCTCCTTACTTATCAGCTTCAGCTCAAAATAAAACATCTCTGGCGTCCGCCGGACTTCCCACCGCCCAAAAAGTTGGCCATTTTCGATGAGAATATGGCGGTACTTGCTCCGGTCCTCGACGAAGTCGCGCCATTCATGTACTTGCACATACGGCGTCACAACCTTGAGGGCCTGGCAGACCCACTCCTCCACCTTACTCTCTTCGATGCGGCCGGCCGCGACCATGCGGTCTTGAAGGTCCTTGAGGTCCAACTCCGACTTCTGCTGCTGAAACGCGACCCAAACGATGGCGTAGTCGAGCCTGTCCAATAGCCCATCACTTGTCAGATTCAGGCCCTCGGTCTCCTCGACGGCGACTGCAGCTGAAAATGCCACCTCTTCATCGCTGTCCACCTCGGGTTCCCACCCGCGATCGTACGCCTCGCCGTAGATGCCGCCATCCGGCCACCCGGCCCCCTGGAGGGAATATTTGCGCGCGACGTGGATGCCGCACTCGTTGGCACGCCAATGCATTTCGTGCCACTTGATCGGCTGCCAATCCACGTTGAAGTGTTTAAGCCAGAAGCGCGCCTGGGTTTCTGAGTACACAAACGCAGCCGAACTCCCAAAGTCCTTCTTCTGCCGGACAAGGGTCTCACGTAGGGTAGCCAGTGCCAATGGGACTATTTTCTTGGCGGGAAAGGCCGGCTGGCGGAGACCATCCCCAGGCTTGTTACGCGGAGTATAAATGGGGCTATCTGAGTCGGGCAAGTCTTTCAGGTCGGGCGACCGGTAGAAGCGAGCTGAGATTGGCTGCCACAGAGTAATACTCTTGCCAGACGGCTTCCCCAAGCAGGTCGTGGTTTTCGGCATGAATTGTCTCAAATGGTAGACTATCTTCCAATTCCCCCAGCATGGCTCCTTGGTTCGTTGAGCGGTACATGCTGTGACGACTTGGGTAAGTTCTTCTGTCACGTACGGCCAGAGATAATCAAATTCGGGGTCCCGTCTGCTCTCCCCTAGTCAATTCAGCAATATGCGGATTAGTAGTTAGCGCTGCTATATGATTTCGCTATTCTTTGTGTACGAGCAGCGGAAGGAGCTGCTAGGACCGGAGCATCCCCACACGCTGCTGGCGAGCCTCTACCTAGCCCGGATCAAGTCCGTTCTAGGCCAGAGCGAGGAGGCCGAGGCCATGATTCGTGCCGGCCTGGTCGTGGCCGAGCGCAACATTGGCGACACGCATATCGGCCTCCTGCTGGCCAGGACCGTCTATGCACAGGTATTGACGCGGCTCCGGCAATTTGCCAGCGCTGAGAGCATCTGTTATCGGCTCATCGAGAAAGAGCCGTACGGCCAGCTGGCAGATGCCGACGGCGACCATCCAGACCGTTTGGCCAACCTGTATCTGCTGTTCAGTTGCTTACGTCAGCAGGAAAAGTGGCAGGAAGCGCTGCGTATTGGCGAGGCCTTCTTGAAGGGCCTAGCTGCCATTGGTGGAAACGGTTTAGGTATGGGCCACAAAATGCGTCCGCGGGTGGAACAGGCCGTCGAGAAGCTTCGCGAGAAGCTGGGACAAGAGTACGAACCGAGCACTGGGCAAGACCCGTCAGGCGTTTTCGTAAATTTTTGATTATTAACTCTGACTGTCTCTATAATAGCACCGTGTTTACAACGTAGTGAGGTTTAATAGCGTTAAATAGAGGAAAGGGACAAAAGAAAAAGAACAAACACCATTTGCTCGTGGCTCAGCGCAAGACTAGCATTGTCAGCACCGGCCGTCGTGCTAGGCTCGGCCTCCTCGTCGTAGCGTACGTAGCTCATGGCCAGATCCTCCAGACAGGTCAGAGTCTCCAGGTGGCTTTCACCCAGGGCCTTCCGCATGCCTCTCCAGGCCGTCTGGTACAGGTGCGTGGCCCGATCATATTCCATGTAGTGGTAGTGTAGCCGGGCCAGATTGCGCATGCAGCGGAGCGTCTTCTCGTGCGCCTCGCCGTAGAGCAGGTGCAGGGTCTTGATGTTGCGCTCGTGCAGGCTGGTGGCCTCGGCCCAGCGGCCCTTCATGTACAGTGCCGACCTCAGCAGCTCTGTGACGTCAAGGGTCAGGGGGTGGTGCTCGCCCAGGGTGGCGATACAGAGCGCCCGGGCCTCTCGCTGGTGCCGCATGGCCTCGTCTATCTCGGACAGCTGCCACAGCGTCACCGACAGGAGCAGAGACAGGCGGATGGCGAACGGGTGGTCTCGGCCCAGGCGGCCAGACACAAACGCGAGGGCCCGCTCCTGGAGCAGCCGCGCTTCATGAAAACAGCCGGTGTCGACGTAAACACGGCTGAACCGGACATCCTGCTCGGCCTGGACGCGTCTGTAGTAGCAGCTGCTGCCGTACTGGTGAGCAGTCAGCTGCACCTGTCTTTCGGCCCTTGGCCACGACCATGACCATGATGGCCTCAGCTTGGCTGCGTTCGCCCCCAACCGTCGATCTAGGTCCGTCTGGCATTCCTGAACGTGGCGGACGTGTGGCAGCAGCCGGCGCCGGGCCCGGCTTTTGTCGTCGCCATCGCCGTGCGGTGGCCTGCGCACACTCCAGGCCAGCGTGGTCGCCGAGACGTGACACCACACTGCCTGGTGGGCGGTGGACATCTCAGGTCGCTCTCGCACCCACCAGTGCACCAAGCGGTGCATGCTGTAGTGCCCAGACTCCTTGTCTCGTGCGATGATGAGCGACCGCTCCAGAAGCGCGCCGAGGGCGAGACGCAGTCGGATCTCTAGCTCCACCTCTAGCTCATCCAGGTCCAGGCCTTCTGAATTGCGCAAGACTCCCGGAAGCGGAAATGGTGGCATTGCCAGTTTGGAGAACACAAAGGCACGCCACTCGCGCAACATCATGGCCCACGGCCGGCGCGGCAGGTGGCTGCCGGACTTCTGCTGCATTTGACTCTTCTGCAGAAGCGCCTGCTCCTCTTCGCTATCGGCCCTGGCCTGGCCTTCTTCTCGCAGCGGATTCGTAGCCGCGGCCATCAGTGTCTCCAGGCGGATGTCCTGGAAGTGAAAGAAGGAAAAGACATGCAGTAGCTCGACTGCATCGCGGTGCTCTTCCCGACATGACGCCAGCAGCGACTCGTATAGAATCTCGTACGTCGAGAAGACGTTCAAGCTGTTTCGGTCGCCATTGTCGAGCCTCCCGGCATCCTCTCCCTGACTTCCCCATGGTTTTCGACTCCGGCTGCTGTGCTTAACTCGCCGGAGCCGCTGCATCTGGATCTCATGGTAGCCCAGATAGCGCGGCCAGTCGCAGATACCGCGCAGGATGGCCGTGGCTGCCTGTACCAGGGCCAGCGGCAAGAAGCCCAGGACGTGGCAGATCTCGCCAGCCGAGTCCACGACCACCTTGCGCCACGGCCGTGGCTCCTCGGCCGCCGTGGTGATGAGCAGTTCGGCCTCGTCTGGCTCCATCGGCTGCAGCTCCAAGTGTCGGCTGCCCGCATTGCTGTGCGTCTTGTAGTCCGGGTTGCGCGTCGTGATGAGAATGCAGCCCTTGGCACCCTGGGGCAAGAGGTCGGCAAAGTCTGCATCCTCGCCGTCCACGTTGTCCAGGATCAGCAGCCAGGGGAGGTCTCGCGTCACCAGCCAGTCCTTGGCTGCTCGGTCGTTCGGCTAGACCCCCCCGTGAGTGGCAATGTCCGCGTATGTGCTGAGGGCGTTCTTGCGCGAGCTGCCGTCCACAAAAAAGACACCCCAGAACCGATCCCGCGACTGATGTGCAAACCTGCACGCCAGCTCCGTCTTCCCGCACCCGCTCAGCCCGTAGACGACAAAGCGTTGCTGGCGTGGAAGCAGCGTGTCGGCAAATGCAGCTTCCAGCTGTGCCAGCTGCTTCTCCCGGCCAGAAAAATAGTCCCGTGTGTTTCTTACGTTGACAAAGTGTTTGTTGGGAATTGGAGGGCTGTACAGCGTCACAGACTCGGCCACTATGAGCCCGTTCTCTATCTGGCCCGACGAGTGATGTCAGCATTTGGGCAATTGGGAAAGGTCAGGAGGGCGGGCAGAGGACCGAGCACATACAGCGGGTGTAGCGTAATTTTGACAGAGCCTTGCTTTTTGTCTTGCCAGTTTGATTTGGAAGTGGAGGCTGGTCGACAGGGAGGACTGCGTCACGACAGGTCGGCCGCTGTCGTGGCCGGTGTCATAGTCAAGGGTCAGAATATCGGTGGCCATTCCCAGGGCCTTGAGTGTTTCTGTCTGGAGACCCAGATTATCGCGTACGTCCCTGTACCAGGACTTGTCTTGGAGACGGTCGTCATCAAAACCATCATGAATCGTCCCGCTCTGACCAGGCCGCTTGAGGATCGCCGGGAGTGCCTGGACAAACTCAACGTGCTCGTCGATAATGGCTTCCACGCTATCGGACACCTGCTGCAGGTGTAGTCGTCTGGCTACATTGAACTGTGCTTGCAGGGAAACTTCCTTTCGTTTCCCTTTTGCTGTCCGCTCTTGAAACGGCTCGACCGTTTGGATGAGGTCACTTAGCAGTTGAGCGAGATCGCCGACCGCTTCCTTTTCCGTCGTTGTGGTTTCAAATTGTTCCACGCAGCCCAGAACGTCCTGGAGATCATTTAGGAAAACTCTGGCGTTTGATATACTGACCGGATTTGCCGTGGCCGAGGTCGAAATGGAGTTGGGTGGCAGATTTATGTCGGGTATTACTGTGTCTTTGTCGTGCCGACACTTTGAAAAATGGCAGGATGCTTGTGAAACAGTATCGTCTCTTTCTGCCAGAAGCTATCCTCTTTCTAGGCTGTGGCTACTGCTTACCGTCTGTACTTGCAGAAATTTCTCGGGTGCACTCACTGAGCTTCGCGCAAGGCAAACTTTTGAGGCGCTCGGAAATTCTTGCTCAAATGGCGGTGGACAACTGACTGTTTGTCAAAGGCTCGTATTCTCATTTTGGTAATACATGATGCCCCGAAACATGCCAGTCCCCGGAACGCGGGCGCTTGTGGTGGAACCTGAGTCGCAAACGACACATCGACCGGTTTGGATAAGCATGACATATCTTACAACTTTGCAAGGTGAGGAGACTATTCGGGTCTCTAAAGAGGCCAAACCATCGCACAGAATCGACCCAAATTTGGCCATCATGAAAGTGTGCAATGAAACCATTTCACTTTATCTTCATTTGGCCAAAGTGTGTTTGATTTGCGCTAGAACCTGCATTCCGGATTCACGAATTTGTTGTTTCTAAAAGAAGTAACTAGATGCTAGACCCTATAATAATTTAATTTAACTATAAGACTAACCTTCTAAATAAAAAGAACTAAAGGCGCCTAAAGTTGCCTTTAACAGCAATCTTAGCAAGCATAAAGGGGCCGCCGTAAACGGACAAGCACTACTACTACTAAGAACAAAAGTTGTAAGCCTTTTGTTAAGACCTGCCTTAAGGGAGTTAGGCATAAAAGAGGAGCAATTGTAACGCCGCCCTAGGAAAGGGACCGACGCAGGCTATACGCAAGCTGTACGCAGTATGCGCATAGCGTATTAGATGTATATTATAAACTAGAAGCGGTGCTAGTGGCGCAGGCTGCGTGGCGTAGTCTGCGTATAGGCTATAGCACGTGCTAGCGTATAGGCTAAGTAGAAACGGGGTTGCGCCTGTCCTGC
Organism: Grosmannia clavigera kw1407; assembly: GCF_000143105.1. Taxonomy (NCBI): domain Eukaryota; kingdom Fungi; phylum Ascomycota; class Sordariomycetes; order Ophiostomatales; family Ophiostomataceae; genus Leptographium; species Leptographium clavigerum. The sequence goes on along the minus strand of NW_014040560.1, from coordinate 1,053,288 downwards.
GCACTTGGTGCGCTAGAGGTGCGCCTATAATAAAGAGTGCTTTTTGCACTCTCTTAGAGTGTAGAAGGCAAAAATTAGCTATTAAATATACGGTTGCTTCCTCTTATTAAGAAGATACCTTTTTGCTTGCTTAACTTACCTAGCCTACCTAAGTATACCTTTAATAGTATATAATTAATCTAGTAACTAGCGCTTTTAAACTTATTAAGGGCTAGATAAAAGTATTACTTCTTAGCTTATAGCTAGGTGGCGCGCTTTTAGAAGCTACTAGGTGTCTTAAAGAGTAGTTTAATGCTGCTTTTTAAGATAATATCTTAACTATAAGAGCTATCTTTGTTAAAGTCTTTACTATAAGTGCGCTTACTCTTTACTTAGGTTGCTTTTATATTTAAGAGCTATTGCTATAGGTTTACTATTTGCTGCTTTAAGCGCTTTGCTTTATATAGTTAATTATTTTTAGCAATAAGGTCTACTACTATCTAGTCTATAATAAGCCTAATAGTTTGCTTTAAGGGGCCTTTGCTTGTATTGTCGTTATTTAGTTACTTATAATCCTTCTTTAAGAGATTAAAGTCTTTATTCTTTACTTCTTTAATAATAGGGTTAAGGAGGTTCTTAACTATTGCTTTAGAGCTACTCTCTTCCTACGCACTACGTATGTGCAACGTTTGCTTTATAGTCTTTTAAGGTGCTATTACTCCTTTTGCCTCTTAACTTAGGTAGCTTAATAGTAGAAGAATTAAGAATTGTTAAAGGTGTACTTAGGTAGGCTAGGTAAGTTAGGTAAGCAAGAAGGTATCTTCTTAATAAAAGAAAGTAGCTATATATTTAATAGTTAATTCTTGCCTTTTGCACTCTAAGGGAGTGTAAAAGGCGCTTTTTATTATAAGCGTACCTTTAGCGCACTAAGTGTATAGAATAGGCATAACCTTGTTTTTACTTAGCCTATACGCTAGAATATGCTATAGCTTATGCGTAAACTACGCTACGTAGCCTGCGCTACTAGCACTGCTTTTAGTTTATAATGTGCATTTAATACGCTATATACATACTGCGTATAGCTTGTATATAGCCTGCGTTAGTCCCTTTCTTAGGGCAGCGTTATACTCTAGCATTACTATAGTAGTTACTATAATTATTTTCTTAATTAGTATTATTTTTATAGCTGCTTTTATAGCCCCTTTAACTCTTTTACGCCCTTTTACCGCGCGTACTATCATTATTTTGTTTTAACTAAGCCTTTAGCTTCTTTAAGCTTTAAAACGTTATTGCTTTAGCTACTAGTTTTGCTTTAGTCTATAGTATTTTATTTAATTTTAAAAGATCTTTCTTTAATTCTAAGAGTAGCTTAAAGAATAGCAACTACGCTTATTCTTTTTTTAATTTAATAAGTAGTTAGTTTTTAAAGGTAAGGTAGTTATTAAAGTTTTAAAGAGTCTACCCTAGTCTTTAGTAAGCCTTATTAATTCTATTAGTAATAATAAAAGCTATATATTAAAGGTATACTTAGGTAGGCTAGGTAAGTTAGGCAAGCAAAAAGGTATCTTTTTAATAAAAGAAAGTAGCTGTATATTTAATAGCTAATTCTTACCTTTTATACTTTAAGAGAGTATAAAAGGCGCTCTTTATTATAGGCGCACCTCTAGCGTACTAAGTGCGTAGGATAGGCGCAACCTTATTTCTACTTAGCTTATACGCTAGCACGTGCTATAGCCTATGCGCAGACTACGCTACGCAGCCTACGCTACTAGCACTGCTTTTAGTTTATAATATACATCTAATATGCTATGCGTATACTATGTATAGCTTACGCGTAGCCTACATTAGTCCTCTTCCTAGGGCGGCGTTATAATTGCTCCCCTCCTATGCCTAACTCCCCTAAGGTAAGTCTTAATAAAAGGCTTACAACCTTTATTCTTAGTAGTAGTAGTGCTTATCTGTTTACGGCGGCCCTTTTGTGCTTGCTAAGATTGCTATTAAAGGCGACTAAGGCGCTTTTAGTTCTCTTTATTTAAGAGGTTAGTCTTATAGTTAAATTAGATTATTATAAGGTCTAGCATTTAGTTACTTCTTTTAGAAACAACAAATTCGTCTTCTAGTAGCAACATAGCTGCTCTTAATTCTAACGTTTCTATGCCTATAGTAAGCGCCTTTAGCGCTCTAGTACTTGCTGCGGCCCTAGCCCTTACTCTCTAACACTCTCTACCCTCTAGCTAAAGTGCTAGTTCTAGCCGCGTGCAACGTACGCGCAGGGCTTACGCTAGCATAGTTTGTCGTTTGGCGCGGACTATAGCGCGCGCTATGCCCTTAGTTAGGCCTTTAGTAGCCTATTAAGGTGTAGGAGCTGCCCTTGCTAGTCTAGCGCTTTTAGGGTTAGTGGCGGCTACGCTACTAGCTTACTCTTAGGTTGCCTTAGACGGCTTATTGTGCATACGGTGCCTGCACCGCTTTCTAACGACTCTCTTTACAAAGTTGCCTAGGTTTACGGCCGTGCTATGTATTTATAGCGTCGCTGGCGCTAGGCGCTACGACGGCTGCCGTGCTAGCAAGCATAAGTATTGCGGGGTAAGTTTTTTTTAGTAGCTATAGGCCGCTCTAGTAGCTAATAAGATGCAGGTTTTCCTGCTAATGGTTGGCAACTAGGCCGACTTTAAGATGGTGCTGCGCGGCCTTAATAAGAAGCTTTACGGCTAGGGTTTACCTGTAGTGCGCGCGGCACTTATGCATGCTATAGGTGCTTTTGTCGCTACCTTGTTATAGGTGGATAAGCAGTAGCGGCCTACGTTGCTAAGGGTGTTGTTAGCTGCTAACGTTATACAAGCAAAGCTTAATCTTTGCTAGGGCATTAAGGCTTAAAAGGAGGCTTGAAAGGTAGCCTGCTAGGTAAAGGCTTAGCGAGCTTTATTAGCTTAAATGCACTTATTGTTGCTATACACGCCCTCTTTATCTTTGCCGCCTAGGCCTGCTGCTTTAACCCTTTAATAGCTCTCTTAGCTGCCGCGCCTAATGCCTAGTAATACTAGTTATACTGCCTTTACTATAGCCTTTAATGCCTTTCTTAAGGTAGTAGTAAGGGCGTATGTTATAGATAAGGCTTATACTAGGGTAGTAGCCGGCGTAGCGTCGCTTTAAAGGCTTCTTAGATAGTTTTACATAGTCTTTTATAAGGCCTTTTAGCCGGGTTAAAATTAAATTTAGGCTCTTGCCTATATGTTTTCGTCTTTACGCGCTTGCTGCGCGCATACTGCTTAATTGCTATATATGCATTTTTTATATCTTCTTTTGGCACCTACTAGTTGTATTCGGTTAGCTAGCTTATCTAACGTACTAGGTATTTAGTCTAGCCTGCCTTACGTTTTTTATTTAAGACTACTTTTACTTCTTATTTGTTGTCTAGGTCTTTTAACGCTAGTATTGTTAAAGGCGCTTGTTTTACGCCTACCTTGCTCTCTTAGTGCTTTAATAGCAAGACTAAGAAAACGTTATATAGTTAGCTATATTATTTTAGTAGTGCTAGTTAATATGCTTGTCTGCCTATAGTCTTAAGGATTTTAAAGGGCTTAATGCGTTTTAGTGCTAACTTTTTGTTTTTTAAGCAAAGGTTTTTTATAGAAAGGCTTACTAGCTCTCTTACTATAAAGCTTAAAGGCTAGTAGCGCGCATTGTAGTAACGCTTCTAGCGCTTTATTGCGTGCTCTTAGTTTGCTGCTAACCTTTTCTATATAGCTTCTAGTTTTTCTAAGCGGTTATATACTGCTAGGACTATATTACGCGTATCTTACTCCCCTCTTACGGTTGCGCCGCCCTTAAGGCAAGTTTACAGGTCTAGTTTCTAACTATATAGCGCTTTAAATAAGCTAATTTTAGTTGTTGCGTTAATAGCGTTGTTATAGGCATATTGCGCTAAAGATAACAAAGAGGGTTAATTTAATTGCTCTTTTGTTATAAAGTAGCGTAAGTACTACTCTAACGTTTAGTTAGATCTCTTTATCTACCTATCTATCTAAGGGTAAAATATAGTTAATAGTCGCTTATAGATTCTAGTTTAATAGTAATATTTACTTTAGAATTTGCTAGTAAATATTCTTTTTTATTTAAAGACTATACCCTTTAGTATTATGCTATATACTAGTTCTATATATTAGTGTTAAAGGTGTACTTGGGTAGGCCAGGGTAAGTCAGGCAGGCAAGGAGGTATCTTCTTAACAGGAGGAAGCCAGCCGTATATTCAATAGCTAATTCTTGCCTTCCGCACTCTAAGGGAGTGCGGGAGGCACTCTTTATCGTAGGCGCACCTCTGGCGCACCAAGTGCGCAGGACAGGCGCGACCCCGTTTCTACTTGGCCCGTGCGCTAGCACGTGCTGTGGCCTGTGCGCAGACTGCGCCACGCAGCCTGCGCCACTAGCACCGCTTCTAGTTCACGATGTGCATCTAATACGCTGTGCGCATACTGCGTACGGCTTGCGCGTAGCCTGCGTCGGTCCCCTTCCTGGGGCGGCGTTACAAGCTCTTAACAAAGGACGTACGCGCTACTTATATATAAGCGGTTTTCCTATAGTAATATACTATCTAGTGCAAGGCTTTATAGCTTTGCCGCACCTTCTACGCTTATAGTGTGCTTTACGCGCGCCTTAACAACTTATACCTCTAGGTTTGCGTTTTAGATTCTTACTATTGCTTTGCAAATAACTTTAAGAACTTTATTTTCTTAGAGGTATAGATATAAGGCAGCAACGATAGCTGGTTGCTACGGTAGGCTAGAGTATACTAGGATTTTATCTGCGCCTATTAAGGGCGTTAGACTTTTAATTAGCGCTATAGCAGTAATATCCCTAAGGTCTTCTTAGGGTCTCTTATAGTTGTCTAGCCTTTCTAGTTTACTACGCTTTGCTTACTTAGGCGGTGCGCTATTTTGCGCTATAGTAGCTTGCTATATAAGATCTAAGGCTACTAAGATCTTAGAGGTAGCGCTTAGCTCCTCTTCCTTGCTAGGTTTTTTTATAGGTGCGCGCATCTTACACGTCTTATTTACATAAGCTGCGTTAGTAACTAGCTTAGCGCTATTGTCTTTTATAATAGGTGCGCGCATCTTGCGCGTTTTTTGCGCTATAGCTATAGTGCTTGCTAACTATACGTCTTTCTTTTATACCCTAGTAATAGTTATTCTAACTTGTCTAGGTTTATTAAAGTAATCTAGCTGTCTTAATAGCGCATTAGCTAGGTTTGTTACGCTTAGTCTATGCTTAATTACAAAGTTAAAGGAGGATAGGTATATAGCTTAGCAAGCCTTATATTCGTTATACCTTAGCTAGGTTATAAAGGTGTGTAAGTTATTATAGTCTAACAAGACTTTAATTGTCTTTTTGCTGCTATTAAGGTAGTGTTGCTATTGCTTAAAGAAGTCTATAATTGCTAGTAGCTCTTAATTTAAAGTGCTATAATTTAGCTTTAGTCTTTATAGTTTTCTTAACTAAAAGGCGATTAAGTGCTAGGCTCTCTTTTTGTTTTATTAAGAGATAATCTTGCTAATAGCTACCTTTAAGGCATTAGTCTTTATGCATATTGCTTATTCTAAGTTAAAATAGCGTAGTAAAGATGCTTTATAATGCCTCTCTTAGTATTATAAAGGTTGTGCGCTCCTTGCTTCTTAGCTGCACTGGTCCTAGCTTTTTACTATTTTTGCTGCCTTATAGCAGCCTTAATAAAGAAGATAAGATGTTTAAGTAAGCTTTAATAAAGCGACGATAGAAGTTGTAGAATCTAAGGAAGACTTGCACCTCTCTAAATGTTTGTAGCGTTAGCTATTCTACGATTGCGCGTACTTTGCGCGGGTCTATTGCAAACCCTTTGCTTTTAATAATAAACCCTAGGAATTTAACTTCTTATTAGTAAAACAAGCATTTATTACTATTAACAAATAACTAGGCTTGCTAAAGACGCTTAAAGACCTAGTCTAAGTGCTTTATATGCTTCTTCTTATTACGTAAGAATATAAGGATATTATCTAAGTAAATAATATAGATTATATTATTAAAGGTATACTTAGGTAGGCTAGGTAAGTTAAGCAAGCAAAAAGGTATCTTCTTAATAAGAGAAAGCAGCCGTATATTTAATAGCTAATTCTTGCCTTCTACACTCTAAGGGAGTGCAGAAAGCACTCTTTATTATAGGCGCACCTTTAGCGCACTAAGTGCGCAAGACAGGCGCAACCCTGTTTCTACTTAGCCTATGCGCTAGCACGTGCTATAGCCTGTACGCAGACTATGCTACGCAGCCTACGCCACTAGCACTGCTTCTAGTTTACAATGTGTATTTAATACGCTGTGCGTATACTGCGTACGGCTTACGCGTAGCCTACGTTAGTCCTCTTCCTAAGGCGGCGTTATAATTGCTCCCCTCTTATGCCTAACTCCCTTAAGGCAGGTCTTAACAAAAGGCTTATAACCTTTATTCTTAGTAGTAGTAGTGCTTATCCGTTTGCAGCAGCCTCTTTATGCTTATTAAGATTGCTATTAAAGGCGACTTAAGGCGCCTTTAGTTCCCTTTATTTAAGAGGTTAGTCTTGTAGTTAAATTAGATTATTATAAGGTCTAGCATTTAGTCACTTCTTCTAGAAACAACAAATTTGTCTTATAGCAGCAACATAGCTGCTTCTAATTCTAACGTTCCTATGCTTGCAGTAAGCGCCTTTAGCGCTTTAGTACTTACTGCGGCCCTGGCCTCTACTCCCTAACACCCTCTACCCTTTAGCTAAGGTGCTAGTTCTAGCCGCGCGCAACGTGCGCGCAAGGCTTACGCTAGCATAGTTTGTTGTTCGGCGTAGACTGTAGCGCGCGCCGTGCTCTTAGTTAGGCCTCTAGTGGCCCGTTAAGGTGTAGGAGCTACCCTTGCTAGTCTAGCGCTTTTAGGGTTGGTGGCGGCTGCGCTACTAGCTTACCCCTAAGTTGCCTTAGATAGCTTGTTGTGCGTATAGTGCTTATACCGCTTTCTAACAACTCTCCTTATAAAGTTGCTTAGGTTTGTAGCTGTGCTGTGTATTTATAATGTTGCTAGCGCTAGGCGCTGCAACGGCTGCCGTGTTAGTAAGCATAAGTGTTATAGAGTAAGTTCTCTTTAATAGCTATAGGCTGCTTTAGTAACTAATAGAATATAGGTTTTCCCGCTAATAGTTAGTAACTAAGCTAACTTTAAGATAGTGCTACGTAGCCTTAATAAGAAGCTTTACGGCTAAGGTTTGCCTGTAGTGCGCGCAGCACTTACGCGTACTATAAGTGCTTTCGTTGCCACCTTATTATAAGTAAATAAGTAGTAGCGGCCTACGTTGCTAAAGGTGTTATTAGCTGCTAACGTTACGCAAGCAAAGCTTAATCTTTGCTAAGGCATTAAGGCCTAGGAGAAGGCTTAAGAGGTAGCCTACTAGGTAGAGGCCTAGTAGGCTTTATTAGCTTAAATATACCTGCTATCGCTATATACGCCCCCTTTGTCTTTGCCGCTTAGGCTTACTGCTCTAACCTTTTAGTAGCTCTTTTAGCTGCTGCGCCTAATGCCTAGTAACACTAGTTATGCCGCCTTTACTATATCCTTTAATGCTTTTCTTAAGGCGGTAGTAAGGGCGTATATTATAGATAAGGCTTATGCTAGGGTAGCGGCTAGCGTAGCGTTGCTTTAAAGGCTTCTTAGATAGTTTTATATAGTCTTCTATAAGGCCTTTTAGCTAGTTAAATTAATTTAAGCTTTTGCTTATATGTTTTCGTCTTTACACGCTTGCTACGTGCATACTACTTAATTACTGCGTGCGTATTTTCTATATCTTTTTCTAGCACTTACTAGTTGTATTTAGTTGGCTAGCCTGTCTAATGTACTAAGTATTTAGTCTAGCTAGCTTTGCGTCTTTTATTTAAGACTGCTTTTACTTTTTATTTGTTGTCTAGGTCTTTTAACGCTAGTATTGTTAAAGGCGCTTATTTTACGCCTACCTTGCTCTCTTAGTGCTTTAATAGCAAGACTAAGAAAACGTTATATAGTCGGCTATATTGTTTTAGTAGTGCTAGTTAATATGCCTATCTACCTATAGTCTTAAGGATTTTAAAGGGCTTAATGCGTCTTAGTACTAACTTCTTAGTTTTTAAGCAAAGGTTTTTTATAGAAAGGCTTACTAGCTCTTTTACTATAAAGCTTATAGGCTAGTAGCGCGCATTATAGTAACGCTTCTAGCGCTTTATTATATACTCCTAGTTTGCTACTAACCTTTTCTATATAGCTTCTAGTTTTTCTAAGCGGTTGTGCACCGCTAAGACTATATTGCGCGTATCTTGCTTCTCTTCTATAGTCGCGCCGCTTTTAAGGCAAGTTTGTAGGTTTAGTTTCTAACTATATAGCGCTTTAAATAGGCTAATTTTAGTTGTTACGTTAATAGCGTTGTTGTAAGCGTATTACGCTAAAGATAATAAAAAGGGCTAATTTAATTTGCTTCTTTATTTATAAAGTAGCGTAAGTACTGCTTTAACGTCTAGTTAGATCTTTTTGTTTACCTATTTATCTAAAGGTAAAATGTAGTTAATAGCCGCCTATAGATTCTAGTTTAATAGTAATATTTACTTTAGAATTCGCTAGTAAATATGCTTCTCTAGTTAAAGACTATACTCTTTAGTGTTACGCTGTATACTAGTTTTATATATTAGTGTATAAGGTATGTAAGGCTTTTAGCTGTTAAGGTAGTCTATATAGCAAAGAAGAGGTTTATCTTTATAAAGTAGTTAACGATTACTAGAATTGTATTTACTTTACTGCCTATACTCGCTTTAGCTACTAGTAGCCTAGTAATTAAGTCTATAAAGATTTCTTACTAAGAAACTTATAGTAATAGTAGCAAGTTTAGCTTACTATATTATGCATACTATTTAATCGTCTATCTTTAGTAAACTAGGTATAAGGTAATATAAGCCTTTATATCCTTCTTTATTTCTTCTTAGTAGAAGTGGCGATAAACTAGTTCTAAGGTCTTAGCAACTACAAAGTGCCTAGAGATTTAGTTGTTATAATAAAGCTATAGTAGCTTTTAATAAAGGACGTACGCGCTACTTATATATAGGTAGTTTTCCTATAGTAATATACCGTTTAGTGCAAGGCTTTATAGCATTATTGCATCTTTTACGCTTATAGTGCGCTTTATACGCGCCTTAACAACTTGTACCTTTAGGTTTGCGTCTTAGATTTCTGCTATTGCTCTGCGAATAGCTTTAGAGACTCTATTTTCTTAAAGGTGTAGATGTAGGGTAGCAACAATAGCTGGTTGCTATAGTAGGCTAGAGTATACTAGGTTCTTATCTACGCTTATTAAGGGCGTTAAACCCTTAATTAGCGCTGTAGTAGTAATATCCTTAAGGTCTTTTTAGGGTTTTTTATAGTCGTCTAGCCTTTCTAGTTTACTACGCTTTGCTTGCTTAGGCAGTGCGCTGTTTTGCGCTGCGGTAGCTTGCTGCGTAAAATCTAAGGCTACTAAGATCTTAAAGGTAGCGCTTAGCTTCTCTTTCTTGCTAGGTTCTTTTGCAAGTGCGCATATCTTGCGCGTTTTATTCGTATAAGCTACGTTAGTAACTAGCTTAGCGCTATTGTCTTCTATAATAGGTGCGTGCATCTTACGCGTTTTTTGCGCTATAGCTATAATGCCCGCTAACTGTGCGTCTTCCTTTTATACCCTAGTAATAGTTATTCTAACTTGTCTAGGTTTATTAAAGTAATCTAGCTGTTTTAACGGCGCATCGGCCGGGTTTATTACGCTTAGTTTATGCTTAATTACAAAGTTAAAGGGGGATAGGTATATAGCCTAGTAAGCCTTGCGTCTATTGTACCTTAGCTAGGTTATAAAGGTGCGTAAGTTGTTATAGTTTAATAAGACTTTAATTGTCTTTTTACTGCTATTAAGGTAGTGTTGCTATTACTTAAAGGAGTCTATAATTGCTAGTAGCTTTTAATCTAGGATGCTATAATTTAGCTTTAGTCCTTATAGTTTTCTTAACTAGAAGGTAATTAAGTGCTAGGCTTTCTCTTTATCTTATTAAAAGATAATCCTGCTAATAGCTACCTTTAAGGCACTAGTCTCTACGCGTATTGCCTGTTCTAAGTTAAAATGGCGTAGCAAAGGTGCTTTTGTAAATGCCTCCCTTAGCATTGCAAAGGCTGCGCGCTTCTTGCTCTCTAACTGCACCGGTCCTAGCTTTTTACTATTTTTGCTGCCTTATAGCAGCCCTAATAAAGAAGATAAGATGTTTAAGTAAGCTTTAATAAAGCGACGATAGAAGTTATAGAATCTAAGAAAGACTTACACCTCTTTAAATGTTTATAGTGTTAGCTATTCTATAATTGCGCGTACTCTGCGTAGGTTTATTGCAAACCCTTTGCTTTTAATAATAAACCTTAGGAATTTAACTTTTTATTAGTAAAACAAGCATTTGTTGCTATTAACAAATAACTAAGCTTGCTAAAGACGCTTAAAGACCTAGTTTAAGTACTTTATATACTCTTTCTTATTACGCAAGTATTAAAGGTATACTTAGGTAAGCCAGGTAAGTCAGGCAGGCAAGAAGGTATCTTCTTAACAAGAGGAAGCAGCCGTATATTTAATAGCTAATTCTTGCCTTCTACACTCTAAGGGAGTGCAAGAGGCACTCTTTATCGTAGGCGCACCTCTAGCGCACCAAGTGCGCAGGACAGGCGCGACCCCGTTTCTACTTAGCCTGTGCGCTAGCACGTGCTGTGGCCTGTGCGCAGACTGCGCCACGCAGCCTGCGCCACCAGCACCGCTTCTAGTTTACAATGTGCATCTAATACGCTGTGCGCATACTGCGTACGGCTTGCGCGTAGCCTGCGTCGGTCCCCTTCCTAGGGCGGCGTTATATTCCTTTTGTTAAGAAGATACCTCCTTGCTTGCCTAACTTACCTAGCCTACCTAAGTACACCTTTAACACTAAGAGCTATTGCTATAGGTTTACTATTCGCTGCTTTAAGCGCTCTGCTTTACATAGTCAATTATTTTCAGCAATAAGGTCCGCTACTATTTAGTCTATAGTAGGCTTAATAGTCTGCCTTAAGGGGCCTTTGCCTGCATCGTCGTTATCTAGTTGCTTATAATCCTTCTCTAAGAGATTAAAGTCTTTGTTCTTTACTTCTTTAATAATAAGGTTAAGGAGGTTCTCGACTATCGCCCTAGAGCTGCTCTCTTCCTGCGCACTACGTGCGTGCAACGTTTGCTTCGTAGTCTTTTAAGGTACTATTGCTCCTTTTGCCTCCTAACTTGGGTAGCCTAATAGTAAAAGAATTAGGAATTGTTAAAGGTGTACTTAGGTAGGCTAGGTAAGTTAGGCAGGCAAAGAGGTATCTTCTTAATAGGAGGAAGCAGCCGTATATTCAATAGCTAATTCTTGCCTTCTGCACTCTAAGGGAGTGCGGGAGGCGCTCTTTATTTTAGGCGCACCTCTGGCGCACCAAGTGCGCAGGACAGGCGCGACCCCGTTTCTACTTGGCCCGTGCGCTAGCACGTGCTGTGGCCTGTGCGCAGACTGCGCCACGCAGCCTGCGCCACGCACCGCTTCTAGTTTACAATGTGCATCTAATACGCTGTGCGCATACTGCGTACAGCTTGCGCGTAGCCTGCGTTAGTCCCCTTCCTAGGGCGGCGTTACACTAGTTGCTTATAATCCTCCTCTAAAAGATTAAAGTCTTTATTCTTTACTTCTTTAATAATAAGGTTAAGAGGGTTCTCGACTATCGCCTTAAAGCTGCTCTCTTCCTACGCACTATATACGTGCAACGCTTGCTTTATAGTCTTTTAAGGTGCCATTGCTTCTTCTGCCTTCTAACTTAGGTAGCCTAATAGTAGAAGAATTAAGAATTGTTAAAGGTCTACTTTGGTAGGCTAGGTAAGTTAGGCAGGCAAGAAGGTATCTTCTTAATAAGAGGAAGCAGCTGTATATTTAATAGCTAATTCTTGCCTTCTACACTCTAAGAGAGTGCGGGAGGCGCTCTTTATTGTAGGCGCACCTCTAGCGCACTAAGTGCGCAGGGTAGGCGCGACCCCGTTTCTACTTGGCTTGTGCGCAGACTGCGCTACGCAGCCTGCGCCATAAGCACCGCTTCTATGTAAGGGTATTCTACACACGCGTCCCTACGCACCGGTTCGGCAACCAGTCGCTTACCAAGCGGCGGACTTAACGAACTATCTTGACACGTTGCACGGGACTAGCACAGCCACTTAGCTGCGCCACGCCCCACTAGGTTTGCGCTACACCGCATCTTCCAGCCACGTATATATTAGCTGGCAGGCCTTCGCCTACTAATCTCCTATAGTTCGTTAAGTTGAAGTCTTAATACAACAGTACAAACCAGTTAAGCCTTCGTGACCACGCATTGCACACCAGCCCCTTACATTCTAGTCCACGATGTGCATCTAATATGCTGTGCGTATACTGCGTACGGCTTGCGCGTAGCCTGCGTCGGTCCCCTTCCTAGGGCGGCATTATATTTAAGCGCTACTTACAAGCAAAACTTTGTCTATTATTACTTAAAGGCTAGACAAGACGCCTTAATAGAAACAAATATTAAAAGCGGTTAAAAAGCTATAGGACTATAGCTAATATCTTTACGCTAAGTGCTTTTAAATTCGTTTGTTTTACTATAAGCGCCATACACTCTAGCCACGCTAAAGGCTCCTAATGCACTTTATACAACTCCTCTACGCCGTACTCGATCTAGCGATATTGTTTTTAATACGCCATCTACTAGTCGGGAGATGCTATAGCAGATTGCGTTAGTAAAGGAAGAGAGTAATTTAAATAAGTCTACGCAGCGCCTCCTTTACAAAGCCAGCCACGCAATTAATTTAAAAACAGCTACAATAGCCTTTTAGAAGCAGCGAATTAACGAGCTAGAGGCATTACAATCGGCGCAAAAGGTTAGTAAGCGCCGTAAAGTAAAGCCTGCGCCGAATAAGCGGTTTGTACGAATTCAAGAGGTTGTAGCGGTCAGAGAGCGCGTTGCAAGGGAGATTCAACCGGAAAACACGGCTAGGGAGATGCAGGCGGAGTCTATGAACAGATTCATGCACGTTTTTCATTATGTAACTGGTGAAGAAGTCCAGGAAGACTGAATAAAAGATGTGCGTGAATTGAGTAATTATTGGTCGAAAGGAGGGGGTGGTCGAAAGGGGGGGTGGCGGACTTAACGGATTGTTTACTGGATTTCAACCCTAGTAAAAGGAACAGAATTTGACACAACAGGCTATATATATTACAGGGCAAATCCGAATACAATTCGGTATTAGTCCCTGAGGTTGCTGCGGGGTATTGGGCATGCAATGAGGGGCTCACAAGTCGTCCTTGCCTCGTCTTGAGACGAGCCTTGACCTGATGCCTTCTCTTGTTTGCACCACAACTTCTGAGGACGTATCGTTTTGTGGACGAAATGTCTCAACTGGGCGACCCGACGGACTTTGACTACGAGGCCATTAATTATATGTTTCGGCGAGGGCCGCCACGGTCATTCCTCGATCGATTCAGTCCTCCGGCCAACACACGATGGATTTGTGACGGATGTAAGAAGGTGCGAGAATTTTACGGCGCGTCCATAGACAGGACTGCCGAATGGGCGTGACAGCGTGGCTGACTGGCAAGACAGGAGGCATTACAGTCGGATACGCGATTCCGCTGCCTCAGCTGCGATGATTTTGACTTTTGCCAGTCTTGCCACGAGACGGCTTTTGAGACGCACCCGCCACACGAGTTTGCGGTCACTGACGGGTCGATGACGGCGAGGGAGATGGACAAGTACCTCTTGCCGTACCCAGACGCCGACAGCAGCAGCAGAGCGGCCCCGGACGAGACTAAGCAGCCAACCCTGTACCCGTACCGGCCGCTGGACACGAGTCAGCACGAGATCCGGCTGCTGGCGCTCCTGCCGGGTGCTGCGGAGGACGAGATCGCGTGCCGGATGGCCCACGCGCCGCTCTTTGCGAAGCTGTCGTACGAGGCGCTCTCGTACACGTGGGGCGACCAGACGGCGCCGGTGCTGATCCGGATCGACGGCGTATCCTTGGCGGTCGGGCAGAGTCTGGCCGGGGCGCTACGGGCGCTGCGACAGACGGATGCGACTCGCTACCTCTGGGTGGACGCGGTGTGCATCAACCAGCGCGACGATGTCGAGAAGAGCCGGGAGGTGCAGCGGATGCGGCACGTCTATGTGCAGGCCACGGGCGTGGTGATCTGGCTGGGGGAGGCCTCTCAGGATGACGCCTTCAGCAGCGACGACGCCATGGCGCTGGCCAACAACCAGACGCTAGGCACCTTTATCTGTGGCACGGACACACACTGGGCAGCGCTCGACCGGCTGGTACGACGGCCGTGGTGGAGCCGGGTGTGGTGCCTGCAGGAGGCGGCCGCAGCAGCTCGGCCTCCGCTGGTGCTGTGCGGCCGGCAGACGGCGTCATGGATCGGCCTGCACGATGCCTGCCGCAAGCTGCCGGACTACTGGAAACGCACCAGGACGACGGCCGGCGAGGAATATGCGCTCGCGAGTGCCGATCTGACCTTTCAACGCCACTCCTCCATCCGCAACCAGTACATCAATGGCGAGCACTTCCGGCTGCTCTACCTGCTCTACATGACGCTCGCCTGGGAGGCCACAGATCCGCGCGACAAGGTCTTTGCCGTCGTCGGCCTCTGTCGATCGGAAGACCGCGATGCCCTGCCGCCCGACTACAGCCTCAACGTCCGCGAGGTCTACCTGCGCACTGCCCGTCACCTCATGACCACCAGCCTCAACCTGCTCAGCCTCAACACCGGCTCACCCCGGCTCTACCCCTCTGCTGGTGCTGGCTGCCAGCGCCTGCCGTCCTGGGTCCCTGACTGGTCCCTGGGCGCGTCCCGGCCGCCGCCACTGTGGCGTGAGGGCTGCTACGCTGCCTCCAACGTCGCACCACACACACGTTACTGGCCTGCCCTCATGCCCGGCGACGACCCCGACGTCGTCCGTCTCGTCGGCTCCCTCATCGGTCGCGTCCAGCACGTCGGCGACGTCATCGTGGCCGATGCCACCAGCTGGGCTGCACCGGCCTGGACCGGCTTCTACGAGACCATCCGCAGCGTTGAGACCTTCTTTCGCCAATGCGTGACCGCAGATGGTCCCGACATCGACCTGGACCGGCTGCTATACCGGACGCGCTTCGACTGGATCTGGAGGACGCTGATCGCCGACAGGGAATATCCGCAACTCTCGTGGTCTTGGCCCGCCTCGGCCGATTTCGCTGCGGCCTACCACTACCACCGGGAGCGTGCCTGGGGCCGAGACACAGGCAGCACCGAGGAGAATACCTACCATCGCCGCGCGTACCCTGTTCTGGCTAAACACACGCTGAACGAGCGCCGCGTCTTCTTGACCAGAGACGGGCTCTTTGGTGTCTGTGCCAAGAACGTCGAGCCGGGCGACGTGGTCGTCATTCTAGCGGGAGGCGACATGCCCTACATACTGCGCCCTACACCGGCTGCTTCCGAGCCAGACAAGGAGGCCTATCTTTTCGTTTCGGACGCCTTCGCGTATGGCGCTATGGACGGACAGGTTTTCCGCCTCCATCCAAATACGGAATTTCCCATTGCGTGAGGGGCGTCGTTGCGATGGGTGCATAGAGGATGGCCTATAAGAATAGGAGACGAGGAAACGGTCCTGGAGAAAGGGCTAGGGCTACAGGACACCGTTGGCAGTCTCAGAATTCTATATGGTGACTTAGGAAAGCTGTATAAGGCTGAACATATGTGCATGCGGGCACTAATTCAGCAGCCAATCTTTGTATGACTTGCGTCTACATGGCAAAAGGAATGCGTTGCAAAAGCCTTGGAGGGTGCGCCGCCCGACTCAAACCATCACGCGGAATTTGAACAAGTTTCTTTGGAGAATGTCCTGCTTCTTCTGTTCCAGCTCCTCCATGTCCCAGCTCACCGAAACGAATCGGCCGGCGAGCCAGTCGCGTCGCTCACGGGCGAGCCAGATCAGCGTGTCGGCAGCCAGCTCCGGCGTGTCGGTCAGGATGACTTGCCTCTCTAGGGGCATGTTCATGGACAGCTCGGTCTTGACGGCGCCCGGATGGAGCGCGATGGCGATCAGGCCCTGCTGGCGGTATTCCTTGTCCAGGAACTCGGTGAGGCGACAGAGGGCGAACTTAGTCGTCTGGTATGCCGACGCACCGGGAAAGATGACGTGAGCACCACCACTGCTGATGTTGATGACCGTCTTGGTCTGCGACTGGAGCAGCAGCGGCACGAAGAAGTGAGCGGCGAGATAGGTGCCTTTGATGTTGACCTCCCAAGTCCGCCACCACTCGCTCGGCTCGGACTCGGCGATGGGCTTCCACTCCTCCAGGTAGCCCGCGTTGCTCACCAGGACGTCGAGGCTGCCATCGAGCAAGGCAGTCGCGGTCTCGGCAGCTGCTCGCATGGAGTCCTCCGAGGTCACGTCCACGTTCAGGCATTGCACGAACGGCTGGGGCCGGTTTGCCTTCAGGGCGGCGTCGTGGACGGCTTTCTCGACATCGGCCAGGTCTGAACGAGCGGCCAGCAGTATCTTCGAGCAGCCCGCGGTGGCGAAGCTGATCGCGGTCGCCTTGCCGATGCCCTTGGAGGCGCCCGTGATCAAGACCGACTTGCCCGTCAGGTCGGCCTTTGTGGAATCGATGAATGGATACGTGTCCTTGCGCGCTGAGACGTAGCCGGCTACATCAAGCCAGTTCGTATCCAATAGGGAAGGATCTTGGACCGACATGGTCACTTTTAAAAGGAACCTAGAGAGGTAAGAGGATGAGGTGAGAGCGTTGGCGTGATAGAGAGTAGCACTTGGGAGCTACGCTTGCTGTGTACTTGTCATCTTGTAGATCTAAGACATCCTTAGAAGCCGACGAATCGGTAACTACCCTTAATCTTATCCTTGGCGGAGTTTGCATTTTTAACTCCATCGTGACTTTCTCGCCGCAGATAGCGTCTTTAACTCCGTCGTGACTCTTGTTGTAGATAACAGTTGTAACTCCATGGCCACAAAGTCCACATATTGCAGTAAGGAAATGACGGAGACGATAAGGAGATTAGCCACAGATGTACGCCGCATGGAACAGCAGAAGGCTTTCCCACTTGCGTGTAGCCCCACTCGAAGCATCTGAAGCAAGGTTTTTATGCATATGACCCTTCTCGGCTTAGACTTATCAAGTCTGTACCAATCGTAAAGCAATGTATACTGACCCAATTCTTCAAATGGTGAACACTACCATTCTTAGGGATTATCAATACTTATTGTACGACTACGTGCCTTTTTACGTGCTCCTAGCTCTAGCTTTAGACCAACCGCTTATAGATTTTGCCCGTTACACTTAACTAAGAGCATTAAGATAGTATTACGGTTTGAAGGCCATACTATTTTATAGAGGCCACTTGCATTTATATATTTATATACAAAGAATCAATAGTAGGGGTGGTAAGGAATAACTTATAGTAAGAAACCGTCTGTAGGGACGGTTTGTTCAAAACCGGTCCATTACACCCCTATTTCTCCTACACCATCCTTACATACATAACAGGGGGGCATCGTTAAGACGTGTTATAAAATAACAATACTAACAACTACTTCACAACTACCGAGTAATGAGAAAAGTGCACCCAAAAGACCACCTATGTTGGCTGCACGGGATGACATGCTAAGACCCCTCGCAGGATGCTAACGCGTCACATGACCAGCCCACTTGTCTTAACCAATCAAATGTGGAACAATTTATGCCTTCTGTCACCACTTACATACCCACATGTATATAGAACACTCTCTTCTTCCCTTTCCTTAAGAGAGGGACGGGCACGGAGAAATTAAGCAATTACCTACGCATATACGCAGTTCCCTTTTGAAAAAAAAAAGCTAAAGCAGCAAGCGCATTACACCCACGACTTCGCCGGGCAGGCTCGCCTTGTCTTCCCTTGCGGGATCCTAAGACGAGCCCGCAAGGCCTTCCTCCTTACATTTCGGGCCATCTATACACCACCTCTGCTTGTGACGAAAAAGGTGCCGTAAGACACCTCTCTACGTGCGCAGATACGTGTGTTAGTAAGTGTGTGTTGTTGATCCGAGCTGAGGCCTTACCCAACCTCCGCTCTTAAAGTGCAGTTGGCGACAAAAACAGCATTACTCTGGGCGCGGCCACGAACGTCCTAGCATCCTTTCATATATCTTTGCGTATAGCGACCTAGCCGCACGCAACATTCTTACCTAGAACAGCCATATATTTATCATTCAAAACCAAAACCCGGCTTATCTCGAGTACCAGGACTATGGTTTCACCCTTTGTAAGATAGACAAGATTAATTGGGAAACACTCGGCAGACGTGCCGCCCCTATCTCCCCGATGCTGCAATCCAAAGTACGTTCTTATGGCCCCTGAATTGGCCGGTTATAAAACAACAGGAGGGACCTTTAACCTTAACCCCGCACAGCCTCACTTCCGTCAGGCGGCAGGTTTACCCTAATTTCTTCATCGTAGTCGGTCAGGCTTGCACCTCTACCCAGACATTATTTCCTCTTACCACACCCTTTTGTTGGCTGCATCTTTGACTGAGCTATGGCCTCAAGTGCACGATTCAAGAAAACGTACTTTCTAGCACCGAACTTTGACTACCCCCCTGGCGGTTCGCTCGCTTTGGGCAGCATACTGACTAACCCGTTCGACCCGAGCACTTGCATCAACGCGGGCGGAGGACTGCCCTTCCCGTCCGACATGCCTGTCCAGACATCTCTCAAGCTAGACTGGAGGGATGAGCGATCCCAGCGCCGTGGCGGTGCCATCGGGCTCTGGGCCCAGTTCTTGAACCTGCTTGGAATCGAGGCCGAGGTTGGCGTTAAATGCGCAGTTGACAACAGCAGCGTCTATCAATTTGACAAGCTGGAAACGCAATTCATCGAGCCGACAAAAGAGTACATCGAGCAAAGCGTACTGGATGTGCCTTCGGTCGTGTCGCACATCATCGAATCAGGCTACCGGAAGCCAGTATACATGATCACCGGCAATACAAGACTGCCCGTGGAGCAGCCGTGGCGACCCAAATGCAGGTGGCTATGGGTGGCCACCTCAAACTCGGTGCTGATGGGCTACCAAGCGGGATACCAGTCAGTGCCGGCCCCCAGGCAAGTATCTGGAAAGACAAAGCCAGCCAGGTGACATTCCGTGGGAGCTCTGATTTTGTCTTTGCCTACCGCCTGCGGGAGATCTATTACGAGCGGAAGCTTAGGCTGCGAGACCGCCAGTTCACCAAGGGAGCGCTATACGAGCTTGGAGATGTCGTCGGGGAAGGGGATGGGGAAGTTGAAATGGAATACGCATTGGTTGTTGGCCAGTGTGCCAGCGAGCCGGAGACGGCGGCTTCTTTATATATGGCCAAGACGGTGGATGCAGTGGACGAGGAGGATGGTAGTATATGTGCTTGTGCGATGCAAATCGATTGATAACCAGTGCGGTCCAGACAGAGATTTCCCAAATAGCTGCTTTTTAGAGACGATTCAATATATACGCAATATCCATGAGGATATAATCCAGATCCTTCTCCGTGTCCAACAGTTTCCAGGGCCGAATAAAGTACCTGCCATCGGTCGAAAAGGTCGACGTGTCGCGGGACATGGCCGCAAACACGGCACGCATGCCCGAGTACGAGCGAATGTCAGACTCGCGCATGCTGGCCGGTCGCTGGAACGAAAGCTCGAGGACGAGGGCAGCCACGCCGGCAGCGATCATTGTGGCCACGGACGTGCCGCTCTTGCGGACTCGGTGGCTGCCGACCTTGGCAGACTCGACCTTCTCGCCGAGGATGGTAAAGTTGTCCTCGGCGATGCTGGGCTGCGGGTTGAAGGCTGAGCTCGAGCCCAGCCCATCGGCCGAGTTGACACAGATGACCTGGTCCAGCCGCGCCGGAAAGGCCGGTCTCTCTTCCAGGGCTCCGTCGTTGGACGCGGCCGCAAGCATGATGACGCCCCGGTCGTACGCCAGCCTGACTGCCTGTAGGATGTCTTCGTGCCGCTTCTGGAAGCCAAAGGCCATGGCGATAATGTCCACCTTCCAGGTCTCGACAGCGTAGGTGATGGCCTGTGCAAAGTGTCAGCGGGTTGTCCCCCTGTCGATACACGGGGAATTTGTCTTTTTGCACGCACCTCGGACACTCGAGTCGGCGTCTCCTCGTCAGCAGTGCTCGAATCAAAGACCTTTGCCACGTACAGATCGGCGTTGGGAGCTACTTCGAGCAGGAGCGCTGCGCAGTAGGTTCCATGACCAATCGAGTCGCTGGTCCCAACCGAGGATGTCGTCCAGTCTTTGACGTCCCTGATCTTGCTCTTTCCGTCGTCGTCCTGCGATAGGCGAATAATGTCCTTGTGCTGGGCATCCAGTCCCGAGTCCAAGATGGCGATTTTAACTCTTCTGTCGTTGTTCCTTCGTCTTTGCTGCACTACCGGATGCACATGTTTGTGCAGCCGCCGGAGCCATTCGTCTGCAGATCGATCCCTAAAAAACAACAGTCAGCTGGGTGGACCAGGGGAGCTGTCCATTGCGTGTAGAGATGGCCACTTGCGCGTTTCGCTGCTCTTTCGTTGTTGGAATAAACTCGGAATCGAGGATCCGCACCAGAGGTGAGGTAAGCGACGAATCTGAGACTGTGCGGTGTGCGTAAGCAATGAGTCTTGAGAGAGCAGACAACAGCCAAATGAGCATACATTCGTCCTCATTGACCGCTGGGAAGAGCTGTGTGATGAGCTCTGGCGGCAGTGCCGATCCACCCAACACCCCATGGAGGTGTTCGGCACAGAAGCTGAGTGCCTTGGAGACTTCCTCCTGCTGGACGTAACGGATCACGGCAGCCCGGACACGTTCCTGGAGGACCTCGGACTTGTCGTAGCTGGACTTGTACGAGATGCCTTCGGACGCTTCGAAGCGAAAGTATCGGAGGCCGAGAAACTTGGCGTCGCGGCTGAGCTCAATGTGGACGCGCTGAGTGTCGGTGGCGATGGCAGACATGGTATGGATGAGGAGCATGCTCCGGGTGAACTGGAAAGGCCTGGACGAGGTCGGGATGCCGTCAAGGTCGAGCCGGGGCGGCAGCTTTCCGGTGCCGAGACTGACGAGGCAGCGGCCCCCCCGGAGAGCCCAGATTCGGGCTGCCTCGTCTAGTGCCTCCTTGGAAGGGTTGCAAAAGCCGAGTGAGGCAGCCATGTACGGCACCGGGGGGTGACCCATCATCACGGGCGTGTAGTACGTCGGCGAGGCCTCGGCGGCCACGGCAGCCTCCCAGAGACAGCAGTCTGCCGCCACGGGGTCCATCTTGGACGTGTACGATCGCAGCCGAATCGGCACGTGGATGTTGCCCGGGTGCATCGCCAGGACAAAGACGCGGCAGCTCGCCGGCCGTCTGCTGCTGTCCGACGAGAAGCCCGGGTCCAGCAGCGGCTCGTCCTCGGGCAGCCCGCGAGCGCGCACAGCCGCCTTGACCGCCCGCTCCAGCGCTCGGTTGTTCGTCCGCAGCCTCTTTCCCCAGCCGAGAAACATGGACGCCTGGCCACTAGGAAGGAGGGAGGGCAAATTCTTGCGAAACCAGTCGAGACACTCGCCAATCGTCTGTGCCAAGTCAGCATGGTCCCCTTGGCATCCAGATCACGAAGCCAACACATCGTACCATGCCCAGCCGACCGAGGAAGAGGGCGATCAGGCCGCCCAGCCCGGTCCCACAGATGAGGTCAAAGTGCTCGCACGGACGCGTCTCGGTTCCGTTGCCGATCCGCTTCATAATGTGCTCCAGCACCAGCAAGGACGAGAAGGAGTAGAAGCCGTTGTCGTCAAAGCACAACACGCCAGCCTTGCCTACCGGCGGGTGGGGGATGCCATCAAGGCTTTCTGCGCGCGGGTTGTTCCAGGTCTTGGCCGACATTGGGAACCTCGATCTTGCGACTGTTGATGCATTTGCTGTGTTCTAGTCAAGACAAGGGCTGTCCAGGAGAAGCGGCTGAACCTTCTTGACCTATCGCGGCAGACAACGGGGGCTGGGTTCTAACGACAAATCAGGATAGAGAACCCACCGCAAGACAATGCTGACAACTGCAGCCACGAGGACAACCGTCTGTTTGTTTTCCAAACTGGGTTTAGTCGAGGCCGAGGCCGATGCCACACTGCACAGGCTAACCGTTTTTGGGAGTGCTGAAGAAATGGCACATGACCACAGACTTTCGATCGTAGGCGGCGACGAGCCTGGCAGCAGAAGTTGTCAGCAGAAGTTGTTCACTTTCAGCTAATTTGCTTCGTTGTACGAAGAGGGTGGCCACAAGCATGCGCCTATAATTTGAATCAATAATCGTTTTTAGGCCGATTGGATTCGTCGTCGGCTAGTCTTTATCTAACGGCTCAGTGCTTACTCGCTCAAGGTTTCGAATAGCTTGCATGATGACATACATGAAAACTTTGTTCGAAAGGCGGTCGGCTTTATTGGATCTAACAAAGCACTCGAACCGGAAGTTGACCCTGATGGATTTTGGTATCTGACTCGACGGGTTGGAAGGATATAGGGGATGTTAGATATATCAAGACAGTGTCTCACCGAATTCATGCGTCTATTTGCTAAACGCCCATCACTCTCTTTGTAGCCGTCCGTAAATCTTATACCAGCGTCGCCGCCCTTGATATTAGCGTTGATCAAGCGCAGGGCTCCTAGGTGGACCTTAGGACATGGAGTTGGACCTGACATGTTATATCTTATTAGCATATATCTTAAATATTGGAGTTGGATACCACGGACAAACGAATGGATAGTCAAGATCCCACTTATACATATAATACATAAACTGCATCGGAACAAGAATGCAAGGAATAGGAGCCTAATTAACAACCAAGTAGACAAAATCGGCATTTGAATATGAACTGACATACTTGTACTATGTGGCACAGGGCGCCCAGGCCTCCTTATTTAGAGTTTCTTTACATGTAGGCCGGCAAGTACTCTCCTACAACAATACACACACGCTCACTAGACACGACAGGAGGATCCCGTAGATTTTTAGTCTCTACTAGATACTCTATGCTACACCTGTATACCTCAGTGCGTAGATGGCCTAATTAGGATTTGTAGATGAATTTCACTGACACAAAATGTACGAGAGAACACATTTCCTAGTTCATGGCTGGACTAAATGCCGGCCAATCAGTTACCTGTCGAATACGAACCGCTATATATTGCATGCCTTTTTCCCTTTCAAGGCAGTGAATCCAGACCCTGCAGCTCTCCTGCTCTACTCTGTAGCCCCATACTTCAGCAGAATCTCTCGAATCTCGTCTGTCCTAGCCATTCCCAGCGGCTTCTGTCCCGAGTCCGATGTGGCGTTCGGGCTGGCGCCGTACGACAGAAGCAGCTCCACGACTTTGGGATGCCCGTTGCTGGACGCCCAGTGCAGTGCCGTCCACTGGAAATTAGTGCACATGCAAGCGTCAGCGCCTTGCTCCAGCAGCTCTTTCACTTGGTTGTAGTGTCCACCTGCTGCGGCGCGATAGAGCTCGAACTCGCCGCGAGAGTCGAGCACATTGAGGCTCGGGTTGAGCTCTCGCTGCTTCGATTGCGTCTGCTCCTGTTGTTCCTGTTCCTCTTCTGTCTCTTCCTGTCGTGAAGAAACGTCCAGGGAAAGCAGGTCCATCTGGCGAGTGAGGCTGTCACGGTCTCTCTCCGACTCGTGAAGCCTGGCTTCCACGGCTTTCCACTTGGCATCAAACTGCTCCCTCATAACATTGGTCTCGACGAAGAGCTTGCTCTCTTGCTCCTCCAGCTGCACCTTCAGCTGCTGGACCTGCTTCTCGGCCTGCTCGAGCTTGTCCAGCAGGCATTCTTTCTCGTGGGAGAGCTTCAACAGCACTTCCGACTGCCCGTCAAACTTGTCCTTCAGGACGCCAATCTCGGCTCGGAGACTTGCCAGATCATTGTCTTTCTTGTCGATGATTCTGTGGAGCTGCAAAGTAGCTGGGCTGGTCCGAGGCTTCGCCGCAGACTCTTGGTCGTCCTCTGTGGATTTCATTTTGACAATCAAGCTTTGAATCATTCCGAGGTAGATATCCCCAACGTCGTCATCGCGGGAGTCTTCCACCCGGTTCACGGTAACAGCTGGATATGACGAAGAGTAGATGGCCTTCAACGCGAACTCGGCGCGGAATCCCTGGACGGCGGATCTGAGTTCATCCCAGAGCGCGGTGACAATCATGACGTTGCTCCCGAGAGTTGGCGCCAGTAGCTTCTTGAACACTGTGACATTCTCCTCTGCCGTGTCGTGCATGCATATTTCGTTTATGTCTTGGATGCAGATAAGGCCATGTACGGTGATGTCTTCTTGTTGCAGTTCGTGGCCCAGTGCCGTTCTCACTGCTTCAACCATCTCGTCATCCGAGACTGTCGCAGGGGTATCGACCAGCCATACTTTCTCCCCATCGATCATTCCTTTAGCGATACGGGACACCGAGGACACTGAAGTTTCGGTGCACGAAGTCGACAAGGTAGTGTCGACAAGGGCCTCCAGAAAGCGTTCGCGTTCAGCTCCACCGATCCCCATCAGGGCGATCACGATCGGCGTCGTCGGGCCAGTGCGAATCCTGTCGTCATCAGATACGGATTTTATGGTCAATCCTAAATGGCCTTGACTTACATTTCGATGGTCACCGTTGCAATCAATGACCTAAAAAGAGATCGTATGTCGCGGACGGAAAAAGAACACGGTAAAGGCTTCGCGACAACTTCTTACACCAATCTCGGTGTGCGGTACTAACGGGCGATATTTAAATGAACTGGTATAAGTATATGGGATCTTCAGTGACTTTTTGGTGGGATGATGCCACGGATATTTGGAGTTGAGAAAGCAGTGCAAAATTTGGCATCAAAGAGAGCAGTGTAAAGGGAGAAATAGCTTGGGCTTGAGGATGCGTTGTTTATAAAGAAGCCCAACTCGTGTGGTTACGACGTAAGGCAACGAGAAAACATCTGAGCCAGGTACTTCCATCATGCAAGGATGCCTTCTCTCTATCAAATGACTGTCTTATCTCGCACCCATTCCGGCCATTCACCTTTCATGCGGTGGGTTTTAGGCAACAGTGTGGGTCTCAAACTCGTTTGTAATCCGTAAAACGCACCCGGACTCGAATCACTAGCTACAATCCAGTACGCCCGACAGCTGAAGGCCTTGGCAATGAGGCAGAGCACAGCGACTAGTTCATTTGTAAGTCAGCCCACGCTAACCGTTTTATAGCTGTCGGGTGGAGGTCAGCACTGGCCATGCGGGGAATTGAAGCCTGGAGAAAAGTCTATCTCGTCGTGCTTCTAAATACGATAGTGACGGGATGTATCTTTAGTCCTGTGCGTTTTCCGGTCATTTACGTAACCAAGTCGGCATTACTCTGCAACACACTAGAACAGTCGAAGATGGCTTACGTTCTCTGACCTAGGTGAGGCAACAGCAAAATGCTTCGGTTTCCTCATTAAAAGCGGTATCAACCTTTTTTGCTGTCTTTCAGAGCTACCTTGTCCTCTCACTACCGTCTTACTTCTCAGCTGTGGGCTTCTGGCCTATGACAACACACCTTTAGGTGCTGTAAGTATGCATGCATATAAAGCTCGACCTCAGACATAACGGATGAGACTTACATGTCGATGTATGAGTGGATTTTTGGGTCGTTCAGCTCCTTCCTCACTTCGACAAGATACAGCTGCACCTCCTCGATTGACCACTAAATAAAGTCAACACGGCGCCAAACAAAACGTCACATGTTTTGGCGCGCGAACAGCACTTACCCCCAACATACTCGTCAGACCCCGAACGGCAAATCCCTCGAGTGCTTGCAGCAAAAACATCCGGTTCCAGGCACCCCAGCTCTTCAATTTCACGTCTTTAGGCCAGGTTCCGATGGGGAGTTTGATGCGGCGTTCTTGGACATTGACAAAGCCTGCATCTTTAATCGCATCTGCTGCAAGCTCGCAGGCCCGGAAGCTGTTGCCCATTTTCTCGCCTACCTGTCCAAAAATCTGGCCCCATCGCACCAGCGCTGCGTCCGGTAAGAGGGAGCCGTCGTCGCTCTGAACAAGGCAGGATATTTCTACCTGCTCAACCCATCCACCGGGAACAAGGTGCCTGAGTTGTAAGTCAGTACTATATGCAACCAAGGGAGAGATTCTAATCCATCTGTTCATGCACATAGCTCTCTTACTCAAGGGCTTTTCGGTGAAATTGAACCCAGTTCGGGACACATCCCGTCATAGCACGGATGTGTATAAACTCAAATGAGTTCTTCGCATAGGTCCAATCTCTGTTGATATTATCAATTTCGAACTTGCAATTGGGCGGAACCCAAGCTGGTTGTATAGGTGAAAGGTCTACGCCAATAACCTCTGCTGATGGATGCAAATCTGCAAAGTCACTATAAATTGTGTCAGTCAGGGTCAGGGCATCTCTTCCGCTAGAAGCTCTTACATGGCCCAGATTCCTGTCCCACACCCTATGTCTAAGACTTTCTAGAGAAAAGGGATATTTTCAGTTAGCCGCCGCATTCTTCTATACAAACTAGCAGTCCAGATTTACCTGAATGTTATCCGGGATCGGGGCTAGTGTTAATTCCTCATCAAGAATGTTTCGGTACATCTCGTGACTGCGAAAGGAATGAGTAACCAAATTTCTTAGAATAAGGGGGACAACTATAACTTACACTAAATCTTCTGCGTTCTGCTGTCTTTCGTCGTTCGCGGCCCTTTGAACCGCAATAAAATCCTTAATATCGGGTCTTCCTGAATAGAAGGATTGTAGCAACCAATAGCTTACCAGTATGTGCCATCGTCTAGGGCGTGAAAGCGGCGCCCGTACTCCCACTTGTAATGCATGATCGAGGACCGGAGAGAGGTCGTATCGGTCACCAACGTGCTATTTTTGTAAGCCTGCTTCACTCAACTTGAAAGGAGAAGCTATGAAGCCATATTACTAATGCTTACGGAGCATAGGCAGAGTCGCCATCGTTGTTGTCCTACAGGATTGGAAGACGTATCAGCCAGACTATCCAAGTCTCCAATAAACGACAACAGGTACCCAGCTTACGACTTCAATCGCTCCAGCCCCTAACTCCTCTTCGATCAAAAGTGTCTGCGGCGCCACTGGCGACGAAGCAGCCTGGTTCGGTGAAGGCGACGACATTGCTCTAACGATCGCTTCTAGTGACAGGACGTTATACAGGCTGTCACGCAAAAGATGTTTGCAACTTGAGAAAACCCCTCAATGATCAGGCGGCAGTGGCATTCGGCGAGCAACATTCAAGACTGCTGTTAAATGTGGGGCTTTCAGAGAACACAACCGGTCAAGGTGCTGTGTAAGCAGATAGGGCCTCTACCCATGTCGCCAAGTGTACGCGTACTCTGTACTTTTATCTAGAAATGCCTCTCCTTGAAGTAGTCTGCTGTTTTTCACCATTTCGGTCCAACGAAACTACGAGAAACCCCGACAAAATAACGAGTCATAATCGTAAGGATCAGCAGCCCAGTGCGCTGTACGAATAAATGATGGTCTTTCCATGGAAGGACTCGAGCTCTGGTCCTTACGTTACGTTGGAACGAATATTGCCACCTTCTGCCGTTGAATAAACTTCTAGATAACCAAAACGGTCCCATTTTCATGTCAAGGCACAATTTACTCCGTACGTTTGCAAATGCGCCACTGTCGCTACTATGCGCTTTCTGTCTTTTTATGGCGCTAAAGGCACCTTTGAAGTGGCAACGACGGCCCGATGCACGTACTCCATCCATAGTTTCCGAAAAGATGGAGTGGCCCCACTATCTCTCATCGTACTCCGAACTCCGTACTCCGTACGGAGTATAGATGGTATAAATCCGTCGACAGCTTTTAGCACTAAAATATAGCGAGCACAGACCGAATTGTGTCGAATTGTTTTTTAGTTACAGGCCTTCGCAGTGGATTCTAGAGCACAGTACTGAGTGCGGAATAAGAGTCTACTTGTACGAGTAAAGATTGCTTATTCAAATCATTTATTTGTACAACGAGTAGCAAGTAATAATAGTTTATACACAGCCCTGACTTTCCCTTGCTTGGTTTTATTACGTGCGTGCTAAGCACAAATATATATTAAGGTTCAGTTACACAAGATTTCGCTATTTTACGGAGCAGCTAACGCTGGTCTTAATGTTGCTGTATAAAGCTTGGGCGGGGTTTAAATACGCCACTGAAGCATGCCATTTTCTGCCGTAAACCCTCTGATACGGAGTACAATGCGCCTACATATTCAACGCACCCGAAGAAAGCAAAGCTTGTCGCTGCACAAGATGTATTTGCGGCTAGAAACACGATGATAAGTCTGCCCGTCTCGGAAATCAATGCTTCACAGGTCGAGTCAAAACAAATAGGACATCTGGACATAGAAAAGAATGCGATGCAATTTAGTAGTGCTTATGTAACCGAGCAAAGACAAAGGCCAAAGAATAAAATATACCTATGGAGTACCATTTATTAAGATGTATCTTATCTTACGAGCAAGATGGGTGCCAATTCAAACGTATGACTAATCAAGCCAGCAATGGCACGCAGACTTCAGGACTTGCGCTTTAGCATCTTTGTACACCCGCCAGATACCGAATTCTTTCTCGTTAGAATAAGGTCATATGTCATTCTGAAACACTCTGAAAGTGGCACTATTGCTTCTGGAGTTGATTTTCATGGCTGGTCGCTTTGAGGCAAATGAGGTTCGCAGTTGACTTGCGGTTCTTGTTCCAGGTTGTGGATTCAGGTTCTCGCAAACATCCATGGATTCGCAGAATCAAGCTTCGTCTGAAACACAAACAAATGACCAGCTCAACATACAGACCTTGAAACGACCAAGAAAATAATATATTCTCTCGTCAGTGTATGAAGATGCAAGAGCAAGTCTGGCAGGCGGAGGATTTGACTCGAGCCGTGCGAATACAGTGTCAAAACGTTCGTCAAGATGATGCCTGAATGCCTGAATGCCTGATCGCTACGACTTACAGCGGTGGAAGCCTAGATTTAGCGTGGACGTGACACGGCGCCAGTTACGTGGGGCAAATCGTTTCTGAACGTCGCATAGATCGAATCTGAGATTTCGATGACTCCATGTCATGCACACTCACTCACAGTCATATTTACTGCTGTTGCTGCCGAGCAGAGACGTTAGGAAAAATCACAATGATAAGGGAGCGTCCATATCCTCCTTAGAGAGCGATGGGAAAACGAGCCTCAATTCGAAAGAAATCGCCTTTCCCCGTCTACGTTTTTCATTCGTCGCCATTCTCCCTTTCCTCATCTTGGCTTTGTGCTTCCGCCCTTAAGGACGGCTCTTCTCCACCATGGGTGTCAATGGCCTCTGGCAGGTCCTGCAACCCTGCGCACGACCGACAAACCTGGCCACACTTAATCGCAAGCGCCTTGCCGTCGACGCTTCCATCTGGATCTACCAGTTTCTCAAGGCCGTCCGCGACAAAGAGGGAAACGCCCTTCGCAACTCGCACGTCGTCGGCTTCTTCCGGCGAGTATGCAAGCTCCTGTGGTTTGGGATCCTGCCTGTGTTTGTCTTCGATGGTGGCGCACCGGCGCTCAAACGCTCGACACTGCAGGCGCGTCGTCAGAGACGAGAGGGACGCCGCGAAGATGCTGTCCGCACAGCTGGAAAACTGCTAGCCGTCCAGATGCAGCGGATCGCCGAAGAGGACGCCGAGAAGAGGCGAAAAAGAAGACGGGAGGCTCCGTCGGAGTCTGCGCCGTCTGCAGTCGAGGCCAGCGGCGAGGATGGGATGGTGGATGGGGAAATGCTGCCGAGCATGGACAAGGTGGTGTATGCCGAGGAGATGCATAAGCCGGAGCAGGAGCGGCTGCAGGCGCGGAAGTTCACCAAGAAAGACGCATACCATCTTCCGGAGCTGGACCGGCCCATCGAGGGCATGGGTCGGCCTGAGGACCCGCGCATCATGAACATCGACGAGCTGGAGGAATACGCACGCCAGTTCCATGCGGGCGAAGACATCAACCTGTACGACTTTAGCAAAATCGACTTCGACGGCGATTTCTTCAAGAGCCTCCCCCCTGCCGACCGCTACTACATTCTCAATGCAGCGCGGATACGCAGCCGCCTGCGTATGGGCCTCAGCAAGGAGCAGCTCGATGTCATGTTCCCCGACCGCATGGCTTTTTCCCGCTTTCAAATCGAACGGGTGCGTGAGCGGAATCACCTCACACAGCGTCTGATGATAGAAGCCGGCATGACGGGCATCGACCTGACTATGGGTGTCAACGGCCGGGTAGCCGGAGAGAAGGATCGCGAGTATATCCTAGTCAAGAACGAAGGTGTCGAGGGCGGTTGGGCTCTCGGTGTGGTCAGCCGGGACAAGGAACAGGGCCAGGTTCACAAGCCTATTGATGTCGATGCGCTGCAGTTCCAGTACGACGGCGGCAAAGGGGAGGACAGCGAGGATGACGTTGAGTTTCAAGACGTGCCCATCGAAGGCCTCAATCGCCTCCCCAAGCTATCAGTATCCCAAAAAGACGACCAGACTGCCGGTGGACATGAGGCAGATGCAGAGGATGAATCCCTCTTTGTCTCGAGTTACCAACCGGTAGAGACGCTGCAACCGGAAACCATGCAGGAGGCAGTAGGTGACGAGAATCTCGTGGCAGATGAAGAGGAGGATCTCCACAAGGCAATAGCGATGTCCCTACGAAACCAGCATGATGCGGACGCGTCTGGGGGGGATATTGACGAGGATGAGGATGAGACGTTTGAGGATGTTGACATCCCAGCGCCAGAGTGGACGCAGAAAGCTGCCGAGGTAGTCTCTCGGCCGATTGTGGCGACGAGTGGCAGGATGGTGGCTCACATTGTCAATAACCGGTCCAATGCGGCAATTTCGGCTTCAAAGGCACAAGGCAGCAAAGATGACGACAACAGCGACAGCAGTGACAGTGAACTCGACATCCGAGCAGCTATGGTAGCTGCAGCAAAGAAAAAGAAAAGAACGGTGGAACAAGGCACGTCTCAGGCGGGAAGCGTTCAGTCTGCCGATCCGCCGAAATCACGAGTCAAACCCCTGTTTGATGGGCCCTTGCCGTTTGAGCAGTTGGACTGGAAAACGTCCATATTCGAGAAGAAGCCAAATGCTGATGCAGCTTCATCATTCGCCGCATTGGCTTCTGCGTCTACGGTCCAAGATGGCAAAGCTGCTGCTGCAGCCGCCGAGACAGGATCCCTTGAGGCTGATTCCGATGACGACGGCCTTGCTGGAGGGTTTGTGATAGAGGCAGATGAAGCCAACTCAGCGACCGGTGACGTGGACGATGACATGGCTGGTGCAGACCGAGAGACTGGTGTCAAAGATGACGCTCCCCGTCCTTTGCCACCATGGATGGCAGACGCCACCGATATCCGGACGGCCATCCGGCAGCAGCAAGCATATGACGATGGGATCAACGCCGAAGATAGGGAAATGGCCTTGGCAGAGGAACGAACATGGCAGCGCCAACAGGAGCCGCAAATTGTAGAGATTGGCTCATCCAGCGATAGCGGGAGCGACATTGAGATAATTGAAGCGCCGCGTCTAGCACGAGAGTCCGAGACAGTCGAGCAGCTTACGAGAGTCGCGGAAACAAACACTGCCGAAGATCAACAAGAACCGACAGCAGTTACAGATTCAATTTCGGAGGCGGTGGAAATGGTTGAACCTGCTGTAACACGTTTGTCGTCCCCAGAGATGGAGTTTGAGGACGTCGAGCTTCCAGATCGCCCAACAGTGACCAAAGAGGTGGTGGCAGAGGCTGTGACTGGGATTGCCCCGGTCGACGACGACGGCCTCTTCACGGGAGAAGGCGAGGACGAATTCGACATCAGCGACCCGGAAGAAGAGGAGCTCTTCGCCCAGATGGCCGAAGAGGCCGAGGAGCACGCACGGTTCGCGAGCACGCTGAACCACAAGACGGGACGGGAAAGCCAGGCGGTCTTTGAACAGGAGGTCAAGGCGCTGCGGAACCAGCAGAAAAAGGACCGACGAGACGCGGACGAGGTGACGATGGTGATGGTGTCGGAATGCCAGGCGCTGTTGCGGCTGTTTGGCATCCCATACATCACAGCGCCGATGGAGGCCGAGGCGCAGTGCTCGGAGCTGGTCTCGCTGGGACTGGTGGATGGCATCGTGACGGACGACTCGGACACGTTCCTCTTTGGTGGCACGCGGGTGTACAAGAACATGTTCAACGGCAACAAGTTTGTGGAGTGTTTTCTGGCAGCGGATCTGGAGAAGGAGATGTCGCTTTCGCGCGAGAAGCTGATCTCGCTTGCACAGCTGCTGGGATCGGACTACACAGACGGACTGCCGGGCGTAGGGCCGGTGACAGCGATGGAGATCCTGTCGGAGTTTCCGGGTCCACAAGGACTGGAAGAGTTCCGGACGTGGTGGGACGACGTGCAGATGCATGGGCGATCGCGAGAGGCCGATGCCGGCTCGCCGTTTCGGCGCAAGTTTCGCAAGTCGCAGGGGACGAAGCTGTTTCTGCCGACAGGCTTTCCAAACGCGGCGGTGGCGGCGGCCTACAAGAAGCCCGAGGTGGACAGCAGCACGGAGCCGTTCCAATGGGGCGTGCCCGATCTGGACGGACTGCGCAGCTTCCTGATGTCGACCATTGGCTGGAGCCAGGATCGGACAGACGAGGTGCTGGTGCCGGTGATCCGCGACATGAACCGGCGCGAGGCTGAGGGCACACAGAGCAACATCACCCGCTTCTTCAGCGGTGCCGTCGGTTCGGGTGCTCGCCTGACAGCGGCCCAGCAGCGGGCTCAGGCCCAGGCTCAGGCCCAGATGCCAGACGAGTTCGCGCCCCGGCATGCGCCCCGCAACAAGAGCAGTCGCGGCAGCAGCCGGCGTCTGGCCGCGGCCGTAAGCAATCTCAAGGCGGGCACGACGTCCATGGAGGCAGCAGCGGCGATCATGCGCTCAGGCCCGGTCGTGAGAGCGCCATCGAGGAAGAAGACCACAGCTGCGGGCCGGAAACGGAAGCCGGAGGCATCACCGACGGTGACAGGCTCGGGCGAGCCCGAGACCAGCGCGAACGAGGACGATGAGGACAGTGCGGCAGAGCTCGACAATGACAAGGACGAGCCGGCTGGCCGTCTCTCAGGCCGTCAGCAGAGAGCAACCCGGAGAGGCGAGAAGCGGGTCAAGGCATGATGTGCGGTATTCGGGATATATAAGTCAGCGAGTGCACATGGATGTATTTGTACTGTATTTACGGAGCACTGTAGGCTTATTTTGTACATGTTCTAAGATAGATGTGTCTTGACGTACGAGAATCAATGGCTCTACGAAGTGAGAAGTATGCAATTGCATTCTTCTGTTCGGTGCCATCAGTCTCGTCGGACATGCACGTGCACGTGCACTGTCCAGCGTCCAATCAGATTCACACAAATTGGCCCGCTTTTCCCCACCCTTCGGCTTGTCTCCAGGCCGAGGTTCACAAGCCGGGCATGGCCAGCCACTGTTTTCACCGCTGACTTTTGCCTTCCCCCTTCTGAATATGCAGTAGTCCAGTTCCGGGAAAGCACGAGAAGAGAAGCGGAGGCTGCTCTTCAGCTGGATTACGCATTCCGAATTTGCCTCATCCCCCGTCATCTTCAACCCGGTCGCATTCATCGGTCAACTACTTGTGTCGCCCTGTTGCTCCTTTGTCCCTTGTTTTTCTCCCTCCTTCAGCTTTCCACAAGCGCCCCACATTCGGCCCATTGGCCACCAGACCTCGTCCGAAACCAAATCGACCGCATCCAGGACTTTATTCCTCCGACACACACGCCGTAACCACGACGACAAGCCACCGCCAGCAGGTTCCGCGCAGTCTCCTCTGACCCTGTCGGACGCGTCCTTGTTGGTTGAAGGAGCGGTTCTTGCATCGTCTGTTTACCTGGGCAGCGGAGCGATAGCGAAACGCGCTTTCGTTTGGGCTACCTCTCGCACAGCACCAAAGCGGCCACCCCGACAGACCGTCGCGACACGAAAGCACGACCACGACTGACGACAGCTGGTAGACCCATCTTCCCGAGGGGGGCAGGTAGCTGATCGACGCGCGGACATTGTGGGAGCCCCCACGACCAAAACGGACGCGAACGGACAACACGACGGTCCGACAAGACACACACATTCACATCTGGCGGACTGCCGATGGCATCGCCGCCCAAACCGTGGGAGAGGAACCGCACAGCCCCGACAGCCACTGCCACTGTGCCAATGACGGTATCGTCGACGACTCCGACACTCGCCGCGATGGCCGCCTCCAATCCCTCCACCACCAGCCTCGCGTCAGCCTCAGCGGCCGCGCCAGCCATCCCGCCCATACCCGCGTCCCTGACGGCATCAGTCAACCAGAACGCGGCCAACTTCAGTCGCCTGGCCACTGCGTCGCCCGTCGGCGCTTCCCCCTACGGCGCCGGCTACGGCTCCGGCTATTCCCCCTATCGGTACGGCGGCTACGGTGGCATGGGGTCCATGGGGTCTATGGGGTCCATGGGTGGCATGGGTGGCTACGGCAGCAGCATGTACGGTGGCCTCGGCGGCATGTATGGCGGCGGCGGCATGTACGGGGCCGGCGGCATGTACGGCGGTGGCGGTGGACTCGGTGGCGGACAGCGCGACCCCAACGATCCCAACAGCCTAACGAACCGATTCGGCACGAGCACACAGGCCACCTTCCAGATGCTCGAGGGCATCGTGGGCGCTTTCGGCGGCTTTGCCCAGATGCTAGAGAGCACGTACATGGCCACGCACTCGAGTTTTTTTGGTACGTCCAATGGAGACGACATTTGGTTGTTGATGGTCTCCTGCTAACACGATGCTGCAGCCATGGTCTCGGTGGCGGAGCAGTTTAGCAACCTACGCGACACGCTCGGCTCGATCCTCGGCATCTTCACCCTGATGCGCTTCATCCGCACGCTGATTGCTCGGCTGACGGGCCGGCCGCCGCCTGTGGACGCGATGGCGCTGACCCCAGCGGCCTTTGAGCGGTTCAAGGCCGGTGTCAGCGGTGCCGGCGCCGATGCAGCCGGCGCGGGTGGCAAGGCACCTAAGCCCAGCCGGAAGCCCCTGATCGTCTTTGTGCTGGCCGCCTTTGGCCTGCCGTACCTGATGGGCAAGCTGATCCGGTCGCTGGCCGCGTCGCACGAGCAGGAGGGACGGCGACAGATGGCCCTCGTGCAGCAGCAGCAGGAGCAGGAGCAGATCGCCGGCGGACAGCTGGACCCGACCAAGCTCGAGTTCTGCCGCGTGCTGTACGACTACGCGCCCCAGCAACAACAGCTGCTGCAGCTCGCATCGACCCCCGGCATGGATCTCGCCGTCAAGCGCGATGACCTCGTCGTCGTGCTGTCCAAGGCCGATCCGCTCGGCAGCCCGTCCGACTGGTGGCAATGCCGCACGCGCGACGGCCGCGTCGGCTACCTGCCCGCCACCTTCCTGCGCCTCATCACCCTGCCGTCACAGCCGCAGCAGGCCCAGCTGATGCCGGCTTCGGCCGCACCGCCGCCAGCGCCGGTGAGCGTCGCCGATAGCGCCGAGGGCGGCCCGCGCGGCCGTGCCAACACCATTGTCAGCACTACCTCCAACACTACCGCTGCCGCCGTGGCTGTCGACCCTGTCAAGGCCGAAAAGGCCGCTGCCCAGAAGCAGAGCAAGGCCGCTGCCTTCGCCAAGTCGGCCCTTTACAATTAGCCCGCGATTGGCGATCTGGGCGATCATGACTAAACCTGCCCGCCTGCTCTAGCCGCCTTGCTCGGCCTATTACCCTAATCTCCTTCTCTTCTTGTCTTTTTCTGTACCACCGTCTTGTTTTGATCAAGGGGCGAGGAAAGCGGGTTCCGTCGGCGTTGGAAGTAAGAACGAAGGGATATGAAAGAAAGTCCCCCCCCCCCTCACGTGACGCGATGTTGCCTTGTTTTCAATCAGACTGTACCATGAAGGGATGACTCAGCTGCCGGACAGAACCAATTCAGGCTACCCATTTTTGTCGCGCCGCTTCGATGCCGTGAAATGTTTATACCACTGTGTTCTCTTCCTTCTCTCTCCGCCCCATACCTATCAAAATATGTCGAAAACCCTCCTCTGAAAAAGGGGGGAGGATGTTTGATTAGTACCGAAGGGGTTGTTTCTTATCGAGCAAGATTATGGTATCACGCTTAAGCCTCTTCCATTCATGCTGATGCCTGCCTACTCTGCTCCTAGAGCTGGCCCATGGAGACCACGGCATTCGGCGGCTCCAGGCCATTCGTGATAGACTTCCATCTTTGGAAGGGGTGCGATAAACCGCTCGTCACAATCAGTAAACCTAGAACAACCGAAACTCATGGGCAAGAGCCGACACATGAAATTAGAGTACGAGTATGTATCTAGCGAATTGCTACAGTGCCAAATGTAATTTAATGACAGCTCCCGATTAGACTATACGTGTATAGATATGACATGGTCTCGTATATTACCTCACTTTAGCTTAAGCTCTAACCTTTATACATACACATAGTTACGAGTTTCTTAGACAGTGTGTACGACCAGTATATATCAGGTTGTAAAACCTCACAGTTGCATCATACAGCGGTATCTTAAAGTGCAACAAAACCAGCTCAACAGTCATCCTTGCACGGAGGCAAACCAAAACAAAAATGCGCATAACGTCGTCTATAGCAAGTACAAGCAAATTCGACTCACAGACCGGGCCTTCGTCCGAAAGCCCTTGTTCCCGGCAGTGTATCTCTCTCGAACGGTGAAATGCAGAATAAAGCAACAGAAAGGGCAAATATAAGAGTCAGAAAGCTTAGCGCTTGAAGTAGCTCTTTTCCACCGCCCGCATACCAATATACGACACAGCCGCAAACGCGAAAGCCAGCTCGAAGCCGACGTCACCACCGAAATCACCGCCGCACAGCTTGCCGATCGGACCGGTAAACCACACCTGGGACATGCCTAGAATAGCGCCCATAATACCAAAGCCAAAGGCGATGATTGAGGCGATGCCAGGCGGCAGCTTGCTTGCATCTGTATAGTCCTCTGGGTGGTACCCAGAGAATCCACGGCGGAAAATAAAGTGCTCCGACAGCGAAATACCCTCGTAAATGGCGAGCCAGTAGCCGATAATCAACATGAAATTTTCGAGCCACGACTCGAAATGGCTGTAACCCGGGATGGAGATGGCGATGTAGATACCGGTGCCAATGAGAACCCAGAAGAAGCGAGGCAGGCGTTCAGTCTGCTTAGCAAGAACCTGCAGCGACAGCGACACAGAGTAGATGTTGGGGCAGTTGTTGGCAATGATGGACAGGGCGAGGATGACGACGCAAAACTTGCCGAAGCGGCCCAAGGGCGGGACGAGCACGGTGGTGAGCAAGCCGCCGATGCCGGAGTCCGAGTAAGCCTGCGAGTATGCCGGGTCGTTGACGGAAGCCGTCATGATGGCGGCACCGAGAAGCTCAGTGAAGATGAGCGGAAAGAACAGACCGGCAAAGGTCCAGAGGAAGATGGACTTGCGCGACCGATCCACAGGCTGGTAGACGGTGTAGTCCGCCGCATACGAGCACCAACCGGTACCGAAGCCGTAGACCGAGGCGGCAAAGGACAGGACAGCGCCAGCTTCAGAGGGACCAGACGCAAGAGGCAGCATGTTGTTAAACTTTCCAGAGTGGCCGAACTCGCCAGCAACAATGAGAAAAATTATGAAGCAGGGAATCCACGAATAGCGCTCGTACAAGTGAACGACACGGTAACCGAAGAAGCAGATCAGCAGCGTCGAAATGGCAATGACCAGAATACCGGCCCAACCAGGCATGTCGTTGT
Source organism: Grosmannia clavigera kw1407 (assembly GCF_000143105.1). NCBI lineage: Eukaryota > Fungi > Ascomycota > Sordariomycetes > Ophiostomatales > Ophiostomataceae > Leptographium > Leptographium clavigerum. The sequence continues at coordinate 1,015,356 of NW_014040560.1, read as the reverse complement.
TGACGGCATGAAACAGCTGGGCACCGACAATGACGTTCACGGATGACCAGCCCAGGCAGGCCAGGATATTGAAGAAGGCGACTGCATCTGTTAGCAATGGCGAGACGGAAAGGGAAGCTATGCGGATGCGGTGAGGAAAGACGCACTAATCTTGCCGGACTGGTAGCCAAAGAAGAAGCGGGACAAGACCATCTGGCGCAGGCCAAAGCGAGGACCGAACATGGAGAAGAAGCAGACAGGAGTGATGCTGAGAATGTTGACAAAGATGATCGTCAAGGCCGTGTCGACAAAGCCCAAGTCGAATACGGGCTGGGCCAGAGCACCAATTGCGAACGAAGACACCACCATATTGGCAGAGAGCCACTGACGGCGTTAGCCAAGACATGAGAAAGTACTTGGAAGACCGGGGGAACATACGAGAGTGCCGACCGAGGACATGCTCGTGTCAGTCCGTTCATCGCTAGGCACGCGCTCGATACCGCGCTGCTCGACACCCAGCTTGGCGCCGATTGCCTTTAGGCGGCCAACGAAGCCGGTGCCCCTTGTGAGCTCGTCGGAGTGTATGGCATTCTCGTCGCCCATGTAGCCGACGGCGACGTCGGTAGTGCCATACTTTTCAGAGCTCGAAAGCTCCTCGTCCTTCTTGAATACGGGGGACATGTCGGCGAGGTCGATCTGCTGCCAGTCTTTTCTGTCGGCAAATTTTTCGCAAAGGAGCTAGCCGTCGTGTAGCTGAAGGGATCAAAGGCGCGCAAGATGCACAAAATCAAACAGTCCGCATGAGTGTGCTTGGTAGTGGTACAAAAGAGGGGAAGATGAGAGGCAATGCTGGCACCGGGTCTTATTATATATCAGCAGACAGGCCAGATGAAAGTACGGCTGGATCGTGAACGTAGCAAAGAAGGGAGGGGGTGTGTGTATGTGTGCGATAGTGTTTGATTGCGTGTGATTGGCAGGCCGGCCAATGCATGCGGCCCAATGGCATGCAGATCGGGAGCTGAAAAGGCAAGTCGGGAGATGGAGGGACAAAGTGGCTTGCTTCGGGGGGTCCAGGCAGCGGGAGACGCCGAGGACAGATGGGAGAGCTCTAGAACAGCAGGGGAGAGCCGGTTAGAGAGCAGGAGGGATGTGAAGGAGGTGTGGAGGCCTTGGGCTATAGGGACCAGAGCAGAGGGAGGGTGTAGTAAGTCTCTGGTGGTTATCTTCCATTGCTGTTCTGTGCAGGTGTAGCGCAGAAAAGTTGGATAGCTCATTTGCTTACATGTTCTCTTTGGATAATGAGGAGACAATGGAGAGGACCGTTATCTTAGTGTGCTCCAGGGTGGCGACGCCGATGTGCTGTTGGATGCGATCGTTGCGCTGATCATCCTGCACGAGGAGTTGCAGTACGGAGACGCGAAGGAAGATTGATGACACAAGGTGATACGTGACTTGCAGCAGAGAGAACAGCGAGATTCTACGAGCAGAAAAATGGACAGGGATATGTGGTGATGCAGGCAGGAGCGCCCGTCGCGACAGCCTGTTGTGTCCCAGCAGGCACACGTCTGCCATCCAAGCAAAGACTTTGCCAGTGGCTCTTTCCAAGCTAGCGACGTTGCGACGAAGCAGTCCACAAAAGAGGCAAGTGCAGGAGAAATATGGAGAACGGCGGGACTAGCTGAGTACGGGGCAGTATGTCCAGTTTACCCGCTCGCACATCTGTAATTCCTCTTATCTCCAGTCTCGAGCCGCTGGCTTAAATTTGTTCTTTTTTTGTTCTTTTTCGGTTCCAGAAATACTCAGTTTTACAGAAATACCGCATGTTATCTTAGCTCCACCTACATACTCTACTTGAACGCTAATTAGGAGTGCTACCTTAACTGTAGGTCAGTATCTATTGCGGACATTGGGCCCGAAGGCCTTTGGTTCTGTCGTATGGGACAGCGTTATCACCCGTGTTCTGCTCCGACACGGCAGCAAAAAACGGCTGCTGACGTGCGAGTGCATCCTCGGAGCCGGGCCGGCGAACAGCACGCGGTGAGGAGCATCGCCGCAGGGCAACGCCGATGGAGGAAGAAGGGGAGAAGGGCCGAGCAAATGGGTGAGCGAGTCGCTCTTGTCCAGAAGCGGTTGTTTCGGCCGGACAAACAGGTAACGTGCCTTACGACTGCGACTGCGCGTTCAAGTCTTGCATGTACGCCAAGCCAAGCGGACAGGGGTGCAACCGCCTGGACCTGAGCTGCTTCTTGCCTGCAGCTCAGGTGACGCCAGCTGGTTACGACCGCTGCTGGCTGCCACTGTCGTGGCACTGTGAATGTCTGCGAACACCACTGCGACCACTGCTGCCACCGCTGCAAACATCATTCGTCTGCTCCTGCCACTTGTCGCGTTCAGGCCGTCGCACGATCAAGCTGATTGGCTGTTCGTAATATCAAAAACTTTGGCGTCGCAGACTCCTTATCTCCCCTACCGCCATTGGCCAGCGGCTTCATCCCTGGGGCCGGGGTGGCCTTATGCTGGTTGGTCAACAGGACTGGTCAGAGATAAGAGCCGCCGTACCTTCCTCGGCAGTCCCGTTTCTCCGACAAAGCTTGTGCATTAGTTGCATATGCCTACACACCCTCTCTGTCTTCAAAGGCGACATTGTAAGATATGTATCTTGGTTCGGTCGGCTCCCTCCACTTTCGCTGCTGTACTTTGCCTGGGGCCTGTCTGATGCCCGTCATACAGCTATGTACGGGTGGCCGACTACGACAGCAAGCAGAGAATATGGCACTTCGACCGTGCGAGCCTGCAACGCCAGCCAAAAATGCAAGGAAACAGCATAAACAGTCGGAAAGGTCAGAAATACTCGCAAGCCCGATATGGACGAGTAAGCTGTTCCACTTTTATCCAGCTTCCCCCACGGTTATACGATTCTGGGGAGTACCCCAAAGCCGCATAGCTCCAGGATGTGCAGGCCGGCCATTTGCGCTGGCGGGATTCGCCCTCCTGCGCCTCTCACTGGGCTCCTGCTCACGGCTTCTCCGGGTCGTTTTTAGACCCCAGACGAAACTTAATGATCTCCATCTATGATCTTGCGCGATCCCCAATCAGATCCCGCGTTACTCTTGTCCTCCTGCGCTTGCATGTTTTTCCCATGCAACACTAGTCCAGAAGCACACGTTTTTTTTGCAAATGAGAGCTGCATGAAAGATGCCCAACACAATATTTGTCTCCCTGGGGGAACTCGCCGCCTGCCACCGCCTGTCACGTTCTTTTGTCGACCGGTTGTTCCCCGGCGGCTGTGCTGATCGCTGTCGCAAGAGAGGCGGAACCAATCTTTGGTCACGGATTAATGGCCGAGATACGGAACCGTCGTAAGTCAAATGTCATCTGCAATCGATTCCAACTGTCTTATCTTGCCCGTAAGAGACTACACCCCACGTGTACTCAGATCTACATGGAACGATGCGGGCGTGTTATTATCTCGTCCGCCCGTCTTATCTCCCCCATACATATGTACCTACGATCCACAACTGTAGATTATCGTGCGTTGACAGAGATCAGGCATGTACAGCTTTCTTATGGTAAGATATATATTGAGTTTATCGCAATGATGTTGCCTTTAAGCCTTTCTTACTCAGGACGCTCAGTTACGCAAACCCCCGCTAGATCACGCGTCGACCGAGTTGGATGTTGGTCCAAGGGTGTATGGCCTTACGCCATGTCGTTCATCCCAGGCATGAACACGCCATTGCCGTCTGTAGGCTATTTCTCCATTTGGTGGCGTGGGCGGTCAGCGACGATGATGCGCCAGTCAGATTTGTTACCAGCGCGGTGGCCCTCGCCGGTCGTCAGAATATTGCAGGTTGTAGATGGGCCTTCTTCAAACCGCACCGTCGTGTGCCAAGTCTTGGCAACTAGGTCTGAATACATGGACTCTGATGTCGTGAAGGCATGCGGCAGAAGAGCGGAACATGGATAAATGCTAATCAGCGTATTCAGTTAGGTGCAATATATGATACCACAGCATGTGGGAATTATTGTAGATCTCTCGGCTTACAATGAATTCATGTTCGCCTACAGTGGTTTTGCTTTCTCGAGACGACATCAGCTCGAGCAAGTTGTATATGCGATGTCTGGGACACGGATTTTCGTCGATTTTTAGTATCGAATGTGCCCAGCGGGGAAAGTGAGAAAGAAACGACTCAGAACCAAGAGTGTCCAAAACATTGCCGAGAAGATTTTAGTACCAGCCAAAGCTTTCGTAGGCTTTGAGTCTTCGTCAAGACGGTGTGGAGGCAACTTGAAATCAGTGACAACAGAGTCTATGCGCCCGCTCAAATACGAGCCGGATGTTTTACCTCCCATCAAGACAAGTATCAAGTTTGACTGAGCAAGACCCTTCAGCGAGACATGCATTCAAACTCACCGAAAAGAATGTAAGATGCGATTGCGACGAGTCTGCATTTTACATTTAGGCATGAGTGATGCAGCTGTGCTCCGAGCAAACGCATTCTCCAACATGATTCTTCACAGAGAACTATAAAGGCAACTGCTATGAAATCTTGCAAACTGCTTCTTTGAATCTATCTGTTCATGCTCCCTCCACTCTCGACAACACAATAATCAGGCAGAGATTTAATACGTACTTTTGCTCACAGAGTATGACAGAATTTCATACTAGACTTACTGAAGCGGGACAATAAAAAGAGGGTGGACAAATACCACCAAAAAGATGTGCTACTTCCGTGAATCGAACACGGGTCTTCACATTGGAAGTGTGAAATCATAACCATTAGACCAAAGAAGCTGTTGAAAAGGTGTGCTGCTTCCGTGAATCGAACACGGGTCTTCACATTGGAAGTGTGAAATCATAACCATTAGACCAAAGCAGCTTACTTGCTAGTTGTGGTGAGTTTGAGAATTGGACTTTATATAGGCTAGCGTCTCCGTTCCTAGTAGACTTAGCTTTCTTTTACCAATACCTACAAACGTCAAAATTCTCAATATTTCTACAGGCTATGTGCATGAGCTTTATTTTCTCATTTTGACAATGGTACGGAGTATATATACCACTTAAAGATCGCGTTTGCGGGGGGTGGAGAGCAGACTAGCCAACACATATGCAAAGATTTCGTTCTCCAAATGATGTGATGACGATGACGATGCCCACAACGGCTCTGTGAAATTGCATGTGCTACAGGAACATGTTGTGCGAAGAAGTTGCAATACTTCAATGAACACAAATTCAAAGCAAGATATCAGAAAACGGATTAAAATGGTATCTACGTATGAGACATGAGCTTCTCTTTTACCTTCTTATTTCCTCCAGCCGTCTTCAGTCCGTGTTTTATTTTAAAATACGGAGTATAGTTTCTCGTTGTCTTCTTCAGACGACCGTCAAAGCCAAGATTATGTTGCACTACTAAAACTAAGACCTTAAAAGAGCGCTGAATATTATCATAAAGCATTGGTTTGTCTCAACATCGCACGTGACTGCCAAAGGCATGCATTCTCTCCACCGCCAGGCAGAGATGGCCCTGGTAGGAAAAAACAATGTATAATGTAAACAGGACACAGGTACATCGTACGAGAACTAAATCTGCCCTACGAATGATTCTAGAGCAGAGAGGAAGGCAGATATGTAAGGAAGAGAAGAAAAAATACAAAGTAATTGGGTTGTGAAAGCATAAGGAAGGAATATTGTTTTAGCAGTCCTGTCTTCTTCCCTTAGTTTCTCCTTTAAATCGTTTTAATGACCTTTTTATTTCTGCTTTTGATACCTTCAACTCCCACAACCGCATCTGGCTGTAATCCTCTCCTGTAGCCGCGTTTAGCCCTCCGGTCCATAGGAGAAGGAAGCAAAAGAAGTAATCTCCTCTGTACTGAGGGGTGCAGGACACATGCGGTGGCCAGATGCCCGAGCAGATAGGCTAATTGCGCCTTATCGTTCAGTATGGCGAACTTATACAGGCATCAGGCCAATCAGAGGAGTGATTTTCTACATGGGGTTCTGTTGGCGTTGAGGGAAAGAGCGATAGTGACAGATAGGATAAGGGAAACGTCAGATGAGTCAAAGAAAGACACATATTCAGTGCTGTTCTCGACGACTTGAGGAACGGAAGGCGCTGCAGTTCTCCGTAAACGAAGTCGGCCTTACCGACAGTCTCCATCTTCTGCGGATTGGCGTCTTCGGGCAAAATAAAGAGGATAGCTGCTGGTGATCTCCCGGGCTGTCAAGAGCCCGACATCGGCAGCTCCAGCAGAAGCCGAGAAGAGAAAACGACCGGGAAACAAAGGCCCGAGGAAACAAGACAGCAAGATAGCACGACAGCACAGCAGACAATGGCCCAGACACAGCCGCCCAAGGCGACGACCGCGCTGCCGCTGTCGGCGTGTGTGTCGCTGGCCGACCTGGAGCAGGTTGCGCGGACGAAGCTGTCGCCACGAGCGTCGGCCTACTACTACAGCGCAGCCGAGACGCACACGGCGTACGGGCGCAACCGGGACGATTGGGGCCGGATCAGCTTCCGGCCACGGGTGATGCGAGACGTGACGCGGGCTTCGATGCAGACGCAGATCATGGGAGCCGAGAGCACGCTGCCGCTGTTCATCGCGCCGGCAGCCTCGGCCGGCCTGGGCCACGCAGATGCCGAGCGCTGCCTCGCGCGTGGTGCTGCCCGCATGGCGATCCCGCAGTGCGTCAGCTCGGTGGCGTCGCTGCTGCCGCGCGACATTGCGGCGACCTTTTTTGGCGATCCGCAGCGGCGCGGCGGCGCCGTCTTCTTCCAGCTGTATGTGCCGCGGCGGAAAGCGGACGCATGCCGACGCATCGACATGGCCAAGGAGGCCGGTTTTGAGGCGCTCGTCATGACGGTCGATGCCAATGTCATCGGCAAGCGCGATGAGGACGACCGGTTCCGCCTGTTACGCCTGCACGAACGCCGGGCACGCGGCGAGAAGGGAGTCGAGGACGAGTACGACAACAGCTCGCTGCCTCTGCACGAGGTCGGGGCCGACAGCACCGCCAACGCTGGCAGCACTGCCCTCGACGACTCCCTCCTGCTCCCCCCTCTCCCCGGCCACGAGGCCGAGACGCTCCGGGTCTGCTACACGCCCGCGCTCGTCTGGGAGGACCTCGCCTGGATCCGGGCTCGTTGGGGCAGCCGGCCGATCATCGTCAAAGGCATCCAGTCGGTCGAGGACGCGGTCGAGGCCACCCGCCACGGCGTCGACGGCATCTACCTCAGCAACCACGGCGGCCGCCAGCTCGACTACGCCCCCAGCGCTGTGCAGACCTTGCTCGACATCCGCCGCCTCCACCCCGAGCTCCTTGCCAAGACCAAGATCTACCTCGACGGCGGCGTCACCCGCGGCTCCGACGTCGTCAAGGCTCTCTGTCTGGGCGCCAGTGGTGTTGGCATCGGCCGCGGCTTCCTCTTTGCCCTGAGCGCCTACGGCACTGACGGTGTCATCAAGGCTATCAGCAGTGAGTCGTCTTTTTTTTGTTCATCGCTCTTTTGTTTCTTTGTTTCTTTTTCGGTCTCTTTGTCTCTTTGTCCCTTTGTCTTTTTCTCTCCTTCTCTCTTCTCCTTTATCCCTTCTCCTTCTCGTCTTCCCTGACACCTCTAGTCCTCAGTGATGAAATCCAGACGACCATGCGACTACTAGGAGTCAACGACATCTCCCAGCTGAACAACAATTACCTCAATTTGTCAGATTTCAGCCAACCGCAGGCAAAACTCTGAGCGATCCCAATCTCTACAGTACTCTGTGCAAGCCATCGGCATGTCGCCATGCTGTCTTGTAGATCACAGAATACATGAAGGCCCTTGCACTGGGCGCCGTTCTTCTCACCGATCTCTCCGTCTCTTGTCTGCGACACGTCGTATGTCTGGGTACAGCAACCGATCCCTGGGCTCGCCGGAAACGCCATTACAGGGGCTCTCGATTGGAAATGAAGGGAGCTAGTTCTCGTAATTTTGTGCTTATCCATTCCAAGGGATACGAGCACGGGAGTACTCGTACATAGTATGGGGTAGAGCACACGTGATCCCCCTCGAGTGGCGCCGTCGTCCTTTATGGTTGCATGCGAGTTACGGACTCCGTAACTCGAAAGGTGCAAGCGGACAGATTTGTCGCAGCCGAGGTGGATCCGTCGCCGTACAGTGACGTCGAGCGACACTCGCTGTGCGCGTGAAGAATGCCGCTTGCCAAATAAGCTGTGAAGACTTCACAAGTCGCAATGCTGGCAGGGAAATGAAAGGGGAATTGCACCGATCAGCAGCATGGGTGCGGCACAGCGGCCTTTCCTGAGCTGCTGTGGATTTCCCGAGGTCACCTGACCTCGGCCGCCGAAATCACTAGATAAGACGAAGCCCTGACTGAACGCACATTGCGCACAGTCTGGAGCTTCATTCAACCACCGAACGAAATATCATCACTAGATCTTCTGAAGGCCTTAGAGCTTACTACGATACGTGCAACTGGTCCGGACGAATATCCCACAAGGATTACCGTACGGGTCTTAAACTGGTATTCGCGCAGAGACTGCGCGTACAGACTACGTCGTAGTGGTGCACGGAGTAGAAGCCACACTGCTAACAAGGCTGATTGGTAGCCGCCTACCTGGAAATGAGACAACGAAGTTTCTGCAATTGAGACCATCCGAGTTGTCGATGTTTCTACTCCGTATATCAGCATCCAACAGAAACTCATTTATTTGCATGTTTCACCTCGGGTCGCTTCCTCTGTCGATTCGTGCCCCATCCGTACACTTGCTGCCCCATTGCACCTGCCTGCGCCTTTTATTATTAATCCCTCGTATTGCAGGAGTGGGTTTTTGCCAGTTTTGGTGTGACTCCGTATCGCCCGACATCGTTTGCTTCGTATCGCGTCTTCTATTTCCCCCCCTCTCTTTCAATTCTTTTCCCGCCTCGCCGAAGACAGCCAGGCAGCCTCTCATTCGCCGAACCGTTTTTTTGTGGCATATGTCCCAAGCACAAAAACACAGAGCATGATGACCCGCGCCCCATCTCTGCCAAGCCGTCTCGTATTGGCGTGCACGCTACTTTTTATCGTGTGTGCGAAAAAGAACGGACGGAAAAAGTACGAGTACAGTACGAAGGAGCACAGTCAGAGAAGAGGGAGAAATACGACGTGTCAAGCCCCAGTACGAGCGCTCGTGCCCGTGTTTGTACGAAGAGCCCCATACTTTTGCAAGCTCAAGATCGCCGAGAGCTCGCCAATGGCCCGACAGGCCAATCGTTGCCATCTTCACCAACTCTGCGGCCAGCGGCCCACCATGCATCTACAGGCAGTAGATAGCGCAGAACGCATCAAGCTACTACGATGTAAGTATGTGCCCTGGCCTGCGATTCTCAAACACAGGAGCCCGAGAGGAAGCACTGGCAAGGGCCCAGAGTGGGATCGTGGCGTTGCAGCGCAAGACAAACAGACTTGCGTCTCAGAGCGCCGTTGTTCGTATCAATCGGTCTTTTTGAGTACGAAGTACGAGCAAAGTACGGAAAGTACGGAGCACAAAGTACTCGGTACCGCACGGGTGACTGACACCCCCTGCATTCCATGTGTGGAGGGTTGCTATTACTCCGTAGACGCTGAAAAGTCGCGTATCCACTGTCTGAACAATTCCATTTCGGCATGCCCTATGCACCATGGCAACCCAGGCTAGCTCAGTAGCCTCTCTTTCTCTCTTGTCTTGCCGTTGCCCCCCCCCCCAGTTTTCCTCTCTTTTCTTCGGCCCCTTGGCTTAGCACTTGTCTAGTACGAGACGGCCCATCCACCGCTCATATGCAGTCACCATTCCAAGGCTCCTCCACTCCCTAACCATGGCTTGTCTCGTCAAAGGCTGACGGTGGCGCCGCGCCAAGGTCTCCCTCAAATCTTTACCCCCCTCTCCCGCCCTAAAGCCAAACGAGGCCGTGGAAAGGGTGGGCCGCTGATCGGATACAGAGCAGAATAAGCATATATGTCCAGAGCCCTCCCGCTTTCCCTGCATATCTGAAATGTTCTTTCTTCTCTTCTCATTGGGACAATCATATCGTCGGCCTTAGTCGCCTTTTCCGTATCCTCGAGCTGCTATCACACACCGCCCACCACGACATACCTTCAACCTTCTCGCACTATGCAACCGCAAATGTTGCTTCCGGCCTTGTCGGCTGTGCTCGTCTCCATGGCTTCCTTTGCCCTTGCGACACCGGTGCCCTGCCCCGAGGTGAGATACCAGCCCGCTGTCAGGATAGTGCTCAGAGCAGACAGCAGCTAACGCCAGTGACACAGGCAACGATTGACATGATTCTGAACGGAAAACTGAGCCCAGATGTGTGCTGCAACTACGGCATCTGCAAGGGCGACGTCTTAACCAGGATCAGATGACCGCATGCATTGCTTCCATCATTTCTACTAGTAACCTCTCACAACATTTCGGCAGCGACAGCGGTTTTTTCTTTTATTGGTTTCTTTGGCATAGGCACGGGCGTTACTCATGATTCACCGGGCGAACGGTTTCTCCACGACAACAAGTAATGACACCAGTCTGCACGATCCTGTGCGCTTCCACGCTAGCTTCCTGGCATTCATGACGACGCCAGGGCACATCGTCGGCATCACTTACCGGTAGCAGGAGAGGTGGATGTCAAAACTTGCAGAGGGCTGTGGCCGGACAAAAGACGGCAGACAGCTAGTCCTTGAAATTCAAGGACTGGGACTCCATGGTGGTGCTGGACGGATATACGGGGCGTGTCTGGAAGACCGCACCCTAATGCTGGGATTTTCGTTGTTCCCATAATGTTTTGTATTGATTGACAGTCTGGTTATAGAGAAACGAAAAGGCACTCTTAAAATAACCTGCTGGCAGTTGGGGTACTTTCATAGCATTGGCAAATGTCCTGAATCATGGATAGAGTCAGGCTTCGAAAAAACCAGCCAGATCACGCATTTGAAACCTGAAACCATGAACTCGCAGTTCAAACCAGTCCCAGCACAAAGACTGTTTCACTTGTGAAAGCAGGGATGGACGTGAATGCAGAAACGGCCCAGGGCATGCGCGACGCAAGTGTAGAAAAAAAAAGTCTGTCGAAGTAAGGAGCGCGCTGAGCGGCCCGGCGACCCTAAGTGGTGAAACCGGGTCTGCGCTAGCCTGAAGAAGAAGGCGTGAGGGGGGAAGAAATTGGAGAGAAAGAAAGCAAGACAGCAGAGAAAGAGGCAAGCAAAATAGAGAAACAAAGCGACCAGGACAGGAGGGAGAAACCATCTCCACTTAGCAGCTAAGTAGCCTTGCATCGGAGCGATTCTGTTGGCGCGGTCAGAAAGCCGGCCGCTTCCCGAATGTCGCTGGCAGTTAACGCTATCAGCTGTCAGCCGAGTTTTTCCCATCAGAGGCCATGTATTTTGTCCGACTACATCCGCTCGAAAACGGTCGTGCTGTCGAAGACGATCTCGTGGCTGTTCTGGGGCCGTGTCAGCCGTGCCGAAGATGGCGTTCGGACAGATCATGCACACACTCCTTGACACACTCGACCATGATCTTCGGCTCATCCACCACTGATCCGTGTTGACGCCAGCATTCGCCACGGCGCCGCCTCCGTCGACCAGAGCCCCTGCATCTGGTTCTTGGCATACAGCAGATCACCCAGGTTTGGCCGGGCCTTGGCTACCAGCCCGGCATCTTTGTCTCAGCCAATGTCGCCATATACCCAACGGTCGCATGGGCCCGACACCGTGGATGCAGGAAAAAGGCTTGTATGTCGACGATCACACGTGCACAAAGGCGCCAGCACCAGCGCCACCGTATGGCCCGGTACCTCACCGTAGACTGCAGCCCGATGCTCGCCTGTCGTTCTGTTCCTGGTGTGATCATCCTGCTTGTCCGCTGCTTCTGCTCTCTAATCTGTATGCTTTTGGTCAGTATGGCGAAGGGAAGTCGAGGTTGGGACGGTTTCTTTGTTTCTTGGGTTTATCGTGTCAACCCTATCTCATCTCGAGATCTAGCAGCGTAACTGTATCCAGACTCTTTACGTCCCCTATCCGCGTCACTTATCTTGCCACGAATCAGATTTAAGTCCATTGTGTTATGTCCCTTGTCTTCAGACTGGGCCCGATATTCTTCTGTTTTGCCACAATTGTTCTTTCCTGCTTACCTGGCTTTGTCAGCCTTGTTCTTGCTCGGCCCTTTGTACTTGCTGATGTCTTTATCAAAATTTCCTCCCTTCAAGTATCAGCCGCCCATTCTCCTCCGTTGTCTGATGTTCTCTGCATCGTCTAAACAGCTGGCTGCTTGTTGGTGTCAAAGGAAGGGGATGTTGATGATTGCCGCCAGGTTCACTGGATGTGGATATGCTGAAAAATATATTTATGTTATCAGCAAGACGGGCAAGCTTGTTCATAGACTTAGACGCTTTGTCAAGTTGAACGAATGTCTTTCAGTGTAGTATTCAACAAAAGACATGCGAATATATCTACCCTGAGCCTTCGAGCTATCAAACCCCATGCAGTCTCCTTGAGCTCGGGACCATGGGTCCATCTTGAAAACGATATCGATAGTATCCAAGTTTCTACCTCACTGTGTTTTTTTGACGTGTCGTGACGCGTTATGTTAGCATAGAGATATTATATGTTCCATCATCCAGAGAACCCTCTGTTTTTGGCGTCGTCCCTAGCAGCTCAACAAAATCTGCATCTGCGTAGACTTTCATCTCTCGTCTACTATGGCCCACTGGTCTATCAGCTCTCGGTCGTTTTACACCTTTCTCGATAAGTCTACGCCCAGCCATTTCATCCCAGGTAAGGCCAGGTGACCTATAAAAAGGTGACTTTAACCGTGTCTTGCACACAAACGCGTCCTCTACCCCAGCCATGTTCCTTCCGGTTTCAATATTCAATTCACTTTTACCAAAGCAGAAGGAATTCGTATATTCCTCCCCCCTTCCACCTTTGACCCTCTCTCATCCACAATATTTCAACCTCAGTCTTCGACTTCAAGATTGTGATTCCATCAGCAACATCAACTGTAAGTCTTCCTTTTCTTCCTCTTCATTAGTATCTTCATTAGGATCTCCATCTGCTACCCTCGAAATAAAAAAAAGCCCTTCGGTATTACTTTCTTTCCTCTGCCTTCTCTCTCCTAGGTCAGGGACGATCAGGTACGTGAGATCAGACCAAAGAGAGTCAAGACCAGCATCTACTTCAAAGAAGTCCACCTTTCCATCGTCATTTCTTTTTCATTCATCCCATTTTCCCATCTCATTGCATTTCCATCTGCTCTTTAGGTCCCATGACAATCTACGCGGGTCTCTAATATCAAATATCATCCAGTGCATCAAGACTGCATCATGGATGACGGGTATAACGAGATCCCAACTGGGTATCGTCGAAGTGCTGTTGTTGCTACTCAAGGCCGGCCAGTCCGTCGCCTTGCTCATCTGCACTGCCATCACTATGTGGACAAGCCGTTTCCAGACCAAGGCAGAACTTGGAGAATTTATTACCACTTTCTCAAGTCACAGTACTCTGCCAAGCCCCTGAACGACTGGACAGACTCGGGACATCCAGTCAATAGCGACCACTTCAACTATCTCAGCAACAGCTACATGGACAGCTTGTCAAGCATCGGTGTCACGCAGCAAGCCCCGCCGTTCATCACACGTGCACCTTTTTCGTTGGTGGCTGACGAGAGGCTGCTCAGCAACACTCGTCTCTTCCGTTCCGATACGGGAGTCGACATGTCCCAAGAGGCTGCCATCACGCGATTCCTCAATCTGCCCTTTTTGGCCCGAAGAATCTTTCAGTTTTTGACCTACACTGATCTGATCTCCCTTGGCATGACCCGGGCTGTCAATTATAAGATTATTGGCAAGTCCATGAGCTGCTGGGACGTCTCCAACGCCGACTTCGGTCTTTGCAACCTATCGGATGAGCAAGCGGACATAGCTATCTTGAACCAGCGCTTCCATCCAGAGACCATCAAGGCCCGGGGCTGCCGCACCGAAGTCATGGCAACCACATCACGAACAGTGAACAAGCAAAGCCAGACTGACACTTTCAAGAATGTTGTTCAGCTTCTCCGCGCGACACACAACTTCCAGCACAACATCCAGGTGCTCCACCTTCACCGCATCCCCTTTGTTGACATGCGCATCATCGGCTCAATTCTTCACGCAGGGAATCTGCCAAAGCTTCAGGAGTTTGGCGTTTTCAACTGCGAGTTGATCCACTATGGGAACTCACTCGAATTGCTGGACATGATCAGGCAGCGTGAGCTTCACGGGGCTCGCCGTCTTGACTTCTTCGACTTCTTCCCCCGATACCATGAGGGTCCTGACGACATCAATCGAGAAGGCTCTTTTGGCGTCAGCTGGAACGATTCGGGCGTGGACACAAATGCGGCCATCTTTTCCTGGCTGCTCTTCCACACCATTCCACGGTGTGCTGTTCTCGGCTTTGACATGCTCGGCACCAACACATCGTTCCGGCGCTGGCTTGAGAAGCTTCCGCTTGAGGACTGGGCTCTTCCACGGATCCTCAGCCTCGGGTGCCCGCCGCCATCAAACACATTGGAGCTCAATAAACTGTACCCTCCCTTTGTAGACATGCCTGGCCAAGGAAACACTGGTGAGTACCTTGTCGACCTGTTCAACATCCTGATGCATAGCCGGCCGGAGCCAATCGCCAGAAATGCATGGGGTCTCAACCATATGTGTGCCTGGTGCTACGAATTCTTCCCGGGATTTCTGATGTCTACGGCGCAAACAAGCATGTGTGGTGGCTGTGCTATCAAATCCCATCTCACCCATGAGAAGGATCACTACAAGCAGCACAAACTCTCGGTCATTGATGCCTGGATTGGCATGTCGCAGGGGGCTTCGGGTGAAGGCAAGCCCAATCTGGGCGATCTCGGGAATTTCACTTGTGCGATGTCTCAGGTTCGCTTTGAACATGCGGCTCGCTTGGCCAACGAGATAGACACCATGCTCAACCTTGCTATCAAGGCAAACTGCATCCCTTCGGATCCCGAACATAATGCCTGGCGCATTGCCCATCGGCAGCACATTGTCGATACTAGAGATAGTTTCTACCTCTCGGCGTGCCTCTGGCCAGATCTGGGAACCGGAGATTTGCTGCAGTATTGCCCGCAGACCGAGATCGACGAGTGGAAAAAGAAAGCCGGTGATTGGGACGCGAAGCACATGCGGGAGAAACCAAACCGGTCTGTGAACAGCCGCGAAGGTGATGACGAGTCTGACGACTGATCCGGAGAGTTTTGTCGATGGATCAGATTGAAACCATTCACCTGTCTTTGCTTTGATTATCACCGCTGTGCTCGTCATCTTGTAGGCCAGGATGGGACAGCAGGGCCTGTATCAGTAATTGTTGGCGTCACCCCGAACCAAAAAGTCTGATCGATTGGTTTGTTATTGAGAATTTTGTTATTGCCGTTTTGTTTCTTCCTTTTGCGCCAGGGCCCCCAGATCGATACGGCATCGAAGATGATGCGCCCTTCAATTACGCAAAGTATGTAAGGCACGAAAGTTTTATTATTGATGTATTGACCGGATGTTCACGAAAGAGATGTGGGTTTTTTACGAAACCAAATGGGAAGTGATGGACATGTACAAGGTATAAAGTTGTTACAAGACGCAAAAGAATGTTAAACAGGTTAAACAGTATTACTGTCTGCTCTAGATATCGAGATGCGAGGCAGTCACCTCGATGTCTATTCCCTCTGTCGCTTCACCTGCTACGAAAAGCTCGGGAGCTAAATGCATCTGTGGTGAGGGCATGATTGTGTTTTGATTGCAAACAAAAGATAAAATTTCCCAGGAGCCAACCGCGGCTCCATCGCACCCTTTGCCCTCCCTGAAAACCCCCGTTCTCTCGACAACTTGAGCTCGGACCGAACGCTCGAGCAGTGAACATGAAAAAGTACAACAGTTTCCGTGCCCGAACGGCGTAACCTATCGAGTATTATCTAAAATCTCCTATGAGCTGGTAGAGGTGGACAATTTGGACGCCGTATCGTTCCCCTTGTTGGCCGGATTCTTCCGGTCCACCGCCATGGCCGTTGTGACTTGCTTTTTCTCTTCCATGGCCGCCGGCTCCTTTGCGGCCTTGTCCCTGGATGCTTCCTTTGCAGGTTTGGTCGCATCGGCCTCGGTGTCGGTGTCTGTGTCCATTTTGCTGCCTTCCTCCTCCTCCTTTAGCCTTTTCGTCGGGACGGAAGACCTGAGCGATTCCTCGGCCTCTCGCTTCGGTGTCGAGGCGCGGACTATCTGAGGATGTCCCACCGACGTCTCGGGCACTGCTTCGGCGCTGCCGGCCTCTGCTTCTGCTGCTGTCACCTTTTTCATAGTGGCTGCGTGGCGTCCAGATATGGCGGCGGCTGCCCCGGGAAGTGGCACTGCCTTTCGCCCCACGGCTGCCTCCAGGTCGATGCTGTGAGGGTCACTACCTCGATCCGGTTGGGGGCCCATGTCGGCAGCACCGATCTCGTCTGGTCCCCGTGCATGTGGCACCTCTTCCTCGTCCTCGTCCTCTTCTGTGGCCTGTGTCTCGCCATCCTTGCTTTTGGTTCCGGCTTCCTCCTGTTCGCTGGTTCCAGTCTCTTCACCCTCCACATCGGCCCCATCCTCGTCCTCATCCATACGACCGTGGAAGTGATTCTTGAAATTGTTGCCCCCTCCACCACCACCGCTGCCCCCAGCCACACCAGAGACGGCAGCAGCAGCAGCTGCAGCCCGGGCGAGCTGGCTCACCGGGACCACGCCAGCCTTCTGCTCCTGCCGCAAGAGCTCGCCTTGCGTAATGCCCCTCTGCTGCTGCAGCTGCACAGCCGCGGTCATTGCCCCGTGGCTTGGGATGCCGTTGACCGACACGCTGACAGTCTCGATGCTGCCCACGCCATTGGGTCCGTCAATGGTCTCAGTGCTCTCGGTGCGCACATGGCCTTCGATGCGGTGCGACGGTGACTTGTGCTGGCTCTGGCTCTGGCCCTGCGGGCTCTGCTGCTCTTGCAGTGACGACTGCTGCTGCTGTGACTGAGGCTGGGGCGACTGCGACTGTTGCTGGGGCGACGGGGCTGACTGCGCAGACAGAGTGTTGAGGACAAGACCTCCACTGATGATGATGCTGTCGCTGCCGCTGCCACCATCGCCGTCGCTGCCGATCATACCATCCCCGCTGTCGGAAGAGCTGGGCGGGCTCGAGCCGTCCGTGTGCTCGTCCCCAGAGCTGTTCGGTCGTGGCCGCAGCCAGGGAATGGGCGTGAGCAGGGCGCCACCGAGGGCCTCGTCGCTGCCGACGTTAAGGGAAGCGTTGGCGCTGTCGGTAGCAGCAGCGGCAGAGACGTCGCCGTTGGCGGTCGCGGCGGCCCCGGCGGAAGTCGAGGCAGAAGGAATGACGCCGTTGGCGAGCAGAGACATGGCGGACATGTCGGAAATGGCAGGCGGAAGCGGATACGTGTTGCTGCCACTGGTAACGGTGGCAACGCGGTCGACGGCATGCAGATAGGACGTGACGTTGCGGTAGTGCCGGCGCGGCGTCAGGATCAGCTCAGACAGGCGCTGGATAGTGTGGGGGGGATACTGGGCAAAGGTGGTGGTGAGGGTGGTGATGATGCGGTTGAGTAGGTCGGCGATCTGTACCGGCAGAGGCCCCTCGGCCTCCGTATGGGATGAGCCCGGCGGTGAGGAGACAGCAGGGAGAGCAGCAGCAGCAGCAGTAGCAGACGCAACAGGAGTAGCCGGCATGCCGGCCGATCTGCCATTGCTTAGATCTTCTGCTGTCTGGCTCAGAGCCGGTGTTGTGTTCTCCTTGTTCGCGTCCGGAGAGGGTGAAGCACCGTCCGAGGCCGGAGCAGCAGCGATGGCCACGTGCGCCCCATTTGCACCAGCAGATGTAGACGAACGCACGGGCGAGAGCGGAGACAGCTGTAGCGGTTTGGGGGGTGGAATGTTGGGTATGGAAAAGTCGTTGTGGGCAATCTGGAGAGATGGTCAGCCTTGGGGATCGATCACCCCGGAAAGAAGCAGAGCAGGCCTACCGTCTCCAGCCGTGAGACGACCGTGCAGAGCAGCCGTGGCCACACGGAGCTACAGAAAGGTTAACGCGAAAACGAGAGGGCGTCCACGCCGACGAGATGCCATTGGTCCTGCCTTGCAGCTCAACATACTAGTCAATGGCGCCGCCAGCAGCAAGCCTCTGCAGCAGGTCCTCGTCTGTGTCCATCGCCGAGACTGTGGCGACGACAGGATGGAGCGGAGAAGGTGCCGGCCAGGAGGAACCGAGGTGCTTCTGCCTCAGTCGAAAGCTGGCAGAGCGTAACGATGCAAGTGGCGAATGAGTCCAGGTCGGTTCTTGCGCCTACGACACGATCCGCCTCGGGTTTTTTGCTGCGTGTGGGCACGCGCGCACGTGGCCCGTGCACTTGCGATAAGCGATACGAGCTGTATGCAAACACAGTACGCACTGTATATGCACACGGGCCCACCTCGCCCGAGAAACGCTGGGACCAGGAATCCCGGCTGGATTGTTTGGAAACAATGCGCGAGAGCATCCCGGCGCTCATGCCACACGTACTCGAGCGTGCAGCGCAGTGATCGTGACCCGGTCGCAGCAGCTTCTTCGGCAGGCTGAGCCGTTTTTGGCGCAGGCTGTGCGCCCCGGGAACGAATGCGCACCGCCACCACTGGAGCTAGAACCATGCCATGCCGTTGCACCGCCTTGGCTAGCGGCCGTGGCCTTTTAGAACGGTCCCAACACTCCTGCGCTTCCCCATTCCAGCGGTGGGCGCCCTCATTTATGCCGGAGGCAGGCGGATTCTTGGCGCCGCTTTTTAGAGTGTGCGTTTTTCCACATGTACGGAGTACACGTACTTTTTTTGTTCCTCCCCCACGGTCTCCTGAAATATGTAATATTACGCGCAGTTCTCCTCGGCCGACCTTGCGAAATTTACCGTATTTCTTTTGGTTACGACGCCGCAAACCGATATTGGACAGTAAGGGAAGAAGAAGAAAAGAAAACAGGTCGTCTGCCACTTCTTAGCGCACACGTTGCTCTGCCGTTTTGTTCCTTTTTATCGTTGCGTCCTTTCCCTTTCCGATGTACGACGTATATCCAACTGCATATTACCTTCTGCCGTCCCCTGAACCCCTGTTTCCTGCCTCGAACACGCTTTCTGCGGCTGCGTTTCATCCTGTCAGGATCGCCAGGGAGAAAGGAGACAGTGCGCCTTACCATTACGAGAGTACGGAGTTCCACCGACAAGGTCACAGCTGCCTCGTGCGAAATCTTTCACTTTGCTAAAGAGGTCACACCCCTCTTTTCTATCGCTCTGGCCACCACGAAATATACTTGCTTTGCTCCGTACACACTCTTCGCTTTTGCTTCTCCTTCCTACCTTTCACTTACTTTTCTCTTCATCCTCTCTTTCGTCGCCTTTTTGTCCGCTCCTCGTATAGCGGCTATCCAGTCCCACTTTTTGACAACTATTTCGCAACTGTTCCGTCTTACGCCAGAAACCGTTTCTCATCTCTCAACTGTCGCTTCCCAGTAATCGCTCTCATTCGTTCACTTTTACCTGTCTCTGACATACGAAGTCAACACATCGCTTCTCACGCCGCCGCCACGCCCTCCGCCGTTTCTCACGTGCCACGTCACTCTCGCGCATCCAAATTCCCATCCTGGTTTCGATAAGGTCCTAGCTAGGGCTGTTCAGCCGTACTCTAAACAAGCGCCACCAACAGTCACCCTTCCACACCGAAGGGGCTCGTACGGAACGTACGCCAAAACCAACCTATCTACAAAACCCCCCAGATTGCCCATCCTGGCGCCCCGACGGGATTACCGGCGGTCTCTCCGTCCCAACCGCAGGCTATCTCAGCAATCCCTGACCAACAGTGGCTACTCCTTCCCCGACGACGTTGCACCTTCCGATCCCATTCCCGATCCCAAGCAATCAGTACGGCCAGGCATGCTAGAGTTTTTAAGAAACAAATGGGCAAAGGCCTTTTTTATTACAACAGCCGTTCAGGCCATCATCTGCCTCACTTTTGAAGCGTATGCCTCGTGCTCCTGTTCTCGCTTTTCTTGCGCCTCGCTCTTGTCTTGCTAACTCAACATGCAGATATATCTTCGCCCAATTCGAAATCAATGTTTCTCAGACCCTGGACAATGACAGCCAATACAGTTCTTTTTTCCGCTCCATTCCTACCTACCTGACACTCTTCATTTTTGCTTTCTTGTATGAGTGCGTCCTCGTCTGGGATGCCCTTCGTCTGAAGAACACGATTCAAGTCATCGGAGTCTGCATCGCCAACGTGGCTTTCCTTATCTACACTGCCATTCAAATGGAGCAGATCGAACTGGCCATCACCAAATTATCGACAATCGGTGCTGTTAAGCAATTCGAAAAAGGCACTCTCTGGAGCCAATGTCGTCCCTACCTCATTGCCATCCCATGCATCATTGGCCTCGCCACTGTATTTATGGGCTTCATTGCGTGGAAGCTGTACCAAGCTTTTGCATGGGACATCCTCAAGCAGATTGGTGCCGACCTTCGGATGAAGAAGCGCTTCCTCCACTACCAGGTAAGCGCATCCTCAGTCGTCGCATATGCCGATACCGTTCGGCCGGTCGAGTTCTAGGTGCTGACTACGGCTGTCGCAGATCTATATCGCTCTTCTGAAATTTGACTTTTTCTTTTTCCTCGGATTCACTGTGCAATTTCTCGTCATCGTCACCGGTAAGACCGACATCGAGTTCGGCCTGACTGCTGCGGCCATTCCCCTCACCATTGTCATCCTGCTCCTAGGCGCCTACTTCACGCGCAACGAGATTAAGGTCGGCATGATTATAAGCATTGGTCTGTATGTGTGCAGCTTGGCTTGGTTTTTCTTCAAGCTCGTGCGCATCTACGAACCCGGCTACAGGAACCACTACGAGGCTGTGCAGAAGTCTCTGACTGCTTTCGCTGTCCTTGCCATTATTCTGATTATTTTGACGATCACCAACGCCTTCATTTGCATGCACAACTTCGGCAGTGGGCTCAAGAGCCATATTCTCCGCAGTGATGCACCCGACGAAAAGGTTCAGTATGTCAACGACACCATTGGTCTTAACGACATCAAGCCTACGGCATTACCTACCCGTATGACGATCGATTAGACCGCCCCCCCCAAAAAAAAACTGCTTCTGTTCTCTTAGTTTTTCTTTTGTGAAAGCCTGTGCAATTCTCTACGCCATTCGCTGGACAAAGCGTGGTGGATGCCCGGGAGGCAAAGGGAGCACGGCAAGATCTCGACCCCCCGCTGGTTTTAGTCAGAGAGCAGCTCTCCGCTATCAATACTGTACACATTTGCTTTGTTTTCGCTTTACTCTTTACACTCTGCACTCTATGGAGTCCACACCTCGCCTTACCTCCTTATGACTTCATGATGGATGGGACACGCTCGCCCGCGGAGACAGGAGCTCACATGACAGAAGCGGGCGAGCCGTTTTCGT
This sequence comes from Grosmannia clavigera kw1407, assembly GCF_000143105.1. Classification (NCBI taxonomy): domain Eukaryota; kingdom Fungi; phylum Ascomycota; class Sordariomycetes; order Ophiostomatales; family Ophiostomataceae; genus Leptographium; species Leptographium clavigerum. Next base: position 993,879 of record NW_014040560.1, on the reverse strand, counting down.
TTTTCTTTTCGTTTTTTGTCGTTGCTATTTTCCTTATCTCGTGTACGTTCACTATATATCCCATTCTCTTGTATTTGGGCGTTTTTATTTTACAGGGCCGGAAAAGGACATCGGATATCCTGTTACTTGTAGTTTGTTTTGGTGGTCTAGGTGAAAATATAGCCATTGGGCAAGTTAAAATCTAAGAACACTCCATAACCAATGTTTAGTCTTGCGGCGTGTAGCGAGTAGGGCATGTGAATTTCTGTCCAGGTGGTGCTAAATAGGAGGTTGCGCAATGCTTATTGTTAAAGTCAAAGATATCACGTACACCCACCGAACAAAATAGGGATAGGATTAAACTTAGTTTCGATTGAAGTTCCTTTACGCACAGATAATCCCAGATGCGCCCTTGTAACTATTTCTGCACCAAGAAGCAACGAGCAAAACTCACAGGTGTACTGAAAACCCCAACAACCGAAAAAAATGGTCTTAATAGACAAAGACCGCCCATCCTATTTGGACTGCTCTGCTCCTAAAGTGGTTGTAGAAGAAGAGCGAGTTTGCGATGAAATGGTCCTCCAGTCACAGTATAACAGTGCTCTTCTTATATTTGAAGGACGACAAAAAAAGGCATGTACTTCAGGATGACAAGTTCATCAGTCAAGGTGATTTGAGAGTCTCTGAAGAGAACTTAGCATCCGTAGGCGTCCGACAAGGGGGTAGAGTAGAAAGTGCTCAGCATCCTGAGAGTATTCCGAATATTCCCTTTACCCAGTGCTTTCGTATGAGTAGTTGGAGCACGGCCACTACGACAGATAGGAAATGGCCACTTGGAATATTATACGGGTGTACGAATAGACGAAAGCACAGAGCTGCAGCGTGATGGGTCGTAAGAATAGGGTACACGCATATACTCGTCCCTTGAGATCGCTGGAGACGGCAAAAGGCCGGCGCCGTTTAGAGGGTTTGTAATGAAAACGTTCACACCAGACGATCATGCAGGAGAATCCCGAGGACATACTTTCCGAGACAGAAATGTCTTGCCATTTGCAAAGGATGACGTTTTACAGAACAATCTGGCGTGCATCCTTGAGATGACCCTCCATAGGGCAATATGGGCACTTGAATTTGGAGCCCTTAGCCAGATTCCGAAGCGAGTCGTGTGCCAAGACGTGACCACAAGGAAGTCGCATCGGCGGATTGTTTTCGGTGGTCTGCTCCTTTGATACAGGGCAGACGAATATAGAGTGGTAGAGCATCGATTCTGGTAGCGGTGTTTCAAAGGCCAGCTCGTTGGCCGTTGTCCACTCGGTACGTTTGCTTCGGGTGGCGCCAATAAATTTGATAAGTCGCGGAAGCGCAATCGTTCCGGCCGTTGCGGCAACGTATAACGGTGATTCTGCCGACAGGCCTAGCAGGGAACAGAATTCACGTGTAAATGTGACAGCGACCTCGTCAAAAGCAAACGTGGTCTCAAAGACGTTGGCATACGGCGATTCCTGGATGTTGGAAGCGAACACCAAGGCCGCTGCCAAGCGCTGGATCTCACGCAGATGCCGATCTTGAAAGCGGCCAAAATTGTCGCGGGCGTACTGAAAGGCCGCCCTGAAATCGCCAGCGATGCCAGCGGTCAGATTGGAATCGAGCTCGGTCTGGCCTTTAGACGTCTTGGCTAGCCAGATGAACTGCAACTTGCACAGCTCGAACTCTAAATTTGAGCCACGTGATTCCAGCGCCTCCGAGTTCGTTTGAGCCCACTGTATGGCCGGGCCGAGGTTGTGCGCCTTGATCGCCTGTAGGATGGTGTACATGCTTTGAAATTTATCCTGAAGTTCGAGAGACTCGATCTGTGTAAAATTGGAGACGGAAGATCGCGACGCCGTAGTTATGTCGGCGCTTTCGCCGGTTGTGCTTGCGTTCGCCATGTCTGTATCCGCATAATCGTCAGCATGGGATGTCGTCGCTACGCACGCCATGTCTCGGGCCTCGTCCATGAATATCCTTGCAACGTCGAAGTGACCTTCGCGCAGAAGATGCATCGCAATGGCTCGGTTGATGAGAGCCGGGTGTTCTGCCATGACATCGTGGTCGGTCGGAAGGTTGGTTACTGGGAAAGACTGCAGGCGTTAGCAACCAGCAAGCTCTCGGCATAGGGGAGGAAATGCATATGTAATGTTGCAGTGTCAGGCCATATGGTGAACGTACTCGGTCAAGGGCCTTTCCAAACTCTCGCTGTGTCTTGGACACAGCTTTCAAGTCATTGTTGACTGTTTCGAACCCCTCTTTAATGGGGTTCTGAAGCTTCGTCAAGATAAGACTGGCGGCGTGGGGATCTTGCTCTGCAAGAAATAATTAGGACATAATATATTAGAGGACTGCCAAGCGTCCTACCTGAAGCGATTTGCTCTCTTGCTTGCAAAAGCCGAGCAATGATCTTGTCAACATCATTTACCGCAGAAGAGAGCCGAGCTTTCCGTGCAACTTGGGAGAGCTCTGCCCGCAAAGCGGGCATCTTGTCGGCCATTGTGCTGGTATTTTGAAGGGGGGGGGGACTCTCGTCCCGGCTGACTTCGAAGGGACGAAAAACACGAACTCGCTGCGGAGGTGGACGGGGTAATCGTATGCTTTTCTTGGGGGTGAAGCTATGCCTGAATGAGACTGTCCGCTATCGCTGATGACGGCTGAGTATGCTTCTTGTCAAGGCGGGTTGGAAGTATATCAAGACATGTATGTTCGTTGCTTTACTATGGCATGGCGAGAGAAACGAAGCGGGGAGGTCAGACCAGTGGACGCGGAAATGTACTGGAGAAACAAAAGAGAACCTGCGAGCAATATAAGATACAGTGAGGTCTAACGACCGTGCATTATCGCATGGTAACATATACAGGCGTGACCCACTATTAATCAGCTTTGCGGCACTCACGTGCTAATCCAACTGGTCCGACCATAAATAAGCTGGCCTAGTCAATTGACCAGTTGTTCCAGCGATGACGCAGCGCAAGTCACATGGCCCAATAGAGCATAGAGCTTCAGGGAAGCTGCACATTGCATAACGGCACAACATCCCCCTTTCCTTCGCGAAGCCAGCGAGGTCTGAACTTATGACGCCAGAGAAGTAACCCGAACGACGAACCCCTGATGATGAGCACTAGCTGGGCGAAACGACCAACATCGACGCCACAGCAGCTGTTGCCGTCGCGGTTGATCACGACTTGACGTGCTTCGATACTCTCTACCTTGTCCCTTGAGCCATTCTTGTCGCCCCTGGCTTGACGACCATGGCATTTCGCTTTGCCATTCCGATGTCCCAGGCAACGGATGGGAAGACCAACCGGGATGAGGACGGTCTAACAAGCCAACTGGCGGCTGGCCGCAATGCGGCAGACATTACGCGCCAACCGTCTCCGGAGCCGAGGCAGCTGAAGAACAAAGCGTCAAGCTCGGACGACGCCCACCGGCGCCGACACATTGTTACGCCGGACCCGGTGGCTCTGATGTACGTCTATAGCTCTGGGCTGGCGGCGTTGCCTTTCCAAGTGTCCTGCTGACGTGGCCAGGTATCTGGAAGGGGATCCTTCTGTGAGCATAGTCGAACGGCGAATCAGCCTCGAGGGCTACGAGCTATACCTTGTCGAACAATGGGCATGCTCCCGGCAGTCGCCCACGCTCGTCATCTCGACGTACACGGGCGATCCAAACCACTCGGTTGTTGTTGGAGTGCTTTCTGCACCGGCAGATGAGCAGGAGCGGTCGCCACGGCTGCGCATATACTTCAGGGCCATGCAGCAGTATCATGCGCGTCCCAAGGAGACGCCCTTTGGCGAAATTATGGCGACAAATTTGAGCAGCTTCCCGTCTGCCTTGACGGTCATTGCGGTGCCGGATGGCGATCTGAGAAAGCATCGGCAGGACTTTATCGTCAACGAGGACCTGAAGCGACTCGGCTGCTCCGGGCGGTCGGCCCTCACTCTACTCCCGCCAACACGGGCGACCCAAGAGACGTTCTTGTCACTGTACAAGACGAGCGACAAGATACCCTTTACAGAGTCGGTGGTGGAGTTGATAAAGTTATGCCAGACTGCTTTGTGCATATTCGGGATGCTCGGCATACAGTACATGGACGGACTTCTCTGCGACCTGACGGAAAAGGCGATCAATGACTGGTGGACGGAAATTGGGGCAGAGTGCTACAACGTCGAACCAGCAGACGGCATCCTCGGGCCTACTACGGTGGCGGCTCTTCTCGGCATGCTGATGGGCGCGCGAAACCGGCTGGCCTGGTATGGGGCGCCGGTAACCAAAGATGTCTTTGATATCGAGCAGACGAGCAAGGGCATTGACTACTTTCAAAAGGCACACAAACTCAAGAGAACACGCCGTCTCGACCACCTGACACTGCGGAAACTTCACAGCGTGACAGCGAAAGCTGCGGCTGGTGAAGTGGGCTGGGGCGTGCAGAAGGCAGTCAAGTCTACGGTCGAGGGCTTTGGCGGCAAGCGTGGCGAGCTTGTGATCGGCATGGTGGGCGGCAAAGACAAGGGCAACATCGGGGACATTGAAACGGTTGATATTGACAAGTTTATCGGCCTGATCTACAGCGAACGGCCAAAGTGGCTATGGTACGGAAAGCCGCGGAGGACGGCAGCGACGACGTCCTCGGGGACGGACTATCGGATAGAGAGCGACAATCTTTTCAGCAAAGAGGAGGGATCGGCACCGAGCAGCCGACAGGGGCTTCCCCAGAGCCAGGAAGTGGAGGAGATTGCAGCGGCGGAGGCGGACAACGCAGTGCAGAAACGGGAAGACCGGTCGGCGGTGTATTTGGGCGCGGTGCCCGAATCGGCAGTTAGTATCAACGACAGTCAGGGCGACAAAGACCGAGACCGGGATCCCAGGCGGCGGACGGTGTTCAAGAGTGTGGCGGGAAGAGTCAGCGATGCGCGGTCAGGCTTGGGACGGATACGAGATGCTGTTGGTGGCGGTCTTCGTGGCCATGCGAGTCGGACATCACGCGACGAGGCGCCACTGGGCGGATCTGTGGGACCAGGCACGCTGACGGCAGCATCTCTGTCTGGCCCGACGGCATCTGGTATTGCGAGCCTGGCGCAGTCGTCTGCGGTACTCTCCAGCCCAGTGCTGATCAGCCGTGCGTTTACGTGGAAGAACAAGCCGGAAGAGTACGCCAACGTGTTCCGGAGAGGAGGAGAAAAGGAACTATCGGCGACCAGCCTGCCGGAAGAGGAGGGAGCAGCATGGACGGACGGGGGGCGGCTGCTCGACAGAAGCACATATCCAGACCCAGAGGATCCACAACAGGGCCTCCCGTGTGTGGCAAGCCCGTTGGTCATGACGCATCGACCATCAGTTCCTACGTCCGGAGCGGTGTCTGGGCTGAGGACATTTGCACGAAACAGGACAAGCCAAGTGTGGCGTGGGATGGCAGCGACGACGGCAGCATCAGTGGCAGGGTCAGTTGCAGACGAAGCGGACCTGCAGGGGCCGTTTCTCGAGGCGGAGCGAACGGTTGGAGCGGAGGTGGTCGGGCTGCTGCGTCGCCACAGCATCGCGGGAGGCTTTCTGTCACGATGCGAAGAGCGGCGACAAGTGGAGGCGAACTGGCCGCGACGGCTGTCGTTTAGCGTTGCAGAGGAGGCTGTGCTGGGATGGGAGGAGATCGTGTCGGGCGTGGCCTCAGCGGACTCGGCAGACTTGGAGGAAGCCGAGGAAGCTGAGGACAGGGAGGCGGACGGGAGTGCAGTGGAGCGGATGGTGTCACGACACATGGCATCGCTGACGCTGAAGAGCAGCCTGTACGGGCAGATGCGGTCGGTGAAGGGGGGGCTGGGGCTGTCGGTGACGGAGCGGATTCTGGGGCTGGAGGCGATCGACGACGCGTACGCGCAACAGGTGGAGGAGGTGCAGAGTATCTACTTTCAGCTGTCGGAGGCGTGTGAAGGGGTGCAGCGGAGCAGCCAGGAGCTGCTGGGGATGGAGCGAGCGCAGGCGTCCGAGGCAATTCGGGAAGTGGAAATGTTGACGGCCAAGGTGGAGTACGAGATTGGGGCGCTGATATCGCGGGTGCAGGAGGTGGAGGAAGGGGTGCGACAGTTTGCCGAGCAGGTGGAAGGGGTGGAGCAGCGGGCAGAAGAGCTACAGAAGCAGCTCGAGACCGAGAGTTGGCTGCATTGGCTGGTGCGCACGCTGACGGGCATTGGGACCGGGCCTAACATTATCCAGGACCTGCGGCCGTCGTAGGAAGTGTAGTGTGGTGTGATGGTGGTGTGTGTTGGTGTGTGTGGTGTTGTTAAGGTATTGTGTTGTGTGCGTTGTGTTGGTGGTAGTTGTGTTCCGTTGTTTTGTTCTGCATAGCCAGGAGTTCACAGCCAGTCACCAAGTTCACAAGCTTCATCAATCCTTGTAACCATTGTCTTTATCCGTTGCCTCAAAGATTCTGCCCAGCCAGCAAGAAAGAAAAAAAGCAACGGCATCTATGAAGAGGGAGGAGGTAGTATACAGAGATGGCAGAATAGCTGTCATCATAAAGTGTGGTCGGGGCTGCCGGCCACGGCATGGTGCAGGTGACCACGCTATGCGCCGAAGCCGAAGCCAGCACCGCCAGGCGCGGCACCGCCAGCACGCTGCTGGGCCTCTTTCTGCATCTGCTCCGAGATGGTCATGTGGACGGAGAAGAACTTGGCGGCGCAGCGATCGAGGCAGACGCTCTCGCCCTTGTTGAGCTCGCCCTCGCGGTACTCGCCCGGGACGCACTTGGCAGTGCAGTTCTTGACGAGGCTGTCGTCATCAGCAGGAGTCCGACCAGGGCCGAGAACAAAGAACGGAAGACCTACCGGTTGTGCATGTCGGCCATCATCTTCATCTCGGCCTCGACGGCGGCGATCTTTTCGGCCGACGTCGGCTGCGGCCGGCCAATGCCAAAGAAGGACATGTTGGGCGTAAGAGGGCGATGGGAGGCGGCTGGATGGGAGGCGGGCTGCGGGTGCGCAAGAGAGTCGGCCTTGGTCCTGTCGTCGTCGTCTTGGGCTGGGGAAGGGCACTGACGTTTGGATGGCTGTACAATTTTTCTCGTCCTTGGCCCGGCTTTCGGTGGGGCTTCTTCGTAGTGGTGGAAGCTGATTGGCTGTCGGTCTGAGAACAGGGCCCCACGTATAAAGAAGGTTTTTTTTTTCATTCTCTGCAAGCTTTCGCACGGCCAATCGAGCTGTCCTTCTCCCACAACAACAGCAACATCTCTTTCGGTGCGTTTGGTCTACCCTCTTCACCTCTCTCTCACGGTCCTGGAAGTGTATATGATGAACCATGTAAAACATTAGAACCGTTGCGACTGACGTGGCTTGCCACGCATGATCACAAAAGCCAAAATCTCTGAATCTTTCCTTCCTCGTTCCCTTTCTGTCCCACACACTGCAGCTTTGGTTTCCGTGCACGGCCGCTAACCTGGACGTCGCAGATGTGTGGCAGTGTGTGACGACTGCGATGACGATGAACTCAGGAGCCATGTCGGGCCTCGGTTTTCTGCGGCCGTATGCGGCCCAGAGTCTGCGGCCAGTGGTGCCGACGAGCCGTGGCCGGACGGCCTACCTGCGGCTGTACCAGTCCATGTGCAGCAGTACGAGCAGTCCGAGGCAGAAGCAGAAGCAGCAGCAGCAGCAGCAGCAGCGGCAGTACGATGTCGGATGTAGGCGGCGACGGCCATACGGCACAGCAGCTGGCGAGGGTACGGAGCAGGAGTCGACGACGGAGCTGCAGGACCGATCAGCCATTGCGCTGCGGGTGCAGGAGCTGCGGGAAGCGGACGCGCTGCACTACCCGCGGTACGAGCCGGTGGTGGCGCGGCAGTCGGTGCCGGTCTTCCGAGCGACGTTTGCGGGCGTGACGGAAGATGGAGAAGCAGCAGAGAGCAGACGAGTCGAGCTGAGCGGCCGGGTGATGTCGGTGCAGCGTCTAGGGGCAAAGCTCGTTTTTCTGAAGCTGCTGGACGAGGGCGAGCAGGTGCAGGTGATGTGCAACCTGCGACAGCTCGCGGACGGAGAAGACGAAGCAAAAGGCAGCAGCCAAGCGGTGACACCAGCAGCTTTCAAGACGGCAGCACGGCTGCTGCAGCGCGGCGACCACATCGCGGTGACGGGACGGGCGACACGCACGGCGACGGGCGAGCTGACGCTGGCGGCTGACCGGCTGCCCCGGGTGCTGTCGCCGGGCCTGGCGCCGCTGCCGACGCGACTGCTCGACGGCGATACGCGCGCACAGCGCCGTCACATGGATCTGCTGGTCAACGTCGACGGCGCGGCGGCGGCGCTGCGGCTGCGGGCCCGCCTTCTGCGGGTGCTGCGCCGCTTTCTCGAGGCGGCCCGCTTCGTCGAGGTACAGACGCCGATTCTTGCGCCGCTGGCCGGCGGCGCTGTCGCGCGTCCTTTTGTCACCGGCATGACCACAGCCGGAACGGCGGCTGGGGCGGCGGCGCTGAGCTTACGGATCGCGCCTGAGCTCTGGCTCAAGCGGCTCGTCGTTGGCGGCCTGGACCGTGTCTTCGAGATCGGACCCTGCTTCCGCAACGAGGGCATCGACACTACCCACAATCCCGAGTTCACCATGTGCGAGTTCTACGCCGCCTATTGGACGCTGCCGCGGCTGATCGCCGAGACCGAGCGGCTGATGGCACAGCTGGCCATAGCGGCCGAGGCAGAAGCGAATGCCAAGACGGCTCCGTCTCTGTCCATTGGCCTCTGTGCAGCTGGCGGCCCGTTTGTGCAGCTCGCCTTTGTGCCGGCTCTCGAGGCCGCCCTGGGCTTGGAGCTGCCCGACCTCGAGCGGCCCGACGCTTATGCGCTGCTCCGGGAGCGCCTCCCCCGCAGCGACAACCGTGCTGTAGACGCTGTCGGCTTTCCCCCCGGCGACACGCTCGCCAAGCTGCTCGACCGTCTCGCCGGCTGTCTGCTCGAACCACGCTCGGCTGCCGATCGCGACGGACCCCTCTTCATCACCCACCATCCCGCCTGCATGTCGCCGCTGGCCAAGAGCCTCGTCTGTCCGCTCACCGGCCAGCGCGTTGCCGCCCGCGCCGAGCTCTTCGTCGACGGCCGCGAGCTCGCCAACATGTACGAAGAGGAAAATGACCCGGCCGAACAGCGCCGCAAGATGGAGCAGCAGCTCATCGCTCACGACCAGGACCATGATGCCATGGCCGTCGACGAAAACTACATTGCCGCCCTCGAGTCTGGCTTGCCGCCCACTGGCGGTTGGGGCTGCGGCGTTGAGCGTCTCGTCATGCTCTTCTCTGGCCAGCGCCGCATCGCCGACTGTCTCAGCTTCGGGACCCTGCGTCACGTGGTCGCCATGTCAAAGGGCTAGTGTGGCTGTGCTGGCTGTAATTCTCGTGTAACGTACGGAGTCCTCTGTAAATCTTGTGAGATACCCATGAATGATGACACAATCTACTCCGTCTGTACTATTCGTACTCTGTACTTTTTGTAGTCAACTCGTGAGTTCTATCCCTCAATCAACCGCGTTATGCTCTCCCTCTTGATCACGCTGTTCTGCTTGTCGTCCCGCGAGACCCGGTAAAAGGTATCGCAGAAATCCGAGCATTGCATATGCCGCAGAAAGTCCTCGTCATGCGTGATGACGATCAGCTGGAAGTTGGCCTGCGCCTGCCGCGCCCGGATGATGGCGTGCAGCGACACTGCCAGCGACCGGATGTTGTCGCTGTCCAGGTTCGTCGTCGGCTCGTCCAGCGCAATCAGCCCGCAGCTGACGCCAAACGACTCGGCCAGCGCCAGCCGGATCACAATGCTGGCCAACACCTTCTGACCGGCCGAACAGCGTCCACGCATGTCCATCTCCGTGTCCTGCTTGACCATGCAGACCCGGTAGTTGTAGCTGCGCCGTCCTGTCGCCGCCTCGTTGTCCGACCGGATCAGAATCGTGTCAATGTCTGTTCCCTGATACGTCGCCCTCCACAACTCGCCCGCAATCCGGTTGACCTCCTCCATCTTGAACGCGTGGTACTCCATAATCGCCTTGTCTAGCGCTGCTGCATATCGCCCGAGATCCTCAATCGCAGCCTTGGTCGTCTCCACCCGAATATGCGCCTCCCGGTACCGCAGCTCCGCGTCCCGGTACTCCTGCTCGTATTCGTCCAATTGTCGCAGCAGCTCCTCGTCCTTGGTCTTCATGCTGCCCCAGATCGCACTTCGCTCTGCCAGCAGCTTGCTGTGCTGCACTTCCAGCCGTCGTGCCTCGCCTACCAGCCGGTCGTAGTCGTCGGCTGCCCGTCGTTCCTCCAGCGCCAGGATCTGTCCTCGCAGCTCGCCTAGCAGCCGTGAGTTGCGTCGGTAGCTCAGGTTGTCTGCAATGTTCTTCTTCTCCCGGTCGCTGTTATCCATCTCCGTGCTCATCCGGCTCACTGTTGCTGCTACTGTCTCCACCGCTTGCTCCGTCTCCCGCATCGTCTGCTCCAGTGCTGCCATTGCTCGTCCGTTGGCTGCCAGCCGCTCCGCTCCTCCACCTTCCACGTAGTCCTGCATCTCCTTCTCCAACATCCGCAGCTCGCTGACTGTGTGTGCTACCGCGTCTCGCTCTGCTGCTCCCTGCCGCTCTTTTGTCTGCCCTCGCTGCAGCGTGTCTTGTCGCATCGTCCGTGCCTTGGCCATCTCCGGCACCAGACCCTCCAGTTCCACATCTGCCTGCTGCATCGCCTCGCGTTGTTGTGCTGTCTCCTCGCGCAGCGTCTGCACTTGTCGTCCCAGATCTGCCTTCCGTTCCGCCTGTCGTGCCGCTTCTGCGATCCGGTTCTTCAGCTCGCTCCGCTCCAGCTCTAGCCCGCTGATCACGTCTCGTTGTCGCTGTCGCTCGTCCGACAGCTTCGCCAGCCGCGTCTGTGCTGCTCGCAGCTGTTCGCCACAGCGTGCCTGTAGCTCCTGAATCTCCTCCACGCTCGATGACGACCCAGAGCCCGAGCCTGACGCCTGCTGCTGGCTGGTGAGCTTCTCGATCTGTCGCTCCGATTCCGTCACTTCCCGCACCGCCTGTGCTATGCTTCCGATCGTCTTGCCCATCGACTCCACCTCCGCTCGGCGCTCTTCCGCTTCCCGCAGCACTGCGTCCTCATCTTCCAGCCGTCGCACCAGCGTGTCCCGTTGACTTTCTGCAGCCTCCGTCTCCGCCCGCAGCCCTGGTTGCTCCGACTCTAGCCGTCGGTACGTGTCATGCTGCTGCCGCACCGCCCTCAGTTGTCCCAGGCTCTGCTCCAGCATGTCCTTCTCCTCCTCCAGCTCCTTCTTCTGCTTGTCGTCCAGGTTCTTGGCAATCTTCTCGAGCAACTTCGACCGCTCCCGTGGCTGCTCCGCAAACGATCGGTCGCACAGTGAGCACTTGTTAAACCGGTTCAGCACCTTTTGCGACTTGGAATAGTAGTCTTTGAGGTGGTCGAACAGGCTGATATCTTTCTCTGCTGTCAGAATCTCCGACTCCGTGTTGTCCAGCTCCTCCTGGTAGTCGTCGATCGATGCTGCCTCGCTCGAGACCGCCCCGTCCTCGCCGCTCCCGCTTGCTTTGACCGCCTTCAGCACCGACACTACCGCTTTCTGACATCGCTCTGCCTCTGCCGTCGTCTTCTTCTGTCGTTCCCGCATCATCGACAGCCGGTATTCCACCTGCTTCAGCTCCTGCTGACTCGTCTCCACCTTCTTCCTCGCTGCTCCCACTGTCGTCACGTGCTGCTTCATCACCTGCTGGTAGTCTGCCTCGGCGCTCTCCGCCGTCCACTGCTGCCCGATCACTGCTGCCAGCTTCTCCTGCCACGTCGATGTCAGCGTGTCGAGCCGTCGCTTCCGCTCCGTCAGCTCCTTCTTGCGCAGGTCCAGTTGTGCCCGGTCCGACGCGCGTCGAGTGCAGTCCACCAGCTCGCGTGTCAGCTTTTCGTTCTCTCTCTCCAGCTGCCAGATCCGTCCGTTCTCCTCCTCGATCTTGACGTCCGCCGCTGCCGCTTGGATCTCGTCTGCCGTCTTGCGCAGACGCGTCTCCACGTCTGCATACGTTGACTGCAGGATCGCCTGCGCGCCCTCATCCACGTCCACATTTTGCATGTCTCTCTGCAGCGCCGCCATCCGCCTGTCGATCGCCGCAATCCGCTGCTTCGCCGACACCCGGTCCTGTGTCCGTGCTGCCTTGCGCGTCTCCAGCTCCGTGATCACTGCCGTGTCCTTCTCGAGCTCCTTGGCATTGTCTCGCTGCAGTCGCTCCAGGTCCCGCCGCTTGTCCTGCCACACCTTCTGTATGCGGTCCAGGAACGTCTGCACCTGGCTGTCCTTGAGGTCCTCGCTCTCGTAGCCCCGGACCTCGTGTCGCTCCGCCGCCTCGCGCACCATCTGCACGCGCGTCTGTAGCTGCCGCTCGTACTTCTCCTTGTCCGACTGGTGTTTGCCCTGCTCCGCCTGTTTCGCACCCAGTGTGCTGCGAGCCGTGCTGAGCTCGGATTGCAGCTTGCGGTGCTCGGCCGTCTTCGCTTCCTTCTCCGACTGCAGCCGCGCGAGGCTGCCCTCGTACTGCTGCAGGTGCTCTTCCAGCCACTCGTCCGATTCAGTCCGCATCTTGACGATGCTGTCCTTCAGCTCCGTGACGGTTTCGTTCCTGACCTCGTACTGGTCTTGCTTGCTCTTCAGCTCCTGCACTATGCCGAAGAACGAGTTTGCCTCTTCGCGTCGGCTCTTGGCCAGGCCCTGCACTTCGTCCATCTGCCGCGTCAGGTCCTCTCCCTGCTCTCGCAGATCCTCAATTTGAGTCTGCAGGCCGGCAAGGTGCTTTTCCGCCCGCTGGCCCTTTTCTTTTGCGTCCTTGCTGCTAGACTCGAGGATCTTCAGCTTCTGCAGCTCTTCGCCCTGCTTCTTGCGCACAACCTTGAGGTTGTCAATGGCTTTGGTGTACTTCATAGCCTCAAAGATCTCGTCAAATTTCTTCTTTAGCGCAGCTGGCTCGCTCATCGGCCACAGCGACTCGTCCTGGTGGCAGAAGATGACGGCGTCGAGGATGGCCGGCGAGACGCCGAGATAGTTGGGCACGAGATCGTCCAGTTCGCCAACCTTGGTAGACAGGCCAGTGCGCTCGCCGTTGTTGTAGATCACGAGCGACCCGTCAAGCGTCTTCATTGACCGTTGCGTTTTTTTCATCGTGAGCTGCAGGCTTCGGGTGACGACAAGTTTCTGGCCCACCGTCGACCGGAACGACAGCTTGACTTGCGCGAGGACCTCTTTCTCTCCGCATAGCTGCAGCTAGTGTCAGCCTCAACCGTAATCTAGGAATCGATATTGGATCAATGACAGGCTCACCTTCGGGTCGTGGATAAAGGCACCGCCCTTGCTGTTGGGTGGTTGCTCGCCGGTAGTCGCATATTTGAGCGTTTCGATAATGGTCTGGCTTATTAGCTGATCTTTCAGGCTGTCGTGAAACGGTAGAGACGCACAGTTTTTCCAGAACCATTGTACCCCACGATCAGTGTCAGTGGAGTATTGAACTGCATAGACTCCTGGACCGCTGGGCTGAAGGAGCGAATGCTATCTGATCGTTAGTCGGCCGTCGCCAGAATCATATTGAGTTTGATGCTGTGCTCACCCCCGCACTCCGAGTTTATCAATCTTCGCTTTGGGGCACCTGTTAGCCTTGGATTTCGATGTCTAAGATGGAAATAGAAACCTGCACGTACACCTGTGAGGAGTCAGCAGCCGTCAAGAGCAAAGTCTTGGAACGAAGTGGAAAGATAACTTACATCGTGAAAGCTTGGGATGGCTCGTGGCGTCTCTTACGCTGTCAAGAGGACCACCTCCATCAATGTTCCGGCAGGGAAACGAGACTGGCGTCAGAAGCTGTTCGGTGCAGTGAAAATGATCGCCAGACGCAGCTAGCGAGAACGCGAACAGGGGTTCTGATAGCGCGTGTCTGCCTAGAAGCAGGCGCGGACTCACGGGACTGCGGGGTACAGTGCACACAGGTAATACACACTATGCAATCACTGTCTCCAATTCCCCGATCAAAAATCGTGGCATCCGGACAGATATCGATGTCGCCCAGTGGATAACTCTGGATTTTCTGTGGCCACGGCGCGTGATACTCGGGCTCGGATCTTCTTGACCAGGAGAAAGCCGCTACTAGCCTCAGTGACGCGATTCCGGGCCTGCATTCGCGTCCCGTCCTCTACCCGCCAGCGTCTGAACCGGAGCATGTGCCGATTGGACAGAGTCGATGTGCCCGGCGTCAGCATCTCGCGTGTGAGCACCCGATTGCCATCTACGACCGCACTCGGCAGAGGTGGTGACGTGCACGAGACACCCTCCGGGAATTGCAACCGCCCCGCCCGGGACAATGTCAGAAGGGCAGCCGCCCGCAATGCCAGCGGCTGCAGCGACGGACCTCTACGGATTCGGCGGCGCCGTCGATCGGGCCAACCAGATGGTGGATGGCGATGCGACGCCGCGGCCGAACGCCGCATTCACGGTTCGTTTGTGCTCACCGCTGCTCCTGTGCCCGGCCGACTGCTGACTGCTGACCGCTGACCGCTGCAGGGGTCCCAGGACGAGGCCATGATGTTGCTGTTTGACGACCCGTCGTCTTTCTTCGGCGGCTTCTTTGAAGATTTCCAGCAAGCGCCGGCCTCACCGACGGCGGCTACGGACACGATGCCGACGACGATATCCCTGCATATGCTGCCGCCAACGGCTTTTGACAACGACAACGACGGCAGCAGCCCGACGACGGCCGAGAGCAACGGTAGCGGTAGCAGCACGCTGCTGGTCCGGCCGGCGGTGTCGGCCATTGAGGGTCCTGGCGCGGGGCCGCAGCCGGCGACCGAGTTCGAGCAGCAGGGCCCGGCGGCGAGTGGCAGCGCCCTGGCCGAATTTACACGGCGCAAGAACTGGCCGGCCAAGATCGTCGAGGAGCTGCGCGACCTGCTGATGGTGATCGATCCCAATGGACGGATCCGCTACGTCACGGCACGGCTGCCGGAGCTGCTCGGCTACTCGCACACCGAGGCGGTCGGCCAGATGCTGACGGACCTCGTCCACGTCGACGACCGCTTCGTCTTCATGTCCGAGCTCAATGCCTGCATCGCCAATGCGGCGCTGCTGCGGCTCTACTGTCGCATCCGCCGACGTGATGGATCCTATGCCGTTGTCGAGACCGTCGGCCACGCCCATATTGCCGAGTCGCGCTTCGCGCCCAATCCGGCCAACCAGTCGGCCTTTTGCCAGGCTGTCTTCCTCATGCTGCGGCCGTACCCGACCAAGAACGCGAGCCTGCTGGACTCGTTCCTCGAGCATAAGATGGAGAACGAGCGGCTGCGCCGCCGCATCGACGACATCCGCCACGAGGAAGCTTCCGAGGACCACGACATTCATATGCACAGCCACGGCCACAACCACAACCACGGGAACCATGACAGCCACGACCACCGCGATGGCCACTCGCGTGCCCATAGCCTCTCCAGCCTCTGGCGCCACAGCATCGGCTCGCGCTCCGACCTGGCCACCTCCGACGCCGGGGCCGGCGTTTTATCCATGCAGATGGCGCCTCCACCACATCCCATGAGCATGGGCACCTCCACCAGTCTCAACAATGCCGCGCTCACCCGCGAAAACCTCGAGGGCATCGCAGCCCGACGGCCCGATTCGCTCCGCGACAAGATGGAACGTTACAAGGGCGTGACGGCAACAGCGGCTCCATCCAACGGGTCCACGGCCGCTCCTGGCGGCTCTGGCGAGAAGACTGCGCGCCAGGCTGGACCCATGGGCACGGCCACGCACGCCGATACCATCGAGATGCTCACTGGCCTACGCTACCAGGAGGGTGAGCGCAGCAAGGGCCTATCGACAGGCAACCGGAGCCCGCAGCTCGTCAAGGGCGACGTAGGCATCGCCTTCTCGCTCAATCGGGACCAGCGGGCCGGCGAGAAGAAGAAGAAGATGCGGCTGGCAGAGGAATACGTCTGCACAGACTGCGGTGAGCTGCTGTTTTGCTTTCCTCTTGTTTCCCTCTCGTTCTCGTCCCTGCTGGTTCAAATGCCACAGCTACCTTACCACGATCACTATGCTGACAAGACCAGGAACCTTGGAATCACCGGAATGGCGCAAGGGACCTAATGGTCCCAAGACGCTGTGCAACGCTTGTGGCCTGCGCTGGGCAAAGAAGGAAAAAAAGGAAAAGAAGAGGGAGCAGCTCGCCGAGACAGCGGTAGGGCCACAATCACCCACGCGGAATCGGGAGTAGAAGGAGCTCCCCTGGCACGGAAGACCATAGGGACAAATATGGGTAGGCTATTTCTCTTCTCCCATTTCGCCCTTGTGTTTCTGGAGTAGGTTGGGCGTAGTCGTTTTGTACACGCGGGAAACGGCGCTGGCGGTTACTTTTTATCATTGATCTATACACACGGACGGGATACACGTGCCGGCAGGGACCGAAAGCATATAGATACCCGGCAACGAGACAACAATTGGCATGGATTTGCAGATTCCCAGTGGCCCGAGTTCTTCGACTTAGCCCAAGTTCCCCGCTGAAAGCACTGCCGGCTCCAACTGTCCAGGGCGCCAGTAGTCTCCAGCAGGCCCCTGCTGGCCTGCTAGCACGCACAGCCATTGGTCGGCTGTGCCCGGTAGCGTCTTGGCGCAGGTGGGTGATGGTGGGGTTCAGACACCGAGGGGGACGTCATCAGCTCTTGTTTCGCTCTTTCCAAAGCTAGGGAAGGATATCTTTTGGGCAGCAAAATGGTTTTAAGGGGTAGGCACACGCTCTCTTCCCCGCCATCGTCCGACTTCCCTTTACGAGGCACGAACAAGTTCAAAAGCACAGCAGAGCAAGCAACTTAGCCACATCGTACTCTGCTCTTCCATCAACCTTCTCACCTACGACACTCATCACCTACGACACTATCTGCAAGATGCGGGGCGACGACGATTACGAGGGGCAGCAGTCTGGTGAGTAATAGCTACGAGTTGGGGCAGCTTTTCTTTGACAGTCTACCGTGTCCAGAGCAGTTGCCCAAGATTGGACTGCCAACCGGCTCATCTCATAGCTAACCAAACACAGGCCAGCAGCAGCAGTACGGCGGCGGTCAACAACAATACGGTGGTGGTGGCCAGCAACAATACAGTGGTGGTGGCCAGCAGCATGGCGGTGGCAATGGTCAGCAGGAGTATGGCGGTGGCGGTAGCGGTCAGCAGCAGCAATACAGCGGCGGCAGTGCCCAGCAGTACATGTCGGGTGGAAACAGTAGGTTGACCACGCAGTCTTGATGACGGGACATGAGTGCCGGGTACTGACGAGCTTCCAAGCGACCCACGGTGGCAGCTACCCTGCCGGCGGCAACTACAACCACGAGGACGACGAGGACCTGAGTGGCGCTGCTTCGGCAGCTGCCCAGCACAGCGGCACCGAGGACCGCGGCTTCTTCAGCGACATCCTAAACCAGATTGGCCAGAAGAAGGGCAACATTGCCAGCGAGAGCGTTGATGAAACTGGTATGTCACCTTCCTTGGCCAGGCATCCTAGGCCTCCTCTTCTTCTTCCAGGCTGACAGGAAATTAGCCGCCGTGCAGAGCCACCAGAACTACTACGGAGGCCAGAGCAGCGGTGATTCCGCCACATCGGGCGGCATGGGCATGGCTGCGGCGATGCAGGCGCTCAAGATGTTCAGCGGCGGACAGTCCAGCAGCAGCAGCGGTGGCCAGAGCCAGAACCAGTTCATCGGCCTGGCCATGAGCGAGGCCAGCAAGCTGTTCGACAACCAGGCGGCACAGGGCAACGTGGCGTCGGGCGCGAGCAAGCAGTCGGCTGTGCAGCAGGCCGGTGAGATGGCGCTCAAGATGTTCATGAAGAGCCAAGGAAGCGGTGGCAGCAGCGGCGGCAGCAGCGGCGGTTCTAGCAGTCTCAGTGGACTTCTGAGCATGGCTAGCAAGTTTATGTAAGGGAGGAGTGATGCACGGCGGCAACTTTGCATGGTTGTGCGAACAGCCAGTTGTGATTGATTAGTTACCAATGAACTCGAAATACTCCGGGCGTGGCGAATTGATATGTGTACATCGATAAATCGCGGATACCCTGTATTCTGGCAAATAAAATAGCTCTACCAATGGACCAAGCACCGAAGCTCAGGCCTAGTAAAAGACCTGCAGAATACCGTGCCCCATGATGGTATTGATTGGGTACCGACGGTCCTATCTTTATGCCAGATATGAAAGCGAAGGACATTGGACAAACTTGCGTCACAGTGCTGGACTACCGCCAGGAGAAAGCGACATAAACCCATACGACTTGCTGACGAGTGGATTTTGGGGCTTGGCGAGACAAATAGACATCTTATTGTTTCTGCCCACCCTGTTACATACTGATGAGAGGGAACTATAGTCAACAGACTTCTCCGCTATAGCTGAGCAGGCAAAGTGACAGGGCTGTGCAACAAAAAGAAACGAGAATCCGGACAAGCAGGTGTGTGTATTAGTTTAGCTTAGATAGAATGGGTGAGAAGCACTCTGATGATGGTTTCTGTAAACAAGGCTATGGCTCTGATTTATATCTCTCCCGCTCTTCCTGTCGGTTTTTTATCTACTCCCTACAACCAGCCGAGAAGAAAATGATGGTAAAATCACAATATTTCATAACTGATATTTTAGGCAGATTTGTTCTTTAACGCCCCTCTTCCCCAAATCTCTTCCATTGAGGAATGCCATTTGGTCTCCTCAGCTGCGTGATCCGCCAGTGATACCACCACTAGCACTGAGCACCAGAACACAAACAATAAAACATGTGCACGCCAGCCAGCCAGCGTCTGGACGCCCAATGAGAGCAAAAAAGGAACCCACAAAGAGATCCAATCCGGCAGGTAATCACGGTTATCTGGAAGTTGTTGGTTTCGTTGCCTAGGATAGTATACTTCGTACCGTTGCTGTTCCCAAAGTTCCTCCAGAAGAAAGTAAACAGGCAATAAATACGCTACCACAAGCTTCCATCCTTCGGAGACGTAAGTATTGTCAAGTGGTAGCCAGTGAGAAGTATGCCCACTCCAGAGGTAGGGGACCAGGTTCAAGATCGCAAGAATGACCACAGGAATCAGGCTGAAAGAGCCGCCCAGGAGTGCGAGTAAGACAAGGCGTTGAGATATCAGAGCTAGCCATGACCATGCTGACACTGGGAACCAGGCGATCAGAGTTAGAACCGCTCGGTGATATGTGGCGTAAAGCTTGCTTGCCACCTGGAGCTTGACAAAGGCAAATTTTCCTGCCGAGACTTCAATGTCCACCATGAACAATCGTCGTCCAAAGACGCGTGTGGGCTTGATTTTGGCATACAATATTCCCCCATTTGGAAGAATTTCAGTGTAGTTAATATCTTGGGTCAGGGGAGTTTTATCGCATTGCTGTGTAAAACGAGCGCTTGTTCGAATGGTGTGCTCGGTCTTGTACATGCCCTCAACAGACACTCGCCATGCAGACAAGGTTAGGAAGGCGACAGGTTTTCCTTGAAACAGGATGGGTATTGCCGAAGCATCTTCTCCCTGGCCACATCGCCAGATCGACAAGTTTCTCAGAGGAAATATGGTGGCCTCGGGCTGGCCAGGGAAGCCTGGAACATTGAATCCCTCCGGTACATTTCGAATAACGAAGCCGTTTTGGACTCCCCCTCCTCGCGTGTTTTTCGAGTTGGTAGCAAGATATATGGCACTTTGATGCCACTGGTGCCAACCTCGATAGTCTATGCACCCAAGTAGGTCTGTATCGCCGCGAGCATAGAAACCGTCACGGATTTTGCGCAGAGGCACAGTGATCAAAGTGGCCACATCTCCCCGCCGTCGACACTGTAGCACGCCGCTCTCTTTACTGAGGGGCAGAGTGATGCGCAGTCCGCGGTTTGTTATCGAAAACGATGGATTGCTGTCGTCCACCTCGAATGGAACAATATCCCCAGAATGGGAAAATGCGGCAGGGGAATCGGCATGAATGCTATGAAGGCCGTGTTGCAATCTTTTGCTGTCATAGCGCCAAGCCAGAAGCGACTGGTCGCTGAAATTTCTCGCAATTTCCTGCTGCAGCCGAAGAAATGCATTGCCACCTTCGCCGTACAGCAGAGGCATGTTGACCTCGAAGATGCCCATCAGGCTGTATGCCGTATCTTCGATGCGCGTCGTTTTTCTGGCGGCGGCCCAGCTCATTCGCTCCGCTATGCTGGCTTGGTTGAGCAGTTGAGTAATGTCAATACCATGGCTGCGCAGGAGAACCTCCTTCGCTATCCCAGTCGTCTCGTTTATCAGGCCGGACAGCTCGGCTCTCCCTGATAGCGGCGACCAGTTCTCGGCGAAGAAAATTAGTTTAGACGGTGCGATGAGCTCTTGGAGTGTCCAACCTCGTGTAAACCATTTGCTGTTTCGAAACTGCGACTTGAAATTTTCCGAGCTCAAATCAACGGCTGCTCTGTCCACGGCCTCCACGTCAGACAGATAGACGTAGCAGATAGCAGCCTGCTGATACCAGCGGAACATGCTATTGATGGCTTCGGATAGTTCTGTGCTGCTCGATTTGTCGATGCAGCAGGTGTCAACCCACGCGTAGTCAAAGCCATCCTTGAATGCTCGGTCGCATGTCGCTTTGATTTTGGAGTATCCATCCTTTTCTCGCGCCGCTGTTCTTTGGATTTCTTGGAGCGTGACTTCTTCTTTTTCCCATGTGTGGGATAATATGGCATAAGCTGGTGTATTGCCTTCAAGGAAACCATCCACAACCTCTATTGTTCTTGTGTTTAGGAGACGCATAGTTTGCCGTATGGTAGTCAGGTTCGAATGTAGTACGGAGTAGGGTTAATGAATTATCACAACAACCATGCCTCAGCCTCTGGCCTACTCCCGTGCTCGCCCCACCATATAAAACCACTAAAAGCAATGAAACTGCTACGCTCTTCCAGGTCAATACCACTCTGACTGGGCTAAGATTTTCAAGATTGTCCAATGTGGTAAATCACTGCATAACTGATGCTATGACTTAAGTCCAACCTGTCGTTCATCGTTTCAGGGTCAGCCAGTCGTTTTATTTCAGCGCTCCAGAAGAGCACTCTAATTATAATGCTTTCCTGTCTAGGGTTCTTTTCTGGCTATACGGAGAGGCCCTGGAACAGCGCCCACTTGATAATGGTGGATTGAAACTACTCCGTTTCATTGTCAAACTAAGGAAGATTTTGCTTGTTCTGCCTATTGTTCTGTGCACTTCTAACTTGAGCCTCTCATATGATAATGCCTTATTTGATCGTGTAGAAACAAGGAAAACAGCGACAGCTATTTCAAACGTAGGCAATCGGATGAACCACACGAAGACAAGTTTACTTGACAACCTTCTCGAGCTCGGTCCACTTCCATCTCAAGCATCGCATTGTCGTTTATTTCAACGATATTTGAAACGTTGACGTACAAAGTTCATACTAGCCAGCTGGTGTAACGGCTCTCGCTCTTGAATCGCAAAGTCTCTGCAAGAAGAATAACAAAACAAAAGCAAAGCGGTAGAGAGATCAAAGGACTTGAACTATCACATTGTCGCCTGTTAAGATTTAATTCACTTAGCTCGTCGACCGCGTACACCCTCCTCACGCAACAATGTTGCACTCCTACCACGGTTCTGAGTAGGCACTAGAGGCTTGGTAGGACTCAAGTTTTGGTGCTGTGTTATAACCAGACACGTTGCCCTGGTTGGGATAGGCGCCATAGTGAGGCGTATTGTGGCCAAGGTGCTGCTCTCAAAGATGCATATACGTCTGAGCAGGTGCCATATGAGGGCTTCTGGAAGTTGTGGAATACTCACGGCTCGAATCAAAACCAGAACTAGCAACAACAGCAGCAGCAGCAGCAGCAGCCGCTCTAGACTGTAGGTCTGCGGCAGGAGGCCGAAAGTATTGGGGTGCAAAGTGTCCTTGTGATACAAAGGATGGCTATCGCTAAAAAAAAAATCTGCATCCTGTGCATATCCTGTGATTGTGGCCGGGGATATTGCTGTTGCTGCTGCTGTTGTTCGGGGGACAGTTCAAATTGGATCTTTTCACGAAACGAGTACCTCTGCCGGGAACATTTTCCTCCTCTTCTGAAGCTGCCATCGTGCCGTCCCAGGAAATCGCCGAACAAATTGGCTGTGGCCATGGTGGCCTCTCACAGGATCCTTTCAAGGGTACGGCGAGCAGTTTCTCGGCCTGATTTTCACATTCCGAACCGTGCACTCTGACGAGGTAATTGAGAAACTCTAAATAGGCTCTGGACACACTCTTCACACGGTCGACCTTGAAGATGAACCCTAACATCGGACTGTACAACTGGATCGTGCTAGTTTTTCTTCATTTGACTACTGTCTCTATGTGCACCACTAGCCTCTTCTCGCGCTCATATAGTGACTGTGAACCGTTGAGAGCAGACGACATAGCCAAGACTATCATCTTTGCCGTCCCGTAGAGAAAATGACAGCATTGAGGATACGCTCATCCCTCCCAACTATTAAAGTAAATTAGCCAGAGTGAGGGCTTGTGCAAACCGTTGTAGCCTAATAACCGCTATCATTTCTGTTTCACACAATTGTGAGCGACGGTATCATTTAGGTCAATAGGATCCGAAATACTTTACACAGGGAATTCCCTTCACTCGAATAGTATGGATGCTATACATGCCATGCATTCGCAAGTAATCGAAATAGACATATTCAGGCGTGGCATTCAGTTTGCTAAAAAATGACAAATCGGCTACAATACCTTTGAAGCAGTGTTATATCTAAGTAAATTTTTAGTAGAAATGGACCAGTGTATTGACATCTACTTCGTGAAGACATCTACTTTTTGAAGACAGAATGAGTGGTTCTTGTCGCGTTCGGTACGTGCATCCTTAGCATTGACTCTCCTAGAGGGTGGCACTGCTTCCATATGTGCTTACTGTAATCATCTATGTAATGGTGATCTCGACAGCGGGCAAGCTAGACAAGTATTCGTTTGTCCACAGTATGTCATTGTCCTGAAAGGAAGATCGAACATGATAGTTATGGGAATCCACCCCACGCTTGCTAAGATATGATTTGCCCTTGATGTAGGCTAATACCGCCAGACCTATTCTCTCGTAGGTTGTATCCGATCGATCACTGCGGCGGCGGAGCACGAGACTCTTCACTTGGTGGTGTCCCACTGTGACGATGATCAGGGGAAGCAGGAACACCGCACTGTCGTTCTCAAGCTGGTCCGGTCCGGCCTCGTTGTAGCCATAATCAGGCGAAAACAGGGTCACACGGATAGTGTCATCAAACAGGAACGCCTCCTTCCCATTGGTCAGGCGCTGATGCATCGTGGCCTCTAGATCGTCAAGATGACAAGGGAGCAGCGGCCCGCGTAAGGTGATGTCACTTCTAGTGAACTTTCCGAGATAGGGCTTGTCCTGCGAATGCACGTCGATGCTGACAATCGTAGTGCATTCTACGGGCTGCTCCAGCGATTCCTGGTCCCTCTATCTCACCTTCGTTCGGACAGCTTCCCACGACCACGAGGGCACACCATTTTCCCGCCAATGCTCGGGTCTCTTGTCCGCTTGGCCGGACGTACTCTGGTCGCCGACCAGCCAGACCATATCTTGCAGCAGTGTTGGCTGCCAGAGACCGGCTAAAAACTGGCTATCCGTGGCTCCCTTCTCCGTAGCTCCCTTGTCAAACCGCTCGGAGATGGATGCGAGTGCCGCCAAGCGGTCCTTATCAAATGTGAGCTGGAGCGCCGAATATGTGCTAATGAGTTGATGCCATGATTCCACCCGCGGGACCTTTTTATGTATCAATTCCAATGGCCCCATCCACTTATCTACTGGATACTCGGTGTTGCCGTTCTCACTCTCATAACACGAACGGCACTGCCAGGCCACTTCTTGATGCATATAGTACACCACGCGGGTCGACAACAACATTTCCTGCAAAACCCATCCGCGGCGTAGCAGCGGCAAATCGTTCAAGCGGCGAGAACTTGGGGCACATTTACGCGTATATACCCGCCCCAGTACCACCGTACGTAGGTCGAGATAGCCCGGGTCTCGTTGGGAATAGCAGCCCGCAGAGCCGTCGCCGGCTTTGGCAGCGGCAATTGTGATCAGTGCATTCTGGTATATGTCCGCCATGAGGACCGACTGCTCCTTCCAGTCGCCATCGCTATCTTGAATGATGCATAGCGAGTCGAGCCACAGATAGTCAATGTCCAGCCGCCGGCAAATGTCCACGGCATCCTGGAACATTTTGCTGAGCTGGGCCCACGGAATCTCACTCTGAAAGTCGGCCAAAGTGCTCTTTAGCGTCTTTATGGGACTCTGGCTTGGTCCCCAGCAGTGGCTTAGGCAATCATAGCGCGCCACCTTCACGTTCTCTCGTAGCACGACGCGGTCGTTTCGCACGTCGATGAAGCGCTTAGGTGCATACGGCTTACTGTCAGGCGTCCCGCAGGCAGTGTGATTTTCAAAGCAGTTCTTCATCCAGCCTCGGACCCTGTCGAATGTACTGTCGGAGGACGTGGACTCCCCGAGGAGATAACCCGTTTTGATCAGTGGAAACGAGTCAGGCTCGTCTGTTGCACCTACAGACGCCAAATTCAGTTACTAGTAGAATGGCATGCGGCCGTGTTTCTCCAATGACCTACCCGCGATTTTAAAGATGTCAAAGAATTTGCGACGATCAAATGTGAATCCCCATTTTTGTATAAAGAGTGCTATCGCTTCTGGGTCTTTATTGAAGTGGCTAATCGCGTTGTAACGAATACGACATGTC
Organism: Grosmannia clavigera kw1407; assembly: GCF_000143105.1. NCBI lineage: Eukaryota > Fungi > Ascomycota > Sordariomycetes > Ophiostomatales > Ophiostomataceae > Leptographium > Leptographium clavigerum. The sequence goes on along the minus strand of NW_014040560.1, from coordinate 969,091 downwards.
GGGCAGCCACTCTCAGCTCCCTTTTCTAGATCGCTTGCTGAATGTCTTGAAAATAGCAAGGGTTCAATAGCCGAAAACGGCTGGCGGCAAAGGACACAGTTACCGTCTTTATCCATCTTTCTGTTGTTGCTATGGTTACTCCGTACTCGTGTTGTTTTTGTTGTTCTTGAGAACAAGTTTGCCAAGTGAACAAGGCTGAGCTGGTGCCCGCTACATACTCGTATGTGTACCGAATATAACACGGTAATAAAAACATGTATTAATAAGCCGGACTTTATAGTAAACACTGAAAGCAAACAATATAGCAAAATACTGTACAAAAACAGTTCCTCCACAGTGGCCTTATCTATTCCACTGGCATCCCAGTCATACGAATTATCTACCGCCTCTCCGGCTTATCCCTCCTGTCTAGTCTGTGCCTCTCTTCCAGCCTGTCCCTCTCCTCCTAATCAGCCTGCGTCTCAGCCACAAAATCGGCGTTGGCGGCCTCTCGCGCTGGTGATAACCTGCGCATGCCAGCCCGCCCTAGCCTGGCTGACCCCGGTGCTGTTGCTACTACTATCATATTGTAACGCCGCCCCAGGAAGGGGACCGACGCAGGCTACGCGCAAGCCGTACGCAGTATGCGCACAGCGTATTAGATGCACATCGTGAACTAGAAGCGGTGCTGGTGGCGCAGGCTGCGTGGCGCAGTCTGCGCACAGGCCACAGCACGTGCTAGCGCACGGGCCAAGTAGAAACGGGGTCGCGCCTGTCCTGCGCACTTGGTGCGCCAGAGGTGCGCCTACGATAAAGAGCGCCTCCCGCACTCCCTTAGAGTGCAGAAGGCAAGAATTAGCTATTGAATATACGGCTGCTTCCTCCTGTTAAGAAGATACCTCCTTGCCTGCCTGACTTACCTGGCCTACCCAAGTACACCTTTAACACATATCCTTCCAGGAGACCGCCGACGGTGCCGTGGTGCCTGGTGCTACCGGTCCCCCAAACTCGTCTTGGCAGCTGGCGGCCTCTAAATAAGCAGCGGTACGGGGTACAGGGATAGAATATTCAGCTCAAAGTAGATCTTCTGATCAATTCGTGTGCTGGTTAGTCCCAGCCAGTCTCTGTGCCAGTCCATACACTAGTTACTATGCCAGTTAGCATACTACTTAGTATGCATACAGCTTTTGGACGTGTTGACCTAAGTAGGCAAGATAAGGAGTGAAAGCAATTAAAAACAAGTAACTGAAGCAAGAACAAGTACAGAGTACGAAAGGCTTGATTACATAGCATATAAACGCTATACAGAACATAGCGTAGCGGAGCTGCTAAAACGACGGCCAATGAAAAGGACGAAGACGAGCAAAAAACGGTCTACGCTAGCACCATACTACGTGCTAAATTGTTTTAACTAATACGGATCCTCCAATCTGGCCCACAGATGCGATCTTATACCCCATATGTGCTCCGTACATGGCAGTAAAATGTGGCCTGACGATCTGTTTTTTAAATGTCGCTAGAACATTTATCAAAAAAATCGGATTAATCGACAATCAAGCGTTTGGAACTCGCTCCTTTATGCTATAGGGAGACACTTGTTTTCGTACGCATGTTAGCACTTGCTGAACTCAGGAACCAGGAGAGACCAGGAACCTAAGACACAGCTGCATGTCTTCCTAGTGGCGATCACTACCGCTTGTGCTTCACTTTTCGTTGAACCCGACGCCAATACTTTACGCCTTTTACAGTGATATCTGGCAATCTAGTCTGCTTAAGCTACACTGTGTAGAGCTCAATGGTCCTGGTCCCAGCCCTGACAACACCACTCTTTCTCGTACTCTATACTTCGGTTACTATCTATGTGCTTTACTGTTCATGATCCGAATTCGTTACTTTGTGTTTGTTACATGATATTATTTGAGCACTGGTGGGCTTATTTCGCTGTAGAGGAAAGTATATATATAGGACAATTGACGTCGACATACTAGACAGCTAACAAGATCTACAAATATCTTCTGCCCGTACCAAGACGCGCGTCTCAAGCTACCTTCTGCTGCCATAAAACCCACTCGTGTTTCCGACTCCCATAGATTTGCCCCGGTTCTCAAGTCTCCTTACACAGACCGCGTCTCTGTAGGCCGCTGTGAGCCCGGCTTGGTAGCGGCATTGTAGGTGGACGTATGGACTGCTCCCGGCACATCAACGCAGACATAGTAGCCCAAGTAGAGATTTCCACAACCTGTCGTGTTGAAGTATTAGCGAAGTTCATGGAAATTCAAGGCGTACAAGATGTTGCGGACTCATACCATAATCAATAGAAGGGTTCCAGGCATAAAATTGTTGAAGCGAGATGCCATACTTCATAGCGACCCAAGAGCACGTGTCATCTGCTGCAACCAGGTGGTAGGCTGAGCAGTCTGAAGGCATACCGGTAAAGGTTGGGTAGATGCCAGACGTGGGCGTTGGCGTGGTCGAGTCCGAGGTCACGGCATGCGGCAGCGTGTAGTTGGCAATGCTGGCGGCTGCTCCGCTGACGTACGAAATGAACGTGGTGTTTGTACTCTGCTTGGGGGCAATATACGTGGCATCTGCAGTTCCAACAATGCAGTAGTCGCCAGTGGGCAGGTCTGGGCAGGTAGTCACGTTGGGGTTGATAGCCTCGAACTGGCTCAGGTTCAGGTTGTACTGGTTGGCAAAGTCCTCGCAGGTAGAGTTATCGTTGAATTTAGCCACAGTCATCTTACAGGCGACAGTCGACTGCGCGACGACGGTGGTGGCGCCAGCAATGGCGACGAGAGCAACAAACAGCATGGCGACGAGAGTACGGGAGTAGGCGAGAGATTTGATGGGTGATGGAAAGTGAAGGATAGTGAAGGATCGTGAAGAAAGCGGGATCAATAGTCGCTTAACGTATGGTGTCGAACAACGAAAACTTGGTGTATATATGCCACACTTACTCCATAGTACTTGGCCAATAAGAGCAGTGCCAGTTGTATACGATTTCCACTCCTCTTCCACTCTTTTCACGTTCCTGATCGGAATGGAGAGAAAAAAGACACCCTAGTCAAAAAGAGAACAGCTCTCGGCGAGAGATGTCCAGGGATCGAGATGGAGCGAGTGTACGGAGCACCTTCCCATCTCATTTTCTACCAGCCGAGAAAAGAACGGATCGGCGCACATTGTTCTTGCAGATAGCCAGCCTCCGTGTAATCCCTGTATGCTGATCCACTCGCAATAGCGTAATAGGAAACTGAGTCCGAAATATCAGCCGCACGTGCCAGACGAACCGTATCTTACGATGTTAAAAAGAAATACACCCTATAATTTTGTAGCGCTTCACTCCGGAAAGCCCGCTAGGTACGGAGTAGTCTTACTCGTGTGGATTTCGAAATGAGACGTTTGAGTAAAGACTCGGTGGCCCGACCAGATTGCCCCGCAATAAGTGACGGTTACAATCATTGTACGTCGTACTCCGTGCCCCTGAACTAGCCCTTGTACGAAGTAGAAGTTGGCTTACCATATCTCGACCGGTCGAGTGCTGGTTGATCCAACTACCGCTTGTCTATGGTCATTCTCTCTCCCAACTCTCTCCTTCTCTTTTGCCTTCTTTTTTATCGCCCGCCCCCTCGTTCTTAGCGTTACCTTTTTTGTTTCTTTGGCAGACAAATTCTTTACCATGACCGTTTCGACCGCCATACTCTGTGTGGCCTTTGCCGCCGTCGCCAATGCTGCGACATACCCCCAGACTACTGAAATTGACCTAGTCTTTCCGCGCAATGCCACCTATGCGCCGACAGATATGCTTCCCATAGTCATTGCTGTGCAAGACCCTACTCTGGCCGCGGTTCTGCAGCCGTACTTCGACATTGAAGTGTGGTACTATCGCACAAACAGACAACCCGCTTCAGGTCCCTTGATCACGTTTCCTACCGTCAACTCTTCGCAATCAGAGCCCCTCTTCCTCTATTCGTACGTTGCCAACCTTACGGCCGGCTCTTACAAAATCGACCTGGGCGTTACCATCGGCAATTGCTCAGACAACGCGAGCGTGTCCACACCTACTACCTACAACGACACCGGGTTTGGCCTCGTATTCACTATTGCAGACGGCGGCCAGGCTGTGGATCTCGTCTCGGCCAGCGCCTCCGACGTGTGCGCTAACGCTTCCGACTGGAGCCTTACTTGGAATGTGACGGCCACGCCCAAGGCAACCACTGGCGTACTGACCGGCGGTATCAGCACGTGTGCGGTATTGTCAGAGGAGAAGCCGTGGCCCGTAGCCAATCCATGCGGTGCAACCGTTGACAAGGCAGCTGCGGCAAGTATTCTGGCTACGTTGGAGTCCTGGACCTGCGCCACAAACTGCACGAGCAGTGATAAGAAGAGCACAGCTTCGGATCGTCTGTGGAAAGGAACAGCCGCTGTCTGGGCATCTGCTTTGTTGGTTGTGGTACAATTTCTGTAATGTGGATCTGAACGCCACGCCCCCCCCCCCCCCAAAAAAAAAAAAAAAACCCTGAAAGAGCTATAGTATCACGGTGGTAGTCTGTAACCTAGAAACTTGTCTTATTGCAATTCACCAGCGAGATGCTGTATTCTCTTTCAGCACGTTCCCAGTCTTGTGTCAGTGTTTCCGCTTCTCCGTTATTAGGCGCCGCACTTTTTTTCATTCCCTTTCGGCCGGTCATGCTTGTCCGCGACCCACACCGAGATCCGTTATACGAAATGTAGCTTATTAAGAGATACTGTCAGGGTACAAGGTGGAGGCAAGAGAGGGACAGCACTAATGGACTTGCGTATATAATCATACGTGCTTCTCGTGAAGATTTGTGACCTGTCCTTTGACAAAGAGTTTTTCCAAGGATCGCGGGAAGAGCGGAGAACCGGAGCCGGATAAAGGAATGCATAGGAAAACGCAGCCGTACTAAGCGGAGTTGTGGTAAATAAGATGTTCTCTAAAAAGCAATTTTCTTATCACACTGGAACATTGCCAGGGTGTTCTCGCGGCGCTTTAGGCAACCCCTACCAATTCAGTGTTAACGCATCTGCCCATCCGTAGCCCGTTCCATGTATGCGTGGGTATTTTACATGCAGTGCGAGCATCCTTCGGAGTACACTTCCAGAGTAGGCATCTGCAGGGGAGAATGCAGGATTGCATCTTGCAAGTGCGGGAAATGAGGAAACGAGGGTCATGATGGGGACAACGTCCTCTGGCGGCATTCTTTTCCTCTTCTGTATGCAGCAGTTATGTCTTAGGGGCAGGGGGGAGTGGGGACGCTCGAACAGGAAAGTGTGTGTTATGTCGGGCGAGGATGATGAGGCAGCTTCATCTGACTTCTGTCCTGGGTAATACATATATCAAGAGAGAGAACTGAGAATTTTCCGTCTGTTTCCGGAGTCAGCAGGGGCAGCGGGTTTTCAAGTCTTCTTTCATGCCTTATATCCAGTGCACATCATACCGAAAAAGATCCGGCTGTCTCGACCGATCGGTTGATTAATGCGTCTTGTTTCTCTTCCCCAGCCCTTGCTTTGTTGTTATTGGACCTTCCCTCCTCTCGTCCATGCCGCTATCGTGGTCCGGCCTTGTCACGGCCGGGCTTGTGGCCAGTGCCGCGGCGGTTCATAGTAACCTCCGGCAAGCAGCTAGTCCGAGCTATGCTGGCCACAACGCCTGCCCTTTGTCATGTGCCGAGTCGGGACCCAGCCCGGCCAACTGGACAGCATACGGCAATATCAAGCAGGCGCAGCGGTGCCAGCAGACGGTATACTACCACTTTAACATCCATGGCAAGGTGGACGATGCCTCGGCATCACAGCTGGTGTTTGCTTGCACTGCTGACGGCCCGGCCGCATTTTCGTCTCTTCCCTCAGACGCCACTACGCACAAGACCTTTGCTGCCGAAACGACGACGCTGGACGCGACATATGCCGTGACCCGCTGGGCGAACTTGGCAGCTACCGGGGCTACAGAGGACCTGCGCAACACAACAGACAGCATGCTCGGCTTTCTCGACAACGGCTATGGCACGACATCGAACACGTCCGCCTCGCCCTTCATCTTCTTTGCGCAGTCGCCCGGCTCTACCGTCGGCATGTACATGGGTCGGGCCGTAGACGGCGTGTCTACCGGCACGGCAGCCCTGGAGGGTCTGCTGAACCTGCTGGACGACCACTCGGCGGCGGAGTATAGCGGTGTGGCCATGCAGCTCTGCGGCTCCTTGTTTGATGCCGACCACATGGTCGGCTATCTGGCCACAGCCAACCGCTCTTTTGACGTAGTGCAGGAGGCGCTCCAAACTTGGGACAACGGAACGTGCCTGCCGTACATTGCGTCGGAGTCGTTCCGCACGACGGCCTCGTTCACGTCTTCGCTCCTGTCCAACGACACTAGCAACTCGACCCTCAATTCGCGCGCTGCTCCCTATCATCGTAACGGCCGGTCCTCGCAGCTGGTGGCTCGCGACGACTGCACCGCCATCAAGGTCGTATCGGGCGACTCCTGCTGGGCGCTGTCCCAGAGATGCGGCATCTCGGCAGCCGACTTTACAAAGTACAACCCGGAAGCCAACCTATGCGCGACACTTACGCCCGGTCAGCATGTCTGCTGCTCGGCCGGCACGCTTCCCGACTTCAAGCCCAAGCCCAATGCGAACGGGACGTGTGCCACGTACACAGTGGTGGCAGACGACTCGTGCTCGGCCATCGGTGCGGCCTACGGGCTGACAAACGACGATATCGAGGGCTTCAACACCAACACATGGGGCTGGAATGGCTGCAGTCTGCTGTACGTCGGCGCCAACATTTGTCTCAGCTCTGGCGACCCGCCGATGCCGGCAGCACTGGCAAACGCCTTGTGCGGCCCGCAAAAGCCTGGCACGACCGTCCCAACGTCCGGCACGCACAACCTCAGCAGCCTGAACCCGTGTCCGCTAAACGCCTGCTGTGACGTGTGGGGCCAGTGCGGCATAACAAAGGAGTTCTGTACGGACACAAATACTGGAGCGCCCGGCACGGCCATGTCCGGCACGAACGGATGCATCAGCAACTGCGGCACAGATATTGTGCAGGGCAGTGCGCCAGCACAGTTCATCAAGCTGCAGTACTACGAAGCCTTCGGCATGGACCGTGATTGCTTGTATCAGGACTTGTCGCAGTTGAACCTTTCGGAGATGACGCACATCCACTTTTCGTTTGCGTCGATGGACTCGGACTACCAGATTTCAGTCGGCACCAGCGAGTACGACAAGTACGAGTTCAATAGCTTCACCCGTCTGGGCGACAGCGTACACAAGGTGCTGACTATTGGTGGCTGGGCCTTCTCGACTGGCTTGAGCACGTACCAGATCTTCCGTGATGGTGTGAAGCCAGAGAATCGCGAGGCCATGGCTAAAAGCATCGTCAGCTTTGTGACAGACAACAATCTGGATGGTATTGACCTCGATTGGGAGTATCCAGGGGTGAGTGTAGATAAGGGCCGGCGGCAAAAGATAGGGTTCTTTGATCATCTAACCTGTCTATTGTCTGATAGGAGCCCGACATTCCAGGAATTCCTGCAGGTAGCAACGACGAGGGCGACAATTACTTGGAGTTCCTCAAGGTGCTTAAGAACATGATGCCAAGCGGGAAGACTGTGAGCATAGCAGCGCCGGCTTCGTACTGGTACTTGAAAGCGTTCCCGATCAAGGATATTTCAGACGTTATCGACTACATTGTGTTCATGACGTATGACTTGCACGGACAAGTGAGTCTTTTCTTTTTTTTTTTCTTTCTTTTTTTTTTTTTTCTTTCTTTTTGTTCCCCTCTTCATTTTCCCTCCAGCATTTCTAACTACCCTAGTGGGACGTGGGCAGCAGCTGGTCTCAGGAAGGCTGCGATAACGGCAACTGCCTACGCAGCCACGTCAACCTGACCGAGACGATGACGTCCTTGGCTATGGTGACCAAGGCCGGCGTGCCCTCCGGAAAGGTGATTGTGGGTGTCAGCAGCTACGGCCGTTCTTTTGCCATGTCCACCGCCGGCTGCTACTCGACTGGGTGCACCTTCACGGGCACATCGACGGTCTCCTATGCCACTGCCGGCGTGTGCACCAACACCTCTGGCTACATCTCGGACGCGGAGATCTACGACATCCTCGACGGTACCGACGGACAACACCTGCGGAGAGCGGAGGACGGTGGTCATCGACGCATCGACCGCAGCCGCCGGCGCAGCGTGTCATCTCGGGTCAACCAGTACTTTGTCGACAGTGACAGCGATAGCATCATCATGGTGTACGACGACATCCAATGGGTCGCCTATATGGACAACGACATCAAGAAGGCTCGCAGCAGCAAGTATGCCGGCCTCAACCTGGGCGGAACCACCGACTGGGCCAGCGATCTTGAGACCTTCAATACCGCTCCCAACAACTATGCCAACTGGGCCGCTTTCCGGGACGCCGTCAAGACAGGCAACTTTGCTGGCGCAGGCTCCAACTCCATGAACCGCACCGGCAACTGGACTGAGCTCACCTGCACCACCCCGGCTGTCGCCGACGCCGACAGCATCACCGCTGCCAATCGCTGGCTCGACCTGGGCTGCCCAACAGCCGTGGAGGAGGCCGTCCAGGCCTGGGCTGCCCAGCTCGCGGCCAATGCGGACAATTCCAACCAACATTTCACGTCCACCGTCGCCGACTTCTTCCACCTAGGCGAGAGTACCAGCTGCGGCGAGATGTCAGCCACAGGCTACTGCACGTCGCCAATAACCTGCCAAGCGGTCGCCAATGTCAACGGTTCGGGACCAGCTGCGTACGAGATCTGGAACTCGTTTGTGTTTCTGCATAATGTGTGTGCACGTTCACTCCTTGTCCTCACGCAAGGCTGCTGGGAAGACCCTTCTTCTGCGGCAGTCTCTCCACGGCAGTCCTCTCCGATGTATTTCACTAACAGATATTGTTTTATTCCAGCTTTACTACAACCACTGGTTCATTATCGAGGACATGGCTGCAGTCGACATCGGCCTCCATCAAGACGCTTTCGTCGACACGTTTGCGCCCATTCCGCCAGATAATACACAGAATATCCTTAACCTGATTTTGGCTTTTGTCGGCCTCGCTGGCACTGTTGGTGTCTCCTCTCTTTTCAACTCAGGTGAGTCTGGTCCCCCTTGGAAGGACATAAAGAGATAGCGTGAAAACCAGCTGACCGTCTCCCCAGTGCTCAAGAGCCTGCCGTACTTCACCACCGACTTTGGCAAGGTTGCCTTTGACAACTACAAGGACATTTCCTTGGCTCTGGTCAGCTTTGGTGTCTCTGCCAGTGGCGACTACATTCAAGCCAACCAGGCCAAGTGGACGGCCGAGTCCCAGGATAGCTTCAAGTCCTTTATGGGTGACACTATGGTAGCCTGGCAAGACTCCACCGCGAATACGCTGAAGGTGCTGTTTAACGGCGAGCCCGACAGCCTGTCGCTGCTGCAATCGGTCATTGCTAATGGCCACTTCATCGCCGGTGGCGATCCAGAGACGCATATTCTCTCATCCCCTGGCTATACCATCGACGACGACGACGCCTCGTATATGCGAGGTAACGTCACCCGCAGCTACTACGCCTACATGATTCCCTCTATCTGGTCGGCCGTGGGAGACAATGCCTTCGTGTTGGACACGCAAAAAGGCTGCGACGCCGACCGGTCTACTGTCTATCTGCCAGATGACGCTGCGACCTACTGCTACGACGGTACGATGTACGGAATTGTTTACCCGCACGGCTATGCCCAGTCATGCTCCAGTTCCGAGACCGGAAGCGTATGCACTAAGAAAGCCTTTTCCAATCCCCCCGGCATCGATTCTCTCGACGGCACCCAATGGGGTGGTGTGACGGTTGAGGACTTGGTCGTCGGGTAAGCACCTTTTCAGCATCCTTTCTCTTTTCCAGCTTCCCATTCTGTTCTCTCCTTCTGACACAACCGACTAGCTCTGTCCGCACCTATATGCAGAACAACAATCAAAATGGTGGCCGCACCGCCGATCCGAGCGATCCAGGGTCGCTCGAGGACCTCATGAATGGTGACATCACAACGCCGGGCTATATCATCATGCCCGTGTGCTCGGCCGAGTACGCCTGGGCAAACTGGAAGGCTCACGGCGCCAAGCCGTCGGGCGTGAACTACTGGCCATGCGGCGTCTACCCGTCGCCCAATGATTGCCAGACCTCGTCATTTACCGACCAGACCAGCAGCGCCTCGCCGACTGTCGAAGACTGCATGGGCATCGCCAACAATATCAGAGGCACTCAAGGCCAGTGGACCATTCAAACGGCCGGCAAAGCGCAGCACAAGATCGCGTCCTATGGCAACTGCAAGTTTGGCGTCCAGGCTACCAACCTGCACGGTGATATCAGCTTCAAAGTCGGCGCTCAAGACATTGTCGACATCATCACCAATGCCGTCAGTCTTTACGGTGCCAGCGGCAAGATTGGGGCCAAGGGCTATATGGACTGCGATGGCAACATCAGCACGCAGGACATGGAGTGGGGCATCTACTAAGCAGAAGGCAGGCATGCCAAGCGCCATGTATATTTTCTAATCGTTCTAAAGGATAAATCTGCGCTTCGTACATGTACCCATACTATGTATCCAATCCACGCCGTACACCAGTTAAATACATACATCCGGATTTGATTGACCCGTGTATGTCCTAGATCCGTACAGCATACCTTGAATCGTTGTGTGCTCTCGTCACTATCAGCTCTACATTGACCTGCCTATAGGATACGGCCAACCTGCTAGCGTAATTCATACAGATGTCATCTGCGAGCTGCATGATCTTTCAGTGGCCTGCGCCACACTCTATTTCATCGCACGGCACAGCTTTCTGCAAGTCGGACCCCGCCAAATCCGTCAGTGACCGATCACCAATGGAGATTACTGTGGGTTGTTCACTTCCACAAAGACATATCGAATTTGGATGTACGAGTGTCACTTACAACCATGACCGTCTAGTGCTGCGGCTACGATGCTACTGCCACAATATTACATAACTTCGGAATGTAGTCAAGAGCAAATCAATAGGCCGGCTCCTGATAGATACGACCAAGACCGCAGAATAGAGGACCACTTGAGTACGAGAATGAGGGCATTGACGGCAGTGCTAACGAGGAGGAATATGTAATATGTGTTACTTGGTACAAAATGGCTTGGCAAATTGTTCGGGCTGTCACAAAGTCTTCGCGTCCACATAAATTGTATTAACGCTTGTAAATATACACTTAGTCTCTCTATGTTTATTCTGAGTTTGAAACCGCTAAATAAACAACGGCAGCGGATCGACACCTTTTGGGCCGTTGCCGCGAGCATCCACGCTAGAGCGAAACATCGCCACTTACTCCAATTCTGCGACAAAAAGCGTTGGATATATTGGGGTACAGTCCCAAGACTAACATTATAATTGACAGCCGCGACACTAGCACATAAAATAAAGTGGTGGTAGCTTACCTAAGCGCGCCCCCTTGAACACACCTATCCTTTGTCACAAGATGGTGCAAATAGTCTCCTTCAATCCTAAATTAAGTGAACGTCGGACAGTGCCTAGCCCATTGGGCTAATCTGGTGGTGCATTTCGGAGTAGAACTACACCGACGCCTTGCTAAACAAAACAGCTTACCCTTATCTTAATAATCCGTATATCGTGAGCGTACGGTTCCTACAAACGTTAGACGTCATCGTCGTTACTTTTATACATGTGTCTCTGTTGCTCGACTGCCTTCCCTGATGCTTCCCACCCCCGTTCCCTGATTGTTGTTTTGGGATATTTCTCCGTTATCGATCGATGGCTTAGTAGCTAATGACTTGGCGTCTGACCTTATACTTTCTGTTTCCTGGTTGCTCACTAGTTGTTCTGGCCCGATTCTATTTACATTGGAACTTGACCAAGGAGCTGCGAGTGTCGGCCGTTTCTGCAACTGGGGTATATTCTGGCTTTGCAACGTCCTCTCGATTTCTGGCAGCTCATTTTGACCCAAGATATATGACACCAGGAGTTGTCTATCGTGAGGGATGTCAAAAATATCGCAGATATCGACAGCTAGATTCAGGGTGCTGAGACCAAGATAGAGACCCTTTTTTGGCACATAAACGTTAAGAGCACCATCCTGAAGGATGGCAGCGGCTGATCTATCAGTGGCTTTGCCCCAGTACGCTTTCCGACCGGATTGAAGTCCAAATCGTAATGAGCTGATGTCTAGACAGACAACTTTGATTTCCATGCTTTGTAAAGGGGGACATGGGGCTGCTTTCTGGTCCAAATCAGACGATCTTCCTGCCAGGCTGTGAAGTTATGCATGAGAAAGTGGACATAAAAGGAAGACGAGAAGAGACAACGATGTCTGCGAGAAGCCGGACTCGGCCAACCTACCGATCAATGTATACGGCCCTTTCCCTCCACCAGGCGGTATATTTGGTGCTTTCCTTTGAGTCCTTTTTGTTGCCCTCTTTGTCTTTTTTACTTTCCTTCTCCTTTTTGCCCGTCTCCTTTGGATCTGTTCGGGAGATTGTCAGGCTAGTTCTTGACAGCCGTCGTTTCTCCAGCCCAAGAGCTGAGAGTAGAGCATCGAGGTTCACCGTGTGTCTGAGAGCAGGGGCAAGCAGGGGTACGCTTGTGAGAAAGGCATTGTGCAAAATATCACGGTCTGCAATGAACCACTCGTCGACGCCTGCTGCAGTAGCGAGCTTGGTAAAACATCGTGTCGAGTTTGCCGGCCGGATTGGCAGCATTGGAATCCGCTTGAGCGGTTCTAGGTACTCGTCCTTGTCCAGACCCTGTTTGTCCAAGTCTCGAATTCTGATGTCCATCTCGGCGAGAAGGCTGGCTATATAGCTCAGTGAATCCTCTGTTGCAAAGCTGGCCATGTCGACGCCAGCTAGATGCTCAGCTTCGTATCGTAGTCGACTCAAGTTCCAATGCTCATCAATGCCGAGCACTTGCACAAAGAACCGATAGTAGCTTGTATGGTAGTAGTCCGCAAGTTGAAACACGTAACGCGGGCGGAAATCGCGAGTCCCATACCAGATGCACTGGTCTGCGCGAACCCACGTGGCTGTCCGGCCAAAGGAGGCAGGGAGAAATATCAACTCTTCGGCCTGGAATCGAGCTCTATTCAAGAAGTCAGTGGGCAGATCATTCAGGCTCTGAACGTGCTTAAAAAGCGGAAATGCAGTGGCATACTTTACATCGTCTTGTGCTTTACTCCGATCCTCTGTTCTCTGGCAATAGAATAGGAGTTCTGTGTACACGGATCCGATCCGCTTGTGCATCCGGACGTCATCCGTACTTGACGTATCCTTGAGGGATGACAGGCACCGCAGCCAATCTCCAACGGCTGCTCGTGACTTCACCCCCAAAATGGGAAGAAAATCCCAGTCGTGTCTGGAACTGATCTGTATTGGCAGAAAAGGAAAGACCACAACATCAGTGAGATTGTACAGACCGGTTGATGGCAAGAGCGTCTCTTTCAATGGGCGATATTGCGAGTCTTGGCAGCGTATTTTAGTGTTGACGATCTCATCCCATAGTTTTTTCTGAAAACCAGGCTTGTCCGGCGTCAGGACGTCGGAGTATTTTCCCCAGTGTTGGCGAAGCAAGTTTAGAAACTCGCTGGAGTTGCACTTCTGAGCCACATATGCCATCTCAGGCGAAAGGGACAGACAAATGCCGTCAGATACGGCAAGGCGTGCAGATTTTGGCATATTGAAAACCTTCTCCATCCAGTCCAGAAAGTCGTCACCTTCTTTATCAGGAAATTCGGTCTTGTAACTGCTATGAAGAGCAGAAACAGAGAGACGATAGCCGCCCATCTCAAGGGGCCTGGCAAAGGTCTCGGATGCGAGTTGGGGGGTTTCGTTGGTGGCGACCCAAACATCTTTCGGGATCGAGACCCTCGTTCTGTTCCGAAAAAGAAACGAGAGGTGCGACACCAAATCCTTGGTGGTCCATTGAGAGAAGTTGGCGCGCTTCAGGTTGGCACTGGCATGCTTTTCCTTGATCGTTTCCGCAATCATGCGAGTTTCCTCAGATACGTACTTGGCGCCGTATGTTTCAAACAATCTTTTCCTCCGCTCATCCCGAGTCGCAGCTTCTGGAATCATCAACAGCCCGACACCTTGAGGCAGCAAGCTGGTGCTGCCGTCCCTTTCGGTGGCGAAAAAGATGTTGTTCCGACCACTGAGGGACGATATCCACGGAGCAACCCCACCCTCCACGGGGATGATGTCGAGACTTTTCGAGTATAGACATAGTTCGCTGTCGTTGTTGAGCAGATCTGCGAGATGGATGTGCCAGTCCTCGTCTTGCAGTGCGAATTCGGCAGATCTTGTAAAGGTGCGCAAGTCGCCCCAAAACCGAATCGGTTCAATCTCTTGGACGCCGATGAGTCCGATTAGCTCAGAGCATCGATCATCGTACTCGTGCGACAAGTAGGTAGACCTGGCGACAATGCTCGGGACCGGCAGCTCTCGGTTTGGCCCAAACCGCCATTTCGCTGGAAATCGGACAAGCGTTTCGTCTTCCGGACACACAAGCCTCCCGACATCTGTCCGCAGAACAAGGCACGGCCTTAGCTTGTCGAGAATCTCATACATGATGCTCTGGAAGAAATGCCCGGAGCTCGACGCCCAATAGAGGAGCAAGGGCCAGGAATAGCATAGCTGCGAATCTTCCTTGTTGAGCAGCTCGATTGCTTCGACAAACTTGTCCGAGATTAGTTCGCGAAGCTGTCGATTCCACTCGGAGTCGCCGTGAATGTCTTCTCTGTTTGATGTCAAGACAAAGTCGGCATTGATCGCAAACTAGTGCACGGTTCACACTTTTTTTAGCAAAGCGGCGAGACAGAATCAGGGCAGTCTTTTAAATACCTTCAGCCCATAGTTTCTTATAGGCAGACATGCATACGCTTTCTCGTCTCGGCAGACGACCTCCTGAAAGTCCTCACTAACGGGGAAGGCTAGCTTGATGATCGAGTCGGTCTCGTCTTGGTGACTAGATCTCGCCACAGAGAGGTTCACGTGGAAGCAGAACTGCTTGTAGCAGAGAAGCGTCGCGCGATTTCGGATGATCCTGATGTGACTGACATGGTTGCCGACAAAGTCCTCGGACCGGAGGAACAGCGTTTTCCGAACGCCATCCACGGTGGTGTTGATGTGCTTGAGCTTCTTGAGAAAGATGAGGTTGGCCGGTTCGAAGTGGGCCAGAGCAGTGCGGACATCGTGTTTGCGCTCCGGGATTATTTCCAGATACATGTACGTGCCGCCATCCTCAGTGTTGCTCCCGTCGGGAAATGGGGCCAGAGAGACTTCGGGCTTCAGCGACGAGCGACGGATCTTGAACCGGTAGGGGTCTGATACGACCCAGACGGTGTGGGCAACGCGAAAGACGGCCTTGAAGCCAACGCCCTTCTCGCCGGTAGCCGTGCGCAGGGCGGCCTTTGCGCTGCTGTTGTTGTCGCAGACAGCATCGACATCCTTGGCCGAAAAGCCTCGCTCGTTGCAGTGAAGCCGGAAGTGCCCGTCGGCCGTGTGGGTCATGGTGAGCGTCGGGTCGGCATCGTCGTACGTGTTCTCGTCGGCATTGTGAAGAAGCTCGAGGACGAAGCGGTGTGAGTTTGTGCTCCAGTCTTGGACTCTGGGAGCATTCGAGAGAAAGCTGGCATCAGCTAAGGCTGTCCCGCTGGAGACATTCGCGCATTACTAGCGAGGGGCTTACAGTTCTAATATTATTGCTAAACTGCTCTGGGGATCCTCGCTCTTTGCGATAGTGCCGATCTGATTGCGGCTGCCTTCACTTGGATAATATGCCTCTTTGAGCGCCAGCGCACGAAGAATAAAGTCCATGGCTACCAGGTAGCCCAGTAAAGGAGCGAAAGCGGTGCCAGCACATGCGTTGCAAGGAGGAGCATTGGTTTCTTAGACAGTTGCGGATATGCCAAACTCGGGGGTTTCGTCCAGAGCTATTGCTGGACTCATCGGGAGACGCATCCAGAAAAGCAATTGACTAACGCCTATGACTGCAACAACAATCGGGGAAAGGCCCAGAGAATGCTCCGTACCTTATTCTATTATTATATATACTGCGGGTGGGCTACGTCGTAAACGAGTGCTCCTTGCTGCACGAAGACTCACCGCATCGTTGATGCTTCCTTGTGAAAAGGAAAGGCCCAATTTAACTTGCCACGTCGCTGGCTGTTGAGCTGTCAAAAGCCACTAGAGCGGTGGTAAAAGAGGGACCCCCTGTCACCATCGAGGCCACAGGGTAGCCGTGCAGTCGGCAGTTGCCAGGTCAACTTCCCAGGTCAACGCCCAAAAGAGGGTCCCAGACGAATCAAAGAACGAGTGGAGAAGGGAAAGTTATAGCAAATTTTCTGGGAGTGGAGAAGCCCGTCTGGCTGAAAGGAGTCGGGTCGACAGGCCGCCCTCCCCTAGTCAGAGATTGAGGAGTTGTTCAGGGTGTGCTGTCTGCACGCCGTAAGATACGTCGTATCTTCCGGGGCGTTGAAGTACAGCAAGCTCCACGTACTTATGCTCGTCAGAATGTACTCCGTACGGAGTACTCACAGGGCGCCATATCAGGTACATGCAAACAACGACACGTGAGATCTCGGGGCATCTCCCACTCGCCTCCTTTGATCTCCATAGAAATACAACCTCGTTTCCAGTGCCTTTCCCTGATGAGAAAGCTCCATCTATGAAGGAACAGGGTCACGCACTGAAATAACAGTGGCTCAGGGCTAAAGTTGACCCGCTCCGACTCAAGTCACATGATCTGAAAGAACTCGTAATGCGCTAAAACACTACCGAAACACTGCTGGAAAGCACACTACGGTTAGACACGGCGGCCACTATTTGTACAGATCCGTACAGCGAATATAACACAGGAATACGGAGTACAGAGTACCGACCCACCTTATATAGGCCAAAAAACGCAGCAAAGCCAAAGGCACCGGCCTACAGAGTACACTGCCTGTTTAAAAGCCGCCAGCTGGCAAGACGAATACAACACACTAGACGTGCCAACAATGGCACCATGGCGGCAGCGGCGGCCCTAAGCTTAGCCTATACATACAGACAAAGGCTATTCCAGAGGATACAATACTAGTAGCAACAGCACCAGGATTAGCCAGGTTAGGGCGGGCTGGCATATGCAGGTTATTACAGGCGCAGACTTGTAACATAGTTTAGAAGCAGGCTTGTTATCAAGAGGAGAAGGCGAAGGTTATAGGTGGCAAGAGAGTCGATAGAGCATTTGCTAGGCGGACTTGTAGATTAAGCCACTGTAGAGAAACTGTTTTTTGTGTAGTAATTCGCTATGCTTTTTATTTTCTGACAGCAGTAAAATCTGCTTATTAAGACGTGGCGTTATTTCCGTGTTTTATTCGCTCGGCGGATCCGTACAGATCGTGGCCGCCGATGGACACCAGCATGATTATTTTGGTGATACGAATTCTTCCTGGCGCATTCCTCTTGCCACTGTTTTCCTTGGGGTAGCAGATCCCACATTTCCAATAGCTCCCATTTGTTGGCAACGTCCTCTACCCAGACATAAAGATCTTGACGCCCATCAGACGACACAGTATTGGACGGCTGCCGAAAACTCGACATAGCAGATTCCACATCCATTTGTGCTCCCGATTTCCACCTGGTACGTGAAAACCAAGATTTTGACAAAACTCCGGATTTGGTTATCGGTATGCTGGGTGGGCTAGCGTTCTTGCTGTAGTCATTTTCCACGAAAGCAGTGATTTGCCGCTGCATGGGTTTTCTGTGGTAACCGACGTCAGTGCCAGGTGAGAGGCCGAGACGGCTTTTCTCTTGACGCTCAAAGGTTGGCTCTGCTTGTACTGAGACAACTGACGAGGTCACGGTGCTGTCTTTATCACCCGTAACAAACGGTGCCGTTTTTATGCCGGAATTTTTCACTCCATATATCGGATTTGTATTCAGATC
Source organism: Grosmannia clavigera kw1407 (assembly GCF_000143105.1). Classification (NCBI taxonomy): domain Eukaryota; kingdom Fungi; phylum Ascomycota; class Sordariomycetes; order Ophiostomatales; family Ophiostomataceae; genus Leptographium; species Leptographium clavigerum. The sequence continues at coordinate 951,139 of NW_014040560.1, read as the reverse complement.
CTCGGGCCAATGCGTCCAGGATGAGGGGTATACTGAGATCTTGGCATGCAGCCGAGAGGTTATCCAGCAGTCTCGCGTCTCATTGTCGTCAGAGGTCGGAGTACCGGTCAAGCCCCTCCAAAAATTTGAGTCTTCGCATCCGAACCTATAGGTGACGAGGACAGTGGCAATAATCATGAGAAGGGCAGTGTAGATTTGTGCAGGCAGATCAGCCATTCCCAATGAAAGAATGTGGACGGTAAATGCTACCCAGCCGACCCAGCGGGCGAAGAGGTACAGGCGCTCGTTGGGAATGTCAGGTTGCTGAGTAAACACGCCACCCATCAGGTAGCGTGGTCCTTCGATCGTGATAGCTTTGGAATCGTCTAGTATGACGAGGCAGTAGGCAATTTCGCTGGTTCCGTACTTCCCGCTTTTCATAGAAGTCTCTATGAGGCGGTCAATACCGGCACGGTTTTGAATAATGACAATTTCTCTGACAAGGACGGAGACGATCATGGCCATGGTGTTTGCGAAGCCGAACCAGTCGTCGGAGCAGATGGTAAGGATGAGCAGCATGCCGTCGAGGACGAGGCCGACAGCCATGGATGGGAGCCAGAAGGTGAGAAAGCGGCTTTTCGGCTGCTCTTCCAGCAGCTCTTCCAGCAGCTCTTCCGGCTGCTCGTCCGGCTGCTCGTCCGGCTGCTCGTCCGGCTGCTCGTCCGGCTGCTCGTCCGGCTGCTCGTCCGGCTGCTCATCCAGCTGCTCTTCCAGCTGCTCTTCCGGCTGCCTCCTCGTCGGATCACCCGCTACGATCCACTCGACCTTGGTGCGCGTCTTGTGGAAATTCTGGGCCTTCATCCAGCGGGAGAACCAGCCGGCTAGCTCGGTGGTGGTGACACCGGCCGAGATGTTGTACATGCGGTAGCCCGGCTTCTTCTCCGTCAGCTTGTCGCTGGCAACGACATATGCTCCTAGGAGGGGGAGAAAGTCGAGCCACGAGCTCTGGACGAGGCGGCCGATGCAGGCATCCACTTGGTCGGCGCCAAGGAGGGTGACGAGACCAAGGGCATCAATGGTAAGGTTATGACGGTTGGCCCAATTGGCCAGAGACGACACGGCAGCCCTCCAAGGATACATTGTGGATGCTCTCTGGCTGATGTGTTATTGTCTTGCTGCTGTCAAACTTGACACGGTGGGAGGACGGTTGATGCCCAATATGAGCACTAATGTGAGAGATTCCGTGCATCCTGTCTCAGGAGGCTGCTCGATGCCTTGTGATTTATACCCATCCATTGAGCCCGGAACAGGCTGTCTAGGCTATGCATGATGCATGGAGGACTGAACACGCTGGCAGCGCTAATTATGCAGTCAGGCTGCAAGGCGCAATTGTTGTGCTTGTAGATAGCGAATGGACTGTCCGTTCATTCATCGTAAGACCACAGCTCTGAGTTAGGTACCAATGCCATCAGACGCCTTTGTTCCCCATGGCGCAGTCCGTTGATAGCCACTAGCCTGCGTTTGCTTTGCAAAAAGCTTACGCATCCGCCTATTTGTGATGACCGGAAGACGGATTCGATAGAAGCCACGGCTCCTATTTCAGCCCCAAAGGGGTCCGTGCGCCGCCATAAACACTGCTTCACAGGGAGTAACCAGAAAGTGTAGAAATTGTATCCGTGACTCGCAAGTTACATTATACGTTGATTATACTTCGGAATTGGCAACCCATAATTTGTACCGTATAAAATTGGTATCTTAGCAGGCAGCAGTGCACAATCGTGGCGCCGTCTCGTAGCTAACCGACAATCATAAAATAGTGCTGTGTGAAGTATTTACTATAGGTCGAATTTGTGCTCTATCAAGAAGATGGCTAATTGGCTGTCAAATAAGGGCGAGAAGTCACGAATTTGAGTCAACTAGAAATGCACATGTTGCGCCTTAGATCGGTAGCTTAAATATGGAGTAATCGACAATAGATGACGCCGTATTGGGTCGAAGGAAGATGGTCGACAGCCAGTTGAACGTGCACGGCAATTTTGATGGCATACTCCGTACATGAAAATACCCCGCGCCTTACGGAGTAAAGAAACGGCTCACAACAGCCGACTGCGGCTTGTAGCAGTGCTATCTACTAATCTACATACGGGTTAGTGCACTACTTATACATATATAATGACTGACTTTTCGCATATGTATACTCCGAACGGAGTAAAATGGTCTAAAGGGAGGAGTGATTATTGTGGCGCAGGACACCTAATGCACCAATTTTGTACCGCATGCGTAGATCAGCATTACGTTTCTGCTCAAAACGATGGCTGTCTGCCCCTCTAGGTAAAATAGTGAGCAAAAAGCGACCGCAAACATATCGCCATGAATGCAATCACGCTTGAAACCCTCTTTTCGCAACCCGAGGTGGAGCTCATGAATGTCATAAAAGATGTATATAAGGAGGAGATTCACCGGCTGACCCGGGCCTACGCAATCTGGACAGAAAAGAGCCCTCTCGGCCAGCCATCATCACCGTCGCAGCTCTTGTGCGAGGACAAGGTCACGCAGTACGACGAGGTGAACCGAACAGTGGTCAGCGTGCTGGCGCTGCGATGGATCTTCAATGGGAAATACGAGCAGTTCGTAAGCGGGCAGCCGGAGGCGGTGAAGCTGCGAAAGGCGTCGTTCGAGTGGCTACGCAAAGTGGTGATCAATACTCTGCAAACGGACGACGACGTGCAGACATTAGTGACATCTATAATGATCAATGATCTGGGAAAGGACAACTTGTTTGCGGAGGACTACAACAATCTCACGACACAGACCATGTCGACCAACCACGACATGATCCTGCTGCAAGTGGCTAAGGCAGTCGACAAGGCTGCCAGGACCAAGGACGGTGAGGCCAGCGAGAAGGACAAGGCCGTGATCGCTCTTATCCCGAGCTTCGGAAAGTTGAACGGTACTCAGCGGAACCAGATCCTACAGGGCCTCCGGCTCGGCTCGTTTTTTAACTTTGGGCAGCTGGCTCAGGCCGAGAATGCACCGGCGAGCCTGCAGGCAGTCCGGGATATGGAACCTAAACTAGATGAAACCTCCTTCCAACTGCACGTCGTCGAGCAGCTACTAGACGTGGCCGGGGCGGCCGGCCATGTCTACTGGACCAGCGCTCGCAAGCTGATCGAGCCTATTCTGGAGGCTTACCGCACCGTTAACGAGGTCGTCATCGATGTGATGAGCAGAAAGCTATCACCACGCCAGGGCTATGACTCCATCCTCAAGCGACGGGAGGGCCGGCTACGTGGCCTCGGCTTTCGCCCGCTCTCCGTTTATATTCCCAGTGAACGAGCCCTGCTGCGGATCCTTTGCATGGGAGGCGTCGCCGACCTTAACATGGCCGAGCTGTACTATAGGGTGTGGAATGTGGTGGGCGAAGACAAAAAGCTTGTCAAAGCCCTCAACATCGATGGTTCCATCGATGAGCCAGCTGTCCAGCCGACATACATGCCCGCACTGTTGGCCCAGGCCATCAGTAGCTGCAGAAACGATACAGCTGCCACAGAGATGGCACTAACAAGCGTGCTGCGCTTTCTAGCCTGCGTCATGTGCCTCAGCCCAGCTGAGGTCAAAAACGCCTGCCCCGTGATGGAGCGCAACGTACTAGAGATGGTGTGGTTGGTGCAGGAATCGGTATTCCCTGACAATCCCGAAATTCTGAAAAGGAAAAAGATGCCGATAGCGACGCCAGCCCTACCGACTTGCTCTTTAATAGGGAATTAAGGTTTCCTTTTCTCCCGTCAAGTGCTGTGGCTACGTGTGTTGTACAAGTCTATATTGACTATTGATCAGTTAGCTGTTTTCGTCCAAGTCCTCTGCAAGAGAGAAGTGGTTATGCTTTGTGCTATTTATTTTAGCCAATCTCATTACAACGCCTTGTTTGTTTGATTGTATGGAGCATGCTATAAGCAACAGCAGTGCAATCGCGGCCGAGTCAGAGACGGAAGACCCGCCGAGTCCCACTTTTCCGGTGGCTGACTTTCGGGTTCTCCGCCGCTTCCGCCGCCACCGATAAGCCGTTCTACTCCTATGCCTCTTCTGCCTGTCGCGGCTCGACCATGAGAATGCGGCCGAGTGTGCTACTGCGGCCAAAGGCCGGATCCGTGACGACAGCTGCCATGACGTCGCGGTAATTGTCGCCAGGCGTGACGACGCCCAGAATGGCCGGCTCCGTAGTCTCGGCGTCAGCGGCTACGGGCACCGAGCGGCCGCAGACGCAGAGGAAGCCGAGCAGGGCAAACAGGACTGCCTCCTTGGCGCTAGCCTCAAGCCGCGTGGGCGCCTGGTCGAGCCGGGCCACCCGGCTGAGCGGAAACCGCGCCTGCAGATGGCGCAGGATGTTGGGGTTGTAGGCGCCGCCGCCACAGATGTAGATCTCGTCTATGACGGCGCCGGCGGCCAAGTGCGGCAGCACAAAGTCCTCGTAGGCCCGAGCGACCGACTCGGCCGTGATGCGCGTGATGGTGGCGATGATGGCCTCGGGCGAGTGGCCGCGGGCCTGCAGCCGCTCGACCAGGACGCGTGCCACGTCGTCCGAGAAGAGCTCGCGGCCGGTTGTCTTGGGCGGCTGGCGGCCAAAGTACGGCTCGCTGGCGAGATACGCGTCGACGTCGGCGATGTCGATCTGCGCCTCGCCGCGTGCGCCGAGCTCGCCGTCGCGGTCGTAATGCTGGCGGCCGTCGGTGAGGATGCGCATGGCAGCATCGATAAAGACGTTGCCGGGGCCGGTGTCAAAGGCAAAGTAGCTGCAGGACCGGTCTGTAGAGGTGGTCTTGGTCGCGTCCAGCAGAACGGTTGCGTTTCCTGTCGGCTGTCAGAACGGGCACATGCACATATTCACCCCCTTCTCTCGCCCAACCCACCCATCCCCCCGAGGTTCTGGCTTGATTCCGCGTCACGCCCGGCTCCGACAGCAAACAGGCCTCGAAGAAGCCCGAGAGCGGTGCACCCTGGCGACCGGCGGCCACTTCGGCGACGCGGAACCCCGAGACGACCGTCTTCTTGGTCTGCTGTGCAATCACGGCCGGCTCGGCCATCTGCAGCGTCGACCGGTGCTCGGCCGCCGGCTCGTGCCAGAGCGTCTGACCGTGGCTCGCGATCAGGTCGACGGCGGCCAGGTCGATGCCCGACTGCTCGACCGCGCGAGCAAACTCTCGGCCCAACGCGAAGTTGAGATCGCACACCTCGGCCATGGACGTGGCCGCAGCGCCGGCCTGGTTCGGCCGACATAGACGCAGGACCTGCGATCGAATCGCCGGATCAACCGCCACCTCGGTGTACTGCAGCAGCTCGATCCGGACATCGCTCAGCGACTGGTCAGACGAGATCCGGCAGTGGGCGACATCGACGCCTGGCTGCTCGTTAGTCGCTCTGTCTGTCATTCGGGAGAAAATGGGCCGCAGCCTACCGTCAACACTCGTGCCACAATTCAGCCCTAAGACATTGAGGACGACCATCTTGATGCGCGGTGCAGTTGTTCCTTGACTCGTCAGAATGCCGGTCGTAGAAATGGCCGTGTCTGGATATCCCGAAGTCGAGGTGCACTAAGAGCAGATGCGCTAGCTGAGAAAACCGTCTGGGAGACAGGCGAAGAAATCTGCAGCTAGCACACCACAGCAGCACTAGTCCAGCTAAACTGGACGGGACTGATACGGGTCCTGTCGTCTGAGCTGGTCCGGGAATGTAAGATAGTAAGAGCAGAGTTTTACATCTTGGCAGCTGAGAATCGAGGATGCTTTACACATTGTACATTCTATCGGGATGCTCTCTAGCTCTATATGCAATAACGTATATACTTGGACAAGGAGGTAGACCTCCGAGTCTCATTTCGTCCCTAGTAACAGCGCCCGTCTCAGCGACCCTGCAGAGGCCTGCAGATGCGTCCGACCATCGTCTGGTGAGCATCCCAGGGCAGCCACGAGGATGCTGAGTTTGACGTCGCCGCCACACCGCGCAAGCAGCCCGTCCAGCACGTCATCCTGCTCCACGTTGACGGCCGCGTTGTCTGGCACGGCTGACCGCACCACGCGGCGAGCCCGGTCGCGCAGCTTCTCGTTGGACATTTTCAGGTCCACCATCTTTCCTGTCAGCAAGTCTTGGATCAAAGCGGGTGTGAATGGCACGCACCAAGTTTCCGTAGGTCTTGCCCACGGTGATTTGTGACCCGGTCGAGATCATGTTTAGGATCTGGGACTGTCAGCATCCATCATTCGTGTCCAGGTGGCCATGCATAATATACAAGTACCCACCATCTTCGTCGCCGTCCCTGCCTTGAGCCGGGTGCTGCCAGTGACGACCTCCGGTCCAGTCACGCACTCGATCAGGACGTCACACTGGCCGTCAAAGGCGCTCGGCCGGACGCACGCGAGCCCTATGCTGGCCGCACCGACGCTCCGGGCGTGCTTCAGGCTACCGAGCACATAGGGCGTGCGGCCCGACGAGGCGATGCCGATGAGCACGTCCAGCTTGCTGAGCGGCGGTGACAGCGCAGCGAGGTCGGCCGCGCCCTGTGCCTCCGAGTCCTCGGCACCTTCGACGGCATTTCGGATGGCCTGGTCGCCTCCGGCGATCAAGCCGACAAACTGGCCGGGTGGCGATGAAAACGTCGGGGGACTGTATGGTCAGCAGGCTGTTGGTAGTGGTGGTAGTGAGGTACTCACATCTCAGATGCATCAAGGATGCCAAGCCTGGGAGAACGGTGTGAGCTCGCAAACACAGTAAACACATACACATGATCCTCAGCCAGGACGCCGCAGCCTACCTTCCGCTCGTGCCCGCTCCTGTGTAGACGATCCGGCCGCCGGCCAGGAGATGGGCCACGCTCACGTCAATGGCCGCCGCGATCTGCGGCAGACACGTCTCGACCGCATCGGCCACCGTTCGGTCCTCCGCATTGATCACTCCTACAACGACACGCCTCGATTTAGCATCCCCCCCCCCCATGTCCAGCATGCAGGGGCCGACCGGCTTACGGCATAGTTCCAGCGACGAGACCGTGTCGATATTGGTCGTCCGCGAGTTCTTCTGCTCCGTCTGTAGCGTGGCCAGATTGACTGTCATGTTTGCCGTCCTGCCGTCTGTCCGTCTGGGCAGCCAATCGTATGCGCGGTGGGTGGTGCAGCGAATTGGTAGGGGAGCAGCCGATATCGATACCCTTTTTGTCTTTAATCCTACGCGCAGGCTCTCTGTGTCAGCCAATGCCCGGCCCGCGCTCTTGCGTTGTCGGCAATGCCGGAAAAACTGTGCAGCGGGAGCGACCAACGGATGCCCCCCCTCCTATTTCCCCGGAGGCGATCGGAAAAACGAGCTCGAACCTTTAGGGCCAGGCATCGTCAGATTGGGCGGATAACCCGATAGTGAAGCCGTCAGCTGTGGGTCCACTACTGTATAAGAGCCCTGATTGGCCCCAGTGCTATTACGGAGCAAAACACCTTGCTCTGTGGCTCTTTGACAACTATCGTATCAGGCCGAGGATAGCAGAGCCTGTTTGCATCTGTCGGCTTATCATGGCAGGTACTCCGTACGAGCCCTTGAAATGATAGAAGTCTGCTCCACGTGCAGCGATACGGTAACTCACGTGCAGGCCGGCCGTCTTATAAGCACAGCGACTTGCCCAGCATGTTTGCCGGGACGAAAATCCTCGCTCTGGAGCCATCTCGCCACAGCTGATCCACAGCCGAAAAGCCGCCATGGGTGCCCGTCTGCACAATGTCCGCGTCGCCGTCTGGGGAGAAGCGCCCGAGACCGCCGAAGAACGCAAGGTCAGCCTAGTTTGATTTTTTAAGGTTTAGTTTGCCAGTTTGCCGGAGTCAATGGCTGACAAAAGACTCAGCTGTTACGTAAAATCGATGCTGCAATTCTGGTAAGCTTCCACTCAGGTGCGGGGATGGATTGACATCGCGATCTGACGAGTGCTGTCCACTCCGTAGACCTACTGTTGCGTCGCCTACTTCTTCAACTATCTCGGTAAGGCACAGCCGGGAACAGGACGTCTATGGATGGTGGCTTCGGCTAGCTGACTAGGTTTCAGACCGCGCCGTCCTGGCCAATGCCTACGTGTCGGGCATGAAGGACGACATCCACCTCAAGGGCAACGAGTACCAGCTGCTAGTGACATGTCTGTCTGTCGGATGTATGTCTCCCAAAGCCCCTTTGCTCGTGCGGCTGCCGAGACTGATGACATAGACATTATCGGCCAGGTGCCGCACGGGCTCGCCATCCAGAAGATCGCCCCTCGCATCTGGTTCCCCTCCATGACGCTCATTTGGGCCTGCCTCACCATGGCCAGTGCTGGATGCAACTCGTTTGGCTCTCTAGCCACCGTGCGCTTCCTACAGGGTATCTTTGAGGCCTCGACCTACAGCGGCACGCAGTACGTCATCGGCAGCTGGTACAAGAGCGCCGAGATTGGCAAGCGGGTCGGCCTGTTCCAGGCTTCGGGCATGGTCGGGACCATGTTTTCCGGTAAGCCGCGCGCTCTGCAACCCGTCCGACCAAATTTACGGCTGACGGACTAGGCGTAATGATGACGGCCATCTGGAAGACCATGGACGGAGTGTCGGGCATGGCCGGCTGGAGATGGGTGAGTGAGAGCAACACATGCATCAAAGTCCTGCCGACTGACTTTAGTCGCCTAGAGTTTCATAATTGATGGAGTGATCACCATTCCAGTGGCCATCTTCGGCTTCATTTTTTTCCCCGACCTCCCCGAGACGACGAGCGCGTTCTATCTCAAGCCGCACGAACGCGAGCTGGCCGTGAACCGGCTGCCGCCCAAAAACCCAGACGGCCACAGGATCGGCTTCTCTCTGGTCAAGCGGGTGCTCTTCACGGCCAATTTCTGGATCTTTACCATATTCTGGGTCATTGGCGGCGCCCTCGAAGCGTTCACCACGCAGTCATGCATGCTTCTCTGGATGAAAGCGTCCAAGCTCTTTTCCGTGCCGCAGAACAACACGTATCCGCTGGGCATCACCGCTGTCGGTTCGTGGCCTGTCCCGTATGTCGGACAGAGATTGTACAGAGCTGACAGGATGGCGCACAGGAATCGTCGTCACACTTTTAACTTCCGTAGCCATCGACGCAACGAGAAAGCACGCTCCGTTTGGCTTCTTCGCCTGTGCTGTCCAGATCATCGCCTGCATCGTGCTCTTGTGCTGGAACTCTATCGGCATGGGAGGCAAGATGGCCGGCTACTGTAAGTCCGAATCCGGTGGCCCACAGATATGGTCGAGAACACGCTGACAGACAGACCTGGCCGGCACCGCCTACATGATCCAGCCAGTCACTTTTATCTGGGCCAATATTATTCTCTCGCGAGCTGGAGATGACGCGGCGCGTGCTGTCACCCTCTACTCTATGAATGGTGCGTACGGCTTGCCCATCTTGAGCGCCAGATTCTAACAGGACTCAGGCGCCTCTTCCGTGCTTTTCGCCTTCTGGGGGATCATCCTCTATCCGTCCACGGATGCCAAGACGGCAAGTCCCACCTTCCGCCTTACTTTTTCCATCTCTTTTTGTTAGTGCTAATACCCCGCTAGGGCTTCCACAAGGGCACCATCGCCATGGTTGTCGTCTCGGTCCTGCTTGCACTGTGGATCTGCATCGTATGGTGGCAGGACAAGCGGAGTGCGGCTGCTGTACGAAAGGACCATCTAGACTACGTCGTAACTAAGCCCGCTACCCCCTATTTAAACCGCCCCCCTGTTAAATCACTTTAGTATGTACCATTTATCCGGTAGCTGTACGGGGTATATAAAAGGTGTATAAATAGTAAAAACATGAAAAAAAACGGAATTAAGACTCTTCATTAAGAAACGAATTGTACAAAAAGCTCAGTTATAATGATTTACCGGGATGTAGGAGGGTGTTTATCACCCCTCTTTTTAAAGCACGTGACTTCGTTTTAACATAATCCCGTGGGAGGCTTATTATCATAGACACATTCTTAAAAACATTATTCTCTTCCAGGTTAATGAGTACTCAGGCCTAATCAATTGCCATCGCCACACCCTCCAACATGTCATCTCCAGAAGAGATTAGTGACCTCAAACGAGAGCGAGTCCACCCGCAGACACCCAGCCCAGATGAGCAGACAATGCTGCTGTCCATTCTGGACGCAACGACGGCCAATTTTGCCTTGACCAACGCCATATGGTTGTTCGAGAGACCGAAAGGAATGGACGTATCTGACGTCCCAGGCCATCTCCGCCGGACTCTTAGCACTACGCTAGACTCTTACCCCCAGTGGTGCGGTCTCCTGCAGTCAATCGACGTCATTGACAATGACCAAATTCCCGAGGGCGCAAAGGGATTTCCAGCCCATGGCCGCCGATTCGGAAGGGTGTATATCCGGTTGCGGAGGCTCTGCAGAGGTCGGCGTTGACTTTGCTACTGCCGCCAGTTCCCTCACCCTGGACTCACTTTATTCCAGTGAGAGGACAAAGACTCAGCCGCTCTGGAATTGCAAAGATAATGGGATTGCACGCTTCATCAACACATGTGACATTGCACATGCTCTACAGCCTAATAATCTCGATGCCAAGACTGGCATTAGGAAACCCATCATGGGCATCCAGTGTACAATGCTTGCGTGTGGCGGATTTGTTCTGGCCGTAAAGATTGCGCATCCGCTGGCAGACATTTCTGGTCTTGTCTACTTTGTCAGCGACTGGGCAAGGGTGAGCCAAGCTATCGTGACTGGCTCTACACTACCCGTTCTCAGCCCTGTATTTGAGCCGGCCAGGTTAGATGAGGTAGCTGCTAGCGACATCAATAGCCATCAGCCGGACCCTGCTATCGTCAAGAAGACTAAAGCCTTATTACTGCACAGATACGACTGGTGGGCACCACCTGGCAAGCCTCCTGCACCGTTTCTCGACGAGGCGGACTCGTTAACCCCGTCGGGCCAGCCTATGCCTTGGGAAGAATGGGATGTTAAAGCCCCTGTCTCAGGCTATACCATCCACCTTACCAAAGAGCAAGTTGAGCTCTTGTGGAAGGATGCTACCACGGGAGCTGAGAAGGGGGGACTCGTGATCAGCAAGCATGACGCTGTTTTAGCTCATATGTACGCATGCATCATGCGAGCTCGTCGGCTTCAAATCGACGAGGGCCCCGTTCATTGCGACCTGGTCCTCGGCCTTCGCTCTGCCTTGAAGTTGGGTGAATCATTTATGGGGTCTCCAATCATTATGATTAACGTTGAAATGTCCGGCACAGAGGCCTGTTTAACAGAATGTTTAACAGAAGGAAAGCCCACGGGACTGCTGGCACCTATTGCCAAGAAAGTAAGGGAGACTATAGTTACAACAAGCAATCGGGATAACTTGTCGGCACATCTTCATACCGTGGCCTTTGAGAAGTCTCCCCAAAGATTATGGCAGGCTTTCCTCGGTCAGCGACATATTCTGGTCACCACGTGGGCTCGCGCTGGTCTTTACGATGTTGACTTTGGATTGGGATCGGACATCCGATACGCGGATGGCCTTATGCCAAGCCTTGATGGAGTCGTATTCATCAAAGAGGCACCGCCCTCATCTGGAGGATTCGTGTCGGCATCTAGACCGTCTTGGACTTCTGACGGTGTTGATATAGGTATTAACATCAAGACAGAAGACATGGAGAGACTGTTAAAGGATCCGCTGCTACTTCCAAGTTGTCCATAGCTGTAATGGGTCCATATCTATAGCGGATTAACCGATATATGGGGTAATCTAACGGTCTCTTCTTAATCATGCTGGGTAAAATTCCCACGATATGATGTGGGCCACAGTTGCTAGTCTCCCTATGTGTTCATCCTAGCTTTATACAAGTGCATCAAAATCTTCAATCTGGATGATCTTTTTAGTTCGAAGTTTTTGAACCTTCTTGCACACAATGTTGTATGCTATTACACCATTTTTACCAATCTCACAGCCCACCTCCCGTATCTGATGGAAACACCCATAGCCATATCCGCTTGCTCTAACAATCGTTCACCTCCGGTTAAACATAATACGCCCTGTAGGGTTAGGCAAATTCTATGTCTCAAAAAGCAGGCTAGGCAGGCGCTTAGTCTGCCAATCAGGGAACCTGAAATCATAATGTGTCAGGACATACACTATGATAGCCTCGATCTTAGCCGAGGCGAGAAAGCGACCTGGGCATGCGTGTCGACCGTAGCCAAAGGCCATACTAGACGGGTAAGCGACAGCGTATGTAACGGACGGCTCCGCCTTGTTGCCTTTCTCGGTCCAGGCTGCCTCTTTAGCTGTTATCTCATCGAATCAGAAACCATTAAAACGGTTTGGCTTAGGAAACAGTATAGGATCCACCGAAATTGCATGAGCTGCAATACTAATAGTGGTGTAAGCAGGGATCTTCAAACCGTCCCACAGAGTGTAATCGTTAGCAATAGCTCTCTCAAATGGGACTGTTGATCGTCAGCATATATGCACTGCAGTTAGTTGAGAGACCTTCAAAATTAAATGTACCCAACAGTAAGGGATTGAATATCTGGCTCTCTCTCATGTTTCTGTCCGATCTTGTCAGGCCTTAGAAGCCTTCTCGGCTAAGAAGGCCGTTAGTATCTACATTGTCCTTAATCTTCCGGTAAAATGGCTCGATTAACCCCGGCATATCGCAGAAGTTGTAAAGAAGCTGTGTCGAAGCTGCGGCGCTTGTGTCAATAGCCGCAAAGATGACTTTGAGAAGAATTCCTGCCAAGAAATCCGGATCTTTCTCGTCGCCCTTGGCATCCTCGGCCATCCAGTACAGCAGATCGGGGGCTACGGTTCCCGACGCCTAGCGCTTTCGCAAAAGAGGAATGGCGGTTTTCTCTGCGACTGCATAGTGGCTCTTGATGTTCCGAACAGCTGGTATCCAAGGAGCAACAAAGCGCTTTATAAAGTCGGGGTAACTCTTCAGGGCCTGGACTCCGATGATATCATCCGTTGAAAAGTGATTAGATGAGTGAATCCACTCCTTGTTATGACTGAGAGTTGTGCCGCCAAACATGCGACTTGAGACGCGGGCCACAATTTGGGTGATGCGATCTACCACGTCCAATTCGGTCCAGTCTGTAATAGCATTATTAGTGTATAGACGCGTAAGTAAATATGTCGATTGCTTTGCACCATCGCAGGGGGGGGATGAATCTTTAAAGGCGTCTTTGATCTTCTCTTGAATGTATTATATGACAATCCCTAGCGTAACCATTAGCACCACGAACTAATTATATGAAAAGGAATAAGTCTCTTTAGTCCTACTTTAGTTTCGGTATATTTAATCTCGGACAACTCGTGGGTGAAGGCAGTCCTAAAATGCATATAAGCTAAGATTCTTTTGCGAAAACAAAGCTCATAAGTGTGATCTTAAGCAGCCATAACCTCGACGAAGCAGTTAAGAGTCCGATCCGTTGCTGTAGTCATCACACAGCTTAATATCATACTCTCGAAGAATGTAAACTAAGACAACCTCAAGCTCCGCAAAGGCGAAGAAGCATCCAGGACAGGCGTGTCGGCCATAACCTAGCCAAGAACAAGTAAATACATGGTTGGATTCAGGCCAATGAATATGAGGACAGTATTGGTTAATTACCAAAGCTTAACGCATCTTCGTTCAAGCCGTAAATGAAACTAAAGAGAAATGTAACACAAGTTATGGAAAAGAAAATAAATTTTTAGATGGCAGTAAATAGTTACTAACTAAGAATCCTTCGAATCTATCGACTTTACTAGCAACTAAGCTAGTCTGGATTCCAGCAGGCTTGTAAGAAGAATAGATACTAGAATATGTTACTATTATTATACTAAAGTGGCGAAGTTATACCCGCCTACGATTTCTTCTTTGGACATATGATCTTTGTTAACTTCCTAAGTAGACTTTTCCTCTTGCGGCAGGTTGTAGATTTGATGGGTAGCAGACGTGACTTAAGTCGATTTGCTTGGCGACTTCTCGAGATCGGTAGTCCTGCACGCTGAAAAAGAAAAGCCTAAATATTTGCAAGCATAGAAAAATTCAGCACTCGCCTTAGCATCTTTACCTCCTGCGGCCAATTGTTTAGCAGCATAGTTTTTATCGTGCTCCGCACATTGTGCTATTAAATTAAAAGGGAAGTAAATATGGTCTAGATGTGATGTGAATCGGACAATGATAGGTTTGCTAGTACCTTATAGATTATAATTTTATAGGGCATGGGTTGAATTTTATGTCTTTGCTTTTCTTTGCTTTTTACTACTTCCTGTTCAAAAGGCGTGATAAAAATATTCGTAATTCACTGATAATGTGTGGGAAGCACATATTCGTTTAGTAATGCGACCAGTTTAGTTTTAGCGAGACAGCCTGCCATTCATCTTGTTGATGCGTGTGCCTCGACCAGCTTTAACAGGCTGTCCTAGTATAACCATAAAACTCATACCTATTTCCTGCACACCATCCCTTCTGTATCTACCACTATTGTATATTAGACGAATGTTTGAGATGTCCCTTCTCTGTTAGACTAAGCTAGTTGGGAGCAGCGGGTTTCTGAACCTCATGTATATCCCAGAGCCTAGAATTGACAGGCATGTCTAGCAAGACAACGACCTGTGAATTAAACTAGTAAGTATCGTCTCTATAGTTCTTTTGATTATTTCTCATTGTGTCCGGGTATTTCTACTGACAATCGTTAACGCGAAGGAATGTCCTTTGCAACGATGTTATTGCCTTTGGGACTGTCTAGTTATTCCTAGAACAATAATTTCTATACTTTGTATAAATAATCGGCTATAATGGTGCTGCTAACTTTGCTTCTTGTTAGACTATAAAAGTTGTAGCTCCTTGAAGGATCCTCCTTGATCTTACATAGCATCTCTAATTTGTGAGGTGTAAGCGGCGCGGTGAGATGTTCTTTAGCTTTGACCGAGTCTATTACCGGAGTAATAATCGTAGACAGGGATTGAGAGATTGCTACAGGTGTATTAAAATTAAAGATCTCGGACAGATCTATATTATCTTGCCATATTACTTAAAAATCAAACAACTGAACGTCACTATCTAATGGCCTGTTCATCGAGCCGAATTTTGGAAATATGACAGTTTGGACATATAAGCCCTTCGAACAAAGTTGTTCTCTCTGTTCACGACAGAACATTCGATCATACCGGCAGCTGCTGCTCCACGTATCTCTCATACAGCTCTGGATACCATTGCTTTCCGACATCGGGGTGACTGACGACCCTGTTGCGCAGCTGAGCCTCGCCAAACTGTGCGCTAGTGTCAGTGACGAGCAATATTTGGCGAAGCAGGGGGAGGAGGCAGGCATCACACGAGCAACATACACATGAAAAGAGTGGCGACAGGAACTCGCTGGGAACGTCAACGGCCCGTTTCCGGCGGTCGTCTGTGATTGGGATGCGCGCCACGATGTGGGCGGCCGAGGCACGCAGCTGTGCATTGGTCAGGTCCAGGCGCACGGCCTGGAAGAACGGGATGCTGTACCGCACCGTCGCCGTGGGTGAGATGACCCGATGCGTCGTTGCCGGACAGGCGCCTCCTGTGATGGCCTCGAAGCCCTGCTGCACATTGACGACGAGGGCTCCATCAACCGGCGGCGCCCCGATCCACTCGCCGGCCTTGCTGAGCACCTGCAGCCCCCCAACTGCGTCCTGTGAGAGGAATGTGAAGAGGCCGGTCGAGTCCTTGTGAGGCCCGACCCCCTGCGATCCCGGCGCGCTGGGCGGATATTTGACGGCCTTGAGCCGGTGCATCCGTCCGACAAAGCTATCAAACGTGTCCGGGGGCAGCTCCAGCGACTCAGCCACGAAGCACAGGAAAAGCTTTGACACCCGATCCAGGGCGGCCATGTACTGCTCTGCCGCTTCTCGGAATTTTTTCAGATTGGGGTACTGTTTCGTCTCTGAGTTAGCAACTGGGCCGTGAAGCCAAAGAGGCACGAGAATCGATAGTTGTATGCGGGGCGTCACACTCATACCTGACTTGGACCCTCCAATCTCTTCCAGGAAGGATCTCCCTCCTTCCATCTACAGTCTACAGACGAGCCAAAATCGTATTGCTATCGCCCACTTGTCAGCTTCAGGCCCTGCACGTGAATTCTATGCTGTCTCAATATTCCGTCTGTCGCACCTCCCTCAAGTCTGCTTTAGACGCTGTGGTTTCTGCTCCAAGGGCGGTATATCCCAGAAAGGACGGTGAGTTGCGCATGTTGACTCGCTCCTTTTCTTCGGCAGGCAGAGCAAAGGCTGCTGGCAGATGCCCGTGCAGCTCGCGGATCAGTGGCTGCGGGTGTCAGAGAGCCAGCTTCGGTATCTTTAGCTGCAGCAGATACTCTGTCCACTCACCTCTACTCCATTATTTACAAGATACAGGAACCCAACGCGGAAAAGAGCATCACGAAGGTTGAGAAGTTCCTGGGGCTTGGTCTCCTCGTCTTGCAGACAACCAAAGTCCACTGTAGGCACTGATATGAAGTCCCCCATTGTCCTATCCAAAGCTTCCAGCTTGCATGCGACGTTATGTAGCTTTGCGACTGCTTCCTTTCGACTAAATATATCACGCAATTGAGTCTTCGACTTGCGTAAGCCTCAAGTTTGTACTGTGTATTCTTAACATCGTGAGATATTCGCACTGTCCACCAATGCTCTCGCTTACAGCTTTTGTGCTCACATCTTACTCCGCACGAAATACAGCCTCCGGTAGTTAGAGAATTGACACATCACATATTTGGATTAACTTGTAAAGCCAAGCTGGAGTAATGCCATCAATGCTCTCAATTGTCTGTCTAAGATGATCCAAGGGTGTTCGCCTACCATCGGGAACGAACAGAGTTCAGCTCACCTTGTTAGTGTAGGCTTTAATGGTGGAAGTGTCTAGCGATAACCTTCGGCTACTCGATACTCAGCCCAACCTAGAACAAGTAGATCGTTTGGTCAGTGGTGGCACGAACATGTGACATTTCTTTCGAAACTTGTCGTACCTTCGGCGCCACCACGTTCTTACAGAACTTCCAACAAACAGTATAACGTGTTAGGAGGACTTTAATGACAGCGGCATCTTTGTTGCCTCTGTACTCCGTGCTGTATTACTCCGTATCTACGGAGTATTGTTGTATTGTCTTGTTATGCAGTCACATGCTGAGTGCGGAGTACTGAACGCCCCAAACGATTAGTCATCAATTGACGCTTGCCAAAAATGGATCCTCCAATTTGCTAATCTTATCGATAACCTTTTTTTTTGTCCCAACTTCTGCACCTCACGAGAATGCAGTTCAGGCAGTCTGCATAGACAACATGGATATTCTAAAGTTGCTCTCCCGGGGAACAAGGGGGCAGGCTGGGGCTGCTCGGGGAAATGCTCTTCGAGTTGCCGCCGATCTTCCATCTGCTGGGGCGCACACAAACCCTCAGCTTTTCCATGACCCCATTCGAAGCACAGACAACGACAAGAGCAGAAAACGAAAGAGAGGAAGTAGCAGCAAGGCCGCAAAAGGAGGCGACGGAGAGTGCGAAGAAATTCTTCCTGCGGATGAAGGGGACGATGACGCGAGCGACGTGAGCGAACTCGACTTCTTTGCAAATCGCGACAGCGCAAAGACGACTGAGGCAACGCCAGTCAAGAAGGCAAAATCCAATGGCGATGACAAAAGCAGCAAGAAGACAAATGAGAAGAGGTCAGAAAATATTGATAAAACGGTGGGCCTTCTAGACGAAGATGAATGCCGTCAAATTCTGCGGTCACATCGGTTGAAGCTGTCATTGTTGTCTGATAAGAAGACGGAAAAGGCGGAAAAGAAAAAAGAAAAAGACAAGAAGAAAAAGAGCAGTAAAAAGAGCAAGAAGGAAGCCGAGGAGGAATCTAAGGGCACCAAAGATGACAAGAAGCCAGTTCTTCCGCAGCCGCTGACTGCCTTCTCTCAACTGCGCCATACATACGGCATCTCGCCACGGCTCGCCGACAACCTTGATCGACTGCTGTACCGCATCCCGACAGAAGTGCAGATGGGCAGCTTGCCTCTGCTACTAGACCCCACACTAGCGCTGAGCAAGACGGAACTGTCGGGCGATGAAGGCAACAGACAGCGCGACGGGCTGTCCGCAAACGGTGGCGTGGACTTCATGGCGGTGGCGCCCACGGGCAGCGGCAAGACACTAAGCTTTTTGGTGCCTTCGATCAGCAGTGTCTTGAAGAGGAGGGCAGAAGAGAAAGCTGAGCTTGAGGATCCGGAGGCTGCGACGGTCACGGCACCCAAACGCAAACATGATTATGGCCTCCATACGGTGGTGGTGGCACCCACGCGGGAGCTGGCCCGCCAGATAGCCAACGAGGGCAAGAAGCTAGCTGTCGGTACGGGTGTCCGGGTAGTGGCCATGCGCAAAGGTATGCGCGTGCAGGCTGCATCGGCCGAGGGCGAGGAGGGGGAGTCTGGCAACCCTGATGACGAGGAAAGCAGCGCGGACAGTGACGACGACGAAGACGAAGACGAAGAAGAAGAAGAAGAGGACGGCCCAGAGGAAGGACAGGATGCCAAGGGAGGAAAGGGCACCAAGACGAAGAAGGCGGCAGTGGCGGCGACGGTGACGAGGGCGGACATCCTGGTGACGACGCCGCTGATGCTGCTCAACTCGCTATCCGGCGGGTCGGCGAAGCAGAAGAAGACGCTGCCGACGGTACGCACGTTGGTGCTGGACGAGGCAGACGTGCTGCTTGACCCGCTGTTCCGCGAGCAGACGCTGGGGCTGTGGGGGGCATGCACGCACCCACAGCTGCAGGCGACGTTCTGGTCGGCGACGATGGCTTCGAACGTGGAGGAGCTGGTGGCGAAGCAGCTGGGTTCGGCAGCAGAAAAGGGAGAGACGGCTGCAGCAGGGAAGAAGGGGATGACAATCAACAAAAGTCGGCTACTGGTGCGGCTGGTGGTCGGGCTCAAGGACACGGCAGTGCCCAACGTGACGCACCGGCTGGTGTACACGGCGACGGAGCAGGGCAAGCTGTTGGCGATGCGGCAACTGCTGCACCCGACGACGAGTGTGTCGGTGACGGGACAGGGCCAGAAGAGCTCTGGTGCAGCCACGGCCGAGACGCCGCTGCGGCCGCCCTTCCTCGTGTTTGCCCAGACGGCCGAGCGGGCGACAGCGCTGCACGACGAGCTCAAGTATGACATCCCGGCGGCGGCCGGCGGAGCCGACAGGTTGGGCGTGCTGCACGCGGCGCTGGCCGACGGTGCGCGGGCGGCGGTGGTGCGGCGATTCCGGGCCGGCGAGGTCTGGGTGCTCATCACGACAGACGTGCTGGCGCGCGGTATCGATTTTGCCGGCGTGAACGGCGTGGTCAACTACGACGTGCCCGGTTCGGCGGCGGCTTACGTGCACCGAGCCGGCCGGACTGGTCGGGCTGGTCGGCAGGGCGGTCTCGCCGTCACGCTGTACACCAAGGAGGATATTCCGTTTGTCAAGAGCGTGGCCAACGTGATCGCGGCGAGCGAGAAGCAGGCTGGCAAGGGGCCAGGCACCGAGGCCGCCAGCAGCAACAGCAGCAACAGCACAAGCAACAACGCCCCGGCGGCCGTACCCCAGTGGCTGCTAGACGCCCTGCCCAACGTCACCAAGGCGGACAAGAAGCGGCTCAAGACGCGCGGCATGGAGTCGCGGCGGACGGGTGGCAGCAGCAGCCATGGCACCGGCAAGAACGGCGGCAGCAGCAAAAACGGCAACGGCAAAGGCAACGCAGCCGGCCGTTCGCGCATCACCTCCAAGAGCGCGTGGGAGCGACGCAAGGAGAACAACTTGCGAGACGCGATTGCGAGCAGCAAGCGACGCAAGCTGGAGGCAGAGAAACAGGCACACAACGACGACGAGTGGACTGGGCTGGACTAAACCGGCTGTTGGACGCACCGACATGTTGAATGGAGACGAGAGAAACAGTAGAGACAAACCCCCACAAAATAGAGATGCAGAGCAGAGCAGTAAAATAAGAAATACCAGGTCTATCCCCAGGACGACAAAGCCTGTATCCTGTGTCCTGTGTCCTGTGTCCTGTGTCCTGTGTCCTTGCAAATGCAGCCTCATTTGCATCATTGCCCCCGTTTTCTCCGTTTTTTTCTTCAATTTTGCTTTGACATCGTCCATCACGTAAGCTGCCCTACCATGGGCCAATCTCGCCTGGCTTCGGCTTCTGCATGCGGATCACCTTGTCGCAGTTGAGCAGGCACAGCGGGTCAAAGGCTGCCTTGATCTGTATTGGCCAATCGGACGGCTAGTCAGTACAGGCAGAGCAGGGAAGGAGCAGGGAAGGGTCACTTGCCTTGCGCATCATCGCCACGGCCTCTTCGCCCAGCTCATGGGGCAGGTAGTCGCGCTTCACCATACCGACGCCATGTTCGCCCTGTACTGGTCAGCAATCGTTCTTTCCTCGTGCCTCCTCTCGCTCCTTCCTTTCTTCTCGCCCTTCTTCGTTGGGCCTGCATCGTGTCTCCTCTTCATATCTCTTCATCTCTTCATCTTTGTCCCTCTTCCACTCCTCTTCTTCTCGTCCTCTCTTCCCCTCTCTCTCGTCTCCGCTCTCTCCCACTTACCGTCACGGTGCCCTCCAGCTCAATCGCACGCTTCACCATGGTATGCACAAACTCCTCGGCCGCCTCGCGCTCCTCCGGCCCATACTGCACAATGGCATGGAAGTTGCCATCGCCCACATGGCCGACGATGGTGCCGACGAGCCCAAGCCGCTGCAAGTCCGCCTGCACCTCCTCGATGGCGTCCGGCAGTCGGCTGATAGGCACGGCCACGTCGCCCGTCCACAGCCGCTGACCGGGCTTGCATGCCGCCAACGTGCTCCAGAGCGCCTCCTTGCGAGCACTCCACAGCTCCGCCTGTTCAGCTTCGGACCGGGCAAAGTCAAACGTGCGCGCGCCCGCCGCCGTCGCCGCTGCCTTGACCACGTCGATCTGCTCGCGCAACGCCCGCGACGAGCTGCCAGCAAACTTGAACAGCAGCGTCGGCACTTCGGCCCACGCACGGCTCGTCGCCCCGACCGCGTTGATGCACCGCATCTGAGGGCCATCCAGCACCTCGATCGCGGCCACCGGCACACCCTCACCCACCACGCGCGCCGCACAGTTGGCCGCCTCGCGGATCGTCCCAAACGCCGCCACTGCCACCGACGTTGCCGTCGGCCGCACCGCCAACCGCAGCGTCGCTTCCGTCACCAGGCCCAGCGTGCCCTCGGACCCGATCAGCAGCCGGGTCAGGTCATAGCCCGCCGAGCTCTTCCGTGGCCGCTGCCGCGTGCGCACCACCGTACCATCCGCCAGCACCACCGTCAGCGACAACACCCAGTCGCGCATCGTGCCATAGCGGTACGCATTTGTCCCGCTGCAGCCTGTGCCGATCATCCCGCCAATCTGTGCCCCCGGGCCCGGATCCGGTGGGAAAAACAGCCCCTCATCCGCCAGCTGCTCGTTCAACGACTCCCATCCCACGCCCGGCTGCACCACCGCGTCCAGGTCGGACTTGTGCAGCGCTACCACCTGGTCCATGTGCCGCGAGAAGTCCACCGTCACCCCACCACGTGTCGGCGCAAAGTTGCCCTCCAGCGACGTCCCGCCACTGTACCCGGTCACCGGGATCCGCCGCGTGTGACACACCTTCATGATGCGCGACACGTCCTCTGTGGTTCTCGGATACACCACACAGAACAGCCGTCGAGCCGCCGCCGCCTTTTCACTCTCAACCGTCTTCTCTTGCCGGTACGACGACCAGTCCGATGAAGTGTGCGAGTCAATGTCTGACTGTACTGTGCTCACGTTCTCTTCGCCCAGAATCGCCACAAAATCTGCCCACGCAGCCTCCAGCTCCGACCGGTTCGTGTTGTGCCGCGGTGGCCGTGTCTTCTCCAGCGACATCGTCGATTCGGGGTCGGGGTCCCGCGGCGCCTTGTAGCCGAGGAAATAGCAAGCTGCGCCCACAAACAAGATCACTGACACCGGTGTCAGCAACAGTATTCTGAAGAGCGTCGTCAAACCATTGCCGACTCACTGAATGTCGTCGCCGCATTGCGCGTCGTCGCCGACTCTTGCCGCTCCTGTGCGATTCTCTCGCGCTGTGCCTTCTCCCGAGCCATACGAGTTGTGATGCTCTCTACCATCTGTCCGCGAAAACTGCGGCCGTCATGATCTCCGCCGTTGCCAGATGGTGGCTGCTGAGGCGGCTTGGATGCGAAGAAACACGCCTGTACCCGCGGCAGCTGTCGTGCGGACAGGCTGTGCACTTCGGTGGCCCGTGATGCGGCAGCAGCACGCGAGCTGCGCAGGCTGAGGTGCTTCAGCATGCCGTCGATGAGGCAGGCAAGAATCTCTGATCGAAGCGGTCGTGGCAATTAAGAAAGCCGTCGGACCAGCTCAATTGTTATCGTGACTGGCTGCACAATTCAGAGCCTCTGAAAGGTATTATATTATATGGCTGCCGAGCCAGTCGCCGCATGCTAGGTCAGTGGAAAAACACTCGAGAGGTGCGAAAAAAATCCATGTCCCGGTCTACAGCAATTCAGCGGGATGCACGAATCCACCGTTCGGGTTCTCCGCTCACGGAAAATAGCGGGGCATAGGGTCCACATTTCGGGTTCTTTGGTAAGACATAGCAGCAGCAGAGAAGATGATGCCATTTCGAGCCGATGCCACAATTCGCTGAGAGGATGGCGACGTCAGAACGGAGTACACGACGAGTTAAAGAGTGGATTTGGTTCCGAAATTGCAAAGATACAAAAAAAGATAAGAAGCTATAACGACAGTACTCTGTTCCCCACACAGCCAAACACACCTGGCAACGTTTCGATAATGACAGTTTCTCTCACCCATAAGCGCAATTGCGCCTCGTACTCGACTCCCTTAGGCCAATCCTCCGTTTTGCTTGCTAGCAGAATGCTTCTGCCCATTCACTTGCCAGAAGACGCTTATCGCCCCCACACACTGGCCTCCTCCGCGTTCGGGTAGTAAAAGGCTACCAGACTGATAATCACATACGTGGCACACAGCAATGCGCCCTCGAGGTAGTTGCTGCGTCCATCCAGCACGAGGAAGTTGACGATAAAGGCCGACACAAACAGGCACACCGTCTCAAACAACGTGAAATAGAGCGTCATCTTACGCTCCATGATCCAGCCTATAATCACCACCAAGGGCGTCGTGAAGAGCGCAATCTGGATAGAACTGCCCACAGCAACCCCAATGGCTAGATCAACCTTGTTGTGAAGTGCACACGTGACAGCCGTCACATGCTCGGCTGCATTGCTCACAATAGGCAGGATAATCAGGCCGATGAACACCTCGCCAATCGAGCTGGTCTCCACCAGTCCGTTAATCGAATCCACCATAAACTCAGCGCACACGGCCACCAGAGCAGTCACGATCAGTAGCAACACCACGGCGGCCCGTCGAGACAGCATTAACCCTTCCTCGTCATGGTTCGCTCTGTCCTTGTTTTCAGACAGAGCTGCGATACGCGAGGCTGAAATCTGTGACGGCAGCATGGCACCAGGAGAACGAAACTGCATGTGGTTCAGCCGGTCTGGAAGCGAGTTTGTACGCCGAATCCCATAACGAACCCGCGGTATGGGGCCGCTTGGCACCGCCAGAGCTGCCGAGCCGTCAGCTGCCTGTTTGAATACCGTTGGAGTCAGGCTCTTCGCCACTGGTCGCAACGACATTGCCCGCAGATTGAAAGCCGGCCGGGCGGAAAGTTCTGCTGCAGTCGCCGTGTTGCCACACCCGTCTTCTTCTGTGCCGACATTTTGCTCCGGGCCAGAAAAAGCAAAGTCGACGTGGCGTGTTTCTCCTCGCGCCGGGGTACTGCCACCCTCGCCATTTCTTTCGCTGCGAGTAGAGATATTATCTCCGCGACGAGCTTCATGTTTCCAGTTCCCCTGCTTCTGTGCAACAGTGACAGCCTCTGGGATTCTGTGCTCGTCGACGAAATCATGTTCGTTGGATCCCGTCCGACTCAATTTCTTGGACTTGTGACGGTGGCGCCGGAGAGAGTGTCGGTGGTTGCGCTTCTTATGTCGGCTGTGGGCTGTATCGTCCTCGTCGATAAAGTCTTCGTTGATGTCCATGGTTGCAAGGTGCAGCACCGACGTTTGGTGCATCGGTAGCCCGTCATTTCCAACCATGGCGGTACCAAACGACGGTGTACGCGTCGGCCCACCAAATATGCCTTCGGTTGTATCCAGCGAGACGACGCTCGACTTACGTCGGCGCCCACCACGGATGACACGGCGCACCCGCTTCTTCATCGTGCTGCGGGAGTGTCCCGAACCGTCCGAGTCGGATGACGATGAGGAGCTGTCATCCGAACTCGACGAATCAAGCCATGCAGCGACCGGGCCAGGAGTCGACTCTTCATCGATGATGTACTGCGGCGTGGACTCGTACATGTACGCATGAGACTTGAGCTGAAACAGAAGATATATGCCATACACGAGGAGCAAGATCTTGATCAGAAATGTCAGCAATGTGGACGATAGGCGTGTGCATGGTCCATGGCTTACAACACTAGTTCCACGGCTGATTTTCAGCGATTCCTCATCAGCTTTCACCGAATCGCTAAAAGATGCATGAAAGGCAGTCTGTTTTGAGTATTGTCAGCGATGTGAAGGGAAAAGACCAAAACAGACGTACAAATCCAACAAAAGGACTCACAGGAAGAACGAGGCTTATGACGCTGAGACTGAGCAGACAGGCACTCATCTGCGTGATAGTGCTGTTATATATCTGAATTTACATGGTCAGCATTGTGCTGCTCCAAATCACGGACGGTCATGCGAGCACACAAACCTGCTCGCGATAACGGAGACCGCCTAGAAGAAAGCCCATTCCAAGAATTAGAAGCAGATTTGACAGGATGGAGCCTAGAAGCGATGCCTGCACGATACGAATTTCATTCTTGGACAGAATGTTAGCGATTGAACCAGACGGCGCTATGCAGAACGGCAGAACAACACTTACCTTGACGAGAGCAATTCTGTTACATTGAGGACACACGCAGACAGATGTTAGTGATCGCGAGGACATTGAGGCGAAACACAGACTAGGCAAAAGCGCATTGGTCGCAAAACAGGAGAAGAGGGGATTCCTGGCGAATGAAAACCAAGGGCCGGACAGCAATGCTCTGACGGAAGAGAGCCACCACAGCCAGAAGAAATCAAGGTACGAGAAGGCGGGAAAACAAAATGAACCATGATTGAGCTTTCGACGCGATTGGTTTGACAAGGGCGCCATGTAGACAGCAGCCCTTTCTCTCGTTCTTGTCTCGAGTTTCATCAATGGCCAGGACATACATGCTGGACATGTTAGCGTGGAAAGAAGGTCAGGCACAAGGACAATCGACTTACAAAATAATCAGCTCCACGGCATTTCCAAAGGTGATGTTCAACAACGCGCCAATAGAGTCGCCCATGCGGTGGGCTACTGACTCGGTAGCGAAAGCTAGAAGACCAGCCAGTGGAACAATAGCGATGGCATTCAAGGCAAAGACGGCACCCACTGACAGGTGGGCAAAGTGAGCGGCGATGCCGACAGGCACGAAGACGAGGAGAAGGTTGAGCCAACTATAGAGGAGGATCTTCCTAGCGGTGGCGAGAAAACTACGAGCCAGAGTGGCAACTCTGCCAGCCATGCCTCTCTCGGGGTCTTGTTGACTATCCTCACTGCTACCACCATCTGCGACGCCGTTCTGATCAACGTTTTGGTTGACATCCTGAGTTCCCTGATAATCGGTGGTGTTCAAAGTCGATGCATGGTGTGCTTCACCAACAGCATCTTTTTCTATCAGTCCCGACGGGGCCGATGCTTCCGGTAGAGGCGACGGTGTACCCGGCCCCTCTAAGACAGGCCCCGGCCATGCTTTTTCCACGGTATCAGCCGCCGCCGACTTTGACGCCGAGGACACCGGTGGTGTGAGTGTGTCTGCCGAGTGACGGTTTCTACTGTCGTTGTTGTTGGAACTGCTGCTGCTGTCGCTGCGGGAAACGGCCGGATCACCGGCCCGGGTGCCCCAGGGCAGGTATCCAAGCAAGCGGCTGCCATGGTGTTTGGAGGTGCCCGAAACAGGAAGCGACTGTTCAAGCCCTATGTTCTTCTCTTCGATCTTCTGTTGTTGCTGCTGCTGCTGCTGCTGCTGCTGCTGCGGGTCACAGACGTGGAGGCCGGATTTGCTTACGGAAGTAGGCAGCTGGTCATCCGCATCAGGTTGTCGCAATGAGCTGTGTGAGTCTCCATCCGCTTGGGTGCTGGACAAGCGTATGCGATCGATATGGAGCTGCTCGAGTTGGGGTTTCTTCATCGAAATAAGGCCTAGGGTAGCAAGCAGGAGCAACAAGCGTAATCTTAGGAATAGGAAAGGGGCAAGAGAAAGGGGGAGAAAATAATAGAAAAGAAGGGGAAGAGGAAGAAGGCAGGAGAGAATGGAATAAGGGAGAAAGGAGAAAACTGACCACGAGACAGCGACGTCAAGCTGTCTGGGGACGTCTAGAGGTGTGAGATGGCTCTACCAGGAAGCCAGCCAAGGAAAAAAGTGGGGAGTAGTCGGTGTTTCCTCTACGTGATTGGTCGCCAAGCTTCGCTAGAGGTCAAGTGAACGCATGCTATACTTTGTTGGTGGGGTGTCATCAGAAAGGCACTGCCCCGATAGGCCAAGACGGCCTTACCGCATATTGAGCAACGACAAGCCGCTAAGACGTATCTTAGCTGCTGGGCGATGCCGCACAGGCCCGACTGAGACGGCCTCTCCTTCCCCCACGCGGAGCCGTTTCTTAGTCATGACGGGCGCAGATAACGGGAGTCGAGCAGCCTCTCACAGCACGCGTACAAGTCCTAGCCGGCTATTGGTATCAGCGCCCGGATCGGCCGGTTGTCCGGTATTGAGAGTCGCCAAGACTGTGGCGGTCGGTGAGCACAGTAGAGCGATAGGTGAGCACAGGAAGAGCGCGATGCCATGTAATTACTCCGTAAAAAGCTGCCGGCTGCAGGCTGCAGGTTGCAGTTCACACAGTATTATCTTACGTATACTCGTAAACGCTCGGGAGATACGGTGACTGCCCAAAACGGCAAGCACAGACAGCTCTGGTTACGCCACTCTCCACACGCCTTATCACGATGGCTTTCGGACGTGTCAATAGCAGTTCGCTTGGGATTCGGCAGGAGGCAATTCAATAGAGGCTGCCCCAACACAGTCACGGCAGCTTTTATTGACCCTCGTCCCTCCACGGTCAGAGGTACCTGGTACGATATCTAATGCGCCAATGCTCCCCGCTTACAGCAATCTAGTATGAGAAACGCCAACAAAAAGCCGTCATGGCAGACAGAGACAACCCCGATAACACCAGCAAGCCGCCCTAGATAAGTCGCCGCTGGCCTTCTTCCGCCACGTCTTCGTCTACCTGGCCAACTTTCGATACTCAACAGGGCCACTCTCAACTGATAAGAACGGTCCACTGTCCAGTCGGGTGCCTCGTTCTGGTGTCCATGCTGTCTCTGCCAGAGATGATCAAAGTGCTTTATTCGCCATGCCTGTCACCTAACACCCAAACAAAAGTGCCTGCAACCCCGAGAAACACGAATTGCCCACCGTCCAGTAAAAACAAAGCAAAGCAAAACAAAGCAAAACAAGCGAAATTGTGGCAGGTGACCCAGAAAAGTGAACACCATCGAGCCGATTTGTCTTTTCCAGGTCTCCTGTTTCAAGCCAATCTTATTACAATGACATAGACACGCCCAAACGATTACCGAACCGAGGAAGCGCATGGGATGATTCTGCAAGATCAAAATGAAGCAAAGGCGATGAGTTGATGGAACTGGAGGGTATGAAGAACAGTACCGCTTTGTAGTGATAATGCCGCACATAGCATAAACAAAAAAAAGAAGAGAAAAAGAAAAAGGAAAGGGGACCGAAGCACACGTTCTGAAATGCCGTTCTCTTCCCTGATAAACACCATGCTAGCAGTTTCGCTAACACTGCCAGCATCCCACAGTAGTAACGTCCCCAGCCTTCAAAGTCTCGGCACCAGCACCAAAAGAACCAGAAGGCGACTGATGGCTCCCTCATTCATCGCCGCCTCTGGCCTTTCCGCGTCGCCGGAAGAAATCCATCACCCGCCGGGCTGCTCCACTGCTGCCGCTCCGGTCATGGTGCTTTGCGAAATCATCGGTGTCGTAAGCATCCACCAGTCGCTTGTTCTTTTGCAGAACCACACGCCCGCCGCGGCTAGACGCCCGTCGCGGATCCTGGACCTGCGTTCCATCCGATGCAGTCTGGTAAGGCGCAGATAGTGGTGGGCTCCGCTGCACGTTATCTTGCGTGTCATGGCCGGCAGGTGCCAGAGTATGACGCCCTGCTGGAGGACGTTGCTGCTCATGGCTCTGTCTTGAGCCCTGGCGCTGTTGCTGCTGCTGGGGTTGCTGCTGTACTTCTTCATATCCTCCAGTCAAGCCCTCCGCATCCGTCTCATCATCGCTCACAACAAGCCCAGTGCCTGCAGCAGGTTCCTGGATTGGGAGATCAAGCTGAGAGTCGGGGCTTCGGTCGTCGTCTTTGTTGGTATTGACCGCTTTGCGGGAGAAAGATGTCGGAAGGATTGAAAACCGACGATTCTGTTGCTTCTCCTGTGACGACTGCGATCCCGCCTCAATGCTGCCCGACCGTTTCTTCCCCAGCCCAGTGGTGAATGACCGCCTCGACTGTCGAGCAGTCGAGTCCATTGACGCGCGAGGCTCATCTGCACCAGTGGTTTGGACAGAAGCTGCCGTGTTGGACATGCTTACAGGCGGGTACCGCCTAGACAGCTTGTCTCCCCCAACTGACTGGCGGTGTTCCGGCCGCTTGCGGTTCTTTCCGCTGAAAATCGACCCACTACGCCCCAGCAGCTTGTCGGTGATATCGCCCAAGGTGTTTGAGCGCCGGTGTCCCTTGGCTTCTCCTACAAGAGGAGTGCTCGCCCGTTCCCCATTTCCTCCAGCAACGCCTGGCACTTGAGCAAACTTCGGCGCCACGCTGACACTGGGTCGTCCAAAGCTCGACGCGTCCTGTGGACTCGAGATGTAGTTGCGGCCGCTGCTACTCGTCGGCTGCTGGATTTTCCCATGTGCGTTAGTACCTGCCACGGTGGGAGGGGTTGGCTGGCCAATCGGCGCACGAGGTGGCGCCGTTCGTGAACCCGTTGACGCCATGGAGCCCCCAGTCACAGGACGGCCGCCACTTGCGCTGGATGTCAAGTACGCGGAATCTGGTACCATCCGGCTAGATCGGGGGGTGGTGCCAGGCGCAACAGGCGCTGCACCACTGACATTCCGGTGAGCACTTGGAGGACGTCTCGAGTCTCTTTGGGGTTTTGTGTGAGCGTCCTTTGACGCTGGCGGATCTCGGGGAAGTGGTTTGCTGTTTGACGATGCTGTCTGGTTTGCGGACACCGCGACTGGGCCTTGGGTAATTGGACGCGCGCGCGTCTTACCACCAGAAGGTCCGCCAAGCTGTGCATTCGCTTCGCCACGCTGAGTTTGGGTAGTAGGTGCCACATATTCCACCTGCACCGTTCTTCGCTTGTTGTCTTTCTGCTGTTTTTGAACAATTTCGGCTTCTGGGTCGACCGTTCCCTGTTTGCTGGTCAAGCCACCAATTGCTGTTGATGTGGCAGCCTTCTTGGACGATTCGCGGACAGACGCACTCCGTGCCATCGAACTCTCTCCATACTCCTCCGCGCCTGGAGTCATATTCTGTATATCGGCTGGTTGGGTATTGCTGCTTGTGATAAACTCGACCACGTTTGCGTACTCGCTTAGCCAGCTGTGGCGGGCCACCTCGAAAAGATCGGCCCGCTGCCGCGGGTCGGGAACGAGAATCCTCCGAAGGAGATCCCGAGCATGAGGTGTGACATATTCGGGAAAGGTGAGGGGTGTGTTGACAATGTATTTATACAGCAGGTTAATGTTGTCGCCCTCCGGATTCTTCGGGTCGTCGTCAAATGGAAGATAGCCCGCAAGCATGGCGTACTGATCGGGTAGCTTGTGTCAGCAATAGGAGAGGCACTTATAGTAGGCGCAAAGACATACCAAAATGACGCCACAGCTCCAGACATCAACCTTGCGGCCAGTGTATAGAGAGTCGCTGACGACAAGCTCGGGCGCAGCATAGCAAGGACTACCGCAGCTGGTTTGCATCAGATCGGCCTTGCGCATGCCGTTAGGCTTGACCAGGTCGAAGCCCATTCGCTTTACCCACTCCCGGTCGACTAGGTTTGCCTCCTCGTCTTCAGTCAGCTCCTCCGCCGGCTCGAACGTGTTGGCAAAGCCAAAATCTGTAATAATGATGTTGCGGTTTCGATCCAACAGCAAATTCTCCAGCTTCAGATCACGGTGAACAATGCCCTTCTTGTGCAAATACCCCACACCGGAAATCAGTTGGGCAAAGAGTCGCCGAGCAGCGTGGTCCTTAAGATAGCGGTGGTTCAAGATGTAGTCGAACAGCTCACCACCCGAGGCGTACTCCAATACGATTCCGTAGTGGTGCTCTGACTCCTCCATCTTGTGCAATTGGACAATGTTCGGGTGGTTCAGTTGCCGCAGGATATTCACTTCCCGCATAATCTTGGCCATGCGTGTAGGGTTGTTTCCGAGCGTGTCTTTCTTGATAAGCTTGATGGCAACCTAAACCGTGTTAATGCATGTATACGTCCAAGGGAGGTGGACCAAACATACCTGGACACCGCCCTCCTGTTTCCAGCCCAGCTTGACTTTACCGAATTCGCCCTCGCCAATGGTGTTTCCTAAGATGTACTCTCCAAACTTCATCTGCTTCTCGCGTCTTGAGTGGTCGTGTCTACTCCGAGTACCACGATGGTGGTCTTCGATAGGATCATGAGCAGCATTGTGGGACACAATTGGAGGAGGCACGGCGTCGGCGCTATCAACGTCGGTATCTTGGTTAGAGTGGGCTTGTAGTGAACGGGTCCTCTCCCGCTCAATATCGATCTCGTCTTGAGACACAACCATAGCATTTAAAATTTCGCTGTTCTCTCTCTGTGGCGTATGGGATGATGCAGGCGCTGCTGATGATGCGGTTCGAACAGGCAGGCTTGATGTGGTCGCTCTTGAGGTCGTCGTCTTCCTGTGGGTGTGTTCGTCTTGAGTAGCAGCTTGCGCACGTTGTCTTCGGTGTGACGACTCTTGAGTAGAGCTTGAGCCATTCGGGGTGCCTCTGGAGTCTCGGTGGCGCCTTGGAGAGTCGATGGCCGTCATTTGGGCGGAAGCCGAACCAGTACCCGCGACTGCAGTTGATCTCCGCGAACCTGAATTCGCAGGCATACTAGAAGCGGGTGCCTGCTGGTCATATCGGGAGGAGGATGTGCGCGCGGGGGCGACAGGCGGTACATGGCGCCTACGCTCGGAAGAGGCGGAAGGGCTGGGTTGGGAGTAATCGGGCATCGACACGGTAGCAGCGTTCACTGCAGCCGCGGGATTGACAGGGGAAGAGAAGGCGCCGCTATTGTTGGGGTGGTTGTTATTGCTGTTTCCGCCGGAGCTGCTCTTCCGGGACGGCCGGGAAGACGATGCCAAAGAAGTTGTCGAAGCTTGCTGTTGCTGTTGCTGCTGTGTTTGCTTAGTGGCATGATAGCCTTCGCGTGTGGGCGAAGAGCGAGATGACGTGTGATGTCGGGTTGGCGTCGGCAATCCAGCAGGGGTTTGCAGAGCAGTCGAAGACATTTTACGCGCAGCACTGCGTCTTGAAAATGGTAGGCGCAGCCACTAGAGGGCAAAAAAGAAACAGGCAAAAGACGGTGAGATCAGGCGAGCCTTGGTCTTTCACGTGTTTTGCCGTGCACTTGCCTGTCCGCGTACCGGGAAAAAGGGGCAATAGGGGACTCGAAAAAGCCGTAGCCCATAGGCTATGTGTTTCGTTTGACTAAGAGAAGCAACGTCTTAAACAGGCGAAGCTCGAGGCACAATGTGCGTCGAGAAAGTTGGTGATGGTCGAGAGTCGAGAGTCGAGACGTTGTTGCCGGAACCCCGTAGATTGGCAGAAAAAGGGAAAAAAAAGAAAAAAAGGTAGTTTCGTGACAGGAATTGATCGGTGCCTGAACCGCGACGGAGTTGCCAGACAGCGCAACGCAAGGAGATTTCCGGGAAGAATTGAAGATCGGCAGGCAGGGGATGAGTGAAGACAAGCTATTGAGGGATGCTCATCTTGCGAAATGAAGCACGGGCGTATTGCTAGTAGAGCGTGTATTTCCACTTGCTGAACTGAAAGTGCTTTGTCTGCTGGGTTGTTCGACAGTGATGTGTGCCTTCAGGCTGCTAGACAAAGGCCTGCGGGATATATGTTCCCATGCACAAGCAAGAAAGAGAAAAAGATCCAAAGTTCTTGTCCTCGGACGGATGGGTCGTCGTAGAGCGACAGAGGCGGGAGGGACAGAGATAGGACGCGGAAGGAAAAGGTGCGGGAGGAACTGTGTAAGATGGGAAGCGAGGTTAAGGAACAGAGCAAGCGAGACGCGACACGCCAAAACGCCCTATTGGAGTCGGTGTTTATGCGAGGCTGGCAGGCCAGCTTTTGGGAGGAGTTGGTCAATGCTCTGCAAGTACTCCGTAGGCGCTGCGATTCTGCCCTGAAAAGACCGGATCGGAGAGGACAGGGTGGTGTCGAACGAGCACAGCACAGCACAGCACACAAACCAGCGAAGGAAGCCGAGAAGGGGGCCGTAAGAGGATCAATCGCATACACGCCAACCAGGAGCGTCCACACTGTCAACAAAGGGTGGAGACGGGTGTGGCCTGGTTGCCAGCGGGCGTCCGATGATGACAATAGGGGGGAGGGGTGTGTCTGAAGGGTGAGGTGATAAGAAACGAGATGAGATGCGTGTGGTCGTAGATGGGTGGTGGAAAGAAAGACGGAAACACATGGGCGAAGAAGGGGCAGGCGAGAAGGGAAGAGACGAGACAGGCATCGGGGAAAAGGAGGGCCGAAGACAGCAATTTCACAATACGGGCAATGGCGACCCTGCATCACTTGCTGGGCAGCAGGCGGTACTTGCTGGGCCATGCAATTTTGATTTAATCTCGCCCGTGGGGCGCCAATGGCCCACTATTCGAGACAGGGGCAAGAGGAGGAGGCATCAAGCAGGATCAAGCTGGGCAGACAGTTCAGGTCTACATAGTACGAGTACGGACGGAGCAGTATGATTTCAAAAAGGTTCAAGCGCGCTTTCGCAAGCCACACCTTGCGGCGCCAGCGAGGAGCACTAGCCTCGGCGTGAGACGCTGTCCATGGATCTTACTCGTAAGCGTCCAAAGCGCGCGACGCGTCCAGAGACCGGGCGCGTATTATGTGCGCATACGAGTACTCTTGCCCAACCTTCCGGGCGGGCGTTCCAGCACTTGGCTTCGGGCCATGGGGTGCGAGCAGCCCAGCGGCCGGGCAGGGTCCGCCGGGCAACGTTAGGCCTCTCTTCCCCCTTTCAGGCCGCAGAGATGTGAGAAACGAGTATCCGTACGTCGTATATCATTTGTGTGGACAGGGCGGATAGAGGGGAATTGAAACAAGACATCACAAATGAGGGACAACGGAGATAGGCAGCGGAGGCGCTAAGGATAGCACTAAACGAGCGCCGATCACCCTACCATGTAATTGAACCCCAGCGCCTGGGCCATCATTCCAGGGCCCACGTGAACCGCGAAAAGAGATGCCCCAGAGCGGGCTCGTAAAACATTTCCAAACAGTGGCTCCAGGAACGACTCCTACAAAACGCCGCTATTTCCAGGCCTTTTTCTCTTCGCTTTTCCGCCCTCTCTTGCCGCCGGCCTGCCACACCTCTTTGTGCTCAGCAGGCCTCATCGCTTAGTGGCATCACGCTATCCTCACCGGATAGATCTGGAGGGGGGGTCCTTTCAGCGCCCCTGTGTATCTGTAGGAAAAGCCCATCAGAGACTGGGGTACATTACGACGTACATGGCCTGTGCTTGGCACGACAGGCCACCGCCATCTGCAGCTCTGCCTGCGACTGCGGGCGCGACTGCACGGCCGCAGGCTGCAGAACGCAGCATGCAGGAGACCGGGAAACGAGCTTCAAAAGAAACGTCGGCTGTACGAGAGCTGAACGGCGCTAGCCGTTCGTCGGGACAGCAGCTCGGAATGCAGACCGGCAAAGTCAGCGAGTGCTTGCTGCTCATTGCTCGTATGTGTCGACGTGTCATTCCAACACATACACAGTAAGTTACAAAGTATCTCACATCGCATACGACGTACGATACCGTCCCCCAGCCAAGAGCTGACGGACAGGAAGCACACACGCATTATGTGGGCCACGAAATGGGCCGCCCGAGTAAGGTGCTTATGCCGTTTTCTTGCTCTTTTCGTTTTTCGCTTCGCTCTTCCCTGTTGTCCCTGTGCCCGCCGGTCCCTTCGTCATCGATCAACGTGGCCTGACAGAGCTGGCTGGCCATCTAGCATTTCACCGCCATACGAGCATCCTATCCTACGTCGGGCTGCGGCCCAGCCAGTTGCTGGCGGGACTGGTCGGCGGCGGCGTTCCTTGCCGCATCGAGCACATTGACTGAGGCGATGAACGACTGAATGACAGCGAATAGGCTGGCATGCATAACGCTAGTTTAGTCAGACCCAATCGTGCTGGCTGCCCGAGCAGGAGGCATTGACATGGACGGCATCGGAGATGAGCCGTCAAGTCAGCCGGCCAAAAACAAAGCAGTCCAAAACCAAAAGGGAAAAAGTCCAGAGGAAAGAAAAAAAGAACTGGGTCCCGGGTGGATTGGAAAGAGCAAGATTGGCGGAGGCCAGCATCAGACGGGATGGCCAGTACGCCGGCTGGGCTGAACTAAGCATTATTCCGTCATATGGAGAAGCATAAGTCGCTGGGTGTCGTAAGATACGCAAGATATATTGCTCGTATAGAGGCAGACAGTTCACAGGAAACGGAAGTGTCGGAGAATGAAGACCTGCGTCATGTGCAGCTAGTGACATATTGTTGCGTTTCGCGTTAATTGAGAAAGAGGGGTTCTGTTCAGCGCCCATTCCAATCGGAGCCGCAACGGTTCAGCCCAGCCAATCAGGCCAGCCAGTTTCCAGCAAATGGCCAAAGTCGACCGTTTTTCAACGGCAATCCATCCATGCCAAAGGCCAACTTACAGCAACAATGGCATTACGGCGTCTGCTTGTGTCGCGTTGCGTCGCCTGTCTCTCCGTCTCTCCATCCTCTCTCTCTGGCTCATTTCGCTCTCCTGCCGCGTGCCGAATACAGCTGTCTCAGCAGAGCAGTCGAGCGTCACCTTTTAATAAAACAAGCATCGTTGGAGGACCGATCAGCGGCACCGCCTCGAGGTGACACACAATCCCGCCGGCTATGCGAACAAGCCCGAGACAAGGCCTGCCCTCTCGGGTTGAGGGATGCGCGAAACTACATGAACTGCAACTTCGACGCAGGCTCGTTCGTCTTGCCAGATCTTGCTGTGCAATCGCTTTGTATCTCCGCTTACATGCGGCGGTGTGCTCGCCCCCCGAGAGCGCCCCCCTGCCAAGGCAGCCGGCCAATGCTGCATGTCTCACAGCTTGATCGTGATATCGCACTTGTCCAGCGCCACGGCTACGAGGGTGATCGATCCTGCATACGCCACCAAGATGCCCATCGATAGCGCTGGGCTTGCGTCCAGTGTCGGCACCGTGAGGTTGACCAAGCCCGTCAGCAGGTTCGCCAGCAGGAAGACGGCCAGCCCGTTGCGATTGTAGGCCCGCAGCACCGGACTAGTTGCCTCCTCGTAGACCGCCTCCTCGGCCTGCACGTCTTTGGCCTCGCCCATGCCGGAAAATAGCCACGCATCCACGAGCGAAAACATGGTTAGCTGCACGGTGTTGAACGACAGCACCCACAGCACGTACGGCAGGTTGGCCAGGCGCCGCGACTCGGTCAGGCCGAGCCCAGCCGGTCGGCTAATCGTCAGCTGGTGCAGCGCCGTCCAGGCCACCGCCCATGCCGGCAGGCGGTTGCGCCGCAGCCACGACAGCAGCGGCGACGCTGCAGGTGAGGCCGGACGTCCCCGTGGCAGCACGTACAGTCCCGTGTCCTGGCCGGCCAAGAAGATGGTCAGGTAGCCGACGAAGCTGAAAACGCCCTCGCGGTTCTTCGACAACAGGCTGACGCGCGGTGCCGTCAGTGCGTACGCCTTGAGGTCGGTAAAGTCCAGTGCCGCCTCGTACACGCCGGCCAGCAGGACAGCCAGGGCGGCGTACGACGGGATGAAGCGCAAGGCCGACTGGGCCACGGCCACAAACGGCGGCAGCAGGCCCAACGTGAAGAAAAAGTTCCAGTGCACGCCGTATTCGGTCACGTGCTCGGCGTAGTCCAGTCCCTTGACGCTCAGCAGCCGGATGATGCCGAGGACGAGCAGCGGCAGCGAGTGTCGCAGCGAGGTCAGCAGGCGTCGTGCCAGCAATGTCCGGCCGCCACTGCTGGCCGCAGCGAGACGCTCCTTGAGGACTGGTCGGGCAGCCACGACACCGGCCGAGAAGACAAAGGAGCCCACGCCCATGTCCATGAGCGAGGTGCCCCAGGTTTCCACCTTGGCAAAGCGCCGGGGGAAGACGCGAAAGTCGACGGCCAAGATGGCAAGACAGGTGACGACGAGCATGCATCCGCGGTAGGCCGTGAGAAACGACTTCTTCGGCAGCTCGCTCAGCCGGCTGCTGCTGACGTCCTTTGGTCTCTTGGGCACGCGCACCCGCCGACTGCTGCTGTCGCCAACATTCCGGGGTAGAGCATAGACAAAGACCGACTGAGCGATCAGGATGGAGCTGAGCAGGACAGGGCGGTCGGCGTAGAGCGTGATGGCCAGAAGGATAGCGCCAACGTTGAGGCAAAAGTCGACGATAAAGGCCAGCAGGGTGTAGGGGCGAAAAAAAGACTGCCGGCGCTGCAAAACGGACCAGGCGAGGATGGCAACCTGCACAGCAAGCGTTGCTTCCATGTGAGCCCCTGGCACAACTTGGCACAGAACGGAGAGAGGAGCAGGGGTCGAGACGGAGACTAACCGGAGCGACAGCCGTCACGAGGTTCACCTCGCCCGCCGATCCTCCCGAAAGACCAGAGACAAAATCCTCCTTGAGCTTCTTGTAGTTGGCGGCCGCCGAAGCGGCAGCGGCAACTGGTCCAGCGTCAGACATGTCCGTGTGGTCTGTCGTTGAAATATGCCACTTGTCCGGGCTGGAATGGGATCGTTTCTTTGCTCTGAACAGAGCTGGCGTGCAGGCTTTTGCGACTCGCTGTCAGACAAAGAAAAAGAAAGTCGCCGGCGGGTGTCCGGTGGCAGCGATAGCATCCACCAGGCTAGGAGGTCGTAAAATAAAGAGGTGGCCTCTTGGCCCAGGTCAAAGAGTGTGGATCCAGCTTCTTGCATTCCACGTTCGGCACAGACGCGTCCATGCTGAAACAAGCGCTAAATCTCCAACAACCGCTCCCCACAGCAGCGCTACTGTCCACGTGACCGCAGTGAAAGAAATCGAAGCGGCTACTGCTGTAGTTTTGCGGAGCCAATACGAGCAACTGGGCCTGTTTCTTTATTCTTGGGATTGCGTGAAGCTAAAAACAGCAGCCGCCAGGCACTTGGTAAAGAACCGTTCTCGGACGGCTAGGTTTCCAGAACCGAAGCCAGCAGGGAACCAGGGTGGAGGAAGGGCTGGAAGGACCGGTTGGAGAATGCGTCTGAATTGCCTTGGCCACAAAAGGGGCTGGCTGAGAAGAATCGTCCGGTCTTTGAGCAGATCGCGATAGAGTCGAGCGAGGATGTGCTGAGACGGGGCTTCTGCATCCCTCTCGCAGCCTCTCACGCTCTGTTTTCTTTTCATTTACTCTCCGGTCGGCTCCTGGCTCTCTGTTTTTTTTTTGTCCCTCGCGTTGGCTGCGCCGGTTGGCTTGTCCAACCTGCAGCCACTGAAATTTATTTTCTTTGTCGTCAGGTCCGTTGGTTTGACACTTGGCCTGATAGACCGGGTTGCCAGCCTTTGTTCTCCACCAATCTGCTGGTGCAGCCCTTAGTTTCCCAGCCGAGTAAAGGATGATGCCTGTAAGGCGCATGGCCCTACACTCCTTTCTGTCGGGTTTTCTGATTCATCGTGCATGATGGCTTCTGCATGCTTTGTTGCCTTGTCGTTGGGGTTTTGCTAGTCTCATGTGAGCTCAACGGTCGCCTCTCTTTTTCCCTTTCTCCTTGGCTCGCTTTAATCTCTTTCATACCCCCTCCCCCTTTCACATTGCCTCTTCTGTCAATGAATGAAGGTGCAACCCTACGCGCTGTGGCGAGTTGTAAAGGTGGTGGCCACGTAAAAGGGCGTGGTTTCAATGAAAAACACACAAACAGGAAATATGAGGTCTTTCTTTCTCTGATGTTACGTCTAGCTTCTTCGCCATACATCTACTCTTGTACCCCACTCTCTCATTTTAACTCTCGTTCCATCCTCGTCTACTGAATTTGTCTGCCTGTCTCTCTCTTCCATACTGTCTGGTACTCTGTTGCCGTACAGCTGCTGAGGTTTCCAGAGAAAAGAGCAACTAGAAGGAGGTCAAGGACATCATATCCACCTTGAAACAGAAAGGGTCCCCTCTCAAAGGGCGGCGGCAACTCCCTCGAGCACAGTGACGCAAAGATGGCGACGAGCACCAGAACCACACATGCCCGCAATTCATCCTCTCTGGAGAGCGTCGCCGTCCCGCCGTCACCACTCAGCCCGGCCACAGTCAACAGTCCGGCTGGCCGCACACGGTCGACACGCGGGCCTCCAGCCATAGATGCGTCCCAACTGATGCTAACTCCTCCTCCGTCGGGCGCTGCTAGGCCTGACCTGACGGCTCGTCTAGATGCCTTTTCCATTGTCAGCCCCTTGGGCAGCAGCCATGAGAAGGAGGCGTCGGCCTCTACGATGCCCTCGCCACCGCTGCGGGAGCAGTCCTTCTTTGCTCAAAACCGGACCATCCTGCTCTCGGGACTGCCACCATCGCCCAATCCATCGTCTCCTGTGCCGACACCGCAGATGAGCAGTAGCAGTTCTACCAGCATCAGTTCCCGCAGACCGCCCAACCGGCGTCTGACTCCGCTCGTCACCCGGAGCAGCACTGGAGGCCGGCAGCTTCTGGCCGGCTCTCTTGCCGACAGCCCGATGATGTCGCCACGTGTGCTCTCGCCGTGTGTGTACGTTCGGGCCACCAGCCTCGAGCGCCAAGATGCCGTCTCGCCCCGAGCTGCCAGTCTGGGCGGCGATGGCGCAGACACAACTGCCGACGGCACCGAGAGCGTCACCAGTACCACCACCACAACCGGCGATCTGCCGCTCGCCAAAGGTCAGCTGCGCATCTGTGCCATCGTGCGGCCGAGCTCAGATGAGAAGCCATATGCCATCCGGCGCATCGTCGAGCGCAAGGCCCTGGCTCGCGCGGTGCCAAAACCAGACCCTCGAACGGCCACCAGCGTCAACATCCTCCCGTCTCCCATTCCTTGCTCGCCCCTCTCGGCCCTGCCGCCGCTCAACCCTAGCCATCCGTCGGCTGTGGCCGGCACCAAGCGCCGTGCCTCTCCGTCACCACTGTCGCCGGCCAGCCCTCATCCCAGTTTGCGCCAGCATGGCCGCCCTGGCAGCCCCAGTGAACAGCCTTCTCCAGCCCAATTTACCGCCGCTGGTGGGCTCCCCATTCCTATTCGTATGTGTCTCTCCCTCTCGTTTCTCCTCGTCTGTCGCTTGGCTCATCACTGACACCTGCCAACAGGTCCTCATTCTGCCCTCGGTATTCTTCCCGGCTTAGCTGCCGTCATCCTGTCGGGTCATGTGCACCCCGGAGACATCATTGAGCAGCCACTCCCTCATCCCGAGGCCTGGCCTCAAACTGTGTCTTATACCTACAGCGGCTGCGGTGAGATCACAGACGCTGTCAGGGCAAATATTGAGCATCTGGGTGGCAGCGCCAAATGAGGATTTGAAGCAAAGAATTTCTTATGCAAGTTTTCAAACGGCCTCGAAACTTGATGATCCCTTCTTCTTAACCTGCAATTCAACTTTCTTATTTTCGCATTCTGTCTGTTTTCTCTTTGCTTCTTGATAGTATTCCCTTCCTAGCAAGCTGGACAGATGCCTCCTTTTTATTTCAGCCGAGACGGCTTTGTTCTTTCTCCGTGACGGCCACCTTTTCGAATATTTTAGCCCATGGCATCGTGACGATTCGATTTATGAGATTTTCGTTTTTGTAATTCATTTTCTTTGGCTTTTGCCTCGTTTATCGTGGTGTGTAATTTAGCGGTTCTTTCCACGGCTAAGATCTGTCTTCTTTGTTCTCCTTTGTTTCATGTGGCTATGTCTATGCGGGTATTTTTTGCCTGTTTCTTACTGTAAAACAAGCCGCGTCCTTTTAAGATTACAGGGGACTTGAGGCAACAAAGGATGGAAGCCATCATTCCAAACACCGCGTGGCTGTACCCCAGTTGGGGCACTTCGGCGTGTGATTCGCTCCTTCCTTCTGCCATCGTGACCAATTTCCTAGTTAGGAAATGTATTTAAAACCCCCATTGTCAGTGACCAGCTCGTTGCCCTGCCTGCAATTGGTGGAGATCTTGTTGTTCTGGCCGAATGTTTGACGCTGGACCATCACACAGAGATGCCTCAGCTGATGATTTCGTACTTTCTGTTCCCATTATGTTACAGTGCTTAAGTACGAAGTGCGGCCGTCCAACTCGTTTAGCTTGTGTCAGAGTGCGCATAGTACTCCGGTGATGTTTTTTGAACTAGGATACGTCGCCTTCCTGAATACCAAATGGAGCCACGGTAAACAGACTGAATCAGAGACCGATCTCTAGGAGTCTACAATGCTACAATTCAATCACAATGCTCACAGTGCTCCCACTCTTTATATGGTAACATCTCGGAAATCAGTATAGCTACAGCATCCAGCCAAGCTGCTTCTTCTCAAAACTGGTCTACATGAGTTTACCTATTCCTCCCCAGCCACTTGTTTGGATCAACGGCTGGCCGGAGGCCGGAAAGCGGACACTAGCCCAGTGTCTGGTCCATCTCCTTGGCCAAGACCGTGCTGTCCTCGCTGGAGAGAACGAGTATGCCACCGAGTACGCAGCGTCTGGTCAGTCCAACAAGTCCGTTGGACGCAAAAGCAGCAAACCTGACCTTGGTAGCGAGTCCGATCCCGTTTCCGAGAAGCAGGCCGCCTACTTCCGCAAGTACGTCGAAGACCCGCAAGCACTCAAACGCATCGTGGTCTTTACCGACTTTCAGGCCGACAGCGTCAAAGGCAGAAGTAGAGCGCGCGCGTTCGAGGAAGCAGCACGTCGCACCGGACGACCTTTTGTGCCCGTTTACATGGAGTGCGACCTGGAAGCCAACGTGCGGCGGTCGCAGGCGTCAGAGCGGCGCCACAGCCGGCCGGCCGTCAAAATGCTCAGCGAGACAGAGCTACGGGAATTGCGGAAGCCAGGGGTACAGCTGTACAAGTTCTCTTTCGATGAGCATCCGGGAGTCTGTGTCGACGTGACGAGCCGGGAGACCCACAACACAGCTATGCGGATCATGGTCTCTGTGCGCGAGGCTGCTGAGAACCGACAGCATGCAGCAGCCAGGGCTGTCGGTGGCTGAAATAAAAGGGGGCATGGCTGCACCTGGAAAACAAACGTGGGAACTGCGAGACAAAGATGCATTGATAAAAGTGCATGCAGGCGTGCACCCAAAGTCTCCTTCATCCGATGATGTCAACCACGATGATGCGCTTTATACTCTATTTCAAAGAAAGACCCTGCTTGATGTCTACAAGAAAGTGTATTTCTGATAGCATCTATAAGCACTGCAGACAAGTAGAATATCTCTTTCACTACCCATTCTTCTAAACCTTGCTTCCATCTCTCATTATCGAAGAGTGGCTAAAACAGCTTACACGGTTGCTCGTACCTCGTTAATCATGCTTACATAACCACCTCTTACATGTAGGTATTCATTGGGATGCAACTCAGATACAGGCTACATACACGGCCGCATGTGCTTCTGCTCTTTTTGAAATCGACTTGCAGACGGGGGAGTGGGTAATGGCGCTCCGCAAGCACGGCTGTGCCGTGCCTCAGCAAAGGCTACGGATGCAAAGACGTGAAGCCGGTGATCTTATGCTGGATCTGGACTGTTCCTCCTTTGCCGCCCTCGTATTTCCTGTCCAGGCAGTGGAATGACAAACGAGATACAGACGCAGGAGAGCATACGATCTCGGAGATCGTGGCCATTTATGTACACCCCCCCCCCCCTCCCATGTGCTGCATGTACTTGCAATGGGGAAAAGAATGCATGGGCATACGCGACTGCCCATGTTTGCTCGTACCGCAGCTGTGTGGAGTGGTCGGCTTGTTT
Organism: Grosmannia clavigera kw1407; assembly: GCF_000143105.1. Taxonomy (NCBI): domain Eukaryota; kingdom Fungi; phylum Ascomycota; class Sordariomycetes; order Ophiostomatales; family Ophiostomataceae; genus Leptographium; species Leptographium clavigerum. The sequence continues at coordinate 908,714 of NW_014040560.1, read as the reverse complement.
CCCCCCCCGTCAAGCCGGGCACGGAGGGCACGGCAACGCACATTACGAGGTGCAGATTCTTCAGATCGGCGAGAAGGCCACAATCCATTCTCCACTCCCCACCACAAGCTGTCCGGGATGGACGGACGAGAAGTTCCGGGACACGACGCCAAACGCGATGAGCAGGAGAAAGGAAAAAGGAAAGAAAAATACAGAAAAACAAAGAAAGGGCACAGGCACGGGGAAAGAGTGATCCCTTATGCAGAGAAAAACTATCTGTGTCCGTAATGAAACATACAAAATGGAGTACGCGAAAGCGAGGGGGGAGCGATGGAACAGCACACAACATGACCTGTTTCTTTTCGGCTGCCGATGGGGGAGGAGGGGGCCAAGACCACCACATCGACATGTTTTTGCCGCAGAGTGGTAATTCCGAAAACGGAAAGGCTGCGTTCCCAGGGTGCATTTTCATAGAAGCCAGCCGCTATGGTTGTGGATGCGGCCTAGAGAGCGGGAGGGTAGACAAGGGGGGAGGGGAGGAGAGGAGTGAAAGGGGGGGTCGGATACGACGAGGCCCGGCTGCTGCAATTCCTTCGGTCTCTTCCCCCACACGAGCAACTTGGGGGGAGCAATTGACATGCTATTTTCGGTCCTGTGTAAACTGGTGATGCCGGCGAAGTTGGGAGACAGCCAGGGAAACAAGGTATCAGCTCCGCAGAAATTATAATGACAGCAGAACCTCGCTCAGGGTATTGGAGAGTCTCTAATGATGACGATGTCGTGTCTTGTATGCTTGCGTTTGGCTGATCTGGTGATGCCGTTGGGACTGCAATAGCGTGGCTACTGCTATCTGTGGTGGCATGTCCTGCATAAGCTTGTTTTGACAGGGTGATTGAGCCGGTGTGAGAGGCACAGGCTGGGTAGGATAAGCCGTGAGGATGGGATTGGACCAGAACAGCACGTCGAGGCCAGTCTGCTGAAGTGCCTGTCACCAACGGCATTCTAGATGCTCGCCAGAGCTCGCTGCAAGCCGATGACAGCGCTACTGCATAAACGAGTACCAGTCTTTGCGCTACACATAGTATCTTATGTGCTGCCCCCCACCTGCTTCGTAGGCCGTTTTTGTCTACTTGCATGCAGTGGGTGGTGAGGAGCAGATGTTGTTGGTTAGTACCACGAGCTTAATCCGTTTGCTTACATAGTATCCCCACCATGAGATGGCAAGGCCAGGCGAGAGGGGCGAGCGAGCGCGCAAGAGGGAATAGGAGCGCGAGGGAGAGCGCGACACGACGAGAGCAGAAGAGAGGGGAACAGGACAAGAGGACAGGCAGGCTTACGCTCACTTCTCACCTGCAGCCGGACTCCGCCGACCGGATGGCGCCTACTACGAGTATGTACCACGTAGCCAGTACGGCAAGTACGACGTCGACGTGCCTGCTGGTGAAGAGAGCCTGCCGTGTCCGGTTTGGTTCAGTATGGCTGGTCAGCGCAGCCCCTCTTTCCCCCTCTCTCGCGCGGCTAAAGTCCCAGACTGCGACTCGTGGGACGGACTACTCTGTATGTAGTACTATGTACGCCGGCTAGCAGCAAAAGCCATCTTCGATCCTCATACGCCAGCCAGACCAGCCATATCCACCATGGTGTACTCCGTACATACTACGTCGTATGTAATACGCCGACTCCGACCGGCCAGCACCCAGCGCAGCCAGCGCAGCTCCAGCCGCTGTACTCGTCGTCTTCCGCTCCGCATCCGCGACCTGTCACGTTAACGGCAGTCCCTTGCCGGATTTTCGACGGAGCATTCGCATTTCGTACGGTCCTCGTCGATCCTCGTGCTCGGCAGGACGACAGGCCGACCTGAGATTGGATAGGAGCGCGAGACCGAGCGAGGTTGTATACTACGTACGAGTGGCAGAGCTACGACGGACAGAGATACGAGCCCCAGTAATATCAACACTTGTGCTCGGCTGATACGACCCAGACCCAATACTTGCGACACGCGATAAAGTCGAAATACTAGGCATGGCAAGGTCAATCGCCAATCTCCACATCTCATAATTCGAACGGGCGTCCGGAGGGCACAGGTCTTGTTGGCCGTGTCCTCGTCTGTTTTCTCCTTGTTTCATATTTTTCATTTGGTTCATTTCCTCTTTTTTTCCTCTCTCCTCGCCGCCTTTTTCTCGTTTTCCTCTTTCATCTCCTCGCCATGGTCGCACCTGCCTGTCTGGAACAGCATTTTGAGTATTGGCCAGATCGGTCTGCAGGCCAGCAAATCGACAACCGGAAAAAAAAAGAAAAGAAAATAAAAAAAAACATGCCACCCTGGCTTGCAGTAGTGCGCGTTGCAGATGCGGTTGTCATGTAGACGACATGGCGTCAGTTGCTGTGCCTGCCCGGCGTTGGCTCAACAATTCGTCAAGCGAAGCCTGCATTAGCCTCTCGCGTATCCGAAGAGCCAGGCAGGAAGTAGGACGATGCCAGAGAAGTAGCGTCCAGACGCGTACAGTCAACGGCTAGTCTTGCGCTCGAGTGGGTGAGCGAACCCACATCTTTCGTGCGAGCTGGTCCGCTAGTCGAGTGCCTGCCCACAGTCCACCATTAGCGTTCTGAAGATCGCCGTCTGACCAGACTTCCGAGGCCAAGACGGCAAGGATGGCAAAACCTGGAGGACAGGGTAGACCATCAGACCAGGGGTCTGTCGAGAGGCACCGTCCTGCTGCGTGAGGCATGTAAGACACCATGCAAGAGACTTGCTGTCCACTATTCCGCACGCAAGAGAATATACGAATCCACCTCGTACACAGCATGTCTGTCTGTACGAGCATTCGCAGGGCAAGCCGTCACCCTCCGAAATCAGAGCTTCCCTTTCTCCTCTTAAAGTGGGCTTTCGGCCTAAGGCCGGGTGGACTAGTTGCAGCGAAAACAATAGCGGCGGGTAGAAGACGCGTTCCAACGGATCGCCAGCTTACCTACACACGGTAGCCTTTTTTCTCGGCCTCTCTCTCTTTTCTCGTTTTCACAATGTCTCGCCACCTCGCCGTCTTACGAGCACTACGAGCATTCGTATAGTATCTTACTATAGGAGAACATCTTACGTATTGTGCTTTTATGCAAGCAACACGTTCCCGTGTCCCAACTCGGCCGCGTGGGCCTGCTTTCTGCCAGTGTCGTCCTGTCGGCTAGATTTGTTTGATTTTACATGGTACTCTTACTCCTTGGCGCCAGCTCAGCATCTCAGGCGAGCCATCTATTCTAAAAATGATACAGGGGTGGTCTTCTACCGCAGCTGCCGCAGCTGCCGCACAGCTTCTTCACTGAAAAAGGCCCGGCTGGCCTGAACCGGGGCTGTTGCACCCCCTTGCCCTCCGATCCTCTTCCATTCTGCTCGGCTTCCGCTATCACGGTTCTTGTAAGACACTTGTCTCCGAGGCCACCGCTGTCACATACTATGTATCACTTGTATATAAAAACAGAATCGGCTGTCAGCGTCGCTGTTGAAGAATATGACCAGAGGCGGGTGAGACAGCTAGTGCTCAAGCTCTCCGTACAGAGTATATCTCGTCGTGCGAGTGTGGTGGGTACCATGTCCTGCTTGTCTGCTTCTACTCCGTATGCTCCATCTCCATTAGTGCTGCCGCCATCTTGCCACATAAAGCCCTGCTTTTACACCCCCCCCTTGCAAATCGAGGCCGCTGCGATCTTGCATGTTTTTGCGAATACTCGTACTCGTACTAACCGAACTTCCCCTTCTCGTCATGGAAAACCACCCTTTCCGCCCCCTCCCTCATGGCCATACACCCTGCTCATGCGCTATCTGGATGTGGTGTGTCGCAATGCCTAGCCCGCACTTCAGACATGCAAGTCAGTGTGTTGCATCTCGTTTGCTATGCCGCATCGGACGGAAGCACGTACGAGTTGCCTGGCCTGGGATCAACAACTTCCGTGCACGTCCATGCAGCTCACACATTAGTACGCGAACATCCGTCGAGTCCACTCCCCCAGAGCCTTGCAGAGGAGCAAAAGGAGCAATGGATGCGCCGTTCGATGCCCCGTTACAGCTAGAACGAGCGATCCTTCGGAGCAGCGTGCAACGCTTGTCTTCTCCTAATCCGTACGAGAGTACGTGCTCCCACCACGAGTATGATGTAGCTCCTTGTACCTGTAGGGCCACACCCCCCCTCGCCTGTTGCCCCCACCCTCTGGCTGGCACTAGCCAGGACTTTCGGAGAGCGTGCTGGAGAGTTCGGGGGTCCCTGTTCTTGCGGGGGTCGTCTTTCGTTTCGACCTCATCAGCGAGCCTCGAGCAAGAAAGAGCGATATATCCTCGCCGACAAGAGGGGCTGAGGCGCAGGCGAGGGCGCCCCAGCGAGTCGGCGAGCCAACTGGCCGCGGCTCCCGAGGTGAGAGGAAGACAGCAGTCGCAGTCGCAGTCGCAGTCGCAAATGTATCGTAGTGTCCTGCTCTCATTGCCTTGACGTTGAACCGATCGGGCGATCCCCCAGGGGTGTCCCAGCCTATAAGACGAAGCGGAAAGAGCCTCGCATGTTTTGCACCACCGACGCGATGTATCATAATAAGATATAATAATAGCTCTCGTATAGCCTCTGTGAAAGGTTGTGCACTGTAGTATGAAGACGCACAACGACTACTCCCTCATTTGTGCATGCTCGTTCGTACATATGTCTGTCAGCCTATCAGATCTCGCCGTTGCCTCGTTTCTGTCACTGCATAGTGGCTGGCATTTTACTCTGCGTTTTTTTTGGCTCTTTCCTTTTTTGAGACTTTCAACATTGACGAGAAAACGATCAGTCATCTCGGCAGAGTGCCATCGTTTCAATGGCCGTAATCAGATTGAAAAAATGGTCGTCAAAACTAAGGACAGCATGTGAAAGAAAAGAGAAAAAGGAGACACGGAACTTTTTGTGTTCACATTGCTGCCACCACCGAGATTTTTCAAGTCTCCGTCCAAATAGATTTCAAGGAAAAATAGAAGCAAGCCGGTCAAAAGCTATCCCTCCGTACTAACAACGATGGAAAAGCAGATATCCTACCCTGTCCTCTAATTTCGCAGAAAAAAACAAGACACCGTCTATCCATATCCAGCCAATTTTTTCTCATGGAAGAGCTCCGTCCCTCCTGTCTTGACCCCCCCTCCCTCTAGGCGGTTTTTGGGCCGCTTCCGACTCTTAATCGAACCTGCCAAAATCGGGGTTTAGGTGTGCCTCCATCCCTGTCCCCCATACATTACTTCAAATGTGCCCCCCTGTAGATAAACAGATGTGCTTGCACCTGACAGCTTCGTGATATTAAGTGTGGGTGTAAAAAGGCATGCTTCGGATGCGTGGTGTGTGTGAAAATAGGAGTGTTGGGTGTCTGTCAAATCGTGGAATTTGTCTGTCGCTCGTTGCGGTCTTGGTCGTCATAATGCATTCATCTCGATGCTCATTACTCGTCCCAAATGTGTATTTCGGCTGCTGTGCAGTCCTTGCAGTAATTTTCCTCCAGTAGCGAGGTTTTTTCAGATACCTCGCAGCCCCCCCGCTGATCGGCGGGCCAATAAGTCGACGAGGCATGTGTGTGTTGGGGAAGATCCCCGTCTGACCTCGACGGCAGATCCAGGCGCGGGTCGCGGCGAGGCCGCGGCGTGAGCCGGACGTTGTCGTTCGTATCGCCACCTTCGCGGCTGCCCCAAGATGTCTAGTGCACGCGAGATGCGTTAGCCTGCCGTGCCTCCATTTTTTTTTTCCTTTTTTTCGCCGTTCGTCTCTGTCCCAAAACACGTACCATCCTGAGGGTGAAGAGGGCATAGACTTTGACGAGCCCGTGGAAATAGCCGAAAATGATGGAGACGATCAAATATTTGATGTCGCTGGGATTGCGCAGAAAGAGCCCCATCAGCTTGACGACCTTGGTGAAGCCGAACATGAACAGGAACTGGGCCCAGAGTGCATTTTTCCTGCTGATCGCGTCCCAGTCTCCCGTTGCACGCCAGCAGGAGTACAGAAGCAGGGGGTCAACGACGAATGCGAGCGACGTGAAAGTTGCAAAGTGGAGCGCGTACGTCGACCAAGGTTGCTGGCTGTATTCGATGTTAGAACAATAATGATAAGTAATCCGATTCCGGTGGCACTGGCGATTATGGCCTGATTTCGGGGATTGCAGCACTCACTACCACACAAATCGCTCCCGCATAAGGCTCGTCCAATTGCTGCGCCAGTTGCTGCGCGCCCACCGCGAGCACTGGTAAAGGAATTTCACGTCGTTTTCCAGCGTCGTCTCGACCTCACAGGCCCGCTCGTACTGCACCCACGTCTTCCAGCCGTGGCTGACGAGCCAGCGCGTGACAAAATTGTCGTCGTCCGCGTTCAGAATAAATTTGCCCCAGAGTTCCGTCTGGAAGCCATCCAAGAACTCGTGGCTGTTTAGGATCTCGGATCGGTATGCGCCCGTCCGGCCAGACATGCAGGACGTGCCACCGTCAATGTTGTGCGTTGCGGATATTTCAAAGTTACGACGCTCGATGTAGGCAGCGCCGAGCCAGTTGAATATACGTTTCGACCACGATCCCGTCCAGACACGCTTAACGTGCTGACAGGTGCCAACCCCGCCGATCCGGTCGTCCTCAAAGGGCGCTAGGATCCAGGGCATCAGCGTCTTCGGCCACGTAACGTCGTCGTCGGCCATGATGGTGATTTTAGTCTGCACCTCGGGCAGCGCCCGGCAAACCTGCATGCGTTTGTTGGCCACGCTTGTGGAGAGAACGCGTATGTTCTTAAAACCCGCTAACCGCAGAGAGTGTGCCAGATTTTCCAGGGCGTCGAACCTGTCGTCTGTCGTGACCAAAATAAGCTGCCATGGCCTGCAAACTATGATGCTTTCCAATGCCACCCGCAATTCTTCAAATGAATGATGAATTGTCGGGATCACAACCGTGACATCCATAGACGTAAACGACGGATTCTCTGGTATTGGCTTGGACTTGTACAGCCAATGGCTGACGCAGTGCACGAACAGCCGAAGATAACGATGGATCCTATCGCCGAACGTCAGATTTTGTACCGGTGACAACGCGATGGCGTTTCTTACCATAATATCCAGAAAAAATATACCCAGAACTTTGTCGAGGGCAGAAATTCTTGACTCGGATAAGCCGGTCCCGGCTGCAGATGTATAGACATGGTGGAGCTTGTGAAAGACATCGAGAGAGGATGTCTTGAGTGATTGATTTTTTTTTCGAGGTTTACACAGGTTTTCCTAGCTGGAATCTATGCCAGTGCCGATGCGTCGTTTTCTTCTCTTTATTCTCTTTCCCCGTCCTTTTTCACCATAAAACTCTCGCTTCCTCTGCTTTGTTTCGTGATTAAAGATTTGTGCCAGTCAGGCCTGACCGACAAGGCCATATTTTTACACCCAGAGGGTGAATCCAAGAACAAAAAAGCACAGGACCAGCAGGAAACCCTGAAAATGGACACCAGTGTTCTATCTATCCATAGAAGGAAATCAAGGGTCCCAGGGCTTTTGTCTCGTGGAAAAATTAGAGCTCCAGAGCTGAATCTGGCGTGCTAATGCAATTGGATAAGGAAAGATTTGCTTGGACAGAACGAACAAGCTTTGCCTATAAGACGAAGCTAGGAGCAATGAAAACCCCCAATGATAACCAGCCAGGGAGAAACGAGCGAGGTGAAAGGACAGTCGGTAGTTGCGTAGATGGCCTTCTGGCCAGAGCTCAGCTAACGGGCGATAAGATGACAGAAGAGGAGGAAGCCGGTAATCATGCGGACTCTTCTGTTATATGAAGACTGTAGGCGGGGAAGCCAGATTTGGACGAATTCTGGCTGATGCGGGCCCGATTGGCCGAAAAACAGAAATCTTAACGAAAGAGGATGAGGGAAAGATGCGAATTGTCTTGGCAGCTAGTGAGGAAAGGAAGACGTGCGAAGGGCAGAGAGGAGATATATATATATACATACTTCCGTGGAAGCTGTACAAAAAAGAATTGCCGTCCAATTGTCTAGCAGCAGGTACAAACAAGCTCAGAGGTAGAATGTGGGTTATGGGGAGAGGAAGGGGGGGGGGGGGTGTCTGTTAAGGGCCAGGGGCCATGGTACGAGAGAGGAACCTCTAATGTGTTGTTGCAATGTGTGGAATAGTACGACGTAGACTAACTGAGAAGTGAGCCGTCACTTGCGGCTAGAAAACGGACCATGCTCGGTTGAGCCGTATGGGGTCTAATGTGTACGTATGCAAACGAATGCATGTATATGCAGTTTCGCAATGCGAGGTGCTCTGAGGTACCTTCTTTGCCTATATGGTTTAGGCCTGTGTCGAGACGTGAAAGGCCGTGAGGCCACCAGCAAGTAGCACAACTACAGGAAATGCACCAGCTAGAGCGAGCTCAAATGAGCAAAGCGAGAAGGAGAGCCAGTGCGTGTGGAGCACGCAATTGGCACTGAGCCTTTGGGGGTGTTCGACCGAAGGCTAGCGAATCTTTAGCAAGTGGAGGGGAGGGGTGTGCAATTAGATCGTACAAACGCACACACGTTTGGCTGTTCTTCACAAGATGGTTGGCTGGTCAATTTTGTTTAAGGTAGGGCTGACTTGCTGGTCAGACAAGGCTACTCCGTAAGCAAGTGAAGACGTTCTGTCTCTGAACCCATTTTGTATTCCGTATGTCCCACACTTTTTCGCCTCCTCAACGAGTAGACGGCCTTTTACAGGGCGCTTCGTGATCCCCCAGGCGCCCACCTCCACCCCTTCTATTACGCGTATGCCAACACAGACTGATGGTTATGGCAGGCTTCACGGCGCTTCTCGCCCTCGGTGGTTTGCTCGCAGTGATCTATGAAACAGAAAAAGGGCTTCGAACAGACCCCCTAAAATTCCCCGAGAGACCACCTAGCTCCCACTAGGGATCATGTGCGTTTTCAGTCAGCCCATCGAGGAGTCATGAGCTCTCTTACGTTCGGGAACTCGCCTATGATACAGGTCATGCAGTGCACGTCTAGAGGGAAGGACAGCACGAGAAAGCAGACACGTGGACTGTTGGAGAGTAAACTTACACGTAACAACAGCACATACAGCGTTGTCAAATAGCAAGCAGAGCAGGAGAAACAATACGAGCGAGGAGGCAAAGAAGACTAAGTTGTAGCGGCATATTACGAGTACAATCAACGGCAGCGCTTGCAAGCCGATGGCAAATCAGATGCTTGACACAGGCGGTGGAAATTCAATCGGCTGAGAAAGGCAAGCCGTGCTCTTACTCGTTTGGCTGTCCAGGCGCAGTGTATTCGCGGCGGCGAAACCGGTGGAGAATGCGGGACACTCTTGCCGATCAGGCAATATGTTGGTTGGATGACTAGTGAGCACACTAAAAACTAGTAGAATCTCAGTAGTTTGCGGCGCTTCTTCCTTGAAGTAGTGAAGCGGCAACCTCACGGCATGGCAGCTCAGCATATCAGCCAGACCTGCTTTGGGGACAGTCCAACAGTGATGTTGCTGCGCGCTTCGGTCAGACACGGAGGCCCTCAGTTCTCCCCGCCTGCGTTGACGGAAGAGAGAAATGTCCCAATTGACGTTGGCCGAAAAAAAATAGAATCGTCCTACATGGGTCCCCGCACGGCGAAGGGGCCGCACTCTCGGATGATGTTCTAATGGGGGACAGCCGGGGACGGAGCTTGGAAATTGCTGTGTCGGTCTTTTGCCATTCCTCTTTTGTTTCCCGTCTCGTGTTTTCGGTCCTGTGGACCGCGTTTTTCCCCTCTCCTTTTTTTTCTTTTTTGTATGACAAATGCTCTTGCAGCGTGCTAACTTCAATATGCTGACATGCTGGGCTGTAGCATCTTCGATGGAGGTTGGGGCACGACGAATTCGGCAACCCCATCATTGTCGCTGCGAATACTGGCTGTGAAATGGGGAATATAAGAATTGCATAAAATGCGTAATGCATGAGTACTCCTGAACAGCGCTCGCAGGTTCGCGTTTATGCCAGCCGCCTGTCTGCACAGATAGGGAAAGAGATCCGACTCACGAGAAGAGCAGTGCTTCCGAGAGCCGTCCCACCTACCATCCTACACCATGCAAGGTACTGCATTGGTGGTGTTGAAATGTAGAAATAGGCCGTGTCCACAGTCCGAGGGCGAAAAAAGTACTGCAATTCGTAGGGAGTGTGCGTGTGTGTTCTGCAGTAATGTAAACTCCGCAAGCGCACGGCCAAAGACGGGAGGCCAAGGCCCTGCTAGGCCCCAAAAAGGATGCTATTCGATGAAGTACGAAAGAAGCGCTAGGACGTTTACCCGCTCTTCTAAATAATTCTTCTTCTGTCCGGATAGGGAGGCAGGTCGTTGCGTTGGCAGAATAAGAAGCCGGGGTGGCCGGGGGTGGGGTCCTCGAACTTGATGAGACCATTATTCTGCAGGCGAAAAGACAGATCAAACTGGGGACGAGGGATTTATGTATTCTTTGCAGATGTGCAAATCGTTTGCCTTTTTGGATATCGAATTTGGCCACAAACACTTCGTGGTGTTTCCAGTTCACCTTCGATCTCCTTTGTTCGTGCAGTTCGTGTCGTGAGGCCGGGGCTCGAAGATACCGTATATTGTGTGATTCATCTGCAATGTGAGGTTGCCGCGAGAGGTGCGCATGCGTTTCTAGACTAGCCGCCAATGACACACATAACGGCTCGGCAAGACGTTGCATATCTGCTCGCTGTCGTGCAGTTCGCTGCCCTGTATATGCGACAACTCAGTGTGTTTTCGAGACAAGACCGGGGGGGCCTTGCTCAGAGAGGGAGAGGATGTGCAGGATTGAAAGGTCTGAGCGTCTGCAGTTCTACAGTTCTGCAACACTGCAGAGCCATGTAGCCGCAATTTGTCAAGTACTCCGTATCGTAGTGACTCAACGTATTAACGGTAGTGGTAGGATTGGTCGCCGGATAGCTTATGATTGGTGCTAAGACGCGAGCCTTTGTGCTCTGTTGATGCAGGTGTACGTCGTATGCACAAGTTCAAATCTGTTGAGAGCGTGTGTGTGAATGAAAAGGAGAAGGAGAGGGTGAGTGGGTGTTTAGGTGTGCAGGAGGATAGGACGATTAAGTAGAACTGGACGGTGTGACAATGTCGAGCGGTCGTGTGAGCATGCGGCCATCAATGTGTTGTCCTAATCAAACACCACCGCGAGAAGTAGAGTCGCGATATTCAAGAAAGATCGCCAAATAAAACGTGTTCTTTCCCACATGGTCTTTGCCTCTCTGCCATTGCCATTGCTCTCTCCGGAGAAGCTCTTTCTGCAGTTCGCGCCTTCCTCTTTGGCATCTGCAGCCACCCCTCCTTTCCCCAGAAGAGGCTACTTTATATCAGATAATAGCCTCACATTTTCTGGATATCATCCCGTTCCAGGGGGCAATGCATGTGAAGACCTGAGCTCACGGCGGTGAGCACCGTACCAAAAAGGAGATGCGCTGCATGTGGACAGAAGCATTGCGGTTGTTGGACGCTCGATCCATGCAGAGGAAGCAGGCACTGCGGATTTGTCTCTATTTCGGACTTGGTACCGGCTGTTTCAACTGCCAATCCTCTGCAGATGTCGCTGTCTATTGCTCTTGTCACCTCTTGTCATGTTGCATTGCCATGCTAGCCTACAACGTATGTATGCAGTTCAGACTATCCCTTCACCCGCTCTGATTACGCCATCCTGCATATACATAGGTATGTACGGAAAACTCCGTACTCCGTACAGTTCAATGTGATGCTGAGCGGGGCCACTGATTTTTGGCCTGCAACCGCTCGGTCAGAGGACTGGTTAAGGCCGTCCTGACGCTACAACCAATAGACTACGGGTGCTCAAGCCATCACGAGGTTAAGGTCAAATGTCCAAGATATACTCCGTACTCCGTACGCTATCTTATCATTTGCGCATCTGAAGATTGAGGCAAAACGGCAATTGTGGGACACAGGTAATATTGTATTTCACGGTGTGGTGCTTATTGTAAAACATAAAAAAAAAAAAAAAAAAAAAGTAGGAGGATGCATAAGGTACTTGTATGCGAGAACTCCGTAGGTATGTCCCTTTAAGATGCGCGAGCAAGCAGCAGGCTTCATTCTTGCGACGCGCAAGCTTAAGACTAGCCAACAAGATCACATCACATCACATACATAGCAGCGCCAGTTTTGACTGTCTCAAAGAGTCAAAGATGATATAATTGTCTCGTGTCCGGTGCTAGTAATTTTGGTAAACTACTGAATGTTCCGTTGCAATCAAATTTCGTACTATGCACCTCAACAGCCGATGCTCTAACCACACCCACTTCACCAAGAGAGGGGGGAAGAAAAATCTGTAGCTGGATTGAATGAGGCTTAGTCGGTCCTATTCTGCCAGCTTGCATGTACGACGTATGTCCACCCTTGCCCTCACCCCCCACCTTCCAGAGTTCCCGTTTACTTTCGATATGCAGGAGTTGCTTTTCAGGGTGGGACACAATATGTGACACGTTGTGTTATTTACCTCGTAGCACGCTCCGATTCGCTACCGGCCTTGGGCTCCAATCCCTCGTGTTCCAAGTCTGATGGGCCTTTCAGACACGCGTAGGCCATTGACAGCCTGACACATCCAGCCTTCCTTCCACTTATACGGGCTCATCGTATCGGAAAGACATAGGCGGTGCCGGGATCAGCGCTGTCGGACATTGAATTTACGGCGCGGGTCAGGCGGGGAGGCTACGTTCTCGGGGAAGCAGGATGTCCTCTCCGGGGCGGGAGAGCTAAAGGAAAGACGTTCCAGAACTCCCGGTCTGGAGACGTGTAATATGTATCTTGTGATGAACCTGTTCCAACCTTGTTTGCCCATGCCGGCAGGCAGGAGTTCATCCCCACTGAGTATCCGTTGCATATGGAGCAGACAGAGATGGTAGAACGCCAGCATTCGCAATGGACAATTGGGATCGGAACAGGCGCTTACACAAGAGAGATTTCCAGTCCCGGTCCTACCCATGTATGTGAAACATACGTCGTACGAATCCTGGGCAAAATGGAAACCTATCAAGGCGGCTTCCATATTCCGTCAGTCGTGACGATGCAGGATGACCCCGCACAACTCTCAACCCCAGTTGGAATAGGAGCTGGAACTCTTCGGAAGATATGCCATGCCCATGACTTGTTCAAAAGCTATATATATATATACATACATATATATATATATATATGGGGTGTTAAATTGGAGACCGACCATTAAGAGTATGACTGCATCGCTGCTTCTGTCCCGATAGGACAAATGTAGCAACGCACAGTTGTGTTTTACGATACCATGTAACGCTGCTGTTTTTCGGTTTTCGGTTTTCGGAGCTCGTGCCAATACTCCATATCTTTCTGGTCGTACTCGTGTGTATGCGTTCACGAAGTCGTTCTCAATGGTCAAGCGGTGAACCAGAATCTGCTTCTTTCTGGTCTTCCCACTACTATGCAAGACCAATTAGAAAGGTTCGGTTGGTGCGCCACTCCCGTGTGGACGATTCAGTGTTCCACAACACATACATATTGAGTGCATCTGATTACCAAACCGGTTCGTACGGGAGATGTGTACGCAGTGTAATATGCTTACCGGCAGTTGGGAAGTCGGCTGGAATGTTACACGACCTCCCAAAATCTGGCGGTTCCTGCCTTAGCCCTGCAATATGTGTTCTATTTCAAGCCCAAACACGTGTACATATCGGCAGCGTGGCCTGTTTTCTCTTGTTTGTCAACAGATAGTACTTCGAGCCTAGGTATCATCGGCCAGCACAAGTATCCATTCATATAAATGGATGAGGGCCACGTAGGGTGTTACGTTTCAGCCAACACACAGCTCCAAGAAAAGTCAGGCTTCAAAACGGATTGTGTAATCCATACCGGTATAATGCCTCCAAAGTATTTGCGATCGGGTCCGGTGCTCCGAGGTTGCCGTGTTAATCATCACGGACGATACTGTGCCAACCGTTGTCATGTAGAGTTTCGCAACCACTATTCTCGGACCAATCGGTCTTTCCCACGTATGCTTTCTACTCAATACCCTACCAGGACATCCACTTCATCATGATTAACAGAAATATATCACCTCTTGAGGCCCAGCTTGATTAATATGAGTCTTTTGGATTCTTGTTGACTACAGAAGATGCCGTTTCGCCTAGACGCAAAATAAAACTACGACGCGTATTGGACTCACCGCCACACCCAAACTTTCTTCAAATCTACACGCAGAGTCTGATTTGGGGTGTTGCGTCTGCTTTTTAGCTTATAGATTACTAGCCTTTTTGTTCCGTCGCCAGCTGACGACGCACAAGGTAGGAGACAGCAAAGGATCAGAACTGCCTCCGAGCAGCGACCCGGAATAAACAAAGATGCGGAGTACGGAGCACTCCTTCCGTTGACTGCGATTACGGAAACGAACAGGAAGGCGGACCCGCCGTCACTTTGGGCTAATATTGAATCGACGATTCGGGGTTGCGTCGGGTTGTTACGCTGTAACACATAGCAATCGACAACCGTGCCCTTAAGCCTCAAGATGGTCGAGAAAGGTGGAGGGCGGCAGACTCAATATCAACTTTAAGAGATTGCCTACTGGCACGACCTGATTCTGCACGATTTCAAGATACGAGCTCAAGGATGAAGGGCTCTCTGAGACTCGAAGAAAGCTAAAAGTCATTGTGTTCTTTGAGTCTTGACGGATATGTGAGTTTTTCAACTATGCTAGTTGCCGTGGATGAGAAGCTAGTATGCATTCCCCATTATGCATATTGCATGTAGTATTCAATATATTTATCCCCACAGAGAAAGTCGGTATGTGCTATCATTGAAGCGTTTGTTGTCATATTGTCAGTGACCGCTCTCGACACACCGCCTACCTCGGGAATGAGGGCGAAAATAGCAAAGACAAAAACTGCTTGATGCTAATTGGATACTACTATTAGAACAAGGCTGGGGGATTTCGCAACTGTACTTCGTATCTTTCGTCGTATACTCCGTACTATACTATGTATAGCTTAAATTGCCCGTGTGAGCATACGAGTACGAAGTAGAGCAGAGCACGGAGCACAAAGCACGGAGCACAAAGCACAGATCAGTATGTGCAGCTAGTTTATGTTTGTGCTCGCAACAGCGCCACCCATTTCAGCCACATCCGATCCTTTTGCTATGTACTCCGTACCGTTCCCTTATCTGTTTCCTTCCTATGAGCGTTCCGCTGTTTCCGAACATTTTCGCTTCCAAATGCCTCATAGAACGGCGGAATCACTTGGCCCCTGGTTCTATGTAGATACGAACGAGTACGGAGTACACCGACGAAAGGAAAACGGCCATCCAATAGGGTGCGTGGGGTGGGGATTAGCGAGTCTCTGGTGGAGCTCGGCGGGGAAGACGGGCTTGCGATGCTTGCGATGCTTGCGCCACTTTTCTAGCCATCGGTCCTAGATAAGATATTTGTTGGTAGCTGTTGTGCATATTGGTTCGTCGCAGCTTTTCGAGCCACAGGGTAGGACGATTTGAAGTGACCATTGCGAGAACTGGTGGAGAAGTCCAGGACGAGAAAGGAGGAGGTGGGAGAAGTAGGTGAGGCGAAGACGGACGAGCGAAAGAGAAAGGGGCAAGAGCAAGGCACGAGAGTCGTGGAGAGGAGGAACCGCTTAATGAAAATCGGCAGGCGCGATGCGGGATGAGTGGAGACCATGGACAGCATCCCTCATTACACACCGCATTTGCTGTTCCGGGGACTGTTACCCGGATTCTGCGCTTTCCGCGCTGGATCCTCGTCTTATTGGCAGCGGCGGTGTCAATCGTGTTCTCGAAGACGTCCTCCCTGGCAGACACCGTGGTCTATGAGCGAACGTTACTCTCTGGTTGGGTCAGGGGCGGAGACGGACTCGTGGCGTAGCCTTTCAATCAACCACGGATCCGCCGGGCACAGGCTGAGCAGAGAAGGCTGGAAGGCGACGCAGCCACGGCTCGGGATTGGCTGGAACGATGCAGTTTGCACTTACTGTGTATAGTGAAGTATTAGTGTGTACACGGCTGTTAGCGGTGGTGTGATGTGCGCCTGCCATTTGCATACGAGTAGTGTGCATAGAAGGTGCTCACCTTCGCTCCTTCTTCATAGAGGGGTCCTTTGTTTTGCTGCTTGATTGATTTTGCACTAAGCCAGTCCCCCGGGAGCCACTGTAACAATGACCAGGGACTCGCGAGTAAGCCTTGTACACCTAGTCCCACCGCTCACTTCTTACTTAATTCTCTCATCTCTCATCTCTCTCCTCAGCGATCCTCGTCATACCGCCTCCGGTTCCGCCTCCTTTCCTTCTCCTTTAAATCGAGGCTGTCGCTCACACCTGAGCTGGAGCTGCTCTTAGCCTCGGCCTCCGTCGTTCCCACTCTTAATTTGCCCCTAAAGAGAATACAACGCAATTCCCAATTCTTCCGGGTCCTGTATGCCTTGCTCGACACAGCCGGCAAAAGCAGCAGCACAGCCATTGTCCAACACTGTACGAACTCTTCGACAAACAATTCGGAGCGCTCTCTCTTGACAACTTGGACCGGCCTCTATCGTGCGAGAAGTACGAGCCAGCGACTCGCCATCACATCGCACTACTGCTTACCTCACGATCTCATCAGATTGCTTTTTTTTACGATAAGCACCCGCTGTGCGGCTCGATCCCATGGTCTCTCTGCGCTGCAGCTACGCTTTCTAGCCTGTGACGTTTCCACCGCTCGTCCATGTCTGCCTTCTCGTTACCGCTCTTCCACTGCAGCCGCCTGTGAGCTGCCGCCGTTAAACGGTTTGCGCTGACCGCACGCGACAAATCTCCTGATCCTGTGGCTCGCTCGGCCCCTTGACCTCGAGCCGTCTTTGTGCCCACTCTTCTGGCCTACATACATATCTGAGCGACTCTGAGCGACTCGAGCGTCCGACCAGAGTCTCAGGGCTCTGGATGTTATGCGTTTGAAGCCACTATTCTTTGCCGGCCATGGAACCAACTCTCCTGCATAACAAACTTACCAAGTCAAAGGGCAAGATGGTAAAGCCCATTCTGAAGAAGCTGTCACACTCGGAGAAGAATTCGCTGGATCTAGACCGGCCTTGGGAAGAGCAGCAGGCTCTGGGGCTAGGCGTATCGGGTTATGATCTTGGCAGCCCCACGCGTTCTGTACGGGACGTGAGCTTCACGATTTCGGAAAAGATCCCAGTGCCCAGCAAGACTCGGTACCAGCACGTGCGGTCCCCTAGCGGCGCGTCGCACGTTTCTGTGGCCAGTACTGCCAGCGGTGGCGGGCCCCGACCCAGCACCTTTGTCCATCCATTCCAGCAGACACCTCGGACGCAGAGTCCGCCCATGGCATTTGCCGGCTCGTTGACGGCTCTAGACAAGAGTCTGGCCCTGAATACCAATGGGATCAGTTCGAGTGGAACCCGCGACTATTCCCCCACAATCACGGAGAATGAAGACGACGACGAGTACCCGCCCAGCTCGCTCCCGAGGAGTCGTCACTTCAACCGGGCGACTTCGGCGTCGCAGCCCAGCGGGCGAACACCCTCGCTGGCTGCCCAGCGGGCAGCGTCGTTCACCGACATTAGTGCGGCCCCACTGCCGAGCGTGATCACGCCTCGCTCTGTGCCAAACGGGCATTCGCGCCGCGGCCATGGCAGCAGCGGGCTGGCCTCGAGTCTTTCGCACTCGGACCTCCACCTCAACTCCACTGGGACAGTTGACTCGCCCACGTCCCTTGGGCCGACGTTGCCGGCATCGCTCACGTCTTTGGCGAATTCTGGGACGAACAGCATAAACACGTCGACGGGCTCCAACACAAGCACGCCCCTTTCTCCTCTTCGCAGCTCGCTCGAGAGTGTCGGGTTCCCTCGTTTACGCTCGCGTTCGGAGCTGTACATTGGTGATCGTTCGGAGCAGATCCGCGAGGCCCGCCGCAAGTTTGAAGAGCGCGAGCGTGCCAAGGCCGAGAAGCACGACCGCGAGATGCTCCGAAAACGCGAGCGGCGGGACCACAAGGAGGCCAAGGAAATCGAGCGGCAGTCTGCAGCGCAGTTCCGCAAGAACAGCGGCGACGGACTGCGGCCGTCACTGTCGCGCAAGACGACACCGACGTTTGGGACGAGCAGTGGCAACGCCCGTGGCAGCAGCGATCAGGGGCACCGACTTGACGGCATCAAGCACGGTCGGGTTCCGCCGGTAGTGCCAGCGAAGCCGCTGGCGTTCAAGAGCAGCAACTATGACAACATGATGGGAGGCACGACGCCCAGCTTCGGACCAACTGTAGAGGGCGTCGCATTTAAGAACACCCGGCGCAGCAACACGGCCAAGCGCAGGACGCAGGGGTACTGGCACGAGTTTATACTGTGGCTTCGCACGCGTCTCTTCCGACTTGGACGGAAATAGGGTGACATCCTTGGTGGACAGAGCGGTGACTGAGCCTCGGCACAGCAGAGAAGCTTGCATTCAAGTTCTCTCTTGTCGTCGGCGGGCAGCGCCACGTCCCCTTTCTCCCACATTGACGACGACATGACACTTTTTACGAAAGCATATAGGCGGTTTAAAGCAGTGACAAAGGGTCACGATTTTGCCTGGAGGAAACAGAATACACGAATAGGCGCATACGGCTGGCGTTTATATAGGTTCCGACGGGATGCGGAGGTTTTGGGTTGGCACAACTTGTTCATATTTGATTTGAGATTTTGCTTCGTCTTCAATTCAAGGCAGTAGGCTTATCTGGCAGACATGTGAAGGTCGGCATGTTGTAGATACTGTGCGAGAGTATGATTTGCTGTGGAACAAGAAGCCCCACTAAAGGATTCCTGTAAGTACTCGAACGGAATAAGCTGTTAATCCAGCACGAGTAAGCTCCTTCTCAGCCCATTCCGGTCGGACCTGGCGGATTTATCGTGCACAAACACGATTGACGGAAGAGAGCAAGCGAACGAATTGCAGCGATGGGGACCCGTGAGTTTATGGACTATCCGGCGGCGAAAGAGGCAGCGGAGCTGTCGTACACGTGGCAAGAGGACAAGAACCCGGTTTTGCGCGGATTCCCGCTTGTTGCTGCGTCAGCGCTGTACGTGTAGCCGGAGACAGCGATGGGTGGGCAGACAGGCAGCTTACGAGTACGAGTACGGAGTACTGACATTGCATAAGGGTTACGAATGTGGGCCTCGTCAGCAGATATGTCTGGAGGAACACGGGATTCGACAAGTTGAAGAACATTCCAGGCCTGGGCCAGGAGGTGGCGACGTTGCGGGTGAGTGAGAGTGAGAGTGGGTGTGTGATGCAGACGGAGGGGATGTTTTGCTGGCTTGTGTACGGGAGTACTGATGAGATACGGACAGCCACGGGTGACGCCTCTGGACTTGGGCGAGCGATCGTCGACGGCAGCGGGCAGCATGGTGGCGCCAGATGCGGCGCTGCTGGAGCGGCAGTACATGGGCCATGGGGGGCGATTCTATGCGGCGGCGGACTACGGTGCGCTATACCGGTCGGGGGTGGCGACGCCGACGGACGTGGCTGAGGCGCTGTTGCCGCTGGTCCAACGAGGACAGAAGTCGCCGTACGAAGCCGCCTTTCTGGTCAGCCACGTGGACGAGGTGCGGGCAGCGGCGGCGGCGTCGACGGCGCGCTGGGCGGCCGGTCAGCCGCTGGGTCTGCTCGACGGCGTGCCTTTCTCGGTCAAGTGCGATATCGGCGTGGCCGGCTACGTGAGCACAATCGGCATGGCTACGCACCCGGACGACGAGGCGTTTGGCCGGCGATATCCCTGTCTGCGGACGCCACAGACCAAGACGGCCTGGCCGGTCCGCAAGCTGCTCGAGGCTGGGGCCGTGCTGATCGCACAGAACAACATGCACGAGGTCGGGATGGACACGACAGGATGTAATGTGAGTTGGGGTCTTTTTTTTCTTTTCTTTCCTTCTTTCTTTCTTTCTTTCTTTCTTTATTTCCTATTTTTCTGTCATTTCTTTTCTCTCTTCCCGTTTCTCCCAGTTTCTCTACTCTATTCTCCCTCTCACACCCACAGCCATCCACAGGAACACCGGTCAACTGGTACAACTCGTCGTACTATCCAGGCGGCTCGTCCTCGGGTGCTGGTTCGGCACTGGGCGCCGGGCTGGTGCCGATTGCTCTGGGCACCGACGCCGGCGGCAGCGTGCGGATCCCGCCGGCCTTCAACGGGGTGTACGGGCTCAAGACGACGCACGACCGGGTGACGGTGATGGACTCGAGCATGTGTGTGATGGGGCCAATGGCCGGCAGCGTGGCCGATCTGACGGCAGCCTATCGCGTGATGGCGCAGCCAGACCAGACGGACCCGGTGCAGGGCCATTTTGCGGTGTCGGCGGCTGCCTCGCCAGAGAGCCCGCGCGTGGTGGGCGTGCCGCGAGCCTGGGTGCAGCGGGCAGACGCGGCCATGGTGGCGCACTTGGACCGTCTGGTCGGCTATCTCGCGCGCGAGCACGGCTACACCGTCGTCGACGTGGCGCTGCCGCACCTGGCCGAGGCTCAGGCAGCCCACGGGCTGACGTGTCTGAGCGAGGCGCTCGCGGCAGCACGTGACCGCACGATGCCCGACCCAGACGGCTGGCCGGCACTGCTCAACGCGCCCAACCGGATCCTCCTCTCGACGGCCCAACACGCTTCCGCCATCGACCTGCTCAAGGCCGGCCAGCTCCGCACCGTCCTGATGCGCCACCTCGCCCATCTCTTCGACCAGCATCCCGGCCTCGTCATCGTCACACCCGCTACCCCCATGGCCGGCTGGCCCATCCATCCGGCCGATCTTCATCACGGCGTCTCTGACGGCAATATGTCCCTGCGCGCTATGCGCTACGTCTGGCTCGCCAACACCACTGGCTGCCCATCCGTCTGCTGCCCCATGGGCTACGTCGACCCCGCTCCAGGCCAGGCCCCCGGCCCCGTCCCGGTCGGCATCCTCGCCACCGGCCGCTGGGGCGCCGAGGAACAGCTGCTCGCTTGGGCTGCCCTTGCTGAAAAATACCTCTACGAAGACTATCCTGGTGGCCGTCTGCGGCCAGACAAGTGGGTCGACGTCCTGGAGGTCGCCCGTGAAAAGGCAGAGGCCAAGGCTGAGGCCGAGACCGACGAGGCCGGAAAGCCGGCAGTGTGAAGATGTTTGTTACGGAAACAGTTTGCACAGTATTTTGACAGTGCGTATACTGTACACATGAAAATATCACATGACACCTCGATATGTCTGCGGGGTGATGACGTTGCGTCTCGTAATGCTCCGTACGCGACGTCATGATGCTACAAGATACCTGTTTTAGTGCAGTGGACGGCGGGAATGCGGCTTCATTCTCCATCTCGCGTGCAGATATGCACTAACAGGAGTCAGCATGGCCTACGACTGGGAGGCGTATCGGGGAACATGTTACAACCTATACATTGACGAGCAGCGGTCGCTCGAGGACATCATGGCGCACATGCGCGTGCACCACGGCTTTGCGCCGAGCCGGCGGGCATTCCAGAGCCACTTCCGTCAGTGGAAGTTCCCGTCCAAGCAGGAGGCCGCGCATGAGGATGGCGGGCTAGTGCGGCGTGTGCGCGAGCTGTGGGAGCGGAACCTGACGCAGGGCGAGATGCTGGGCCAGCTGCACCTAGAGGGCTACGACGTGCGGCTGCGCCAGCTGATGCGTCTGCGTGCACGGCACCACCTGTTGTTGCGAGAGCCGGGCGGCGGGAGGGCGGAGCCGGTGACAGCAGGCGAGGAGGAGGAGGTGGAGATGGAGATGGAGATGAACTTGAATGAGATGGACAAGGCGAAGGAGATTGAGGTGGACTTGGACGACATCCAGCAGCAGCAGCAGCAGCAGCAGCGACAGGCGGAGTCGACAGAGAGGCTAGAGATGCGCAAGCGACGACGGAGGACGCGAACGTATGCCGGGTTGCCAGCCGATCCGCCGGGACCGCCTCGTTTTCCGTCTGAGATGCCGGTCTCGCACAGCCGCCTAGTGCTAGGGCTGGCCGAGCGAACGGGCGAGGCCACGCGGCTGTACAACCAAACGCGCGCACAGTTCCAGGCGATCTGTGCCGAGGCCGGCATCGTGCGCAAGACCCAAGCCAGCCCGGCCGTCTGGGAGGCCGTCAAGGAGCGTCTGGTGCGCGAGACGCCACATCTGCGGGCCATGATGGGCGACGAGCGGAACGACAAGCGCCGGCTCGCCCTCGACGTCCTCTGCACCGACATCTGCAAACGGGTCCGGCTGGTCGATCAGCGCATGACCCTGGCAACGGCTCGCAACACGCTCGGCCTGAACCCGCGACAGGCCCGCGACATCCGCTCGTCGCTGTACGACATCCTCCGCGACGATCGCTTCACCAGCAAGCAGCAGGCCGGTCCGGACCATTGGCAGGCCCTGCAGCGACTCTGGCTCGACCGCTGCGCCCACCTGCGCGACCTGCTCGCCCCCGGCACCGACAAGAGTCCGTTGCAGGCCCGACGCGCCAAAGCTGTCGGCGCGCTGGCCCGCGACGTCGTGAAGCGGTGGCAGGACGACCAGCGACGACCCAAGCAGAAGAAGCAGCCGGCCAGGGCAGACAGTGAAAGCGTCCTGGCGAGAAGCACCGCTAGCAGCGATCCGCCCCTGCAGCTCGGCGACGGTCTCTCGTCGCTGATCGTCGATGCTCAGCCGTCGCTTTTTTCTCTGCAGCTACAGTCCCTGCCGTTTGCGCCAGGCCTGCCGCTGCCACTTCCGCTTCCTCTGCCGCTTCCACTCCCACCACTCCTGCTGACCCTGCCGCTGCCGCTGCCTCTGCGCACCCGCTTCGCCCCCTACTTCCGGCTGCACCCACTGTCGACATATCCGGCGCCCAGCCGGTTATGGATCGGCCTGCCCATCGGCAGCGACCCGACCGTGGCCGAGCTGCGGGCCGTCGCCATCGCTGGCCTGCCACACGTCCTCTGCGGCTTCATTCAGGGCGTGCTGCGCGGCGAGGGAGGAGAGAGCGGTGGAGATGGTGATGCTCTGGACGTCAAGCAGACCGACAGCAGCGTCGACGACGACGACGACGACGACGACGACGACGACATGGTCGAAGAGGTGCGCGTGCAGATCGCCACGGACGAACAGCTGCAGGCGTTTTTGCGAAGCCTCGGGCCGGAGGAGTCGCCCGTGTTCGTGGTGCAGCTGCTGTCGACCTGGACGGACATGTGAGTACGAGTAGTTGGTGATTACATAGTCGCAGCAAGAATAGGATTCAATGTGATCAATGAAACCCTCTAGCGCTGATTTCCGTTTGCTGTCTTGGCAAGAACCCCTCAGTGACTCTCGTATTCCTCGCTCGGCCTTTGCTCCTTCCCTCGCACGTTGTTGCCCGTTGGGCGAGCTTGTCATACATCTGCACAGCCGTTCCTTCCCGGCTCTTATTTCTGTAGCACCAGTTCTCACCACACGACCCATTCTACCTTCACCCTGTAAACACAACTATCTGTGCATCATGTGCTTTGGGTCCAAAGACAACGATCCTTCAGCCATGGCATCTCGTCCGGCCGCCGTGCGCGTCAGCAGCGACAAGACGGCCCGGCCGCCGCAGCAGCAGGAGCAGTACGAGCAGTATGCGCCACCGCCGGGTCCGCCTCCAACCTTGGGGACTGCAGGCTCACCAGCCAAGACGGCCAACAACAGCGACGACTACGCGCCACCGCCGGGTCCACCGCCAGGCCAGCACGACTGGCAGTCGGCGGTGCCGGACACGGCGCTCTTCCCGCCACCGCCGGCCGTGTTCGAGACGTGGGAGCGGTCGCCGGCGAACAATGCGAGCGCGGCCGAGAGTGAGGCCGGTGCGGCCTGGTGTCGGGAGCACGAGCTGCAGTTGCCGTCGGCCGCGTCGGCAGACCTGACAGCGGACCCGTGGGCACGTCAAGTGGTGGCCGCCCACGACACGGGGCTGATCCGACCGCCCGGCTTCTGCGGCTCGCTGCAGCGATTGCGGCCAGGCGTCTGGGCCGTGCAGACAACCCGCGCAGCTGCTGACACCTGTCTGCTGGGCTACCCGGCACTGTACGCGCCGAGCCTGCACAGCCCGCTACTGAGCTCGACGGGACAGACGGCCTACTACGAGGTCTTTGTCCGGCCCGACAGCCGCGACGACGAGATCGGCCTCGCGCTCGGCATGGCCGCCCTGCCCTATCCGGCTTTCCGACTGCCTGGCTGGCACCGCGGCAGCCTGGCCGTGCACGGCGACGATGGCCATCGCTACGTCGTCGACGATCTCGGCGGCCGCTCCTTTACACGGCCCTTCCGCCGCGGCGACACCTACGGTCTCGGCATGCGCTTCGTGCCCGCTACCACCACCACCGGCCGCTCCATCGACGTCGAGGTCTTCTTCACCCGCAACGGCACCATCGACGGCCGCTGGGACCTGCACGAGGAGGTCGACGCCAACTGCGCCGCTGACCTCACCGGCCTCGAGGGCTTCCACAACATCAGCGCTGCCATCGGCACGTTTGACGCCGTCAGCTTCGAGGTCCGCTTCGACCCGGCCCTGTGGGCATACAAGGGCTGATGGAGCAGCAGCACAACGAGAAGAGAGTCTGCTGGGAGTCGGGCTGTTTATTGTTCTTTCGAGAGAGTATCGCTAGGATATCGCTCTATTTTTTTTTGTTCGTACGTCAATGCGCACTTGTGCTTATCTTACATGCATGTTGCCTGGTGATTGACCACGTCGGCACAGCGTCCACACAGCTGGTCCTCCTCCTCGGCCACATAGCGCCAACAACGTGGACACTTGGCCTGCCGTGGTGGCAGCACCCAGGCGGTGCAGTTGTCGCCGGCGACCTCGAATGGCGCTGCATAGCGCCAGGCCACCGAGTCGTGGTCAGGTACGGCCGCATTGACGGCCACAGACGAGACGACAAACATGGCATCGAGCTCGGCTCCGAGTTCGTTTAGTAGTTCGGCCGCCGACGAGACGGGCACCTCCAGCACGACGGAGCACTGCAGCGACGAGCCGAGGACCTTGTCTGTGCGGGCACGCTCAGACGCCGCCTTGACAGCCGCGTGAGCCGCCATGACCACGGGTATGGCCTGGCGCAACTGGGCCTCGTCGCCGGGCAGCCGGGCAACATCGATGAGCGGCGCCTTGTACAGCTCTCGCAGAGGATGGAGAGTGGATCTGCTTAGTCAGCATTTCAATGCAGCATCCCTTTCCCTGTCACGCTTCTGTCACTCACTCTGTCAGCCAGGCCGGCGCGTGGTCCCAGGCTTCCTCGACCAGCATGGGCACGACCGGAGCCAGCATGCGCATCAGGCCGAGGAAGATGGGCTCGAGCACGCCGCCGCCATCGGCGCAGTACAGCCGGTCCTTGGCGGCCTCGAGGTAAAAGGCCGACAGGTCGTTGGCCAGCCAGCGGTTGATGCCGGCCATGCCCTTGTAGAACTCGAAGCGGGCAAAAGCAGCGGCCACATCGGCCATGGCGTCGCGCAGCTGCAGCACGGCCATATGGTCCAGAGTGGTCAGCGGGGCGATGCGGGCCGACTCGTGCATGGAGCCGAGCAGCATCTTGATCATGGTGCGGTAGCGCGTCAAGGTCGTGTGGACGGCCTGCAGCACGGCCTGACTCAGGACCACGTCACCGGTGTAGTCGCTGGTGGCGACCCAGAGCCGGAGCGCGTCGGGGCCGAGGGCATCATATACAGGCGCTCCAGGCGCTCCAGTCGTCTCCGTCTTTTCCGTCTTTTTGGACCGGCCCTTGCGCGGCTTCAGCGGCGGCAGCAGCGTGCCGTCCATGACCTCGGCCGGCAGCACAATGTTCCCCAGCGACTTGGACATCTTCTTGCCGTCGCCATCGAGAAGGAAGCCGTGGGTGACGAGCGTCTTGAAAGGGGCCAGCGACTGATCGTCGGGCTGGAGATCGGAATCGCCGAGAGCAGCCACACGCGTTAGCAGGCTGGACTGGAACCAGCCGCGATGCTGGTCGGTGCCCTCGAGGTAGACGTCGGCCTGGGCGCCGTCGTTGGCCTGGGTCCAGCTGCTGCCACTGTCGAACCAGACGTCCATGGTGTCAGTGCTGCGACGATATGTTACGCCCGAATGCAGCAGCTCGGCCGGGATCCAAGCCGGCTCGTCCGCCGGGTCAGACCACCAGGCATCGGTGCCACGCTTGCGCACGACGTCGACAATGTGCTCGACGGTGGCCTCGGTCAGCACGACGCTGCCATCGTCGCCGAGCAGCGCCGGGATGGGCACACCCCAGGCACGCTGGCGCGAGATGCACCATTCGCTGCGGCCCTGCACGAAACTCTCGAGCCGGCTGCGGCCAGCCTCAGGCACAAATTGCACCGTCTGCAGGCTGGCCACGGCGGCGGCCTTGATCTCGGCCACGTCGGCGAACCACTGTGCCGTCGCCCGCACGATAATCGGCTTCTTCGTCCGCCAGTCGTACGGGTACTTGTGCTGGTACCGGTGCGTTGCCAGCACGGCTGAGCCCAGCAGCGCCAGCACGGCCGTGCCGCCCTCGCCCTGCACTGAGAGGCCGGTCAGTCGGGCGGGTTCATCTGGAAAGGCGGCATCCGTGAACCGGCCCTCGCCGTCAACCGGCGCCGGCACCGGCAGCCCGTGGCTCATGCCGACTTCGTAGTCCTCAAAGCCGTGACCAGGTGCAATGTGCACCAGCCCCGAGCCCGAGCCAGCCGTGACGAAGCTGGCGTGGATGATGGGCTGGGGCTGGGCGCTGCGACCGCGCAGACTATTGACGTACTGCAGCCCGAGCAGGTCGGAGCCGGGAATGGCGCGCGCGACGACGTCTGACAGCATGTCCGGCTCGCGGCAGCACATGCTGCTGAACGTCTCGAGACAGGCCTCGGCCACGAGCAGGTATTCGGGGGCATCGGAGCTGTCGGTCCGGATCCGGACGACGGCATAGTCCAGGTCGCGGTGCACGGCAATAGCCTCATTCGCCGGCAGGGTCCAGGGTGTGGTGGTCCAGATGACAGCAGAGAGAGGACCAGGACGGAGGCCGGCCAGGCAGTCGAGGCGGCCGACACCGCCGACAATGGGAAACTGAACAAACGCGGCCGTCGAGAGGTGGCGGTCGCTGTACTCGAGCTCGGCCTCGGCCAGGGCGGTGCGCGACGATGGCGACCAGTAGACGGGCTTGTAGCGACGGTAGATGAGGCCCTTGTGGACGAGCTGCTGAAAGAGGCGCAGCTGGCGGACTTCGTAGGCTGCGTCCATGGTGCGCCAGCGGCCGTCCCAGTCGGCCATGACGCCGAAGCGGCGAAACTCGCGCATCTGCTCGAGCACGGTGCGGGCAGCGAGGTCGCGAGCAGCCTTGCGGATGGCCACGGGTGAGGGTGAGGCCGGAAACGCCGCCAGCGCCTTGAGCTCAATCGGCAGGCCGTGGCAGTCCCAGCCGGGCACGTAGCGCACGCGGCGGCCCTGTTGCAGCTGCACGCGCAGGCTCATGTCCTTGAGGATCTTGTTGAGAGCATGGCCGACATGCAGAGTCCCGTTGGCATACGGCGGTCCGTCGTGCACGACAAACGGCCGGTGCGCTGGCCGATGGGCCTCCTGCCACCGGTATAGATCATCCGCACTGCGCTGGAGGTACACCGGTCTGCGTTCCGGCAGCGGCCGCGGTCTGGTCACGACGATCAGACGAGAGTCGAGCAAGGATAAGACATGCGATGCACTTCTGGGACACGTACGGAAAGGTGGATCGGGGCAGCCTCAACGTCGATGCCCATGACTTTGACATGGTCCCTGCAGACGCATAATGTGCAGCGCAACGAGTCCGATGGCGAAGGTGGACAAGCTGGTGCTGTCGAGAAGGACGTTCTTGTCGTCTAAGATGCACTCTTTGTGAGTTCTCGAATTTTTCCGTCCCAGTCTTTCCCGTTACCCCATACTGTGGACCCACTTTAATTTACTCATCACGTCTGCCATGTCATATTCGATCTTGGATCGGCCAGAGAACGAGAGGGCGAGGGCACTACGCCTATGACCACAGCCAGCATGGCCCCCCTGCGCCGTTACCTCCGCATCACCAAGTACTCCGTGCTCGAGTGTCGCATCTACCTCGACAACCCCGCCCTGGCCCAGTCGTGGCTGCTGCACCCGCGCGATCCCGTGCTGCCGCGCGTCCTCGAGAGCATCCGTCCGCTGGTGCTGCCGAAGCTGGTCGAGGAGCGCGAGCGTGCCCGCAAGAAGGGCGCCAAGAACAAGGGTGTCATCAAGGATGTCCTTGTCGAAGGTGGGCTGCGGTGGCGTGCGGTGTGGTGCGCTGGACGCAATACACGATGCTGACTGCCTTGGACAGACGACTTTGAGGTGTCCCTGTTCCTGACCGAGACCGAGACCCGACACTCGCTGCTGCGAAAGCACCGCAAGGCCCGCGACAAGACCCAGACCCGGCTGGTGTCCAATTCGACCAGGCTGACGGGCGCCTCGCTGGACACGCCCGTCGACGTGGACGCGGTCCCGCCTACGCTGCTGCGTCAGGACAGCGACGACGAGGCACCGGCTGCTGTCCTGCAGAACATCCCTGCGATTGCTGCCGTGCCGGCCGGCAGCGAGGACGGCGAGGTGGCGGGCACACGTCGCAGCAAGCGCCAACGGCAGGTTGCGGTGCAGGTGGACGACAGCGAGGACGAGGGCGATGACGATGACGACGACGACGACGGCAAATCCGACCATTCCGACCATTCCGGCACGGATAGGCCTCCGGCCAAGCGATCGCGAGCCAAGACGACCGAAAACGGCCCCGACAGCAAAAAAGAAAAACTCGCCATGGACGTCCTCTACGAGGGCTTTGCCATCTACGGACGCGTGCTCTGCCTCGTGATCAAGAAGCGCACGCCCGCGGCCATCAGCATCAACAACAAGAACACCACAGCCAAGACAAAGAGCCGCAGCACCGGCCCGACGGGTGCCAGCACCGCTGCAGCACGGCCGGCCGGCCTCGCTGCCATGGAGAATTGGATTGCGTCGACGCAGGCGGTGCCGGAAGCGATGGAGGCCGACGTGCCGTGAACAAGGACGGTCGATGCCAGTCAGACGATGCCCTGTCACGGTCACGCCGCCCTCGCCCACGTCCAGGCAGAAGCCGGTCGAACAGCCGAGCAGCAGCAGATCACCACAACCACACAATACCACCTAGCATTGAGCCACACGTTCGTGGCCAGGCCATCAGACCATGACTACCCTGCCGAGCCTCCGGAAGAGGGCGTGCACGCTCGATCTGGTCGCAGCACTTTCCGAGCACATTTACGGGGCCTTGGGGCGAGTCACATCGTCGCCACCGCGACGGAAATGCCGCTGTTTCACAGCCAAAAGTAAGATGCTACATTGTATCGGCGCATAATACGACATTGTATCTGACCAGCAGCATGTGATGCGCAGGTGGAGTGCAAATGGCCGTATTCTATACTCGTACTCCGTAGTATGCCGAGGCAGGGTGTATGATAATGCACTACGTATATGTAAGGTGAGCGCACGAACGCGCACGACTGCTTGTACGAGTACTGCTATGGACATGCATACATGGCTGTGAACAAGGCCGAAAATCCAGTAAAAAAAAATCATGCTCCAGTTTCATTTCCGTAGTAGCTTTGAAACCGGCTACTATGTAGAACACGCCTTTGATTTCCCCACGGAAGCACACCGCCTTGCCCGACGTTCTCTCGATTCGCCACCTCTTATGCTGACGTTGACCGGCCGTCCGACAGATGGCAGGTCGTGTCTGATAACCAGAAAGATCGGACCGGGATCATGTTTGATTGCCAGGCTGCCTGGCAAGTCATCCACAATAATACAGGTTATGCCCACTGACGGGACCGCACTCGTATCTTACTCGTGATTATGAGGGGAATCTCATGCCCTTGGAAACCGATGGGAGCGGAGAATGGAAGGAACAAATCGTCCGTTTCGCGATGTGTCCGTTTGCCGTCTGCCGAATCTAGAGAATAATCTTGAGCCCCTGTCGAGGACCCACTCAGGGGAAAACTGCAATCTCCCACCAGAAACGTACCCTGTTTTCCACGTGGGAAGACACGGGTCCCTTGCAGGCAATTTTCTTCCTCTCTGGGGACCTGCTTGTGGACTGGTTTTTTTTAGTAGTTTTTTCGCCTCTCTACGAGACATGCTCGCAACTCGCCCTCCATTCTGCTTTAGTCTCATGTCTGCCCCTTTTTCGAGCGGGGTGGGGCGCTGCCGATGTCTGGACAGTCGATACGAGGACAGATTGCCCTCCAGCTTCCAACCGCCTTCTTTTCTTCTTCGGGCTGTAACAGTCGTGGTGGCGTAAGTGGGAGGACCAAGACAAAGCCCAGGTCCTGTCCTGTCCATTACGACGTATGTCGGACTTGTCCGAGAGCACGCGCGTGGCTTTCAGCATGACGGGCTGGTCTCTTGGCGTCGGTCGGGGTGCGCAGCTGAGAAAGACGCGCGCGCTTCGGAAAACCGGGCGGAGAACCAGGACATATTGTGTCACTACAATGCAATTTGGCAGTCATAGATGCCGGTTGTGCAGGCCAACATGTTTCCCGGCTGCCTCCTCTGTTTCCTCGGCAGTTGGCTCTTTCTTCCCTTCCTGACAGATGGTGGCCACTGCTCACGTCGAGGGACACCGACAGAGAGGATAGGGGCGTGTGGGGTTAGCGATGATAATGCTTGGCCATGAACAAAACCTGCACAGGCCAACAGCCAACAGAACGACCGGAGCGCCTCGAGCAGGGTTCGCAAGCCACTCTGAGCACAACTGAGCGCGAGGCATGATAACGGCTTACTAGGCCAACGGCTTTTGGGCGGCCTGGAACGGCTGTGACGATTGTGACGGTTGTGACGGCTGTGACGGCTGAACTGGAAATGGCCTTGGGCTTGCCATTCCCTCGATCCTCGCAGCCAGGTGGAATGACTTCGCCCGATCAGGCAGGCTGCCCATTCAGCTGGACAAGGGACAGACGGGTCACGCAGTTTTTCCCTCTATTTTCTTTTACTACTATGACGGCGTCCGTCGCAATACGACGTATCTTACGACGTATGTAAGCCTCCACGTGGATGAGGTAAGATACGAAGTAGGGTGATCGACAGGTCGGCGTCCTGGTTCCTCCCTTGCGTTGCCGCTACATTCTCGTAGTAGCATGAAGAAAACGAGGCATAGCGGGCAGGAACAAAGAAACGAAGGAAGGGGGCCGTCCGTTCAAGCTGAAAAGGGAAGAGGAAGCGAGAAAAAAAAGAGGCCTCGCCGAAAGCAGAAATGCGCCCGTGTGGGAAACGGCTGCTGATTGGTCAGCAACTTCTCAACCGCCAACAGCCGCCATAAGACATATCAGCACACAAGCACAAACGGAGGCCGCATTTCGGCTCCGTTTGCGAACAGGGAGGACAGGGAGGAATCTTATCTCACGAGCTGCCTTCCTGTTCTGGTGCATTTGCGCAGCATAACCCTGCGATCAAAGGGGAAAGGCGCCGGCGTATGGGCGCCTCAGCTCAACTTCAAATTCAGCGCCTTAGCCGCCTGATCCTCTTCCGATGCGGTCACGAAAAGAGGGCGCAAAGACGCGAGCACGGAGCAAGGGCAGCCACAAGAATAAGCTAGTGCCCGTACAGAAGCCGACGATGCGAGATTGCTTATTACGCGTAGTCCTACGGACAACGGAGTACATACGACGTACTCGTAGTGCTCGTACTCGTACAGTGGTGCACATACGACGCAATGCCCTCGCAAAACCAGCCACCATAAGGATCTCACGATAAGCCCCAGGACGACGAGAGAACTTGCCGCCGTGCTGGGCAGCAAGACCGCAATCCGGCGTCGGCTCTTTTGCCCCGAAAAGGCATGCGCCATAGCACACTGCCTCTGCAAGTCAGAAGCAGCAGCCAGATCAGGCAGACGGCCAGGCAATCAACGGTGGTCTTACATGCAGGTCATATCTGCGTGTTTCACACGTGCTAATCAGTTCTTGCTGCAGGATGCCGAGAGCCACTCTCGATCTCCCCCCCCAATACATTACCGAAGTAGATTCAAGACACAATGTGAATGTTACCAGAATTACATCATCTCACCGGCACATACTATTCGCATACAGAGTACTCGTACTCGTACAGACAACCTCACACCAAATACGACACTGCTTGTGCTGGTTCTCGCGAGATCGGCTGCTGACGCCTCGTGCCACTGCCACCCACTGCCGCCTCTTCCTTTCCTTCTGTCTTTTTCACCCATCCCACACCCCCCCCCCCCTTCCCCTTCTCGTACCCCACTGCGATGCATACGGTGTGCACAGCCTTGCTATACGTACTCGTACATACATAGTAGCACAGCAGAACGAACACCACGAGCAAGATACTTCTGTGCCGCCCTAAACGCGCCGCTTATCGTTTGTCGCCCAGACGATGTGGCAGGATCACCGGCCAGCCTCGTTTTTCTCTTGCCTGCATGTCAGATTTGCATACGCATACGCAGTAGGCCGTTTTACGGAGTAAGATACGTTGGTATCGTATATCTTGCCGTTCGTGTGCTCCGAGCCACGGAAGGATTGCGGCTCAGCGTCCGCCTGAGCATGTCGCCATTAGTAAAGGCGCCGGTGATGTCAGAGGTCATGAGGCAGAACACATCGCAGTACCCCATACGAGTGAGCAGGTCGTAAGCGCTTGGCCTTCGCCAAGGAGCCGTTTGGCCGTTTAGCTCCTTCGTATTATCGTATCTTGCATACATGGTATGCTGCACTCTGTATTATCGCTCCTACGACGTGGGCTTTCCGGAAAACTCTTTTCTATCTCACCTATCTCTAATACATGGTTCTTACTCCGTACTTCTCGTTTATTTTCGTTCGGCGGTCGGCCATGACTCACCACCTAGTTCTCTGACCGATACGGTGAGCAGAATGGGCGCCAAACAGGCCAGACGATGTTACATTGGGCGCATCCGTTTGGCGCTGGGATGTGCGCCCGTCCAGATGCACAATAGCGTAGGATCAGCACAAATCAAAAAGCACTACTCCGTATGTATACGTATCCCAATTTTATAAAAGCGCATGGCCAAAGTTTTCTTTGGGCCCAAACGAGCGCATCACACATGGCTAGCGCTGCTGAACCCTACCCGTGGATCCTTTGAGCTACTGGGGCACGACGTTTATTAGCCGTAAAATGGTTATGCGGTCACCGGGCCATGTCGTTGTCGACAAAGACAAAACTTGGCTCGCGTCCCACGGATCCTGGCAGATGTTGGCCATCCAATCCGGTTTCAGGACCGCGATCGGCCGGAGGAAAAGAAGTCGGAGGGGAACTTGATGATCCATACCTACTATGTACATAGTAGGTAGCACCAGCAGGCTCTCCGGAACCATCGGTGTGTGCATTATTTACATAGTACGAGCACGCTCTCGTACGAGGGCTCGCTGTGCTTGCAGTGTTTGTCGGGTTCGCTTCGCTTCCGCCTGCCCAAAGGCTGCGTTGCCTGCCAATCCTCCCCGCTCGGTGGAAGAAGAAAAACAAGACAAACAGAAAGGTCTGAAACCACAGGCCACTTTGTGGCACCCAGCCCCGCTTCGGTCTGTCCCCTCGATGATGTGATGTCTCTGCTCCTGATGCGAAATGCGCAGAGCCGTGCTCACATTCTTTTTCGTCTTCTTTTTTTTTCCATCCGTTTTCTTCAGTGCGCACCCTAAAGTGGACACTCCCACTGGGCTGGTTCTCTAGGCCCTTTGGGCCCTAGCGCGTCCGCTCTGTCCGTAAAGTTCTACTTACTATTTTACGTCCCGCTGGCTCCAGATATCCTACTTTAAAAAATCTGGCTGCTGTACGACGTAAGATACGGAGTACTCGTACTTCCAGGGAGCCCAGGGAGCCCGGGTCAGCCCTGGGCAATTTAGTATTGCCAGTTTGCCAGTTCATTTCGCCCAGGCGATGCCGATGGTGATCGATGGCAGTGGAGGATTCAGCTGATGATCGCGACAGGGCGGAGCAGCAGCATCAGAGTCAGCAATGCTGTGGCATTACTGACAGACAGACAAACAATTTGATCGTACGGTTAGGGATGGGACATTCCGTGCAGCAAGCTCGAAACCCCCCTTCGTTCCCCGTTCTCTTTTTTCTTATTCACCGCATTTCTGCAACCTGCTGCTTGGACAAGCGAAGAGGCGAAAGGGCAGGAAAAAGGTTGGGTCTCATTTACAACAAGGCCCACCGGCAACCTCTCTTCCGCGCTAGAAGTCCTGCAGAAGGCTCTAAGAAGAAATTTCTTGCCAGGGAAAATTGCCAGTGGGGCGCCTGGACGTCAGCATGGACCTGTGGACCTTGTCGCATCACCGCTTACGGGAACTGCAAGTTACAGTTGTCGTAGGTCTTGTTCCAGGGGCCACCTTTTGGCGGCGCTAGCCGGACAATCCTGCTACAAGGCGGCGCGATCAGGCTCGCGCCCAGGTCCGATACCCCTGGAAGCGCTGGTAATATGCTTTGTGGCCCCCCCTGATCAAAGGGATGATTGCCCGTCGGAAATTAGGGCTATAATTACATTCAGACCCTGCATACAGGATCTACTTTTATTCCCGTCTCATTTTAACACAATCAAAGGACTATGCAATGCTAATGCTGCCGAGATTGTCGTATAAAAATACACAAATCCGAAGCCACGGCGGTGAAGACGGACAAAAGGCCGTGGCATTTCGTCAGCCGGCCGTTTTGTTACAGAAGTGGCAGAAACGGCAGACGACGGGGACAACGGGGACGACGCAGACGATGCGGAACACGCAGTGTGTGCCAACAGCTTACATAGTATCTTATGATTGCCAACGCACACGCAAGAGAGGTGGCCGACTCTGCGGCCACGAGGCGGCATTGCGAACGCAGCAGTATCTTACGTCGTAGTCGTATGTACGAATAGTCGTAGGCGTATTATTCATGGTGGGTCTCCGTAAGACACTTACGAGCAGCGGCTCAATATAGAAACTGTCGTGTTTCTTGTTACGAGCGCGAGGAATGAGCGACGGGGTCTGTGTGATTAGTCGTGTCGCAGACAGCGTGCACAAAAAACACGGCCAAAAAGGCGCTCCGTTTTGCAGTGCCAAAACGGAATGCTCTGGCAACTGCGTCATTGGAGACGGAACCGATGCGGTGAGGCCGGAACAACTCGAACAAGCGTCCCCTCCATGGCCCCTGTCCCCTGTTGAGCACCCCCTCCTGCATCTCCACACATCCCTGCCCACGCGAACGCTCCATTTCCTCCTGGCCCCAGGCAGCAGAAGCCATTCCAGGACATGCGCTAACTCGTGTTCACAAGACTGCGACGAAAAGCGCGCTAGCCAACTCCCGTACAGCTGTTCTGCCGTCCAGGTCATCTCGAAACGGCCGATCCTAGCTCCTTGTCTCTTTTTTTGCCTGCTTGCCTGCTTGCCTGCTTGTCTGCCTTCTCTTTCTCACGCACACCCCCCCTCCAAGCAAGCCGAACACTGTCATACCCCGTAATTCGCTTTCTAATTGTCTTTTGCGCCTTGCCCGACCTTTCTCGTCCATATAAGTTTATCCTGCTCGCCCACCCAAATCCCCATCTTCGTTTTTTTTTCTTTTGATTCCCATATCTCGGTCATCTACTCTTCCACAGACTCTTGGTGCTTCATTGCCCTCAACGGAAACTTCAAGCTCACTTCACTACTCACAAACCAACAACTCACCACCGTCCAACTCAAGGCTCCCCCAACCACTTACGGGATCCTGCAGTCAAGTCACACCCAGGTCGACTATCACAACCTCATCACATCAGCCATCATGCAGCAGTCAAACGTCGCAATGCTTGAGCAGCGCCCATCTCACTTCCCGCCCTGCCCGGGCCCGCCGCCAAGTCGTCCGCTGCCGCCTCTGCCGAAATAAGCAGCTTCAGCTTCATGCCAACAGTCTAGCAATCGCGGACGCCATGAACGAACACCACACAACTCACACATTTCTGCTGCCTTCTCGCCTCGGGAAGCAAGGCTTCGGACCATAAGCCTATCTGGAACCCAGACACAACACTTTACGCCACCGTCGACATGGAAGTGGCATGGCATAATGCAGCCGTGCCTCTGGAGAGAAGGGGATGCAAGTCTCGCGCAACCAATGGAATGCGAGGAGAGCAAAAGCCGCGACTCATGCAGTAGTCGGCGCACAGGACGTCCAGACAAACATATACCGTCCCCAGCGGCTGCTGCTGCTGCATATGCTTCCGCGCAACATTTTGCCTACTGCCCTATCCGGTTCTTCTGCCGGACGTCAGTGCTAGCCTTGGCCACCAGGCAGAGCAGGCAGCGAATCTGTTAGCAGGCTCTACAGACAGGATCATCGCATCCCAAACTTCATTCGCTTCATTCAGCAAACACCACGTTCTTTAATTCAACTACACCACTGTACTACCACCATACAATCGCTTTTAATCACAACCCCCTTGCCCAATACAATCTTTATCAATGCCTGTTTACCTTTTGCTTTGTTGCTATTTTTGCTCCTGCATTTGTTCTGCTATTTATGGAACCCCTGGAGGAGTGGGGCGGTTTCTGTCGAGGGTTGGGAATCTGATTTATGAACAATGGAATTCTGCAGTATTGCAGGCTGGTCAAGCTGGACGAGCAACGGTGTGGGTTTTAGAATGGGAGGAGTATCATCTTTCTGCGCTGGCTAGCCTCTGCTAGCCTCGCATCATGTACACATAGAGCATGGGTCACGGCGTCATTAAGAAATATCTGATATCGTCATGATACCCCTACCATTGGCAATGTCTTTGAAGAGATTACTTTATTGCTGATACGCTGCTGCTACTGTCCGTCTCCCTGAGTAATCGGATGTTTCCGTCCAACATCGTGCTGTTTGGCCATGTTGCATACTACTCTGCAGCTCGGCCTACGGCTCCGTGTCATCGTTTGCTATGAGGGCCGCGCATTTGCGTTTTACTTACGTTCTGCTTCACCTGACCGACGGGAAGAGTAGCCATCGGCTCCCTGGCCTCCGGGCCACCCATGCTTTCTTAGTCCATTATCGTATGTTGGGCTTGGGCTAAATAATGACGTATCTTTTTCGCCCTCGTCAGCCTCCAGGCTAACTAACAAGCTCGACGTGCCTGCTCCACCCCGGCGGCTCCCTCTGTCTGCTCGTACTCGCCTCAGATTCGGCGGCGGCAATGGTAAGATACATAGTAGACTCGGAGGGGAGGGGAGGATGCATGTAGGAGGGGCTGGGAGGGGCTGTTCCTCGCCAGGCTCCCTTCCCCGATCTTCCCATTGACTGTTTGCTCCCTCCGTCTCTCTCTCTCTCTCTGTCTCACGGCTTCATGCGTCTGGCCGATTGTGCCGGTTGTGCCGAATGCGGAAAGGCCCCGGGTCTGTGCCTTAGTCCAGCCAATTCCAAGATCCGCAATCTGAAGGACCGGCTTTACGAAGCAGATAAGTTGGAAATTGCGAGTAAGATACACTCCGTACTCCGTACTATCTCTATCCCCCTCACTTCACGCCCTGTCGTCCACTATCTCTCCTTCGGCCGGGCGTCGGCTATCAACCCACCTCCTTGCGTCAAGCCTGCCCAGAAAAGACCAACTGTCGGCGCATCAGCAGACCCGTCAGGGCCGTTGGAAGGTGGTTTGCATCGGCGATCTTGCCTGTCTCTTGGAGGCCGTCACGTCATTGTCCGCGCCCGTTACCAATCACTATGCACTAGCTGGCCTTGCGCGGCCCGCGGTTCCATCGGCCAACTGCGTGTTGGTCCTGCAGCTGCACGATACGAGGACGCGGGATAAAAAAGGAAAGAGGGAAAAAGGAAGGGAGGGTAGGCGGGACAGCGGGACAACGGGAAAGCAAGGGCACGCACAGGAAAGACCAAAGAAAAGAGACAACAAGCCGGCGGCAGCCGATCTACGTCGTATCTTGCGTATGCTCCTGCGTCATGTAATAATCATTGCCGCAAGTGGCCGCATTGTCCGACGCAATCGGACACTGGGCAGAGGCGAGCGGTTTCATCATTGGCGATACTGTGGAGGAGCGACAGGTCAGTGCTGCGACTATGGGGCCGTCGTCCCATTTTGTCTCTGCTCCCCGACATCATACATCTGCCGTCACAGCACAAAACGGGCTCGTACATTAAGCGAACACCTGTGCAGGTCATTCGCAATCGTCCCCACAAGCGTTCAGGCTTCAGGCACACCATGTGCGTCAGGTACGAGAGCGGTCGGGAGTTTGATTCGCGATGCACTGGTCATAGCGCATCTGCCCGCGTTTTAGGTGGAAGCAAGGAGAAATGTTTGGCAGAAAACAGGTGGGCAGAGAAGCCAAAACCGCCCGGGGGCCTGAGCTATGCCGTCTGATGTGGTAGCGAAACCCATTTTTGGGCAGCATTGCGTCGTTTCAGCACCCTGTCCTTATCTGCGGCGTGACGTCACGTGTCGATAGCAAATCTACACCGTACCCTCCGTACTCGTAGTCCACATCGCCAAAGCTGAAAGAAGACGGTCGGCTTCCGTTTTGGAGAAACGGGGACTGCGAGGAGCGTGTCGCTGCAAGTTATACAGCGTGCTGCACAATGTCCCTGGAACTGCACATCTGGGGTCCGGCATTTGGCCTGCCGTCCATTGACCCGGACTGCCTGGCTGCCGTTGCCTATTTTTCTCTGGCAGTGCCGCGAGACGGCTGGACCCTGGTGGCCACGAGCCCATCGGCCCTTCCACGTGAGTTGTCTGTCTGAAGGGAAGGGGAGGATAGGGGAAGGCTTGGTCTTGCTGACAAGATGCTGTGCAGGCGTGCTGCCAGCCCTACGAGATGGCCGTCTGCGCAAATGGGTAGCGGCCGGCTTTGAGGATATCGTGGCCTACCTCCGGGAGGGAGACCAGGCGGCCGACGACCTGGACGCCGGCCTGACACGCATCCAGGCGGCCGACTCGACGGCCTACTGTGCCTTTCTGCACGCCGAGGCGGCACCGCTGCTGGCGCTCTCGCTGTACGTCTCGTCGGCGAACTGGTCGGCCACGACGCGACCGGCCTACAGCCAGGTACTGCCCTTTCCGCTGACGTGGATCGAGCCGTCGGCCGTGCGAGCCGAGCACAGTACTGGAGCTGCCCACCTCGGGCTCACGAGCTTGGACACGGACGAGGACGACGAGCAGACATCGGCCTCGGCGCTCAACTTCTCCTCGTCTCTCTCGGCGGCCGCGCTGCAGGTCTTTCCCGACCGACTGCGAACGGCACGACGGAGGGAGGCAGGGGAAGGGGGGCCAGCACCGGGATCATCCAAAGCGCCCATCAGCAGTGCCCTCACGCCCGAGGCCAGAGCCCAGATCCGGCTCGACGAGACTGCCCGAGCCTGTCTCTCGGTCCTGGCCGAGCGCAAGGCCAACAAGCGGCTCTTTCTGCGGCCCGACTGCACGACAGACGAGACCGCTCGACTGCCGGCGTTGCTGCTGCACCCGTCGTCGCTCGACTGCCTCGCCTTTGGCTACCTCGCGCTCATGACCGTGCCCGACGTGCCGCGGCCGTTTCTCCGCGACGCCCTGCGTCGCCACTATCCCGGCTTGGCCGATTTTGTGGCCGACATGCGCCAGGCCGCCTTTGGCTGTGACGGCCAGAAGGGCCAGAAAGGCCGGAAGGAGTCCCTGCTCTCCCTCACACCCTCTCACCTCAATCCCCTGTGGTTGCGCACCGTCCATGGCATCATCCACGGCATCCCCGGCTTCAGCGGCGAGTGGCTCGTCTGGCTGTATCGAGTCATCCGCCTGGACGACAGCGACGACGAGAATGGGCGGAACCCCTGGCGCCAAGACGTTGCGGCCGCACGGCGTCGCCGCATCGTCGCCCTCTGCTCGACCCTCACCGGCGCGGCCCTGGCTGTCGGCCTCCTGCTGGGCTACCGGAATTTGCCGCCGTTTGGTGCGCCTGTCGTCGTCTACAGCCGGCTGCCCCAAACGTCACTTCTCGGCCTTGGGGCTGCAGGCGTCATTTTGTCGTCGCTGTGATGGCGTCAAGACTGGTGGCATTTCGCTCAGGAGGTTGGTGGGAAAAGCAAGCCGCACTGTGCTCGCAGCATTCTAGAATTGGGCGTTGGGGCCACTTGATTTTGCTTAATATAAAACAGGGGCAGATAAGAGATCCCCCTCTGACAATTTTCTCCCCTTCTATTATACACATTGGCCTTTTAACCAGCCAGTTGTGGCCATCCATGCTGGAATATACAATGCCGTACAGTCATCAGTGAAAATGCGAAAAGAGACGAGGACAAGCTAGATCTGGCGGATCTCCTTGCCGACCATCTCGGGCCGCTCGACCTCCCACTCGTCGCGCAGGATGGCAAAGGTCAGGTCCGACACCAGCAGGCTCTGGCCGAGGCTCCAGACGAGCGTGATGGCGTAGAAGAAGTTTGCGTTTCCGCTGCCGGCGTAGATCCAGAGATGGTAGAAGGCCGGGCCGAGGAAGCTGGCGTACATGATGGTGGCAGCGACGAAGAAGGTGTAGCGCATCAGGGGGAAGACGTGGCGGAAGAGCGGCACGAGGGCAAGGAAGAGGCCAGTGTCGCCGATGCCGGGATACGGCTTGAAAATGGCAAAGATGCCGCACAGCAGCGTCAGCACGACGAGTGGTTGGCTGCGGATGCGAATCGAGAGGCCACCGACATAGCTGGAGAGGTGCAGCCAGAAGACGGCGACAAAGAAGGAGCGGAACGGGTCGAACATCTGGATGAAAAAGTACCACCAGAGGCCAACGTTGGGCGCCAGGTCCGACAGCGTCAGCTGCACGCCATACGTCGAGCTCAGGAATTCCCAGGAGTGGTCGGTGAGGAAGTAGGACATGGCGAGCAGGGCGGCGAGGCAGCCGGCCACGGCCAGCACGAGGGTGGTGGCAAACGGCAACAGCGAGGAGATTGCGTGCTGGGAAGGCCGCTGGCGGTCAAAGGCAAGCAGAACGAGTGGTGGTAGTAGTAGGAGGGGGTACATGGACAGATAGGCGGCGAAAGAGAGCGAGACCATGGCGCTGATGGGAGCACCTGCAATAGCCCTGGCGATGGCGTAGAGAATGGCGCAGGTGGAGAAGACGGTGGTCGAGCGACCGACGCACGTTGCGATGGTGAAGGGGTTGAAGAGGAAACTAGAGGTCAGCGAAGAGCAGAAGAGCAGAAGAGCAGAAGAGCAAAAGACTTACACTGCTGCAATCACAAATCCACTCCATCGCTTGTCCCGACGCGGCGACTTGAACCGTGCCGAAGCGCCGGCCTCGCCAGACTCGGCAATCGAGTAGAGCGCACTGGCACACAGCAGATCGACGACAATGTAGAGAAGGTCGGTGAAGATCGGAAGCGTCTTGACGCTCGGGAGCAAAGAGAAGAGCGGCAGCAGAAGCGGCGCCTGGTGGTAGACGCCGCCATCGTAGGGCGACACGTTGTGGTTGTAGAGGAAGAGACCCTCTTGCACTATAGCAGGTCAGCAAGGAACAAGCGCGACGGCTGACAGAGGGGACAAGATAGTACCCACATCGCTTGAAGCTGGTCACCGGCGTGGAGATCTCAACACGTCCAGTCAAAAGGTCAGGCAGCCGGGGAAAAAAGGTAAAGAGGAAGAGCCGGACGGCGGCGGCGGCCACATACAGGCTCGCCGTCCTCCCGCCAACAGTCATGCTTGATCCGCCATCCATTGCCCTGCAAGGTGCATTGGGGCGCGCAGAGCGAGGCAGACCGTTCTCGAGCGTGGGAACGAATATACCAGACAAAGATGCAAGTTGGCGTGATGGCGACGCGAAGACTGCTGATTGGCCGCAGCGGCTAGTGCTGGAATGTGGCTGCGTGCTGTGGCTGCTGGCCGTGGCTGTCCGTGTAGGCGGTGAGTGACCCCGGGCAATACGTGGTGGGTCCAGTCCAAAAAAGTTTCCGGCAGAAAAAAAAAAATAGTGTAGGAAAAAAAGAGGCGGACGAGGACTGGAAGCCCCAAAGACTGGCTTGCTACCGAACATCAGCAGCGGACACGCAGCAGACAGCCCAATCAGCAGCAAGGATGGCACGCCCGAAGAGAAGAGGAGAGGCCGGTGCGGCGAAGAACTATGTGACGCGCAACCAGGCGATCCGGAAGCTGCAGTTGAGCCTGCCCGACTTCCGGCAGCTGTGCATCTGGAAGGGCATCTACCCGCGGGAGCCGCGCAGCAAGAAGAAGGTGTCCAAGTCGTCGACGGCGTCGACGACGTTCTACTACACCAAGGACATCCAGTACCTGCTTCATGAGCCGCTGGTGGCCAAGTTCCGGGAGCAGAAGGTGCTGGAGAAGAAGATCTCACGGGCTCTCGGCCGCGGCGACATCAGCGATGCCAAGCGGTTCGAGCGCAACGCGGCGCGGCCGGAGAAGACAGGCAAGCCGCGGTACACGCTGGACCACGTGGTGCGTGAGCGCTACCCGACGTTTGCGGACGCGCTGCGCGACCTGGACGACTGCCTGTCGATGCTCTTTCTGTTTGCCAGCCTGCCGGCCACGTCGTCCGTGCCGCCCAAGATGATTGCGCGATGCGAGCGGCTCTGCCTGGAGTTCCAGCACTACCTGATCGTGTCGCACAGCCTGCGCAAGTCGTTCCTGTCCATCAAGGGCATTTACTACCAGGCGACGATCCAGGGCGAAGACGTGCTCTGGCTGGTGCCGTACAAGTTCAACCAGCGCGTCGTCGGCGACATTGACTTCCGCATCATGGGCACGTTTGTCGAGTTCTACATGACGCTACTGGGCTTTGTCAACTACCGCCTGTACACGGCCGTGGGCCTGAAGTACCCGCCCCGGTTCGACCAGACCAAGGACGATGCTGGTGGAGAGCTGGATGCGTTCACGCTCGAGGGCGCCGCGGTCGACGGGACTACGGCTGCGGTGGACGGCGGCGAGCAGAAGCTGCTCGCACACGGGCCGGACCCCGAGGTGCAGGCGGAGGTGAATAAGGTGGTGCAGGAGCTACAGGAAGAGACGGGCGACCAGGTGGCAGACAAGGCGGTCTCTCCGGAGGAGAGTGAGCTCGTGGCGGCGACCAACGAAAACGAAAACGAAAACGAAAACGGCATCGACAAGTTTGAGCCGGCGCTGCCGGGCGGCCACGACCTGCCGCAGCCGTCGTATAGCACGAGCCGGCCGAGCCGGCTGTTTGCCAAGTGCACGATCTACCTGTCGCGCGAGACGCCGCGGCCGTCGCTGGAGTTTATGCTGCGGGCATTTGGGTGCCGGCGGATCGGATGGGACGCGGTCCTGGGCGAGGGCGCATTCACGACAGACGAGCTGGACCCGACGATTACGCACCAGATCGTGGACCGGCCGCCGGTGCAGGTGGCAGCCGAGGAGGCGGTGGCGGTGACGGCGGTGGCAGTGGCCGAGGACAATCAGACGGCCGTGAAGCTGGGGCCGAACCGGCGGGTGCCGGGGCGAATCTACGTGCAACCGCAGTGGGTGTGGGACAGCATCAACGAGGAGGAGCTGCAGCGGCCGGACCTGTACGCGCCGGGGGCGCAGCTGCCGCCGCATCTGAGCCCGTTTGTCAAGAGCGCGCCGGGCCAGTACGATCCCTCGCTGCCGCTGGAGCTGCAGCAGACGGAGGCGGAGGCACTGGCGTCAGACGTGGAAGACGAGGAGGAGGACGAGGAGGGAGAGATGACCGTGAGCCAGACCGAGAAAAAGAAGACGGGAAAGCGGGTGGAAAGCGAGGACGAGGACGAGGATGGCGGCATGGACGTGGCGGCCTCGGAAGACGACGAAGACGAGGACGAGGATGCGGACGAAGACGAAGACGAGAATGCGGACGAAGACGTCAAGGCGGCCGTGGAAGAAGTCGATGTTGGCTCGGACGACGGGCAGGACGAGGAGGCCTCGGAGGCGCTGCAGCGGCAGCTGGAGCTCGAGGCGGAGCTGGCGGGCAAGCCGGTGCGCAGCAAACAGGTCAGCGCCAAGGCCGAGGCCAAGGCAGCAGCACGCAAGGCGGTGGCCAAGGCGACACGGCAGAAGCAGGAGGAGCTGGACCGGGCCAAGGGCATGCTGTCGAAGAAGAAGCGGAGGCTGTACGAGCAGATGATGTACAGCAACAAC
Source organism: Grosmannia clavigera kw1407 (assembly GCF_000143105.1). NCBI lineage: Eukaryota > Fungi > Ascomycota > Sordariomycetes > Ophiostomatales > Ophiostomataceae > Leptographium > Leptographium clavigerum. The sequence continues at coordinate 864,723 of NW_014040560.1, read as the reverse complement.
AAGCGCAGCGCGGAGGACGAAAAGCTGCGGGCTAAGCGGCGCAAGATTGAGCGGAAGCAGGCCAAGGAGGCGTAGATGGAGGGGGTAGAGGAGGGGAGGAAAGGATGAAAGGATGAAAGGAAGAGAAAGGAAGAGGGAGAGAGGACGAGAGGACGAGAGGGAGAGGAAGAGAGAGGGAATGATGCAAAGAACGAGAGAAAGAGCAAAAGAAAGGCGGACATAGAGGTGCCCTGTTGCATCGATAAAGTGGTCAAGGTGGTCTGGTGGCCTCGTGGATTTGTCGTTGCTTAGTTATGAAATTATTTTTGTCTGCATTTGGAATGAAGCGATGTGTGGAAGCGTAGTTAGTTACAGCGAGAGCGAGGCTGCATATGGAGTACTGCAGTCCTGCATATCGGCCCCACTAAAAATTCTCTCGACTCGCTTGCACACCCGGTTTAGACGACACGCACACCCGCACGATGAACATCGACGACTGGGCAGACGGTGCGGACGATGCGCGCGAGGCTGTCGACGGAGAGGCTGACGCGGCCAACATGGTCGATGTGGATGAGGCAGCGGTAGTGACGGCCTGGTCAGACATGGACACGGACGAGATCGGGTCGTGCAGCTCGGACGAACTGTACGAGCGACGGCCGAATCGGTGGCACGGATCGGCGAAAGCATGGCGACGGATGACGGCGCAGGATCGGTTGGTGGCCCGGGTGATGACGCGGGTGCGCAACCGAGATCTGGCGTTGCATCTGTACAACACGCAGATGTTGAAGCAGCGACAGGAGGAGCTCCAGAGGGTGGAAGGGGAGAGAGAGGGGGAGGACGAAGGAAGAGATGGAGAGGGAAGAATTGAAGACAAAGAGAGAGAGAGAGGAGAAGGAGAAGAAGGGGACGAAAATGGAGGAGATGGAAAGAAGGAACAAGAAGAACAATCTGGCCAACGAAAGAGACGAAGAATCTGGATGCCGAGACCGCCCTGGACAGCCTGGCCGCAGCGCATGGGGGCTGACGGACGGCGCCACGGATGGGACGACGACGCCGCCGACGACGACGAGTACTACGGCCACGGCGGAGGCAGAGCCCGGATCGGGAGGCCGAGCGAGCCGCTGGAGGAGGAGCTGACCGCGACGATCCTGCGGCTGGCCAAGGAGCGCTTCCGGCGACGGGTGTGGGCAGGGCCTGAAGCGGAGGAAGAGGCTGGCCGCAGCGAGGACGAGGGGGACCGCGACGATGACGGTGGCGACGAGACGTCCAGAGCGAGGCAGACGCACAAGCGACGGCGTCCTGACGTGGCGACTGTCTCGGCGACCGTCTCGTCTGACGATGTGCTCTCGGCAGCACTGCTGCGACCATCCGTGCGTCACGTGATATCCCAAGTAGACCGCGCGTTGTTGGTGCTACACAACGGCCGAGCCGTCGGGATGCGGGGGCCGCTGGCAGACGCGTCAGACGACTCGTCGGGGGGAGAAGAGGAGGAAGCAGGATCCGCTGCTCGCTCTCCCCGGGACAGCACGACCGGCCGCGTTGGGCCTCCACCGCTTCACCCGGCATGGCGGCCGATGACGGCAACCAGCATCGACGCGTCACAGGCGAGACTCATGAGCCGGTGGCGACCGCGCGACTGGAGCGACGTGCTGGGGGCGGCGGCGCTGGCCGGTTTCGAGGCAGACGTGGTGGCGCGAACGGCACAGCGGTGCGCCGACCTCTTCGGCCAGAGCATGGCGCTGGATACGCTGGGAGGGGAAGAGGGGGAGAGAGGGGGGGTGGTCGGAAAGAAGAAACGACAGCCTGGCCGGACGGCTCATCGGCGGACGGTCTACAGGCCTCGGCCAGAGGGTGAGCGATATACCATACCGGACTACACGGACGAGGAAGAGGAGAAGGAGAAGGAGAAGAAAGAAAGACAGAAGGAAGGACAGAGTGAAGGCCAAAAGGAAGGACAGAAGGAAGGTCAGACTGAAGGACAAGAGGAAGAACAAGGAGACCAACAAAAAGACGCAGCAGAGACCATAACAGCAGACGGCCAGCCACCACCACCGCTCGTCGTCTATGTGCCCGCACGCAAGACCGAGTACGAGCCGATCTGCTGTCCGATTGCCGACTGTCCCCGGGCTGACGAAGGCTTTGCCCGCCGCACCAACCTCGTCCGGCATCTGCGTATCGTGCACGGGGCCATCGCGACAGCCAAGAAGGAGGAGGCCACGATGGAGGAGTGACAAAGGAAAAACTGAACCAGAGGATGCCAGAACCAGAGTACCTACAGAAACAGACACATTGCCTGCATATTACTACTTTTGTCTGTTGTACACAGCCGCGCAAGTCCACCGCCGTCGTAGTCCCACAGCCGGTCCGTCGGCCTCGATCGCATCCTGCGTCCCGTTCCCTTACTTTGCATGGCTCTTTTCGAGCTGGAGACTGCGCAGCCGCGCCTCGGCAGAGATGACCTGATTAGTCAGCACACATACATTCCCCACGGCAGCACAAACACGAATACAAAACTCACATCGACGGCCTGCTGCACCTCCAGCACCTTGCGCACCTCGGCCAGCCAGTCGCGGCTGAGCGTCTTGGCCCAGCCCTGGAGCCCGTTGACCTCGCGCGCCGCCCCGTCGAGGTTGCCCTCCTCGAGCAGCGCCTGGGTGCGGGCGAGGATGCCCTCGACGTCGTCGGCGGTGGGGGTACCGCCACCGGCCGCCGTCGTGGCGGACGGCACAGGCTGCGGCGCCACGGCTGGCTGCCGCTTGAAGAGCACCTTGCTGAGGATGTAGCTGGACGCGTGGCTGGCCACGCCGGCGTCCTCGGGCAGGAGGGCGGCCTTGCGGACCTCGGCAGCGACACGACGGAACCGGTCGATGATGGCCGGCGCCGACGGAATGCCACGCTGGTATGCGGCCGGCGGGATCGACGCAATGGCCGCATCCACCGCGGCGTCGCCGCCGGCAATCTCCTTGACGGCCACGAGCTCGCGCACAAACGGCTCCGTTGTGGCTTTGGTTGCTGACTCATCAGAAAGACGGGCCCGGACGGCGTCGACGGCGACGTGCAGCTGCTGCGCCCGCTCGCTAGCATCGACCACGGCCGTCCAGCCGGCCGTCAGGCGCTCGAGACCGGCCACGTCGTCCGACAGCGCCCGCAGACGTCCCAGCCGGCCGTCCCGCTCGGCCTCGACCCGCGTCCGTAGCTCCTCGGCAAACTGCCCCGTCAGCTGTACCGCCTGCTCCAGCAGCTCGTTCTGCAGCCGCTCCTCGCTGAGCTGTCGCTCGCGCGCTGTTGCTAGCGCCAGCCGCTCCTCGTAGCTGCCCCGAACCCGCGCCAGCTCCACGTCCACCGTCTGCCGCCACTGCGCCTCCTGAGCGACCATGGCTCTCTCCACACGGCTGACGAGCTCGCGCGCCGCCTTTTCAAAACCGTCCGTCCGCGCCCGCACCTGTTGAGCTGCTGCCTGCTCTGCACCTGCCCGGATCGCTTGGATCTTGCCCCCGATCCGGTCTACCTCCGCCTTGGCCTTGCCGATCGTTGCCCCGTACCGATCGGCCGCCCGATCTGCATTGATCACCGTGATGATGTCGTTCAGCACGTGCACAATGTCCTGCACCACCGGCTCCGTCGCGTCCCGGACCGCTAGCGGGTCGATTGGCGATGCCGGCGGCCACCGCGATGGCTCGTCCACCTCTGGCGCCCGGTATCCCAATGTCGTCGTCTTCTTGGCCTTGGCCTTGTCCGTGCTCCGCACCACTGCTGCCTCGGCTGCCGCTGCTGTCTTGCTCGCCGCCTGCTTCGCCAGCACGTTCGCAATCACGTCCTCGTCCTTGGCCGGCTTCACTGAGATTACCCGGGCCTCCGCCTTGGTCGATGGCGCTGCTGCTGGTGCTGGTGCTGCTGCTGCCACCGCCGCCGTCGAGCCCGTTTGCCGGCTGCTCTCCGAATCCGCCACCCGCCACGATGCTCCGCTCTGTGCCGGCACCCGCACATTGGACCCCGTGTCCCGCGGCTGCTGTCCGCCCAGGCGTTGCGCCATCGTCGGCACCCGCTTCTGGAACTCTAGCTCCTCTAGGTATAGCACCGCCTGCTCGCCGTACGGCACGTACTCGGTGAAAAAGTCGTGGAAGTTGTCGTTAATCCGCGAGCACCACACGCCGCCGCCAAACCCGAGCGCTCCCAGGATCGAGAGCGTCAGCACGTAGTTGCGCAGCTTCCGGAAGAACCCGCCCTTGCGCGGCGCTACCGCTGCTGCTGCTGCCATCGTAGCTGCCGGTGGTGGTGGCACCGTCGTCGTTGTCGTCGCATGAATGGCCGGCGTGACCTTGGGATCCGTGGCATACAATCGCTGCCCGCACACATCTGTCAGCATACCATCCACGGCAACACTCCCATCCATTGCCGCCTGTCACACCCTCTTCCTACCTTGCTGCTGATGCTGACCGTCCGCCCGGCTGCTGCCGGAGCTGCTGCTGCCGCGAGCAGGGTCCGGCTGCGCAGGGACTGCGCAGATCGAATGGAAGTCCGCAGCATGACGACAGGTGAAATGATCAGAAATAGAAAGAAACAGATCCTCCGTCGGCCAGAGACGGTGATTCCTCCCAGGGACCGCAAAATAAGGAATGGACAAACGGGCGCAGACGAATTGATGCTGCAGTGGTTGGGTCGACGGACTGGCGTGTCGATTAGGCGTTTCGTCGGTTCCCCAATCTGGTTTTTTGCACCTCAAGAAAATAGGACGGATGGGATGAGGGATAATTTTCGGTAATGGCATTAAAATTTATTCCTAAATTAATTGCATAAACACCACCACCCACCCAGCACAGCTAAATTGGAACAAGCCTTCATTGCAACGCGACTGCTTTCTATTACTGCATACTTGTACAGCGACAACTAAACACACATGGAGAGAACATGGCCAGGTTCAGCGTGCCGGAGATTCGGAGCAAGACAAGCTTTGCACACCGGCATGACCAGTATAGGGGACAGCGAGAGACAGAGAGGGAGGCAGAGAATAATGCGTTTACCGGGAATTGGAACGAGGGAATTGAGAACGCACGACAGTACGGAAAATTAAGCGACGCGCAGATGGAGACGAGCAGAGACCTCAAGCAACAGGAAAAAAGCACAGGAAAAAATAAAAAAAAATAGAGAAAATAGAAAAGAGAGAAAAAACAGAATAAGATGGCAGGTTTCCTTCCTCGGGCCAGTCTATGTTGCCCATGTCCTCTTCTCCCCACCGACGTGGTCGCTTAGCAGGCACACGCACCAGCAGACTGCGTGTTGGCGCCCTCGGGGGCCAGGGTGACGCCCGGTCGCTGGCCTGGCCGCGCACGTCCGGGACCGGCCTGGTCGAGCGGCAGCTTCTTTGCTATCGCCGTGAACAGCTCCGTGACATTCTCGGCCGTCTTGGCTGACGTCTCAAAGAAGAGCAGGCCGGCCTCCTTTGCGTAGGCCTCAGCCTCAGCCTCGGGAATTGCCCGCTTGTCCGGCTGCTCCGTTACCAGGTCGAGCTTGTTTCCGGCCAGCGCGATAATGATATTCTCGTTGGCCTGGCGCTGGAGCTCCTTGACCCAGGCCTTGGCCTTGTCGAGGGAGGACTGGGCGTGTGAGCAGGGGAGAGAGTAGAGACTGCGGGGGGAGACCTAAAAGAAAGAAATGCTTACGGCTTGTGTAATGTCGTACACAACGACGGCGCAGTTTGCATTTCGGTAGTACATGGGTGCCAGAGACTTGTACCGCTCCTGGCCGGCCGTATCCCAGATCTCAAACTTGACCGTCGTGGTCTCGTCGAGCGAAATGGTCTGGGTCAGGAAGGCGGCGCCGATGGTGGATTCCCGGTACGAGTCGAACTGGTCCTTGACGAAGCGGAGGACAATGGAGCTCTGCAGGGGGCTAATTAGCTGGGGCTGGTGCGAAGACGAGAGGGATGGCAGGTCACACCTTTCCAACTGCAGATTCACCTGCAGACCTGTTAGCATCGAGCATCGGGCGAGACAAGAGACAAGACAACGACGGCCGCGAGCAGACATACCCAGCAGGACCAGCTTGAACTGGGCAAACCGGTTGCTCAGGCCGCGCGCACCGGCAGGACCTCGAGCTGCCATTCTAGCTGCGGGCGGGTATGGGAGATGTTGTAAATTGGCGTGTTGAGAGCGTGAAAGGACGGAAAGCCGAGGACGGATTCGGCTAGACGGGTCAGACGATGGTCCGGGGCCTGTTCAGAGACAATTGCGGGCGGGGGGGCAGGGAAGAGGTCGATGATCGGATGCGCCCACGAGTGACGGACAAGACGACAAAGACGGCCGATGCGAGGAGGGTAGGCCGGGACAGATAGGAAGGGAGTGTGCAGGTAGGCGAGATCGAGTTACGATAGCCGCAGTGCTGCCGGTGCCAGGAATCGTTGCAAACTCGGTCGGTCGGGGGAAGAGCAGGAGGCGATGTTGCAGCGAAGCCGTTGTGTTGGGGGGCGAGTTGAGAAGTTGAAATTCGTGGATGCCTGGTGAAGAAACGGAAACGGCAGCGGGCAAGCAGCAGGGGCTGGGGGCGTGATGAGTGGCGCCAGCGGCAGCTTTACAGCGGACTTTCTGGCAGCCCCGTGCGTTATCTTGGTCTGGGCTCGGGAAGGAACAAGAGGGCGGACACTGAGTCAGCCCAGTCACGTGACCAAATTTCCAAGGTCGGTAGTGGTGGAGTCAGGGGCCAATAGGGAGGCAGTATTTAGCGGCTTAGTGACGACACTGTGGTCGGATGTGGTAGCTCCCTTCCCTCTTTGCCCAACAAAAAACACGACGAAGACAGGAAGATTCTCTGGCTCGCCCGATCTTCATTTCTCGACAAAGAAAAAGGCCGAGAACAGCGCTACGGACGGAGGAAGCGGAGAGACGAATCGCCTTGGCCCGTTTGTTTTGTGGCAAGCGGCCATCGAGCACGACGCGCCGCCGACAGCGAAAGCAAAGAGAACAGTGTTTGGTTGCTCTTAGCTCGAAAGCCCCCCCCACCCTCTGGCATCATGGCGTTTCCTTTTCGGGACATCAACGTGCAAGTGTCGGCGGACTCGTACATTTTCAAGTCGCCGTCGTCGCCGGACGCGTTGGCACTGACGATCGACCGGCCGACGGGCGAGGTGCGGCTGGATGACGCGGCGCTACTCTCGGGCAAGCGAGCGTCCCGCATCTTTAGCATCAAGGGCATTCTGGGCATGATCCAGCTGCGGCTCGGTGAGTGGGGGAGAAGGAGTTTCTCCCTGCTGGTCGTTGACTGACTGTGGCAGACAAATATGTGATTGTGATTACCAAGGACGAACCGGTGGGCCGGCTCAAGGGCCACATGGTACACCGGATTGCGGCGGTGGACTTTCTGCCGGTACACGAGCGGCAGGTGCGGGACCCGGACGAGGACCGGTTCCTGTCGCTGCTGCGCGGGTTTCTCCGGTCGGGGCGGATGCACTATTCGTACACGCTGGACCTGACGAACAGCTTCCAGCGGCAGGCGGCACAGCAGGACGCAGCAGCGATGACGGCGGGCGGACAAGAACTGCCGCTGTGGATGCGAGCAGACGACCGATTTTTCTGGAACCGGTTTGTGCAGTCGGACCTGATCGACTTCCGGCGCAAGGGTGCACGAGGCCAGCCGGGGCCGCAGGCAGGGGCAGACCCGTATATCCTGGCGGTGGTGTTTGGCGTGCTGGAAATCAAGCCGACGACGTTCCGAGGACGGCCACTGACGCTGGCCCTGCTGACGCGACGGTCACGATTCCGGGGCGGGACGCGGTTCTTCTCGCGCGGCATGGACGCGGAGGGCCACGTGGCCAACTACAACGAGACAGAGCTGGTGGTGGTGCTCAACGACAGCGGTGGCAGCAGCATGGGCGGGTTCAGCAGCGGTGGCGGCAGCAACAGCGGCGGCGGCAGCACGGCGGACGAGACGCAGATTCTGTCGTACGTGCAGACGCGCGGCAGCGTGCCGACGTTCTGGGGTGAGATCAACAACCTCAAGTACACGCCGAAGCTGGAGGTACGCAGCGACGCGCGGGGAATCGAGGCGGCCGTGCCGGCAGCGACGGCACACTTTGGCGAGCAGGTGCGGCTGTACGGCGACAACTACCTGGTCAACCTGGTCAACCAGAAGGGACGGGAGCAGCGGGTCAAGGAAGCGTACGAGCGGCTGGTGCGCGGGATGGCAGCGACGCCGGGCACGGCGCAGAGTGTGGCGGCCCACGTGCACTATATCTACTTTGACTTCCACGCCGAGACCAAGGGCATGCGGCTGGAGCGGGCAGCCTTGCTGCTGGACCGGATGCAGGAGGCGCTGGTGGCGCAGCAGTACTTCCGGGCGGCCGACATGCCGGCATCGGCACGGCTGGAGGTGCGCAGCCTGCAGACGTCGATGGTGCGGACGAACTGCATGGACTGTCTGGACCGGACCAACGTGGTGCAGACGATGCTGGCGCGCTGGACGCTGGAGCGCATGTTTGCCGACGTCGGGCTGATGCCGCGGCGGAGCGACAAGAACGCGGGCGTGGGCTCGTCGTCGACGCTGCAGGCGCAGGATCCCGAGTTTGAGCTGCTCTTCCGGAATCTCTGGTCCGACAACGCCGACCTGGTGGCGGCCAGCTATGCCGGCACCGGTGCCATGAAGACGGACATGACGCGGCTTGGCCGACGCACCAAGCGCGGCGCCCTGCGCGACGGCCAGATCGCCGTGACGCGCTACTGCCTCAACAACTTTTTCGACGGTCCGCGCCAGGATGCTTTTGACCTCTTTCTCGGCAGCTACCTGCCTGGTGAGGCCGCTGTCGGACCGTCGCTCGTCTTTGCCGACCGCCGCCCCGTGCTCATCCAGGCGGTGCCGTACGTCTTTGCCTTTAGCGTCTTCTTCCTGCTCGTCGGCCTCTTTACCCGCCGGATGCCCGACTCGGCCGTGCTGCCGCTGCGGCTCTTCCTGCTCTTCTGGGGCGTCGTGGCTGCCTACAGCGGCCATTTTATGCTCCGGACGGGCGAGCTCTATGTGAGTTTGGTGGTGTCGTCTTGTCCATGGTGTCGTCTTCGTCTGTCGCTAATGGCCCCCAGGTCAACTGGCCCAAACTGATCCCCCGGCCGTCGTCGGTCGAGGACTACCGCGAAGCCATGAACAAGGCCCGCAAGGACAAGCTTCTGGGCGCGCTTGTCACCCGGCACGAGCGCGGCCTCAGCACGGCGCGCTACTCGAGCGCCGAGGAGGGGAAGAAGCGGATCGAATAGGCTGGTGACTTGTCCGATGGATCGGTGTATACTCTGTCTTTTTCTTCTTTTTTTCTTGACTCTTTTTGACTCCTGTGCTCCGCTCGCTACTGCTTCCTTTCTTTTGTCGTGTCTTCTTCGCTCTTTCCCGACGCGTTGTCGGCTTACATAATGCATGTATCATAGATTAATTACCGACTCAATAGCCACTGGGTATTCCTGTTGTTCTGTTGCTGAAAGGAACGCCATGCTATGCGACAAAGGAAATGGTATGGCTGGGGCGATTGACTTGTGGTCATCTTGCCTGACCTGTCATCTTGTTGCTCCTCACCTCTTCACTTCACCATCATCCCTCCACCTCTTCAACTCTTCCCTTCACCACTTCATCCCTCCACTCCTTCACCCCTCTTCACCCTACAACCACAACAGCCATCGGATCCCGACGGCGACCCCCCGGAACGCCCCCAGCACGACCCGTGCCAGCATGACGACGAACCAGACGTACCACATGAAGCCGACGAGGACCCACTCGACCGTCAGCCAGCCGGCCCGCCGAACCCATCGGAACCGTCGCCGCCGTCGCCGCAGCATCGCATCGATGGCGTCGTCGAGCCGCTTGACCTGCAGACGTCGGACGTCGGCGAGCTCGCGGCTGACCTCGTCCGCCTCGTCGGCTGCCTGCGACGCCAGCCCCGACAGCCCGATCGCTACCCGCGTCCGCAGCTCGTCCGCCCGTCGTCGCAGCGCCTCTGCTCGCGTCCCTCCAAACACTTCAGCTGTCTCCTGCCACGCCTGTCCGCTTCGCTGCACGGCCGCTCCCATCACCTGCGCCGCCAGCGGGTACAGCTCCATCGGCGCCACCGGCCGTCGCGCCAGCTCTGTCGCTGCCGCCTCCGAACATCCAAACGCCGCCACGTCCGCCCATGTCAGCACGGTCCCGTCGCTGCCTCGCGCGACCACGATGCTCGAGGGCGTTTTCGGCTGCCTGCTGCTGCTGCTGCTTTCGTCCTCGTCTTTCGTCTGCTGACTAATCGCCTCATCTGCCTGCTGACTCCCCTCCATCGTCTTCACCGCGCATCCATCTTCGGTCAGGACCCGTCGCTGCTTCGCCCGCCGCGACAGCTCGTTGGCCACCACGGCTGAGCTCAGCAGCGAGGCCCGCACCCGTGCCAGCTCCCGCCGACAGAGTGGCGAGCGCCCGCTGGACGACACCGCCCGCTGCCGTGTCTGCGTCTCCGACCATTCACCCACACCCACACCACCATCTGGCCGTGACCGCGACTCGCTCTCCGACTGGTCCGACTCGTGCCAGCCCTGCTGCTCGTCCATCCCCAGCAGCTGCAGCTGGTCAGCCACGCTGTCCGATGGCGATGCCGCCTGGATGTCGATCCGTGGTGGTTTGAGCCGCTCAAAGCGCGCCGACTGCTGACTGGCCGGCCGCGAGATCGCATCGGCCGTCGAAGCGCTGGGCACCTGCAGCAGCTGATGTCCCTGGTCGCCTCCGCCTGCGATGCTCGTGCTGCTCTCGCTCCGCGCAAATCGCGGCATGATGTCGAGGTAGTGTTTCGTCCCCGGCTTCTCCTTCTCGGCACCCGCTCCGTCTGCTCCCATGCCTGCTTGCGATGGTGACCGTGATAGCAGCCGGCTACCGGCCTTGCTTCGTGACCGGCCTCGCGACAGCGCCTCGGCCTCGGCGTCGCTCTCCTCGTCCGATGACGATGTGCACGACGACAGTCCTTCGGCTGTCGTGTCGGCTGCTTCACGCCGCCACAGCATGCCGCTCATCTTGGACATGCCGTTCCGGATCACCGCATCGATCCGAGGACCGCCTCGCAGAAACGCCCGTAGCCCTGTCGGACTCAGCTCGATCGTCGGCACCGCTTCCGCTGTCGTCGTCGGTGTCAGATCGGCCAGTGGCGTCTCTGACGTCTCGCCCGCCGCGTCGTTAGGCCCCAGCATCGTCGTCTCGCTCTCTTCCTCCCGCACTGTCTCCTCCATTCCTCCGCCATGCTCCCGGCTGTGGTCTCGGAACATGCTTCGAACCTTGCTGAACCGGTGACGTGGTGGCGAGGCCGTGCGGCTTGGTACCGGCGACAGATCGCCGCCCAGTGCCGGTACAAAGCCCAGTCCTTCTCGTGAGATGGGCCGCATCTCTGGCGATGCTGGTTGCGACGAGTCGTAGTCGACCAACAGTGGCCGCCCGCCACCTGGTACCTCCAGGCTCGCCCGCCCTGTCGCCGCGGCCATGTCGACCTCCGATGCCCGTCTGCTGTGGCTGGGCAGCGGCGAGAGTGAGCTCGATCCCTCGTCTCGCTCGCGCTGCTCCTGTGCCAGTCGGTCGACCATCTGGCGCCGCAGCATCTCAGCCCCCGTAGCCGTGACCGTGTCGGACCGCAGCCGGTTGGCCTGTCTGCGTCGATCACTCTCCGAGTCTGACGATTCCGTAAACGAGCTGCCGTGCTGGGCCAGGAACAGGTCGCCGTGCACCGAGTTGTTGTGGCGCTGGTGCAGCCCCTTGAGCTCGCGCAGCTTCTGCCGTGCTCGCTCGCGTGCCGATCCGACCTCTGGCTCGTGTGAAGGCGACGGCAACAACGGCACCCCCGGTTTCGCTCCCGGTGGTCCGCCGTGCATGTCGGCCTCGTCGAGGGCCAGGTCCATCTTTTCCGGCAGGTCTACTCCGAGGCTCGACTCGTCTGTGCGACCCGACAGCGGCCTGTACGTGTCGTCGTCCTGCGGGAAGACGCGGTGCCAGTGCCGGTCTTCGACCAGACGCTTGTTGTCGTCCTGCTCTAGCCAGTACACGTCTGCAATCATGTCTGCCGGGTCGATGATCCAGTCGACCGGTGGCCGCTTGGGCTTGGCCCGCGTGCCGGCTGCCGTGTTCATGCGCGATGCCGGTCCGGACGAGCTGTGCTGAGCAGCCTCGTCGGCGCTAGCAAACGGGGGCAGCAACATGCCGCCGTCAGGCGAGCGTCCCTCGTCAGCCGCTCGACCTGCCTGTCGCTCGACTTCGTCGACCCACTGCGTCGTCTTGAGCACGTAGCCGAAGCCCTGGGCCTGACCGTTGATGGCCTTGCGTTCCCGCGCCCGGACCTTGCGGTTGCGGATGTACTGCAGTGGATTGTATGGTCGGTAATTGTTATTGTTGCTGTTGCTGTTATTGTTGCTGTTGCTGTTGTTGTTGTTGTTGTTGTTGTTGTTGTTGTTGTTGTTGTTGTTGTTGTTGTTGTTGTTGTTGTTGTTGTTGCTGTTGGTGTTGTTGGTGTTATTGGTATTGCTGCCGCTGCTGCCTTGACCCGACGAGGCCGGTGGAGGTGGTGTCAGTGGTGGGAGGAGTGCCAGCAGCCGTCGGTGCTGGGCCAGGAGTTCGAGATGGTTGCGGGCCTTTTGTGCCCGAGCCAGCGTCGACTGAGAGGGATGGTATCGATACGAAGTCTCCTGGAAGGTGTCAAAGGGGGTCTGGTTCTCGGCCGAGGCCGAGACAGAGATAGCCGGGATTGAATCGCGGTCCGGCCGCGGTGACAGATTGCGCGATACGCGGCGCTGCTGCTGCAGCTGGTGTCGAAGGCTGCCGCCAACGCTGCTGTCCGGCAGCGGAGCCAACCGGGGGGGGACCTGGTACGAGGAGACGGATCGCCGTGCCGGCAGCCGACGGGATTCGCGGAGGTTCAGGGCCATGTTGACGATCTGGGCCGCGTCGAGATCGGGCGAGGCAGCATGCTCAGCGCTGGGCAGTGATGCCATGCTGTCGGCCGTCCTGTTGGCGGCCTTGTCCCGACGGCTTCTTGCTGCTGGGCCATCGAGAGGGCCCTGCAGCAAGAAGCCGCCGGCACCAGGCCGCTGGTGGGCGTGCGGCCGGTGATGGGACGAGCGATGGGTGCCGCTTCGCTGGGGCGATGGCCCATCGTGAGGGGCAGTCGATGCAGTCGAGACAGTCGAGATGCTGGCCGTGGGCCCGGGCGAGTCGTTGCTGGCCGGAGTACCGGTGGCCGTGGCCGGTGGCGTTGTGGAAGAAGACGCTGCCTGGTAGCTGGTGCTGGTGCCGCTGCTGGCCGATCGCGCAAGGCCGGACCGACCCCGGGAGGCCGGGCCTCGACGGCTAGCTTCGACAGAGAACGAGTCGGCCATGCGGAGCGCAGGTGAGAATGAGGCGGGAAACGAGAGAGGCACGATCGAGGACATGACCCGGGAGCGAGAGCAAGAGGACCAGCGGTTATCGAACGCGAGGCATCGTCGAGGAGACGCAGCGGCGATGCAGGGAAAGGTTGCAGGGCTGGTGGGCTGGACCTCGTTCTGGTGTAGGCTGTCTCTTCTGCCGTATTCGGCCTTTGACGATGGCGAGGACGAGCTGCAGGCAGACGCGATGAGGCCTGCGTACTCCGTACTCCGTACTCGTAGAATGGGGCACGAAGCTGTGTCCTCTTGTCCCAAGATGGGCCCGGACCGAGAGCGAAATGGGGTTGCTGTGGACGTATCGCAAATTGGCTATCCTGGTAATAGGAAGCAGGGAAACGGGGACGTCTGGGCGATCGGACAGGCCCAGATCCACCAGGGGCCCTTTGCGGTGAGGCCGCCTGCAGGTGCAAGGCCCAGCGGCACTAGCAGAGGATGGGGCCCGCTGTACATAAGTACGGAACTGCGGGGCCTGCCTGGCCAGAGGCCTGGAGCCTGTTGTGCAGGCGGCTCTACACGTGCTGACAAGCGAGATTGCAGTACGGGTATTACTCCGTATGGATAGGTTCTATCTGCCAAACGCCTCGCTCCGATGCATGTAATCTTCCGTCTACCTTTATTTCGTCCAGGCACACCCTTCCCATTTCACCAATACATCTCACCTCCCATACACCCAACACCTCATCCCTAAAATACCGTCAGCGCTCCCACAAACCCGTTCCGAAGCACCTCAAATACCAGCCCTGGAAAGCCATACAGCGTCGTCGTCGAGTCTTCCGCGCTCTTGACGCCGCGCATTGCCCCTCCACTGTGGCCCTCCCAGCCGCCCAGAAGCTCGATGCTGCTGCCCGGACTGTCGCCCCAGCCCCGGTTCAACACCATGCCGCGTTCCCGCTGCCGCGCCTCCTCGTCCGACCCGTAGATCGTCTTCCACTCCTCGTGTAGCGCTGCCTCCATCTGCGGAAACGGCGTCTCCGAGTCTGCCCGTGCCCGCGCCTCAATGTACGCAATCTCCCACCGACAGCGCCGGTGTCGGTTGAACGGGTACGACCCTGGCACGTTGCCGTGGAGCACCATCTTGGTCGCCACCAGCCGGTCGGCCATGGCCGTTCTCAGCGGCCGCTGTCCCTCGCCATTGCTCGCATCTGTCCACTCCGTGCCCGTGTCTCCTGCCCCTGATGCCGCTGCCTGCGATGGCGGCATCCGTGACGATGGTCCCGGCGTCGACACCAGCACGTCAAAGCCGAGGTAGAAGTAATTGAAGAAGCACTCGCCCGACACGTTGCCGACAAACTCGTCCTCGATCGCCTCGTCGTCCTCGTCCTCGTCGTCCTCGTCCGATGCTGCCGGCACCGACGACTGGTCCGTGTCCGTCAGGTGGTCGTCGGTCCCAGCTCTGCCGCCATGGCTGCCAACATGGCCACCAGCGAGGCCGCCACCCACACCACCACGCGTCCGGCTGCTGCTGGCCGTGCGGATCTTGTGGATGTACATCCGCTGGTCGCTCTTGCGGTAGATGGCGTCGGGTGGCCCTAGCTCGGCCACCAGCTCCTGCGGTGTGGTCTCGCCTAGGGCGATGCCGAACGCGCTGCTCGCCGTCGTCGCCCAGCGCCGGAAGAGCTGCAGTCGCCCGCCGCCGTGCACGCGCACCAGCGAGATCTCGTCGGGCGCCGCGTCCTTGTCCTTGCCCTTGGCCAGCGGAGCAAACGTCTTGATGGGCGGCAGCACCTCGGTCCAGAGGTGCTCGCGCGCCTGGGCCCACGAGTCGCCGCTGAAGACGGCCATCGAGACGGCCGCCAGGCTCGTCGGCGTCGACAGCAGCGACACCACGTCCTTGTCGGGCGCGTAGGCCGCCGCCGCCATCGGAAACGTAAACGCCACGCCCGGGTATGACAGCACGTACGTGCCCTCGCCGTCCGTCGCCCCTCGGACGTATTCGCCGTCGTATGTCGGCCCCAGGAAGCGTGAGTAGATGTGTCGAAAGGTCGGGCCGCCCGTCGACGCCGACGGATCGCCCGCCGGCTTGACCAGGTCGCGGTCCTTGTTGTGCTCCTTGAAGACGATGTGGTTCTTGCCAAAGTCGAGGATCTCGATCAGTCGTAGCCGCTGCTCTGGCCCGTCAAACCGCAGTCGGATCCCGTTGGCCGGCAGTCCTAGCACCACCGGCTCGCTCACCGGATTTGTCGCCGAGTACGCCAGGTCCAGCTTGGGAAATCGCTGCGGCTCCGCCTTGAGACGCGTCAGCACGTCATGGAGCGAGGCGCCCAGTGCTGCAAAGACGCGAAACACCGCGCCGGTCAGCCCTCCACACATACAAACACACGGCCGTCTTTGCCAATAGGGGTTCTCACCAAGAAACCCAAGCGCTCGCCCGGGATGGAGCTGTGCCGTAAATAGAGACATGTTGCTGGATGCGAAGAGGGACGAAGTAGATGCGGAGGGAGTCGGATTGTCAACCGCCCATCGTAAAAGGCTGGTGAATAGCCTTGTCAAGAAAGACAGGAGGTGTGTGTGGTCAGGCTCACTACAGCGTATCAGGCAGAAAGGTCGCTGTAGTCGCTGCCTGTCTTCCGCGTGACAAACGCTGGCGGGGTAGCCACGAACGTCATCCGCACCTGGCTTCAGTGCAGTAGCGGTGGGGTTGGCACTAGTGGCCAGGGGAAGGCTGGCTGGCCTGTGCCTCGTTGTCAGGCCAACTTGCTGACTCATGTCGCCCGATGTAGACTAGTCTGGACCCACTGTTCAGGCGCCATTGTCAACAACCTGCCAAACGCCCTTCTTGATGCTCACCGTTGGAAGTATCGCATGCTCCCCTGGCCTCCACGCACGCGTACCCTGTCACACACACACGCACGACTATACACAGTACGGAGCATTTCACATCTCTAGCTGCGGCTCTGATCTCGCGGACTGCCAATCACGAAACATCGCGTCTCTGCTCCCGCATGGCTTCTGCATAATCCTCTCTGCACTTTTTTTTGTTTCTTGGCGTGTTGTTCCTTTTTCATTTTCGTCTTTCCATATCCCGTCGACACCGCGACTCCGCCCCGTCGATGACGCACCCGCGGGAACACCCCTCGCGAAGGGCCACCAATGCCTCGTCCGCCACCATAATGCCGGGCACGAGAGCCGGCGCGCCAGCCGTGCGGCCAGGACTGCGACAGACCACCAAACGCGGACCGACAGCCCGTCACGTATCGGGCATCCCGTCGTCGTTATCATCGTCGGCACCGACGCCGGGCGGGCGTATCAGCCGGATGCGGGCCACGTCGCCGGCCGAGTCCGTGGCGTCGATCGCGACGACGGGAACGAAGCGCAAGGAGCGCGAGTTTGAGCTGGAAGGCCCGTCGGTTGGCGAAGAGACCAACATCAACGTGGTGGTGCGGTGTCGCGGACGTACCGAGCGGGAAGTGCGCGAGAACAGCGCGGTGGTGGCGACGACGGATGGTGCAATGGGCAAGACCGTGGAGCTGTCTATGGGACCGAACGCGCTCAGCAACAAGACGTACAACTTTGACCGGGTGTTTCTTCGCCGGCGGCCGACCAGAGCATGATCTTTGACGACGTGGTCAAGCCGATCCTGGACCAGATGATGACCGGCTTCAACTGCACCATCTTTGCGTACGGCCAGACGGGCACGGGCAAGACGTACACCATGTCCGGCGATATGACGGAGACGCTAGGCCTGTTGACAGACGCGGCCGGTATCATCCCGCGCGTGCTGCAGGCGCTCTTCCAGAAGCTGGAGGCCGACGCGTCGGACAGCATCGTGCGCTGCTCGTTCATCGAGCTGTACAACGAAGAGCTGCGCGACCTTCTCTCGGCCGAGGCCGACAGCGGCGGCGGCATGAAGCTCAAGATCTACGACGACAACACGCGCAAGGGCCACGGCACGACGGTCGTGCAGGGCATGGAGGAGCGGCATCTGGCGTCGGCGGCCGACGGCATCCAGCGGCTGCAAGAGGGCAGCATCCGGCGGCAGGTGGCGGCGACCAAGTGCAACGACCTCAGCAGCCGCAGTCACACCGTCTTCACCATCACGGTGCAGACAAAGCACGTGGCCGAGAGCGGCGAGGACTTTTACGTGACGGGCAAGCTCAACCTGGTGGACCTGGCCGGCAGCGAGAACATCCAGCGATCGGGGGCCGAGAACAAACGGGCGGCCGAGGCAGGGCTGATCAACAAGAGCCTGCTGACGCTGGGCCGCGTGATCAACGCGTTGGTCGACCGAACAGCCCACGTGCCGTACCGCGAGTCCAAGCTGACGCGGCTGCTGCAAGACTCACTCGGTGGCCGGACGAAGACGTGCATCATCGCGACGGTGTCGACGGCCAAGAGCAACCTGGAGGAGACGATCTCGACGCTGGACTACGCCTTCCGGGCGAAGAATATACGGAACAAGCCGCAGGTGAACCAGCTGGTCAGCAAGAAGACGCTGCTGCGCGAGTTCACGGCCGAGATCGAGAAGCTGAAGAGCGAGCTGATCGTGACGCGCCAGCGCAACGGCGTGTACCTGGCCCTAGACGCGTACGAGGAGATGACGGTGCAGAGCGAATCGCGGCGCATCCTGGCGGAGGAGCAGGCCGCACGCATCGAGACGATGGAGAACAGCCTGCGCCACAAGCTGCAGGAGCTGCTGGACCTGACTAGCAGCTTCATGGGCCTCAAGAAGGACCACGAGGGGGCGCGCGTGAGCCTGGACGCGACCAAGGCCGTGCTAGACGAGACTGAGACCGTGTTGGCGGCCACACGAGACGCCCTGGCCGATGAGACGCGCGTGCGCCAAGCCCACGAGGCGACCGAACGGCAGCTGGCCGTGCTGGGCGACGAGCTGATCCGCACGCTCGGCCGCACCGTCGACGACATTGACGGCCTGCGGGCCAAGGGCCGGCGTCGGTCGGACCTGCACGGTGCCAACCGCAACACATGGACCGAAACCCAGGCCCGGGTGGCCGACGTCACGCGGCTGGTCGAGGGCCGCATCGCGGACTTGCGGGCATCGCAGGATGCTCACGTGACCGCTATGGCTGAACACGTCCAGGCCTTTGTGCACGACGGACGTCAGGACGTGGCGGGCACGCAGGCCGCCCTGGACGCGAGCCTGGCCGTTTGGGCAGCGTCCCATGACGAGTTGCTGACTCAGCAGCGAGCAGCCAAAGGGGACGTGGATGCGATTTTGGCGGAGCTGCGAGTCGTACGGGCGCACATGCAGCAGCGGGTGGGTGAGAGCCTGGAGTCGATTGCGGCGGCGGCTGAGCGGATCGCCGAGGACGTGCTGAGCGAGCTGGGAGCCTTTCACGACCGGCTACATGCCTCGTACGACACGCTCGGCCAGGACTGCCAGAGCCTGTTGGACGACGTGCTGCGGCAGCTCCGCGACCAGCGGAGCGAGTCAGACGCGCTACGACGGACAGTCGAGGCAGCGAGCCGGGCAGCGGCACAGTCGAGTGCCGTGGTGGCGGCCCAGATCGCGGAGGCGGTCGAGGAGGAGCGACGAGTGGCCGCAGCAGACAGGCAGCAGCTGCTGGCACAGATCGGCAGCCTGGTCAGCGCACAGGCGAGCGTGCAGGAGGCGCGGTTCGCGGCCCGGGCAGAGGCAATCCGCGAGCAGGTGGCACAGTCGGGTCAGTCACTCGAGGAGGGTGTGGCGACATACAGCAAGGGGATGGACGTGTGGAATGCAGCGGCAGACGAACTTGTACAGGACATGAGCACGTCTGGGGAGAGGGTGAAGAACAAGTTGAAGGACGACTGGACGGTAAGTTGGGGGGAGAGAAGAGAGAAGCGAGAAGCGAGAAGAAAAAGCTGACCAGCAGACTGCAAACAATCACAGCATATCCATCAAAGAGACGACAGAGTCGGTGCACGCCGAGACGATTCGCGTGGTGGAAGAACAGAAGACAGATCTGGACGTGCAGATGCAAGGCCTCGACAACCTGGTGGCCAAGGCGGCAGCCTACAGCAAGGAGCACCAGGCACGACAGGGCGTGACGGCAGCCAAGGCGTCGGCAGCGGTGACGTCGTGTCTGTCGGAGACGGCGAGCCGGGCCCAGGAGACACACGAGCGCACAGAGGCGTTGGGGACGGCCCTGGGCCGAGACCTGGACGGGCTGCGCGACAGCCTGGCGCCGATCGAGAGCACGCTGGCACAGCCGCTCGTCGGGCTGCGGTCGCTCGTCAGCAGCACGTCACTACGCGAATACGTGCCGACAGGCGAGACGCCCGAAAAGGTCAAGTACGAGATCCCGACGGAGCTGCCGCGGACGGCAGCGCGTCACGTGATTATTGGGGTCGAGGCCACCGAAGAAGACAAGGACGACGAGGACGACGACGGCGGCGAGGACGAGAGCAACGTCGGCCTGTCGCCGTCGACAACCATCTTTGCCGACCTGGACCAGTCTCTGCAGGCCAAGTCGCCGTCGCCAGGCAGCACGAGCCTGCGCGAGATGAACGCCAACGTGTTCTCGCCCGAAGCGAGCATTAGGCCGACGGTATTTGAGGGCAGCACAAGTGTGACGACGACGGCGACGGCGACGACGACCGCCACCACTACCACGGCAG
This sequence comes from Grosmannia clavigera kw1407, assembly GCF_000143105.1. Lineage (NCBI taxonomy): Eukaryota > Fungi > Ascomycota > Sordariomycetes > Ophiostomatales > Ophiostomataceae > Leptographium > Leptographium clavigerum. Next base: position 844,795 of record NW_014040560.1, on the reverse strand, counting down.
CGGCCGCTACGTCCAGGAGGAGCAGCACGCAGTCGATACCGCTGTCGAAGAGGAGCATGCGGCAGCCGCCACACAAGCAGGCCAAGACGAAGAGCTCGCTAGCGTCGCTGCTGCAGGGACGCGAGAACGTGCCGCCAGCGGTGTTTGCACAAGGCTCATCAAGGAGAAGGAGTCCGCGGTTAAACTAGGTGGGAGAGAGGAGAGGGAGGCCGCGTGGGGAAGGAGGTCAGCTGGTGCCAAACTGGTGGCACAAACAGCTATAGCATATTTCGGAGTATTCGGATACCCTTTGATGCAAAAGGGAAGTTACAAGGCGTTGGACAGCCGATAGGATAGTAGGCTGGCTACTGGAATAAGCGAGCTTGAATAGAGGAATACAGTCGCGCCCCGCTAAGGACATAATGAGGATAAGAATGGGCGCCAGTCTTGGGGTGTTTAGTGAACAAGCACGACCAATCTTGGAAGTCCGCCTCTCTCGTCCGCCCCTTCATGCGACGATCCTGGGCCGGAATCTGCTCGCTCCGGACGACAGCGAAGGGGTCTCGTCAATCGGTCTTCATGTCGACATCTGCGACGGCTGTCGCGCCGCTCGGCAGCCGCGACAGCTTTGCGGCCCTGCCACGGACGTATGCGAATGCGCTGGGCCTGCTGGGCCAGCTGTCGACGAACCGGGACGTGACAGCGCTGTTTGAGGTAGCGGGAGCGGAAACAAAAGCAGGGGGTGACCTGAACGCGCCGGCGATGCCAGAGGTGCGAGCGTGGCTCGGCCGCGCCGGTTATGCGAATCCGACACGGGACCTGGCCCAGCTGCGATGTGTTCACGTGGCCGGGACCAAGGGCAAGGGATCGGTGTGTGCGCTCGTCACGGCGATCCTGGTGGCAGAGGCCGGCCGCCAGCGTGGTGTTGGCCGCGTCGGCACGTACCTGTCGCCACACGTCGTGTCGGTGCGGGAGCGAATCTGGCTCGACGGCCGGCCGATCAGCCAGGCCCTGTTTGCGCGGTATGTGTTTGAGGTGTGGGAGCGGTTGAGCGAGGCGGCAGCAGCAGTTGGTAGTGCTGCCTCTGTCGCTTCTACCGCAGCCACGCCTGCAGGCACTCGTCCACCGCCCCCCTACGGACCCGCCACCAAGCCGTTCTACTTCCGCTTCCTCACCCTCGTCGCCCTGCACGCATTTGTCCGCGAAGGCGTCCGCTCGGCCGTGATCGAGTGCGGCATCGGCGGCGAGTACGACGTGACCAACGTGCTGCCACCGGCCGTCGTCACCGCCGCCGCCGTCAGCCGCCTGGGCATCGACCACGTCGCCATGCTGGGCCGCGCGCTCGGCCCGATCGCCTGGCACAAGGCCGGCATCTTCAAGCCCGGCGTGGCTGCCTTCATGCTGCAGGGCGACGACGAGGAGAGCCGGGCGGCCATGGCGGTGCTCCGGGCGCGGGCCCGCGAGAAGGGCGTCTCGGCCCTGTACGAGATCACGCCGGACTGCGTCGACCGCTGGGACGGCCTGCCGGATGCGGCCCTGCACGGCTCCTTTCAGAAGCACAACATGGCCCTCGCGGCCGCCCTGGCATGCCACCACCTGCAGCAGGTCCGCGGACCAGAGACGGAAGCCGTCTCGCCATCCGCATCATCACCACCTCCATCCACCCTCCTCGACCCCGCCTCCATGCCGCCTCGCTTTCGCCAAGCCATGGCTGCCGCCACCCTGCGCGCCCGCTGCGAGTCCGTCCACGATGCCGACGTTCAGGCCGACTGGCTCGTCGATGGCGCCCACACCACCGACAGCCTCGCCGAGGTGGCCCGCTTCTTTGTCTCGGCCGAGCCCGAGCCCGGGACCACCCCCATCCTCCTGTTCAGTGTCCGCGACCGAAACCCGGCCGAGCTGGTGCGCGCCCTTCTCGCCGCCACGCCTGATCGCTTCTTCCGCCACGCCCTGCTCGTCTTTCCCCCGTCCCAGAACGACGAGGCCGCCCGCGCCGCCGCCCTGCAGGCCATCACCGTCGCCAGCCCCGGCACGGCTGCCAGCGCCTGGGACGACGTGCCCGCGGCCGTGGCCCGGATACGCGCGCTGGCCGGCGCGTCGGCTCGCTGTCGCATCCTGGCCACCGGCAGCTTCGTCCTGGCGCGCGAGGTCCTGCAGGAACTACATGTCGACGGTGAGGAGTAACAGTTGGCAGAGACTGCGACGCAAAACAAAGGGAGGAGCCGAAGACAGGATATGTTCTCCTAGTGTTTCATTCTGCTTTCTTGAGACAACCAGCTGGCCTCAACCAGCCGTACATCCATTTCCCATATAAACGCCGTGACGTCCAAAACGCCCAAAGCAGGCATGTGCAACTTGGTCCAAATACCCGCCCCACATATCCATGCATAAACTATCTTTGTGCACATTCCCTCATCAATCACAAAGGCAAGATGGCCGAGCGGTTAAGGCGCTAGCTTCAGGTCCTCTGAACACAAATTCTAAGAATTTGCTAGTGTGGAAACACGCGTGGGTTCGAGTCCCACTCTTGTCATAACTTTTTGATCATCCTACTTTCCCGCAATAATTGAACATCTCCATATGTACGGAGTACTCCGTACTTTTATTGTGTCCTACTCTCTACTGCACCTTACACTTAACTCATGATGGTCATGAGCATCTTGCCGAGAACCTGCACGTCTCGATCGCCGCGATGCACCTCGGGTGCCTTTTTATCCAACCCCATCAGGCTGTAGACGGCCGTCTGGGCTGATCTGGCCGAATATTCCATCGTAAACGTCACGTCCCGCTCCATCTCGACAAACTGCCCCAACAGGCCGAGGTTGTCGCTCGACTTTGGCAGTATGCGTGGCCGGTCGCCGTCCGTGCGCGTGAGGAAGGGCGCTCCAATAAACGGCATGAGGCATGGGATCGTCGTCACCGAGCCGGTCGTGGCCATCGGATCGCTGCCACTGCCTTGCCACAGCTGTGGTGCCGGGATGTTGAGGTAGGCCAGCAGCTCCGAGAAGATCTCGGCGCCCGTGCAGGCCATCATGGGCTTCTGCACAAACAGGCCTTCCTGGTCCGGATACAACCCATAACCCCACAGCACGCACACGTCGTCGGGTTGGCCGGTAAAATACGGCTGGTGCGGCATCGTGATGGACATCATCCAGGGACTGTCGCGAAACGTGATGAGCGGGCCGTTGCTGTTGCTGAAGCTGTCTTTGTCGGAGCTGCTGTCGCCAGAGATGCTGGCCGCATGACCCGGGCCTGCCTTTTCGGCCCTGTCCGGCTTTTCCGGCCTTTCCGGGCTCTCAAACCCGGCCCATTCCCTCAAGTGATCAAACACGGACGTGGCCGTTCCCGCGAGCGTAATCGTAAACGAGAGCCACGACGACTTGGAGATGTGGCCGTAGAAATGCTTCGGTCGCCCAAACTCAGCGTGGTGGGGGTTCTTGTTTGGGTCGGCCAACGACGCCCAGAAGCGCCAGACTGGGCCCGGATCTGCGTTGACGGCCTCCTGGCTCGGAAGCGGCGGTGGTGGCTTGCTGTCGGTGCCGAAGCGCATGCTGGCCGTCATGGTGCCCAACGTGATTAGCACAATGTCCGCGTCGCCGATGACGATGGCGCTGTCCGTGGCGTCGGCCCGCCGCTTGATGCGAAGCTCGCTGACGTGAACCTTGTCGCCGGGTGCGAACTTGACCTCGCATACCTGCGTCTCTGCTCGCTGGTCAGATCTGATGTGACAATGTTTCAAGATGTGAACAAGAAAAGAAAAAAAGAAAAAAAGAAAAACGAAAAACGAAAAACGAAAAACCCACCATACTGAAAGTCTACACCGAGACTCTTAAGATGCTGCCCCAGGGGTTGTATGATGCACTCATAGTCGTTAAGGGGCGCATGGTCGATGCCCTCCAACGTGCTGATGTGCGAGAACTCGTGCAGAAAGCGCAGCAGATAGCGACGGAACTCGACGGCACTGTGCCACGGCTGGAAGCCGTACAGGCTGGCCCAGACATCCCAGAACTTGGACTCGAAGAACTCGGGCTTGAAGTGGGTCTGGATCTGGCCGTCGCCGATGCAGTCTTCCTGCTCGAGGATCAGGCCCAATAGGCCCAATTTTTCTTCTGACCGCAGACCCATTTTCTGCACGTCGACGATCTCGGGCCCGTCGGGACCAGAGGCCACAAGACGGGCGGGAAAGGAGGATGCTGATTTGCGGTCGTCGTCGTGGCTGCTGTACGGGGCAATATTGTGGTCGATATTGTGGTTCGTTCGGGTGCGCCTGCGTGCCGCTCTGGCTGCGTCTGCCGTTGCGTCTGCCGCTGCATCAGCGTTCGCGTCTGCCGCTCGCACCTCGACGAGGTCGTCGTCCTCGTCGATGATGCCACGGACGTCGTCGAGCACCGTCAGGCCGGGATTTCGCATCGATGGAACCTTGGCCAGCGTATCGAACAGACATCGGTAGGAGAAGTTGAGCTTGCGGGCAGCCAGAATCACGTAGCCGCTCTTCCAGGTGTCGTCGTCGGTGCCGCTTGACTGGCCCATAGACCCGCCCGGCACCGGGGCAGCCTCGATGATGTGGATTTGTGTCGCCGGCACGCCGGCATCGTAGTAGAGATGAACGGCCGCCGTGAGAGACGCAATGCCCCCGCCCACGAGATAGGCATTGGTCTGCTTCGGATCTCGTCTCGTCATGACGGACTGGCTGGCTGGCTAGGTGACGGTCCCACGAATAAAGAGGCAGCTGCTGCTGCGTCAGGGAGAGGGTGTACGGAGTAAAAAATCTCTTGGACGACCCCCCAAACAGCAATGTCCAGCGTATCAGAACATCGTGACCCGGACGTGGGGTCTCTCTTATATGTCTCTACTCGTGCGCGTGCGACCCCATGCGGACCATGTCCTCCTCATGCCAGCGCGGCGTCTGGAACGATGGCAGATTTATTGCCTATTTGGCGAAATTTTCTTCACTGCAAGGCAACGTTAGCATCCGGCACTTCCATCCCGGCATCCCTTGAAAATTGCAAGGGCGCGCCGTCCAGCTCTACCTCTGATCACTGACGTCCGTTCGCAAGTGGTCCAAGCCATGCACAGGCCCTGTAAGATTACCAAGGCACAACGAGCAGACGGCCGGCGCATCGTATGATTACGGACATTTTTCTCCATCACCATCCACTGGCTATCCCCCACTACTTTGCACTTGTCTTACGTCACGGTCGGATCCACAGTGCCCACCCCAGTCGAGACTGTGTCTTGCCTCCATAGCGGCATTTAATCCTTTTCCATCGGCAAGTGCACATGCACTTCTCTATTCAGCATCTCCAAGCGGCAGCTGTCAGAAGAGGTCTCCACAACAAGAATCCGACCGGAAAGCTGATTACCCTTTTGAGCTCGCGTCTTGCACCATTCCGCAGACAGCACGATTGCGGGGTCTTCGGCTGGCCGTTGGCTTTTTCCTGGGCCAATTCGAATTCGCCGAGGTCAATACGATGTCTGCCAACCGGCCGTTTGTCTCCTCTTTTTCTTCGCGCAACCTCTGTCGAAATGGCACCCATCCAAGTCGCCGTCCTCGACGACTACATGGCCACGGCCGAGCCCTACTTCAAGAAGCTGGACCCCGACATCTTTGACGTCACCATCTTCCAGGACACTATCCTGCCGTACGGTCACCCGAAGACGACCCAGGATGAGAAGGACAGGCTGGTCCGGCGGCTGGAGCCGTTCCAGATCATCTGTATGCCAGGATGCCGACTCTCCCTTTCTTTCGTTTTCCCTGCTCTCTGCTCACCTTGTCCACAGCAACGATGCGAGAGCGGACTCCTTTTCCGGCCGCGCTCATCGAGAGGCTGCCCAACCTGCAGCTGCTCCTGACGACGGGCACGCGCAACCTGTCTCTGGACCTGGAAGCCTTCCGGAAGCAGGCGATCCCCGTGGGCGGCACCATAGCGGCGGCGCGGCCTGCTGGCGGCCCCGACAGCACGGTGCAGCACTTTATCGCCGTGCTGCTGGCAGCGGCGCGCAACGTGGCCGCTGACGACCTGTCCGTCAAGACGGGCGGCTGGCAGACAGGGCCGGCCGTCTTTGGTCTGTCCGGCAAGGTGTATGCCACCGTTGGTCTCGGCCGTCTGGGCGCCGGCACGGCCAAGATCTTGCATCAGTCCTTTGGCATGCGCGTCCTCGCCTGGAGCCCCAACCTGACGCAGGCCAAGGCCGATGAGGCTGCCGTTCAGGCCGGCCTGCCGGCCGAGGCTGCCGACGGCTCCAAGACGTTCCTGGCCGTCAGCCGTGAGTGCCTCTTCCGCACAGCCGACGTGCTGGCCGTGCACGTCGTGCTGTCGGACCGCTCGCGCGGCCTCATTGCGGCCAAGGACTTGGCGCTGCTGAAACAGGACAGCATCTTTGTCAACACGTCGCGCGGGCCCATCGTCGTCGAGGAGGACCTGCTGGACACGCTGCGCCGCGGCAGCATCAACCGCGCCGCCCTGGACGTCTTTGACATTGAACCGCTACCGGCCGACAGCCCTTGGCGCACCACGGCCTGGGGCAAGGACGGCCGGAGCCGGGTTACGCTGACGCCTCACACCGGTTACGGCGAGCGGGTCGCGCTGGAGAAATGGTACGAGCTGCAGGTCGAGAACATTGTCCGCTGGCACAAGGGCGAGCAGCTCGAGTCCAGGCTGGTCTAGACTACCTGGAGGCCAGAAAGTGTGAATAAATATCCAGCTTTCTCTTGGTTCGGCATCCAAGGCCATCCCTGCAAGCATCATTGCCTCTTCGTATGCGCCTTTGGCCGAGATTGCTGCTGGTTTGACCCCAGACGGAATTCACTGCGTAGAGCACAGCAATAGAGAGCTCCAGCCAATGTCCTGACCGGACTTACAGATTCTGACTACACCCCTAGCGGCAATCCTACAGCTAGATAGCGCCCGGGCTCCGCTTTCAAGGCAACAACAAGCTCGTATTCAAGGGAGAAAAAAATCCCATGAGAGAAAAAGGAACAAAAACGTACAGCAGCGGGTATTCGCTGGTCGTCACCGACCCAACTACTAATCCGCCGATTACTGGTTTAACTAGGGGAGAGCGGACGGGATCCCGTGCTTTCCAGTATCTATGGCCGTACGTGGAAGACTGTCTGCTGATCTCGCTTATAAGACACTGGCTACCTTCCGTCTAGCATGAGCTTTTGGCGAAATTGATACTTCCAGCGCAATGAGTAGCTACAAGCAGAAGACACAGAGTTCCTGGTTGCAGAGCTGCTCATGGTCGCTACCACGCTTTTTTCTAGTAGTTGCAGCCTGTATCAGTGAGGCAATAAACAAAATGAAGAATCTGCATATATTACGTGCCAACAAACACAGAGTATTCTAAGTATCAGGTTATTATATATTAGCAATAATACAGAAGCTATGCCGACTCCCAAGTAGAGTACACAGTCTCTCACTGTCTTGGCCGTGAGTTTTGTCTTGCTTGATATGTACGTTTCCAGACAGACGATTTGTCAATTCTCGCTGGACCGCTTTGTGCTCTAGATACAGAAGAAATGATTACCGATTACTCCGTATATCTATGTAATTGTTCTACAACACGTAATTTCCTCGCTTTTTGTACAATTCCTGCAGAATTCTATACATGAAGTCAATGCCATGCGTCTGATATACGGAAATTAATACTATGTACCTCTAACCAACAAGTGCTCTTTCAACGTCTTTGTCATCTGCCATTTGGATCGGGACGTCTGGTGCCATTTACTGCTCTATTTCCAACATTTACCAACTCTTTTAATAGGACTGAAATGTGATACGCCTAACTGAAACTTAGTAACACAATATGTGATAGCAAGATTGCATCCGAAGCCCCTGAAAGACCCGAGACTGTTGTTCTGTTCGTTTTATCTTTAGACTTGACTTGCCCCTAGCAGTACGGCTTTCATCAACATACTACTTCGCATATGCACTCTTTACCCTTTAGTGCCCCCCCTACTTTCCCGTTCGACCGCTGTAGTTGACAGATAGCAAAATAATGAAATGCATCACCGCCGCATCAATAAGTTACAAAAAAAAGTGTACAATTCAATCCTTGGATTTGGCTCTCATTTCGACATTCTGCCATTCATCTACCCGGCCTTCGTAAATCAACTCTTCTATCCTGCCATCTTACGTCCTGCCCACCGGTACTCGGTTACACTCATCGAACCACATAATTTGTATTCTGAAGATTCTTCTGAAGATTCAAAGCCCAATCAGAGGAAGAGCCCAGTGGAGTGACACAGTATAAATTGATCAGTCTTGATTGCCCGATATATGCTCTGGATTGTCTCACCCTAATCTCGACTTATACTCATCGTTCGACGTCTCTCGTATTCCCCCTCTAATGTGGGTTTCTAGCAACCCCATCCTTCATGGTGTCTCTCATGTTTTACCTCATCATCGTCGAAGATGGTTCGCGCTTCCCGCACGATCCCATCAAAGAAGCCGGCGCGTGCTTCCTCATCGGAGCGCTGCGGCGGTATAGAATACTCTTCGCCATACACATTCGACCGTCCGCCACGTCTAGACGGCTCTTCTTCCTCTCTCTGGTCTTCCCATCCACGATCCTCCCGGCTCCGTCTGCCGCTGCTCCGTCTGCCGCCCCGCCCTTCGTCTTCTTCACCGTGCTCATGCCTTTGGCGCCAGCCTTCGTCTCCGCTCGAGACATCTCGTCTTCGATCCTCGCCAAACCTTTCTTCTCTCTCCTCACGGTACCCCCCCCTACCGTCTGCCCATCCGCGCTCTTCACGCTCTTCATAGGTGTTGCTGTGAGTTGTGTGAGTCTCAGCCCGCTCTTCGAAGCCGTATCCGACAACCCGCCCTCCGCGGCCCTCCTCGTCTTGCTCATAGCGGCGGTAGTCGGTGCGCTCCTCGCCGTCGGGATAATCAGTACGCGTATACTCAGCTTGAGCGTATCGTTTTCCGTCCTCGGTGCGGCCGTATTGCGTATATGTCTGGCTGTAGCTCCCATCATCATCCCGGCGACTGCTAACCGACGGGGCGGAAGCTTGCTGAAAGCCAGATCCTAGGAAAGAGCTGGCCGCTCCTAGAAGGCCCCCGAGTCCGGATGCTCCAGCCAGACCGGCCAAGCTCGACTGGTTGCCGCCTGACTGTTCTGAAAGCTGAAGGCCAGTCTGCTGCTGAACAAAGCTCGAGACTCCACTGGTGAGGCCGCCGACAATGGCACTGGCCGCCGCGGAGGCGATGCGGTCCTCCGGTGAATCGTCCGAGTTTCCGCCATAGGTCTTCTGCATGCTAAGCGGATGTCCACAGCCATGTCCCGTGTCATGAACACCCTCTTTGTGGTTTTCGCCACGCTCTACTCCTCTGCGAGATAGCTTGTTGCGGTAGTCCTGTCTTTCATCATCAGGCATACTTTGCCACCACTCCTCAACGGATTGGAACATGAGAGCACGGCCATCTTGGGCACCGTCCTCGCCCATGGCCCGTTGGGCAGGGTGATGCAAGACGCCGTTGACGATGCGGTTTAGTGTACGGTTCACGTCGATGGAGTCGTTATCCCAAGCATCCATGAGCTGTGGCACTACCCAAGCCACCACCTTACTGGCGGTGCGGCCAGCGATTTCGTTGAGAATCTGATCGGGTTAGAAGAGAATGCAACAAAGACGAGCAGCGTAAGGAGCGAACATACGTTGCTAAAGTGGTCCTTGGACAGCATGGAATGGGTTGGGTCGGTACAGTAATCGTCGTTAAACACGATGAGCTGTTCGGCCTGGCTGCTCTGGATAATCTCGGACGAGCCAGTACTCAGTTCATTCTGAACCTGGTGGATGATAGGAATGACAAAGGGAGCAATGATCGAGAAGACAAAGACGGAAAGCTGTTCCTCTAGCTGTTCGATAAGTTTGGGCAGTACAGGGATCTGTTCGACGGCCTCGGTGATCGATTTGATGATTTCGTCATGGAATTCAATGGCTGGCATGATCTGCTTGAAGACAAACTGGATGTGCCTCGTAAATTCCTCAGGCTCAAGTGGGGACACAGTCATCTGTTCCATTTGTGCCGCGTTGGCGTTGTTTTGGATGTTGTCCAGCTTCTGCGTCTTGCTGCCGCCGCCAAAGAGACCACTCGGAAACATGTCAAGAAGGTTGCGCAGGGCGCTCGTGTCACTGTTCTGGCCGTTTTGCAACGTTCCCTCCAGCTCCTGAATCTCGTTCTGGGTCAATTTGTCGGACACTATGCGAAGTTAGCAATTACATCTCTCGACAACAAGGCAGGGACACATACCCTCGCCAGTGACAGAGTGCAAGAAGTCAACACCACCAAAAGTTCCCGTGATACAGGGATACACCTGGTGCCTGGCACCTCTGAGACGGATTGTTGTGTCGCGGCCAACGTGGGGGAAGACCTCAGTTTCGCCCATCTCAATCAAGGCAAGCTCAGTGTAGTTGCTATGGGCCAGGAAATCTAGGCAGGTTAGCGGGGGTGATACTGGGAAGGGGGGCAGGGATGTGGGCTTTGAATGCATACCCTCTAGACAGTGAAGTCCGGTACCCAAAAGACGCAGGGCCTCGTAGAAATCTGCCTTGTTTTTCGAGCGCCGGTAAGAACGGCCCAGCTCAATGCAGCGGCCGAATAGCTTGCGAACGTGGTAGGCGCTGGTCATGATGTTGGCACGCTCATTGGCAATGTAGTTTTTCATTCCGGTCTCGGGATCGATAGCGAGCTCCACACGCTCGTTGACGGGGCCGCGAAGACGGCGATCATAGCGGCGGGCATCGACATTGTCGGCATAGTTCTTGGGGTTGTCGATGTGGTCCTCGGGGCGGTAGCAGCCAAGGCGGTCAGCAGTGACCTCAAACTCCTTGGAGCCGAATCCAAACGTCAGGAAGCCGAGGACACAGAGCAGCAGGCGGATGGCCTCCGAGGAGACGGCCTTGACGGTGCCGACATCGATGGCTTGGCTGTAGTCGCGCAGCCAGTTGCCAAAGTAGACACGAGAGACGGCGAGCTTGTCGAACTTCTTGCCGCCGACGGCGCGGGCCATGAGCAGCTTCAAGAGGGTGTCTTCAATGTCACCATGGCGCCCTGAGTCAAGACAAAGGTTAGCAAGGACGACTTCAACTCGGCTTCTCGGGTGTACACCGACAATTCTGGCCTTCGACCTTGGATATGCCGGCAATGTTGCCGGCTCCAAAGGCGTGCACATGGCCGATGAGCAAGAGGAAGACGAAAGCCCCTATGAGAAGGGGAGGTGGGTTGAGAGAGGGCATGGCAGTTTGCGTTCGTATGCTGCTGCCGACAGATTAGCAATGTGTCTTCATGAGAAGAGCTCGCGGTGGGGTTCTTTACCGGTGCGGAACAAAATTACGGAAGCTCTGGGTCTGGAAGCGTATAGCTCGTCTCGGCAGAGTGGAAGAATAACGAGTTTTGGATCGAGGAGGAGGAGATGTGTCGGGAAAAGAGGTGGAAAAAATAGGATACGAGACGCTTTTAGAGACTGAGCTTGAGCAAAGATAATCCGAGATTGAGGACTGGTGGCCTCCTGCCGTGACAGTGCCAAGATGCCAAGAGAGAAGGAACGGGGCACCCCTCTTTCCTACTTTGGCGATGATGACCTGACGCGCAGAGAGGGGCACGACGGCCAAACTATGGCCATTCGTGCACTTGCAAGCTGAACCAGCCTAGGCAACCCACGGTCCTAGATTCGGGGACAAGTAGTGTTTTCTTTGGTATCGTGACACGAGCGGTGGGCGTTACGCGTAATTGCTGCAGGAGAGAAGTGGGAAAACAGCACAGCCCAGACCGCAATGCAGCCAAAGGCAGTTACTTGAACGGTCCAGGTTAGACCACGGGGACAGACCGCCATCACCGATACGAGAAACGAGAACGTCCAGGCAAACAGCAGTCCATAGTATCGCCGTTGCTGAGGAGCATTGTGCCAATGCTGCCTGCTTGGGCGACCTGTATCTCGATTCGGTCCTCAGACACGTGATCCACCCTCGAGGCAGACAGGGCAGAACCAGAAGAGTTTTGCGAGAAATAAGAGCCGGCAGCACCGCTGATGCGCCCTCGCTTTACTTTCGCGTGCTTCTGTTTTATTTTCCGGTGGCCACTCGGCTCGTGCCGACGCCAGACCAGCTCAGCTAGGTCGACTCTAAAAACGGTCCGCGTCCTGCAACGGTTTTTGTTTCTGTCTCTGTTCCACCCGTTCGGCTTGCTGCTTCTGTCTGCATCGTCTAACCCGTTCTTGCTTTTTTTTTTATACCTTCAGCCGTACTTCGTATACGTAAGCTGAGCTGCAATGTCCATCGGGGAGAGAGAGGCTATCTATCAGGCACGGAATGTGCTCCTGTGTTGTCTGTGCCAGCCTGCCGCTGCCGCCCATCATTACTATTCGACTTATGACGCAACGACGCGGTTGAAAGCCAGGCAAGGAGGACCCGGAATACGCATGGAGCTTTGCAGTTGTCTCCCACGAACTGGTCTGGACGTCAGACATGCTGATAAAAGCGACTCACATGCACATGATCCTGCCATGTTGCGGCCGAGGAGCCGATCAGCCAGAGGCGCGCTCAAGCAGCCAAACCTGGGACCTCGAGAGGGATGTGCAGTTCGCTACATGCTCATCACGGGCGGACTGAATGTGCCATGATATCCTACCGTCCGGTCTCGAGGTGAGCGTCGACAGATGCGCCTGCGCGACTTCCTGCCTCGCCGGGTTGAAGCCGTGGGGAAAGCCGCTCCGACCCAGCACTGCATTTTGTGGGAAGCTGTATTCTGTAGTCTTACCCGCGTTGCTCAAACCTCTACGCCCTAGACGAGACGCGACAGGTGCCAGAATGGGGGCCCGAGGCGGCGCGCCTGGCCGGACGCTTTCTGTAGAGTGGTTTTTTTTTGACAGTCGCAGAGACTTCTGTGCTTTGCGCGGCGTCGATCCGCCAGAAGGGGTTTGGGCCTGGCGTAAGTGTGTGGCAACAGCAGTCTAGGTAAGATACATAGCCGCCCAGATGCTGTGAACATCTGTCGTTTTTCCTTCTCTGGAGGCTGGCAGCCTGAAAATGGGTGGCAAGCGGGAGTCTCTGGCGGGCCTGCGAGCTCGCCGCTGAAGGTCAGCGAGAAAGAGAGCGGGGGATGCCTGGGTATCGGAAAAGCAGCGGCTCCTGGGGCGCGGGCAGAGAAGAGAAAAAGAGGGGGGAGGGGGACCACTGTCGGCAACGGAGAGTGTTACAAAGACGCGAGTGGGTGCTGGGGCTGCCACTGACTGGCTGGAGTGTTTTAGTGAAATTACAAGCCCCAGCAGCGCCTTTTCGCAGCAAGGATTGCATGGTGGCTTTTCCGATTAAGCCCGAAATGGCGCCAGAGGACAGGCAGGAGCTGCAATCAGTAAGCGGCTGGGCGGCCGAGAAAAGGCAGAAAGGCAGCCCACCACCATTTCTGTCCTGCTTTTAATTTTATTTTTCAGGAATGGCGGGAAGCGCAGCAGACGCAGCGCTCGTATCACAAGCACCCGGAACAGGCGTCCGCCCTCCGCCCTCCCCTCTCCCCCCCCTCTTAGCCAACCGTTTGGGCCTTCAGAGGTCCTTTTTCATTGGGCAGGGCCCCCAACGAGCGCTGGCGAGTATTTTTAAATTATTTAGTATTGAGTGTGACACGACCGGATGATACCCAAGCAATCAGTAATAATCTGTAGTTAAAACGGCCCGTAGTAGCAAGGCCAATAAGCACATGGTAAGATACTTTGCAGAGGCGCCGGCGCGACATTGCTAGATGCCCCAACTCTGGTCCATCCAGAACAGCACGGCCGTCTGTCGCGGCGCATCGCGTCCGCTCCAGCGGGCCTGGCACAAAACACGACCGCCCGACGACGGCGAAAAATGGCCAGAGTTGCAGGCCGGCGCCGACACATGCGCTGCTGCGAGCGGGTGGGCGTGCAAGAGGAGAAGAGGGCAATCTCGTGACATAGCATGCGACACCAGCTGCAGCCAGGTACCCAAGTACAGATGAGACGCCTGCGAAGTATCTTACTGCTGTGTGGTATGCGAATGGGGCAGCGATAGGTGCTGCAGGCAGAGCACACTAGTAGCAGAAAAGGAAGCCAGCGTGGCCAGCGTGGCCCAGCAGCCAGCCAGCAGCGAGTGTAGCGTGTAGCGCGCATTATCATGTGGTGCGCGGCGGGCGGATCTGCGACGGGGCGCACTGGAGGGGGGAAAGAGGGACTGAGGGCGCGAGGGAATAGCGGCTGTTCTGAGGCAGATCAGTACTAATAACGTATCGTACAGGAAGGTGCTGATGCGGCGGAAAGAGCGAGGACGTAAAGTGGACAGACGTAGAGCACAGAAGGGGGCAGGGGCGACAAGGCAAACGGGCAGGCAGAAACGGGCAGTAAAAAGCGAGGTAAGATGCGAACTCGTTAGGCGGGCAGGCAAACGACAGGCAGTGACAGGGGTGCGGCCGTGGCTGCCGCACCTACCCTAGTAAGATATGGGCAGTTTACCGCCCACCAAGCGCCCTGCGCGAAAACAATATGCGAATAAAAAAAATACACTCGCAGACGGGTGGTGCCCACACCCACTAAGAAGAGAATAAAATGACAAGAGGAAAAAACCACCCACAGAAAAAAAAATAAACCAAAACAAATCAGCGCGTCCTCGCCCGGATTTCCAGCCGCCTATAACTTGGCACAGCCCCCCCAGTCCCCCCTTCGCGTGCGCCCAATTTCCCCCCCTCCTTCTGATTCCTCTTCTGATCTTCTTCTGATCCCCTCTGTGTTGCCCTTTGTTATCGCAGGCTCTCCAGCATCAAATAACTAAATCGTCGCGCATCCAGCCATCGTCTCGGACTACTGCCCGTCTTCAGCGCATCACCGGCCTGGAGTCAACCGACAGCATTATCGGTAAACGGACCCAAGCAGCAACTACAACAACCAACACACAAAAATGGCCCGTCCATCCAAGAAACAGCTCGCTGAGGCTGCTAAAGTCGACGTGCCGGCCAAGGTCATTGACGTCGACAACTTTATCAGAGTTCGCGATTCGGTGAGTCTGCAGCCCGTTTGCCCTGTCCTGCTCTTCTCTCTGCTTTGTTCACTTGCATTTCTTCCCCTCCCATCGTATTTCCTCCCAACGTCCAGGGCCACAGGGCATCTGCGACCGGCGAGCCCAAGCCCAAGAAAGCCGGCCTCATCGTTACCATTCCTTATCTGTCACGTCTCATGCTCTTGCTTTTACCCCATCGCACCAATCTCCCCATGCACTCCTCAATCTCCACACCGGCATGACAGCGTTTATGCTACAGCCTACGCTGGCGGCTCCTTCAAGTGTGCCGCATCCTATGCAGCGACCAAAAAGCCTCACATTTCCCCATTTTCATTTCATGATCAGCAAACAATCTCACATCATCACTGCACCACATTTCAATCTACATCAAACCGCCCGGTTTGTGACACCCGATGCAATGAAACGATATCATGTTGCAAATCCCGGTGCTTGCCGGCACTTGTTGTGATTGCATTTGCATCTCAGACGCAGTCCAGTGACGCGCCTGCATCCTCTCCGATCGAAAAGTTTGAGTAGAGAAGACCGACAACGACAAAGCAGTACGGTTGTTAACTTGCTTCAGGTATATGCACGTCTGTCTACCATCCAGGACCTGTTGAAGACGTTCTCGACGGACTACCTGCGCCAGACCAACCTCCTCCTTGGTGAGGGCACCAACCTGGAGCAGCCGGCCGAGTTTGCAGGGTTTGAGAATGCCATCAACCTGCTGCCGAACCCCGGCCCGCTATTGCAGCCGATGGCTGCTGTAGCGCAGCCGGCGGTTGAGGAGAAGAAGGAGCGGAAGAAGCGCACACACGACCCCAACGCACCTAAGCGACCGTTGACGCCGTACTTCCTGTACATGCAGACGGCACGCCCTATCATTGCCAACGATCTGGGGGTGGAGGCGCCGAAAGGTGCCGTCCAGGAGGAGGGCCAGCGTCGGTGGAGCACGATGAACGCGCACGACAAGGGTGTAAGTGCTTTGTCTCTTTATCTTCGCCTCTCTGTCTGTCTCATACTAATTGGCCAGGGCTGGGACCGGGCATACCAATACAACCTGCGGCTGTACAATGCACGGGTGCACTCGTATAAGTCTGGCAATGGCAACGCCCGTCTGATGACGGACGAGGAGGCGCTGAGGTATGCCGATGAGTTTCACATCCCGATGCCGACTAGCAAGGAGGTGGACACCAGCAACGACCAAGAGGCGATTGCGGAGCAGCTCCAGGCTGGCCCAGTCGAGGAGGAGGAAGAGGAAGAGGAAGAGGAGCAGCCGGCAGCCAAGACGCCCAAGTCAGCGAAGAAGGTGACTGGAAAGCGGAAGACGGCGACTCCTGGTGCAGAAGCAGAGGTGGCGACTCCGGCCAGCCCCGACAAGAAGCGCAAGCGACCCTCCAAGGTAACTGAGGAGAAAGAGCCAGAGCCCAAGAAGTCCGGACGCAAGAAGGCTAAGAGCGGTTAGGCGTTCTCGGATGTTCTTGTTGCTGATCCAAATATTGATCCTGCTCTCTTCAGAGTCTGAAATGAAAGTGACGGGACGCGATTAGCCTGTCTGTCACGCACCCGATCCTGCTTGCATACACGTATGCACATGCCCGATCCATGACACTCTTTGCGGCCTCGGCTTCCTCTTGCCTGTACAATTATCTTGTGTCTTTATTCTCTGCGAGGAGGAGACGGGGAGAGGAGGGGTGATGGAGGGCGTGCGGACTGGCCGAGCCGGACGGCAGTCTGGAGCAGAGCAGCCATGAAGGCGGAAGACGGAAAACGGAAGACGGAAGCAACAAGACGGACGGTGACAGCAAGCAAGCGACAAGGCTTGGGGCGACGGCGTGTGAGGCGGCGAAACTGGTTTGTGGCATTGTTTTCAATTATTTCTTATTGTCTGATGGCGATTTCGATGCGTCTGCGCTGTTGCGGGTATGGGATTTTACCGAGTTCTCTCTTTCTCTCTCTGGCTTGGGACGACTGGGGTTTGCTGGTTTACGATCTGCTTTGGTTTTGTCGTGTATGTTTCTGGGAGAAGGAGAGACAAAAGCAAGATGGGCAGGAGCGGGCAGGAGTCTGGGAAGGAGCTGTCTGAGCAAAATAGGTGTTATACCAATGATTTTGACTATTGATGTTGTAGCGTGTTGATCAGTGATGATTCGTTTAGATTTGCATTCAGTCGGAGGTCGCTTTTCAACGAGATCAACAATACTAGCCATACACCAGAGTATACAACCACAACACAACCACTAGTACACGAAATACTGCTGAGTCAGCGGCAAGGTCTCACTCGGAGCAGCCATGCACGGCTGGCCATCGGCCAAGACGGTGTACGCCTCCGGGTCGACCTTGACATCGGGACGGGCGTCGTTGAGGCGCATGTCGTTCTTGGTGAGGGCGCGGCAGCGGCGGACGGGTTCGACGCGTTTGCGAAGGCCGTAGGAGGCGACGCGGCCGTTGTCGATGCTGGCCTGGCTGACAAAGGCGACGGAGGCGGCCGGGACGAGGGGAGCGAACATGGGGCGACCAAGGACGGGCTGAACGGTGGGAATGGAAGCGTTGGGGTCGCCGATATGGGCCCAGGCGATGAGGCCGCTCTTGAGGACGAGCGCCGGCTTGACGCCGAACCAGGCGGGATCCCAGACGGCGAGGTCGGCGAGGCGGCCGGTCTCGACGCTGCCGACGAGATGAGCCATGCCCTGGGCGACGGCCGGATTGACCGTGTACTTGGCGACGTAGCGGCGGGCACGAAAGTTGTCGGCATCGGTGGCGGCATCCTCGGGCAGGCGGCCGCGCTGCAGGCGATTTTTGTGAGCCGTGTTCCAGGTGCGCAGCACAACCTCACCACAGCGACCCATGGCCTGCGAGTCGCTGCTCAGCATGCTGATGGCACCCAGGTCGTGCAGCACGTCCTCGGCCGCGATGGTCTCGGCCCGGATGCGCGACTCGGCAAAGGCCACGTCTTCGGGAATGGCCCGCGACAGGTGGTGGCACACCATCAACATGTCCAGGTGCTCGTCCAGCGTGTTGCGCGTGTACGGCCGCGTCGGATTCGTGCTCGACGGCAGCACGTTGGCCAGCCCGACCACGCTGATAATGTCGGGCGCGTGGCCGCCGCCGGCTCCTTCGGTGTGGTACGTGTGGATGGTCCGGCCGCCGATCGCCGCCACCGTGCTCTCGACAAAACCGCTCTCGTTGAGCGTGTCCGTGTGGATCAGACACTGCACGTCCGTCTCCTCGCATACCCGCAGACATGCGTCGATCGCTGCCGGCGTCGAGCCCCAGTCCTCGTGCAGCTTCAGCCCGCATGCACCTGCTGCTACCTGCTCGCGCAGTGCCCGTTCGTCGCTGTCGTTGCCCTTGCCCGTGATCCCCACGTTGACCGGCAGTCCGTCGACGGCCTGCAGCATCTGCTGGATGTAGTGTCCGCCCGGCGTGCACGTCGTCGCCGAGGTGCCCGCGCTCGGCCCCGTACCGCCGCCCAAAAGCGTCGTCACCCCGGCCGCCAGCGCCTCTTGTGCCTGCTGCGGACAGATCAGGTGGATGTGCGTGTCGACCGCGCCGGCCGTCACGATCCGTCCCTCGGCCGCCACCACGTCTGTGCAGCTGCCGACAACCATGCAGGCCGGCGACACGTCCATCACGTCCGGGTTGCCAGCCTTGCCCAGACCCACGATCACGCCGCCCTTGATGCCAATGTCGGCCTTGAAGATGCCCGTCCAGTCCAGCACCAGTGCGTTGGTCACCACCAGGTCCAGACAATCGGCGTCGGCCCGTCCGGATGCCTGGCCCATGCCCTCGCGCAGCGTCTTGCCGCCGCCAAACTTGCACTCGTCGCCGCGGCCGTGTGCTGCCGTCAGGTCCTGCTCTACCTGCACCCACAGCGCTGTCGCGCCCAGCCGCACGAGGTCGCCCGTCGTCGGCCCAAACATGGCCGCGTATGCTGCCCGGCTCATCTGTGCCCCATCCAAGACCGTCGTGCCCAGGTCGCCCAGCGGCTCGGCCGTCCCGCCGGCGTGGGCGAATCCAGCCTCCTGCAGCTTCGCCACGATGGCCTCGGCCCGCGACAGGTCCACTGGCCCCGACGCCAGGTTGTTGCCGCCGCGAATTACCCGCTTTCCGCCAATGGCCACCAGCGTGACCGTGCGCGTGTCGCCTGGCTCAAATCGTACCGACGTGCCGGCCGGAATGTCCAGCCGGAACCCGTACGCTGCCAGCCGGTCAAACTGCAGCTGTGCGTTCGTCTCGATAAAGTGGTAGTGGCTGCCCACCTGCACCGGTCGGTCGCCGCCGTTGGTCACCGCCAGTCGGACTCGTGCTCGGCCTTCGTTCAGCCGCAGCATCGGCAGCGCTTTCGTCGTCTCGCCCGCCTGCTGCCGCACCACCACCACCGCGCCCGGCTGTGCCGCTGCCTCGTACTCCTCCGCTGCTTGTGGCGGAAACAGGCTCGCGTCTGGCACCGGCAAAAAGCTCCCGTACAGCGCCTGGGCCAGGTCGCCGTCGTCTGTCTTGATCGGGTCGTGTACCGTCACCAGGTACGTCCCGCTCGGGAACGTGCCTTCCACCTGGATCTCGCGCAGCGTCGAGCACACCGACGGCAGCACGTGGCGCCGTCCCAGCATCGTCGCCCCTATCGCCATCAGGTCTGCCACGCTGTGTCGTCCGTCGCGGATCAGCTCCTGCAGGTTGCTCGCAATCAGCGCCACTGCCTCGCCGTGGTTCAGCCGCAACCCGCGCGCCAGCCGTCGCTGCGCCACGAATCCGAGCTGCGAGATCACAAGCTTGTCCACCTCTCTGGGAATGAGATGCATCTTGTCACGTCTGGTTGTGTTGGTGAGAAGGTGAGAAGAGCTTCCGATTCTAGTATTCGTACGTATCTAAGCCACCCCGCAGTGCTCTTTCCTGATAAGCCCGCTGTCACACTTGGCGCCTCGTTCCTTCTTATCTCAGCCTGGCTGTCGCCGGCTTCCGTTAATACCAATAAATTCCAGACAGCTACTATACAGCTACTATACAGCTTTCCCTACCTTGCAGCTCATCCTCAACGCCTTGATCGCTTGCTGATCAGCAAAACCCATACACACAATGCAAACACCTCGTCACCCTCTGTACACCATCTCCAGATCCTCGATCCCCGCCTCGATAATGTCCATGTGCAGCCGCAAGTCCAGTCCCAAGTGCCCCAAATCTGGCCTTGAGTCCTCTCCCGCAAACCGACCCTGCAGCTGCTGCAGCGTGCCTCGCAGGCTTGCCAGCTCGTCTAGCACCTTGCTCGTCTGCCGCACCGTCGCGTCGTGTCGCTCCCGCACCGTCTGCAGCTGTGCCGCGTGTTCTTCCCACTGCTGAAGAGCCCGGGACGCCTTGTCGGTCGCCGATCCGACCGCACTCCGAAGCATGGCTCCCAGCAACCGCCAGAGCACGTTTGCGTCTGTGTCTGCTTCTCGGTCTCGGTCTCGGTCTGGGCCGGTTGCCTCCGCCCGAGACACCCCTGTCAGCTCGTCGAGTCGACCCGCCACTACTGCCTGCACCGCCTCCAGATGCATGCCCGCTGCCTCGAGAGCTGTCAGTACCGCCTCGGCCTCGTTCACCCGGCAGCCCGTCTTCGTCACCAGCGTGTTTGCGTGTCGCCGGTACGCTTCGACCAGGGCGTGCCGGCTGCTGCTGCTGCCAGACCTCTTCCTGGCGGACGAGCCCGAAGAGCCAAGCCTCAACATCCGTGGCAGCCAGCTCTCCTCTCCTTCCATCTCGCCCTCTCCCTCTATCCTTCCCACCTTGCCCGTCTGTCCCATCCGTCGCAGCTGCACCAGCGTCCGCCGCGTCGCGTGTGCCAACGTGTCAGCTGCCATCGCCCCCGCGCCGGTCTGGAAGCGCGCCAGCGCCAACGATACCCCCTTGGCTGCCTCCAGGTACTCGTCCAGCTCCAGCAGCAGGAGCGCCTCACGACTGGGTAATGGCGTCGACGTTGACGGTGGCACGGCCGATGATGGTGCCATCACCGCCGCCGTCGATCGCCGGCTTTGGGCCGCCTGCAGGGCCAACCTCAGGTCTTTGGTGCGTGCCCGCGCCAGCAGCCACGTCTCCTGGGCGGTCGTCCCGCCAGATGCCTGGCTTGCCGCCACATGGTCGCGCACCACGGCCGCCACTTGTGTCTGCACGCGCATCAGTTTGCTAGCATCGCGTGAGAGACTGCCGGAGTCGGTTCTGCTGGTTCTGCTGGTCCTGCTGGTTCTGTCGGTGCTGCTGCTGCTGCTGCTCGTGTCCTGGCTGCCACGGGGCCTCCACGTAGGACCGCTCTTGCGAACGCCAACCCTTCTGTCGTCGTCGTGGGTGGTCGAGTTGTCGATGGCGTTCTCAACCAGCGCCGGACCCGCCCTTGACTCAGCTACAGTTCTTGCCGGGGCACAGACGTCCAGGTTGAGCCAGGCTACGGCCGGGATGCTGCACGTGGGCACCACGGCCTCTGCGTAGATTGACCGCGCCGTGCTGTTGGCTGGCCCCCCGGGCCCAAAGAGGGTGCCGCAGCCGACGAGGACGGCGACGAAGAGGGCGACAGACGGGAGGCGAAGAGTGGTTTTGGGTGACGAGGTTGTAGTTGTAGTTTTAGCTGTGGTAATTGTAGTAGTTTTAGTAGTGGCGTTAGTTGCTGTAGCTGCGGTTAAAACGGTCTGATTGCTGCAGTGGCTAGACGGCCTGTCTCTCTGTGCAGGACTGCCCCTGTGATTGACGCCCACATCCACACTGGGCATGTGGAACTCCGGCTCAGGCGTGCGATAAGCCTGGTGGTCGAGGCGGTCGGTCCTGCTGCTGCTGCTGTGGCCGCTGCAGCCGCTGGCCAGCGGGCTCTGCCGCACCGACGACGGCAGCGACGGTTGGAAGGGCGACCGCAGCAGCACGCGCGGGTCGTCGTCGTCATCCTCAGCGCGGCGCAGAAACGTCTGGATGTCGTCGTCCTGCGACTCCTGTGACTCCTGCGACTCCTGCGACGGCTGGCCGCTCGAAAGAAACAGGTCGTCCTCGAGGGGCACGACCGACGTGTCGAAGCTGTCGTGCTCGCCGTCCACCATCCGCCACGAGCTCTCGACCGCCAGGGTGGCAGGCATAGCAAAGATGTTAAGTTGTAAACGATACGCAATGACGAGCAGGTGCACGATGCAAGATAGAGTCAAGATGGAAAACTGTGCGAGTTCAATGTATATAGGACAATAAGTGCGACAATTGCGACAAATGCGACAAGTGCGGCGACAGAGCGCGATGCGCCGCAATAAGATATGGAGATATATTCAGCCGTGACGCGTCCTTGTTTGTTGATGCGATGCCGTCTCAACCAGAAGCAGAGGCAGACAGAGCGAGCGCACACGAAGAAAGCGAAAGGCTTTGAGTCACATCATCGGTGGACTGCATGCGTGAAGAATAGCACGGCAGCCTTGAACACGGGCTTTGACCGGGGGGCTGGGGGGGGTTTGTGCTTTTGGGTCACAAGATGTGGAGGGGGGGACGGACTCTCGGTGACGGACGAGTGACGGGCAGATAAGACGATAAGAGAGAGGATCATTGGGACGGTGCCGCGTGACCTGGCAATCAGGCCAGTGCGTCTAGCGTGCAGGCGCCAGTCACCTGTCTGGAAGTGGGTCCCAGAAGTAGTGGTCCATTCAGCTCCGACTTCAACGGCTGTCGAAAAAACATCGACAAGAGCCGACCAGCAGCTCGCGCGCGTCCCCGTCGTCCGTTTCCTGTCGGTTTTTTTCGAGTACGAGAACTGCTCGGCCTTGCAGACAGCAGAAGCGCCATGCTTGCTTCTCGGCGTGGGGCTGCAACCTTGCGAGCGTCCGTCCCGCACCGACTCGAGTTTCCGGCTTCCTCTCGTCGGTGGTCCAGCTCTGCCGGTCGTTCACCGTCTGTCCCTCGGTCAAGCTGGTCCTGGTCACGGCCGCGCTTTGTTTCCGGTCCTGTCGCTGGTACTCTGCTCCGCCAGTACGCGGCAGGGCCGCGGCCGCCACCCAAAACGCCGCCCGACCACCGCGATCTCGGGGTGCAGCAGGAGCTCTTCACGACGTCCATCTACAGTCCTGGGTCGCCAATCTTTCTGCCCAATGGCGCGCGCGTCTTCAACCGGCTGGTGGACTTTCTGCGCAAGCAGTACGTGCGCTACGGCTTCCAGGAGGTCATCACGCCGACCATCTACAAGAAGGCCCTGTGGGCCAAGTCGGGTCACCTGGAGAACTATGCGGACGACATGTTCACGGTGACGAGCGCGTCGCTGGCGACAGGCGAGCGGCGGGGCGAAGGAGGCGCGACTCCAGGTCCCCAGGACCTGGAGGACGAGTACGGCCTCAAGCCGATGAACTGTCCGGGACACTGCCTCATCTTTGCGGCGCAGCGCCACAGCTACCGCGACCTGCCGATCCGGTACGCCGACTTCAGTCCGCTGCACCGCGACGAGCTCTCGGGCGCGCTCAGCGGGCTGACGCGCGTCCGGCGCTTTCACCAAGACGACGGTCACGTGTTCTGCCGACCGGATCAGGTCGAGGCCGAGATCCGCGCGACGCTCGACTTTGTGCGCCACACGTACGACGTCCTCGGCCTGGGGCCCTACCGGCTGGTGCTGTCGACGCGGCCGCTCGACGGCCATCTCATCGGCACGGCCGACGACTGGGACGCGGCCGAGGATGCGCTCCGCCGCGCGCTCGACCACAGCCATTCTGCCTGGACGGTCAGCCCGGGCGACGGCGCCTTTTACGGGCCCAAGATCGACGTCGTCCTGCGCGATTCGGACGGCAAGGAGCACCAGACGGCCACCGTGCAGCTCGACTTTCAGCTGCCGAAGCGCTTTGCGCTGACGTACCAGGAGGCGGTGCCCAAGACCAAAGCCGAAGTCGAAGCTGCGCGTCCGGTTCTCATCCATCGCGCCGTCCTCGGCTCGGTCGAGCGCCTCATGGCCCTCCTCATCGAACACTACGACGGCCGCTGGCCCTTCTGGCTCAACCCGCGCCAGGTCGCCGTCCTCACCGTCAACGACAGCGAGCCCGTCGTCGCTTTTGCTCGTCACGTGCAGGCCGTCCTCAACGGCACCGCCGAGACGCAGGACGTCCCGCTCGGGTCCCTCTCGGCGCCGACGCTGCTCGCCGCCGTCGACCTCGACGATAGCGCACGCACGCTGCCCCTCAAGGTGCGCGAGGCCCGGTCCAAGGGCTACGGGGCCGTCGTGGTCGTCGGACCCAAGGACGTGGCGCGCGGCACTGTCGCCGTCGACCTGTCGGGCATCCCCGTCCAGGAGCAGGCAGAACGGTCGACGAAGTCGGTCGACATGAAGCCGGAGGAATTGCTGGCGCTGTTGCTGCAAAAGGCGAGCACGTACCAATAGATGCAGAGTAGAGAAAAATAAAAATAAAAATAAAAATAAAAATAAAAATAAAGAAATAAAGAAGAGAGTATCACGACTCTGATCCATAGAAACACAAACACTCCGCCCCCTCTTCCTCTCCCTCACACCCGCAGGTAGTCCTCGACCTTGCCGCCCTTGGCCTCAACCTGCCGGATCAGCTTCTGGCGTTCATCCAGATTGGCCCGGATAAAGTCGACGGTGCGTTTCAGCACCAGCCCCTCGGATCGGCCTTGGCCCTGCAGCCCGGGCACCAGCTCAGTCAGGCGGTCAAATCCATCACGAATAGCCTGTCGACGTTTTTGTTCTGGCCGGCCGTCAGTCTTGTCGTCTTTGTGCTTCCTCTCGTTGTCGTATCTTTCTCTCTCTTACCTGACGCAATGTGGTTCTGCTTCTTCTCGTCTTCCGTCAGCCGCGGCCGGTCGTCAATGGCAGCACCATTGGCATCAAACTCTCCTTGCGATGACGCTCGCGGCGACGACATTTCTTTTTCTTCTGGTTTTCCTTTGGATTGCGGCTGTCTCGTCGCGTCCTGGTGAGAGGGCCAGCTGGCATGTGATGATGCGTCCACTAAACGGAAAAACAGCGGGGAGGGGCTCTACGAAAATGCTGGGGTCGACCCACTAAACCAGACAGGCCCTGACTACGTCGTACGTATGCGTCTGGGCATTCGGGCGGGGACTTGGTATATGTAAGCACCCCTAATTGATAGCGTCTCAGCAAGTCTCCTATTTCCTGAGCTTCCTGAGCTTCTCTTCTCACACACGTCCACACAGCCCAACCGCATCAGCTTACCGCGACCGAGCTGTCCCGCACCGACCCAGCCGTCTTGGATTTCTGACTTTCTGGACACACGATGAGCGAGAAAGAGGCCATTGCGGTGGCGGCACCGGCGGCAGCGTCTGGCTTTGCCGACGCGCCGCCCGAATACTCGGCGGTCAGCACGACGCGGCCAACCGCCCGGCCGATGTCGATGTTTGCGGGCGCGTCACCGGTGGGATCTGGTCTCGGGCCCTTGGCGGGACCGACAGCAGCACAGAGGACGTCGCCGGGGCCATCGCACGCGCGGACGCTGTCGCAGCGACGGTCGCTGCTGCCAGCACCGCCACCGATGAGCCTGCCGATCCTGCACCACCTGCGGACGCACCGGGTGATCCTGGCGTCAGCCTCGCCGCGGCGGCGGTCGCTTCTGGCGCAGATCGGGCTGGCACACCTGGAGATCTGGCCGTCGACGGCGCCCGAGGACCTGCCCAAGGCGGTGTATGGGCCGTTTGAGTACGTGGCCGCGACGGCTCGCCGCAAGTGCATGCACGTGTACCAGGAGGCGCTCGTGGCCCAGGAGGAGGCCGTGGCCGCGGGCGCGACCAAGGCGAATGCTGTGACGGCTGCTGCCCATGGCGATGTCCGCGACCCTGAGCTCGTCATCGCTGCTGACACCGTCATCGCGTCGCGCGCCGGCCAGATCGTCGAGAAGCCGCGGTCGGCCGCCGAACATGCCAAGATGCTCCGCCATCTCCGCGACACGCGCGTGCACCAGGTGCTCACGGCCGTCTGCGTGCTCAGTCCGCGGCGCGACGCCGCTCATCCCGGCTACTGCATCCAGGCCCACACCGAGGAGACCAAAGTCTGGTTTGTCAGCGAGGCCGACGGCCTCACCGACGACGTCATCGATGCGTACGTCCGCACGCGCGAGGGCGCCGACAAGGCTGGCGGCTATGCCCTCCAGGGCGTCGGCGGCCTGCTTCTCGTCGACCACATCGAGGGCAGCGTCGACAATGTCGTCGGCCTGCCCGTCCGCCGCTGTCTGCAGCTCGCCGAGGTCGCCATCTTCCAGCAGGACAAGCCGGATGACGAGGACGAGCCGAGTGAGGAGGAAGAATAGTCGACGGCCATGGAGACATCTACCCAGGTATCCCAACAAAAGAGAAAACACACCCAAGGAACCGAGAGGACACATAGATCGCGATCTTTTACACTTTGCATGTATTTTGGCCTGTTCTGCTATTTCCCTTTTGCATACAGTCCGAGGCCAGACCTAGGCCCATTGATAGACCACACATATCGAAGCGCCCGCCGGGCTGACTCGCACATGCACGGATGCTGGCAGCGCTTCGCCGGAAGCCCCGGCCGTCCTGACCGCCGTGTGCCAGACGGGCGTTGAGCCTGCATCGTTGCAGAGGTAAGATAATACATGGAAAGAACTCGTACAGCCGGCGAATTGGCATTTATTCTAGTCTGCAGGGCGGCAAGCTGGCTGGGCCGCTCTGATAGGCCCATCTCCCCAGCCTACCCCTCCTTCCTTCCCGGCGTCTACAGCGCACAGGTGATGCGGCCTGCCATTGGCCAGGCCCCTCTGCAGCCTGGACAGTCCAGCAACCCCAAAATTAGCACAGTCGCCCGCGCTCCCGCTGGAAACATCCCTGTCCGTCCAACCAGCGGTCGCCAAGGTGCGGGTGGAGACGCCGTAGTGGCCCAAGACCACCCAACCAGTGCCCCTGCTACTACTCGTCTCTTGCAGCTGTGCTGTCAAGGCCGCATATTCTCGACCCCCTGGCCGGCGCTTACGCCGTACTGCAGCTTCGAAGAGAAGAGAGAAAGAGAAGAGGAAAAGAAAAAAACTCTCATACCCGGTCAGAAGGGCAATGGTGGGAGGCTGCCCTATTCGACACCCCATCTGTCTTCCAGAAGGCGTCATTGGCCAGAAGATGCAGCCTGTGGGCTTTGGCTGTCGGCGGCAGTCTGGCGGCAGCGAGGGGAAAATATCGATGAGCAGTCCTCGTGCTGGCCGGCTCTGTCCGGTTGCTTGCTTCCTCTCTCGCATGAGAACGGCTGTCTCATAAAGTCCAGACGTCCCGTCTCCCGCCTCTCTCCCTTCTGCTGTCTGTTTCCCGATGCGTAGGTGACACTGGCAGCACGTCCACTCGCAGCAACACGCAGCATCACCTCACCGCCCAGGGCTCCCTTCCGTCTCTTCTCCGTATCTCGCCCCAGCAGCAGACATCATGTCCGCGTCGGCACCACCACCCGCCGGGGGTTTCTCCCTCTTTCCCAGCACCGGACGGCCTCCCTCGAGATCACAGCCCGTGCGAACGCAACAGCAGGCCGTCTCGCCCGCCTCTCCTGTGTCTCCCGGGTCGCTCGCAGATCAGCCCCAAGACCATAATCCGACCGTCGGCGAGGCTGTCACGGCTGAGGTGCGGATAGAGCGGCCTGCCCCGGTGGCTGACGTTCCCTGGCGCTCTGAGGCTGTCCAGTATGATACCCAGACGCTTGTCCGCAGCGGCAGCGCCCGTTCACGCAGCTCCATCGCCAAGATGCGTCTGTCCATATATGACCCTGACGCACCGCCACCGTTTGACGCTTCCCCACCGCCCCCTCTACCGGGGCCGTCGTCAGTGGCAGCTGCCGCAGGTTATGGTTGGATATTCTCACAAGAGCAGCAACAGCAACGGCAACAACAACAGCAGCAGCAGCAACAACAGCAGCAACAGCAGCAACAGCAGCAACAGCAGCAACAGCAACAGCAACAGCCGCAGGAACAACAAAGCCAGCCAGCCCTCCGTTCCATCTTCCCACAGTACAATCCCGAGCTGTCACTCGACCAGCAGGATTACTATCCCACGCAGACCAGCCCGGGTCGCATCCCTCGCGGCATCATCAGCCGGCCTCTGTACTCACCCACGCAACAGGATCACGATCAGGAGCACGAGCAGATGGACCTGGACAGCGCACACGAGCAGCACCAGCGCCAGAACCAATACCCGTATCTGTACCAGCCTCAGGGCCCACGCCAGAAGCCACATGGGCGCCATCTGACCCTGCAGACGAGCGGCCCAGCCCTGGCACCGCCGACCGTGTATTCTCCCCCACCACCAGCCGTACCAGCGCCAGCGCCAACACCAAAACCAGCACCGGCACCAGCACCAGCACCAGCACCACCAGCCGTCGCTCCGGTACGACAGGCGTTGCCGGTACCACGAATGGGCGGCGGGCGAGAGGCACCAACGCTGCCGGTAGCGTCGACGACGGAGGAGCTGCGCAGCCTTTGGAAGGTGGCCAACGGCTGGAAGGCCGGGCCCTCCGAGGGGCGGGTGTACTGTATGCACGTGACGTGCGACAAGGACGCGCCGGTGTACCGGTTGTCGTCAGCGAGCCAGCAGCCGCTGTACCGGATGCGCGTAGATCCAACGTCGATGTCGGCGTATGTGACGCTGTCGCGTCACGATCCGGCGCGGCCGTTCAAGCCGGAGAGCGGTCGGGGCCGTCGTGGCAGCAGTGGTGATGCGCTGGTGGCAGCAGCCGCAGCAGCAGCCGGAGGACTTATCGGTGGGAGTCGTCGGGGCAGCCTGGACGAGTCTGCGAGCGGTGAGGGCGTCCCGTCGGGGAGTGGCAGCGCCACCCGATCATCTGGCACTGGTCCTGGCTTGAATAGCGTGTCTGCAGCCGCTCTGGCGGCCGAGATCAAGACCAACACGCGGCACGACGCCAGCAAGCACTGGCAGGCAGCGCTGACGACCACGCTCGAGGAAGAGGCGCGTCGACACCAGCCGAGCGATGGACTCGTGGCGCTGCTGTACCCACAACAGGCGGCGCGCATGGCACTCGAGCAGCCCGGCAGCTCGGCAACAGTGGCAACGGCAGAGCGTGAATGTGCCCGGCTGGTCTGGGACGATGACTCGGCGCGCTTCTTTCTCGTGCACCCGGTCCTGGCGCTGCCGTTTTGCGTCGGCATCGAGCGCAGCGCCACGTGGAGCCGCACTGCCTACACGCTCGAGCATCTCGAGTCGCCCCAGCATCTCGCCCGCCTGACTCGTGATGGCACCGGTGCTGGCTGGCTCGAGATCGATACCGCCATCGCCAGCAAGATCGATGCCGCCTACCTCGTCGACGTCGTTGTCGCCGCCCTGCTGCTGGTCGCCCATGGCGACGACCATTTTGCCCATGTCGGCTCGTTTGCGCCGCCGCCCCCCGCTGATATCGGCATCCCCCCCGGTCGTCCGTCCTTTGGCTCGGCCACCGCTCGCGGCACCGCCGGCAGCGGCAGCAGCCTCGTCAATTTCGTCGTGAGCGGTGCTGTTGCTGCCGTCGGCCACAGGAGCTCCAGCCGGCTCAGCAACCTAGTCGGCCCCGTCGGCGGCGACAACAACGGCAGCAGCAAGAAGAGCAAGGACAAGAAGCACGGGAAGAAGCGCGGCCGCATGGAGGAGCTCGACCTCGACCTCGAGAGCCAGACCAGCATCGACCTGGCCGGCAAGACGTTTGAGCTCAGCAGCTCCGCCAGAAACAAGTCACGCCAAAAGAACAGGCGCCGGCGGGTTGACGACGACGAAAAGATGCCCGGCTGTTTCCGCCTCATCGCTGCTCTGCTCAAGTTCTGCTTTTGGTGCGTCTCCATCGCTGTGCGCGCCGTCATCGCCATCGTCAGCACGCTCTTCCGTTGCATCACGAACGAGAAGCTGTGAGATTCGGTCATTATTTTTTTGGGCAGTTTTGCTCCCTGGTTGGCCTGCTTCCTGTCACTAGGTCGGCTATGTATTATTTGTACTTTCCTGTTCTGTGCTCCTGCTCTGCGTTCCTGTTCTGCGCGCTCGTCTGCACCTGCCCTTTCTCTCATTCGCTCTTTCCCCGGACGCGGGCTCCATTGGCGTACGGCGTAAACGGAATTAATTGGGGCGTTATAGGGGCTTTCTCACACATTAGCAGTCATGAGCATGCTGGACCGTTTGGGGGTCCTTTGTCCATAGAGTTAGAATTATCTTACGTATTTCCATTTCCTTATGATCATCATGCTTTTCGCTGGTATACAATGCCCTCGCTCCGCCACCGGCTCACCGCTTCCGCTCCCGCATCTTGATCCGCTTCCCTGTCCGCGTGATCACGTCCACCGTCGCCGTCTTGGCCATGCGTGCCCGCTGCATGTCCAGCTCCTGCTCAGCTTCCGTCAGTGCTCTGAGCCGCATTCGTGCCGTTGCCAGTCGTCGTTGTAGCCGCGCTGCCATCTCGGCTTTGCGCTGTGCGTCGCTCTCTTTGGAGTCCTCGCCCTTGGTCTGGTCCTCGTCCTCCGCTTCGTCCTCCTTGTCCCCTTCATCCTCCACCATGGCCGTGTCGCGATCCGCTGCCGTCTCGGCAAAAACAATCTTGGTGCCGGTCATCTTGGCTTTTCGCTTCGCCTTCAGCATGGCCTTGGTCAGAACCTCGGCGTCCTCGTCGTCCCCGTCCTCCTCCTCGTTTTCGTTCAGCCCCCGCCCCACAAACGACCGTGCCGTCTCTGCCCGCTCCTCTAGAGCCTGCACCTCTTTGGCTACCACATTCCGCACCGTCCGGATATAGCCCGCGTCCTGCGTCTTGAGCAGCCGCACCGTGTCCATCGACAAAGTCTTTCCCTCGCGCTTTCCAAGGGTTGTGCCGTCCCAGTTCCGCGCCCGCTTCTCGTCGCTGCCGCGCATCAGCGCAGAGCTCGGGCCCTGGCGTGACAACATCTTGAACGAGAACTCATCCTCGTTACGTTCGGCCGCCTTCTCGCGAAGCCGCTGGAGTTCTGCTTTCTTTTTCGACCAATCTTTGGCACGGAGTGCGTAGTCCTTGAAGCAATCGTTAGCACTTAAGACGTTCAACAAGAGTCTCAGCTGGCACCTGGCACACAGCAGTTTCGTCATGCCTACCTTGTGCTTCTCCAGCAGGCCAAGCCGCTTCCGCTCCAGCGGCTGCGCACGCTCACGATGGGAGCGCCGCTGGACGGCGTTTCGCATGGATGACGACATTGTGGCGTCTCTCTTACTGGGTCTGAAGTTCTACAGATCCACGCTCTGTATTTGCGTTGCCCGGAGGTCGAAACAATCTGTGCTTCTAAAAATTTAAGAATGGCAGAAAAAACTTTATCTTATCGAGATTACTCCACTATGTATGTACATTCCAATCACGAGATACGCTAAAGACAGTAAGTATTAACCTTGCCAAATCCAGCACGTCCTCAGTAATGCGTCGTTTCGGTCAGTTCTTGTCTCGACGTCGTGGGGACCGCTCAAAGAGCTGCAAACAAACAAGTCGTCAGCCCCCATTCTCTCGCAACGGGTCCCTTTCGTAGGTATCATTCCATTGGTCCAGGAGTCTGGCATCGCCACCTTGTTTCCACTGACAACAAAGCCCATACGGAGTACATCATGCCTTGACGAATGCGACGTACTCCGTGCTTTGTACGGTTTCGAGTATATGAAAGCCGCGGTCCTTTCTTGACCGGTACTTCTCGTGATCTACACATAGCCCCTGAACAAAGTCCTCGAGGACTAATGCAGCTTATTGCCGGAACATG
The DNA here is from genome assembly GCF_000143105.1 of Grosmannia clavigera kw1407. Taxonomy (NCBI): domain Eukaryota; kingdom Fungi; phylum Ascomycota; class Sordariomycetes; order Ophiostomatales; family Ophiostomataceae; genus Leptographium; species Leptographium clavigerum. The sequence goes on along the minus strand of NW_014040560.1, from coordinate 813,130 downwards.
GACCTTCGCAAACCTCTGCCGACAATTTACGTGCAATGTCTTCTTCATTCTGGTCCAGCCCAACGCTAACATGCCTAATAGCCATCACGTGGCTCACCGCCCGCATGTCACTTGCCCCGCAATCCTCTCATGCTATTCAAAAAAAAACACAAAATGCCCTCACTCATACTCGTACATTAGTCCGCTTCTGTCGTCGTAGAGACTATCCCAATTTCGCTTAGGGCCGAACACAAGCTGTCGGGTGATGGACCTCTGCAAGCCCAACATCGATATGATTGCCACCATACCTCTCTATTCCGTGTCTCGTCCTGCCGGTTCGTGGCTTGCCAGTGTGTCGTATGTCGTAGACATTTGCGGCGCTGCGCTGTTCCGATCCGCTTTGGATGTACCCTCATCTTCCCACAGCATGACGATCCCCACCTCCGTCCACCAAGTAACCTTTCTGTCACGGCAAAGCTTCCGACAAACGCCGGCGGCAGTTTGCGTTTGTCTCGTGCCCCCTCTCTTGCTAATACATTTTCTAGCTTTACTACGCCCTCTGTCCCTCTCCTGTTCCGGCTTTTCTTTTCCACATTTTGGAGATTATGCACGTATGCCCTCCAGGGACTAGGCTAACCATCTTGCCGTTATCCATTCCACGCGGTGTGGGCCGCCCTTGCTAGTATGCAAAGCCGATAATGCGGATTCTGCCTCTCGATACCCTGCTCCTTCCTTGCTAGTTTGGTCTGAGCTCTGGAGCCTCTCATGCATTTATACATAATACTCACTTCCGGTCGCCAGAAGGAACTTATTTTTGTTCTCCTTCCATATATATATATATATTCCTCCAACACCAAACCCGGTTGCTCGGCGGCATTGGCCTTATGGGGAAAGGAGCCTCTCTCGTCCGTCTGTTGTCCGCTCAACCACATTTCCACTCCACATGTCTATTGTCTCCCCCATCCCTCGGCTCTATCCTCCGATTACCTGCATTCAAGGCATGCGCTGCAGTATGAACACAACAGCCACCATGGAAACGTTGCCACATTGGCAACAATTGAAGCCGCCTTCACAGAAGACAGTACCCGTCCAGCCTGGTCCCCGGAGGTCGAGAGCACAGAGGAGACGCAGCCAGCCCGTGGATCCCATTGAGCTGTCGCGTCGTCTTCATGTCGTCTTTGTCCAGCAACAGAGGACAGAGGCGCTCGCCGCAGCTGGCGCCATGAATTCGGACAATCTTGTCAGCATCAGGACGATCACTGACACCTTCGACCGATTGCCGTCAACAGAAACGGCACAAATCGAGCTGGTCGCCAAGATGCGAATTTTGCACATGTCACAGTTGAGCGCTCCTGAGCCCATCTCATCCCAGCCATCTGTAGCTCGCCACATATGCGAGCCTTCTTCTTCCAAATCTGCGGTCGCTGCTAACACAGATCCGGCCCCCCTTGGCCTCTCACAGCCGTACGTGCCCCAACAAGCAGCTCAGCAGTTTGTTACAACAACGACAGTCTCTGGCCCATGGCGATCTACCTCATTGCACCGGCAGCGAAGCCATACCGTACCGCATCGAGAGAACAACACGGTGTCATCAGTACCAGCATTGTCTGGTAAAGATGCTTTCTCCGAAGAATCAGATCCCCAGGGCCAGCTTCCATTCGCCACCCAGCACGCTTTTAAAGATTCTCTCATTTTCCCCAAGGGCAGCGATAAGGGCAACAAGCACAATAGGAAAGTCTTGGAATGGGTCAACAGCACGACAGCCGTGTCTCCAGAGATGAGTAAGATCAACAGCAGAGACCAGAAAGGACCCTCAATCATGTCGCCAGAACAGGAGTCTTCAAATCGAGCAAAGACAGAAGGTGACATGGAGCAAAAGATCGATTGGTCGATCGTACCAATGCCTGTGGATCCGCAGATTGCGAACGAGCACCGTGTTGATTGGACCCAGCGAGACGCGGCTGCGTCGCAGCCACATTATCAGCAGCCACAAGAGGCCGAACCCGCGAGCGTGCGACAAAGCAAGTCGATATGGTCGATTAGACACCGCCTGGAAAACTATTCCAAGGAGAGGCATCAAACGAATCCAGCTCTTGGAGAAGGCTTCAAGATCTCCACAGGCGCGCCACCTGCACAGCAGTCGAGCTCAGTGCTACCGCCATCTTCGTTTTCGACTTCGTCCAGGGTCAAGACCTCTCCAAAGTCCCTGAAGTCTCCGAAGAGTGCAATATTTTCCCTGTTCAAGCATTCGAATCAGCAAGAGCAGGGGGAGAGACGGGCGGAATATATCTAAAGGTGGAGGGGGATGTAATAAATAATGAAGTGTTCGAGATCTGCATGACATACCTCGCATTGTGTCTTTTTCCGTCCATAGTGTGGAAGTTCCAAAGCTCCCAGAAATTAGTACCAGACGTATGGCCGAGGCCAAAATGAATTAATTTAATCAAGGGTGGCATAAGCTTTCTTTCTTTTCTTTTCAATGGTCTCCGTCGGTTTCTAAGAGTCGTTTGATGAGAGAAACGTCTCCTTGAAAGACTTCCTTTTGCACCAATGCGGTAGCAGCATCGCTGGCCGTAAGGTTATTTACCGCCGCCGCAGCTGCCGCGTTCTTGTCGTCCTCTCCTCTGGCCAGCAGGTACGTCACCAGCTCGCAGTATTCGCGGACGCTGTCACCGTCCTCCCCGGGGTCAATACGGGCCCGTCGCAGCGCCTTCTGACCCTGCCGTAGGCCAAGCTCTGTCGTCCATGGCTGGTCGAGCCGGGGAGCTGGGCCTGCTTGGCTGCCGCCGCGGCCGCCGCCACCACGACCACCACCGCGGTAGCCGCCACGGCCCCGGCCCCGCGAGGATGCCTCCCAAGAAGGCCCCTGCTGCTCGTTTTGGTTCTGTCGTAATGCCGGCGGCAACGTGGCCTCGTAGATGGCCCGCAGGCGGGCTTGAAGGTGGGGATATTTGGAGAACAGATGTTTCAGCTCCACTGAATCGTCGAGCACGCTAAAGGGGTGACGCCTGGTCTGAGGTGCTGTCGGTGTGGGGAAAATGGCAGCAGTCGTAGCGGTACGAGCGGTGACGATGTCGTCGTTCTCTGGCGGGTGGCTGTCGCGGTGAGTGCGGGAACAGGCAACGGAGCAGCTGTTTCGAGGTCAGCAAGCAGGGCGGAGCAGGAGCCAGGCCCAGAGCAGGACACTACACGTACTAGGCCAGCGAGCAACGGGGACACTTGTACTTGGCCGCCTCGTTGTGGCACACACCACAGAGCGTGCGGCGCTTGGTGGCCGGCACTTCGGAAGACTCTGTAGCTGTTTCGGACGAGACCTCGCCCTTGTCGTCTTCGTTCTGGGGCGCTTGGTGCTTCCCGTTGGGCAGTGCAGCGTCGCCGGTTTCGTCCACTCCGGCTTGCTCTGGCGAGGGCACCTTGTCGAGGGAGGCGGTCATGATGCTGTTCTGGGAGGGTATGTGGAAGAGCAGTGGAGAGACGAAGAAAGAAGCTTCTGGTCCGGTCTCTTGCTCGTGGAACTGTCGAGTCATTTGTTGTGTTCTGTTTATAAGGGAAAAGGACGATAAGAAGACGAAAATAAAAGACTAAGAAATATTGCTGACATAGCTAGATATAACTACAGATCTCAGTCTTATCAAACCCTATCTATTGGATGACTCAGAGATGACGCCCAAACGGAGCTTGCTTGCACTACTCCGTATAGAGTAGGGACAGTATCTTACCAGGTAGAAGGGCGTTTGCAGCAGTAAATGAAAGTGCTACCGGGTAATGTAATATCATGCGTTTCTCACACGAAGCGTGTAATGTTTTCGTAACACAAGCCGCTTGCCGCCTAGTAATTCAAGCTGAGAAAAGTTGTATTTGTAGTTTTTCTAGAACTGATCCACCCCAGCTCTGCTATTTGCCAGCAGACATGCACTATCGCCTTCGTGCTCTTTTTTCCTCCCCTATGACGACGAGTCTAATTTTGTCCCGACCCCGCCATTGGCCAGCTCGGGCTCTGGCCGCCAATCACATCACCCGTAAACGCAGTTCCCGGCCCAGTGTTTTGTCAGCAGTGCCGAGTGGCGGTAATTCTCGGCCATAGCATATTACTAAAGCATTGATACCGCAGATGCAATTCCGGCTTTTCTTGCCATCGACATTGCACAAATACGGTCTCTCGCCCGACAGCAATCATGGCCAAGACCGGTCTCACACGAATAACGGCAGCCTCGGCTGCTGCCACAGCCATGGCGACGTTCATGCCTCGTCGGCCAACATTTTGTCGACAGGTGCCTCGAGTGACCTCTGCGACTCTGTCGACGGCCTCGCCGAACAGGACGATGCGGCCGCCGTGTCTGCGTCGTTACCACGCATCCGCCCCCGCATCGCACTCCTACTCCTCCTACTCCTCCCCGTCCGCGTCGCCGAGACGGCCGCATATGCTCAGCTCGGCCTCAGCCTTGGCCTCAGCCTCTTCCTCTCAGCCTTGGTGGGCTCTCGGGGGCCGCGGCCGTCGCACCATCTTCATCCAGACCGAGAGCACGCCGAACGCGGACGCAATCAAGTTTCTGCCGAATCACCAGGTGCTACCGGAGGGGATTGCCTCGCCGTTCATCGAATACCTCAGCCCGCGGGCCACGATCGCGCCGCCGTACCCGTCGCCGCTGGCGGCACAGCTGATGAACGTCGATGGCGTCACGGCCGTGTTCTACGGCAGCGACTTTATCACGGTGACCAAGGCGACCGACGCCAATTGGGCGCATATTCGGCCTGAGGTGTTTGCGCTCATCACCGAGGCCATCACGTCGGGCCAGGCGATCGTGCGGCCGTCAGCGACAGGCAGCGCCGGGGCCGAGGGCGTCGACGGGACGCACGGCGAGGGTGCCGAGGCAGAAGCAGTGCACGAGGACTCGCTACAATACAACGAGAACGACAGCGAGGTCGTCGGCATGATCAAGGAGCTGCTGGAGACGCGGATCCGACCGGCCATCCAGGAGGACGGCGGCGACATTGAGTTTCGCGGCTTCGAGGACGGCGAGGTGCTGCTTAAGCTACGGGGCGCATGCCGGACGTGCGACTCCAGCACGGTGACGCTGAAAAACGGCATTGAGAGCATGCTGATGCACTATGTACGTCCTTTTTTTTTTTTTTAAAAAAACCCAACCATTTTTCTACTCACCGCGCTAACACATACAGATCGAAGAAGTCAAGGTCGTGAGGCAGGTGCTGGACCAGGAGGAAGAGGTGTCGCTGGCCGAGTTTGCCAAGTTCGAGGAGAAGCTGCGGCTGCAAAAGGGCTCGGTGCCGCCGTCGACGACAGGAAAGGACACTCTAGACACGGTCCCGGGTTAGACAGGCCGGTTAAACAAGTCGCACAGCATCAGAATGTGTACTGCGTGGGGTTTCGAGTATAGAATCAATCGCTTCGGTTCTCCCATCGAGGGCATCTTGCAGTGATACAGAGACAACAGTATTCAGCTCTCCTAGCAACGTAATTTCCAAATCATACCGCTAGGCTACACATACAGTCTATGTGAAAAATCGATGTCTGGCATCCAGCTTGATTCACTTGCACGTGTCTTCTCTTTCTGCTTCTTTTTTAGTGTCCCACCCTAATTTGTAGTTCGTCCGGCAAGAATCAATATCTCGGCCGGTCTACCGTATTTCTCTTATGTCTCGGATAGACAGAGACGCCCTGACCTTATTGGATGAGCAGACATACACAGTACGGGGTATTACTCATGGGCTGCAATGCCTACTCCGTACGAAGTACAAGACGCACATCTACGCATCTTGAAATTACCGCCATGAAACGAGTACACCCGATTGCCCGGTGAGACAAGCGCTCTTCGTCCTAGCATGACGGATGTCCTCAGAAACTTCGCCCAGTAGCAACGGAATGTGTGACAAAACTGATACTCCCTCTGGAAGGAGAGAAGAGCGAAGCCTTGGCAAAATTGAGATATGCTTCGCCGCCCGCTCGCCCATGGCGGTCAGTGTTAGCGACGGTGTGGTAGCAAGGAAAAAGCAAATGCAATTGATGCGCCAATCAAGACATGCGATTGGCACCCTCCCAGATGTATGGGCGTGGGTCGGTACGAGTTAGCTGTACTAATGATTTGTCCACAAAACGAGGCTTGGTAAGATTGCAAGGCAGCAACCTAAGGGAGGGGGGAGGGCACGTAACTAGCTCCCTCATCTGTCAGAGCCTGACGGTCTCATTGGTTTTGATGCTTCGCAAGCTTCCTATCTACTTTTTTGGTGCATCGTCTATTGTTGGGTTCTTGTCACTGTCGGATTGCCCATTGTCTGTCATCCCTACGCCATGGTATTTAGTGGCTCGGGTGCCAACAGCAATGGCGGCAATCTCGCGCGATGAGACAGCTCTGGTGACAGAAACCGTTCGCTGCGAGCTCGTCGGCCTTTGTTTTACCCCTCTTTTCGGACGTTGCTCGAGGCCTTCTACATGGTAGGTGCTGTTGCAAGTGGCGTTGGGACCATGCGTTCGTTGCACACGGCGAGTCCAGTGTCTACAGCGTCCAACACGAAGGGATCGGCGGGAGAGGGGGGTGAGTTAAGGAGGGGAAGAAGAAAGGAGGGTTGCATTTTCCCTGTCGAATGGACAGTAGCACAAGCACTTCCATGGAAGCTGGACTCTGAGACCTGGGGAAGAATTCAACAACAAGCGGTCCAGGAGACCGAAAAAGAAGGAAAGAGGAATGCAGGGTCTTTGATAAAACCTGCACGGGCAATGCGAGTTCGATACGGACGGAGCAGAGCAAAAGGACGACCTGCCTTTGGCAATCGCGGGAAGACGAGCGGAAATCGTAGTGGGTGGGGTGTCTTTTCCCCAGATTCGCAATGGCCGAGATGAGGTGCGAAATGGACACTGACCACACGTCGTAGTAGCGATCCCTCCCCTCCTCACCAAGTCAGGTGGCGGCAGAGGGGATGTGGAGTGCCCATGCCGGCTAGCCGTGCAGCAGCACATCACGCGGCCTGTTCTTCTCTGTGCCCGCGTGGGGCAGCTGGCCATTGGTCGATGGGGGAGGCGAACTTGGCACAGCAATGCACGATCCTGTGGTGTGCTGATTGATATGCGTCGTCGTCGTGAGCGGGCAGCGAGAGTGCTCTGAATAATGCTGGTATTGATATGCAGAGATCACGACGCCCGAAGCTGTTCTTGGACCTGCACGGCGAGAAGCGTACGAGTACATGGTACGAGCGTGTACTCTGTATCTTACTTGTACCGCCATGTATTCTATCTATTACACGGGTGCTGCAGGTGCTGTCTCCGCTGTGGCCCAAGCTCTGCGAAATGGCTCGTGAATTGGAAATGTTGTGCATCTTGCAAGGCGCACAAGGACGTGACCATGCGATGGACCTCCACCAACGCCCCCTCCCTTTTGCCTTCCTGGTCTGGCGACAATGTCATGATTTTCGTCTTGTGGCTTTCTCCTTCAGTCCCCGGCTCCTCTTCTCCCCTCGTCCTCCTCTCTTCTTTTCCACCCTCTTCTCTACTTTCCGCCCTCTTTCCCTTCCACTGTGCTCACAACACGCCACATATATCAATTGCTCGCTCTGAACCATATCTTACAACATCCCTGGCACGCATGTAAGATGCACAGTAACATGCTGTCCAAAGCCGCCGTGGTCTGGCCTGCTTGTCTGTGAGGAAATAGCGCTCCTTCTCCGCACTCAGCGCGTGAAAGCCGCACTAAACCGCCTAGCGACATGCCAATCCTGGAGAAGGGAAAAGGGGGGGAGGGGCGCTAAACATGCTCGCAGGTATGCGCCCACCCCTCTCTGTGTCGTAAGACACTGGCAAGACTTCCCTCGTATCTCATTACTCGTATCTTACTCGTACAAGTCCTTCCCCCCTCCCCTACACGCCCCCTCCCAAATCAAACCTGCACTTACGGAGTACGTCGTAGGCTCACCGTCCACCGTTCGCCCCCGCTTTCCCGCTGCAACCTACTGTGTGTTTTTTTGGTTTTTTTTTCCTTTCCTTTCTGGCTGTAGGTTCTCGAAGGGCACTAGCCAGCAAAAATTAATATTACCGCCCTAAAAGGATCGAACGGCAGGCCTAGCACCGACTACGTGCTGCAGGAAGAGCCGAAAAGAATACAGCGAAAAAAGCACCACTGCGGAGTACGATGTAGCAACAAAGATACAGAGTACGGAGTACATCCAGCAGTTCATTACTTGCACAGCAGCGCCAACTTCCGCGCTCTCTCCATCCCAAAGCTTGCGCCCTCACACGCTCCTGCGCTCCTCTTGGCTCGTGCCCCCTTTCTTACCCCCTCCCTCTTCTCCTTCCATATCTGATCAGACCAGTCTTGCTTTCTTCCATTCTCCTTTTCTCTCTCTCCAATTTCCGTCTTCGTCCACTGGATTTTCGCTTCGTCGTTACCCTTCTTCCCATCCACTCTCCTTCCTACCGCGCGCACGATCTAGCTTTAGGGCGGCCTTAATGGTGTACTGCGCATAATTCCATGTCGCACTTTGGACCTTCTAGCAGACCCGGAAAATAAAAAGGAAACATCGGCGGCTCTCCTCGCCCGCTGGCACGCCTGAACCACTGTTTTCACCCTTCCCTTCGCCTCTTTTATCCATATCCCTATTTTGTCTCTGCTCCCTCGCCGTCTCCGCCTTCTCTCCTCCGGCTTCGCGCCCGCACCGCTACATTAACCGCGTGTCCCCGTATTAATCACTCGCCTTCTGGACGATCTCATCTGCAATCTCGCCTGCATCGCGTCTACCGCCTTCATTGCGCCACAGGCAGACCTACGGAAGACACTGCGGCCCGTCGTATTCGCCGGCGCCCGTCTTACAGCACCGCGATTCGACCGAACCAGCATAGCTTCTTCTCCGATTACCAGCTTGCCGTTGCCGGCTGCTTCTTTCTTCTGCAACGGGACCACCCTCCGTCCATTGCTTCTATAGTATAGACTCTGTTTTCGTTAGTACATCCCCCCACCCCTTTTCTGCCTGCCCACTTGCCTCTCCTTTGTCCATCGTGCACTCCGAGTTCTCCACTTATGTGAGCCCATATGCTTCTTCCTCAACACAGCTACCTTCCCAATTGCTTGCGGAGTTCCCCAGCTGCTCAAAACATCCGATGTCTTCTTTGCTCTTTTTCCTGTATTGGTCCCCTTTGGGGTTTCCTTTGGGGGTTTCACCGCCAATTGTTCACCCAGTGATTTCATGACCTGATCGGACACAATGCTATTCTCCCACCTATTGTCCCCCCGCTCAAAAGGCCGGCCATGGGATGCGTCACGAGGCTAACCAATTGCATACAGGCCGCCTCAGGTCGCCACCGATCGATTAATTTCTTTTCCTGCCTTACTCTTTCTCTCTTCGCTCTGCTCTCACCCGCATCGCTTACGGGATACAACTCCTGCTACCCCTGCTCTCCCTGTCCAGCATTCTTACTACAGCCGTCCACGCTCTCGAGCAACGAGTTGCTATCCAAGGAAATAAGGCCGGGATCATCGTACGACAGCACTTTCGCCAATCGCGCCAGCCTAACCCACTGCGCCCTCAGCCTTCGGCCATATATCCTCCCGCCTGGATTGATTTGGATGCGGCGGCAACGACCATTTTCCACCCTAGGTCTCAGTCCCAGATTCCAGAAGGATCACGCGGACAATGAGTGCCAGCATTAAACCCGGTCCACCAACCAAACTTGGCCAAGGTGGCCTCCCCACCGCGCCCAGCAATCAAGCCATCCTGCTGGACAAGTTGAACCGACGGTCGACGCCTGACTCTGAAGCTCTGGCCAGCTCAGATGACGAGGGTGAAACACATCGCACAGAACCCCTCTTTCCAGTCCCCTCCAACCAGCCGCCCAGACCGGCAGTCAGACGTGCCTCGTGGCTGAACGACACCAGTCAAGCCAGCGTGCGCCCACGGAACGAATCGTTTGCAAGCGCCTCCATGTCGCCCACCACGCCGCACCCCATCACGCCGTCTACGGACGCCGGCGCTGTTGCTGCCGCCTGGAACGCACACCCCACCGCGCCCGCGAACGTGCTCAACCGCGCACACACCTCATCGGCTTCCTTTGCGTGGGGCACCGGCATCTGGAATACTGATATGAAGGATCCGCTGTCTAGGTTGTCCGAGGTGCTTCCCTCTCCCACGTCCGTCATGCCGCCCGGATCTGGTGGCAGCTCTTCTTTCTTCAGTTCGGACACCATGCCCACGCAGACCTCTCCGGTGCCGAGAGGGCACGGTGTCGGGACCACGTCGCAAATCCCTTTTGCCATCCCCCTGCACCCGACTCCGAAGACATACCGATCACAGTCGTACTCGGTCGGCCAGCTCGATGCCGAGACCGCCATGGCGGCCGCAGCCGCCCAGCCTTTGGCCATCCCACCCGCCTCCTTGGCTAACTCTCGGGTACGACCGATGACACATGCGGGCCTTCACCACCGACCGTCGCGGCCTAGCATGCTCAGTGAGATGTCGAGCGAGGGAGGAATGCTCGGCAAGGTCAAGGAGGTCGATGACGATGACGACGAAAGCACAAACGACTCTTCACAAGGCAGCCAGCAGCTGTCGGCCGAGGCTAAGACGATCGAGATGCTGGCTCGCGAGAATGCCATCCTGCGCCAGCAAGCGAACCAGCAGTACCACAACGCTCGCATCCGGCCCCGCGCGTCTACTGCTGCTGCCTATGGCATCGGGAATGGATACGGTTTCCAGGAGCCGGTACCAGAAGAATCCGACTATGCTGTCGACGAGCTGGACGAAGCCTTGGACGGTGAGATTGCTGCCGCTACCAAGAGGGCGGCCATGCGGAGGATGAGCGAGTACGGCGCCACTGGGCCATTCCGGTCGCCTTTTGCCCTCGAAAACCGGAAGCTGGAGAACGTGAAAAAGGCGTTTTGGCAAAGCTCTCCTGGCTTCCCTGACAACTCCCCCAGCCGCCGGCACTCTTTTGCCGATATTCCGACGAGACAGGCATCCATCAGCTCCATCAGCGAGGTCGTCCTCGCCCACGAGGCGAGCGCGCAGGAGGCGCAGAACGTCGGCCCCGACTTCGGCTCGTCCTTTACTGACGCCCATCTGTTCCCTTCAAATCAGTCAGCCGCCCAGTCACTATATACGGGCGGACCAGGCGCCACGTTGATGGGTGCTCAGCAAGCCGCTCTCCAGCATCAGCAGCCTTCGCCACTGAGTGCCGCATATGGCGCGAGCTCCTATCCGTCTCCGTACGGCCTGCATGCGCCAGCATTCTCTGTCCGTCCGACGTCACCGCAGCGAGGCATGTACGCAATGACACAGCCAAATCGCTCGACACCGCTTCACATCGTCCTGTTCAAGTGTGCCCGGGCCGATGTGTTCTACATCCAGGAAGGCACGGGACTCACAGTCAAGCCTGGTGATCTTGTGATCGTGGAGGCGGATCGTGGCACAGACCTGGGAACAGTCGCAGTGGATAGTGTCGATTGGGTTGAAGCCCGGCGTATGAAGGAGCACTATGCCGAGGAGCAGTACAAGTGGCTCATGATGTACTCGCAGAATGCAGCTGCTGCGCAGGACGGTGTTGGTGCTGGTCTCATGGCCTCGGCAACGGGACTTCAGGGGAGTGCTGTTGGAGGTATGGGCCCTCCGGGCCAACACCACATGCAAGAGCCGAATGCCGGCGAGCTCAAGCCGAAGCTGATCAAACGCCTTGCTCAAAACCACGAGATCCACGCCTTGCGCGATAAGGAGGGTAACGAGGCCAAGGCGAAGCGTGTCTGCATGCAGAAAGTGAAGGAGCATGGCCTCAACATGGAGATCCTCGACGCGGAATTTCAGATGTGAGTCGTTCGACATATCCCCAACTGGACACAGTACAACGCAGCTTGCTAACCCTTACGCTTGATAGGGACTGGAAGAAGCTCACCTTTTACTACTTTGCCGATGCGTACATCAACTTCAACTCGCTTGTCACCGACCTGTTCAAGATCTACAAGACGCGAATTTGGATGTCTGCTATCAACCCGGCCTCCTTTGCGAGCCAGCCGCTCGGTCTGCAGGCCCCCAGTGGCATTGGACCGGGGGCTGTCGGCGTGAGACGGAGCTCGACGTCTAACCGCCAACAGGTACAACATGGGGAACACCAACAGCAGCTCCAAGCACAACAGCAGCAGCAGCAGCAGCAGCAGCAGCAATCGGTGTCTCCATATCCCACCTCCAACCTTGGTGGACGCGGATATCCTGGAACTATCAGCCCGCAGCCTCCTCTGACAGCGTCTGCAGCCAATGCCACCGTCGGTGTGATCGGAAGCTATCCATCCCCATTGCAGTATAACCCCTATGCTACCTTTGGGAGCATTCCACGTGTGCCCGTTATTGGCTACGGCCAGGGCGGCATACCGACCGGTGCAGACGGCTACTCGATCGCCTACGCTTCTGCAGCCGACTACCAGACGATGCGCGGTGGTCGTTTCCCTGCCAATCAAACCGAAGCTGCCCAGCATGGACAGGGTCTATCGCCAATTGGTGTTTCCGGAGACTGGGCCGGATCCTTTCAAGGCCTCTCTCTCAACAGCCGTTAAAAGAGAGCCGAACACGCCTATCTCGAACGAAGGCGCGACATCATCCCTGGCATCTGATATGATGCAGCACCGCTTCCCCTTTCCTACTGGTAAAAAAGTACTCTTTAGATGGCAATCCTATGTGTTGACGCTGGTCGTGGCGTTGGCTTGCATTTTTTCCGCTTGACATTTTCAAAAAGGTTTGAAGTTACTTTGATGAGATCCGGTGGTTCCATTTTCCTTGCTACATTTATGTCTCTGCCATTTCCGCCACCAATTATTCCTTATATCATGACACGGAGGAGATATGAAGTTTAAACTCTCAACTGAATTCCCCCAATAGATAAGAGACTGCCCTGTTTGCGTTGTTTCCTTGTTTCCTTGTTTCCTTAATCTCGGCGCGGACACCATGTACTCTGATATATACATACACGTTTCCCTTCTACTGCTTTTCGCCCCTGTTATGTGTGCCTGGTGGCTTAAGACTTCATATCTCTCCACATCTTTATATGTCTACATTTCTTCGTTATTTCCTTTGTTCGTTTGGGTATGTACGGCAGGAATTCACGTGTACGAATGTGATACAAAAAAGAAGAAGAAAAAGCCGGTTGTTACAACTCTCGCAACGTCGTGTATATGGCGGCTCATAACGTCGCCGTCTTCTTTTTCGTTGTCACTTCTTACACTCTTTCATGTCATAGTCGTCGTGTCCGATGGGTTCGACACGGTTGTTTATTTGGAATTGTCGACCGGTAGATCAGAAAAGAGGGAATAAGAAAACGGATGGTTACTAAAGGGTACCGAGTTGCGGGCTGAGACGCGAAAAATGAATTAGTGCTTTGATAGACAAAATTAACGACCTTTCTTCTTCAAACGATAAGACAGCAAATGTCTATGTAGTACGAGATACTGATGATCGCTACTTCCTCGTAGAACGGTGGTAGCCGTCGAACAGAATGCTCCAGCATCAGACCAACTCGCTCCTTCCCTTTCTGCGTGGCTCGACCTGAATATAAGCATTGGAGTAAGTTTGGAAATCTCGTGGATTTTGAACTTGTACCTCCCTGACCTCTAACTATCTTCAAAGTCCCCAAACTAAGTATCCAGAAGACCCTAGGTGTACCATTATGGCTCCCCGGAAGAACAAGGCGCGCGCCCGATGTGAGTGATTGGTGTTCGTACTTATCTAGAGAAACTATGTTAATTGTCTTCTCTCTCTTTCACATTATCCCTACGGCAGCCTCCAGTACTTCGCTTGGCGAATCTGGCCCAGAGGAGGAGATTAGGACAGCTGCAACCAGGCCACGGGCGACCGGCAAGAAAGCAGCACAAAGCAGTGATGGGTGTGTATACATGGCATGGCAGTTCTTGATCCCGCCTAATTTCAACCAGCTGATGAAATCAGCTGGGATGTCTGGCAGGATACCGTTCGGGAACAGGAGGCCGACCGGGTCAAGCAGTATATGAGCACGTTCCAGGAAAAGGTGGCATCGATGCGGAAGAAGGCAGTGCAGGATATGAGGCAGTCAGAAGAGAGCCGGTAAGTAAGAATTTGCGTCTGGGCGTCGCATTTCTGACGACGCAGGATGAAAGCGGACACGACATTTGTCGACAGAGTGAGGACTGCGTATGGAAACGGGCTTACGGAAACGGCCAGATCAGAAATGATGATGCCTAGCCGCCTCCCTCTGCGCGAGGCTAGTGAAGAGGTCCTTGGTCTGTTTCAGTCCATGCTGTCCCGCTTTGAACGGACAAACAATGAGCTTCGAGAACAGTGCAGCTGCTTGACAGGATTCAGCGCTAGCACCGGTAGCACCGGCCCAAGCCTTTCAGTCAAAGCAGCCTGGCAGAAGGATCACGAAGAGGCGCGCAAGCTACTGCAATATGGCCGGGCGTACGGTGATAATCTGGTGCACGAAATAATCGTTCCGCAGACTGACGGAAACGGTTCCGCGCCAATCGCACATGCGGACAGCATCGATCTGAACTGCACAGGGAGGTCGGCCATCGGGCTGTTCCCTCGCAGCCGGGCAACCCTGGTGGGTGGCCAAACATGGGGCGAGACGGCACGGACGCAAATGCAGGCATTGACGGGAATTGTTCGGACGCTTCCATACGAGGAGAAGGTTGAGATAGGAGGGTCCAAGGTAGTGTCGTTTGTGGATTGTTAAAAAATTATTGCTGTGTTCAGATACACAGGTCTATCTTAGGCGGCTCTTGGGGCACTTGAAGCTTGAGCCGATTTTTATTGTCCATGTTGCATGAAACCTCAGCCTTGTTCACAGCTCCACTTTAGATTATCCCAGAGCCAATCAGGTACTGCTAGCAGTAAAAAAAAGTTTATTCCGTTTATCGAGGCTTTCGCTTGCACTGCTTCCTCTTGTCGACCTTAGCTCCCCGCTGTACAGTTTGGACGCATACAGAGCCCGGAGTCATGGCGTCAACACAGCACGTACTGTTGTCGCCGGCTGAGCTGGCCTTTTTACACACGTCTTTGTCGCAGACACCTCCTATCCGACCGGA
Source organism: Grosmannia clavigera kw1407 (assembly GCF_000143105.1). Classification (NCBI taxonomy): domain Eukaryota; kingdom Fungi; phylum Ascomycota; class Sordariomycetes; order Ophiostomatales; family Ophiostomataceae; genus Leptographium; species Leptographium clavigerum. The sequence goes on along the minus strand of NW_014040560.1, from coordinate 798,110 downwards.
TGGCCGTTCGCCGACGCAATTCCGCCCTCTGCGCGCCGAGACGGGCATGCTGCCGGGCGCAAATGGAAGTGCGCGCGTGTGTTTTTCCGATGGAACGGAGGCGATAGTGGGTGTCAAGGCTGATGTGGAGAAGACGCGGCGGACAGGACGGGAAGACGATGACGACGGGGACGAGGATGTCGAGGGCGGCGAAAAAGGCGGCGAGGACAAGAAGGACGGGAACGGGGTATCGGCTTCGACATCGGCGTCATCGACATCGGGCGCGTCGTCCTGGGTTGAGGTGACAGTTGAAATCCCGGGACTGCGAGACGACGACAGCAACACCGTCTTTCTGGCGGCACTCTTGGCCGAGGCTCTGCTGGCCGACGGCAACCTGGCACAGGCGCTTCGTATCAACCGGCGCTTCCACTGGAAGCTGTACCTGGATGTGAGGGACCCGTGCAACTGCTTCTCCGTCTCCTTGTTCTTCTCCTGCTGACTGACCAGATCCTGCTGATCTCCCCCCCGCTCTCGTATCCGCTGCCGCTCCTGTCGCTGACCAGCCATCTGGCTCTGCTGGCGACGCGGCTTCCACGGTTGGTCTCCGAAGGCGATGAGGACCCGTTCTTCAACGACGACTGGGACGCGTCGACGTACCTGTACCCCCGCGCGACCGAAGCCGGAGCTGAAGCCGGAGCAGCAGCACAGCAGCCGTTCTCGCGGCCGCCCATCACGCTTCTCGTCATGACCGTCGGCGACAGCATCCTGTTCGATCCGACGTCCGAGGAGCTGGCCGTCGCGAACGCGGTCCTGGCCGTGTCCGTGGGCGCGTCTGAGCCTCCACGACCAGCAGAAACGACGACAGCGCCGTCTTCCTCTTCCTCGCTCCGGCTCCTCGCCATCCGCACCATCGACCCGCCGTCACGCCTGACCGCGCCCGGCACTCCCTACAACCCAGACACCAAGGTCAAGCAGCAGCAGCAGCAGCAGCAGGCTGCCGGCTCGTCCGCGCCACAGGAAAACAGCACGCCCTCGCGGCTGCCCGAGACTGAGGCCGTCTACGGGGTCTGGCGGGCGCCGCGAGGCGGAGCCCGCGTCGGCCTGCTGGCGGCCATGACGCAGCGGGTGCTGGAAAAGGGCGGCGTGGCCGAGGAGGTCTTTGCCGGGCTGGGCGCGGTAGAGGTGGTGTGATGCCGACCGCGGAGCGGAGCCTGTTCTGCTTGCTATTTTCTAGAGACATCATATCTTAGGCGTTCACAGTATACTAAAATTCACTTTACTAATTGTTTACTAGTACTACACGAGATAATGCCTCGAATAGTAATACCTTTATACATACACCTAAACAGGAAACAGATTTTAATACCCATGATAAATGTGCTGCTTATATTATTAATTCAGTTGCTAAAGATATTATAAGTAAGTATTTATCTTCGATAGCTATTAATAATAAAAGTAAGTAAATTTGTACAAAACCTTCCTTATAGCCTTACTGTTATACTTACTAGCCCAATGAATTATTAGCCAAGTATAACAGTTAATAACGTTAACAAGGTTGTAAAGGGATCAACTAGAGTGCTGGATGCTGGAGCGATTTGGTGATAATCGGGAGGGCTCGGCGGTACGGAGTACTTTCTCCCGCTAACGGGCAAGACTCGCCGATCACCCCGCCCTGGCCCCGCTGGACCTCGCGCGGCGCGCACATACTTTATTCCGCGAGCCCCCCTCGATTATCACCAAATCGCTCCACAATCTGCACTCCAGCTGATCCCTTCACATAGTCTACAAAATAAACTCATTACGGAGTAAGAAGGGTGGTAATTAGATAGGCTGGGTAGCACCAACTTTAGTAAGTGCACGTTCTGCGTTTTCCAATTAAAGTGGAGTGTGGCACGAATATTGTCCGTAAATGGAGACTATCACGTGTTTGTAGTCACGTAGAGACCCGCGAATCAAAAGGAGTCTTCCCCAGCTGCGTAGCGAATACGGAGTACCAAACGCGACCTCTATTAGTCTTTTCATCCTACGACGGTTACTCCGTACAGGCGAAAGAAACTACGGAGTAGGGTAGGTTCAAGTACTAACCAGGGTCCGACCAGGGGCTTATGGCAGGCCAGTAACTTTTTTAACAGTGCGCGGTACAAATTCGTACTCTAGTAACCTACCCTTTGTAACCTCTGTAGCCTTCTCAACAACGTTCTCAACAACGTCGCACTGCCATGGCGGACCGGGGACTTCAAGTAAGAGCGGACGCACCGCCGGCCTAAAGCGGGCATTAAGTCAGACCGGCGCTTCTCTACCGCCTAGGAAGCGACCCTGTCCCGCTTCTTCAACAAAACCAGCCAGCTGCCCTCTGCCAAACCGAGTACATCGGGGTGTTATCCTTCGTGATTATGGAAAGCCAATCTGTAAGGAAAGCTCCCGATCAGCTCTGCTTGCTGCGTTAGAATGCTGCATAGAGGGACACAAATCTTTGCACGGGGCAGGCTTTCTTCACAGAGACATCTCTATCAACTATCTTTTCAATCAACGAGGACCATGAAAACAACACCTCCTGGCCTTCTTTCTTGATTGATCTGGACCTCGCCGTTAAGATACAGCGAGGAGATGCCTCGGGTGCGATGAAAAAGACCGGCACGAGGGCTTTCATGGCTATCGGGGCGCTTCTAGACGAGCGACATTCTTTCATGCATGACCTGGAGTCGTTCTTCTGGGTCTTGTTCTGGATATGCATCCACTACAGCGGGCCGGGCAAAGACATCGGGCCGTCCGAATTTGAGAGTTGGAACTATGAAGACGATGGAAAGCTAGCCCGATCGAAGATTGGTACTATATGTGATGAAAGCATGTTGCTTGAGATTGCAGAGGAGAACTTCTCAATCTATTAACCCATGGGATCAATGGGTGGTAGTACGCTGTGGAGGGTGATATTTCCAAATGGTAAGAGGTGGAAGGAAGAGGACATGGGATTGTATTCTAGGATGACGGAGATTCTTCGTGAAGCAAGGAAGGCCCCGAAAGTATAGATAGACAAGTAGCCGACGGCGCCAATCCCTAATGTAAGCACTTTAGCGTACGGCTTTCATACTAGTATTTACCTTTTGTCGTTTAAGATCTCCGTATATTGCTGCACATGTCTGCGGCTAACAGTAACTTTTGTTTCTAGTGTCCATCTGAAGCTGCCCAGAAGTCTACAACCAGACCCATCATTAATAAACAATGTTCTCAGCAGCTAGTCATACAAGATTATGGTTCAAGTTGGTGGCAATCGGCAGAGGCTGCAACAGTGTCGAGACTAGGAGAAATAGGAATGAAAAGAATGCCAACTGGTAGATGCATGGTCGTGTACCTTTGATGTTTTTTATGTATTTATGTGTCCTCCCCAGCCGTTCTATGTCGTCACGCCAGAGAGATGAGATTGCAGATGTCCATGGTTGTCGTTTTACATGATGTGGGAGAGTCACGTGATATACGGTTTCCTCAAAAGATGCCCAGGAACCGCTTCCGCGTGCCGGCAGCATCTGTGCCGGCCTGCCCATCGAGAGGCAGGGCACCGTGAACGGGCGATGCATCGTCCACGGCCGACTGCGTCGCAGCAGCGGCAGCAGCGACGGCCTCGACCGGGCTGAGGGCGGGGGCTTCTTCATTGCGGGCCGGAGCCGTGGGCCCCTCCTTCTTGACGCCGCCGGTGAGCCAGCCGCTGTTGAAGCCGACGGTCTCCTCGAGGCCGTGGGCCTTGCGGTACATTGTGCGCTTGGAGACGTCGTCGACGCGGCGCTGTCGCTTCTCGGAGATCTCGGCGATGCGCTGGTCCTCGGTCAAGCGGAAGACCTCGACGGCGGTGCGGACGGCGAGGATGGGATGGCGCAGCGCCTGGGCGGCCGTCGGGAGCATGTCGACAAAGGGCGACGAGCGGCGGAAGTTCTCGAGGAACGTGTAGATGGCGAGGATGGTGAGGGCCGTCTATGATTAGTCAGCACACACAAATTCGTGCAGTACGACGAACGGAGCACCCACCATCGTGATGCCCATGTGCAGCGCCCGGCTGTTCCAGAACCAGTGCGACCACGTGCCCGGAGGCGCCATGGTGCCGGGATACTGACGCAGCCGCTGAGCCTGGCGCTCGGCCGGCGAGAGCTCGCCGCCGTAGTGCAGCGACGGCGGCGCGCGAGCGGCGGCGCCTTTGCGCGGCAGCCGCGAGCCGTGCGAAGGCGGATTGAACTTGGCCGGCTTCTCAAGCACGGCAGAAGGAGAGGGAGGGGGAGGGGAAGGTGCAGTCGACGACGCAGACGGTGCAGACGGTGGTGTCCAGCGCGACGACCGGGCCGACGATGCATGTCGCCAGGCTGCGGCCACGATGCAGCCTGATGCTGGTGCTGTAGCAGAAGCTGCTGTTGTCGGTCGGCGTTGCAAAATGCCGGCGACAGCGAGGCCCTGCTGCTGCCACATGGGTCCTCGGCGGGGAAGGAGGAAGCGCGGGATCGACGAGGCCATGGCGACGGCCGCGGAAGCCGATGGCGATGCCGTCGACAAGGCCATCTGGTGGGTGTAAATGTTGCCTGGGAACGAGCTGTGTGGAGCGATGCTGAATAAGGCAAGGTCGGGAGAGCAGTGTGCGTGGCAGAGAGACAGAGAGGAGCGGGCTTTGTTCGGTGTCCGGAATCTGAAGCTTCCAGGATCTGGAAGTCGGTCAGTCGACAAATCAACAAATCAGGCTCAGTCCACTCTTGCTCAATGGGCGGTCAGCAAGAGAAGGACGTCTGGGGGAAGGGAAGCTTGTGGTGAAGGGGGTAAATTAAAAAAACGATGCAATGCGAAAAGAAGCCGCTGAAAATGGACAGGTGGTTCGATTCGTCAATGCCGATTCCCCGGCACAGCGGCACGCTTTCCCAGGGCACAACCGATACGAAAAGAAAAAGAAAAAAAAAGCGAAAAAAAACGAGCACTATTTTCCTGTCGTACGCATGCATTAGTCGCCCCGGCGTCTTCCGATTGTGGGTTATTTTGCGGCCCTGGTCTGCGCTGCGGTAGGCGTTCCGAACACTGCTGGCTAATCAAGACAAATGAGCGACCGCTGATTGGCTCTGGCGCGGCTGTTGGCAGTCCCTGTGGCAATGTACGGGCGCCACATGCCATTGGTTTCCTCTGCGCTCTTGGGGGGTTTGGCCTGCTTTGGCCTGCAGTCGCTGCCAATCCGTCAGCCCGGATTTTATCGCTCTTGCCGTTCGTCCTCTATAATAATTTCTCCGTGTCTTTTTCTCTCCTTCCTTTTCCCTCCTTCCTCCACCTCTATACTATCCCTATTCACGGTCTGCCCGAACTCTCACCACTTCCTCACCCACCGTTTTACTACCCCTCCTTACCTCTCAGCCAAAATGCCTGCCGGACCCGGTAAGTTGCTTTGCTTGTTCACTAGCGAGGCTGCTGCTGCTGTTTGCTGCCGAACGAGAGCGAAAAAATTATCGCCATACCACATGCGCCTGCGTCCACCCCCAAAAGGCCATTCGTGCCATTGACTGCCGCCTTTGTACCCCAGACCTGCTCCCGCCTCATAGAAGGCATTGGCGTCGTATATTGAAGCTACGCAGGCTCTCTTTCGCGCGCAGTCGTGTCTGGAGGTCGGGGAGCTGCCGAGTGGCTGTTTATAGCTCGACACAGCTGCTTCGTGCGGCATTTTCACCCGACTCTCGCAGCAGCAGCTCATGCGCCGTTGATGCCACTCGTCGATCTCGCAGCTGACCCATTGCCATAGGTGACGCCAAGAAGGGTGCGAACCTCTTCAAGACCCGGTGCGCCCAGTGCCACACCGTCGACAAGGACGGTGGCAACAAGGTTGGCCCGGCGTTGCACGGCCTCTTCGGCCGCAAGACCGGCTCCGTCGCCGGTTACGCCTACACCGATGCCAACAAGCAGAAGGGCATCACCTGGACCGACGAGACTCTGGTAGGCTTCCACGCCCACAGCCACCAGCCTTGGGCTGTGCTCTGGCTGCACTTCAATACTGACAAGCTCCTCTTCTAGTTCACCTACCTCGAGAACCCCAAGAAGTACATCCCCGGCACCAAGATGGCCTTTGGTGGCTTGAAGAAGGACAAGGACCGGAATGACCTGATCACGTACGTCATAGCCTGTACCGCAGCCTGCCAGCCTCTTTTGCCTTTACCGCTTCCAGCTAACACCTTTCCCAGCTTCCTCAAGGAGTCCACCGCCTAAGCGGCGCGCTCACAAACGCCGGCGGGCGTCAGTCACGCGGAGGAGCTGTAGTGCTGCGCAGCATGGGAACATCCGGCGTCCGGAAACCGATGGATTAGTGGATTGAGGGCCCGCGACGCATAGCGATGAGCGCCCTAGCGATGCAGCGGCTCGGCGTTGTAACAACATATTACTACACAACACGATAGAATCGGGATTTCAGAATAAGTCCGAGAACGAAAAAAAAAATACTACGGAAAACCCACACATCTCGCCTTTGTTTCCAACCAGCTGCATCTTAGACGACGGGTTGGAAAATGAGAAAACCGACCACGTCATGCTTTTCTGCTTCTCTAGCAAATTTTCCGTAATTTGTTGTCTACACATCTGGCTCTATCTCATTTTCGGTTAGACTTGGAGATACTTCCTGACCTTCTAATCTACCACAATACACATAGTCTCTCCTCTAATTTCTGCTGTCCAATGTTTGGTACGTAGGACTTCTGTGATTATGCACCTGCATGGTCATACATCTGGTCGAGGTACTCCGTACCCTTGCGGGAAGGCTTTGTGCTTTCCTGTCGCGTGCAGCATCATGTGACTTAGGTTATGTGACGTGGCAGTGAGATGTCACGTGATTCTATTTAGTAATATGGCCCGCCAAGCCGTCCGTCTTGATCTGTATATCCACACTGCGCCAGATAAGATAAACTTTTTTTTTACTTCAACACCGCATCTCTACATGACAAAATGGCGCCGATGGGTGGCCGACTGGCCTTCCGGCCCGACGAGAGGCGGAAGGTGGCGGAAGTGATCGGAGATATGGATGCAGAGCATCGCTCCGGGAGAGAAGAATCGCGACCGACAATATACTCTGTAGTCGCAAGGCTTCACGCAATCCGCAACCACCCGATTGCTCGTCGCAAGCGGTCATACCTGGAGCCTCTTGTTGAGATGATACTGGACGAGCGGGTGAAGGAGAGACTTTCCAATGCCGAAAATATTGATCCCAATTCAGCATCTGGCGAACCAGCGGTCTCTGCGACCGAGGCGGTCTCGACATCCGCAGAACAAGATACTGCTGACACATCTGCGATCGCTATGGACCTGTCCACCACAGCAGCAGATACAGAGGCAGCCAGATCTGAAGCGTCACCAGGACGTGTGAGAAAACAGACGCGCCCAAAGGATGGGAGGCGCTTACGAAAACGCAAGAGGGCACGATCAGAAAGCGACAGCGGGAGCGATCACGAGCATAGGGAAAGGAGAGATGGCGGGGACAGTGGGGGGAAAGCGGTGGTTCCGACGGTGATACCGGCCAACGGGCCGAAGATCAGCGACATTTCGGGGATGAACGATGTGATTCAGAAGCTGATCAACTTCGTGTGCGTTCCACTGCAGCCGGGGTTCTACTCGAACCAGTCGGTGCTCCTGTACGGGCCGTCAGGGTGCGGTAAGACGCTCGTGGCGAACGCGATAGCAGCCGAGACGAAGGCACAGTTCTTCGCGGTATCGGGGCCGGAGATCATTGGCGGGGTCAGCGGCGAGTCGGAGGGCAACATCCGCAACATCTTTGAGGCGGCAATTAGGATGGCGCCCAGCCTGATTTTCCTGGACGACATCGAGGCGATTGCGGGCAAGCAGGAGCAGACGGCCAAGGGGGCGATGGAGAACCGGATAGCGCTGACGCTGAAGAAGTGCATGGACCGGCTGCAGTGGGAGACGGAAGCAGGCAAGAATGTGGTGGTGCTAGCGGCGACCAGCGATGCGAACAACCTGAACCCGTTGGTGCGGCAGCGGTTCGACATTGAGGTGGCGGTGAGCGTGCCGAGCCAAGACGCGCGCGAGCAGATCCTGCAGAAGATGACGCAAGACATGGCGCTGGCGGACGACGTGGACCTGAAGGAGATTGCGCGGATGACGCCGGGATTTGTGGGCAGCGATCTGAAGAACGTGGCCAAGACGGCCAGCCAGCTGGAGATGGAGCGGGTGTTTAACGACAAGATAGCACGGCTGCAGACCGTGGACGGGGCTGCGACAGACGACGGTCTGTTCTGGGGCAGTGCCGAACATGTGCGTCTGATGCACGCGGTCGTGGCGGCCGAGCAGCCAGCAGGCGAGACGAAGGTGGCAGAGCCTCGAATCCCAGCGCGGAGCTTTCGGCAGGCGACGCAGCAGGTGGTACCAGCGGCCAAGCGAGAGGGATTCAGCACGATCCCGAACACGACATGGGAGCAGGTGGGAGCGATGGAGGCGGTGCGCGAGCAGCTGGAGATCTCGATCATCTGGCCGATCCGCTATCCAGACCGCTATGCGGCCGTGGGCCTGGAGGCGGTGGGTGGGATTCTGCTCTGGGGGCCGCCAGGCTGCGGCAAGACGCTGGTGGCCAAGGCGGTGGCGAACGAGAGCAAGGCGAACTTCATCTCGATCCGCGGGCCGGAGCTGCTGAACAAGTATGTGGGCGAGTCGGAGCGGGCGCTGCGCGAGCTGTTTGAGCGGGCCCGGGCGATGACGCCGTGTGTCATCTTCTTTGACGAGATGGACGCGCTGGCAGCAAAGCGTGACGACGGCCGATCGGATGGAAGTGCGCGCATCGTCAACACGCTGCTGACCGAGCTGGATGGTCTCGTCGACCGGAGCGGCATCTACGTGATCGGCGCGACCAACCGGCCCGACATCATCGACCCGGCCATCAAGCGACCCGGCCGTCTGGGCGAGAGCATCTTTGTCGGCCCTCCCACGTCCGATGACCGCGTGTCTATTCTGCAGACGCTCTGTCGCAACGCTGCCCTGCCACCACCGCCTGCCGACACACCCATGGCCGGCTCCGACGAGGTCGAGGCTGCGCGCGCCAGGGCCGCGGCCGACAATCAAAGACTGCTCGCCGCTGTCGCCCGCGATCGTCGCTGCAATGGTTTCTCGGGCGCCGACCTCGACCTGCTCCGGCGCAACGCCGCCACCAACTGCCTCAAGCGCACCATTGTCAGCGGCGAGGAGACGCACGTGTCCCAGGACGACTGGGAGGCCGCGCTGGCCAAGGTCAAGCCTAGCATCAGCGCGGCCGAGCTGGAACGCTACAAGAAGATGCGCTGACGCGCGGTGTAGGATTAGGACACAAGGATGGACAACGTGCAACATGTGGGAACACGTGGGTGCTGCACACAAAGCACGAGGACTTGGGGCGAGCCTCAGGCGTTCGCTGGGAGGTCAGACTGTGGAAGAAGGCAGTCTGACGGTAGCGCATTCTCTAAATTATAGATATGAATCAAGCGGAGCCGAATCTGCTTACTGGCTGACGGTTTACTCTGTAACTTGCACGGAGTTAAGGTAGGCAAAAGCGACATATTGTAGACCACACGTGACTTGACTGCTCTATATTCCCTAATATATGCACGACTAAATGGTCGATATCACCACCCTGCATGGTCCTCCAACGCATCAATATGCTTCTTCCAGAACTCAAAGGCCGAGAAAAAGATGGCATTCACCAAGCAAGACCGAGTCATCGATACGCCAAGCCCACGGTACATGTTTTTCCGGAAGAAGCTCACTTTGGCCGGCTCGATGTGTTCGCCTTTCGCGTGCATTAGGGCGTTGCGCTGGTAGATGCTCTTGGCCGAATCGATCGGATCTGTCAGACAGGTCAGCGTGGGAGCAGCGCCGCGTTTGTCCCAGGCAACCAGACTCACAGATCAAAGCCCACGACACGACCCCGCAGAGGCCGCCGGCCACGAAGACGGACACCGGGTTCGAAGGTGAGGCATCGCCCACAACGGTCGTCATCAGCTGCTTGCTGCTCTCGTACGTCATAAAGTACAGTCCGGTCCCCAGCGTGTCCCTCACTGTTGGTTTGTGTTAGCGATCACGCACCCCACCAGGGCGGGGAGCAGACGAACAGAGGTGTAGCCGGAAGCCGGTATACAGGCCGCTCAAGCCGCGGTGGCGCACAATGTTGGCCATGGTCTTCAGCGTGCCCTTGTTCTGGTAGCTCGAGGCCACCGCGTAGGACTTGGGGTCGGGGCACTGCGCCTTTTCCGACATCAGGACCGAGATCTGCGCGCTGAGCTTCGTCAGCTCAAAGGGGCCTGTTCGTCACGGCTTGTCAGCGACCGAGCAAGCTGTTGCCACGAGGACCGACACGACCTACAGGCAATGGCCGTGATGCAGGAGCCGGCCGTCGCTCCCGCCGCCCCAAAGCAGGCCACGGTCCACAGGCTGGGATAGGAGCCGGCCTGGCTGACGTGGCCGTGGACGTCGTAGCCGACATTCCGCCGGATCCAGTCGCCATACACATACTTGGCGCGCTGGTAGATGGAAAAGGAGATGGTCCGCACGATCGTGACGCTGGCCATGGGCGCGGTCACGCCTGCGATGCTCGCCACGCCTGTCAGCCTCGCCGCGACAGAGAAGAGGGAAAAGGGGCAGCCCACCGCGAAAGAAGCCGCCGACGCCCTCGGTGCGGTACGTGCGCCGGACGCAGTCGACGAAGCCGCCGTAGCCGTACGTCTGCATGCGCGTCTTGACGCTGTCGAGCGGAAAGGCGCAGGCCGTGCTCAGGACGCTGGACATGCTGGCGCTGACCTCGGTGCGGTATCGCTTCACCCATCGCCTCGGATGGGCGTGCGACCGGGCCACGACCGCGGCACCGTCTCGACCAGAATCAGTCTCGGCCGGCATGCTCCGTGATCGAGAGGCCGGAGCCCGTGGCGAGTTCCTCTGGACCCTTGCGGTTGTAGTTGGTTCGGTGCAGTCGCGCAGCAGTCAGCGGCCTGGAGACGGTCCATCAAGTCCGGCTCAGCTCGGCTCGGCAACGCGTCGGCAGCTCAAGGTGCGCGCGTGCAGGCTCAGAGCGGTGGCGGGGAGGCGTGTGCGCGTCGGCAAGTGCTGCTGTCGCCGCCGGAACTGCATTCACGTCGGTCTGTCTGTCGGCTGTCTGGCAGAAGAAGCGAGCAAAATGACTGGTTTTGGTGGGGGCGAAAGTGGGTCCTATCTGCACAAACGAGAGACAGGGCCAGCTGCTCAGCGCTGTTTGGATCCAAGCTGTATCATTAGCCGACACAATCGCCGTGTCGCAGCAGAGCGAAAGAACGGCTCCTCCTCTGGGAGGCCGGGCAGATCAATCAGCTGTCTCGTTTGCTGACTGCTCACAAGGTCTCCTACATACACCGGGTAGAGAGATAAATACATCATGGCAGCACGAGAGCTGGAAGGGTGGTATCTGCAGCTCGTTCTGCTAGCTTGTCGAGCCGCCTTTTCATTCCCCGCGTTTGCCAGCCAGCTTCCCTCTTCTGCCTGAGCTCATTCCCAAGCCGTGGTTCGTCTGCACGGCAGCCGACGTCATTTTGGCTGCCCCCAAACCCCTCAATCACACCACACCTGTGCATTGGGTTGCATTACATACAAACGTCGAATATTGTCCTCCACACGTGATCCAGCTTGACTAAGACATCTGTGTACAGAGTGTACGGAGTACAGGAGAAAGAGAAAGCCTATGCCCATGTCCGGTCGCACGTGGCATCTTTGTTGCCAGAGCCCCTTGTCCCACCCGTATACAGAGGCGTGCGGCATGTGGCTGGCGTCCCAATGTCTCTGCTCGCCAAGACTGCGTGTCGCCTTTGGGCATTCTTCCACGGCTGATCTCTCTCGTGTTCTCACCGAAGGCACATCCTCATCGTTGCGTTGAGCTGCTTCACCGTCTGGTCGTAGTGGTCGTAGGCCGTCCGGTCGATCTCGTCACTGGTCGTGTCCAAGTCAGCATGCAGCAGAAGACAAGAAGACAAAGAAACACCACTCACACTGGCTTTTCCTTCTTCGATGCCACCACGTTGCTCCACGACGGCCGCTGCTGCGCCGCCCGCCGGTCCCGCCAGTAGGCCGTCGTCACGAGGTTGCGCACGATCCGGTGCTCCAGCTCGCGCGACTCGGCCGCCGCGTTGAGAAAGTAGACCGTGTTGCGGATGGCACGGGCATCAAACGCCCCCGGACCGGCCTTGCTGTCGCGGAAGGCCGCCCGCAGCTGGTTGCGCACCACGTACCGCGCCGGCTTCGAGTACTGCACGGCGCGCAGACCGCTGCGGTAGAGGCTGCGGTAAGCCTGCACCAGCTCGGCGCTCGACATGGCTGGATGGAGACGGGGGACAGTCGGCGCGGTCGGGCTGATGTTCGGTGGTCCAAGATATCGCGGCTTGCTTTGCGCGGCTTTGCTTTCCCGAAAATACTTGCTAGGCCTGTCGGCCAATCAGAGAGCCCCCCACACTTCGGCAACGATCGGCTTTACTGCAGGCTGGCTATCAGGCTGGAGCCCAGCAGCCATACGAGCACATGCTCAGTACTCCGTATGCAGTCTTATAGAAGCCTGGGAGGGTGCTAACGAGTGTATTGGAATAAAAAATGACAGTTATTTATCGGGACGTTTTATCCAGCTGCCCCTAAAACCATCGACATACTTGAACTTTTCAACCAAATGAGTCACGAGTACAGCTGTACAGAATACAACTATTGATCCTGTTAGAGAGCAAAGCGTCCTTGAATAGGATTCCAAACCCCTATTGTCCCATTCAGACGACGCCGCGTAGGGCAAATGACATAGTGCTCTATCCTCAACTCACACCATCTCCTGCAATACCATCCCGTCTATACTCACATGCAACACGCAAACACAACCCTGAGAAAGACAACAGATCCAACTTCAGGTTCAAATATAGTAAGATAAAAAGAAAGGGCACAAAAATGAGTCTATAAGGCGATCCGCACAGCGCACATGCTGCGTCCAGCTGCCGCTCATTCTTCTCGCTGCCCAAGTGGCGCGTACTTGCCGGTTTCTCTCTCCAAAGAGCTTCCCCGCGAGCCACCAAAGCGAGGAATCCAGCGGGAGATGCCTCTATTATGAGCACCGTTATCCTGCCCCCCCGTGCTAGATGACTCTCCGCGCACAATGGATGGCGGGTCAATGTTCAGGCCTGGTATTGCGCTCGAAGGCCCAAACTGACTGTGGCCACGGATGTCGAGTCCAGGCACGGGCGAGCCGGGGGCCAAAAAGGGGCATTAGCCTCAGCGCCACCAACACGGGGTGTCCCAAACGCTTGGGGAGTTCCGATGGCCGTGCTGGCGTCACCAAAGAGAGAGCCCATCTCCTCCAGCCGGACGCCACAGGTTTCGGGGTACAAGAAGTACACTAGAGGGGGCATTGTCAGAAAACGCTCTCGTCTGAAGAGGAGAGAAATGACACTTACCGACGACAAAGCTCGTGACACAGAAGAAGGCGTGGACAAGATACAGGCGCCACTTGATCCACTCCTGCAGAATGGGCGTCATTTCACCGACAAGCCAGTTGAAGGCCCAGTTGGTGGCCGTGGACAAGCTGGCGCCCTTGGAGCGGATGCTCAGCGGAAGGATCTCCGGGGGGTACAGCCAGGGAATGGGACCCCAGGAGTAGCCAAAGGCGGCATTGTAGATCATGACGGAGATGACGACAAGTGTAGGCGTGGCGCTGATGTCGAGGAAGATGAAGTACGAGATGGCCGAGAGCGAGATGGCCATGGCGACGGCGCCGCTGAGGAGAATGAAACGGCGGCCCCAGAGGTCAACAATGTACCAGGGCGGGATGGTGGAGAGGAAGTAGGTGATGCCGTTGATGCCGGTCATCAGGATGGCCTGGTGGCCGTGCCAGCCGGCTGACTCAAAGACGTAGGGGGCGTAGTACGAGATGACGTTGATGCCGTTGAGCTGAGCCAAGGCCTGGGCCGACATGGCGATCAGAACGCGCTTCTTGTAGCGGCGGAACATGTCGCTGTAGGTCCGCTCGCCCTCTTGGCGCTGCAACAGCACGTCCATCTTGATCTCGCGGAACTCCTCGCGCGCCTTGGCGTTGTGGATGTCGCCGCCGCCGTACAGGTTGGCGATCACGACGATGCCTTCCTCGTCGTGGTCGTTGTCGAGCAGCCACCGGGGCGACTCGACGATGATCAGGCTGCCCAGCCCGAGGAGCAAGCCCATGACGCACTGCATGAACAGTGGCGCGCGCCACGACATGTCGCTGTTGATGTAACCGCAGAAGTAGTCCACCCACACGGAGCTGGTGTAGCCAATGATGTTGCCCGAGAACTCGATGCACGCCAGCTTGCCACGGTTGTGCGGCGGCGAGATCTCCGACTGGTACACGGGCACGATGGTCGACAGCATCCCCACGCCCAAGCCGGCAATGATGCGCCCGAGCAGCATCATGGGCATGCCCGTGGCAAACGTCTGAAGCCCACCGCCCGTGAAGAAAATCGCCGAGCCGTACATGATCGTCTTCCGCCGGCCGATGATATCGCCGACACGGCCGACGACGAGGGACGAGATGAAGGCGCCCACCTCGAGGATGGCAACCATGGTGCCCACCTGGGCCTTGGAGGGGTGACCAAAATAATCGATAAAGTATGGGCCACTGTCCCGTCAGTACAAACTCTTCTTGTGATGGATGGGCCTGAGGGATAGTAGGTTCATACGTGATGATGCCCGACATGACACCCTGGTCATATCCGAACAAGAAGACGCCCAAGGAGACGAATATGCTGGTGAAATAGCTGGGCACAAGGTGGGTTGGATTAGCAGACCGTCCTGGCTGGCCAAGGATAGCAGACGTTCTCACATCAAGGGCTTGCCGGTGAGGCCATGGATGGATGAGGAGCCGCCCGTCATGATGGAGGCAAGCAGGCGTTCCGCCGCAGAGACGTGCCGGAAGGCCGAGTCGGGGATCTGGATGGCCTCTTTATCAACGTCTTCAGCGTGATGGTGGCCGGAGCGGTGATGCAGATGACGGTGCGGGGAGCCTTCTCGAGACGAGCTCTCGTCGTAGTGAACCTGCCTCGGCTTTTTCTTGCGACTAGAGGGGGCGGCTGTGGCCGTGGAGGTATGTCGACGGTCGTGGATGTCTGGAGGGTTGTCGGCGTCGTCAGCCAGCTGCTCGGCAAGGTCGCCCGTGTCGAGCCAGGATTCGGAATCGGAATCGGAATCGGATCGGGAACCCAACGAGGATAAGGAGTCGGCTCGGCGGCGGCGCTGATGGCGGCCGGGCGGTGCGGCGAGAAGAAACGGTTTGTCCTGACGGTCGGCAGAGCTCGACGCCTGTGCAGAAGACGACGGGAGGTCACGAAGTGGGATATTGGACGGGAGACGACCCGGGTTGGTAAAGGAGGAAATCTTGACGAGATGGGGGCTGTAAGGCGGCAGCACCCGTCCGCGACTGGGGAAGAGAGAAGGAGAAGGGGGAAGGGGGAAGAAAGGGCGGGGAGAACGAAGAAGAGGAAGATGGCTTCAAGATAAGAAAAGGGCGGGATGAGCCGGTCGCTGACTCGAAATGTGTTGGCCTCGTCCTCTGGTTCGGCTGTCTTTTTGGGTGGGGAATAGTGCCGGCAGTCGGAGCTGTTGTCTCTGCAGTGTGTCAATTGACAAATAAATAATTATACAAAAATAATACAATATAAAGGGAGGCACGCGCTATTCCGGTCGATGTGCCCGATGCAATGGTGATGGCGATCAGATATGCAGAGGTAGGTCGGCTGACGATGGCAGGAGGCCGAGGAAGCTCGGCAGAGACAAGTCGGGACAGTCGGGAGGGTGAAGAAAGGCCAAAGAAAAGTTGGGATCGAAAACAAGGTACGGCGTAATGGAGGAGAGGGAAGGAGAAAGAGACAAACAATTGGCGGGAGACAGCTGCTACAGTACGCTGTACACGGTGCACAGGCATGCAGCTGGCCATCGCAGCGACAAACGCGTATACAGTGCCGACAGCCGACGGATACGGCACGTGAAAAGGGGCAGCGCACTGTGTCCCTGGCTCCGCGTTATCTGCTTCCGAGCTGACAGCATCCCTTTACCTGTTTCCCCCCCTGTTGGCTGCTCGTCTCGGCATGGCTTCCCGCCAGCTGACCAGGGCTCGCATATGGCGGATTGGGCCTACAAGCAAGCTGTCCGGAGTATGCCCGCATAAGCAGCAGCCCGAGAGCTTATTTCGTGTCGGAAGGCCGATTGTGTACCGCCGTGCTGCTGGCCTTGCGATGACGTAGTCTCAGGTTTAGCCTTTTTGGGGGTGGGGTGGGTTGCACCTGCAGCAAAGCGTGCGTGGCTCACGAGACCTCTTCGTACATAGTAGGATTATGGAGCATGCAGAATGGGGTGGGTTGCTGCGGAGAAATCCCATGGCACATTCTGCTTGCTCGGCACGGCTGAGCACGCCTGTGATGGGACATACGGAAATTCTGACAGGCGCCGCTCCCGGCGCCGCATCTGACGTGAAATACGAGCGTGCCTACTCCGTGATAGTATCTGCAGCTTTGTGGGCTTGGCTGCCAACTTTTTCGGTGCTGGAGAGCCGGTCATATAAGGCAATATCAACGCCAAGCACACGTCAGATATTCTACCGAGTTAGGTACATGAGAAACCACCGAATTGGATCACCTTTGATGACAGCTGGTTGAGCCTGATGTTCTGTGTGGCTCTAGCAAATGGACAGCAAAATCTATAAAAAGCCACCCTTCTCGTCGTACGCGTCACACGGCCTACCTTGCACAGCCACGGTTGGGCCTTCACGCTATGGATGGAGGACGACGATAGGAGGCGCAGGCGATGAGCATGCAAACGGTGCCGCTTTGGGGTCAAACGCGATTGTTATTGAGCAGATACGAGCATGTTGCGATACCTTTCCTTATGTGGCCCAGGATCCCACGCGAGGAGGCGGAATTGTCTTACTCGAATGTCGCTTGCCAATGCACCATAACTTCCGAATAATTACGGAGTAGATAAGATACATCCCTCGCTGCACGGTAGTCTTGTTTTGGGCTTTCATTTCCAATGTCCTCTGTTCTGGCTTCGCACCAACCAAAGGGCCATGCAGAAGACTTGCCTACATGTGCAATCTCTCGTTGCCCAATCACGGCGCCCGATGTCGAGGAAGTGATACACTCTAATTTTGGGATGTGCTGTAAAAGCGGTTGCGCCTTCAGGCCGCTATAGCAACCAAAGTCATTGTCCGGACTAATGTCAGGCACTTCCAACAAGGACAAGAAAGAGTCCCGTCATATGCTTAATCGCACACAAAGGCAATCCGTAAATTGCAGCGGCGCCTGCGATATACGAATATGGCTCTGTGCTCGTATGTTTCTTGGCGGCCGATTGGCGCCTTTATGGGTCCAGCCGTCTGAAGGCCTATTGTGAGCTGCGGTATCCATCCAAATATGGAGCAGCCACAGGTCGGCTACATGAGTGATCGTATTTCCGTACGTCGTATCTTACTATGTATCTTAGTAAGATACAAGCTCAGATACGAATTCGTTTCTGCCAGCAAGCATTGCTGATATACTTTCACTCCGTACCAATCGCGATCGTGGCGGCACCGCAAAGCAGTCGCCGTCGGTCGTGAGGGAGCACAGAGGGATCGATACATAGTACTATGTAGGAAATTGGGCGAGGGAGAGAGTGATTCATGTTTCGAATGCAGGTCGGCCCATGTGTGAGGGATTGGCGGCCAGGGTGGAAAGGCAGGTCGCCCGACACGATAACGGAAGGTGGAAAAAAGGGCAGTCGCAGCGATAAAAAACGGCAATGGCAGCTGCCAATCCAGGACATGTCCCAGGGCCAGTGCCAGTTCCAGCACGTCGTAGGCTCTGCAGGATACCGAGGCCGCTTACGGCTGGCGCGCATGAAGCGATAAAGTGGCTGGCACGACGGACGAGTGGCCCTAAACCACGCGACCAGCTCATCATGCATGAAATCAAAGCAGCCCAACCTCATGTCTTTCAGGCCTTTGTTCTTCCTAAGATACCACCCGCCTTCGAGTTGATGGTTTGCAGCCAACGCAGCCGGGCCCAGCCTAAGGATGTCGGCGGCCGTTGATCGCCAGATCATCTTCATCTGGATCTGGCCCAGCGCCTGTCTGTCTGCTTCCGCGCTCATTCCAGCCACAGCACTTTCGTATCCTCCCCCATACTGTCATGCAGCGGCCCATATCTCCGTTTCGAGCCACTGGTTGCTATGAGCGCTAGTGTCTCGAAGACGGAGCTCTTCCCCTGGCCGGTAGCCAATCTCAGGTTCTGCACCTTGCTTCCAGGGGCAGGTTGTGCTTCTTGCGCCAATGAGACGTCCCCGTTTCGCTGGGGCCGAAAACTAGTGGGCCTGATGGAGGTGTGGAGAGCAGACCTTGGATATTGCTGCGACT
This sequence comes from Grosmannia clavigera kw1407, assembly GCF_000143105.1. Lineage (NCBI taxonomy): Eukaryota > Fungi > Ascomycota > Sordariomycetes > Ophiostomatales > Ophiostomataceae > Leptographium > Leptographium clavigerum. Next base: position 779,743 of record NW_014040560.1, on the reverse strand, counting down.
TTGAAGAACGCTATTGCTACGCTGCTGTCGTGGTCTTGGATGGCTGGTTGAGCTGGAGATGGCCGGTCGCTGCCTCCGTTTCGCGCATTTTTCCTTCTTTTCCCTCGCCTTCTGCATGGGTCGGCCGACATCTTGCAGGCTCTTTCCCTCTGTTTCCTCTTTCGCTCTCACGTTCTGCTTCCTGACTAGCTGATCCTCCCGCCCCTCCCAAGCATTGACTCTTAAATTAGGTTTCCCCACTGCCTTCCCTACCTTTTCATCAGGCTGCTGCAAACTTTCCCTCTCTCCCCCGGTTCGGTCTCTTCTTTCATATCCCCCTTCGTCACCTTCAATCTCCAGGTGCTAGTCGAAAACAAGTCCGAAAAGGACGTTTCGCATTCATTCAAACGCGAATAATCGTGTTGTTTCAAGCCGCATCGACGACGGCGACCAGAGCGGTTCGCTCCGACAAGGCGATACAAAAATTGACGGGTTGGGAAAAGAGTGGACAATCATCTGTCACAGCAGAAATTATTACAGGCTCCGTTACTCAGGACGAAAACGCGAACCCACATCATCGCTTTCGGTCGACGAGCAAGCTCTTTTGCTGTTGCTCCTCGACTCCTCGCTACGCCCCAAAGCTCAGCTTTAACTGCGTCCTGGAGAACGCGTCAAACAAGGAAATACTGCCAGCTCATCACCGCGCCACTCGATTGCGTCCGTCCTGCAGAATCTCGTCTCTCCACCCGTAGTTTTGCACTTCGGCAGCCACAAAAAGAAAGGCTCGGACGCTTACCGTTCCACCATCCCCACCGACTTTTTTCAGGCGCCCACCTCGATCGTTGGGTATCGCATCGGCGATTAATATCCATCGTGATAACGCCTTGCAGAGGGGTGAGGAATCGAACTAAGGCTTCTGACGAAGGGAATCTGAGCCGTCCTCGCGCCGGCATATTTCATAGAGATGGGGTCAACGCAGTTCGGGAACTTCGACGTGAGCTCCACCGTGTGCCCACAATTGAGAAGTGCTGGCAGCTGACACGTTGGTTTGCAGAAATTCTGTCGCGATGCCACATTACCAGTTTGCAATGTAAGTACTTTTTGCCCAGTCCATTTCAGTGTTGGCTATGTTTTGCAGTCCCCGACAGTGGTCCTGTCGGAGAACTGCCTCGCCGGCACCACACAGGTGGACAAGCAGACTGACAGGTTGTGCCAGTTGTTGTCGCCACACAGAAACCAGACGGGCCCTTGGGGAGGCTGTGAGCTCAAGGGGATTCCATTGAGTGGCCACCGGATACTAGGGAACCTGGGTAGGCTTCCCTCCTGTCCTCGCTTTCACAGCGTCGCATCGGCCATAGTACTGACCTGAGACACCGCAGGCTCTGTCATTCTATGCGGTTTCGCCATCTTTGTGTCAGCATTTTTGATATACCGATCAGATCGCAAAAAGGCCGCGGTTGGACGGAGGTAGGTGACTCCGGGTGTTTCTGTCTCACAGAGTCAAGATGACGCGTGGCTAACATTGTGGAACAGGGAAATGCAGTTATTCCTCTTGGGCTATATGTTGGTCGAGTTGTGTGAAATCTTCAGCGTTGGCGAGTTTCCTCTGAACTCCAAAGTTCGCCTTGTAAGCAAGCACGCTCCACCAAGCCGAACAGCGCCCTGGCAGCACTGACATGGCGGCACCAGGCATTTTCGGGCATGCACCTTGGCTTCATCGTGGCGACAATGTGGATATTGATGATAAACGCGCTGGTTGGGTTCCAAATTCTCGATGACGGAACGCCCCTGTCTCTGGGGCTGATCATTGCATCGGCAGCGATCCTGTTCATTGGGACTGGCTACATTGCGCTCGACACAGGGTTCAGCTGGACGGGGCACTTCGATTCCTCGCTATCTGGGCACAACCGCAATATCGCGCTCTATGTTCTATACCAACTGGCGCCGTTGGTTTTTCTCGTTGCATACTACGTGCTGGAGGCATATCTGGTGCTAGCTGTGCTCGGCGAGGCACGACCGCTGATCTATCTGACGGCGGCGGCGGTCCTGTTTGCTCTCGGTCAGATATTCAACTACACGATCAGCTCACACATCTGCAACGGCACGTCGGGAAAGATCGACGGCGCGCTGTTTGAGACGCTGTTCACGTTCCTTGCCGTCGTGGTGTTATGGATATTCTGGTCCAGCATTACAGAGGATGACTGGCCAATTACTGCCTCCTATACCTAGGAGCAGTACGATGCGTGCAGGAGGTAGATGTGGTCTTTTTGGTTCAGCGTTTACGATTTTCCATTTTGTTTGGCTATATCTTTGGCTTTCGGATTTTTTTGATTTTTTTTTGGTAATGGGTTCCGATTTTTCTGCTTATCTTCTTACACTCACTCGGCATTCCGGAGCAATACCATGAACGGCGAAACAGGACGACGCGCCGAGGCGCAACAACAGGATCTGAATGAGGAGGATTGGAGGTGCGCACAGAGGACGCAACCTTATATGTCTAATATATACTTCGCGGACAGGCAGTAGTGTATCGACGAACGAGCAGAACACAGGGAGGAGATGAATGGGGCCACGGTTCGCCCATATGGTTCTTCAGCCATGTTGAGGAAGCATGGGTGCTGTTGATGGCGATTTCAGATTTACGATGACGCATTTGTGTTTTGTATGTCATGTTGGTACATGATTGTTAGCTATACCCCCTTTGGACGACTGTTCCCAACAAGTCGATCCGTACAGATAGAAATCAGACAGCTTTTCAGCACATTGAGCAGGTAGACAAAGAGTGGGACAGGATTGGCTGAGAGAGCGCGGGCGGCCAGCGAGGCTGCACTACCGCTTACTTAGTACAAGTACAGCGTATAGTGGGCTTTTATTGCGACCAGGCTATTCCCAATGGTGAGCTAACAGCAACAAAAAAAAGAGGACGAGTTTACGATTGCTCAGCACGACCAAGCTCGAGCGCATCCACGCTGTCGCGACACAGCGATTGTCCAGGTCGCCAAGCGAAGGAGGTATAGGGCAGCAGCGTCAGTTTGCGGGAGCGTCTACTCCGAATGAGCACAGGACGATTGCATCGAGCGCGTCCTTCCTCCCTTCAACAGCTCTAGGCAGCGGCAGCTGGAGGAGGGGCGACCATTGTAGTAGACTGTAGCGATGGCGGACTCAGACGGCGAGTACGTGGATAACGCGTCCGACGACGACTTTGCGGACCACCAGGTGACGCGGGAGCGAGGGGAAGATCGCCAGGGGCCGAATCACGGGCCAGGACAGAACCATGGGCAAGGACCGAGCCAACACCACGGACGACAGAGCAGCAGGAAGGGCGGGATGGGAGGAGGAGGGGGAGACGACAGGCGACAGAAGAGGCGGGAGCGGCGGGAGGGACAGCAGGCTGCATGGGAGACGGTGAAGCGATCGTGGGACACAGTAGGCGAGGCAGAAGACGGACAAGTGTTGGGGGTAGAGTTTCTGGCAGCAGCAGAGAAGCGGCGACGGGTGCTGCGGGACACGACGCCGCTGCAGCGGGGGATCATCCGACACGTGGTGCTAGTACTGGACATGAGCGCGGCGATGAGCTCGCGCGACTACCTGCCGTCATGCCAGCGGGTGGCGCTGGACTGTGCGGCCGACTTTGTCCGGGCCTTTTTCGAGCAGAACCCGATCTCGCAGCTGGCGGTGGTGGCGATGCGCGACGGCGTGGCGCTGCGGGTGAGCGACATGGGTGGCAGTCCGGCGGAGCACCTGGACCGGCTGGCCGACTGGGACGGTGTCGAGCCGCAGGGCCAGCCGAGCCTGCAGAACGCGCTCGAGATGTGTCGGGGGGCGCTCTTCCACACGCCGGCCCACGGCACGCGTGAGGTGCTGGTCGTCTTTGGCGCCTTGCTGTCGTCGGATCCGGCCGACATCCACGACACCATCGCCGCTCTGGTGGCCGATCGCATCCGCGTGTCCATCGTCGGTCTGGCTGCCAAGGTGGCCGTCTGTGCCGAGATCTGTGCCCGCACCAATCCGGGCGACGAGGCCGCCTATGCCGTGGCCCGTCACGACGTCCACTTCCACGAGCTCGTCCTGGCTGCCACCACGCCGCCGGCCACGCGGCCTGACGACGGTGATGCGGCTTCGACCGGCCCTGCCTCTCTTCTCATGATGGGCTTCCCCAGTCGCGCCATCGCCGACACCGTCGCCGGCGGCGGCGGCCTCAGCGTCTGCGCCTGCCACAGCCGCCCCGTCCGCGAGGGCTACGGCTGCACGCGCTGCGGCGCCAAGGTCTGCCGCCTGCCTGCCGAGTGTCCCGCCTGCGGCCTCACCCTGATCCTGTCCACCCATCTGGCTCGCTCTTACCACCACCTCTTCCCGCTGCGCAGCTGGGTCGAGGTCTCGTGGACTGCTGCCGCCGACGCCGTCCGCCGTCGCCGCGCCGTCGCCTGTCACGCATGCCTCACCCCCTTTCCCGCCGTCGACACTGCTGCTGCTGCTGCTGCTGCTGTTACTGCTGCTGCTGCTGCTACCCAGACGACTGGCTCCGGCGTCAGCGAGAGCGGCCGCTACGCCTGCGAGGTCTGCGGCCACCATTTCTGCATCGATTGCGACGTCTTTGCCCATGAGGTTATCCACAACTGCCCCGGCTGCCAGAGCGACACGCGTCCCAAGGCAGCTGCACCACCGCCCGCCAGGATCAAGCTCGTCCGCAAGCTGACCGCCTCCCACGGCGACATGGTCATCGACTGATGTGTGCTGGCTAGTCGCAGAGGCGCTCCTACACGCATATCACGCAGAGGCACGAAATGGTGGAATTGGCTCGGAATATTGTCTTTGTCTGTTCTGCTTCATCTATCACATCACAGTATCACGCTCCTGCTCTCTCACCATTGCATCCCAACATGTCCTTCCTGCCCCTTCCGACTTGTCTGTTTCGGAACAAAGAGGGAAGGCACGCCTGTGGCCTCGGACGCCGTACGACGTACTCTTCTGACCCCCACTCACCCACCCCCGTTTTTATTTTCGTCACCGGAACTATCTTCGGTCGTACGGCCGCATCTCATCACATCCTACAAGAACTTCCCGCTCAGATCGCTTTCCGCGCTACAGAAGACTGCTTCTGAGATAAGCCAGAATTCCAAATTCCCATCTCTGCTGCAATCCCGTTCTTAGCTCCCTCCATTATTACCACTCTCACATTGTTCGCCTCTTTGGCCGCACCGATTGCGCATATGGAGGCCTTTGTGTCATGCCCTTTCGGCTTCGGCGTCCTTTGGCAGCCATTCGGGTACGCTATGGTGGCGGTACATACGACGTATACGCGCACGGCGTAGGCGGAGTAGAGGACGTCTCGCTGCCGCTGCCGCCGCCACCGCCAACGGCCACACTCAGCTCTGTCAAAGCACCCCCTTTTTCGTTTCGGCGTGAGACAATAGGACAGGCACGTCAGAACAAGGCAGCCAGAAGCATCCTGACGCAAAAAAGTACCATGCGCACTACGGCGCCTTACGTAAGGCATGCTAGGAGCCCAGGAGCCGCCAATGTCCGTCAGCAGCGAAATAAAAATTCTGCTCGTCTTCCCAGGAGCCAGTGCTGCGGGAAGGTGATTGAACGCGTCTGGGTTTGATTTCACCACCCGGTCTCCCAGAGAGGCGGGTAGCCGCCTCGCTTAGGCCGTAATATGTAATATGACGTTGGAAAATAGGCTTCCGACAATGCTAAGGTCCCTCTGTCCGACTGTCGACATCAGCCGGGAATGAATTGAGAACCCTTTTGCCTAGTGGAGATGGTCATCCTTGCCAAACGTGAGATCAGACACCTGGATTGGTCAGGCCTTACGGCTCTTCCTTTTCGTCACACTTCCCTAATCACTGCCCTGCCCTTCTTCTGCCGACCGACAGGCCGGCCATTGGCTGCTCGACGGAATCCTTCTAATTATGCCCAATCCGTCCATCCTCTGGGCGACTGCTGGTTCCAACAACCCTTCTAGCTGCATATTTAGAGAGTCGGCCTGTCACAATCACAATCACACACCCCCGGCCTAGGCCAGTGCAGGCGCCAACTGCTTATTGGCCCAGCCGGAGCCTCTTGATGAAATATTGTTTTTGATGTCCATGCCACATCGAGCATGGCCATGTACAGCTAGGCGGATCTGCGCAGTACCAGCTCGAGCTACGAAAGGGGACGCGGAAGCTGCAGCGCGCTGCCTCAACAATAATTATAACAACAGAATGACAAAGGCGTGGGGGAGAAGAAGAAGGCGAGCGTCGAGTGGCAAAATGGGTCGAAACATGTTGGTTGGAAGCAATGACTCGACTCTTCTTGATGGCCTCACTGTGAGACTGACGTGGCTTGGTTTTCCACTTATCCTTCCCCTTCAACCGCTGATTTCCGCCTTGACCTTCTTTTCATCTTTCTCGCTGGTCCGTCGTTTGCCGAAAGATCGCCGACACACAGGAATGAGCGATAACGTGCCCGAGAGAGGGGGGGGGAGGACGCCCGAGAGGGTCCTCGCCTTCTCCGGCCGCGCTCTAGGGAAACCACGAGAACGCCATGTCTCAAGGTGGCCAGTTTTGCAGACAACCACGCGGGAAATACGAATTGTTTACGTTCCCTAGTGCCCTCCTTTGGGCAGCGTGTCAGGCAGTCGTCCAATTCTCTTCTTCGCACGCCCCCTTTCCCAACAAAACAAGTTGACGGCCCAATGCAACTTTCTGGTTGGCAGGTTCTAGACAAAAAAATAGAAAATTGGACGGCGCAACTGGGAAGGGAAAAGTCTTCATAGTGGCATTGTCCGAGTGAGAGCTGAAAAGAGGAGAGGGTGTGTAGATGTTAAGCGGAGCAATGAACATGTTTTTCGTCTTATTCCTTTTTCTCTAAAAAGAAAGATGGGTTCCTTTGGTGCGGGGAGCATCCCAAAATATCAAGACGAAATACGACGTCAGATGCAAGGTAGCTGAACAAAACTGCAGGCAAATGCCGACTGCTCCAGGAGAATAATATTAATATTTTATTGAATTGGATTGAGTAGAATTGGGAGCCTGCAAAAAGAAATAAAAACGATAAAAAGAAAGTGTATGCACCCCTGGTGGATTGGTGGATGTCTTAAATCCTACATCGTATTAGGCTTCAGGCCGGTCGGTGGGCTGCCGGGTTGGCCACCTGCCTCTGCGGCTGGCGGAGTATTCCGCAGGCTGGACGGCCGGCCTGTGAACGTATGTACTCAGACAGGAGGGCAAAGAGAGACATGGTCTCCTAGGTCGGCGACCTCATCTAATGCTACATGCCAGAAAGGCTGTAGATAGCAGGTGCAGACGGGCAAAAGGAAGCGTGACAAAAAAATCATAGTAAGGGGGAGTACCGCTCTGTCAGTGTGGACCTGTTGGTCGGTACGAGCTCTTATCTCACTTCGTATACAGCTCTCGGCCCCGGCTCACGCTCACATGCAAAGCAGAACGAGGCCGAGATGCAGGTTTGATCTGCCGCAGCAAGCTCCGGTTTCAGCCCGTTCCTCCCGCCCTCTGCTGCTTCTCGTATTGTCCAATCCGATCCGTCTGTCTGGCGCGGGCGGCCTGGAACAGGTGATGATGGCCTGTCCGGCGCGCGAACGAGTACCCGTGCTTGTCGTGGGCGCAGTATAAGACTCGCTGTACTCGTACAACTCCGTACATGCTATCTCTCTGACCACTTTGGCCCGAACCAACTCTTCTTGGCAAGCCGTCTGCCGTCCCGTCCGTCCCTAGCTCCTGCCGAAACTGTTTACGGAGCGTCTACAGGGAGGATCTCCCTAGCCTCACAACAACAACTAGAAGTAGAACAATGTGGCAAGACCGTGCGTCCTGTCCCTACATAGTACATAATATACATAATACTCTGTATACATAGCAGTATCGACCGCGCGGCTGTCTTGGCGTCGCCGTCCAGCCTGGGATCACCCCCGTCGGCTCGGAAAAAAAAAACTGTCTGCAACAGGCCTGTCTCATGTCTGGACACGCCCAGCACACATGCCATTTGCGACTTTACGCCGTAGAACAAAAAACACAACCCATGGATGGGCTCAACTGCATGAACGTGGCCGGCACGTCTCTCTCTCTCCCCGCCCGTGATTTGTAGAGCACTGCCTTCATTCCTCGAGGGGGCCGGCGCGTAAACCCCCCCTCCCCGTATTTCGCCGCCTTGCCATCGCCGAAAGGCAGATAGAAGAGGGTTCGTGCACGGTGTATCTTACGAGTTGGCCCCAATAATTGCAGGAACAGGATCACCCCTGTGGCAGATCGTGAATGCTGCACAAAATAACAGCAGAGGAGAAGACGCAAGTGGAGACCAGCTCTGGAGAGGGTCCGCGGAAGGGGGTGCTTTTCCCGTATCTCGCTTCCCAATGTATCGTACAGAGTAATTGTTGTCTTCCTCAGCTCTGCTCCGGAGCTCGCGAAGCTGGCTTCGCCAAGACCCAAGACAATTGCATTAATAATGCCGAAAACGATGCCACGCTTCCAACACGTTCCCATGAAAAGGAAAGAAAAAAACCAGAAACCCTCAAGTCTTCAACACTAAAACTAGGGGCAGTGGTAGTGTCCGAAAGGGTTCAGCTTGGTCCTTAGCCTCGGCGTCCGAGCTCACCAGTGCTCGGAACGCGAGACTGTACGACGTACGTCGTAGAGCCAGCTAGTCCAGTTCTTCCCATGTTCCGGCCCCGTCGATCTCGCTTCGTGGTCGCTGTCGAGCATGCTCCGTACGTGTATCTTACGAGATGCAGGCCAGGCTTGGTGGAAAATCAATCTGTACGCGAATTGTCTGGGTCCATGAAACCCGACGGAAACCTCGCGATACAGAGCCGGCGCTATGCGTCTTGTGCGCTCTATCTTTACGGAGTAGGGGCTCCGGCTCTCTCTCAACGCCCGCAGTATCTCCGGCCCCGGGAAGACCTGGGCTTCGCAATGCTGTAGGCGACATGTCCCCTTTTCTCCTTATCGCCTCTGGCCATCCCCAGACGGCCTGGCGCTAAAAAAAAAAAAAAAAAAAAAAACAAGACCATATCGCTTACGGACAGAGATTGGTGTCAATCGAATGTCGCACATAAAAGACGTGTTTCCGGTCGAAACCCGCACACGCAATGCCGACCGGGCTAGGAGAGAAGGCAGGCGGCCTCTCGTCGCAGCTCACAGCAAAAGTACGCCTGCCAGAGCACCTCTCACGGCAGCGAAAGCCTAGTGTAGCCTGTACCCGTATTAGTGCCCGTTCACCGGCCTCGTCGGCCATGCACGGGCCCGGCCTTGCACTACGACGTACATAGTACTATGTGGGTTATAGGGGCTACGACGCCTTACAAGTACTTGCACAGTATTATTGGGGCAGATCAGGCGCTAAGCCATGGATCACCAACAATACGACTGCTCCGTTCGGCAAGCGGCCTGCCAGAGGACGTGCGGCTCGCGACTATTTTCGCTCGCACTCTTATCGACTTCCTGGATCTACAATGTTCCATCTGCTCGTATCATGCCCGTCATTCCACGGATGCACGTCGACACTGCACGAGCTGACATGGCCTGTCTCCGTACGAAGCGCGGTCTCTCGCAGACACACGAGTTCCTTGCTCACGCCTTGCGACGGCGAGCAGCCAAAAGGGAGGAAAGCGAAGTGGAAGAGGCAGCCTTGGCTAGTGTGTGGCAGACGACGATTTGGCGTGGGGGTGGCTGCGCCAGTACGAAGCACTTGTTCATTCTCATTTTTCCCGGTTTCTATCGAATATCTCAACTCGCAGCATTGATTCGCCATGGCTGGAGAGGCTGTATCTTGGTTGCCCGGCACTTGCCTCTATAGCAGGAAGTGCATAATGAAGGGGTAGAGGGGGTCGCCGAGATAGGGTTGTATCGTACGCAAAGATGCGAAATGCAAATTTACAGTCAGCATCAGATCTGCATTTCCGTAAAGTGTCCAATGCGAGGACAGCAGCGACCGGAGCTTGCCGTCGTCTGCGACCGTCGAGGAGGAGCCAGGCTCTCCTCCTCTGAAGCTCCGTGCGTCTCTGACTGCGCCACTGCCTTGCCTCTTACGACGTATGTCCGTTTTTATTAAATTGCTCCGAAAGGAGCCTGTCAGCTTGCCAGCCTACTACGACGTACTCCGTACGGAGCATGTAAGATACCAGTAACTCGCCTTTGCTTCCACTCCCCGATGTGTCCTGGCGCATGCGACACGATGCTGATTGACTTGCCCATTGGCAAGCAGTTCAACACCCTCATTTGTGCCTTGAAATGAATTTCAACATTGGAGCTCCAGCATGGTTGCATCCTGCTAGCCGTTTAATCGAACCTCCTTGCTTTCTTTTTCTTCAAGGCTACTATGTACCGAGTAGAGGGGCCTGTTCTTGTCACTTATCATTTTCCCCTCTTCTGTTCGAATAAGATATGACTGAACCCCCTTCCCATTCTTGCTCTGTCTTATTTTACCGTTTTTTTAACGCATAAGGATATCCTAGCTTCGGACGACCATCCGCTTTCGATACACACGCCGTCCGCTGCATCGTCAAGAACCCGGACCTGTTCAACGGTCATGCCAATCTGTATCACCCCCCTTTATGACGCACACCAGCTGCTTATATATAAGGGTTGACTCGACCGATCTACATGTGCTATCTCGGTTTCAGAACCTGCGGGCATGGATTGTAAGATGTACACCTTTTTCTGCTGACAAGGCTCTGGGGTTGCTCCCTGGTGTGGGTTGTGTCAATCCCACTTAATTCTCTTTTCTTGGTTGTAGATGCTGCAGGTAGTGGAAGGAAAGAACAGATGCAAAATAGACAATAATCGGTAAAATCGATTTGTACCCCCCTCCCCTGTGCGTTTAGTCTTGACAAACGTTGCCCCTCTTTCGATGTAACCCATTACCGGCCATGCCTTTGGCTACGAGCACTCCCCGTTCACTGGCTACGCCTTTTCCTTCTTAGGGGAGAGTAGACTTGTGAGTGCGTAGCGTACCGACTTCCATACCAGCTGGCCGAGCTTTATATAGCACGCGCTTCTATATGTATTAAATGCACACCTTCTTTACTCGCCGATAAGGAAACAACCAAGCCGCGCACCTTCTGAAACAGCAGGATACCCCTAGTGACGAATCGCAGCTGGGGTTGGTCAGCAAGATGGTGTTCGCACGAGGAGCTAAGAACGAGGACAACAATAAAACGAAACAAGGAAAAAGGAAAGAAAGAATGGCCCCATGTAGTGCCCAGATGGCGAACTCGTGGTGCGGAACGCGCAAAATGCCAGGCTATGAGCTTGCCGAAAAAAGTGTCCATGCGTCAATCACGAATAGGAAACACCGCCTAATGGATTTGGGGGCCAAATGTTGCCATCGTCGTCCAACTGACCTGACGAAACAGGCGACAGGACGAACAGGCTGCCTGTCACAGAGAGCTGTGCCCGTTCTCCACAGCCACAATGTCGTCAGCGCCAGATACGCTAACAAGCCAGATAACGTGTGCTCTGTCCTCCTGACCCCCAGGCTGCAATCGGCAGAAGCTGCTGCAAGGTACCGTTCATAGGAGGAGGCCATTGCCTCATACAACTGCCAGAGGAGGGAATGTGATCAGGAAGGATTGCGTCATGATTTGGTCTTTTTCCCTTTCTGGACATATCTTTCCACTCGTATACCCTCTACGGTGATCCTGTCAGGTGAAAAGATTGTCTAGCTCCCAAAGCTAGCTCACGTTAGATTGCGACCCGAGGGTTTTGTGTGTGTGATTGCATATTTTGTATGGCAACAATGGGCTTCTTGGGAGGTCCGTGCTGCCGAATTTTGTCCTTAGCTGGCGAATTTGGCATCAATCAGATGCTATTTCTGCTAAGTAGCGGGAAAGGGGGCAAAAAGAAAAAACCGAGCGTGACTGTAAGAAGTATGGCTATCATGGCTAGACGTCATAAGACAGAATACGCAGTGGCCGGCAGGACGACAGCTAGTGATCTCGGCGCCTCTAGACGATAACGAGAGCAGGGCGTACAATGGCGATTCTTTTCACTATCAGATAGGCAATCGCTGTCAGAGCTTGCCTGCCATTCGTCATTGCGCCGCACAAGAGAAGGGCCTCAAAAGGCATCGTGACACTGTGGATACATACGGCAATGGCTGCATGCAATATCAGTCACCGGAACAATGTGGCACTACGCCAACAACAAGTCCGTGGCAAGGCGCCTCTCTCCTGCGCCAGAGCTGGGAGAGCTCTATAGTATCCCGCACGATATTCTTTTCGCAGCGCTGCCGGCGATGCTCTACAAAGCACTTTGCGGTATGCCCAATTGGGCAACCCTGGTGGCGACTTATTGGTCCAAGTGTACGGACAACCCCTTTTTCACGCCCTTCTCAATATGCGTATTTCACATTGTAGGGAACGTTGTAATATGGAGTGGCATCGGGTAATTTTGCCCAACAGACGTGGCACCATGGAATTGACGTACAAGTACGTTTAAGCCACGAATAACTCCGAAACATTGATATATGGTCGACGTTTGCTTGTGCCGACAAGAGCCGACGGTCGTGGGGTAAAGGTGATAAAGCCTATTTGCGGGAGCAGAGTGAGGCGAAACCGATGAGGTTTTTATTGTGTAAAAGCGTTTAAGGCTTAGGAAGTAACCGAGGGGACTTGGCGGGAGCGGGAGAAGGTTGGGCATGGAGAATGAGCCGAGTCATCATGAGGTTTTGCTCGGCATCGTGCATTATTGAGCTGGGTGGATAATTTTCCGTTTCCGGGAGCTCTTGCTGGTCGTGTCTCCGCGATACATAGTAGTAGTCTTAGGCTACCGAACCCCGTCTTGTCCAGGGGGTGGTGAGAAATATCCCGCTCTTCTGGCCTGTTGTGTCGGAGTTGTGATCACCCTCGGACGATGTCCGTCCTGGTGCGATCGTACTACATTCGATACATTCGATACATAGTAGTACGGAGTTTGTACTCGTACACCACTGCTTCAATTTGCACCCAGTGTGGGCTTGTGCCAGCGGGTGGGGGGCAATCTGCCCTGTTTCCCTTCTGTTTTAATTCATTTATGTTTTTCCGATTTTATTTCTTCGCCCAGCTTTCAGGGGTGGATATTCTGGCGTACGAAGTGTACTTAGCCAGCAGACATCGGGGTTCTGGTTGTTCATCGCGGCCGTCGGATAATACTTCGACGATGGATGCAGAAATGCGTACGATGAACATACGATTTGTGAAATGGGCCCTATTTTCCAGTACACTGCTGCGACGCGGCCTCTGCTTTTTTCTACCGGCAGCTCTCTTCTCGGCTGTGCACGCACATAGTACGACGACCTTTCCCCGATCTCTCTTACTCCATACGATCGATTCCGCACAACCCGCAAACAACAGCACTTGTAAAAATGAAGGGGAAGAGAAACGTGGGATCGCAGACATCTTCAAAAGCCCCCCTATCTATTACCCCGATGCTCCGTAGCGTATTCCTCACGAGACCTCTAGTCTCAGAGACCGGCGCAATTGCCTTGCCTTCTCGTAGGCTCGTCGGACTTGACCACATGATCACCATCATGATCCAGATGCGATTCGAGTTCCCTGTCTTCTCGAGAGCCACAAAGACAAGAAAGCCCGTGGGAGCCACGAGCACTTGTACTCCCGTACCGCTCTGCTTGTCTTTTTCCAGTTAGCCGCGCTAATCCATTCTGGCTTAGTGCGCTTTCACGGCCACCCATGGCATCCCATGACCCTTTCATTGGTCGAGATTGCCAAATCAAAAGGGGCGATCCTCTTCGGGAGGGCCACTCTATTCCCTTGTTTTTCGTCTACCGTATCTGTCCAGGCTCGTATACGTCGTACGGAGCACATTGAATCCTCCCTCGCCGTCAGTGCCAAGCGGAGAGGGTCGTTCTCTACAGAGTACTACACCCTCTTCATAACCTGGGGAAAGTGGTACCCATCAGACCAGGGTTTGAGAGAGAAAAAGGCCGAGAGGTCGGCGATAAAATGAATGGCAGGCTGAAAGCTGAAGGTGACCAGTGTGTGTTTGAGCGGGATGCAGCACTCGTGGTATCGTGAATGAGTAAATTCAACTAGCCTGAAACCTCTTCTCTGTGGTGCCTTTTTTTCCTTTTGTTTGGCGTGGCCTGCTTCGGGCCCGTTGCTATCCGACAGGAGACGGATACACGACAGGAATGCCACCAGCAGGTGAGATCCTACGAGCCCAGCGAGACGATCGACACATCTCCCTCTCCTCACACTACGCCGACTCGTATGTACGTGCACTCCGGAGGCTGGGTTCGGATAGTCCTCGTGGCCCATGCTGTGATCTAAAGACGCGGGAGGAGGCGATAAGAAGTCGAAGGCGACGACGATCCCTTCAACTGTCGGCTTCCCGAGCTATTGCCACGAAGGCCATTCCTATTCCAGCCCACGGCGAGACAAGAGCTCTGAAGTGAGTGGAGATGTGTTCCCCGCTTCTTCACAGGCAGTTCCACGGCGCCCATGCAGGTCAGGAAGCAAAGGTCGATGGCTTCCGGACACAGTTCACAATAGCAGCTACTGCACTGCTACTACCAACACTGCCTAGTGCACGACGCCAACCGCTTTCCTATCTCTTTCTTTTGGCATGGCCTGCTTTTCCTCTGGTTGATCCAATATAAATCCGCTTGGCGAACTGGCTTCAACCTGCACCTGCAACAGCCGCAGAGCTCGTCCCTTCCAGTGAGCGGTGCCAAGGACGGTGGGAGCTTGTCTGCCTGAAGAGGGCGGATATTACATTGGAGCGCCCGCGATATGCGCGTTATGGTCCGAAAGCCAATGCTGTGTTGCAACGCTGTTGTCCATATCCTGGGGAGGTGCAGGAAGAGGGGATTGAAAAGCTCCAACCTCCGGAAGGCTAATGCAATCCAGGCTTGCAAGATACGAGTAGTGCCTTTGCAGCAGACAGCGCGTGGCTCTTGTCGAGTGGCCGCCCGGTCGCTCTGTCGCTCTGTCGCTCTGCCGCGCTATCGCTCTTCCGCCTGCTAGTTTTATCTGTGGTGCGAGTGGGCGCCGATGCGTGTTTGAAAATGGATTAAACGACAAGCGATGCAGGACCCTGAATTTCCCCTTCTCTCCCCAGCTGCAGGGCCGAAGCAGGAATACGGCGAGATGCACAGGCATCTACAGATTCGGCTTAGCGCTGTGGTGACTGAGGACTTACAACGTGTACGGAATGTGCACGTAAAAACCCATATGTCTGATAGACCTGCAAATTGCATAGGTCCGGCGGAATCCACCTCGCCTGCGCATACGGAGTACGCTCTGGGAAGCCCAAGGCTGCAAGGAAGGAGGGAGGGCGAGAGGGTGTGAAGAGGGGGTGGCCTGAACGAATCAGGCGGCAGTTTCTCTTCTCCACGATTACTTCTTTTGTCGTATATCCACTCACGCACGAATGCACGACCTCTACTCCGTAAGCTCGAAGAATTCCGTAGTCGCATTCATTCATTTGTACAAAGTAGCTTACATGGTACTATGCAGGTGCGGTCAGCCAAGACAAGCGAGACGCCGATCGAGCGTGAGCCCTGCCACCTCAAGAGCAGACAGAGAGGGGGAAGCTACCTAAAGCGGTCGGGGCAACTCTAGTTTTGTCAGAGCTCACTTTTTTTCTGCACTCCTTGTCTCACATAAACCCGGATTGCCCAAAAGAGAGAGCAGCAGCAGCAGCAGCAACAACAAAGAGGGCGTGCTAGAAAAGAATGGCCTGGCCACGGCTACAAGCATGGTGTAGCGTCGGATCTGGCTTGGCAAGAAGGAGGACGAGGACGAAAGCTCAAAGCTCCGTTCGTTTGCCTAGTCTCCGCGCTGCAGCACCGTGCAGCTTGGTCGGGTGCATGCTGCATCCGGCAGGTGACCCTGTCCGCACCGGCCGTCTCACTATGGGCGTTTTATTTTTGCATGGGCGCCAATGCCGCACCAGTAGACAAGGCAGCTGCTGCCTGTCTCGATTTTGCGCCCTTTCCTCTTCGCAGCAGACTACGAGAATTGATACGGAACACACTAGGCCGAACGGTCACAAATTGGCCGCCTAATCGATGCCAGGTACCGAGCCGGAAGGTGTGGATGGGGCTAGAACAGAGACCTGTCTCGCTTAAAAAAAAAAAAAAGCGTGTAGAGGAATTATCGTGCAGGCTACGAGGTAATAGAAGCCGAGAAAGAGGACAAGGTAAGCTATCGGCCCCCACAAGCCACCCCATCGCAACACGCAGCCCAAACACCACCTGCGCGCATGAACAGGGGAGCACGAGACAAGCATTTTCTGAGAGCTAAGCTATCGTATCTTGGTCGTAGTAATTGTTGCTGCAGCACCACGATCGTGCTCGCAGTCTCGGGAGCTTTGAAACCCGTGCTGTAGTGGACATAGGCCGGGTCAAAGAGAATGGCAATGTGGAAACATGAGAAGAGACGAAGCCTGAGAAAAGGGGAGAGGGAAAAATGACAACTAAGACATGGACAGGACAGAACCAGGACATTGTGGGAATAGTCCAGCAGGGGAGGAGAAAGAAGAAGAAGCAAAAAAAAGCGACGAGACTTGTCTGTCGCAGGCACCAAACGGCCAAAAACAAACACAATTAGCTTATTCTCCTCGCCTACCGAGTACCATGCGGCCACAACGACTTTGCAGGAATGCGAAAAGAGATGTCCCCCCACTCCGATAGAGCCGACGCTCTACAGGCGATCCCTCCTGTTCTATCTTGCCTGAATGGCCGAACCGCTCAACGCAATTTGAGGCTGTCAGAAATCTCTTTTGAGGCAAGTTTTAATTCCATTCTCCGAGGTCCTGTTTGAAGCAATAATCTGCTTGCTCCATGCGCTCTACTGGAGATCTCTGCAAGGGCACCTGCTGAAATGCAGGAAAGACAACCAAGACATCAACCCGCACGGGACAGCTCTACCCACAGGAGAAGTTCCGCATCCTGAGGCAGCGAGAGCATGATAAGACGGGAAAAAAGAGGGGGCAGACCTGCGAGACCCCCACGGTCCATACTGGAACGGGAAAACCCACACACACTTCTCACTGCCAGACGTGGATAAGGAAAAAAAGGAAGACCAGGGAGCTACTAGAAAAATCGTACGGCTTCCTGTAGAGGCACTTTGGGCCCTAAAGAGACCGCATTATGCTTGTGCTTACGAGCAATGGGCAACGGTCTTGGCTGGCTAGGAATGACAGCAGAAACAGGCGTTCTGTTCATTTGGCATTTGTAAGACGTCAATTTTTGGGTGGATTTTTCGCCGTCAACGTCATTCGCCATTGTGATTTGCCATCTCCCTAAAACGCCCGTCAAACGCCGCCAATTAGCATTCGTAGGCGCCAAACAGCCATAGAAAATATAATGGCGCCATTAACTGCTGTTTCCTATGAGCCCCAGGTGATTTTTAGTGCCGAGCACGCACACTGATTCTGTAATACTACACGACTGCAAGACAGCCCGCACCTGTCTACACAGTAACAAGCGGCGGCCGTCCGGGTTGCCCAGTGTCATATTCGTACTGGCTCATGTGTACGAGTAGTCTGTTTGGCTATTCTTGGCTGACACCAAGACACAGCTTTGTCCAGAGGCAGAAACTTGCTCGCCGTTGAGGAGCAGAGGGGAGGGGTGGCAGTTCATTCCAGTAGAAAGATGCAGACAGATATATACTGAGCAGCAGACACATACATAATACAGAACTAGGAAGGCCACCGAATACATAGTAGACACGCCAAGCAGGATAAATGGTGTGGTCGTGTAGTGCTATGGTGCCAGACAGCGTGCGCGCGTGCATTGGAAAATTTCTGTCTCTGCCTACGGAATCTTTCCCTCTGACTCACTAAGCACACGCCCTTGAGTCTTGTTTTATCATTCGTTTTATTTTAATTCTCTTCTTTCCTGGAGAAGATCCCGAATAGGCTAGCTGTTTGAAAGGGGATACCCGTGTGGCGCTAAGACTGGTAGTGGGGGCATTATTGTTTCTGTGCTGTTTTTTTTTTTATCGCTGACAGGGAAAGAAAAAGAATAGGGAGTGCAGTAATACGGAGTACTCCGTACTCGTCAAAAAGGAGGGGAACAGCCAAAATGAGCTAGTTTGTATGTGGACCACTGTGATCAGCAGGCCCTTTCCTGTTCAGAAAAATGTTTTTTTTTTATTCTGTTGTCCTTCTCCACTTTCTTGCTCCCCATGTCCGTTGCCAGCCTGATCTCCCATCGCCTTAACCTCTTTTGATTTTCACAGTAAGACGTGAGCTGGCCATTCACGACATGCACAGGTGGGTCAGTCTGTGGGAAAGGGGGGGTGTGGGAAGTGGAATTGAGTAGTGTGGACAAGGGATACGCAACTAGTCCATACATGTTAGCAGGCGCCATCGTGTGTACTCCATACATAACGTCGAAAATTGTGCCAGCTCTTGCGTATCCAGGATGACTCCTCCAAAACATACAAAAAAGATGCTTCTCCCACCTCTTTCTCGCACTTCCTCCCCTTCTGCCTCAACCCAATCTCAGCCTTTTGAACTGACAAACACTGATCACTACAAGTCGCCCACACTTGCAGCTTGACTCCAATTCATAATATTCTCTCGCACTATTGTCTGCCTAACTCTCCAACTTCACACTCACCGTCTCCTTCCAACTTCTTGCCACAGCTTAACAGCCTGGTCCATTCTCAACATTTCGACTCTCCGTCTCTCGCAACCACCACACATTCTTCACAATGGCGTCTGAATTGCAATGGGTTCCTCACTTCTGCTTGACCTGTGACAAGCAGACAGATGGTGCCACTTACTGCTCAGAATCCTGCCGCCTCGCCGACTTCGAGGAGACGTCCTCCTTCTCCTCATACTCGAATTCCAACTCTCCAACCTGGGCAGCACCTGCTACAACATACCCATGGTCCTCGTCATCAACTAGCCGCAAAGCTTTCCACCTGACGCCGGCATACGACTTCAGCAACCCGCAGCCGTATGGCACGACGCCGGGACACTACCACTACCCTCACAACTACAGCAACCAGTACACGACGCCCCGCCGCTCTGCCGCTCCGACCTCTGCCCTCTACTCCTCCGCCTCGACATCTGTGCTCCCTCCCACCACGTCCGCAACGGCAACGGCCACAACATCGGTGACTTACCGCCACGTTTTGTCACCATCGAGCTCGCACAGCAGTCTCAGCTCTATGCGAAGCAACTTGAGCTCCGGTGGTGCCATGGGTGCTCTCACTGCTTTTGCATCCGGCGGCGTCGTCAACACGCACAATGCTTTCGGCACATCTGCCGGCAGCAATAGTGGTGATCTCTCCGACAGAGCCCGAAGCGAGCTCCGCAAGTATGCCAGCTCTCTCGAGCAGGGAAAGCTGCAGCGTCGGCGCTCCTGCTAGAATGGCGAAACATGCTCGCCTCTTCTATTCTCGGCAAACTGTTTTCACTACAATTTTTTTTAAAAAAAAACTAACCGTCTCTACACCATTACACCACTACCACGAATCATCACGAATACCACACAGCTCAACTATGAATGGTTTTCCTGCCAGCGTTTAGACATCTTTCGAACACGCCGGAATTCGTTGAACTCCCTAGTTTTCAACGTGTCCTATCTTTATTTATTTCCTTTGTTCTTCAAAGTCTGCAAGGTTTTCTTGGGACACATTGCTACATCGGGGCGTCTTAAAAATATTGTTTCTGTGCTTTTACTACACGGACCAGCAGCATATCGAGGCGAACTTTGGGTTTTTTTTCCGGAATCTGTTCCAACACTACACAATCATCACTCTGCTTTTTCGAAGTCTTATTCCATACAGCCTATCGATAACCACCCCCTTCGTTGTGCCAGGTTCTCTATCTGGGGGAGAAGAATGGCTTTTGGGAGACGAGCGAGCGTCACAAACGAAAATAAATTTACTGGCTGGCAGGGAAAGGGGGAGGATTACGGGGTATAGGTTGACTAGGAATCTGTCATGTCACGGGAAAGGACTAGGCAATGGGCGCAGGCTTTTATGGTCATGGACTTCATTTTGATATTTCTTTGTTGTATCATGAGACACAATCACAACATTTTGTGGACTAAGAAAGCCACACCCCTATTACCACCAACGGCATGAGCATTGTGATATTTTCAGTGATACCTAAGTCCGGGCACGCATGATTGTGTGTTGTGCGTAGCAGCTGTGACAGCCGTATGTGGAAGGAGGTTGCTGAATTACTCGTAAGATACATCTATTTGCGTTGGCATTGGACTAATATCGCTGATGTTACAGTGCGCACAAGGTATCCGTATAATAGCAGCAGCATACTAGCGACCATTGAACCGCGGTGCTCCTATGACCTATATTGACCGAGTGGCCCGAACAAGAAGGCAGTCGGTACATAGTATAGGGCAGGGGAGTGCTCATAGAGGTGATGGGACGAAGATTCCGTCGTTTCAAAATCAGACATTAGCGTATTACTTTGGATGTGTTATCTGGTTCCCATTTGAATTACGACGACAAGGTTGAGGGAGTTCTAGAACTTATCGAATTGAGCGGTGTCGGATGATTTTTACTTGACACTGTGAAGTGCTGTTATTTTCGTGCTATATCCACAGTACGAAGACCGGAATGCGTCCGACTCCACAGCTGAAGCTCCCTTTCTGGGCTTCCGACCTTGTTGGATGAACCTTGTGTACGAATGGGCGGCGGTCTCCGGATTGCACCGCCTCCTCCTTTCGACGCTCGCATAGAGACGGGATTGCGGAAAGACAAGTATTGTGGGCAGTCTCCGGGCGTGTGTTCGGAAGAAAAAAATTTCATCGCCTTGTCCTATGCTTCTTTTTTCCTCTTGTGTTTTTGCCATATTCATTTTCAGTCTCTCCACTACGCCCCAAGTGTTTTACTCCTACACGGACACGTCTTGCTCTGTTCCGTCAGAGGGAGAGAGCAAGGAGGCCGAGACATGTCTATAGGGAGCCTGAGATAGAAACGTGAGCCCGTTGGTTCTTCTTTCGTCCCTGGGTTTTGTCTCTCATTCTCCCGGTGTATCTTTTTTGCTTAGCCTAGCTGTGCTAGCTTTTCAGCTGGCCCCATGCTCCATTCCAATTGCCTTTCCAAACCGTCGTTTCTCGATCTCTCTGGGCTTCTAGTGGGTCCATTTTTCTGCTTCCGTGTATTTGGAGACGTAAATAAAAAATCGCCGTGTCTCAAGATGCCGTTCTGCATGCAAAAGCAGTGGAGACCGAGCATACTGGCTCGCGGCTTTGTGCCCCTTGTGCCTGTCTGGTTTTTGGTAGTCATGCTCGTATCGCGCCCGGATGCAACGGCGCATGGATTTCAACGTGCGAAATATTCCATGCACTATGAGCGATACAATATCGTACGTACTATGTGACGCTCGTACGATACTGACGGAGAGACCCGGCAAGAAGTCCCTCTTTTCTCTGAGCCCTTTTACCGGCACTGTCCTGAACACTCGTATTTTGTGGGCCAGCCTCGCTCAGCGCTGATTGGCAGGCTGGAAGGCTTCGGCGGCCTTCCCTCAACACTTCCACTTACGTGGCAGGGCTACGGAGTACATAGTAAGTAATAGTGGGTGGGTTTGCTAAACATGCCACTTTTTTCGGCTGGCCTTTCCCCCTGCCGGCACCTTGCTAATGCCGCGAGACATTATGAGCAAGTTCTGCCACAATGACATCTTGCACGTTCAGTGAGTATCTCGTACTTGCCCGGTCACTGCACTTGCAACACTGCTGCAACCCCTCTTTTTAGTGTGTCTTTGTCTGCATTGCAAAACCCGGGGGATTGCCCACTAGGTCGTCCCGGTTGTCGAGCTCAACGATGCACTTGACTCTAGATGGTCGTAGTATGTACTCTATTCTGGGCTATCACTGTGCGCTAATGCAGAAACAGACTAGCATTACCCCGCAGAATGGGAAACCGGCGAGCGTTTCGTTGAAAGTTCTTTGCTGTTAGGTAATTGGAAGGCCAGCTGACATCTTAGCAAGGAACTGTATTGTGCGGAGTACGGATATGCTAAAAGTGAAAAATGACAGTCAAGAAACAGGGAAGCCTACATATGCTGCACACGTGAGCCTTACTCCGCACGCGGAGGGCGGCATAATAGCCGGTTCGGCCATTGATAAAGAGGAGGCTGCAAAGAGAAGCCCACAACACCATCTTTCCCCCTTGGCGGTTAGGCAATTCGCAGTAAAAAATTCTTACCATCAGTGGGTCCGACGGTCGTGGCCGTTGTAGGATGTGTTTCAGGACCCTTGACATAAGTGCAGTAGCCAGGGCGTGATATACGATACTTCACGTCCAAACTCCCAGAGGTCCTACTCCGTACATCCCTTTGCCACGTCTCGTTGTTAGCGAATACGTTGTATTCGTTCTGGCTGATTTGCCACCTTTGGGTGTCGATGCACACAATGCGGAAGAATTTTCACCTCGTACTCGTAGTTTCTGTCCTCCTTCATATGCGACTTGACTTGGCAGTACTGCCTTCCAGTGAAAAGACCATGCTCGATGTCGATCTGTGCTGGCCACGTTCGGGGAGTCTAGACGCCGTGAAAAAAGGAACGGCGAGTGGGCACTGTGTATCATTCCCCTGAAGTATACGTTGAAGTGCATGATGGCGGGAAGCCCTCAGTCCCGAGCGGCCCAGCAGGTTTCAAGACTTGATGATAGAGGATCGACTGCCGTGAATCCTTACACCGTAACTGTGTTTTTGCCTCAATTGTGCTCACACGGCCGAGGAAATAGCACAACCGGTCTGGAAGTGCTATCACAACTGCTGGTGCAACCACACGCACCAATCCCCTGAAGCCAAGGACCGGCAGACAGCTCCTCTGCCCATGGCAGCGAGGGTACTACACAGGGACAGCATCGTTTGTGACAAGCACTTCTGCCCAAATCACCTCTCCACCGCCTCGCTCTTAGGGTTACCTGTATCGCTGTACACAGCCCCCCGTACACGGCTTGATGCTTGACGCCCATGGATCCGCCACTGCCAATACGAGTGCCTTGTTGTCGGTAACGGCACAAGTGCACGCTATACACATCCACAATGCTTGCCTCCTCTATGCAGGGATGTAGGATCGAGATTTGTTTCATGCCCCGAGAGAGCGGCCTGCAGTACGAAGCTCCTCTCTCGGTGTCCGGAAAAGCCAATGGCAGGGGTTTTGAAGAATTTTCAGCAGCCTTGGACAGGCAAAGGGCTGATTCGGGCTCGCCCTGCATGTGCTAATCCGGACTCCTGCCGTAAGGAATGGTCTGTTTGGAGGTCCACATTCGCCACAGCCTCTTGGCTTCTAGACGCCTTTCGATAGCCAGTGAGGCGGCCATGCGGCTGAAAATGAAAACCAAAAGCACAAAGTGGAAAGCCAGAGGACGGCTTACTCGCCCAGCCGTTTTCTCCCCTTGCTTTCGTGCTTTCTTTTGATCCTGTTTCGCCTTCTCCGACTGCCGGGTGTAGAGCGGCCCTAAGATGACAGGTCGAGTTGGACAGCCCTGTGCTTTCTTTATCTGTCTCCACAGCAGCGTCATGGAAATAGCAAAACAACAATCAAAGACGGGATGCGATAGGTTACGTACGAATATGCCTCATTCCTTACGACGTAGTAGAATCACCCGGAAGTCCTATTTTTCAGAAGGGAGGGGGGCGTGGTTCGGTCTCTGCCTATGTGTTATATTACTGGCTGAATAGAACACGCTGCATTTAATATGCTGTAATTGCTTTGAAGCCACCAGATGGATCTAGCCTACAAATACAAAGAGCCCTCTGTAACTCTTGCGGCCTTACGCCGCAATTATGGCCCCACAGGATCTCAGCACTTCTCGTATATTCCACAATCTATTAATATTATACTGCTCTGTTTTCCCTCTACTATGTACTATTCACCGATTCTGAATATATCTCAGCCCTGGTCGGTGTTCAAATGCAGAACGGTCCCGCTCGGGTTTCATTCTTTTCTTCTATTGCCCACGACTGGGGGGGATTGGCACAGAAGCAGCCAAGACAGCAGGGGTGGGGGGGGGGGAGGGGGGGGTAAAGAGAAGATCACTGCCCGAGGAAAGCAAGCATGTGTGGAAAGTAGCCAACCAGAGCACCTGGCCGCCATCCACTCATGCAATCACACCCCGGGCAAGTTCAGGTCCGGAACCGGGACGGCACACACACACCAGCCGGGCCATTCATTGTACATGGCGATGCGTCAGCCTACAACCTGTTCGTTGTTCCTGGTGTCGTTCCTTGCGACAGGTGGGGAAAGGGGACGACTTGACACCCTGCCGTGGCCGCCTGTGTGCCTTGATAGACACACCCACACGCACTCTCTGCTTTGTAGCGAGGAAGCCAGCGAATAAGTCCTCGGACCCGTTTCACATCCCACCACCTGGCAGCTCTTGTTTGACCGCCACCCGGGCTATCATTGGGCGGCGCTAGCGCTTACCGTTGCCCGACCCTGCCGGCTCTGACGTGTTCGTCTGCGAGACGTCGAGCCCGACAGGTCCTGGTCTGGCCGCCCGTCCTGCAGCGGAGAGGAGCGTGAGAGGGGGGGACCGAGACCACAAGCTCGGTAGTGTCGACGAGAGAGGAGAAAAAGTGGCTTATGTTCGAGTCCATGTCCACGACGAGGAAGGACTACCTGCTCCGGGGATGGGTCCCCTGCCATCCAACATGTATCGTACCGTGTCGCCGCCATTCCGTGTCTCTGCGGGACTGGTCGGAAGGGGCGCCCACGAAGCTGCTGCCCCGTTGCGTTACGGGCCCGGTCTGTCCTGCCCGATGGCGGCCGTTCTGTGCAGGCGTGGTCCTCCTTGTGCATGGTATTTGCTGTCGTGTCCCCTTTCATTCGCACCGCTCGCCCACCCCCTCCCCTGGGCAAGCAGACGCGGTGAAGGAGGACTTGCCCAAGAGATGAAACCGGTGTGGACATGCAGCCTCGATCTGTGCCTCTGCCTCGACTTGCACTGACCAGTGTCGGGCGAGTTCCCTTTCGCTTGCAGACCGGGAGTGCTGGACTTGGCTCGTAGCCGGCAGCACAGCACGGGCATGCGGCTTCTGTACGCAGCGGTCGTAGCAGATATCTAGACTCGGTGACGCCATCTGTCCGTGGAGGCGGACAGGCGGAGGAGCGGTGGAAGAGCGGCGAATACGTTTCCGCGTTCTCATCGTGGGCATGGCACAGCTGTTACGGTACTGGCCTTATCTTTTGCTGTTTCCCGGCTCTTCACGTCCCCGAGCCAATGGCTCGTGCATGTTTGTCTACAGCCAAGGTGTTGTATTTCCTAGTGATGTCTACCCAAAGGACACACAAACCGCCAATCCGCCAAACCGCCAAACGGGAACAAAACAGTCATGTAGCATCAATTCGGGAAGAGAGGAAGACGGCAAAACGAACAGACCCGCCATTGTTTGTCCTGTCCGGCCACTCCCATCTCGTACGCCTTTTCTTTTTCGTACATCTCTTTTCTCTCGCTGTCTTCCCGACTCTACTCGCGGATGATGACGAGCTGGTCGAGACCCTTGGCCAGGGCCTCCTCGCCGCCGGCAGCCTCGATCTCGAGCTCAAGGTCAGCCTGGGCCTCGCGGTAGAGCACATGGGGCTCGCTGGCCATGCGGAAGTTGTAGGCGGCCTCGTCGTCGCTGATGATCTGCTTCTTGAGCGTGCCGGCAGCGGCGGCGGCCTCGACGCGCAGCTGGATATCGCACGAGCGGTCCATGAGGCCGAAGAGAAAACCGGCCTCGTCGACGGTGCTGCCGACCGTCAGCAGCCCGTGGCTCATCAGGATGGCAGCCTTGTTCGAGGTTCCGAGCGCGTGGGCAATGCGCTCGCCCTCGTCGGTGCCGAACACGATGCCGCCGTACTGGTTGTAGACGGCATGGGCGCCATAGAGCGTGCACACGTCCTGGGTCAGCATCTCGAGTGGTCGGCCAAACGCAGCCCAGGCCCGGCCGCTGTTCGTGTGCGCGTGGCAGACTGAGTGCACGTCGTGTGGCCGCGCCCGATGAACGGCGCGGTGGATGAAGAAGCCGGCCCGGTTGGACGTCCGCAGGCCGGTTGCCGGGTTCGGGCTGCCGGCCGCTATGTGGCCCGTCTCAATGTCCAGCAGCAGCATGTCGCCCGCCGTCAGCATGCCAAAGTGGCGCGACAGCGGGTTCATCCACATCATGCCGGGAAATTCGGGATCGCGCACCGAGATGTGGCCGCTCTGGCCCTCGGTGAAGTTCTGCCGCGCCCAATGCCGAAACGTCGCCGCCATGTGGATCAGAATGTGGCGTCGCTCGGCCGCAAATGACACAAAAGTCGGGATGTCTGAGCCGTCATCAGCATTGGTATTACTATAAACAGCCACAAATCCATCTCTCGCTCTCGCCTCTCCTCACCTGGCAGCACATCGCCGTGTGAGATGGCCTGTAGTGGCGTCAGCTCCTTCTCGACCGGCTCCGCCTTCTGGCTGATAACGACCGCCTCGCTCGCTGCTGCTGTGGGTGCCATCTTGTCTGGGAGTTGCGTGTGGAAACGGGAATCGAAGGAAGAGGACGTCCTTCGCTCGAGACCGGATGGCTGCAAGTTTATACCGGCTGTCCGCTACGGGAAAGACCTGCCTCCGATGGTGTGGCGCCTGGGCATTTCCGATCTGGAGGTGGAGGCGCCGATAGCGACAGCGGAGGCTATCGGTCTTCGCTTGTAAAACGGCTTCATTTTGATTCGCCTCAGCGCTGATTTGCGAAGAATCAGCCCAAAATGCCCAAAGCACAACCGTCGTGCCCAAGTCACGTGCATTTTGCTGAGCTCTGCTGCCGGTAGAAGGAGTTTTAGTTTATCCGCCCCACCTCTGTCTAGGGGAAGCTCGCCGCCTGGTGAACTTTTTTTTCGTCCACAGGCTTCTGCGGGGCCAGATTCTCCTTATTTCGCGGCGTGACGACTATAGGCAAACACACCTCTTTGTGCAGAATAGAGCTTTCCCGTCCCCCGTGTCTTCGAAGCTGCCATACATTGTCCATCTGTCCAGCCAGCCAACCCTCCGCTGAACGCATTGTATCTCCAACGTGCGACCTGACGGAACGACCTAACTAAGGCAGCTATCTGACCTCACCCCCACCTTCTTCTCGAACAAGACACGAATAGGAATTTATACTCCGAGCTGCCCGCCGAATAACCGTCAAGATGCAGGCTCCCGTGCTTGTGATGAGTGCGTGCTTCTCTCGAATGCTTGTCACGGCTCCTGCTGACAAACCTTCTCTCTGCTGCAGACACCCAAGGTGGTGAACGGCAGACTGGGCGCAAGGCCCAGCTGTCCAACATCGCTGCTGCCAAGACGTAAGCCGACCGCCTGCGGGCACCACTCCATCCCGATGCCGAGCGATGCTGACGGTGGGACATAGTGTTGCCGATATCATTCGGTCGTGTCTGGGCCCCAAAGCGATGCTCAAGATGCTTCTCGACCCGATGGGTGGCATCGTGCTGACCAACGATGGCCATGCGATCCTGCGAGAGATCGAGGTCTCGCACCCGGCAGCCAAGAGCATGATCGAGCTGAGTCGGACACAGGACGAGGAGGTCGGCGACGGCACGACGACGGTGATCATCCTAGCGGGCGAGATCTTGGCCCAAGCACTCCCACAACTAGAGCGCAACATTCACCCGGTGGTGATCATCGCGGCATTCAAGCGGGCGCTCAAGGACGCGCTCGAGATCATCGACGAGATCTCGCTGCCCATCGACATCAATGACGACAAGGCCATGCACGGGCTGGTGTCGTCGTCGATCGGGACCAAGTTTGTGTCGCGGTGGTCGGAGCTGATGTGCGACCTGGCGCTCAAGGCGGTGCGCACGGTCTCGTGGGACGCCGGCAACGGCAAGCAAGAGGTGGACATCAAGCGGTACGCGCGGGTGGAGAAGGTGCCGGGAGGCGAGATCGAGGACAGCCGGGTGCTGGACGGCGTGATGCTCAACAAGGACATCACGCACCCCAAGATGCGGCGGAAGATTGTCAACCCACGCATCGTGCTGCTGGACTGCCCGCTGGAGTACAAGAAGGGCGAGTCGCAGACGAACATTGAGGTCACCAAAGAGGAGGACTGGAACCGCATATTGCAGATCGAGGAGGAGCAGGTCAAGTCGATGTGCGACGCTGTCCTGGCCCTCAACCCGGACCTGGTGATCACGGAGAAGGGCGTTTCCGGTGAGTCTGTGGTGGGCATTGGGCATTGGGCTTCAGGAGACATGCGCTAACATGACGTCTCAGACCTGGCCCAGCACTACTTTGTCAAGGCCAACGTGACGGCGCTGCGCCGCGTACGCAAGACGGATAACAATAGGATAGCACGCGCGACGGGAGCGACGATTGTCAACCGGGTGGAGGACCTGCAGGAGAGCGACGTGGGAACAAATTGCGGACTCTTTGAGATTGAGAAGATTGGCGACGAGTACTTTACGTTCCTGACGCAGTGCAAGACGCCCAAGGCCTGCACGGTGCTGCTGCGGGGGCCGTCCAAAGACGTGCTGAACGAGATTGAGCGGAATCTGCAGGATGCCATGGGGGTGGCGCGCAACGTCATCTTCCACCCGCGACTGTCGCCGGGCGGTGGTGCGACGGAGATGGCCGTGTCGGTGCGGTTGGCGCAGCTGGCCAAGAGCATCGAGGGCGTGCAGCAGTGGCCGTACAAGGCGGTGGCGGACGCGCTTGAGGTGATCCCGCGCACGCTGATCCAGAACGCCGGCAAGAGCCCGGTGCGCGTGCTGACGGACCTGCGGGCGAAGCATGCCGAGGGCAAGAGCTCGTGGGGCATCAACGGCGACACCGGTGCGCTGGCAGACATGAACGAGTACGGCGTGTGGGAGCCCGAGGCCATCAAGGTGCAGAGCATCAAGACGGCGATTGAGGTGAGTTTTTTGGGAGGCTTGTTTGGTTGTTTGTATTGTTTGTATTGTTTGCTTTATTTTCTTTGTCTTTTTTTATCCCACGACTTCTCACAAACTAACATATACAGGCGGCCTGTCTCTTGCTCAGAGTCGACGACATTTGCAGTGCAAAGAGGGCACAGCCGGGTGTTGGCACGGGAGGAGGTGGTGGAGATGAGTAACGGTGAAGGACCGACCGACGGCACGTTGTAGATGTGTTTATCTAAACGAGAACTAAAACCGGGTCAAAGTCAACAAAACAAGGGAAGACAAAATTACATGGCAGACGCTGTGACAAAAATACAACAACCTATCGTTGTACGGCGTACGGCAGTGGCTGGAAGCGAGAGAGAGAGAGAGAGCAAATACTTGCCCTGCCATCTGTGGGACCTCTGCTGTACAGTTCAATGCTCATCCGGGCCTTTATGAAGGCATTTCCGTGCATCTTCTAGACTACTATAATAGACTTGTAAAGGCTGGGAGCTGGCCAATATTTTGGTATTCTCTCGCCTTGCGGTGCAAGTATCCGTATAAAGGGCGGGAAGCTGTGTTCAGTCGTCGTCGTCGTCGTCGTGGATGAGGAGTCCGGGTCCGTCTGCGATGGGCAGCGGCTGGGGGATGCTGGCAGTGGATGCAGGGATGGGTTTTGGGTCTTCCGGTGCTTCTGTTGATTTTCCGTCTGGAGTCTCTTTGTCTGCAGCCTCTGTGTCTGCAGCCTTTGCGTCTGCCTGACTGTTTGTCGAGGGAGGTGTCGGCCTGTTGGCATTGATGTTGTCCTTTTCTTGGCCGGCACCCGTCTTGGCCTTGGCCTTGCGCGCCCTGGCCTTTTCGCGCTTCTCGCGATTGCGCTTGGTCTTGTCGTCATCGCGGGCCTCACGGTCAGTCCGGGCGGACTCGAACTCGGTCTTGTCGCGATCGTGGCGGGCCTCGTCGTCGAGCTGGCGCAGGCGCGCGTACTCGCGGCGGCGGCTGGCCTTGTAGACGTGGAACTCGCCACTGCCGGCACCGGAGCTAGAGCCCTGAACATTGGAGATAATCTCAGGCGGCGCGGCAGCACGGCGGGCAACCAGGGCGGCGCCGTCACCGGTGATCGTCAGGGCCGGGATGCGAATCTCCTGGTCCGGCTTGGCAAAGAGGGCGTCGACGGTGGCGGCTTGGGCCGAGACAGGCGTCAGGGCGCGCTTCTTGACCGGCCGCTTAGAGCGGCGGTCGGCCGACGTGGGGATAGACTCGGGGCCGTCGCCGGACATGTTGGGGGTGGTATGTGGAAGGAGGGGGGAGCGTTGTGCGTGCTCATAGAATATTGACAAGGAGAAGTTCGAGCTCCATTCCATCAACAAAAAGCCTCGCGACTTCAGCCACAGCCTCACAGCCTCCCGTGGCGCAGAAGTGGGTCTCCATTTCAAACGGGCCCACTCGACCGAAACAGGCCAGAGAGGAGCCAGACCACGCCACCAGAATTTCCTTTTTCTTCCTGCCGCCGAATTGGATTCGATCCTGGCCTACCAGCTTGGCCACACCGCCTTACAAGTGACCGTACAGCAGGCTCTGGGGAAGGGACCAATCGTACGGTTCTGCTGCCATATCTGGGCTTGTTGTTGACGGATTTCCGCCAACTACGACGCTGCGTCTCAGACCCCGGGCAAACGAGAGGAAAACGAGTGCTCGTCCCTTTCATCGTCTCCACCGGGTCCTCTTTCTCAACGTCAGCGGGGTTTTCTGTGCGTCCGGGGGCCAGACACACCTCCTGGACGACTTCTCTGACCGATTGCCGCTCTGGGCCATCTCTCTTTCCTTTCCTTCTCATCACGCCTGTGCTGGGAATCAGAACGAGGAGATAGAAGACTAGATTTGACCAATACACCCCATTGGACGAGCTTCTTCCACTTCGACCATGGCAAAGCCCCGGCTCATCATTGTGGTGCGGCATGCGCAGTCGGAAGGCAACAGTACGCGAACAGGTTCTGGTCCTCTGTCTGCGGGCGATCTGCTAACGGTGCGCCAGAGAACCGCGACCTGCACCAGACCGTGCCGGACCACCGGGTGCAGCTGACGAGCGAGGGCTGGCAGCAGGCGCTGGACGCCGGGCGACGGCTACGGGCGATGCTACGGGCCGACGATACGCTGCAGTTCTTCACATCACCGTACCGGCGGACGCGCGAGACGACCGAGGGCATCTTGAAGACGCTGACGTCAGACGAGCCGTCGCCGTCGCCGTTCAAGCGGAACAACATCAAGGTGTACGAGGAACCGCGGCTGCGCGAGCAGGACTTTGGCAACTTCCAGCCGTGCAGCGCCGAGATGGAGCGCATGTGGCAGGAGCGTGCCGACTACGGCCACTTCTTCTACCGGATTCCCAACGGCGAGAGCGCGGCCGACGCGTACGACCGCGTGTCCGGCTTCAACGAGAGCCTGTGGCGGCAGTTTGGCGAGGACGACTTTGCCAGCGTCTGCGTGCTGGTCACCCACGGGCTCATGTCGCGTGTCTTCTTGATGAAATGGTACCACTTCAGCGTCGAGGATTTTGAGGACCTGCGCAACATCAACCACTGCGAGTTCCTCATCATGCGCAAGCAGGAGGACAGCGGCAAGTTTGCGCTCGAGACGAAGCTGCGCAAGTGGTCCGAGCTGCGGCGCGAGCGGGCTGCCGCCCTGAAGCAGAAGGAAGACGACGCCGTGCGCGAGGCAGCAGCAGCGCACGGCAGCAGCAGCAGCAGTCTGGCCATCCGGGACAAGGACGGCCCCCAGCTGGACCGGACCACGCCGGCGTCGCAGTCGTCCACGTCCATCCAGCCGGAGCGACGCTGGGGCGGCTGTCCGAACGGCTGCAACCACGACAAGAGCTTCAAGATCCGTTCCGGTCTGGCCGACCTGATCCAGCGCGACGGCACGGCCGTGTATGCCGACGGCGGAGGCAGCATCGCCGCGGCCGTTGTCGCGGGCACGAGCACGACCGCTGCAGCGGGAGAAACAGCAGCAGCAGCAGCAGCAGCAGCAGCAGCAACAACAACAATAGCAGCGAGCAGTAGCCGAAAGTCGGCCACGGTGACGCCGACGCTGGCGGCGCGACGTTTCCAGGCCGTCGGCTACAGCGACGACGACAACGAGGACGAAGGCGCGGACGGCGATGACGACGACGACGGCGACGACGACGACAACAACACGCGCGCCTCGTCACCCACACAGGTCGCCACGCCAGCCGTCCGCGTGAGCATCGGCGGCAGCGCCGAGACCAAGACCGCCGGCACGGTACCGCCGCAGATTGACGTGTCGCGGTCGCGCGAGGAGCCCGTGTCGTCGCCCGACGCAACGCCGTCCTTCATCACGCCCGAGGCACGGCAGCGGTCGATGCCGACGCCCAGCACGGCCAAGGCGCCGGCGCTGCTGCTCGACAAAAGCAGCAGCTGCAACAGCGGCAAGATGTACCTGCACGTGGGCCGCGACTTTGGCGGCACCTACAGCGGCCACTCGAGCGATGCGGACTCGTCGGCAGACGATCAGGTGCACCGACGGACGACGACGACGACAACCAGCAGAGGAGGAGGAGGTGCTGAGGCTCACGACAAGATTGGCAGTTCTGTCGGGACTGCTTCAGCTTCGGCTTCGGCTTCGGCTTCGACTTCGGCTTTGACTTCGGCTACTGCCATGACTAAGAATCCCGCTACCGCTCCTGCTGGACACAAAAAGACAATGGCCAATCGGCTGGGCGACGTGCCGCACTGCAGCGACTGCGAACACGGCCATGCCGACGACGAGAATCTCGGCTCGGACGAGATGGACGTGGACGATGAGCTGCTAGACGTCAGCCGCGATGGCGACCTGGCCGAAGCCGAAAAGTTCGACCGCAGCCTGCTGGGGAGCGTGTACTGAGCTGTTGGCCAGGGCCGTTGGAATGATAATGAAGTCACATGATCCACAGCTTCTGCATTAGAAATAAGAAGAATAATAGATCGGTAACCCGGACAGCCGTGCCACTCCACCCTCTACGTAAGCCGTTGCGGCCTCCTAAACGCCGTGCCCTTTTCCCTGGTGATACAGACATGCCTACTTGGTACGAAGATGGACCGCTCGCGATAACGCCTTGCCTCCATCTCCTGCTCAAAAAAACTCGGCCAGCGCTCGGCTCAACGCAACAAAGTCTACCGGCTTCGTGATGTACTTGCTGAACCCGGCCTCTACGCACTTCTCGTGCACGTCCGACATGACGTTGGCCGACAGGGCGATGATGGGGATCGGCTTCTGTCGTCCGCCCGTCGTGGCCTCCCATTCGCGGATGTCCCGACAGGCCTGGTAGCCGTCCTTTCGGGGCATATGTAGATCACACTATCAGTCAGCATCGTTCTCTTTCCTTTTCGTTCTCTCTTTCTCTCTTTGTCTTTTTCTCTCCCCCCCCCTCTCTCTCCCCCTCCCCCACTCACCAGTATAAACGAATAGTGCTCGTGAGCATGCGACAGCACAGCCTCCACGCACTCGACCCCGTCGGCGGCCACGTCCACGTCCACGCCCACCTTGTGCAGGTACTTCTTCAGCACCTTCTGGTTCACCAGGTTGTCTTCCACCAGCAGCACCTTGTAGCCCCGGTTGCCCATGCGCTGCTCTAGGTCCACGTAGCTCTGTTTCTGCGTCTCCACCAGCCGCTCCGCGCTCGACCGGTTGTGGTCGATGCTCAGGTCGCGCTCCTGTGCCGGGTCGAAGATGACCGCAAACCGCGACGGCTTCACCGGCTTGTAAATGTATGTCACCCGCGCCGTCGACAGCAGCTCGTTGTACCGCGTCCCCGCCGCCAGCTTGTTGACCGCCTGCCGCTGCACCGAGTCCGACAGCACCAGCAGGCTCGCGTGTTGCAGCATCGTCGACTGGTGCAGCTGGTTGACCACGTCCAGAATCTCCTGCGGCGACGGCAGGTTGATCACCACGTGCGTGAACATCTCCGGGTGGCCGCCCTGAATCAGCTCCTGCGCTTCCACCACAGTTGCCAGCGACGTCAGCCGGTGTGGCGTCCCCTTGGGCAGCGTCATCTCAATGTGCTGCGTCGTCGCCTCACGGCTGTGCATCTGCGGACAAATGATCAGGATCGACAGGGCCGACGGCCTCTTGCGGAGAGTCTCCGCTCCAGCCTCAGCTTCAGCCTCGGCTCCAGCCTCATCTTCAGTCCCGTCTCCAGCCACACTTCCCACGTGCCTCAACGACATCTGCGACAGGTCCTGGCCACTCGCCCGAGCCGCCTCGCTGAACCGTGTCAGGTTGGTCGTGCGCATGTCCGAGTCGCTGCTAAACGTCGTCGTCGGCGATTTCACCTCGCTCACCATCGCCTCGCCCGTCTCTCCGGCCTCTCCGGCCTCTCCGGCCTTGCTCGGCTCGCTGGCCGCCCGGACAGAAGTCGACGCCAGGCTACCCGGAGACCCGGCTGCCGAAGCCGCTGCTGCTGCCACCACGGCCGATGGCGCGAGGAAGAACGACGTCGATACCGTCCCGGTTCCCATGCCCGGCCATGCCACGCTGCTCGACGTTACCGGCCCGTCCAGACACGAAGCCGCCAGCTCCCCGCTCGGGTGGTCCGATTCGGTCGGCAGCCCAAACAGCGCCGAGAAGGTAAAGGTCGAACCCTTTCCCGGCTCTGCTGTGCCCTCCATCTTGCCGCCGTGCAGCTCTACCAGCTGCCGCGAGATCACCAACCCCAGCCCGCTGCCCCCGTGCTGCCGCGTGCTGCTGCCGTCGATCTGGCTGAACGGCTTGAAAATCAGGTCTGCCTCCTCCTTGGTGAAGCCCTGGCCCGTGTCCGTCACCGAGAACTCAAGCACGATCCGGTCCGGCTCTGGCGACGGACGCACCACGCGGCAGCAGCTAAACACTTCGCCACGCGCCGTGAACTTGATCGCATTGCCAATCACATTGAGCAGCACCTGTCGCATGCGCACCCGGTCGCCCTTGACCCAGCCCGGCACGTCGGCCTCCACGATGTAGTTGAGCTCTAGACCCTTGCCGATAGCCATGGTCGAGACGAGTTCGTTGACGTCCTCGATTAGCGACCGCGTGTGGAACCACTCAAAGCTCAGCTTCATCATCCCCGCGTCCACCTTGGACAGGTCCAGAATGTCGTTGATAATCATCAGCAGGCTGCTAGCGCTGTTCTGGATCGTGTTCGTGTAGTCGCGCTGCTCCTCGTTGAGCGTCGTGTCCTGCAGGAAGCTGACCATGCCCGAAATCCCGATCAGTGGCGTGCGGATCTCGTGCGACATGTTGCTGAGGAAGCGCGTCTTCGAGTCCATCGCCTCCTTCAGCTTGGTCTCCAGCAGCTTGTGGCCGTTGATGTCCGTCGCCGACCCAAAGTACGAGTTGCGGCCCTTGCCAAAATCCTCCGTGCCTGTCTCGACGCAACGGACCAGATGCCACCGGTAGTCTCCCGTCTTCGACCGCACCCGCACTTCTGTCGTGTATGATGGCCGCCCGTTGTCGTCCTCCGTCACGATGATAATGTCCCGTCGCGCCAACTCCGCGAGCTCGCTCAGGCCCTCGCCATTGCCCGTCTCCGGCGTGCGCTCTCCGGACGGGTTGCTGCTGTCATCGCTTCTCTTGCGCCCCCCCGCGCCGCCCGATGCGATCACATGCCGCAGCTGCTGGCGGCGCCGTTGAAGGTGGGCCGGAACCGGAATAAACGTGCACTTGGCCAGGTCGTCGGGGTGGACAAAGTTCATGAACCCGAGCCCGAGCGCGTCCCGCGAGCTCTGTCCCGTGTACGACAGCCACTGCTCGTTGACAAACGTGACCCCCTCCTCCTCGTTCGCAGTGAAGACGATCTGCGGGATCAAGTTGGCCAGGATCCGGTGCTTCGCCTCCGACACTTCGATCTCCTCCTGCCGCGCCGCCTTGAGCTCCGCAATGTGCTGGTCGTGGATGTCCATGTACGATCCCAAAAACTGCACGATGCTGTTGCGACGGTCGCGTGAGGCCACCGCCCGCGCATGGAACCAGCGGTACGACCCGTCGAATCGTCGAATCCGCACTGTCCGCGAGAACTGGTCGCCCGTCCGCACCGAGTGGCTCCACGCCTTGAGGTACTCCTCGCGGTCGTCCGGGTGGATGCTCACCCACGGATCTTGTGCCAGGCTCTCCACCGTCTGTCCTCGGTATGCCAGGTACCGACTGTTGACCCACACAATCGCTCCCGTCTGTGGCATCGCCACAAACACATGGGCCGGCAGCGAGTCCAGGATGAGCCCCTTCAGCCGGTCTGACGGCGGCGGCATGTCCACGGGGCTTGTCGGTGCTACCCCTGGCCCGAGCAGGGACGGTGTCACGGCTGGAGACGCAGTGGGAACAGCACTGACACACTTGATGCTGGCGCTAGGCGGGAGAGACGGGAATGTTGTCGCAAAGTCGGCTCCATGAGAGTGCAGCTGGCTGTGGCTGTAGCTATAGCTGTAGCGGTGCATCGAGCGACCGCCATGGCGATGTTTGGGGGGGCTGCTTCCAGAGCCAAACGGACTGGGCACGAACATCTTGTTGCTGAGCGACGATCTTGCCAACTCGTCCAGGCTCCCTTCTTTGCTCGCCGCTGCCGTCGCCACCTTCTGCTCGGTCCTGGAAGAGAGTGACGCTCGGAGGCCGGCGACGATGTTACTGGGTACTGGGCTGACCGGTTCCTTGTCCGCTTCAGTCCCGGCGTCGTTGCTGTCTCCGTCCGGAGGGAGTGTCGCGCAACCGTCTGATCCGAGGCCGAAGAAGAACGCGGCCGGTGGTTTCTTCGCCCGGCTCAGAGAGCCTTCACCGGCTGTCGTGACGGATGTTTGTTCTGTCAGGGAAAAAGCAGACGCCGGAATACGTTTGTCGCCCGGTGCAGCTGATAGCTTTGCAGCTCTGGGCGCGCTGCTGCTGCTGCTTCCTCCCGGCGTCGTGGCTGGCCGACTAAAGTGTCCCAGCGCCGACGGCCGCAAGCCAAAAGTTAAGCCGTCTCCCGCCAAAGATGCCAGTCCGGGGCTTGTGCCACTCCCTACGTTGACGCGCCTGTCCAAAAACATGTTCAGAGATGTCGAGTCCCAGCCAGGTGTGCCGTTCGGCGTTCCAAGCGCGCTGCGAGACGGGATAGAGTTATCGCTGTAGCTCGTTGTGCTCCCGGCCATCGATCGTAGTGCGAGCGTGTCGTGCAACGGCATGTAGGGCGTGTCCGTCGTCGTCGTGGACGTCGGGAAAGGATTTCCGTTGACGTCGATACCGCCAAACCCGCCCAGCTCGTGCCGTCGACGGTGAAGGCCCGAAACCTCTGCTTCCAGGTTGGAGTAGTGGAGGCAGAGCGAAAAGGACGTCGCCAGATGGGGGGCCAGAAACTCGAGCGAGTGGCGCAGATTCGACGGGTAGGGGATGATCGGGCTCAGAATTGACAGGATCGCAATGGGGACCTGCTTCGGCTGGCTCGACGGCCGCTCAGGAGACACCGCAGCGGAAAATGCCGTGACAGAGCCGGTCCCGTCCTCGGAGCTGTTCGGGTTGCGGCGCGGAGACGATCGCCGCTCCATCTTGGTCTTGTCGAGCCTGAATGACGATGGGCTCGGCTTGGACAGGTGCGGATGGAACAAAGGCACATGGAGGACTGTCCACGCGTTCTCAACCCCAATCGTAGGCGGTGGCAGCATGTCCTTGTAGTCTTCCGGAGCCGAGGCAGGATTGAAGGAATCCTCGTCCACCGTAGTGCTCTTGAAGAACGGATTGTCGTCGGGATCGGGCCGCACGGCAGGTGACGGTGCAGGCGACTGTGCCCAAGGAGATGGGGGAAGCTGCTCGCATTCTTCGTACATGGGCGTCCGCGGCCGCTGCGCTTCGCTCGCTCCCGGCTTCGAGGCCGCGATGCCTGCTGCCCCATTTAGTCGCTTCATGTATATGCTGGACGGCCTGCTCGTCTTTCTTGTCGCGGAGCTCAAGCTGCGGGTCAGTCCGGGAAGCTTATTCGCCTGCTCAGACCGAAGCTCTGCGCTCCCTCGCTCCTGCGGTCTGTCCGTCTCGTTGCGTACTCGTTTCAGGTACGGGTATGATCGCGTCAAAGCAACAACATGGCCTCGGTCCAACACTCGCTGGACACCGTTGTGATCTATGAGTGGATCTGCCTCGTAGTCTAGCGCCTGTAGCACGGGCAGCACTCGTCCCCGAGTCTCGGTCGGCAGGCAGTTCGGGACATCCAGCATAGGATTGAGGCGAAGCGTGCCTTCTGCAGCGTCGTGCTCCTCTAGAGCTGCATGGTTGAGGCCGGCATAAGGCTTGGGCGGCGAGTCCGCCTTTGGTGCATCGGAGCGCTGCGTCGAGTCGGGACCGGAGGTTTGCCATCTCGAAAGGGCGGGACGTAGAGGCGGGTGCGAAGGCTGGTCTGTACCAGCCAAGTCCTCTGGCTTCTGGTTCCGGTGGTGTTCGAAAGCAGTGTCGGAGTACCGGCTCGTCAGGTCAGGCCGTCGCAAAGGAATTGCCGAGGGCGGAGAGGCAAGGTCGCTAACTGGCGACAGAGACGTGGCGTCCAGGGGCGTAGCATCTGCGTTGCTGAGAACGGCATTGCTGTCCCGACCGATGTAGCCCAGGCTCAATTCATCGTCTCCCTCGTGTGCGTTGAACGTGGCTCGCTGGCCCCAAGGCATGTTTTCAACGTCCGTGGCATCTGCCGGGACAGCCAGCGCCACTCGCTCCGCCTTATACCACTCTGTGGTCACCTGAATCACGTTGGTCCACCAGGCATCGAGGCCCGGTTCCGAGGACAGGGCAAGAGCAAGATCGTACAGACTCGGGCTGGGCAGGTCGGGGTTTGGGTGAACATCCTGCTGGCGACTGTAGCCATGGTAGCTAGATGCGGTGCCAGAGCCTCCGGCAGCGCTTCTGGGGGCAAAGTCTGCCGCTGATGCTGGCGTGGGTGGAGTGGGCAGAAGCTTCTCTGAGAGGATGTAGGCTAACGGCTCGTCGCTCTTGGCCGGCAACCTCGGCCGCCTTGCTTCTTCGGGAACGTCGTTGAGCGCAGGATTCGGCGGCACCTGGGATGCGCCCGATGGCACTCGAGGAAACGGATAGGACGGCGTTGGAGCAGAGAAGTCCTTGGTCGCAGCGGCGGCAGCACGCACGGTCTGGACAGACCCAGCCGACGTCGTGGTATTGCCAGATCCGGATCCGGATTCCGAGGACGGCAGCACCGGAGATGGCGTCAGCACCTCCCGGGCGGGCGACGGATGCTTGGGAGACGTCGATGCTGCGGCCAGAGGCGGTGCGTGGCCAACTCGAGCAGACATGTCTCGCGTGAGCTTCAGCCGGTAGTCGCTCAGCTGCCGCTTGGAGCAGGGCAAGTCAGCTCCTGCCGGCTGCTGCGGTTGCGACCGGTTCTGTGAGCGATGCCGGCCGTCTAGGCGTGCTGGGCAGCTCGATGTCTCGGGGCCGGTGTCGCTGCCACGCCGCTCCCTTTTGTCTGGACTGTGGGAGCACCTGCTTTCAGGTGCCCGCCCTCTGCTCCGCTCATCCTGCCTCTGGGAAGGAGGCGCTTCATCCTGAGCCCAGCTGGCCATTGCGCCTGGTGCAAATCAAGGCATCGGCCGCAGATCGGAGCGTGAGGCAGTCGCGGCTGAGAGGGGTTTTGTCGGGGCGTCTCTCGTTTTGGTGGCATGGGTTGGGAGAGTGTCGATCTCTGCAACGGTGTGTTGCTTTTTTACCGGCCCAAGTGCCGTGGGTTTTCGATAAGAGCCTTTGTTCTGTTGTCTGGGCTGGGGCCCCTTTAAAAACACAGTGCTCAATCAGCAACGGGACCGATAGGTGGTGAAGGGACTGAGCGATGTTCATGTAAGACGAAAGGCCTGTCGAGCGGGACGGAAAAAACCTGACAATGAGGTCGACGGCCGGCCAGAGATGTATCTTATCTTCCTGCTTCAAGACGCACGATGGAAAGCACGGCGAAGAAACAGGGCAACAACCTCGTTTCGTCCGTGGAAGGCCAATGCCAAAGGAGATTGGCCAAGCCAAGCAAGCTGGAGCCAGGCGGTAAGTCGTTTATTAAATTTGGGGGGCTATCCACTCAAAGGGCCGGACGCATAGTGCTTGCAGTACCGAAAGGTCTCACGGCGAGCTGGCGAGGAAATGACGAGCGTAAGACAGTCGGTAGGTGGGGAAAGGGGAAGGGAATCCAGTATTGCAGGCAGGAGGGAGAAAAGCCCGACTAGAGCGAACAAGGTTTTGGCAGGGAGAGAAGTTCGCTGGCGATCTGCGTCCCATGACGTAATTGGGACTGGGGTCGACCGGCACAAGGACAGCTTCAGCGCTCAGAGTGGGGCCGGAACGCCCAGCAGGCAGGATGGTGCATTTTCGCGCCTTCCGCCTTCCCTGTCAGCTGTTTCCACGAGCGACAGCTACGATTAGAGGTTATGTGGTCGGACCGTGTTGGGTAAGTGCGACCCAGGAGGAAAGTCTGACAATTGCAGAGGTCACGTTCCCGCAAACTTGCGCAATCTTACGATGCCAGGTACCCGTAGTTGGAAAGAGCTCGGAGGGCCGGTACAGGGACGTTGAAATTCTTGGCCCATCGCATAATAGGGAGACCTGAGGAGCCCGCCGAGACAGGATGTTTACGAGCATACGTAGGCTAGGCTCCGAAGCCATAACACCCTGGCAACCTATCTATCCTAAGTAACAACCTGCTGTGGAATGGGCCTAGGGGCAATCGCTGGGAAGTCAGGCCATAGAATCAGGATATCTTACAAGAAAGAGCGATGATGTTGT
The DNA here is from genome assembly GCF_000143105.1 of Grosmannia clavigera kw1407. Classification (NCBI taxonomy): domain Eukaryota; kingdom Fungi; phylum Ascomycota; class Sordariomycetes; order Ophiostomatales; family Ophiostomataceae; genus Leptographium; species Leptographium clavigerum. The sequence continues at coordinate 739,210 of NW_014040560.1, read as the reverse complement.
CCAGAGAGCGCTGTCCTTTATCACTTTAGCGCGTTGACATCTTACGTTTCAGAGCTGTCAGAAGCCAACAGCTTGTTGTCTAAATATTGGTTTCCCCCGGCTGCGTGCAATACTACTACGTAAGATGCGTACTAGTATACAAGCACTCCTAATGCGGTTATCCGCACATGCCGATAGCACGCCACCAAGAGCCTTGGGGCTACATTGCAGGTCAGACAGGAAATGCTCTTGGTTAGGCGCCCGGCCATTCCTCTTCAAGTCTCCCAAACATGTAGCGCTAATTCCTGTCGTCATCATGACTCTCCGTAGCGTGTCTGCTTCGCCTCTGCGCTAGTTCCAGAGGCCCAGCTTGCGGCCGTGGATGCGCGGGTACACGCCGACGACGATCAGCACGGCCGCCACCAGCACGGCCCAGGTGCGGATGTCGAGCACGTTGACGTTGTAGTCTGTGGCCGTGGCCGTGAGCGCCGTGGCCAGCAGCAGTGGCAGCAGCACGGCGTAGCCGGTCCAGCGGTGCTGCTTGTACAGCGCCTTGGCGCGATCGACGCGGCCAAAGAGGCCCACGGGCGCGGCCCAGATCAGGAAGCCAAAGACATACTGGCCCAGCAGGACGACGGCCGTGATCACGCCGAGGACGCCGTGCGCCGAGTGCAGGTGGACGCCGTGCGAGCGGATCTTGTTGGCCTCGATGAGGCTGATGCCGGCGGCGAAGAGGACGAGCGACAGCAGCTGGAGGGCGCCGTGGACGCGGGCGCCGCGCACCTTGTCGGTGGGCGCGGCCGTGGGCTGCAGCACGAGGATGGCCTGGACGAGGACGAAGATGCCGAGCGACTGCAGGAGCGGGTGCGGCGAGAAGAGTGGCAGGAGTGGATGACGGAAGACGGCGGCCCAGACGAGAGCGACCAGCAGCAGGATGCCGGCCTGAGCCAGCCAGGCGGTTCCTAGGGAGAACAATACACAGTTGAAGCAGAAGAAGCAGAAGAAGCAGAAGAAGCAGAAGCAGAAACGAAGCCAGAACACCAAAACACACCTGTGTACAGATTTGGGACAAGACTTTCGCCCGATCGCTGAAGCACGTCGCCCGGGTCGCCCAGCAGCGGTGCGGATTCAGTTCTGGAGATGGGCTCGTCCGGGATGGGCAAGCCGGCCGATGTCTCCGGTGTAGCTGACATGATGCAAGTGTATGTGTGCGTTTCGTTTGCGTTGTGTTGGTGAATGTCAGGAATCGTTGCGATACGAAGGATACGGTGTTGATCAACATTTACTCGTACCGGCAACACAAAGTCGGAATATCAGGCAGCAGGAGTCATGGGAGACGTTGGCTGACCGGCGACAACAGACGGCATGGCTCGCAATTGCGCAAGGGTCAGGAGCAATGACGACGAGCTGGTAAAGCGACAACCTGACGAAGACCGCAGAGCAGGTGCTTGCTAAACTAGGGTCTCTGATTGGCTGCTCGGGCTTCTCCCCGCATTGCGTCCGCTGTGGGGGCTTAGCAGGCCCGCTGGAGGGGAAGATGGGGGGACAAAGTGGCTTGCTTCGCAATGCAGAGCTGCTCGATCTGCATGGTGCCTTTTGTCTCGATCACACAGCTCTACGGAGTAGAGGGAGCCGTTACCGGGACACAACAAGCGTTTTGACTACGTGCAGCATGTCCCTTATCGGGACTAGTACAGCAGTCCACCAATGATGTTGGGGCTTCGGCCATTACGTATTTTCGTTGGTGGACGAGGCGCTGAGACGTCCACTGCAAGCCCCGGAGGTCGGCAATGCCCGATGGACAGGCGGAGATGGGCGCAGGCGAGATGAGAGATTTGCACAGAAGGCGGCATAGCACCCAGACCACGGCCGACTTCTATCACGACGAGGCCATCGAGACCGAGGGAAGAAGACGTTGCCCTACAGACGGAGAGAAATCGAAACGAACGAAAGCTTTGTACCTTACCCTTTACAGCTTCCATCCACCAGCGCCATGACGGCCGACAGCAGCGACTACGTCCTGGAGGACATCAAGGCCACGCGCATCGCAGCCGACGGCATTGACGCGACCTTTCGGTCCAACAGCATTGGTAGGTGGTGCGGCTTCTGTACGATGCACGGACGCGGCTGACACGACAGATCTGGTCTCGGCCGGGCTCGAGGGCCGCGTGCTGGCCTTTTCGGATCAGTGGTTTGCCGAGGCGGCCAACCTGCTGAACCCCAAGGCGCCGGTAGCCGGCAACGGCCGGATGGTGTATGCGGGCGCATGGTACGACGGCTGGGAGACGCGGCGCCACAACACGGCGCCGTTTGACTGGGTGATCATCCGGCTGGGCGTGGCCTCGGGCACGGTGATCGGGGCCGAGATCGACACGGCTTTTTTCAGCGGCAACGAGGCGCCGGCCATCTCGGTCGAGGGCTGCTTCCGCGAGGGCGGTGCAGATGCCGATGCTGAAGTCGTCGGCTGGGGTGGCAGCCGTGGTGGCTGGGAGACCATTCTCGGCCGGCAGCCGTGTGGCCCCAAGCAGCGCCAGGCCTGGCAGCTCGACGTGCCGCAGCTCGACCGCGCCTACACGCACGTGCGCCTCAACATGTATCCCGACGGTGGGATCGCGCGGTTCCGGCTCTTTGGCCACGCCCGGCCGGTCTTCCCGGCCGATCCGGCGGCCGTGTTCGACCTCGCGGCCGCTCAGAATGGTGCCGTCGCCGTCGCCTGCAACAACCAGCACTTTGGCACCAAGGACAACCTGCTGCTGCCCGGCCGTGGTGCCGACATGGCCGACGGCTGGGAGACGGCCCGCTCTCGACAGCCCGGCCACGTCGACTGGGCCGTCATCCGCCTCGGCGCTCCTGGCCTCGTCCACCGCTTCGTCGTCGACACCGCCTTCTTCCGTGGCAACTTCCCCCAAAAGGTCCGTGTCGAGGCTCTACGCTGGACTCCCGGCCCCAACGATCCCAGAGAACCTGCCCATGACGACCCGGCCTGGTTCATCGCCGTGCCCGATGCCAAGTGCGGGCCCGACCAGGAGCACGACTTCGCCTCCCAGCTGCCGGCCAGCCAGGTCGTCACCCATGTCAAGCTCGTCTTGATCCCGGATGGCGGTGTCAAGCGGCTGCGCGTCTTCGGCACGAGGGCCATCTGAGAAGAACGGAGCATATAGAGCAAAAAAATCATATAATTCTAAACCATTTTCAAAACAATACCACACTAAAGAACGACAAAGAGACAAAACAAAGAGACAAAACACAGACACAAACCATTGCAGTCTAATAGTCCGTCGTGTCAATGTACGACACGCCTCCAGAGACCGTGACCGTTCCGTTGATAGGAGCTGCGAGACCTATGGGTCTTGTCAGAATAGCACTGCAGGGACTCAGACAAACAATACATACCACCGCTGGTCGAGAGATACAGCCGCTTCGGACGCGACGGCGAGAACATGGCAGCCGTCACGCCAGCCAGGACGGTCGACCCGTTGCTGCCGGCAATGGCAAAGGATGTGACGGGTCGGCGCTCGTCGAGGTAGGCGACGCTGAGCGTGTTGAGCTGGTTCTGACAGAGGAAAGCGACGCCGTCGCCGCGAATGGCAAAGTCATCGATGGGCACGACGTCGGCAACGGCGATGGATGCCGGCCCAACGGCCTGGCCGAGCCGGTTGATGGGCACGCGGGCCAGCAGCCCGGCTGCCGAGTTGGTCCAGTACAGCTGGTCGCCGTAGACCTTGACGCCGTTGATGCCGAGCGTCGACTGCGGGTACGCCGCGTAGCCGACACTCATCAGCGAGTCGTTGACGGCCACGCCATACGCGCCCGTAAGCACGTCCACGCCGTAGACCACGCCGCCGATCGAGTCGGCCACGAGCAGGTAGCGCTTGTCCAGCACCGCCAGCCCATTGAAGAGTCCGGCCGCCTCCACCGTCGCCACCCGCGTCACCACGGCCGCATTCGCCACTGCTGTCCCGTCGTCTGTCAGCATAAACGGCCGCATGTCCACGCGGTAGATCTCGTTGGCCCCGGCTACCGTCGCCCCCGTCGTCAGGTCCACAAGCGCCGCCACTGCCACGTAGAACACGTCTGCCGTCGTCTGGCCCACGCCCAGCACGCCCAAGTGCTCCGACCCGTTCCATGCGTACACCTCCACCACCGCTCCCGTCGTTACGTCCACGTGGTACAGCGCCGGCTCGTACAGCCGTGTCACCAGCAAGTTGCCGTCCGGCCGGAACGCCAGGTTCTCTGCCCAGCTCGGCGGCGTCCCCAGCTCCGCCACCGCTGTCACGCTCGCCTGCTGCACGTCTGGGCGGCAGGATCGTGCTGTCGTCGCCGTGGCCAGCGTCAGGGCGGCGCCCAAAATCCGGCTCAGGAACAATCTCATGGTCACCGGTCGGGATAGACGTGTCGTGAGAGGCAGGAAAAGAAGTGCTCGGTTGTCTTGTATGTGAAGTGCTCTCACAGCTAGCAGACAGCCTGGCAGACCTCTCCAGTCGTTTATATATCCCTTTCTCTCGCCCGTCTCTCCGCCGATTGTCATTCCTGCTGACAAGACAGGTCTTGACTCCTTTGTCTCCCTCGTATTCAGATCCACATACCGGGCTGAACGACGAGATAAGACATGCACATTGTAGAGCTGAAGCTGGCGCGATGCTGTTTTGGCCGGTACGTTTAATGGAGGTCAGCTCCAGTATGCAGAACGAACAGCTACTTGTAAGCATGTCAGATATCGGGCTGCTTATTTTGGAAGCGGGTGGCTGGCGCGTTGCCAACGGGAAGGCACAATCGAGCGACATCTATGCCCAAGTCTTAGGTCAGCGTCGGCGGAGAAATCTCCGTGCCTCGGACCTTCAAGGGCCTTCGTCCCATTCCTCTTGCCGACCCGTAGTATGACACACCATGCTGTCTATGCTTGCAACGAAGGGTGACTTGCTGACCTCTGTAAGAGGCCAAGCCTGGCAGTGAATGGTCAAGGACCGTCCTTTCTTCAGGGCATCACCGATTGGTTGCCTTGCCGGCTGCGAATCAACGTTCGCTTTCTCTACACAGCCATAGGCATCTTCGTAGTACATTCTGTCCTTACTGGAGGCAGTGCCAGAGAGGCTGTCCCATCTATAGTCACCAATCTGCCCCCTGTTTCCTGCATCAGAATGCATTTTTTATTTTATTTTCAAATCGGCCTGTCCGGGGCAGCGCTAATCCTCGAGTTGGCCCGTCCTTCTCGCGTGCTGTGAAATAATGACGCGCTCTATGAAAGGCCGTCAGACACCTCGTCTCCACCTCAGTGGCAGACCTGGTATCAGGTGGTCGTGATATGGGAGTGCTCCTGGCAGCTATGTGTCGACCTCCTTCGGCCGCCTTCCCCGTGCTCTTGGTAGTCCTTTTTTTCTCAAACCTCTTCCTCCTGGTTGGTGTCGCCTCTTCCACGGAAACTTTACAACAGAATCTCACCCATGTTCTCACCCTCAAAGCCCAAAACGGAGAGTTTCTTTACCCTCGACTTCTCGGCTGCCTTGTCGACTGCCTTCTTCTTCTTGTGGAGCTCTGCCATGACATCCGAGTCGATCTTGTCATGGCCCGGTGGCGCCTCGTCGTCCCGGTCTAGGTCGATCTCCCCCAGGAGTAGCACATTCTCGCCCCGCACCAGATACGTTCCCCTTGGGATGTCCGCGTACAGGCCGTGGCCTTGGGCCGCGCTCTCCGGCGCAGCTGCTGCCTCAAACGTGCCCGGCGCAAGAAACGTTCTCTCGATAGCGTTCTGTAGTATTAGGTTGGCTGTTTGGCGTGCGACCCATGTCGGTCAGCAGTTGCGCAACAGGCAGGAACGGGCACTTCGATGCCATACCAAACTGATCCCAGGTTCTCAAGACACCAATCACTTTTCTGCCGTCACGAAGGACGACCATGAGCTTTTCTGCGGAGCGAGAAACAATCAGTCACCGCCATCCAGGCCCTGAAGACCGTCTCCTATCACGCGCCCCGTGTCAGGAAACTCACTGTCCGTGAGGTCCAAGAGCTGCGCCGCCGTCGTGAACATCTGCGCCGGCAATTGGTCTTGCTGGAGGGGAGGCTGTGGGACCGCTGGGCCCCCGGCCCCCCGAGGCTGCTGGGGGTCAGAAATCGAAAGGTTCTCCATCAGGAGCGTGCGTTCTTGTGGTGGTGGAGATGCGACTCGAGCCCGTCCATGGACGTAGAGGATGACCCTCTTGTTTGTCTTTGCCGTGCTGCGCTCGTCACCTGACCGATTGTTTCTGTCGTGCTTCGGGCACCCCTGAAAAGCTCATGAAAAGCGCTACCTCGGATTGCTTCCTGCGCGGCTATCGAGCCTTGTTCACGGAGCTTGTAGCCTTTTGCTCATGTAGCCTTGAGATGCGAACGTGGAATTTGTCTGTCGTCGCCACAGAGCTCGTTTTCTGATTTGCCGATTGTGGGACGTCACGTGTGGCCCACGGCCGCGCCAAACGTAATTGTAACGCTGTGTAGCCTTCCGCTTCACAAACCCCGCCGATGCATTTTTGCCCATAAAATGTCGAAAGTTAGCTTAAAGGTTCAAAGAGGTCTCGCCTTTAGCTCCGAAACCTGTGACCAAAGAGCGTATGCCCGAGAATACAGAGTACAGTGGATCCCTTTCGCCTTGGTTCACCGCCCTGTGTTTGTCTGCGGAGAGGCAGGGTATCCTCTATCTTTGAGCTTCGTTACGTTCTCAATCATCAGCCCCCTACAGACATAATCATCGCACTGTACTTTAAGGTAGCCCTATAAAAATAAAATGCATCAAAACTCCGGCTGTCCCGCCGACCCACCATGACACTCCTCCAGTTGCTTCCAGAGCTTCTGTTTTACATCCTATACTACTTAGGCCCGGACTTCTTTCGCCAGGATATCTGCCGCCTAACTGTTTCGAAGCGTTGGTATGATTCGGCCTGGAAGATATATGCCCGAGGTCTGCAGCTTACCGCAAGGTCACTGAAATGGTTCACGCATGACGAGGCAGTCTTCATACGAAGTCAACCCTACATTACTACAGTCAAACTGTATCTCGAAGGGTACAAATTTTCAGGGCCGTTGTCAGCCGACCGTCGTGGGAAAAAACTTGATAATGCCGACGCCGTTGACGAATGGACTACTCAACTAGACTCATCTTTGCTACAGCTGGCTACTGTGCTACAACGTTGTCCTAGTATGCGGTGTTTAGAGCTTAAAGCGAGACCCGAACGACGCCCTGAGTTAGGTCTACAACGGCAGGGGTATTTAATGGCAAAGCCTCTAGCTGACCTTGTCGCCGTCCGTCACTTGGCTTCTTTGAAACTCGACTCTGCGGGCTCTATTTTTTGGGGCCGGGCATGCGATTCTGGTGCACATTTTTGTCGCTCGGTCAATGCGTTATTTCCGTCATTGCATCGGCTTCACTGCCGAATGGATAACATATGCGAGAGTCTGTTGGAGCCTCCACCACACGATAGGCCATGCAACCTTCACGAGGTTATCGTCAACTTAAGTCTCTCCGAGCTGTCAGATACAATCCCATTATACCGTTATCCCCGGAGCTGTCAATCTTTATCCGGCGAGACATTCTCACAGCTGAAGGAGGCAATCGAAAATCAGGCCACAGCGCTCTCGCACCAACTGAGCAATCCTCGGATGGTCAGGGTTATATCACATAAGTTTCCATATCTCGGTATGTATGCATTTGACGCCGTGACGGGACAGCGTGTTCGGCTGGAAGCTGGAACAAATTGGGATGCCGAAGGGGAAGTGGTATACGATGAGGATGATTGTGAGGACGAGTCAGACCTGTTTAACAGCGATTCGCCAGCCATGCCAGAGATTCTCCCCTAGTTTCTCACGATGTCAAACCCCCTGCACAAGACCCGATCGCTAATAAGCAACATGCAGTCAACCTGGTTGGCTGAAATTTAATTGTGACTGCTACACGACACAGGCGCATTATATTCTAGTAGAACTCTGTTTCCCTGTAGACACACACGAGTTGCTCCCACGTTATACCGTTTCCGTAATATCATTGAGCTGCCAATCGCTCATCCCACAGAGCACGATGTGGAAAGCTATAAGTGCATCGATGAACGATGTCGGCTCGTTTGGATCCAAGAACGTCGGAAAGTAACGGCGATAGGTTGTTGTTAGAACATCCTGTCACTTCTAGGTAGACAGAAACGTCGGCTTCTATCAATTTCCATACAATGCTTCTTTATTCAGAACTCACCACATCAATTATCATCTGCTTCAAGCAAATAGGCGTACGGCTCGTCTTTTCGTAACATGTTATCTTCTACATGCCGCACTATGGTAGCTCACAGTGTAAGTCGCTCCGACCGGGCTTCAACCTTTTATCTTAGACAATTCTGTAAGCGTTTTAGTGGAGTATATCTTAGCCTTCCATTATTCGCTACGCGGTAGGCCACAGATCGTAGCTGCTAGATGTAAGTCGTATCGTATGCAAGTCGGCCACTTTTTCATGCGCTTACATAGAAACAACGATGAAACTGCATGACGACTTGTCCTAGGTACGGATTGTATCTCGAACATATCCCAAATTTGTATACAGGTTCGGGGGCTTTTAAGATTCGAGGATAGCAGCTGAGCTATATTCTTTTAGTTCTGGATTTGGATACGAAATATGCAGAACGATAATGCAACAATTCTTTCTCGAAACCCGTAGGAAACTAAAGCCAATCATTTTCATCACTTTGCATAGAAGCCAGTCCACTCTTCTGTTGCAAAATATAAATGCATATAAAAGGGGACCATCCTATATGTAAGTCGTATACCAAGCAATGCTAGCTAAGTAACTTCCCTCTTGATGTCCATATACTGATTGCTTAGCAATCCCCAGCGATTCCATGTCGAACTCCCTTAGACGCTGTCACAATGACAAAATAATTAGAGCAGCGGATAAAATAGATAAGCTGCAGCCTGCCCCAGAGCTTGATGAAACCTGCTCAGTAGAACGCAAAACACAAGAAACCGTTCCATCGTAAACACAGGACTGTGCCTAAACAACAACAAACAAGGTATCACCGATAAAGCTTCGCTTCCGGTCAATTTCGCTTCCTCTGCACACGCGTGTTGCTGCCTTGCCGACTCATCGCTGCTCCGCCTTGGCTGCTCTGCCGGCTCATAGGACTAGCTCCCACGGCCGCGCTGGCCGCAGCATGCAGGTTTGCAATAGATGCACCTACAGGCGTCGATGGCTCGTCACGCACATTGCTCGACGGCAGATGCAGACCCTTCCGCAAACGTTCGGGATCCTCTCTCTCATGCTTTAGGTAGGCAAGGTAGCGGCTGTCTCTGGGCGAGAACGCTGTAGCCTGCAGGACCTTGCGGCCACCATTGGCATTGTCAAAGTTGGAGCCGGCGCCGTGCAGCTTCTCGTACTGTCGGAGAAGCCGAATAACCGCCAAGTCCGACGTGATGTCGTCAGACGAGAGCGTGGCCGGCGTGTTGGCATCAATCTTAGAATGCGACTTCGCGTAGTTGCTCATGAACATCGGCGGTATCTTCGGCTCGTTGGCCGCCAGCTTTTCCAGGTTGCTCGGCATCTCAAAGTTGGACAGCGCCTCCAGGCCAACAAGTTTTTCATCAATAAAATTCGGCAGCTGGCTTGTTGCACCCCTAGTGCTCCGCGTCGCGTGCGAGGGCACCCGCTCCATGGTTGCTGCCGCAGGCGTGGCATCACGGTCGTGGTCCTCGTCGCCCGACTCGGTATCAGATGCCGAGGATACCATCTCCCCATTGCTGTTAACCTTGTTTCGGTGCGACAGCAAATATTTGTGTGACGCCAACGCAGCTGCGTTGTAAGTCATCGCTAGCTCCTTGTCCGTGAAGAGTTTGTCAATACTGTACACCGGTCCAGTAACTTTGCGATACGCAAGACGGTCGCCGTGCCAGAAAGGTGTGGTGCCATTGCTATCCCCAGAACGTCTTTGTGGCGCCGGGGAGCCATCATCATCACCGTTTCTCTTCCTTTTCCGGCTATCGCCAAACCCGACGAGGTCGTCCACGTTCTGACGCAAACGTGTGGCTCTTTTGCTATGGGTGCCACCTGGGCTGGAAGGATTCGTGAGTGAGAACTGATTCGGGTGCAACAGGAGAGCAGAAGCGTCGGAAATTTCCAAAGCTTCCTTCTCTTTTGTCAGCCGGACCTTCTTGGCTGTGATCGCATTGATCAGCCGCTCGCGAAGCGTTTCTGACAAATGCTTGTGCTCCCGGTTCGCAGTGTCCGTCTTGAAAATATGGGTGTTCTTAAACTCTTGGGCTTTCTTCTCGAAATCGTACTGTGCAAAGACAATCGCTGCGTCAATCTCTGGAACTGCAAGTCGGCCTTTACCTCTGGCTACTCCATCCTAGGCTCACCTTTTGCTTCGTCAGCTCAGAGTCTCGCTCCTCAACGAGGTCCTCGATCTCCTGTATCCATTGCTGGAATGTCGGGCCCGCCATTTCCAGCAGACCGCGACCTCCTCCGCGGCCATCAGGGTCAGGATCTCTGTTAAACTCCTTCTCCCGGTTGTGTCTATCGGACCCGAGAAAATCGAGCGGCCGATCAGTGTAGGGATCTAGTCGCATCACTAGGTTCGTGTCGATCTGTATTTTTTGGAGCTGTTCGCGATAGGTCATGTCGCGATCACGACTGAACTTCTCGGACAGTGTGGCGAGCCGGTCTGTGAGGAGCTGTCGCTTTTTGTCTCGTTTGGATTGGTTTGGGCCGGGAGAGACATTTGCGCGTCGGTCTATCCGTTGGTCGGCCTCGCTAACAAAACCAGGGGTGTGGGCATCCGCGGAAGCCATCACTTCTGTGCTAGAGTGCTGCTTAATTATGTCGCAGATTCAGGGTGAAAGATTATATGGTTGTCGCTTCGCAACCGCGCGAGTCGGAGAAGACGTAAAGGGAAGAGGGGGCGTTTGAAGATCGACTTTATCTGGCCAATCTTTGTCGAGAGGCACCGAAGGCGTCTTCTTCAACTATGGTTAGGGAGGATGGTAGAGCTGTCGCATTTGCTTTGAACCCCCCTTGTCAGCTCTAGATCACAAAAAAAACAAGAAAACGATGCACTGGCTACTTACGTTTGAAGCTGCGAAGACTCTGTGTCCTTTCCCGACTTAGACGCTGGTAAAAAGAGAGAAAAAAAGACGGGCGCAGAAAAAGCAACAGGATGGGAAGCGATCGCTTTTGTCTCCTGTCGAGGGTGGAAAAAAAAATACGAGTAGGAGGGTCTCAGTACACCTTAAGTTTAAGCACAAGAAGCCATATGCAAGAGAGGCAATAGGACCATGAACAGTCGAGAGGATAAATGGCCGTGTAAGATGGTGAAGAAATCGGCTGGAAGGCGTCTCTAACACCACTATCCAAGCCGACGACGCCCAGACCGCACGATTGGCTGCTTTGGGTTATTAGTGGCCCACTCGCGGGATCGGCTAATATATTTTCCGCGTTGGAAATGGCTCGCACAGCAGGAACCTCGGGGCTGCATGACAGATGGCAATCATAGGAGGGATTCCAGCAGCCCCTAAAAGGCTCGTCCAAAATGTGTGTTTATGGTGGATAACTGTCATTTTGTCATCTGCACTGATTTGAATCATATATGTGGCGTATGCAGTGGTGCACCACAGGTAGTTAGATCGGGTCCTCGTTTCTGATTGGCTGGTGTACTCTGTCGAAATTAACCTGGCAATCCGCTACAACGTAGGGACCCGAATCTGCTCGTAGAGCATGCTTGCTTCTGTGCCAGCATGGAGCTGCATATAGACAAATGGCCCATTCTTAACAGTCTGGGAAACACGACATGGAAGCCTTCCTAGCTTTTCAACCAAACGCCTACGACAGGAAGCTGTATCCGACAGTACGCGGCTTGGATGCAAAGACGTTTAGATATTGCGAGGTGACAAGAGACAGAAATATAGTACACAACGAGCGTAATACACAGGAGTGCAGTTCTCTAGTTGGCGTTGCCGAATCGAGCTTTATGAGGGTGCTTTAAAGCCAAGAGTGGACGTCGATATGGGCCAAGTATGTAGATACATCGGCAACCCCGATTTTACATGCCGATGAATTTGCATACTCTACCCACAAGTCGTAATCGCTATTAGTAAAGTGATCAATCGGCCCTCGGTCCCTCAGCCATGCGACACAATTTCATGTATTATGAACAGAACTGTTAGCTAAAATCGATCGAAACAAGAAAAAGTCTAACGGGCGACACAAATTGTACAACAACCTTTCATGGCCCAAACACCAGCGTCCGCACCTCGATGCTCTCTCGCCCCTCAGCGTCCGACAAGGATCCTGGGTGCTCGAATGCTGAGTGTGCCAGTCGGCCGCCTGCCACAGCCGTCCCATCTTTCAGGGCTTCGCTGTCGAAACATTCGATCAGAATCCGCTCGCTTCCTGTCATGCCGCTAAGATAGTACCATTTCTGCTCCGGGCTGTACCGAATGCCGGCCGTGTGCCCGACGTAGCCGCCGCTTTCCTTCGGGTAGCGGTGCTCGATGGGCACGACGTCCTTGTCCGCTACCGAAGCAGAGGATGCAAACGCCAAAGGAAACGACTCCACTGGACCTTTGTTGAGCGGCCGCCACACGTTGATGATGCGGTAGCGGCCCTGGAGCAACTTTTCGGCGTCATCGGCCGGCAGGTGGCGTCTCACGCGCTGGGCAGCGGCATCGGCAGTCTGGTCAATGTGCGCACGCGTCACAGGGCCACGCGGTCCATCTGAGCCGGCGCGGCGAACGGTGTGGTCGAAGAATACGACCCGGTTGGCGCCGGGGACGTGGCGGAGCAGCAGCTCCTCGACCTCAGGATAGTACTTGGCACGGATGGACTCATCGTCGACAAAGTCGGCCTCTGCAGAGGGCGGCAGATCCTCGACAATGAGAAAGGCGTTGTGGTCCAGAGACGCCGGTGTCTTTGTAAACTCATTTCGCCCACGAGCGTCCTGGATCAGCACCTCGTGAGTTGCATATGTAAAGTTGCGCTCGGGTTCACCCTCCGGTGGGTTGTCGACGTAGTTGAACGGTTTAGCGCCGTCAGCAGGAGGATTGAAGAAGTTGAGCTCAGCACGGACGTCTCCGCGAGGAACGCGGTCAGACGGTGTTGATGAAATGGCCATGACGATTGAGGTAAAGCTTTAAGGTGGGCCCTGACGTCAAGACTATCTTGAAGGGCGGACAGCCAATAAAGAAAGATATCTGGCAACAAAAGATAGAATTAAATGACTGTATTTTTTCGATGCTTGAACCGAATCTAACTCTTCATATAAGTATAGTTTTAAGGAGCAAACGAGCCAGGTGAAAGCCAGCGCAGGCTTTTATATTTGATTCGACCGGCCTAATTACACGAAAATCTTATACAGCTGTTTGGAATTACAAACCGTGATTTCAAATAGACGATGACATATACAGCCATTCTACAGTAGACAAATCCGGCTTATTCCAATCACGCAATTGCCACAAGTGCTTTCAACAGGAAAGTACATGACTAACACGTGGTTCACTTATACAATGACTCGCCAAGCCCTACGGTACAGCCCCAAGTTTGCGGCCCCAAAACTCACCAGCCGGGTTCCCCGCATTGTACCAAACCACATCCTTGATGGTGAACATGGCCAGCTGACAGCCCAAGTATTATGTATCTCGTAGGACGACCCCTTCTTTACTATGTCAAGGGTGAAAACCACTTTGGTAGATACTGCCACGTGACCGATATACTGCAGGGCTCTTTCCCTTTGTAGTGAAATGTGGAGTACGCGTTGCAGAGGACTAATCCTTTTTAGGTACTTAGTAAACAACTACCTTGTCGCTCGCGTACGTGGCCCAAGCTTCTCGAACGCCCTTCTCTTCGCCCCCACCTTTTCATCCTCAAAACGCGCTTCATCTTTCAATCTCTCCCCCGTGTCTCAACTGTGTGGTCGAGCAGCCCCAATCAGCTACGATCTTTCTCCTCTGGCAATACCACTCTGCGATTGAAGCAGAGCTTCCATCCTTCGATCAGCATCAGCCTGCAGTCTTTCTCGCGACTTTCCCAAGCACATCCTTCGCGCTCTTCTCACCGCACGGCGTCATGGACACGCCGTCGGGGGACTTGGGGTCCTCTCCCGATCCGCTAAATGACTCCTCAGATGCGACCATTGCCCTTCTAGCCTCGTCAGCGGTCCGGCGAGTGACGCGCAGCCAGCGATCGAACAGCCACTTTGCATTGGACCGCGGTCCAAACTCGGCCAGATCAACCTCAGTTTCTCCTCGGAAGCGGGTCTTCCGCCTTGATGTCGGCAACGACATCTCTCCACAGAGGATCAGGGTCACTGTCGAGACGGAGGACCACATGGACGATTCGGAGCCTGAAAGCGCCAGCGCAAAGATGGAGGATAATGTCAGTCGTCGGCTGTTCAACGGTGCCTCCTCGCTTGCTGCGAAGCCCATTCCTCGTCGCGGACGGACATCCTCATCGGCAGCTCAGTCCTCCCCTGTCAAGCCGCCCCAGAAAGCGGTGGCGACGATGACGACAAAAATACCCCTTCGTGGCCTCTCCGACGATGAATACGCTGGTGCTACTCCCAAACGGCCGCGTGGCCGTCCACGGCGCTCCGGCACACCATTACCCAAAATCGCCGCAGACAGCAGAATATCCGCCAGTCCGGCTCCCTCTACGCCAGCCGTAGAGATGACACCGCGGCGCTTCCAGAAGACTGGATCGTCAGCCTCGAGAGGGGATAATATTGCGACAGCCTGGACACCCAGTTCGGCGGTTTCCCGCAGGGCAGCATCAAAACGTGCGTCGAGGGCTCCTTCTGTCGACAGCGATCTGGATTCTGTTACCGACTCTCGTCCACGGAAACGTGGCCGCCCTCGGCGTCTGGCTCTAGCTCCGGATGAAATGACAGCTATTGTCGAGCAGCAGGAGGAGATCGATTCTGCTGCCAACTTCTACGCATCCATCGAAACCGATGACCACAGTCCAGACCAGGGTTATCTCGAATACGGTGCGGCCTCTTCTCCAACTCCCACAACTCTCTCTTCTGTCGATCTTGTCAAGGTTCAGACTCCTGTCCCTGATTTCGAGTATGCTCCCGCCACCAACTACAACGAAAACTACCTGAGCCCGATCGAAGAGGTATCTGGCATTGGCGCTGACATTGCTCCAAATGCTAATGGAAGCCTTGAAAACAACCCCCGGCAGCCAACTATAATGGATGATGCGCAGGTGGAGGGTGATGTCGCGGTCGACGCTGACGATGGCGTGGATTCTGGCGACGAATCTGGCGAAAACTATGGCTATGGTGCCAATGAGCCCGACGACCATGCGTATGCCGACGAATACGCCGCTGCAGGAGACTTCTCAACTACCCACGACTACAACGACGAGCTCACCACTGGGCACGAATCAGTCCCACCGAGTTCTACCGGGAGAGAGACGCCTATGAAAGCTGCCCCTCTGGCTGTTGAAGACCACCCATTCGACAATGACGGAGAGTCTCTAGAAACGGGTGACACCGATTTGCAGGCCCCGATTACAATCGCAGATGCCCCTCAATCTGAGGCGGATCTGAGAAGTGGTAAGAACAGACTCACATTGACATCGGCCTTGTTCAACCATTCTGCTGACACGCTAAAGATCCCGGATTGCCTTTTGGTCACACCCCAGCCACACAGAGGCTCCGTGCACGTAATTCTCGGTCCGAGCTGGCCACGTCTGCTGTTGGCAGCGAGGCCGACACAGCATCCAACGGTGCCGCAACGGGAAGTGAAGGGGGATTTGATATGGAATCTGAAATGGACGAGGCAGCAGTGACCAGGTTTCGCGACCAAGACACTATTGCTATGGGAGAGGACTTTAGTATGATTGGTATGGAATCCCTTCAAACCAGCATCAACATGTCACACTCCGAACTTCCTGAAATGGGCGAGACCACCAGCCGAATTGTGAGCAGGACACTGGAGTCCATCCGCCAGGGCAATGACGAAGAAGGGGATAGCGCTTTCAATATGCTCGACATCATCCAACAGTCCGATCCAGCTACTCCAACGTCCGCCATTACGTCTCGCGACCCGTTACCTGTGGCAGGCTCCTCTCATTCTCTACGCCAGCCGCCACGATCATCCCCAGCCCTCTCACAGAAGGGGAGCCCGAAGAAGAGAGCAGAGCCACTCGGGAAAGTCATTGCCCGCAAAACTCTGCAACAGGTCCAGTCCCCTGCCGTGCCACAGTCGCATATGCAGCCCGCACGTGTGGGCAATTCTCAGCACGACACAGTTGGATATGACGATTCATTCTCCGAAATTCCTGACTCTATTCTTGAAGCTGCCGTACCACAGACTACCGACACAGTTTACTTTTCACAACAACAGGCAGAGCTTACTGGACGCATGGCACAGTTCCAGCCGAGCTTCAAGGGCAAGGAGCCTGAGCGTCGCACGGAGCGAAACTATAGTCCACAGTCGGGTGCTTCGCCACGTGACGATATTGCTAGTGGTGAAAACGACACCACATCGGTCCTGGGATCTAGAGCACAACATATCTTCCCGATTCCCATCATTCAAACAACATCTGAACATGGCGGCGATGATGTCTACAATGACGGAGAAGATGAGGAGTATGGAGAGGAGGCAGAGGAAGAGGACGATGTCCGTGATGAAATCGAGCTGGAGCAGCAAGTGGCTGATATCACGTCGTCACCGCCGCGCCGTCTTGTCGAGCCACAACAGCAAATCGCCGAATCTTTCACTCACAGTCAACGTCTTTCTCAGGAAGGGACATCGAGGGCTACGCCAGCTGCTGTTGCATCACCCCGCCACCCCCCGAAGGCACCGTATATTGCAAGCTCGGAACGAGTTGACCGGCTCGCCCTACCATCAGAAGCGTTTCGGCCTAGCCTTTCTCCCATTATGCGTGCAGGAAGAGTGCTGCAGAGCGTCACATCGGATCCTCCATCACCAAAGGACAATGAAGGACTCTTGCGCAGTCCCTTCCGTCGCTCCTCGACCAGAGATACTCGTTCGCCATCCAACCCCCCTCAAAACAGCCTCGGTGGCTTAGATCCGGAACCGTCTCGGGTTTCTTCCCAAACTGTCACCCAAGAGAGCGCCAAATCACCGGATGCTCAGCTACAAAGTACGGCCACGCCATCCCGCCCGCCGTTGTCAGCATCGCGGAAACTATGGACAACTGCTTTGGCTCCTTTCAGCGGCTTGAAAAATTTGGTCGTCAACGGGGCACAGATTGTATCCCCTCGACTTCCTCCATCTGGTTCAGCAGTCCCGGTCTCTCAGTCGCCCAAAACACCGGGTGCAGCCAAGCGTTCAGCCGAGACTGCGCAACTAGATGGATCTGACCGCGGCGAGTCCTCGTCCCGTATCAAGCGACTTCGCTTGTCATCTCTGCCAGAAGCTCCGCTGGCTGCGCGCTCGGGTAGCAGTGAAGCAGATGCTGGAACCGAGACGGGCAGATCGTGGCGGGCACTCGTTTTTAGGGAAGGCAGCGTCGCTGGCTCGATTACCAGCTTTGCTACTAAGCTGATGTCCCGAAACGCGCAGAACCCTCGTTCAAATGACTTGGAAGCTGAGGCAGACGTGCTACCCAATTCCGGTCCCTCACAGTCGTTTCCCGATATGAAAAGACCTGTTGCTAGTCGGTTTGACTCGAGGACGGATGAAATTGCTTTCAGCAATGACCCCGAAGTGCTTCCTGCCACTCCATCTGCCTATGCACAGCCCGCGGACGATGTTGAGGATGGTGATATTGACGATGGCGATGCCGATGATGATGTTGACGATGACAATGACGATGCCGACGATGACGATGATCTAGACATATGGGCCATTGAAGCCTCGCGTCCAACGCCGGCGCCGGCGTCGAGAGTCACCATTTTATCCGTCCCCCCAGAACCGGTGCGTGACCCGCGACTCGTTCGTCTCGGTGCAAGTCAGATCAACAGGAGCGTGCGGGAGGAGAACCTCGGTGCTAGCATATCTGGCGCTCGTCGCTATAGCACGCGCGCTATGGAAGAAGCGGAACACGAAGAGTTTTCGCTGCTCGACACGGAAAGGAACGTCGATAGGGTGTCGCAACCAGACAACGCTTCGAAGCGGCCAGCGCCATTCAATCTGGATGATTTCTTTTCATCCCCAGTGGCCGTACCGAAGATGCTTCCGCCGACGTCCGAGAGCAACATCAGGCTGAATGAGCAGAGCAGGCAGGAAACATTAGAGCGACTTCTGGAACGCGATCGCAAGCGGGATGCCGAGCAAGCCGAAAGGGAGGGGAGCCAAACCAGGCACATCAGCGACGCCCCGAAGGCCAACGTGAATGTTGCGACAGCAAATACTCTGCAAACCGTTCAAGATACTGAGGAACCGTCGCCAACCAGCAGTCCGGCCGTGGTGGAAAAGGCGGCACACGAACGCCTCGAACAGTCAGATTTCAACGTGGCTTTCTACGGCGAGCCACCGGCATCGACCACTCCGCCCAGAGTGGCGGCGGGCGCAGAAGAGGAGCGCAGCTGGTCGCACAGTGACGCCAGTGAAGGCGAGGTGGACAGCGGCAGACAGGTTGAACGTGTGCCCCAGATCAAGAACGTTCCTCTCAGACGAGGTATCAGCAGGTCACAACAAGCGAGGATGAATTTCCTACGATCTATGAGGGAGTCGTCGGTGAATTCGGAGCCTGACAGCGAACAGGTGACGGGCGGCGAGTATGCTATGGACCGATCTGTCATCCACGAGGAAGAACCAAGCACTCCGTTGCAGAGTTTTCGCAGAAGTGCCATGCTGCCTTCCAGCAGCTCTGAAGATGGGCCGTCACTCAGGAACAGACGAGCGGCGGCCCATGCCAACTCTCGACGTGTGGTAGATGAGGCAGAAGCAGAGGACGAGCCTTCTTATGTGTCTTCGCAGGGAGAAGAAGCAGACGAGGCCGCAGCAGAACGACAAGCTGCAGCCACGAATGAATCTGTTTTCTTTGAAGAGGACTTTGCGCAACAGGCCGAACCGGAGACTCGGTGGGGATCATGGGCGACGGAGGAAGGAGAGCGCTCTTATGTGGAGTCAGAGTCGAGTTTTATGCCGCCGGTATTGAAACCGCTGCCTGCTAAATCAGCCTCTCCTACAAAGTCGTGCTTGAGATCACCAGCTAAAGGCAAGACACCGGGACGGGTTGTGGAGTTTGCGGGCAGCATGGCGACAGCCGGTACCGGGGAGCAAGTGATGATTGGGCGGGCAAATCTGCAGCAGGCCACTCTGCAGTTTGCAGAGCATTTTGCGCTGGACACGGAGAACCGTGTTCGGGCTGCTGGCCGCGGCCCGTTGACACAAAGCAATGTACAGGGCGGCAACAACGACGGCGACATCGACATGACGGACATTAGAGAAGCGACCAGGGAGGACGATCGTGGTCGGAACGGAAGAGGCTACGAGGTGGACGAGGAGCTGTCGGAGATGATGCTCTCGGATGCGCACGAAATCAGCACACCGCTTGCGTTTATGTACACGCCGCGCGTGCAGGCTGGGCGGCCATACTTTCACGGGGCGAACAACATTCCACGGGCCAGCTGGCGCCCGCCGGCAGCAATAGAGTTGCCGCCGCGGCGGGACTGGACGCTGGAGGACTGGCTGAGCATGAACCAGATGTTGCAAGAGTACCGGCGGCTGGGGCCTCTGAACTTCAAGCTGCGGTACATGCCAGAAAAGCGAGGAGCGGTCCGTTCGGCAGAGTGGACCAAGGAGCGACCTTCTCTGGCTTTGCAGCGCAAAGTGGTGCATACAGAGAAGGAGGGCATGCTGATTAAGGATTGGCACCTGGACATCGTGGATGTATTTTACATCAAGGCGGGACGGATTTGGAACCATCACTACCTGCTGCGCCGGCTTTTCTCGCTCTTTATCGGCGAGGCGCGGCATGGGATACTGCTGAATTCGGAGTTGGACGGTTTGTACTCCTAGAGGGTGGCCCCTGGAGAGGGTTGTCTCCTAGGCTTTGGGATTCCTGTTGTAGCATTGAATTTTGGGCATGAAACGGGGAAACGGGAAAATGCTGTTTGATAAGCCACAGCCGGGGATTGGCGAGCATATTATTGCCATGGGGCGTCTCAGGATTACATATGGTTTTGGAGTTCTGGTGGAACCGGGCTAGAAGATACCCCTGATGTTTGTTATTGCGGCGAGTTAGCCACCATTGAAGTGTTTTGCATTGCGAGAGCCGATCGAGGCTGTCTAGTATAAATGCAAGGCTGACAAGGCGAAAGAGGCACATCAATGCTGACGGTTGCCTGGGATGTGGTATATGATCGTCATATGTGATCGTCATGTCATGCGTAAGTGTTAAATTATATGCTGTTGTATTTATGTTCGCCTAGTTTCAACACGAACTGATGGACTACCCTGGAGCTCTAGCACGATATATCAAACAGGAAAAATAAGAGATAGACCCAGACGCCAACCGATGCCAGTTGAGGAAGCCTCATGCAATTTAGACCGAGCAGAAGGCCGCCAGTGAAACGCCAGATATCATAGACAGGTGAGCAGACAGTTGATGACAGATTGGTATAGTACAAGACAGAAAAGAGAGAGCGGGCAGCAGCGGGCGGGCTTAGGCGTCGTTCATCAGCTCGACGGGCGGCCGTTGGGTATGGGCCATGATGGGGGCGGGCGGCGGCTCGATGTCGAGCTCGGCGGTGAGGTCTTCGACAGCGATGGCGGGCAGGCTGCCGAGACAGCCATGGTCAGCGGGCTGGTAGATGACGAGGGTGGAGCTGCGGCTGCGGGTAGAGCGGGAGGTAGATGAGGCGTTAAAGGTAGCGGAGCGGCTGGCGGCGGTGCTGCTGGCGGGCGAGGGCATGTCGGCCATGGCGACGTCGGTCTGGCTGCTGTTCTGGTGGCTGCCGACGTCAAACTGGTCGGCAGTCGAGGCCTGGTGATGAAGGCGGGCGAGGGCCTCGGCGAGATCGTCGGCGTGCACCTGTTTGTTGGGGGCGCCTTCGAGGCGCATCTGCCAGTCGTGTGGCGGCGACGGTGGCGGGCTGATGAAGAAGAGCTTGCCGGCGTCAGGCAGGGCGAGATGCTGGATCTGGCCAGGCCCGCCAACATCCAGCGGCGTGGTACGGCCATAGTAGACCTGCACGGGTTCGCCCAAGACGGCCTTGTTTTCCCAGAGGCCACGAACGCGGACGGCGTCGGCGGCCGAGAAGAAGGACACGACAATGCGGCGGAAAGACCGCAGCGGCGCCCACGAGTGCAGCGGTGCCGTCTGTGTGATCAGCTCGCGCAGCGTCTGCAGATTGTCTGGCCGGAAGACGTCTGGATGCAACAGGTTGGTCAGGAGAAGCGTGTTGGTCGGCGCCGTCGCGGCCGGCGGCTGGTGCATCAGCATGGGCGGCGGCAGGCCCGAGAGGTCGAGCGAGAGCGAAGGCCCGTGCCGCGAACGACGGGCGGCAAAACTGGTCGAGGAGGGCGACGTCGGCGACGTTGGCGAAGTCGGCGACGTCGGCGTCGATAGAGACGAGCCGACCGGAGCTGCCGGAGACAGCGAGAGCGGCTGGATCGGGATGGCGTCCATGATGGGATGAATGGTAGAGAGAAATGGAAGAGAATGAAGCAGTGCGAGAGAGGATGCTGGTGCGCTGTCGGATGCCTTCTCTTCTGGTCCTTCCAAGCTCGTCGGATTGGTAGCCTATATACTGACAAGAGGAGAGAGGCAAAGGGGACTGGTCGGTAAGAAAGAGGGAAAGATACGTTCACAGCCACTGGAGGGCGCTAAGGGATTGCGTAGACTTGCAGGCCAGTCGTTCAGCGGAGACGAGTGGGTCCAAGAGGCTGCGCCCCCTACGGAGTACAGGAAGAATGGGCTAGAATCCACCGTGGGAGAGGCAGCCACATGCATACGGGTCGGCGGTTGG
Source organism: Grosmannia clavigera kw1407 (assembly GCF_000143105.1). NCBI lineage: Eukaryota > Fungi > Ascomycota > Sordariomycetes > Ophiostomatales > Ophiostomataceae > Leptographium > Leptographium clavigerum. Next base: position 717,344 of record NW_014040560.1, on the reverse strand, counting down.
TGGTGCCTGCCCGATCCGGCCGGCTTGCTGACTAACATAGCAGGCAGAGACATTGGCTGTCGCCACGGGCAGCACAGCCCCGCGAGCCAACCAGAGGCCGCGTTGTCGCTCCGTGGGTCCTTGCACCGCTGCGCCCAGGCAGTGGGCTTCTGTCTCGCTCGTTCCGGAGAGCCGCGTTCGTACATGGTACGGCGTGTCAGCAAGGGCTGCGGCCTCGTCACGGCGTGGCGTTAGGTCGTCCCCGCAAGCGAGGCTGGTTCGGCAGGCCCAAGTACTCGTATGTCACTGCGCCTTCGTTCAGGAGCTGAGGTCACGTGCATGGGTTTCAGAAGGAGAGATGGACGCGTGCATCTATCTAGGATGACTAGCGAATCTGGACGCCAAGACGCTGGACGAGGGCATCGCGGACATCAGCATGCAGTCGATTTGTCTCGGCGTTGGTCAGGGTGCGTTCGAGGCTGCGGTAGTTGATGCGATAGCAGCGGCTCTGGCGACCGGTCCGGGGATGAGCGAAGCGATCGGTCAGGCGGACGTCTTCGACGACGTCGCCGGCGACGCTGCGGATCAGCTCCATGACGTCGTTGTTGTGGAGGGCAGCAGCAGCGGGTTCCCAGAAGGAGACGTCCTTGTAGCAGGCCGGATAGCGGGAAAAGGGGACGAAGCGACGAAGGCGATCGAGGTTGTCGGACACGCCGTGAAACTGGCCGAGGAAGCGCGGGTCGGCCGACCAGAACAGGCGGATGTCGGGGATCTGGAAGAGCAGCATGGCGATGCGGTCGAGGCCGATGCCAAAGGCCCAGCCGATCTGCGACGGCACGCCGGCGGCGCGGAGGATCGACTGGCGCGAGACACCGCAGCCGAGCACTTCGAGCCAGCTGCCCTGCCAGAGCACTTCGAGCTCCCACGACGGGCTGGTGAAGGGGAAGTATGCCTCGACCCAGCGCATCTGGAGAGGTTCAGTCGGTGCGGTGGTGGCGTGCGCCGCACGCGTGAACACGTCGACGACCATGAGCTCGAGCGACCGCTTGAGATGGGCACCGAGAGCGGCCACCTCGGCGGCCGAATGCGCGTCGGTCTGGCGGGGATTGCGTTCCGGATGTTCGGGCGGACTCGCGTCTTCGACGGCGACGTCGTGCTGGGGAAGACGGGCCAGATCGCCACGGATGGTGGCCGCGAGATCGCCACCGTCCACGGACGCCCGGTCCCACACGCGGGCGCCCTCCATCTGGTGGAAGACGGGGTAGTGGGTGCGATCGACCTCGTCGCGGCGGTACACGTCGGCGCTCAGCAGAAAGCCGGGACTCGCGCTGGCCCGGAACGTCTCGAGCTCGTGCGCGCTCGTGTGCGTCCGCAGCAGCGTCTCGCCGTTGACGTAGTACGTGTCCGAGCGCGCGCGTCCCGGATGGTCGGCCGGGAAGCCGAGCGAGTCAAAGTTCTGAAACGTCGACACCACCGGGTGCAGCCCGCTGTAGGCCCGGAACTCGGGCGCCGGAAACCGTGCCTCGATGATCTGCCGCGTGATCGCCACTGGGTGGTCCTTTTGCAGGTACAGCCGCCGCGACGCCGCCGCCAGCACGTTGGCCGGCACGTTGAACCAGCTGTCTGTCCGGTATGTCCGGCCGTCCACCTCGACCGAGGATGCGGACGAGGTGGTAAAGGCCGCTGGTCCGGCCGTCGAGATGACACGCCCAAACCGTAGCCGTGAGCCGATGGACCACGACCGCACCCGGCATGCTGTCGTCCCTGCCATCGCCCGCGACATGCACGTCCGTAGAGCCGTCATCGCAAGTGGTGACAGTTGTGTGATAGTTCTGGTGGAAATCTTCTCAGGCAATTGAAGAGACAGTGTCTATAATCACAGTGTGTAATTTTATCGCACTGTCCTTACCTCACGGCTGTTAGTCCAAGGGGCTCGGAAAACTCTTCCTGGCCCGAAGAGGGCGGCCGGAAGCTGTGCCGGACCCAACGTGAGCGGACTCGAGGCCATTTCTTCTCGCGTATCACGGAGACGAGTCTATCGGGGATCGTTCCTCACCGTTCTCGGCCTGTCTTCGCTTTCTACGATCGAGGTGGTGGACAAGAACGTTGTCTCGTTCGATTGGCCATTTCGAAGCTCCGAGCACGGCCATGTCGTCACAGACGAGCGCGGCCGCGCCGGCCACCGTGCACTATCCGTTCTGGTTTGGCGGCAGTGCCAGCAGCCTGGCGGCGACGGTGACGCATCCGCTGGATCTGGGTGCGGTGTCCCGGCGTGTTGTCCCCGCATCGCGGCTTTCCGGCTAACCGGCGGCAGTCAAGGTCCGGCTGCAGACGCGTCACGGCGACATGCCGCGGTCCATGTCGGGCACCTTTGCCCACATTGTACGGCACGAGGGCGTGCGTGGCCTGTACAGCGGCCTGTCTGCGTCGCTGCTGCGTCAGCTGACCTACTCGACCACCCGTTTTGCCCTGTACGAGGCCATCAAGTCGCGGCTGACCGACGGCCATGCACGCCCGCCCAGCTTTGCCGTCCTCGTGGCTGCGGCCTCGGTCTCCGGCATGGCTGGCGGCTTTGTCGGCAACGCGGCCGATGTGCTCAACGTGCGCATGCAGCACGATGCCGCTCTGGCGCCCGCACAACGACGCGGCTACCGTCATGCTCTCGATGGCCTCGTTCGCCTCGCGCGTGAAGAAGGCTTTCGCCACGGCTGGTTCCGCGGCGTCTGGCCCAACAGCATGCGTGCTGCTGCTATGACCGCCTCTCAGCTCGCCTCCTACGACTCCGCCAAGCGCCTTTTGCTCGCTACTACCCCCCTCACCGACTCGCTCACCACCCACTTCATCGCCTCCTTCTTCGCCGGCGTCGCCGCCGCTACCGTCACCAGTCCCATCGATGTCGTCAAGACTCGCGTCATGTCTTCCCACGCTCACCTCACTACCGTCCTGCGCGACCTCTACGCCGCCGAAGGCCTCCGCTGGATGTTCAAGGGCTGGGTCCCCAGCTTCATCCGCCTCGGACCGTGAGCCCCCCCCCCCCTTTCTCACTCACCTTGTATGCTCGCCTCCTTCTCTTCCTCTCGCTAACACCACAGTCACACCATCTTCACCTTTGTCTTTCTCGAAGCACATCGCACTGCCTACCGTCGCCTCAAAGGCATCCCTGACCTATAGAGTTTGCATCTCATCCCAGACCAATATAGATTCATTATCGCCTAGGCTTACCGAGTACTCTCTCTTCTTCCTTGTAAGATGAACTCCCCGCTTAGACCAGCCGTACGCCATTGCCTCCGGAACCTCCCAAGCCAAAGAAGAAAAATGCTCAGTTCCACCCGCCACCGTTGCCGTACGGCGTTGTTCCATAGGGCGTCGTCCCACCGGCACCCCAGCTGGGCTGGCTGCTGTTGCCCGTGGCGTACGGCGTCGTGTATCCCTGGTCCTGCCAGCTGTCGGCACCGCTGCCACCGCCACCGCTGCCACCGCCCATGCCGCCATAGTCGGGTGACTGGGGCCCGTTGTAGTCGCCGTGGCCACCGAGGCCACCGCCTGCACCGTCGGCACCGTTGCCGAAGCCGCCGAGTCCGTCGCCGGCCGTGAGCTCGTGGATCAGGGCGGCCAGCTTCTGCTGCAGCGTCTTGATGCCGTTCTGGACGATGGCGTCAGGCTCCATCTGGCCGATGGACTCGACGTCGTAGTAGAAGCGACCGGGGGTGGCGTCGTAGTCAAACGGCTCGCCCTCCTGGGCCGGCTCCTCGAGGCGGGCGTTGTCGCTCTTGGGCCACTCCTTGTCGGCATCCTGTTCGTACCACATGTCCATATGGTGCAGCTTGTTGTGGGGGTCATACTCGAAGCCGACGGCCGCCGTGGGCGACCACTTGGCATGCTCCTTGGCGATGCCCTTCTTGGCAATGCACGTCATGTTGAGCTCCTGGCCTCGCCGCAGCTTGGCAATCATGACGCCCAGCCCGTCGGGGTCGCGGATCACCGGCGTGCCCACCCACTGGTTCGGCCGTGCCGGGTCCACCACCAGGTCGCGCGCATACACCTTCATCACCTCGTCGCTCGTGCACTTGGCCTGCAGCCGCAGCTTGATCGAACACAGCTCGCAGTACTGCTCGCAGTCGCAGTCCCGCGAGTACACCACGTCGTCTGCGTTCTTGCTGTTCAGCGGCACCAGTCCCAGCCGGTGTGCGATAAACTCGTCCGCCAGCACGCTCGTGTTGTCTTCCACCTCCACAATGTCAATCGCAATCGTCGGCACCTCCGCAATAATCACCCGCCGCAGCGAGTTCGCAATCGCCAGGTCCACGTTGGTCAGCTCAAACTTGACCCGCTCCACGTCCGCCTGCCACCAGAGCATCGGTCAGCAGTCAGAATCGCCTCAGCACCACACGAGACCACGAAGCGCTCACCTGCGAAATCTTCACCGCCGGCCCAAACGACTCTCCGTCGTCCATCAGCATCGCGTCGTAGTCCATCGTGCCCGAGTTTGGTCCTGTGATGGCCGAGAGCGGAGTGTTGCCAAGTTCACGTCGAGCGAGCGTCACTCGGCCTTCGGCTATCCTTTTTTGTGTCGAGTTAAATTTCAGAGCTCACGACTGTGGCTGACAGAGCTGAGTAGAGTGTGGCGCTCTCCACATGTACAGTCACATGACCAAACCACAGCTTCGTCTGGCGCAACCGCCAATCAGCTCTGCCCCTCGTGCGGAATCTGGTGGAACGGTTGGAAGTCGTGGGAGGGCAAAAAAAAAAACAGCTATCGTCCATTGGAAAAAAACGGGTTGCTTCTTGTTGGAAAACCCCTCTTCCACCTTTCTGTATCCGGCTCGGCTGTCCTTGGTCGCTCTCTTTTCCTTTCTTCCTCTCTTCTCTTCCTCTCTTCTCTTCCTCCCGTTCTCCCTTTCCGTCAGCCACCCCTACAGCAGCAAACATGCTCCGCCAGCTCTCAACAGCTTCGACCAAGGCAATGCGCCTCGCTGGCGTCACCACTTCGCCGTCTCGCCTGGCTGCCCGGCTCAGCTCTTCTTCCTTCCGCGTGACCCCCACAGCCGCACTAGCCGCATCTGCTGCACCATCACGAGCACGGGCAGCACGGCCGCTCGCCGCATCCCTGCGGCAGTACAGTAGCGAGGCCGAGCCGGTCAAGAAGGACACCAAGACCGAGGGCGCAGCAGCTGAGAGCAAGGAAGCCGGCGAGGCAGCGGGCGAGCCGTTGAGCGCGGAGGAGGCAGCGACGCTGCGCAAGGAACTCGAGACGAAGACCAAGGAGGTGGTAGACTGGAAGGTGTGTAGTGTTTGTGTTCTGTTCTGCCGTTCTGTTGTATTTCCTATTCCGTTCTAACCCTCCAGGATAAATACCTCCGGGCCGTGGCCGACTTCCGCAACCTCCAGGAACGCACCCAGCGCGAGATGAAGGCGGCCCGCGACTTTGCCATTACACAGTTCGCCAAGGACCTCGTCGACAGCGTCGACAACCTGGACCGCGCCCTAACCATCGTGCCGGCCGAGAAGCTGGCGGCAGCCGAGGGCGAGACGGCTGGCGAGACGGCTGCGTCGCCCGAGGCCGAGGTTGCTCTGGCCGTCCGTCGCGACCTCGCCAACCTCGTCGACGGGCTCAAGATGACCGAGACCGTGCTGCTCCAGACGCTCAAGAAGCATGGACTCGAGCGTTTCGATCCCGTCGGCGAGAAGTTCAACCCCAACGAGCACGAGGCTACCTTCATGACGCCCAACAAGGACCACGATCACAACACCGTCTTCCACACCCAGCAGAAGGGCTTCCGCCTCAACGGCCGCGTCCTCCGCGCCGCCAAGGTCGGCGTCGTCAACAACAAATAGGCCGCGCGCCTGTCCACCTCTCCACCTCTCCTTTCTCCTGGCATATTGGCGTTTGCGGCGTCTGCGGCTGTACAAACAATACTCTGCTCATCAGTTCGGCTTCTGCTTTTGTCTCTTATGGGGTCCGGAAAATATATCAAAAAAACGGCGGCCACGATGCTGCCATGTAATAGATGGAACATAACGGTAATGAAATAGTGCTGGCGACTGCTGTCTGTCTTGTGTCTGTCCCGTTTCTGTCCGTCTCATTTGTTCCGTCTCAGCTGTTGTTTGTGTCCTTTCGCTTCGTCCTCGTCTTCCGTTTCGTATCCTCTGTAGCCGCTTGCATATTCGTCGTCGTCGTCGTCACCCTCTTCCATCTCTCCTCCCCCCTCTTTCCCTCGCATCCCGGCTGCCCGGAGCCGTTTCTCCCCCGAGCGCAGCCGTCGTGCGAGCACGATCTGCCATTCGCGTCCGCGTGCCAACCTCGCCTCTGCTGCCCGCACGGCCGCCTGCAGCTCGCGCAGCTGCAGCGCCACGTCGTGCACGATGCGTCGCTGTCGCCGCGCCTGCTTTTGTTTCTGGCGCTGCACCGCCACTGTCGCCTCTCGCGCCGCCGTCCGGCGCTGCTCCTGCTGCCGTTCCATCCGTGTGAGTTGTCGCGCCTGCACCGTCGCTGCCGCCTCAGCTCGCGCGTTGGCCGCCGCCAGCTGCGCCTCCTCGGCCTCGCAGGCCCGGAGAGCACGCCAGCCGTCACGCAGAGCGCTGCGTACGTCCGCCGCCGACACCACGTCGTTGGGGAGAGCTCGACTGCCACCACCACCGATCCGGGCGTGTGCTGCCACCGCCTCGTCGACCTCGGACCGGCCAAACGTGGTCAGCCGGTTGTGGGTGATGCTGTCGCTGCTGCTGTCGCTGTCGCTGCTGCTGTCGCTGCTGCTGCTGCTGCCAACCCCCCCAAACAGTCGGGCACGTAGCTCCTGGCACGGTTGTGGCGCCATCCGGCGGTACAGGAACCCACCGTCCGTCAGCGACAGGAATAGGCCGGCGCGCTCGGGCGTCACGCCCGCCGGCGACCACAGCACCGACCGCGCTGGCCCCTGGTCGACTCGGTAGGCCGGACTGAGCTCGTCGCCGTCGTCGCCGTCAAACTGCCGGCGCCCGCCAAAGACCCGGGCGTCTATTCGGCCGGCCTCATGCGCGTGGTCGATGATCTTGTCCTGCGGTGTCAGCGGCCGGACCGAAGCCGTCTGTCCATCATCGCACCGTCAGCCCGTCAGTTAAGCACCGCGTCCGAGGAGAGAGAGTTGCTCACAGTGGCAATAGGAATCCGCAGGCTGTCGACGTCGTTACGCTTGCAGCCGATGGCGAGGGCTCGGAACTCGGCCGGTGAGATCCGACTCTCGACCGCATCGCCGTCGTCATCCGACACAAAGCTGCTCGCACCATCAGCATAATCTGTGCCGTTCGCCTCCGTCCAACCTAGATCCAGCGTCTCTTGGTTGAGGACATGGTCGGCCACAGCGGTAAACGTCTTTCCCAGCACACTGTTCGTCGAAAAGTAAACGTTGGCCGTGTGCGGCTCGTCAAAGTAAAAGACCGTCTGCCGAGCTTCGTCGTCGGCGAAAAGTGGCTTCGTGTCGAAGTCGTCGCCGAGGAGCCTTTCGTTGACGTCGTTGAGCATCCTGCTTCGTCGTCAGCTCTGTATGTCGTGACATTACACGCTGTCTTCAGAGACGTACTTGATTTCGTCTCGTCCCGCAAGCCGAAACGGGCCATCGTCTCCCCTGTTGCCATCTGCTGGAGCCAAACAGCTAAAGAGAGGGCTGGGCTCAACGTCATGAGGGCCGCGCATCGCCTTGTATGCCTTCATAAATGACATGGTCACTTTTGTCGTCGCTGACATGTCTTGGCCCGCCATGTCGTCATACAGAGAACGACGACTGCTGCCCCTTTTTACGAAACCATTCATCTTGTTGACGTGTTGCGTAAATGACACAGCCTGTGTTGACTCGTTTCGCGACTTCCATATTAAATGGTGGTTGACTGGGCCAAGTAAACGGACCGACTGCAAAGCATAAATGTTGGCTCGTCGAAAAAATCAATTCGAGTGAGAAACATAGTCACTTGCAGGAAACCGACGGCAAGCAGCTGTCAAACCAAGACGCATGTTCCAGCCAACAGAAATTCAAACATAGCTCTACAGGATAAAGCTGGTCAAAAATCCCAAAGATTTCAAAATCATAACAGCCGCTGAAGATTGCTTTCAAGGAGAGTAGCACAATACTACCGACAATGCCCAACACTCACTCTTGAGTCTGGTCCCAGACTGTGCCCGTAGTCGAAAAAAGAATTAAATGTGGTAATGAAATGCTGGATCCCAAATTACTTCTTTGCCTTGCTTCCCTTCTTTGCAGCGGCTGTTTTCCCCTTCCCGCGGCCCTTTGCGCTGCCTTCCTCATCGTCGTCCACATTCTTGGCTGCAGCCTTCTTAGGTGCTCGCTTCGCCTTGGCCTTGGGCTGCTTGATGTACTTGTCCGTCTTGAGATCAAGCTCATCCTCATCGACCTCCACCGGCTCGGCCACGTCGGCATCGTCTTCCTCCTCAATGGCCTCCTCCAGATCTGGAACATCGTGGGCCGATCTCTTCGCTGTCACCGTCACATTGCTAGCCTTCATGAACGGGATCGGGTGTGGCATGCCGTTGTACCTGCCACAGTTAGTTAAAAGAACATCAACAGGCAAAGGACAGGTTGCAATATTACACATACGTTCTCGTAAAGGCCGACTTGGCCTGCGTATCAATCTTGACCGTGTCTTCTGACTGGGGGCCAAGGCCCAGCTCCTTGATCGCGTCCACATCCTCCCGCGTCAGGTAGTAGCTGTCCATCAGCTCAATCACCTCGTCAATCGCCTCCTTGCCCTCGAGCTCCATGCGCTTGATGAGCTGGTGCCACAACACCGGCAGATATTGCTGCCGCACCTCGTTGTGGTCGCCAGACGCCTTCAGGCGCATGTGTGAATGGATCTCCCGCACATAACGGCTGAGCTTGCCCGTCTTGCTGTTGTTGCCCAGCCACGACGTAAAGTTTGATCCCATCAACTGGCCCGAAACAAAGCTGGCCGGCCGCACCGTACTGAACACCGCATGTGTCGGCATCAGGCTCCACTGCTGCTGTGGCCCGTGGATCATCCGGTCGACCAGATCGCCGTCGCTGATGCTTTGCGCCGCGTTGTCCACCAGCTCCAGGTACTTCAGTCGCTCTTCGCGCTTCGTGTAGTTCCCTCTGCTGCTGCTCAGCGCCATCGGCTTGGTGTTCAGGTAGTTTTCCTGGATCATCAGGTAGCTGAACTCGTGGTCGTTAAAGTACAGCTCAATCTTGTCATTGAGCGTCGCCTTGCTGGCCGGCGCAAAGAGCCCGCCGCCCAGCATCTTCTGACAGATGTCCCACGGCTTGAGCACAACATGCTTTTCCCATGCCTTTGTCATCGCCTTGCCCTGATCATACGTCATCGTACTCTGGTCAAGCTTGGCCGTCGAGAGCATGTTGATGATCTGCCGGATGTCCTTGTTTGTGCCCTCGATGAGAGCATCCACAACCGTTGGCGGCAGCTTCAGTCCCTCACGGTGGCAGATCGTCATGACACGCGAGCGAATCTGGTCCACCGTCGGCCGGTTGAATCTGAGGTCAAACGCGACGTGGTCGAATGGCCGCATCTTTGGCAGTCGCCGTTCGTTGCAGATGAGAATCAACGGCACCTCCGTCTTCTTGCAGAACTTGGCCAGCGCACCGATGCCGCCACGATCGCCAGCCGACATGCCGTCCACCTCGTCCATGATGAGCACCACGTTCTTCTTTGTCGTGTCCACTTTCTTGCCGTCTGGTGCAAAAAACCCTAGCAGCGACGTGTTGTCCATGGTATCTCCAATACCGCTTTCGACCAGCTTCTTACTTCGGGTATCACTGGCGTTCGTCTCAATTACGTCGTGATCTGCCAAGTTAGCTGCTAGGTGTGCTGCTGTCGTCTTTCCTATGCCAGGAGGTCCCGAGATGATAATGGCACGAGAGGCGCCCAGCCCGTCAGCACCCTTTGTCATGAAGTCGTACTTCTTCGCCTTGGGCCAGTTTTTCAGCCAAGATGCAATCCGCTCAACCTGTGCTTTGTTTCCACAGATCTGGTTCAGTTGAGTCGGTGCATACTTGGTGGTCCAAAGTTGCTGCGCCGTCGGCGTTGGTACACGTGCTGGGGCTGCCTGTGAGCGTGAGGCTCCATCCTTGCCGTTTGAGCTGCCACCTTTCCCGCTGGCTGAGGCTGCTTTTTCCGCAACCTTGGCAGCAACCTTTTGCGCCTTCTCGGCCTCAAGTCGGCGGGCCTCCTCTTCCCTTTCCATCTCTTCGGCTGCCTCTTTGATCTTTTCTTCGTCCTTTTCCTGTTTTTGCCGAGCCTTTTCGGCCTCTTTGCTGTCCCCACCGCCGGCTGGTAGCCGCTTGATCAGCTCGAACAGGCCGTTTTCATCAATGGTGCGGAGGCTCAGCTGGCTGATCTTGGCCAGCTTACTTGGGCCCGCGTCGTCGCCAAGTACCACCCAGCTGGTGTTCCTGCTCGGGGCCGTGGTCACCTTGCCACCATAGCGCTTGACCAGAGCTTGCCCTTCATCTCTGCTAATAGTCTGCAGGAGGCCCGTGAATACAAATGTCTGGCCCACAAGGCAGTTTGGTGCTCCTTCCGGCAGCTCTACAGCGCCGGCGTTTGGCGGTGCGGTCGAGTTTCCACCACCACCAGCCGCCTTTCTCCAGTTGAATTTGGCCTTTGTATCCGTTGGCGGCGGTGTTGGCGGCCGAACCGTGGGAATAGAAGCCAAAATCGCCTGTACAGACGAAGGCAGGCCATTCTCTGTCTTGTCCTTCATGGGCGCTGCTTGTGCTTTGGTGGCAGTAGCAGGCTTCTTTCGGGGTTTTGGCACGGGCAAGATATCCAAGTCTGACTCCTCGGGCTCCGGTGTCTTGCGTTTTTTACCAGCCACCGACGATGTGCGGCCAGCTTTGGCAGTCGCCGCGCGTGTCGATCCCTTGACGTCATTGGTTGCTTTCGTTCCCCTGCCGGCTCTGGCTTTTGGCTTCACGTCGGATTCCTCATCATCAGATATTTTGACAGAGGCAGCGGCTGCCTTGGCTCGAGAAGCTACCCTCTTGGGATTTGGCATGAAGTCGTCCTCATCGCTTTCGTCCTCAACGTAGTCGTCATTTTTGCGTTTGCTACTCTTGGTATCAGCCGCAAATATATCATCCCCGCCGTCTTCGTCATCGTCAACAAAGGCATCGTCGTCGTCGAGGTTGTGCGACTTGTATGCTGTAGTTGTCCGCTTCTTTGTCGCCACTGCTCGTCCCTTCTTGGTCGGCGTCGATTTCGTAGAGGCGGCTGCGCTGGGACGTGCAGGCTCCGGGTCCTTCTTTCGTGGACTAAGCCGAATCTCAATATCAGTCTTGCTGGCGTTCTTCAGGTCGGGATTCGTTGCATTTGATCGTGACTTTGATGGCTTCGCCTTTTCCGACGAGAAATACTCGTTTGCTGACACCTCGACGCCTTTGACTTGCTCTGGTTCTCTGCCGATTTGTCAGCATAACCGGTTGTAGTCCAAACAGATTTGCAGCTGGAGCTCACGATTTCTTTTTCTTCGGTGTGGCCTTGGAAGGCTTCTTGGTCCTATTGCCTGTTAGACGGGTCGACTTCTCGGATTTGGCACTTGGCATACTCGACAATGTCGTCTTCGTCGCTGTCTTCCAGAACTTTGCGGCCTTTCTGACGTTAGAATCTTCCGGTAATACAGTCAATTACACCCGCGAGACTCACTGCTACGGCCCTTCTTTGCAGGAACGTCTTCCTTAGGTGCTGCTTTAGCTGGAGCTGCAGCTCCGCCTTTGGGCCCGAAGAAGGAACGGATATCAGGTGCCATCTCGGAGCTGGGTTGTGAAATCAAGACGGGCAATCAGGTGTAGTTGCATGAAAAGGTCCAAAGGACTGTACTCTGAAGAGGTAGAGATAGATTGGTACAGTATTAATTCCTAAGCTAGAAAGGCAACCATAAGGTGGGGAACGACCCAGCATCGAGGAACGCGAAGATGACGCGAAAAACGTGACTGACTAAAGGGGTTTCTGGCCCACTGCATATTACGTAGCTTGCCGTGGACAGCACAGTCCCAACAGTGTGAGGTCATACTCTACTCGTATACACGGGCAGCCTCACACTTGCAACAGGACAATAATTCTTTCAATTTGCAGCTACGAAATAGATGGAGCACTATGCGGTTTCGTGTACTCGAATCTATGAGTACGAAAAATGTTCCTATAATTTTCACACATTCTCTTATCGGCCTAGTATTCACAATAGAGAAGAACGTCTTCGCGACTTGGGTTGTTGTAGCAGTTGAATTTGCATATGAAGGATCTCCAATCAGACAACAGGGTAAAACTGGCTAGATGACGTTTCGCACTACGTCATCCATAGCAGCCGCTACCGTTTTCAAGTTTGAAGGGTTCACTATCCCAGTCAGTTGTGGTTGTGTTTGATGCGCAGTGGGAGATACTGACATCCGGGAACAGATATGCGACCGTTGGGGAGCATATAGATGTGGTATTTGCTTGCCATCACTTCTACCTGCTTCCTTGTGAGGCCGGTGTATGAAAACATACCGAGCTACCAGAAGGGCGTGTTAGCGGGGACAGACAGCATGGCACTCGGATGCTCGTAGCAGAAAGGCGGCGCACCTGATCAGTGATATGACCCCAGGTGCCAGGAGTGCCCAGCACCTCAAGCTCGCTCCGCAGCGCCTTGCGCATCGACTGTATGCGGTCAGTTATAGTGCGCAGATCTATGCGCCATTGTGTGCGCAGATCGTCTTCGGTCAGCACGGCTGCGACGGCGCGGGCAGCAAAGGACACAGTGGAGGACACGGAGCCACGCAGGACGCGGACCAAGTTGGCCTGGGCGGCCGGTAGGATAGCCGGATCGGCCAGGAGCAGGTGAAAGGCGCCAAGGCGTTCGCCGTAGAGGCCCATGTTCTTGCTAAAGGACTGGGCTACGCCGAGTTCCATGCCGGGCCTGCTAGCAAAGTGGCGAATGGCCCAGGCGTCGACATCGGGGTCTCCTGAGGCGAAGCCTTGGCTTGAGGTGTGAATGATGAGAAAAGGAGAAGAGAGGAGAGAGAGAGAGAGAGAGATGCTGCATACTAGGCGTTGTCAAAAAAGGGAAAGAGACCCCTTTCTTGCACCACATCGGCCAGCTCCTTCCACTGCTCCTGCGATGGATCATTGCCGGTCGGGTTTTGCGAGCAGGTCTGCAGGATGACCACGTCGCCGGACTGTGCGGTGCGCAGGGCGGCAATGGTGCCCTGGAAGTCGAATTGTCTCTTGGCTGCGTCGTAGTAGGGATACCGCTTCTGCTCAACATCGTCGGCCGCGATGGTCCATATCAGGCTGTGGTTGATCCAGGTCGGGTCGGCAATCCAGACGGCAGTCGGCTTGCGCTGCAGGCGAATCAGCAGCTCGGTGCCGACATGACAGGCACCGGTTCCGGCAATGGTCTGGATCGTGGCAAGCCGGGGAGAGAGCTCAGCAGTCAGGGACCCGAAGAGCAGTTCGCGGGCGGCCTGGACAAAAGGCGGGAAGCCTTCGCTGGGGAGGTAATCATGCACGTCCGGCAGGCGGGACAGGGCCTATTTCGGCGGTATCGATGGTCAGCATGAACTGCCCTGTCTGGTCACAGTCGTGGACTTGACTCGTCTCTTCCTTTCCTCCACATACAAGTTTCACCGATGGGAGAGTCCATGGCTTGGCATTCTCGTCCCGGTAGACGCCAGCGCCAAGGGTGATCTTGTCTGGCGATGGATCGTCGACGAAGCTCTTCTGGACAATGTAGGCCTCGTCGTAGGGAAGCAGCTCGAGATCTGCAAACCTGGACTGGGTCTCGGGTGCGACTATACTTCCCATGATGTCTGGCCAGCTGAAGAGGGATCGTTGGCTTTCATGGATAAAGCAGATCCAGAATAACTGGCCTGCAGCACATTGTATACTTCATAACGTCTCGGCCGCCAGTCGTCATTCTCCTGCTTATCCTCGCAGAAGGCCGAGCCCCACGGCACGCAAGATATCACTGCAGGCACATCATTATCGCCGTTATAGCTGCTTGGAACACGGTCCGATTGAGAGCGCAACGGTCATTGATCGGTACCTGAAGCCGAAGCCGTTGTGGATCGGCCTGTTATACCGTGCAATACCTCCGTTAACGGAGATGCATGGACAGATGCAGACATATACGAACATGCAACAGATTGGGCATTTTGCTAGCTGTAACGGACCAGTCCACTTTTGCCCAACTTCGGTTGCCGCTGCCGAGCACCAACAGTACGGAGTACTCGTATCTCGCGTATGGATACTCGTATGGAGTACGAAGTACGACATAGGATACTTTGGGTTATCCAAGGCGATTACGTCATGTCAAGAGGCTGGTGGAGAAGAGAATGGTAAGAATCATTCTACACCTTGCCGAGGTCTCTGCATAAGACTCTTGTGCGAGTGCAAACTCACTATTGGTGACCTGAATGGCCGCGACACACATCCTTCCTGTTCCATACATACAACTCCGCTCCATTGGAAGGATGAGAGGGCTTGGCCTGAAGAGGGAGCTGAGACTGACTCTAGCAGGCTAAACCTAGCAGCCCGCAGCGCTTAGTACAGGCGGAAAGGCACGGATACCATCGAGCAATTAGGTGCTATGATCACGTTATATCAGCGTTGCAGTAAGAACCTAGGTAGGTTCCTTTCGCGTGCAAGATACTCGTATCAATACGAGTTCTTGCAGATAAGGAGGGGCAAGAGCGATCAACCATACGACGTAGTGCGCACCCCACCACAACGCTGTTGCAAGTTGGACAAGGCAGGTCCCAAGTAAACAACTCAGACAGCGAAAGAAGGTGTCTTTGGCACAGCCTATTTGCAGACACACCAACCAGCTTCCAGAGCGGATTATAGCAGTTTGCGAATAAAACGACATGGAAGCCTTCTCTCAGCCCAGCCTACCGAAATGCTGTTTTGTTTCTTAGCTCGGCACGACGCCCCATCCGCGGGCAGGTCTGGCCCACAGCCCTTGGCCAGAAGAGGGAGGTGCCTGGACGAAGAAGCAACAGCCAAAACAGGCTCCCAGACAGCATGCCCCTTGTAGAGGTCATGTCCGAGAAACAAGCGGCTGCAGCTCGAGCAGGAAGTTCTTTTGGTCGACATGCCAATTTCCCACCATGTACGAATATGCACGACCCCCTCCCTTGATGATCCGTGTTTCCCGGCTTAGTGTTGATATGTCCGTCTTCTGACCTACCTAAAGGAGGAAGCACTACCAGCAAAAGCTTAGCACAACATGGGATGTGCAGGGTCCTGAGCCTATTGCAGGCGTAGGCCGATCACCAACGGACACCGCTGATCGTTGCTCGTTCCTGTTGTCGCCTCGCCACCACGCAGAGTTGCCTGTTCGGGGATTGGGGTGGCTGGCAATACAATAGATACTCGATACGCTTACAACCTCCCCAACTAGGCTTGGGATGCAGCCTGGGATACGCCAGCATACGAGCATGGGTATTTAGCCCTGGGACTCCACAGCAACTTCAATGCCCACACGATTGCGCCAGTATATGTTTGCGTGCATGTCCGCCTCATCAGCTATCGATCTGCTAGCTACCAAGGAGCAGCATTCATCCCAGCCCAGCCCAAGGTGACAGGACAGCCAACACGCACCCTTGAACGATGCTCCCCAAAGCCTTGATGCTGGCGGCCGCGGCCGGCCTGAGTCTGGCCAGCCCGGTGCGGCGACGGGAGGTGCCGTCGACACACCAGCTGCATGAGCGCCATGCAGAACACTGGTCGTCGGCGTGGACGAAGCGGTCCAAGGTATCATCGGGCAAGGTCTTGCCGATGCGGATTGGCCTGACACAGAGCAATCTCGGGGCCGGCCACGACAGGCTGATGGAAATGTACGTCTGGCGGAATAAGGCCTGAGGAGAGAGGCAGATGATGACTAACCACAACAGCTCCACGCCTGGTTCGGCCCTCTACGGCAAGCACATGTCGGCCGAAGAGGTGGCCGACTTTTTTGCGCCGGCGCCGTCGGCCGTCAGCGCGGTCCACGAATGGCTGACGGGCCACGGCATTGCCGCTGAGCGCATCGGGCAGTCTGCAAACAAGCAGTGGCTGCAGTTCGACGCCACGGTTGAGGAGGCCGAGGACCTGCTGCTCGCCGAGTTCTTTATGTGGGAACACACCGAGACGGGTGCTCACGACATCTCGACGGAGGAGTACCACCTGCCGGAACGTATCCGCGAGCATGTGGACTACGTGACGCCGGGCGTGCGTCTTCGGACGAAGCGGGAGGCCCGCATGCAGGAGGTGCAGAAGCGCAGCGCGTACGACAACCACCCGCGGCCGGACATTGTGAAGTTGCCGGGTTTCCCGCACCCGAACTCGAGCACGTGCTCTCTCTACGTCACCAAGGAGTGCACACAGAGTGAGTGTTTTTGACAAAAATAAAAGTTCTAGGCTAGATGACAAGCGGCTGACCAAAGCAGACCAGTACAAGATCCCTAACGCCACGTTGGCAGCGGAAGGCAACCAGATCGGCATCTACGAGAGTCTCGATGTGCACTACAGCCGCGCGGACCTCGACGTCTACTTCAGCCACCTGTACCCGTGAGTGTTTGCGTACCCAACGATACAAGCAGGCTCTTTTTGCTCACCACCCACAGACACATCCCGAACGGCACATACCCGGAGGAGCGGTTGATTGACGGCGCCATCGGGGCGATTGAGGACACGACGGAGTTTGTGCCCAGTGAACTCGAGGCGCCGCTCGACTTTGATTCGGCGTGGCCGCTGATCTATCCGCAGGGGGCTGTGCTGTTCCAGGACAACGACGAGTACTACGAATCGACCAACGACTACAACGGGTTCTGGAACACGTTCCTGGACGCGATCGACGGCAGCTACTGCACATACTCGGCGTACGGTGAGACGGGCGACTGCACGGAGGAGGCATGCCGGGACCCGTCGTACCCCGACCTGAACCCGGGCGGCTACACGGGCCAGCTGCAGTGTGGCGTGTATAAGCCGACGAATGTGATCAGCATCAGCTACGGGGCGACGGAGGCACAGCTGCCGGACTACTACCTTAAGCGGCAGTGCAACGAGTGGATGAAGCTAGGGCTGCAGGGCACAACCGTGGTCATGTCGAGCGGTGATTCGGGTGTGGGCGGCAAGGTGTGCAACGGGGATTCAGGCAAGATCTTCGACCCTAGCTTCGCAGCTACGTGTCCGTACGTGCTGGCCGTCGGCAGTACCGAATGGGACCGTCAGGCCAACGCGACCGGGAAGGAGCAGCCGTACGAGCCGCTCACTGAGGTGGCCACAGCGCGCTTCGCCAGCGGTGGTGGTTTCAGCAACGTCTTTGGTATCCCCGATTACCAGCGCGATGCCGTCAGCGCCTACTTTGACCAGGTCGAGAGCAGCCTGCCGTTCCAGGGTTACCACCACTACGTCTCCGACGGCAACTTCTCTTCCGTCACTGGCGGCCTCTACCACCACGGCGGCCGCGCCTTTCCCGACGTTGCTGCCGTGGGCGACCGCCAGGTCGTCTACTCCAACGGCTCCTGGTGGTTGGTAGGCGGCACCAGCCTGGCGGCGCCTGTCTTCGCGGCTGTGCTGAACCTCGTCAACGAGGAGCGCATTGCCGACGGCAAGAGCACGCTCGGCTTCATCCACCCGATCCTGTACCAGCATCCTGAGGTCTTCACCGACATTACCGTCGGCAGCAACCCTGGCTGCAACACCACCGGCTTTCCCACGGCCAAGGGCTGGGACCCCGTCACTGGTCTTGGGTCGCCCATCTTCCCGAAGCTTCTAGAGGTGCTGAGCAGTGCATAGACAGGCGTTGCACCAAACCGTAATCTAGAAGCTCTGTCATCTTGTTGCTGGATTTGTTGCAGACCGCAAGTAGAAATGATTTTAGCTTTGCACAGGTTAGCCTTCAAAGTAAACGAATATATGAGTAATTTTGAAGCAGCCCGTCCTGTCTGGAAGAGGACAATGTACGGTCGTAGACTTTGCTATCAAATGACTGGCCGGCTGGACGACAACTCTAATTGCGTGTGATACTTGTATCTTATAAGATCTTATAGGCAGCAGCCGCTCTTTGTTCAAGACTGTCCCAACCCCATTTACAGCCCTCAAAGTACTCCTTAATACATTGTATACAAACCCTACCTACAATTGTGCGTAACAACCTACACATACTCCTTCCATGCGTCCCTACTCTCTTCATCTCATGTGAGCAATCTCCCAGGCTGCCGAGTCCTCGATCTCAGCGCCCTCCCCGTCGAGCTCCAAGACCTTGCCGCTGCGGCTGGCAAAGTACTGTCCGGCCGAGCCGGCTGTGCCGCGACACGTCGCCAGCAGCTTGACGCAGGGGCCACCTTCGGCTGAGCCGGCCAGGCATGTCAGTCGCCGCAGCACGTCGAGCAGGCCGCTCCGGAGTGTGCCCGTGTCGTAGAGCGACACCTCATCGAGCACACAGAGCAGCACGTCTGACGGCGCTAGCTGCCCTGTTAGCTTAATAAACAGCTGACTCAGCCTGCGGAGATCGTAGCGCCCCGCCTGCATCTTGGTCCAGGTGTCGGCTTTGACAAAGGAGAGATCGACGTCGACGCTGGCGGCCGTGCCTCGTCGTTTCTGTCGGCGACGCCGCATCTGCTCCAGCAGCTGGCCCGACAGGCTGGCCATCAGGCCCTCGGGCGAGCGGGCAAAGGCGTCACCGCCGCCGTAGGGCACGTGCCTGTCGCAGAAGTAGGACACCACGTAGGTGGACCCGGAACGAGCGACAGCTTTGGCTTCAGCATCAGCAGCAGCATCAGAATCGGCGCCGTCTCCCACAGCTTGGGCAATCGTCACTAGCTTGGCTGCCACCAGCGTCAGCGGCGACGGGCCGTCGACAGACGCCTGGTCCTCGTTGCCGTTGACCAGAAGCGAGCCTGATGAGGTCTCGTCCCTCATGAACCGCTGGAACATGGCCGCACGGATCAACGCGGCCGCCTTGGACTGGCCCCTTTCGTCGAGGGCGTTGCCGCTGCGGAGACAGGCCTCGACATCGCTCGCGACCGCGTTCGGGTCAAAGCGCAATAGACGCTGCAGTTTCTTCACCTGCCCTATGGCACATTAGCTGGGCAAGCAATTGTGACACGTGCCGATGCACAGGCTGGGTGACATACCCTTGGTCGACGTCCTCGGGGCCCCGAGCATTTTTCTCCCTTGAAGGCCACTCAGCTCATCGTTCTGGACATCTAGCAACATCCGGTAGTCTGTTGAGATAATTAGCCAGTGTACAAATGTGTCTAGTATACACGTCAGGGACCTCACTCAGCAAACTGCTCTCCAAAAGACCGTACATGGCGTTCAACTTTCGTTTGTGTTCCATGCTCATCAAGATTGCTAAGTTTTGGGTGCTTTGAATATCTAACACTGTATCGTTCGTTTCCTTCTGCCGCATCAGTGAGCACTGGGTGGCTTCCTCTTTCAAGCGATTGGCCTGACTTTGAATGTCATCAATGCTGCTAACGAGCTGCTTCTTATAGGAAGACTGCTGTAAGATGGCAAGCCCGGTTTTTCCTATAGACAAAAGTGTCAGCATTGGCTTGTTGCCATCGCACTAAAAAACCAGCGCACGCACGGAGCGATCCTTCAAGGATGAACTTAAGCATATGAACAAGCGCTCTCAAAATGGCCAAGTAAATGTCGAATGTTCTTCTTTCCAGCCGGTTTTTTTTCTGTTGCGCGTATATTTGCACATATCGCTTTGCGCCGTCAATGATCTCAGGGATCTTGGCCAGGCCCTCGAGTACGGCTTCTTCGACATGGCTGTATTGTTCTGCTGCCTTTTACATTTTAGAGCCGAGACTCGTGATACTTTTTGCAAAAGGTCCTGGTTCCACTTACCCCTATGATAAGAGTAAAGGCACCGCATATACTTTTGCAGAACGCATTAGCTTAAGGTAATCCACAAGAGAGAGCAAGCTCACCTCGAGCCGTAGTCGCCAGCTGGCAGGAGCTGGATCCAGCTATTGAAAGCCTCTGAGCTGTTACCCAGCCTCGAAATAACCTGTGCCACCTTTGAACCCCTCCTAGGCCCGTTTGACCATCGCTGTGTCGTTGTTTGAATCTCCTGCAGAACTTCGTCCCAATCGCATTTTCGCAGGTCCTTCCCAGGTACCGGGCTGATCTTGCCGCTTTTCTTGTCGAGTTTCTTGTTCACTTGCTCGAGCAGATCAAAGAGCTGGGCTTTTTGGGCATTCGCTTGCGCCCATAGCTCTGCACTATACTTTTTGTTGGTCAAGCTTTTAACGTGTCTTTGGCACTCATTCATACCTGATTTCCTGTTCTCGCCTGATTTCGTCCACCGAGACAAACTCGCTGCTACTCTCCGAAAACACCAGCGCCGTTCCCGAACCAACCATCACCCTGTTCTCCATAAATTCGATGACAGCGTTTGACGGAAGGTGCCCTCTCTGTAGAAGATAGTCCCTCCGTTCTGCAGAATCCATGTCCGTGTTGTCTTGAGACACATGCCAACTGCTGTTAGGTCGCGACAGGCTCGAGGACTCGTGATATTGGGTTCCATTCGGGCGTAAACGCGGCTGAAATGGGCATCATTGCTCCGCCACCGTAAGCCCCTTATCTTTGACCCGTCCATCACTGATTGGATATTGAGTAGGAGACGGAGCCGATACTCTGCATCATAGGCTTATCTTTTTGAGGGGGTTGTCCGCAGAAAGCGGCTTAGCTAAAGAGGATTGGCTGTAATAAACTCCTCATGCACCACTTCACTCCTGCCAATTTCAATTCTCCCGATTCTCTCCTGAAATAATCACATCAGGCCTATACTTGTCATCCGTCTTGCACATTTTACGACACAATAGAAATTAGCAGAACAGAGATGAGCCAGGAAAGCATGGCGGACTTGTCTGATGTCAAGGATGTCAACTCAATCGGCGAAGGTGTTTTAGCCGAAGTCAAAGAAATCAAAGCTGCTGACAGCCTAGTGCGCTCCAGCATCAAAGATGACGAACACGAGAAAACTTCATCAGCGGATAGAATAGCCCAGCATATGCAGTACAATTTGTGGTCCGATCTGTTCGAAAAAGAAAAATCTCAAGGATTTGCGCGCCGGTCAAAACAGGCCATCATTCATGTATCACTGACTGAAAAGAGACTGGAGTTGCTCGAAAAGGGGCTCGAAAATCTAAAGAATATCGTTCTCCAAATTCCTGAACACAAGCACAGGATCAAAGAAGAATTAGAAATAGCACCCAGCTTCCAGCCGGGTCTCAAGAGATCCGTGCAAGCCGAGTTTCGATATTCAAAGAAGGTAGAGACAGAAGATGTCCATCAACTTTCGGCCCTGGAGGCGCTTGGCCAAAACGTGATTCCTTATCACGAACAAGTGGAAGAAAGTGGCAGCCTCGTCTCTAGGAAGCCAACGGGGATTTGCGAATCACCTGAGAGGTTGCGAATCTGATCCTGGCCATTGCGTTGGCATCTCGCCGATATTTGCGAGGACGAGAAAGTGGTCGTTATGTACTTCGCGGATGGTGCCGAAAAATTTGCACCTACTGTCTTACTACGTCCCTTCAAACTTCTGGCAATCTACGAAAAAAAGATAAGAGAGAGTCTGGAAAATGTCCGAAAACGAGCAGAGGAAGAAGAAGAAAGTGATGCACCACCCGATACGTCTTTTTATGACACAAATGTCCACTTTCTTTTCAACTTCAAGGCACTATACCAGGACCTTTGTTCTCTTTTAGAGTTCATGGATGTGGATTTGAGACAGACTTTCGATTTGCGGAAAGAAATCGATGCCGGCACTGCCACAGAAATTGAATATGCAGACCTGTGGCATCTCTTCAATTTGGGGGATATCGTCGTCAGTCGCTCGGATTCAGAGCATGCATATCAAGTTGTCAACTTTACTGGGGGTCGTGAGCCTCTGAGCAAGAATTTTGAATCTGAAGAAGACCGAGTGGTCCCTCCCAATGGCTTTGTTGTTGATTGTTGCTGTCTATATTTCGAAGGTTCCTACTACAAGTCGGTTTTACATTCATTTAAGATTCGAAGATACTACGGCAAACGTCACATCTCGTCGCTGGAGATACACCCGCTAAAGTTCACGTCCGACAAGGAGGTCACTGAAAGGCGCCTATTGGCCCAGGGACGTCAATATGTGAGCTTGACTCAGAGTCCATATTTACATCAAAAACTTAGCGGCAGAACGCTGGACCAGCTGTCACAACAAATTGATGGCCAGGTGATTGTGGATATGACTCTGGCATTCAGTTACAATTCACAATGGGAACCTCAGACCGATTATAGTAGAGACGATTTTACACCAAGCGATAAGCGTGAGATACAAGAACTGTCCCCTTGTAGTCATGGCAGACTGAGATCTGGATGCTGCGGAACGGACATGATTTATCCAGATCTGGAAATGAAATGTGACCAGCAGGATATCTTTCGAATCGACTATGGGGGACTGTTCGAAGACAGAAAGGTGGAAGACCTCCAGCAGAAAGATTTTCTCTTGATGCCACCTTCTGTGTACGCGTTTGTCCTGCGAAGCCGGCAATGGGTCACAGTGCCCATGGCAGGACTATCATCTGTTTCCTTTGAAAATAATTTTGAGGAGCTCATGCTTCCAGCTGACCATAAGAAAACGGTTCTTGCATTGGTAGAGACGCACGAAAGAGGGCACGGAGCTTCTTCCGAAGCTGCTGAGAGATCAACAGCCAACTCGCTTGATATTGTGAAGGGGAAAGGAGCTGGCCTTATCATTCTTCTTCATGGGGAACCAGGTGAGTGTGGGAGATATGAAAATCCTCTCCAGGAATCCGCTAACCAGAGACAGGAGTGGGCAAAACATCGACGGCAGAATGTATTGCCGACAAGACAGAGCGGCCACTGTTCCCTATAACATGTGGTGATATCGGAGAGACGGCCGCGGAAGTGGAAAGGAATCTGGTCCACAACTTCCGACTGGCACAGAAATGGGGCTGTGTGCTTCTTCTGGACGAGGCCGACGTTTTTCTGGCCAAGCGAAACAAAACGGACCTCCGGCGCAATGCTGTGACGAGCGTTTTCCTACGAAGCCTCGAATACTACTCTGAGATATTGTTCTTGACGACTAACTGAGTCGGTGGGATTGACCCAGCCTTCAAGTCTCGTGTCCATCTAAGCCTGTACTATCCTCGTCTGGGTCTGGATGCAGTTCTCAAACTCTGCGAGGTCTTTCTGCACAAAACGAAGGAGGCGATGCAGCGACCGGGAGCCCTGCAGTTCCGCATCAAGGAGGATGAAATCTTCAGCTTTGCCAAGCGGCACCACGAGAGTCTGCACAAGCAGGGAACTTGGAATGGGAGGTAGGTTGCATTCCCAAGGTCCCGGAGAGAACTGCACATGCTAAGCGAATAGACAAATTCGAAACGCGTTCCAGACGGCCATTGCACTCGTCGAATACGACATTATCAAGCAGACATCAACGTCCAAGAAGCCATCGCTCGGGAAGAAGCAGTTCAAGGTGGTGGCCGAGGCTTCGCGCAAATTTGGCGACTACCTAATCCGCACCCTGCAGGGCTTCGACGACGAGATTGCGGCCAAGGATCAATGGCGTAATGATCAGGACCATAACGTTTCCATAGGTGCAGGCAGGCCTTCGGAAAGCGAGTCGGGAAGTTCCGAAAGTGGGGCGGAGGAGGAGAAGGCGGTGCCGCCAATGGGAATCGCCAAGGGAAAGTCCAAGGAGCAGGACAGCGGGCAATTCGACAAGGAGCTGTTTGAAGAGTTTCGTCGATTCAAGATGATGCAGGAAAAGTATGGGGGGGTGTAACAGATGTGTTTCCTGTAGTTTTCAAGAAATGACAGAGATTGCTGAGCGTTCAAGTTCTTTACTACAATGAATGGGTTACTGGGTCAGGAGGCCCAGTGTTAATAAATTATTTTACGAGTAAAGTTGTGACGAAAGCATTTCTCTCAATTAAGATCTAGATTGGCACTGGTCCCAAGAACAACTCTCCCGAGCAGCTGACTTTGTCACCCAGGCAAGCCTATTCTGCTTGTGCCAACGCTGGTTCAGGGCCTTCAGAGCAATAGCTCTGGTGAAGTATGTGTTCCCGTGGATGCCCTCTACCTTGAACTTATCACCACCCTTGGCCTTGGCCTTGCCCTCCCCCCGAGCTTTCCAGTGATGTTGATGTCACCGAATACGACCAGGCCGCACCGCTGTCTGCTGAGCATAACATTCAGCCGGTGGACTCGGCAACAGGAGAGGAGGGACTTGTGTGAAGGTTAAAGGAGGCTATACGGAGTACGTGGCGGTCATATAACGTGATGCACTGTGAGGAGCAGGAGGCTGAATAGGGTCTAGTGTGTGCTAAGGAAGAAATAGATACATCGCGACCCTTCTGGGGGTCCGTATCAATACTAGTGTCAGGTCCCGCTTTTGTGCCTTCTGACCAATCACAGGCCCGTACGGCCAAATGGGGCGGAAGGTCTACAGTGTGGCGGATTCCAATGCTTGACAACTTGCCATGGCTTCGAGGGCCGTGGCAACACGCGTCCACGCTTGGGACGGAGTCCCAGCGTCAAGGGACGTCAACGGCAGGAGCCGGGCGTCAGGGTCAACTCCGGCGGGAGCCGGAGTTGACCCTGACGCCCGCACGACGACCGCAATGTCGGCCTCCAGGCCCTGAAATGAGTCGACGGTCGTGGCCGGCTCCATTGAAGACAGCGAAGAGTACTCGGGCAGCCTGACCATGCTGTTGATCAGGTACACATTCGCCGCGTACGGCGTAAGTACACGCACGCTGCGGGCGTCGACCTTATTCGCTTCGATAAAATCGCGAATGAAGTCAAGAGCGATCTTGGTCTGGTTGGGGCAGCGCCTCGAGCCCGTGATTGGGTTGGTGAAAACCTGCGACCCAGCGCAGTGGACAAAAAAATGGCGGAGCATACCGGTTGGGGACGTCTGTGATATGACCAAACATGCCGCGACACATGCGGAGCTGTGCCACAATAGTTAGCAGAGCGACAAATCATAAAGTAAAATCTTGTCGGGAAACAGGCTGCATACCTGTACCACGAGGCGGTACGCCGGAATACGCATCCTCCCTGACAAAGACGCTCAGAAAAGACAGATTTTTGGCGCCGTGGGGAATTTGGCGCGCATGGCGTTGCCGGGCTCGTCCACAACGATCTTGATGTCGTACCGAGGAAACCGCACAACGATCCTGTGGAAGTTCGTAGGCTTTACTGCGCCGCTGTCTTCCTTCATGTCGACTAGAATCGGTCAGATGTGAATCAACAGAAGCGGAGTGCTAAGACACGACGATGCCGTGTCATATGCCCACTAGACCTTTACGTCAAGAGGCATCCAGGAGCAGTTTGGTCGGTGAGAGCCTTCTTCGTTTTGGAAGGAAACGCAGCTAACTATGGGGGAGCACTGCACGACATGTAAAAAGACAGTTTTCGCAGGACGAAATTCGATCGGAGCGGAAAAGTGAAATGTCAGTAAATGCAAGGTACTCCTGCTATGGTCATTCTGGTTGAGCAGTCTGATCTGGTAATCCGAAGTGGTCTATCGTCGTCCTGGTTGAGCAGTTCGATCGTGGCGCGCAAAGAGAAACAAGACAAAAGAGCGAAAGGATGAACGTTAACAATGGTTAAAAGCAAAAAGGGGTTACATTCTAGGGGGACTTCGATCGCAAAACTTCACTCCACTGGCTGAGCCGGCTGGGCCGCTCCTTCGCCTACCTCTCCCTCGTTCTGAGCGTTCCCTGGCTCCTCAGTTCTCGCGGGGCGGGGCGGTCGGTTCGCCAGAGCATAGGCTTCTTCGCTGGCCCGCCACCCGGGCCAGTGCGGCTGGTGCGGTGGGGAGTAGTGCAGCGTGGGCGACGCAGTGTGATCATACGTCGGCATACTCTGGGGCGAGGGGGTGCGCGGCGGGTCCTCTAGGTTGGGCTGTTTCGTTCGAATCGCCATTCTGGCTTCCTCTTTAGTTTGGGCCTAGGTTGCCGCGCTGGCTTTCTCCCCTGCCGCCTTCTTTCCTTTCTCTGTTGTCGCGGCTGCTGACGAGGCCTCCGATCCAGCTCTTACGGCGTCCGCTGCCGTCGTCTTCGCTGCCGGCTTCGCTCGAGTGGGTGCTTTCGGGACCGGTGGCTTTCTTGAAACCCGGGCAGGGCGTGCCTCGGCCGCTGACCCCGTTGGTTTGGCTGCAGGGACCGCTTTTCCGGAGGGCAACTTTGTAGTAAGAAACTATAGAATTGGAAACAACAAAGAAGGAAACAATAAATAAGGAAACAATAAATAAGGAAACAATAAATAATTAAGAAAAAGACAAACTTGACAGTATCACACATACCATAATAACGGACGCCAAAGCCAAAATTCTCCATTTCATTAGGGTCACCTAGGGAAAGTCCAGGGCGAAGCCGATGAACGGTTCCTGGTCTCTTCTGCGTAACGATGTGAGTCTTGCCGTGATCTTGTGCGCGTAGCCGAAGCTTACGCACTAGCAATGGCAGGGCCAAAGGCACCAGCAAAGACAACACAGTCCTTTGAAAAAGTTACGCACTTTTTCGGGCGCGGTCTGGTTGCGGTGTCAGCCGATTGAGACATGGTCGGTCGGTGTAGGTGATTGAGAGCCGAAGTGACTAGGAATCGAGGGTGAATGAAAACGAACCGGTGCAATGAAATTTCGTGCAGTTGCTGGTCTCTGCAGAGTATCAAGCGATTAGCTCCTAAGCTTTCAGACTGCGAATTCTGAGCGTCGAGTAGTTTTGTCGCAAAGCAGCAAAACATATCACGATGTAGTAAGATGCAGTTGGTTCGAGGGAGAAGAGGGAAGAAAAACACCAGCGGGGAAATTCTGAGCTAAAACCCGTTTTCTTTCATGTACCGCACGCTAATGCCAGGTACGCGCACTAGGTTGTTTGGCCCCTGCTAGCTAATGTTCGAAAAAGATGGAGTGTGACGACCCACTTGGAGGATACCTCAATAGGCGAACATCTACGGAGTTATAATATGAAGTAGTCCGTACGACGTATTTTACTCCGTACATACATAGTCAGCTGGTCACCTCTTCAGTCGTCCCTATGACGACAACTTCACCAACAACTAATAAGAAATCACTAGCAAGCGAGGCAAGCGAGGAAAAGGCGGTCATAGCAGTCTTGAATCACTGTTCATGTATAGAGAACAATAATACTAAGAGAAAAGGAACTGACCAGGAGGTAACTGCCTTGTTGGCCCTTTTGAGAGGCCTTCCTTACATTGATGACTCTATTCCCTTGACTTATAAAACTTTACAGTGGAAGTAACAATCGGAAAAGGCTGCATTATAAAGCCAATTACTCCGTAAAACGGCGCCTCTGCAGAGGGCCAGCCAGTGGTAGAAAAGAGTGGAGAAATCAGTCCTCTAGCATTTTTTGTCCAGTCGGCATAATTCTCCGTATCTCTTCGTCTATTACAGAATTTCCACCTTGCCAAACTTATTTTCCAGAAATTGAAGGATGGCCTCGATGGGTGTGACTTAGGTGACATCACTTATATCAGCAGATGAAGGGTCAATTTTGCCACAGCCATTAGTAAAACTCCTAACCGACCCCCAGCATAAACCGCGGCACCTGAATCTCTAACTCGGCTGGAAGCCTTCTCTGGTTGATCCGAAACGATGCATTACTTTCTGGTGATTACTTGGGGCTTGTCGTGGGTATAGAATAGTCGGCGTATAGATCTCACCTCGTTTAAAAAGCCTACATGTAACCTAGTAGTCCTGCCATGCTTAAAGGCCTAAAATATGCCTTTGTCTTGTATTCTGGTTGTGAGAAAGATCAATTCTTTGGGATATAGCCACCCAATCGAATGGTCGACGAGTCGGCACCAAACTCAGGCCATAACAGAGTGGTCGACGTGTTGGAAAGAAGTAGTCACGGAGGCAAAAAATATTTTGCTAGAAAGGAGGTCCTACTAATTAGTGAAGTGTTCTCAAAAGATAACGTTGTATACACAGTAGGCAACCAACCTTGTAGTAGAAACACCCCGGCCCTTCCAATGTGCCAGCGACGACGGTCCAGCCAAACTGGCCTCCAGAGAGTACCAGCCATAAGGACGAATAGCCTACGCTAACAGTTAATGTTCTTGTCTAAGTTAAAGTCTTTACATCACAGGATGAACAAACCGCGTGAACACTAATCTTCTGTAGAGGGTAAATGAAGCGGTCGAAGTGAAGGCCAACGTCTGAAGAGAACGGGCAACACAAATACCTCTATATCACGATTTTCACCACAAAAGTGAGTAAATATTAGAAGTGCGCTCGCAGTGTGTATAGAAAGCTGAGTAGGAAGACGAAGCGCGGCTGACATCAGAACGCTAGAGCGATGTAGAAGTCTTGGAAGGAGATCCCACACCCTGTAAGACGAGCATGAAGACTTTTGAATCTGACTATTGCAAGGACGCACTGAGGCAATATATTCTGCACAGTGACCCATTGTGTCATGTACAGCATATATACACATGCCATGTGGCTGCTACAGACACAGAATTGACCTTCGTGCCCAGGTGCGCCGTGTCGACGCTTTTACCAGATCACCCTCAGCAACGGTTTCCTGTTTGACTGTCGTTGTTTGTGCAATACTGGAATAACGGTCGTTATGTCATAGCCTCCTGGCTTATAGAATATTCCGCGGTGCAGAGAAAGGGAATGTTCGAAGGTATATGTATATTTGAAAGATAGAATTTCGTCCAATTATAAATCTGAGGCGATGCTGCCATATTAATGGGCAGAGCTATACGCGTGATCCTCGGTGACAGAGTGCTGTGACTTACTTCCTGCACCGTCTTCTGGAGGTGGTCTGCCACTCGGTACTTCCGCAAGAATCACCGTATCAGCATGAAATAGCTTCTATTAACGGCCCCTTTCCTCCTTGCCTTCCTTCCGAAAGTCAATTTGCTGGCAGACTCCCCTTAAAAGCCGTATGCGGCTAACGTGGAGTCCTGCTCCAAACAGTCAACGACCAGGTTGAAAACCGCAGCTGTGCCCTTGTTGTCGGAAGACAAATCCAGCTAGTACCAAGAGGTTTAATGATTGAAGGATATGAGAACAATCAGGTCTAATGGAAAAAGGCATTCGTGTTGGGGGGGGGGGGGGTCTTTGGAGCCCATCTAGGTCGCCCAGCTGATCAATCACGCAAGCACAGCATCAGCAGCAGCTCCATGTTCTATGTCGACGTAAGGCAGTCCTCCGCACTTCTTCTCGAGGAAGCCGGGCCGGGCGTCACTCCCGGTGCAGGCTACCCAGCCCAACATATCGAGCAACACGCCGCTGCCGCGAGTGCCAATCCAACAGCCACCGCCCATCCGAGAATCGGGTTCAGCGTCAGCCCCAATTAGCCTAACAACACTACATAGGTCGCTTAACCAGAGCGCCAGGTCCACGCACACCCCTCAACTAGCATGACATGCCAGATTTGATGTCACGAGTATACGAGTAGACGAGTTCAAAACAGAAAGCCGCTGTTGAGGGTGATCCGACATAAGCACTATCGACACGGCGCTTTGGGGCACGCAGGTAAATCGTGCCCGTAACACTGGCTGCATTTTCTTAGTATATGTGAAAAGAAAGGGGCTAGAAGACATAGACTACAGAGTAAATGGAGGTTGTAGCGTACTCCGTATATCGAAGGAGAGATCGGAGGCCTGGGTGGATTCGGCAGGAGCGGGACGGGCAGAGGCACAGCATACTGGCAGGCCGGTGTAAACCTGACTAGGCAGGACCTATCAGAGCAGACCAAAGATATGACGAAGACAGGCACACTGTGGAAGATCGAATCCTTCGCTGCAGGATCGCGCTAATGATCCTCCAGTGAAAATTGTACCCGAATACAATTAGATCGTCACCATAGAAGGAGGCCTGTGATTTACATATGAATCGATCAGACTACAGCCGCAATGTTCGTCTTTTGGCTACCCTCCCCCTTCGCCGAGTAGTCTTGGAGCAGTCGTAGGAGTGTCGTCAAAAAATCCAAACTGCTACTGTTACTCGCATAGGACAAGCTGAGTGTAATATGATCACCTGAGGTGAGGGTTATTGTTTGCAACTCTGCTGGTAAATTTTTTTCATAGGCTTTCAGTATTGGCTAATTGATAGGTTGTATGCTGCTACTATGTAAAATGCGAGGTGCTCTGTTTCGGTATTTTCTTGGAGGCTGTACGTTTATCACATATTTTATGGGAAGGCTGAGTATAACAAAAAGCAAATAAACAGGCTAGGCCTTACAGCTGTAGTTTGTTTCCTTTTTTCCAAGTACAAAAGAGGTCAGACGCATTAAGTTACCATGCAAGGCAAGCCAGAAATATGCCCCGATTTCTGCCCATGTCGGGGCTGTGCAAGTCGGTTGGTAACATGCACTCTTCTCTCTGCCATGCAAAGCTTTGCTTTACGCGTATAAAGCAGAGCTCATCGTGCACTCGATTGCAGCAATAAACACAGAATTCGACCACTACACCCATAGATCAATTACAGATTGGTCTTCCATTTATTACCCCGTCACACTTCGCACTGCCAGCCTCTCCTTTTTTCTACAAGACAAAGATTTCACAAGACTATTTGCTCTACAAAGCCATGGATCCAATTGCCTTTGTTGTTATTGGCGGATTTTTGGCAATTAATTATGCTCGGGGTCACAAGTCTCGGAAAGAGGCTAGGGCAGCATCTCAGGCGGCATCTCGGGCGGCATCTCGGGCGCCATCTCGAGCTGAAGTGACACTCACAGCCGTCAATAACACTGTCGAACTCGCCAATGGCGTCAACAACCTCGCCACTTCTAGCAACGACCCAGACCCAGACACTTCGTCAGATGACCACTCATCGATAGGTGACTTCCTGTCGGCAATATTTCAATGAAGGCCCGCTCGACACCTAGAGAATGACTCTGCTCGCTGCTAAGACTAGACATCGATGGTTGAATCAAGCCAGGTCCCTATAAGCATTGCATACACACGGATAGCCCTTGTTGTCTTACCATTTTGATATTATTTTCACTTACGGCTTATTACTGCTTCCATTCGGTTTCTTCCATATAAGGGCTCCTTCCATGTTTTCAAGACCTCAATTACCAGTGTTTGGCACTTTGTGGAAACCTTTGTGTGTTCTTGTCATTTTGCATTTCTCACTTGCTAGTATCTGAAGCACATCAGCTGCTTTGCAGCTACCTAGATAGGCGTGAGGAGCGGGTTAGGCTGTCATCAGACATCCCCTGCCTCCTCCGTCACATGCCCTTAGGGAGGCGTGTTAGTTCTTAGGGCATAACCCCTTGAATGGCGACGTTAAAATGAATAAATAGATATAGAAGTAAATAAACAAAAACTGAAGCATGTTCTTCTACCTTCTGCAAAGTTACAAAATGCGCGGTGTCATGCCGGTTACCTTCTTGATTTCCGCCAAGATGGACTGTATGGGCGTCAAAAATGCAATGTCCAGACCGGCCAAGATAGGGTCCATTTCTTGGCCGAGAGCGGCCGCTGTGCTCCAAGATCGGTTGCTTTCCGTAGGCCTGCTCGGCGTATTATGGAGAGACGTTCACTGACAGGCCGGCGTCAAGCATGCCAATAATGGACCCGTCTATGTCAAAAACGCAGGACCCCGAGTCGCCACCGTCAGAGAATTTTTGGGCAATGAACGTTTCCGTATGCAGCGAATTGCCGGGAAAGCTCACCACGGGCAGAACGATCGCCACGACGTCTCCCCTGTCTGATCTAGTCCTAAGTACCAGTGAAGAGGATCACCGCCAGAGATTTCGAAACTGTTGCGCATCGCTTGGATAAGCTTTTTCGCTTCCGATTCTTGTTCTAGGGTGTGGGCGATGGTGAAATCATTAATGTAGTAGAAGAGGACGATGCCTTTTTAACATAGACGCAGCCATCTTGGGATAGTTTTCGCAGTCTTAAGTTAGGCTTTAAGAGTTTGTTCTCGAATGTGTTTTGCTAAAGGTTGCCAGACTAAGGTAGTCTATATAGTACTTTCTTAACCTTTAAGAGACCTTTATTGCGAAAACCTAGTGGTTGTTTTAAAAAGATAGGTTTTTTAAGATTAGCGTAGACATATACAATAACAACATTATATTAAAGTATAAGTATATTCTTATATTAGGCGTAAATAAGAATTATACTTAACGTACGTAGAGTAAGAGTAGCAGTAAAAGTTTCTTTATAAAAATTCTAGCATTAATCTTCTCTAGCAATAAGTCTTGCTTTATATTTAAGAAAGTATCTATCTTTATTAAATTTATATATAAAAAACTTATTTACAAATAATAACTAAATATCCTACTACTTTAAGAGCAAAAACGTCTTCTTAAGTCTTACTATTTTAGTACGTTTACAAGTGTGTTTATATTGCTCTCTTCTACTCGTTTGCCATCCGGCTTTTTCTTACTTCTTAAACTGTTCTTAAGAAGGAGGGGATGGTTGTTTGGCGCAGTTTGTTATTAGCCTTGGCTGCGAGGAAAGTGTCTTTGTTTAAAGAAGCTATTGCAGTGTGGTACCTCTTTGGGATGCGTTTGGACTGTGCGGCAAGGAAAGTGTGAATCCAGGTTAGAGTGTGCAAGAGTCTGGGGATGTTGGCATCGATGGTTGGAAAATTTGGCAGGCTTAGGGAAAAGGTTGGTCAATTAATAATTTCGGAACCTTAACACTTTCATTAGTGATATAATATGGCAGTTCCTGTGAGGGGGGGACATTGTTGGCTGGCTGGGTGGCTTGCCAGGTCTGCGTGTCTGATTGCACTTGCTGTTGGTAATGCCAGGTAATGTCTGGTGTTGGTATAGCAAATGGATTTTCAAGGTAGTTAGAGTCCGTCCGTACCATTGCTTCCAGCGCACTCAGCATTCCTACCTTGAGGCCGGATTGTGCCCCTTGCTCGAAAACGCACCGGACTTTTCTGGAAGGAGAAGGTGGGGGCTGGGCAGAATAGGCAGCAGCGGGGAGCTGAAAATGCACGAAGCCGTGAGTGTCCATTTTGTGGAAGATGGGAATGTCGTCAGATAGGCCAAGAACCACAGACAAATGGCCGCGTTTTCGCGAAAGCAAGTCGTCCATGGAGACCTGGTTCGATCCAAAAAGATTTTCGGCGTCATTGCTGTCGTCCCCGCCACCGTCCTTGCTGTCCTTAACATCGCTCCTCTCCATCTCGTGGGCCTTGTCAAGCGCAACCAAAGCCCAATCACTCCAGCCGCCATCGTCGTTCAGACCATGCTTTCCTGCAAATGCGAATTGTCCGACACGTCGCTCCTGTGCGTCCAGGCTGAGCTCTGATGCATTTCCTATCAGATCTGTGACACGACCGAGGTATGTGTTTTCGCAACTCTCGAGGAGAGCAAGCGCCTCTTCATCCGCCTTTGAGGCAGTGTCCTCGTAATGCAACTTCTGGAGGGGCCACATGCATCTGTTCATTTCCGAGCGACAGTGTTCGAGATTGCGAAGCTCACCGAGAAAGCGATTTGTTGCGCCCCAAGCAATATGTATTAGGCCATTCGTGTCGCTTGGCTCAATGTAGCACTCGTCGTGGTTGTGACGGGTTCGCACAGCGACATGTCGGGAGGTCAAAGCATGAGTTTTCTGGTCTGGCTGGCGTGAGCCGTCGGCGGCTACAGTTGCAGGTTGCAGCTAAGACCGCCAAAATGTTCCAGTGGAGAAAGATTGTGCTGGATTTGTTAGCTAAGCTGTCCTGGCTGTTCTGGCTGGTGTTGGGGAACTTGTTGGATGCACTGACCGGGTAAAGGCAAGAATGGCATCATGGCCTTGTTGGCAGGCGTAATCTCAGGAACAACATCTCGCCTCCTCGTGAGGTGAAACGCGTTGTACTTTGGCTCGAATGCACGGTGGAGGGCAGCAGTACCACCAGAAAGGGAGACAACACTCGTTTCGAACACCTCGACATGCATATTGCTGATGCCGGCCTCGTCAAGTATCTTCTGGCATGCCGTGTGGTGCACCGCCGACCCTGGGTCGCCGGTGCAGCCACGCAGTCCAGGACCTCGATGTCGAGGTGCAGTTGAGCCACACACGTGGCGCATGGCGGGAAGCCATTGCGAGTGCGAAAGACCGCGGCAGCCGAGGGGAATTCTCCCTCCACAACCTGCAGCCGACGCAGAAAAACGTCACTGGCGACGTCCAGAGCAGCGGGTGTAGGCCTCCAAAGTTATAGTATTTGCTTTTTTCCTCCTCTGTAGGCTCCATAGTTTTGTAGAGAGTTGGGTTTTATCCTGCTGCTTTATATAGAAGAGAGAAAGTTTAAAAGGAAAGGAGAAATGGGCGAGGCAGTGGCTTACGCATGAAATATCAAATTTTGCTGAGTTAATCTTTATCACTAAATCACAGACGAGATGAAAGATTCTTCAATAAAAATTTTAACCCTATCTGAATAACTGGCATCGGCTTACATGCAAATCAACTGAGAAATCACCGTTGCGGAAAACAGGAGCTTGTTTCAGGAAGACCGGTTCTTTCAGATTGCGTCGACATACGCGTTCACACTTACGTGACATTTTTAATGAGTGTTTCAACTGTCTGTCTGCACACCCAGAATGTCGTGTCACTGCTAGATCTATTGCCAACCCAACGCCTCCAATATCTAGCTCCTTACGACAACCTCACGAATCCTTTTGCTGTTGATGGGGCCACAAAATACAGGTGCTTCCTCACACGTCGAGGAAGAGGAATCAAGAGCATCTGAGAGTTCTTTCTCCCGGCAATTCGTTGCAATTTGCTAGTTCGCAACCTAATTGATGTAGGATAGTGCTTGGCGAGGTAGACACGTTAGCAAAAAAAAAATCCACTGTCTAAGTTGAGTGCGTCTGCAGATGGGCTTGCATGGCGTTCTCCCGCTCCTCTGCCATCCAGTTTCTTCTGGCTTCCTGCATTGCTTTGGGAGAGGGAAACAGGGTTGTTTGGTGTAGTTTGTCTATACCCTTAGCTGCTAAGAAAGTTTCCTTTCTGGCGCTGTCTCTGCTGTGTTGCTTAGACATTCGTCTAAACGCCACTTCACCGAAGTTTTTCAATCAAATGCAAAGAGCAGAATAAGCAGCGCTACAACTGGCAACAAGCAGAAAGACGTGATGAATACCTGTACTCTAGATATAAGGTAGCAAGTAGTATGCAAAATACTTTGCCTACGTATGCCTATTGCATAGACACTTTGTAGAATCATGTAAAAGCCAAATCGCTCTCGAGACACAAAAGCAGAAATATAAAAAATGATGATAAAAATACAAACGTGGGTATTCAAGAGGTCCTGCCCGGAATCGAACCGGGGCTACTGGAAGTAAGATATGGTGAGATATCAGAATCCAGTGTCCTAACCGCTAGACTACAGGACCGTTTGGATGGTGGTTCCTTGGCGTCGGTGAGGTATTGCTAGTCACTTAGACCCCGATATCCGCTGCCAACTGGCGATGCCTCTGCAGAAGCTGTTTCTCAGCCGTATGTCGCATGGCATATTATGCGGTGGCCTAGAACGGAATAAAGTTATAATCGGAGTCTTTACCAACTACAAGGATCAGACGGAACAGATTGCCGACCTGCTGGAATACGCCAAGACTTGGGAATCCGTTTCCCCACCATCATAGAGTACTGAGTACTTTCAGGCGTCTTTCCTCTTATGTGTGGTGCAAGCCCGCCGCCGACCGCCAATCTCTTGCCTCCAAGGACAACAAAACACCTTTTGACCTCGGCGACATTCGGAACAATACTGCAACAACTCATCGTTTGAGCGAAGTAGACCAAGAGGTATCTTACAGCGTTCCGATCCTTTTGGCGTCTCCATTGTTGTCCCTGTCTCCGTCTGGAAGACGGCCGTGCTTCTTCTTGTGCTTCGATGCCGAGTTGGACGTGCAGGATCAAGCAAAGTGGGGGTTGCCTTACGGAGTCTTACGGGACCTATTCGATGGACCTTCACTAGGTTACCCAATTGAGGCAGGAAGTCTGTGGAACTCGATGCAGGTAGGAACCGCTTGAAGAGCCAGCAGCGCTAAACGTCCTAATTCAGTAGTCAATTCAGATCATGCGGAAGTCATTTATTAAAAATTTTGCGTCGCCTCGTAGCTGCCATACCGATGATCACCTGGGACGCTACCATGAAAATCACAGAACAGAGCAAGCTCAGAGCTTTTTGCTGAATGTGGGCTGCTTAACAGCAGACGTTCAATGTCATTACGTGATGCATGCAACTATCAAGCGTTGAAATTTGAAACTCTGGAGCAATAACAGCATGGATAAGAGAGGAACGTATATGTCACTAATTTCCGCGAGATTTACTCGCAATGGGAACATGTGCTCACTTTTCTCTCGAGTTGTAGTCTCTCAAATATCGTATGGAAAGAAGGGGAAAATCGTGCTTATATTAAAGCGGGGTCTACCCAAGGTCAGTGTCAGGCTTATATCCCATGGGGAGCCAGAAATGTACTCTCTCGTCTTCTCCGTCGTGGTGCAGGTCCACTCTTGTTTTCAATTGTTTGATGGAACGTTCATGAGTGTCCACGAGCTTACAGACCTGTTGAGGTATGCATAAACAATACAGGTAACCAAGAAGGCTCCCGACATCGGCACGCATAAATGTGGCGTAATTGAAAGGCGTCATTTCCTATCTAGAGATAACTAGGATGCATCTCAGCCTTTGCGAATCGGTTGTCTGCTGCTAGTCTGTCACTTTCCGCAATGGCTTCAGCTCCGGACCTCCCAGCTGTCCTCCCGTATCAAGATGCAGCGTTCGCTGTTGACGAGCGGGTGGAGGACCTCCTAAGCCGCATGACCATTCATGAGAAGGCTGGACTACTGTTTCAGGATATGATATCCATAGGTCCCGAGGGCCAGCT
Organism: Grosmannia clavigera kw1407; assembly: GCF_000143105.1. NCBI lineage: Eukaryota > Fungi > Ascomycota > Sordariomycetes > Ophiostomatales > Ophiostomataceae > Leptographium > Leptographium clavigerum. Next base: position 680,547 of record NW_014040560.1, on the reverse strand, counting down.
CATGCCGGATGATCCCGTCGGCAGCAAATTGATGAACCATTTTAATCTTCTCGGTCCTGTGACAGACGTCCGGGAGGCAGCGGAATGGCACAACCGGCTGCAGCGGCGAGCCAAGGACACGAGGCTCAGCATCCCGGTTACGTTGTCGTCAGATCCGCGGAACCACTTTGCGAACAATGTCGGCACAGGTTTCAACGCCGGGGCATTGTCCCAGTGGCCAGAGCCCCTCGGACTGGCTGCGCTCCGGTCTCCAGAACTTGTCCAGCAATTTGCGACTATAGCCCGTGAGGAGTACCTCGCCCTCGGGATCCGTCTGGCACTACATCCGCAGGTCGATCTGGCCACCGAGCCCCGATGGTCGCGCATCAACCGTACGTTTGGCGAAGACGCCGATCTCTCCTGCGAGCTGGCCAGCGCCTACGTCCGCGGGTTCCAGGGGCCCAAGCTCGGGCCAAAATCTGTGGCGACCATGACGAAGCACTTTCCCGGCGGCGGCCCGCAAAAAGACGGTGAAGATCCTCACTTTGCCTATGGCAAAGAGCAGATTTACCCTGGAAAGAATCTAGACTATCACCTCCGTCCCTTCAAGGCCGCCATCGCAGCTGGAACCACTCAGATCATGCCCTGTAAGAAATTTCCAGGCCTAGTTTAGAGAGAGAAACAGATGTCCCGGCCGAGCTGACAGTTGATGTAGATTACGGTAAGCCCATTGGAACCAAATACGAGGCTGTCGGGTTTTCTTTCAGCAAAGGGATCATCACGGACCTGTTGCGTCAGGAGCTGGGCTTCTCCGGAATTGTCTGCACGGATTGGGGCCTCGTCACCGACGCGATCATTTCAGGACAGGACATGCCCGCACGTGCCTGGGGTGTCGAACACCTCACCGAGATAGAACGGGTACAGAAAATCATCGACGCGGGGTGCGATCAGCTCGGTGGCGAGTCACGTCCTGAACTGGTCGTCCAACTGGTTGAGCAGGGCCTGGTTTCTGAGGCTAGGATCGATATCTCCGTTCGTCGGCTCTTGCGCGAGAAGTTTGTACTCGGGCTGTTTGATCAGCCCTTTGTGGACGCGGAGGTAGCCGTTCAAACGGTGGGAAGGGCCAATTTTGTGCGGCAGGGCTTAAATGCCCAAAAGCGTTCTTTCACCCTCTTGACGAACAGCAAGGACATCCTGCCGCTTCGTAGAGGGAACCTGAAAGTCTATCTGGAAGGCCTATCCCATGCTACGGCCACGGCCCGTGGACTGTATGTCGTCTCGGATCCAGCTCGTGCGGACATTGCGCTACTCCGGCTGAGCACGCCGCATGAAGCACGTCCGGGAGGCTTTGAGAAGCGCTTTCACAGCGGGTCTCTGGCATTTTCTTTTCAGGAACAGGCCCGACAGGCAGCCATATATCAGGCGGTGCCCACCATCGTCGACGTGTATCTCGATCGGCCCGCGGTTATCCCGGAAGTTGTGTCATCGGCCGCGGCGGTGCTGGCGAGCTATGGGAGCAGTGACGAGGCCCTGCTTGATGTAGTGTTCGGCGAGGCAGCCCCCGAAGGCAAACTTCCGTTTGACCTCCCATCGTCCATGAAAGCCGTGGAAGAGTCTCTGACCGATGTCCCATACAGCTCAGAAAGCCCCATATTTCGGCTTGGTCATGGCTTACGGTACACACATTGAACTGGAGAACGCTGATGTGCTTGCCCCTGGGCTTTTGGCCTTGATTTTGCTTTCGGAAGCGGCCCTGTAGATCGTATTTAGTTAGCTTTCAAGAAGTTCAACAACTGCCATACTTTACATCTGACGGAAACCCTACTTTTGATCACAGTCTGAACCAGGAAAGCTATCAAAGCAACACTTTACGCTGATAATATGATTAACGTGGCAGCAAGGCGGCCTCATTCACGGAGTGATCGCAGGCAGTGTGCCCCGATGGCGATACGTCGCTTAGTCATCCAACGTGATCTCCTATCGTCAGAACTACGGCCCAGAGCCATACGGACGGAATATGAGATTGTCCCGAAGGTCCCCTATCAAAAGAGGTGTAAGGGATAATTCTTCGCAGGTAAGCAGAGGCAGGCAGGCATAGCCGCGTAGGCCAAATTGTCTCGACGTTTACAAAGCATACGATCGGTCACTTCCCCTCGCCGACTTAGACATTGCACTCAGCACTCCACACTCTGCATTTTCCCACACCCGCAGCCATTCACTCCAGGTCGGAACGAGGTGCCCCGAAAATGGCGTCAACGACAGGCCTGCCGCCACCGACGATGCGCGCATGGCTGCGGACAGGTCGCGGTGCAGCGAGCCACGTGCTGGAGCTGGTGGACGGCCTTCCGACACCGGCCGTACCAACAAACCGGTCGTCGGCCGACGTGCTGATCCGGGTGGCGTACGTGCCGCTGCAGTTCAACTCGGAGCTGCTGCTGCAAATGGTGCCGAGCAGCCTGGCGTTCCTGACGGGACCTCGTTACATCCCGGAACTGGAGCTCTCGGGCGAGGTGGTCGCGGCGCGTTGGCCGAGTACGTGCGGCTGCCGGCCAGCCAGGTAACTCAAATCGATGACGCTGTCGGCCTCGAGGACGCCGCGGGACTGCACTGCTGCGGCTGCACTGCCCTCAAGATGATTCGCACGGCCAGCCTGTGCGCCGGCCAAACGGTGCTCGTCAACGGCGCCAGCGGATCCGTCGGCTCGGTGCTGGTACAGCTGTGCAAGCTGCACGGAGCTAGCGTCGAGGCTGTGGCCAGCGGGGGCAACGAGGCCATGGTGCGCGGCCTGGGGGCAGATGAGGTGAGGGAGAGAGACGGAAAGAGAAAGAGAGCGAGAAAGATGGCGAAAAAAAGGAGAAAAGAAGGAAAAAAGAAGGGAGAAAACAGGAAAAAAAATAAGAATGACTACAGCTGACATCCCAGTTCATCGACTATCACCAGCACAATCCCCTTCCGGCCTACCTGGCTCAGAACTACGGTGACCGTCCGTTCGACTTTCTGTTTGATTGCGTCGGCTCGCAGCCGCTCTTCGACCACTCGCCGGCGTACCTTCAAGCCGACGGAGCCCTGATCAACGTCAGTGGTGCCAACGCCAGCAGCGTCAACGGCTGGCTGGCCACAGTCCGCAACGTGCCGCTCAACACCTGTCTTCCAACCTGGATGGGCGGCGTACCACGCCGCTACGCCATATTCAGCACGCCGCCAGCCCACGACGACGGCGTCTACCTAGCCCACCTGCTCGAGGCCGGCAGCGTGCGCATCCCTGTCGACTCCGTCTTCGCCTTGCCGGACGCCCTGCACGCCTATGAGCGTGTCGCCACCAAGCATGAGTGGCTGTTGTGCAGAGAGGAGGCTAAGAACTGAAATTGCGGTCGTTGGTTGTGAAAAAACGCAGTCTCAAAATATCTGCGACTAGATATACATACCCTCCAACCATGGTCGTTCCTTGTTACAGTAAAACGCTCCCAAAAATGCAGCATACGTCGTCAAAAGCCATATGTGGTGGGACGCCATAATTGGTGCCTGGAAACTGAGGGGCCAAAAAGCCAATTGAAGTGGGTCCAAACTTCTCGCATCACCATATTTTTTCCCATATCTGGACGACATCGCAGACTGTCCCGCAGCAGACCCAACGCGGAACGACGCCCGACAATCTCCACGCCACCGGCCGCGTGCAGCTCTCGTTCTCCTTTGCTATCCTTGCTCCCGAGCCTCTCCGTCCGATGGCAGCACACAACGCCTGGGCGGCCTCCGGGCTCCTCCGAGCCGTCCAGCGTCTCACGATCGCCCCGAAGACGGCATCGACAGCAGCAGCGGCATTTGCTGCGGCACCGTCCATGTTCTCGCTGACGCTGCCGATGTCCCCCCTCGCCGTGGCCGGCCGCCGCGCCTTCTCAGCCACGGCTGTCGCCGCCGGCACCTGGCTTGAGCCCAGTCTCAACCGCAAGCGCCGCATGATGAAGGGCCGTCCGCGTGTGGCCACGGGCGGCTCCGTCAAGGGCACCACCATCGTGTGGGGCGACTACGGCCTTCGCATGTGCGACCACCACCGACGCATCAGCGCGGCCCAGCTCAAGGTGGCCGAGGACACCATCAAGCAGCGGCTGCGCGGACAGCGGTACCGCCTGTACAAGCGGGTCAACTGCAACATTGGCGTGTTCATCAGCGGAAACGAGGTGCGTGAAGACGGGGAAGAGGACTAGCAGAAAAGAAGGCTTGATGTTTTGCCAATTCTATCTTTCTCCTTGCCCTTGTTCTTTGTCTTTTATCTCCTTTCCTCCTCAGACACTGACAAGTCCCTTAGATACGAATGGGCAAGGGCAAGGGTTCGTTCGACCATTGGGCCTCCCGTGTGGCCGTCAACCGCGTCATCTTTGAGATCCGCGGCGCCATCCACGAACAGGTTGCACGGGACGCCTTCCGGCTCGCCGGAAACAAGATGCCCGGCCAGTACGAGTTCGTCAAGAAGGGCGACCCTCCCATTGTCGGCATCACCAAGCTCGAGGACGGCCTGACCCTGGAGGACCTCAAGCGTCCATGGCAGCTACCCGCCGCCCAGCAAGTAAAGATCGCAGAAGCGGCAGCCACATCCAATTCCACGACACCAGCCCCATGAAGACTGGGGAAACCAAGTGCTGGACTTGCATGTAGGCCACTTGTGCCACGAGAGCCCTGGCGTTCACTTACCTGTACACTACCACCACTGTCGGAAAAGAGAGGAAGGGAGTGACGCTCAAAATAAGGTATACAGACATGTAAATTAATGAAGCAAAAGCGATCGACTACCGCGGTTGCATGTATATACGAGCAAGGTATTGTGATGGGATGCAGCACTTAATTAGTGAAACTCTCCTTTCAAAGTGCTATTTCTCGTCTGGGACAATGAAGCTCTCTTCCTTCTTGTTGGATTTCTACGATTGCAGAAGGAACGCTGTCTTGTTACCACGTTGTAGCGACATATGCCACACATAGAATGTCGTTTTCTTCCCCCTCTTTCTTTTCCCTAACCATACTAAGCAGCCTAATTGTCAATTGAGAAGCAAACTCCTCTTTGATAAGACCGTGAGAGGGATGTGTTACAATGAACAGGCACACGAAGAATTGCTCAGAGCTTGCTATCGCTACAGGGAACTATTTCGTAACCGGCGGTAGTTATAGTAGGGTTTATTGTACTCCGTACTCCGTAAAATACGTGCCATTGTCAACTCAGGAATCATTTCAGTGGGATAATTGACCCCACGAGAGATCCGCTTATGTGGGGACGGCCAGTCTGCAGCTGTCCGCACGGACCACTACCGCGTTAATGGATTTGTTCATTGCGACGCGTCAGACTTTTGATGAGTTAGTCCATCGCAGCCTTTCATAACCCTTTGCTCTCTACGGAGCAGTCCCCGACTAAGTTCACAATCACGACCGTTCTCAGAATCACGGAATCATGGCGCTGATTGTCGACAAGCACCGGCCGCGGTCTCTGGACACGCTGACGTATCACCCAGAGCTGACAGACCGACTACGAGCACTTGTACGTGAGATCGACTCGAGGGATGGTAGAGGGACTCTTCCGTGCTAATCCTCCCATGACAGGCTCGCAGCGGCGACTTCCCACATCTGCTGGTGTACGGGCCATCGGGAGCGGGCAAGAAGACAAGAATCGTGGCGACGCTGAAGGAGCTGTACGGGCCGGGCGTGGAGAAGATCAAGATTGACGCGCGCGTGTTCCAGACGACGAGCAACCGGAAGCTCGAGTTCAACATCGTGGCTTCGGTCTACCATATGGAGATCACGCCGTCGGACGTGGGCAACTACGACCGCGTGGTAGTGCAGGACCTGCTCAAGGAGGTGGCGCAGACACAGCAAGTCGACCAGGCTGCCCGGCAACGCTTCAAAGTCGTGGTGATCAACGAGGCCGACCACCTGACACGCGACGCCCAGGCAGCCCTGCGCCGCACGATGGAAAAGTACTCGCCCAATCTGCGGCTCATCTTGCTGGCCACGTCGACGGCCAACATCATCGCGCCCATCCGGTCGCGCACGCTGCTGGTGCGCGTGGCCGCGCCCTCGCACGACGAGATCTGCGGCGTCCTGGCAGCCGCGGCGCAGCGGGAGGGCTGGCCGGCTGTGCCGGCGCTACAGCGCCGTGTCGCCGAGGGCAGCGGGCGGAACCTGCGGCGGGCGCTGCTGATGTACGAGGCCGTGCACGCACAAAAGTAGGCATATTTCCCTGGTCTCCTTCTCGTCTCTCTCGTGCTAACGGTCGCAGCGAGAAGGTAGTAGACAGCACGCCCATCCCGCCACCCGACTGGGAAGCCCTCATCGGCCACGTCGCCAAGGAGATCATGGACGAGCACACACCGGCACGCATCCTGCAGGTGCGGGCGAAGCTGTACGATCTCCTGACACACTGCATCCCGCCGACGACAATTCTGCGGACGTTGACGTTCAAGCTGGTGGCGCTGATCGACGCCGAGTTGAAACCGGAGGTGATCCGATGGTCGGCCTTTTACGAGCACCGCATCAAGACGGGTACCAAGGTGATCTTCCACCTGGAGGCGTTCGTGGCCAAGTTTATGCGGATATTCGAAATGTACCTCATGAGCATGGACATGTAAGAGTCGACCGAGGCAACGACAAGGAGAAGCGGAGCCAATGACGAGTCTGGCTTGGCACTACTTCGTATTCCATCCTGGAAGCCAGGGTGGGTCATGGCGACGAGCGCGGCCGTCTTCCCGTGAAGAGCGCATCCGAGGAACCAACGGAGCCGGCTTCTGACGGGACCAGATAAGATACGTCGTGTGTTGGCCAGAGCCGATCTGCATGCAAAGCCGTGCACGCCTATGTTACAGCCGAAGATGCTGAGCGCGCAATTGCCCAGCCGTGCTGTGTCTAGCCTAGTCCAGTCTTTTTGTTTTTGTTGCGTCTTACCACCATCAGCTAGCGGTCGGGATCGGGACGAATAAACATGTTGAGACGATCACGCGACGGCTCTACGGAGTAGAAATAGTCCTGTGACTGGACATATGGTTTGGCCACTTCCTTGGAGAATTGTCTGAAATGCAGACCGCAATGCTGCCGTTGTATCTTACATAACCGACACAGGCTACCTATGAGCTCATGTTAGGCTACCTAATTTCTAGACTGAACGTGCTAGCACAGCCCATTTCCGCTATCAGCTTAGGATAACATCGGTAGAGCAGAGCACGAGAGGGGCTAATGCAGGAGAACCGTGGTGGCCGTGCAGGAGTGTCCACCAGGGCCGAAAACGGCAATGGATACGGAGTCTGCAACTGGTGGAATACAGGGAAGATCTGCGTATGGAACACACTGGGGCAGTCTGCAGTTTCATTTCGAAGTTCGGCTCTCGGTTGTTCAGCGGATGGCGAAAAGAAGGACCAGAGAGAAGGAGTATATGTAGGTGACTGCGAGCTGATAGCAGCCTTTGGTGCGGGTCCTTTTTTGGCTTTTTTTTGGCGTGGTATTGCGATATCACGGAATGTGGTGAAAGGCGGCTAGCGCCTCCTTTTGTCCAGGGTGTAAAAATAATTTATGAAAACGACGGCTCGAATTCGGTTAGCCAAGCTTACAAGGACAGTGCAGGAGTCTTACAGGTCAGAGTCAGCAAGCAATACGCCACGTTCACGGCCAAGGCTTGCCGTTCTCTCAGCGCTTACGGAGCACACATATGGCAGAACAAGATGCGATGCTCTACTATGTATCCACAGAGCAAGGACCATGCGGCATTCTGGTCAGCATGCAAGCGTAGAGTAAGATACAATGTGTGCGTCGTGCTGAATCGTACTATCGGGACGGTGCGACTGGAGAAATGGGAAGACTGTCGCGTCTCGGCTAAGTCGCTGTGTGCTCTGTGCTCTCTGTTCCCCCAGAGGGCCACACCGGCAGCCTCACTCCGAAGCCGCCCAATACGAGCAGAGCACGCCAGCCGAGGACGAGTCGTCTCTGGCGTCTTGTCGGCCTTCGCTTTAGGACCCCCCCTTCCTGCTGCTCCAGATTTCTCCGTTCACCCTTGGTCTCGTGCGGCTGCCTGGACAGAGCTAGGCCGTTGGTCTGCCGGTCGAGCACGCTAAGGCTCAACGAGGATACGATTGGGGGTTGCTGTCCTGCGTGGCTGATCGTCTGCTGCATGATTGGGCCGCTGTCGACCCTGCCTTCCTGCCTTGTTGGGAGACCCGCTCCTGCCCCAGCTCAAATCGCCAACGCGCATGCGGGGTCCTGTCAGCCAGAGGTCGGGAGGCAGGACGAGACCTGAAGGCGGTGCGACGAGCGTTTGCCTCACCGGACGTCCTGGACGACCGCGTCCCATTGCATCCGATGCTGTGAGATCGCACATGGCGCTGCGTCGTGGCGGCTGGTGGGCGGCCAAGAGTGGCAATGACGATTCCTCGAGCATGCTAAAAACATCGCCAAGATGCCCGCTGTACATAGTAGAAGTAAATGCGCCTCGTTCAAGAGAAGGAGGGCAGTCGTGCCTTCCCGTAATAGTCGTGCTCGCCATGCATCTCGTCCTGGTACTATGCGCACTGCCGGAGAGAGAAGGTGCCAGCCCGCTGTGGCCCACCTACAACAGAACGATCTCGGGCATCATTTTCTGACGTCTCTTTTTCTCCCAACAGGCACGACGAAACTGCTCGAGGAACGGTCGTTGTCGAGACACAACTCCGCCTCGTCCCCAGCATCAGGTTTCCTCCACGGCTCCCGCAGCCACGGACGTCCAGGACCAGCTCCACATCCAGCTGGACGGCAGAGTGGGACAAGCACGCCCCGAGACGACGTCGGACGGACGGAATCGAATGGCACTGGTCCTTGGCCCAGACCAGGACGGATCCGCTCAGGATTGTCGCTCGTCCAGGTACTCTTGTCTCTGCAAGTACTATGGAAGATACGAGGACGAGCTGCGTCACAAGCCTAGCACGCACACCCAGAGCTTCCTCCTGACCTCACCCCCTCCCTCGCCCAGACACCCCCGGCTTCGTCTTTGTGCTCTATTGGCCTCTTCTCCCTTCCGTCCACCCATATCCCACGCCCAGGTCATCGCCACCCTCCGCAGTTTGTCTGCAATCGTCCTAGGGCTGCCACCCGTTTCCTTTTCTTCCCCTACTCCGTTCCCCTCGAATCTGCTCTGTGAGGTTCCCCATACACCCCTCCCCGCGTGCACTGGTGCACACTAATTCGACAATGCGCTAATACTGGGTCCGTGTCATAGACTCTATGCCGGACCTCATTCGCACGCTACAAAGAAGCACTGTGGATGCCGAGTGCTAATCGACAGAGCTCTGCTCCGTATCGCAATGCGCTTGCTCTCGCAACTTATTAACTCCTCCGTCCCCCTCTCTTCTACCCGTTAGGCCGGTCGGTATAATCTTTTGTTGCCTTTCTATCATTGTCCTCCTTCTTTTATCTGCTTCCACGCCGCCTCTTCTCTCTCGTCTGCCCTTTATAATCTTCCTATCACCCCGCCGTCGACCTTTTCTTCTACGAGTGCCAACGCCTCACCCCCCTGTTCTCACCGTCGGTCCACACGTCTCAATAACAACGTGACACAGCACGGCTTCTCCTGACGCCTCTACACCGTCTTATCGGTTTCCTTCTGTTTAAATAGCACTAGGAAACGTGCGAGGACCCGGCTAGCCAAACAGCAGGCAGCTGTCCAGGAACCAAACGACCCCTCCGCCACTTCTCCCTCCTATTGCTGTCGAAAATGGCTGCGTCGGCGCCCAAGAAGATTCCCGTGGTAGCCGAGGCCCACGAGGTCGATACCTTTCGTGAGCTCACATTTTTTTTTTTTTTTTTTGTTGGGGCAAAATAGGGGAGACATTGGGAAAGCCACTAACCAGCCGTTGACAGACCCACCGGAGAAGATGCTGGCTAGTACGTAAAGTCTCAGAATCACACAAGATTCCCTTCTGTCTGGTAGCTCGAAAGGGTCGTGGGAGTCTCAGGTCGTCCTATGAAGCTGGCCGAGGGCCTGGCAAGGCGTCGTCGTGGTCCTGTCTTGCGTCGTCCGGAGAATGGACGGCGGCGAAGTTGGGCCATGCGGCGAAGACTGGGACTCCGGAGTCGGACATTGGTAAAGAACGTTAGCTAATTGGCTCGACAGAGCACCCGTCAAAGCCTCATCTTTCCGGTAAGTCGTCTCCGCCACGGCCATCTATGCGCCCCTGTTCTTCATTGCTGATGACCGGCCAGGTCTCGATGAGTACAAGACGCTGTACGAGGAGTCGATCCGACAGCCAGACCAGTTTTGGGGCCGCCAGGCACGCGAGCTGCTCACGTGGCAGCGGGACTTCCAGACGGTGCGCAGCGGCTCTCTCGTCAACGGCGACGTCGCCTGGTTCCTCGAGGGCCAGCTGAACGCGTCGTACAATCTGGTGGATCGCCACGCCTTCAAGGACCCCGACCGGGTGGCGCTCATCTACGAGGCAGACGAGCCGTCGGACGGGCGGACGCTGACGTATGGCGAGCTGCTGCGCGAGGTATCCAAGACGGCCTACGTGCTGAAGCAGTTCGGCGTCAAAAAAGGCGACACCGTGGCCATCTACCTTCCCATGATCCCGGAGGCCGTCATCGCCCTCCTCGCGTGCAGCCGCATCGGAGCGGTGCACTCGGTCGTCTTTGCCGGCTTCTCGTCCGACTCGCTGCGTGACCGCGTGCTCGACGCCAAGAGCAAGGTCGTCATCACCTCGGACGAGGGCAAGCGCGGCGGCAAGCTCATCGGCACCAAGAAGATTGTGGACGATGCGCTGAAGCAGTGCCCCGATGTCAGCCACGTGCTGGTGTACAAGCGCACGGGTGCCGACGTGCCCTGGACCGAGGGCCGGGACTTCTGGTGGCACGAGGAGGTGTCAAAGTGGCCCTCGTACATTGCCCCGGAGCCCGTCAACTCGGAGGATCCGCTCTTCCTTCTGTACACCTCCGGTTCGACCGGCAAGCCTAAGGGCGTCCTGCACACCACCGGCGGCTATCTCGTCGGTGCGGCAGCTACGGGCAAGTACGTCTTTGACATCCACCCGGGCGACCGCTACTTCTGTGGTGGCGATGTGGGCTGGATCACGGGCCACACGTATGTCGTGTATGCGCCGCTGTTGTTGGGCGTGACCACGGTCGTGTTTGAGGGCACGCCGGCGTACCCGAATTTCTCGCGCTACTGGGACATTATCGAGAAGCACAAGGTCACCCAGTTCTACGTCGCACCCACGGCTCTGCGGCTGCTGAAGCGCGCCGGTGACCAGTTTGTTAAGCACGACATGAGTGCGCTGCGTGTGCTGGGATCGGTCGGCGAGCCCATCGCTGCCGAGGTCTGGAAGTGGTACTTTGAGGTGGTCGGCAATGAGGAGGCACAGGTTGTGGACGTGAGTATTGCTTGTCCTTCTCAGTCTTTTCAGTCTTTGCCAGTCGTGCCGTAATGATCGCTGACCTTGACAGACATACTGGCAAACGGAGACCGGCTCCAACGTCATCACGCCTCTGGCCGGTGTTACGCCGACAAAGCCAGGCTCAGCTTCTCTGCCGTTCTTCGGCATTGAGCCGGCCATCATCGACCCAGTCAGCGGCGTCGAGATCACCGGCAACGATGTCGAGGGCGTGCTTGCGTTCAAGCAGCCGTGGCCCAGCATGGCCCGCACCGTTTGGGGCTCGCACAAGCGGTATATGGAGACGTACATGGATGTCTACAAGGGCTACTACGTGAGTTGAACTGCGCCCTTCTTTGTTGCTTTTTGCTCGGAGCCAGACGGCTGACTTGATAACTGCAGTTCACGGGCGATGGTGCTGGCCGCGATCACGAGGGCTTCTACTGGATCCGGGGTCGCGTGGACGACGTTGTCAACGTCAGCGGACACCGTCTGTCGACGGCGGAGATCGAGGCGGCCCTGATCGAGCACCCGGCCGTGGCCGAGTCGGCTGTGGTCGGCGTGCACGACGAGCTGACAGGTCAGGCTGTCAATGCATTCGTCTCGCTGAAGAGCGGCAACGAGGTCACAGATGCTCTTCGCAAGGAGCTTGCCCTGCAGGTCCGCAAGAGCATCGGCCCGTTTGCCGCACCCAAGGCGATCTATGTTGTGCCTGACCTTCCCAAGACGCGGTCGGGCAAGATTATGCGCCGTATTCTGCGCAAGATCCTTGCCGGCGAGGAGGATCAGTTGGGTGATATCTCCACGGTAAGTCCTGCTTCTGCTACCTATCTACACCTTTCTGCATGCCAATTGTACTGACTGAATACCAGTTGTCCGACCCGAGCGTGGTGAGCAAGATCCTCAATGTTGTGCACGATGCGAAGAAGAAATGAGCGACGAATTGAAGGCTGAATAGCCTGTTTACTAGTTATTGTGTTGGACTGTTCTTTTTTTAGATGTATCTAGGATGTCTAGCGATATTCATGCCACTACGATTATGGGGCAATGCAGCCAGCGCCTACCAGATAAAGATAAAATAAAAATAAAAATGACAAACCATTGACGCTGTCACGGTGGTCTTTCTAATGATTTGTAAGACTGGCCTTTCGACGCGCGTCGCCAGTCAGCTACGATGCAGCCAAGAGCCGGAAACGGCCGAGAAGGGCAGATGACGGCAGAGTGCAGAGAAATTCGTTGAAATAAGATACAGTTCCTCCACCCAGTGCACCACAGCCCCACAACACATAAGCGGATCGGTGCTGAGCCACACAGCCAAGAAGCTTAAATTTTAAGAGAAGGCGTCTTGGCGGACTGCCTGCGCTCGTATTGTGCAGAGAGCGTGCGGCCGTTGCGGCCGAGCATGTTTTTTTCGTATAATCCCTGCTAGGAAACCTGTCTCAGCCGCGGCTCGGGGCTCTTTGCTGAGTGGCCTAATACCTGTCGTTGGCAGTTGCCGTTGTGCTCTTCTTCCGGGTGCTTCGCTCTTTCGATTTTGTAGCCTTTTGTAGCCAATTCTTTCTTCGGCTGCCTTCCTTTTGTCTCAGAGGCCACATCTGTCCGTTTGTCCGTCGGATTCAACGAACCGCCCGAATACGAAACATACGACCGGCTTAACGGCCGTCTCACTCGCCAACACTCTCGAACTCCCTTTCCTGCCACCACTTCGAGCCCGCCGAATACATGAATATCGCGAATCGTCCTGTTGGATAGGCCCTCTCCGGGAAGAAGCATCACAGCCATGGGCTTTGGAAGACCGTTGCAAGCCGGCTTTGTGCATCGTCTGTTCCACGCCGGCCTTGGCCTCCTCACCGTCTTCGGCCTCCTCGTCGGCGGCACGCGTGCCCACTCGCAGGAGCGCAACGCCCTGCGCAGCCTCTTCCGGGTCGACGAGGCAGTGCTGCACACGGCCACACACCGCGTCCATGCCCTGTCACACTTCCAGATCTCGCTGACGCTGCACCAGCTGGACTCGGACCAGCGGCTGCCCGTGCGACTGCGACTGCGACCCGATAGCGACACCATTGCCGAAGGCGCAGCCATCCACCATCACAATGCCGACGGCTCGGTCACGGTGGAGCCCATCCGGCGGCTGGATCACCGGTTGTTCCAGGGCGACGTTTTCGTGCCGAGTCAAGGGGTGGCTGCTGCGACGAATCACTGGACCAACGCCGGATGGGCCAGTATATATGTGCACGTAGACGGGGTGCATCCGGTGTTTGAGGGCGCGTTCCGCGTGTTTGGCGACCACCACCACATTCAGACGAGCGCCAATTACCTGGACACACGGATTTGGGGTGACCCGCTGATCCCGACCGGCGCAGACGCAGGCGCAGACGCTGGAGATTATATGGTGGTATGGCGCGACTCTGACATCATGGCGCCGGGCGCCGAGACACAGGCAGCAGGAGATGAGTTGCGACGGCGGCTGCGGCGACAGCACTCAGCAAATGGTATTGTGGAAGAGCTGCCACAGCCGGCCTGCTCGTCGGACGAGCTCTTGTTCAATATGGACGAGATGCATCCTGTGCACCGTGGCGGGTCGAAGGTGGAGGTGCCGTCGTCGGCATCTGCTTCGTCAGACGTGCGGTCGTGGCTGTTTGGGCGACAAATCGACGGGACGGGAAGCACAGGCGGCAACTCAGCGGGCGTGAACCTGACGTCGACGATCGGCAGCTCGTCTGGCTGTCCGACGACGCGCAAGGTGGCACTGATGGGGATCGCAGCCGACTGCACATACATGCAGGCGTTCCCGAGCAGGGACAATGCGACAGCCCACATCGTGCAGCAGATCAGCTCGGCGTCCAAGGTGTACGAGAGCACGTTCAATGTGTCGCTGGCCATCAAGAGCCTGGTGCTGCAGAGCGACACGTGCCCGAGCTCGCCGTCGTCGTCGGTGACGCCGTGGAACGCAGGCTGCAGTAGCAATCTGACCATCAGCGACCGGCTCAACCTCTTCTCGCAGTGGCGTGGCACGAACAACGACACCAATGCGTTCTGGATGCTGCTGAGCACGTGTGCCACTGACTCGGCCGTCGGGCTGGCTTGGCTGGGCCAGCTGTGCGTGCTGGGGGCCGAGACAAGCGCGAGTTCAGACGGTAGCGGCAACGAGACCGTGGCGGCGACCAACGTGGTGGTGCGGACGTCGACGGAGTGGCAGGTGATGGCCCATGAGACCGGTCACACGTTCGGGGCGGTGCACGACTGCACGAGTTCGACGTGTGCCGACGGCACGGCGACGAAGCAGCTGTGCTGCCCGCTAAGTGCGTCGACCTGCGATGCTGCCGCCGGCTATATCATGAATCCCAGCACCGGCAGCGGCATCACGCAGTTCTCGCCCTGCACCAAGGGCAACGTGTGCGCGGCGCTGGGCCGCAACAGCGTCAACGGGACGTGTCTGAGCGACAACCGCGGCGTTGTGTCCGTCACGGGGAGCGTGTGTGGAAACGGCATCGTCGAGGAGGGCGAAGACTGTGACTGTGGCGGAACCTCCGGCTGTGGCAGCGATAGTGCATGCTGCAACCCGGAAACTTGCCACTTTGCCACCGGCGCTCTATGCGATCCGGCCAACGACGAGTGCTGCACGTCCGCCTGCCAGATGGCCAGTGCCGGCGTTGTGTGTCGGCCCAGTACCGGCGACTGCGACCCGGCCGAGACCTGTTCCGGCACGGCTGCCTCCTGTCCGGTCGACACGACGGCCGCCGATGGAACGGCCTGTGGCAGCAATTCCAGCTCCAGCTCCGGCTCGCTGGCCTGTGCTCCGCCGGCCAGTGCACGTCGCGCGACCTGCAGTGCCAGACGCTGATGGGGTCGCTGGCCAGCAGCGGCAATGACACGTACGCCTGCAGCGACCAGGGCTGCACGCTGAGCTGTGCTTCGCCGGCCTTCGGTTCCAATACCTGTTTTGAGATGATGCAGAACTTCCTCGATGGCACGTCCTGCGAGGGCGGCGGCCGGTGCAGCAACGGTGTCTGCAAGGGCTCGTCCGTCACAAAAGAGATCGCTTCCACCTTGCGCCACAACCTCACCATTGTCATTCCTGTCGCCTGTGTCGTCGGCGTCCTCATCTTGGCTGCCCTGTTGAGCTGCATCTGCTCCTTCTGCCGTCGTCGCCGCAACCGCCGTCTCCGTCGCCGTATGCGCAACGGCTTGCCGCCTTCCTCGGCTGCCGCCATGCCCATGACCGCTGCCGCCACTTGGGGTCGAAATCAGCACGGCAACCGAGCTCAACCGCCAAAGCCTGGAAATATGGCCATGGCAATGCCTCCAGCTCAGTGGCAGCAGCAACAGCAACAGTCTGGTCCCTCGCGATGGAGCCTTTGGGGCGGCAACAGCAACCGCAACGACAGGTCTTTTCCACAAGCCGACCCCGTTGCTGGCACTTATGCTGCCGGCACCCAGATGCCGCCACCGCCGCCTTACTCGCAGCAGCAGTCACAGTGGGGGCCGCCACCCCAGGGCCCAGGTATGCGATTTGGATGAGTCCCTAGCATGGCTTCCGTTTGGGTTGCGTCTTTTCACGTCTGCGGCGGGATCCGGCGTTAGGGGTCGGGTAACGAAACTATCATGTCTTGCCATATCACTGCTTTTAAGAAGCGTAGAAGAGCATAAATATATCAGGACAATCATTTCTACGCGATGCGAGCGAAAGCGGAAGGTGTTGGGGTGGACCGCCCGGCAAGGCAAGAGCTACCCATATTTTATATGGGCCGTGTCTGTCATGACGCGTCCTTGACAGCTATCTTTTCAGGACGGCAAACGGGTAATACGATGTAGAGAGTTTTGGTGGACAGCTTAGATCAAAATATCACTGTAGATTCAGTGCCAATTATCATCAAAACGTCCCTTGTAAGACAAGCACGAAGCACAACACACCGATCCTCCCAACAGCAAACTCCAGTTCACGAGGCAGATCAAAAGAAATAATCAAGCAAAGAAACAAAGGAAAAATGGAGAAATGGAGAAAAAAGAAAACGAAAAAGAAAATAAAGGAAAACAGGACCAGCACCGTCATTATCGTTATCATAGTCATCACCCGCAAGTCCAGTTTTCGCCCGTGTGACGACGTTCGGCATCATGTGTAGTTCTGCCGTCTCCGTCTGTGAGCGAATTTGCCGTTCGCATCTTGGTCCTTGCTCTTGCTCTTTCTCACGCAGATCCTCTTGTGCACTGGCTCATTGCTTCTGCCGCCCGTCAAATGCTCTCCTGCCTCTTCATCGTAGCCGCACATCATGCGCATGAACTTGAGACGCGTAGCGGGAATCGACTGTGAAAGAAGCAGTCATGTCAGTAAAGATATGCTCACCAGGAGGGCCTAGTAATCCTCAAACGTACATCTCCCATGCTCTGAGCATACATCATCAGCAGTTCCGGTGTGTCAAGAACGGCTGCTGCATGCCGCCGTGGATCTGTCCGCTCAAAGTTCTCGGGATCAAACTCCACGGTCCTTTCGAAGCGACAGACGTTAGTGAATGTCTCGTGTATGTCCCCGTGGATCTCCTATCGTCACCAGAGCCCAAAACTTACGCTTCCACCAAGGCGTCCCAGTACGGCCCGTAGCCCACCGCAGATGGCAAATCATCATCCGGCAATTCGTCCTCCTGTTCATTCGCCTGCCTAGCAAGGATCCCACCCATCATAGCTTTAGGAACCGTTTCGGTGCTATCTGTAGAGCTCGTGGTCGCTAGTGTCGGGAGCTCAGTAAGCTGCTGGAGTTGCTGATGCTGCTGTGAGTGTTGCCCCGTCTTCCGGAACTGCTGCTGTTCTTGCAGTTGCTTCTGCTTCTGCACTTGTTCCTGATACTGAAGCTGCAGTTGATGGCATTTGGCCTGCATCTGCTGGTGTTGGTGCTGCATCTCTTGAAGCTGTTCCTGGTGCTGGTGTAGTTGTGCATGCTGCATCTGTTGCTGCAACTGCTGCAACTCCTGAAGAAGTTTCTGTATTCGCACATACTTCTGTTCCACTAGCTTCTGGTGGTCCCGAGACTGTCGGGCCAATTGCTGCTGAGACGACTGAAGGCTCTGGAGTTGTTGCTGCCGTTGTTGCTGCCGCTGTTGCTCCTGCTGCAACCGGCTCGTGACATGGTGCTGTTTCATCACCCACAGAAATTTGCTCTCGTCTACATAAGTGTACTTGCCCCGAGACTGTCTGTCACGCATGTTGTTGGTGAAATAGATGCCTTTTTTCGAACCAGACGAGCCAGACGCAGCCTCAGGCATCGTTGACGGCGCCTTTGCAAGCGGAGCCGCCTGGCTTGAAGATGATGCCGCCATCGGTTCTGCTCGTATTTTCCTTTGCTTCCGAGATCGGCCTCACTTGTAGATATAGCTATGCAGGCCGAGCTGTCTCTTGCCGTTCGTGCCTGGTCGGGTTCGCGTGTCGAAAACAAGTCGGCGCCTGATTGATAGTCGGCGTTTGGAAACTATCTCTTGGGCCCTTGTTTCTCTTAAAACATACGTGTTCTCTTGCAAAAGGTAAGCAGAAAATCCCACAATTTCTTTCTTAAATAAAGCAGTAAAGACACAATGATGCGAAATGAAGAATGTCTTTGTTTGTTTATGCCCAGGGCTCTCTGACTGCGGGGTGGCGGGAAACTTGATACTTACCAGCCTGGGCCTTTGTTATTGGCTGACTTATCAGTGTAATATGAACGGATCTATCGTCTTCTGGCCTCTGATTGTCTTCCGATCCGCCTATTGAGAAACGGACCCATCAATTGCTGCAACATCTAGCCGCCAAAATGAGTTTCTTTTCTTTTCTTTGTTATTGCGACAAATAGAAATCGAAGTAAGCGGTCGTATTTGGCCAGCGATAAGGCCAGAATAAGAAAACCTGTCAGTTTTCTGCCAGAAATGAGCCCAGAAGAAGGAAGAAAAATTAGGGAAAGGGAAGAAAAAGCAAACAGAGAATGAAAAGGGCAAAGCGCAGTGGTGGTATAACCACAGGAAAGGTGCACAATGCTCATCACCTGACTTTTGTATCACAAACACACCCACAACTTCAACAAATGCACATCCAGAACTGTGTTGCCAGCCCTCGGCGCGAGCCTGGCGATTGAATGCTTACACCCTCTATTTGGGCCAAACTACTTGCTGATTTTGACTTTACATGCCAATTCTAAATATTCGAGCAATATTTCGGTTAATAAAGAGGTAGCTATCTCATCTCCACCATCACGATCAGGTCTCGGATGGCATGGCAAGGGTGTGTCTATTTAACTGGGGAAAAGGAGCGACCGAGACTGTTGGGGAACCTGTGCTCTTTTTGTTTGGCTCGGGTAGCTGCGTTGTCCCTCAACATTTCGAACTCCTGCAACACACCCCTTCTGCACTGGCCTCATCTCCCCCTACCGACATCCGAAACGACAGGCACGAGGACCAGGTTAGAAACCAGACGCGCACGGCTAGTCTATCGCTTCCTTTGTTCTTATAGTATATTGTCTTTTGATATTAGCTGTATCTATTTGTGTCTGGCATGGCATAGATATATTGTGGACTTGGATCTAAGATACAATTGAAGAGAGCCAAACGGGCATCTGCAATAGTTTCTTCTGGCAAAGGCCAGACTAGGACGAGACGCCATAACGACCTGAGCTGCCGCACCTTCGTGGTGCAAGCACAGCTCCCTTTCCCATTCGTCTGCTGAATGCAACGGCAGACGAAACTACTAATAGCCAAACAGAGTAGTCAAGGTGCCACCCATCTCGATCCAAGAATGCCTCCCCACTCCCATCCATTCCCCGTCTCTGGTTTTGAAAGGAGGAAACCGCACCTCTCCTAGCGACAGATGGGCACCCAACCCCACCGCTGCCCAGCCTAAAGAAATTGTGAAGCAAAAACAATAAATCCCACCATATGCTCCTGATTGTCATTTCTTCATCATGGGTCCGCCTCTAAAAACGTAATGGTGACAGTAGCAGCAGCAGCAGCAGCAGCAGCAGCAGCAGCAGCAGCAGTAGTAATGTACATTCCGGCTCAGCTCAACAGCTAGCATCTGCTTGTTGGCAATTAGAAGGCGAGTGCTAACAGTGACTGTTCGGACATAAGGGTTTCTCAGCGGAAATTGATCACGGCCAGCTGTACGTATCAGTTAGCACAGTTCAACACGCATAATTTTTAAGTAACGGCGAAATTTCTGACACTTACCCTATTTTTTACACCATAGGCCAGCTTTTGACCTGTTGTGTCCCAGCATAAACAGTGAATGTCTTCATCCACGCCATCACTGTTCTCCCCGTCGCCGTTGGTCTTGGGACTGAGCCATCCTGGGTGAGGAGTTCTACTCCAGCTGGCCCGTGGGATTGCATGGTCGCCAACCTTCCAGATCAAGATGCGGTCTGCTGTGGCCCCCGCGATAAATGCACCGTCTGGGGTGAAGGCGAGAGCTACTACGGGTAGGTCCATTGTCATCGAGCACTTGGGCTTACTGTCAGGCAGCCGTGCATTCCAAATAGAGATGGCACCGTCTTCGCCCCCAGAGGCTAACAACCGTTCTTCTGCCGGTGGCGTCGACTGTAACGGTTGCCACATAAGGCAAGTGATGAGACCGATGTGGGCGGATATTGTGCGGCGCTCGCCAGCCTCGTTCCAGAGCTGAGACTGTTAGTTTAATTCCAGGTTGCTGGTAAGCTTATTCTCGACGCCTCCATGGATCCTTACATCAAGCAGGCCTTTCTCGCTAGCTGTGGCGGCAATCTTGCTTCTCCAATCGTATTGGATCTGTACAAAACTATCATCCTTTGTTGTTGCAAACGTCTTGGCCTTTTCAATGCCTGATTCACTGCATCGTAATGCGAGGAGCAGGTCGCCTCCACACACCAAAAACTCGGTTTCGTTCACCCAAGCCGCATCAAGATCCGGTTGCGCGTCATGTTCGGAGGGAAAGTCGGGGAGGAAATGAGAGGTGGAGTTCGATGTGACAGCTGAATAGATTGTAATAAGTAACCCGCTGTTGTAGGGGCCGACCCCGAGAAGCGAAGTGCCATTTAAATTCCACCGCAGCTTGATCATTGGGGCCTCTTGTGCACTGAACCGCATAAGGACGGTGCCATCAGGAGCCCAGATACTGACGCTGGCCTTTGTACCAGTTTCTGTCGCAATCGCTACCGCAGTCCCATCGGGGTTCCAGGCCATGGTGGTTACAGTCGATGTCTGAGGCACATCCTCGTCGACCAGGTCTTTGTAAGGACGGTTGCTTCCATTCACGTGATCATCCACGGGATCGGCAGAAGTACGCGAAAGTGTCCAAATCCGGGCTAGTGCATCTGACCCAGAAGCCGCCAATATGGACGGGTTGGCAGGGTTCCACTCACAATGCAGGACGATGGGGTTCTCGCGTCCCGGCTGCAGCGGCTCGGTCAGGTCGTCGCCCGTGGCTTGATCGGGTGCCAGGCGCAGGAAAATTGTTTCCGGCGCCAGCTCCTGAACTTTATCGATCTGCGTACCCTGCTCAGGACCATCGGTTCGTGGTCCCGGCGTCGGAGCGGGTTCTCGTTCCATAGGTGACGGGTAAGCGTGTTGGTTTTCGCTGCTATCGATCTCCATTGGAGTTGGCGGTGCGACATCAGCAACGCCGGCAGCATCGTGCCCATTTCCGATCTTGGTTCGTTTCGCTGGCGCCCCGTTTTGCTGCAGCTGTTGCTTGTCCAGCTGGCGTTTGCGCAAGCCTTCCGCATCATCGGCTCCCGTCACTGTTGTCACGGCCTTTGCCTCCGCGTCTTCGTCTTGATCCACATGGCGCACTGGAGGTTCTGTGATGAGCGGCCCAAATACCCCAAACTGCTGGGTCTCGTCTTTAGATGCCTGTGCGTTGTGAGAGGTGCATACTTGGCGAAAGCAACATATGCAGAAAGAGAAGGGGGAAAACGCGACAGGCATCAAAACAAAGAAAACTTCAAAGGAGTAACGTACTGTTTTAGAGTTTAAGTATTCTCGTTCGAGAGAATAATAGAGCAAGCCCCGGTTGACTACAGAAACGAGTGCATGACTCTTAACATGGGGTGCGAAATCAAAGTGCCGGTGAGGCTCCCTGACGTGCCATTCTTTTTGGAATTTGACTGCTGTCTCGCGGTAGTCTGATGATGTTAGTTTGTGAGTTGCGAATGAAGATGTATGGGATTTGGTGCTTTGTGAAAAATGGAGCAGTAAGATAATGGGAAATGATCAAATAATAGATAAAGTAGCAGATAAACAACGAGACGGGAGGGAATGGGGCCGGTCTACGACAGTTTACGTACTCCCTTCCAAAAGATACCTGTTTAAGATGGTTAGTCAAACAGCCACGCCGACAATAAAGGGAAACCACAACAAAGGCAGCCGAGATGAGATGCGGTCTGTGCTAAGCGCGGTTGGGTGGCACGAGGGGCGATCAAAAATGCGGCGACGGGGGACTGGGGACGGGGAACGGGGGACGGGAGACAAACCTCCAAACGAGGAAATTGACTCTGTCCGAATCGAGAAACTCCTTCATGGCTGCGACAGATGGCAGCAGCCAGAGGGATGAAGCAGAACTAGGGGCGTCGTGGCAAGAAAGACGGATACGGGTGGCGGAAGAAAAGACAGCCAGAAAAAAGGCTTAGTCTTGGCCAGACGGAAACACGAACGGGCGAGTTCAAGAGAGAGAGAGACCGAAGCAGACGAGTGCCCAATCGCAAAATGGGTGGAAGAGAGCGATGTGGCGGTCCGGAAGCGCGAATGAAAAGCTGGCTAGTTTGAGAGGGCGACAGAGAATGCGGTCGTGAAGCGTAGAGCTGAGAGAGAGCTGAGCTGAGAGCGAAAAGAGGCGTCAGGCGCCAAGAAGGCACAGAAAAAGACGGGAGAAGAAGCTTCGGACAGCGGGAAAGAGGGACCGCTACGTCTGTGTGTCTTGGGGCCGGAAGGATAGAACGGTTGCTGACTCTGGATATGCTGGCGTTTTTGCGAGAAAAGGAGAGGAGGGAGAACGTGTCGAAAAAAAGAAGGGGAGAAAAATTAGTCTAAAATCCGCCAGTGACGATGGTGGTAACGGCGAAGAAATTCGACGTTGATGCATAGAAGAGGTTGTTTTTAGGCGTCCAGAGCACCCGGGGGTGTAGGGGAAGGGTCCGGTAATAGGGAGTGCATTCAAGCGGCTCGCGCCCAGGTCGAATGGAGAGGGGGGGTGGGGATGGGGGGCGTCAGGCAAGCAAGATATGTAGCGGGCTAGCTCGTTCTTGAAGAAGGGGTGAGGCATGCTGAAAGTACGGCTACAGCTGTGGTGATATGGCTACAGCAGCGAAGGAGGTACCGCTACACGGCACCTACCAGTAGCTTCTTAAGCTCCGCGCAATAGCACACCGTGCGTGCGACTTAGCACCTTCTCGTACGGAATAAATACTACATGCCTAGTGCTCCGAAGGGCGTAGCGCTGCTCAGTACAAAGACAGATACTTACTCCGTAGTGCAAGCACACTTTACCTGTCGGCTGGGATACCCTGGTCGTGGTGTGAGGAAAAAGAAGGTGTTTGAATGCGATGCCATTGGCGGCGATCCAGATTTGGATGCCAGCCAGCCCATCCTGGGCGCCGGAGTGGGTGTGGCCGCTCAGCCCAGCACGATCTGGTAAATAAGCCCCTTACAACACGGTACTCGCATGCATCTCATTGCTCCATGGTGCTCCGGCTCTACTATGTACGACTGCCGTGTAGGTCATAAAGCCGATGGTCTGGATGAGGCTTTGTGTACCGTCGATAGCGACCCACGGAGCGGAAATGGAGAAAGGTAAGATAGATCGAGAGCGACCGAGCGAGAGGGAGAGAGGGGGGGGACGAACAGACAGTGAGACAGAAGGACAGAAAGGCAAACTGCACCTGGGCGGGTCCGATGATTGACAAGGCCGGTGCAATGCCCACCCTCCTTCAGACCTCGCTAGGGCTAAGCTAGGGTCGGGGGCCTTCTTCATCAGTGTTTGGCCTAGGTGGGACCCCCAAGTAACACCCACTACCCGCGGCGCAACAGGAAGAGAAACGATCGCCAAATCTCGAGGCACGCCTTTGTGGCCGCGCGAGCATGGTTGGTGGGCACATGGGAAGCTGATGTGCAAAGACATTGCGCATACGACGTGCACACTACCCGTATATGTGTCGTATCTTGGCAAGCTCGCCAGTGGGCGGTGTACGCGACAGTACTCCGTACTCCGTACGTCGTAGTCCCCGTAAAGCCCCCTGTCGCTCTCCTTCGTCATTCGAACGAGGGCCCTGGACTATGATTGGACGGCACGTATTCGATGGCAGTCCTGGCCTTGCCGGGTGTGATGGAAGGAAACGAAACAGAATGTTGGCAGATGTTTCAGGGGTGGCCAAGAAGTGTACCGTTGTACTATCTCATTGTCTGCTTGCTGACACAGCACGATGCAATATGTAAGATGCGATACTCGTACATTACGTATCGTACGGAGTACTCCGTACAGCGCAGCCAAATATAGCCCCATGCGCGGGAATCGCATTAGCACTCCATATCCCTGTACTCCGTACATGGTGCGATGCACAATGGATGCATGGGAATCTACTATGTAGAGCAGATGTCCCGGCTCGGCGAGTCTTGCTGTCCAAGGCATCGCGGCTGACGGACTTGCACGAGTCCTCGGGCAAAAGGCCTGAGACGTACGACCGATCTTACGAGCAGCTAATACAAGTATGTGCACAGAACACAGGACGACAAGGAGCCCTTGGGAGGGAACAGTTGGCGTATCTAGGGTGATGAGTTGGCTCGGCCCAAGGAAAGATTAGAGAGTGGGTCTGGCCAATCGATTCGAGGATGGATGCCTCTGGCCTCACAAAAAAGGACATTGGCTCCTAGCCCAGTTGCCGTCCCCCATATCTCGTATGTACATAGTAGTGGTGAGTGGAGTGGAGGAGGAACGCTCCTTGGATACCCGTGCCGAGGACGAAACGGCCTTGTTGACCCGCACAAGGGTCAAGAAAAATCACGAAATTCGCCTTGACGACCAGAGACGGCTCCCAGGCTTCCTGGACCACCCCCGACACGTCGAAGTCGCATCTCTTTGCTTCCGGGTAGCAGATGTGGCCCTCCGCTTTCCATAGACTCCAAACAAGCCCTAGTTTTCCTGCACCTAGGCGTGCCCTCGCAGTGCATCGCCAAGTTTTGGGTACCGGGGCAGGGGGTAGAGCGAATACGGTTTGGCCCTAGCCAGAGGGATCTTTTACCATGGCTACCTTCCTTGCTGCCCATACGTTGTCTCGGGATGCTGGCTCCTATACTTGTCCGTGTCGTGTTTTCGGGGTTGTCTTTTCGAGACTGGGAAATTCGGTGGTGGTCCGTGCGTCTTCAACGAACCCCGTGTCTGCAGGTAATAAGATGGCTCTGGGAAATTGCCCATGTTCCTGAGACGCAACTGTGCAATCCCCCGCAAAGAGCAAAAGCCACGCCTGTGTGCTCCGTATACAGTGGACGCAGCGCCGTCCCCGTGGCTTGTCGCCTTGCTGCCTCAGGCACAGCTGCTGCGCCGCCGTCCCCCAACCGCCCCAACCGCCACACCGTTCGAGAGAAAGCCACCAGGGCGTCAAAAAATCCTTATTGGAATTAATTGTTTTACCTATTCTCCGTCGAAATCGAACCCGCATCGCCATCCTTGCCCCCCCCCCCCAACGCCCTGCGACTCTCGGTGTGTGGACACGAAGCTCCCAGGACGCCTGCCGTGCATTTTCCGACAAATTCGAGCTCGTCTTCCGCCTGCCGCCGGCCGTTTGTCATCCCCGAGCGCATCTCCAGCCTCTACGCGCGGCATCAGACGCTTCTCCGTCTCCCGACCACATCTCCGGATACCTCCTCCCCTTTGCCACCATGCCGCCGCGACTCAACATCCCGCCGGTCACGCGCATCGCGCTGATCATGTTGGTTCTCCAGTCTATCCTGAGCGCCGCTATCCGCTACCGCCAGTGGACTGCCCAGTCGCACATTGTCATCCCCTACCTGAACCTGATTCCTCAGCTCTCCGTCCTGTATCCGTGGACGTTTTTGACAACGACGCTGGTAGAGAACAACATGTTCACCCTCGCCATTGCCGTCACCACTCTGTACCAGGGCGGCCGGTACCTCGAGCGGGCATGGTCGTCTCGCGAGCTTGCCAAGTTCCTGGTCGTGGCCAGCTTGATACCCAATCTGCTCACCTTTGGCACTCTTCTTTTCTTCTTCTCGCTCACACATGACGAGAACTGGACGTATGTCATGCTCTGTCTCGCTCCCTTGATCTTTGTAGAGATGCGAATTCTCTTCCTCTTATCTGCGAGTGTCAAGTATCGATGCTAACTTCCCACTTTTGTCACCCGCCTTACCAGACTCACCACCATTGCTGGCACCATTCCGCTGCAGATCTCGTTTCTCGTGGCCTTCAGCCAGCTCGTGCCTGCGCATACCGTCACCCTCTTCCGTGGAATCGTCTCGCTGCGCGTCCCGCGCTTTCCGCTGCTCTACGTTCTCGCCATCTATGCCGTTTCCATGACGCCGTTGCTGTCGGCCGCGTCTACCCTGCTGGCTATTTTCGGCTTCCTCACCAGCTGGACTTATCTCCGCTTCTACAAGTCCGTCTTCCCTGACCTGGACTCGTCGTCGCAGACGCCCTCGCTGCGCGGCGACGCTAGCGAAACTTTTGCGTTGGCCGAGTTCTTCCCCAGCCCGATCAAGCCGTTAATTGCGGCCCTCTCGAACGCGGTCTTTGGCCTGCTCGTCGCCGTGCGCATCTGCACGCCCTTCTCGGCCGCCGACATCTCGGCCCGTGCTGCGGCCAATTCGGGCAGCGACGGTTACTCGCACCACCAGCGCAGCGTCCCCGGCAGCAACCGGGCTGAGGCAGAGCGCCGCCGGGCCCTGGCCCTCAAGGCGCTCGATCAGCGGCTGCATGCCGCCGCTGCCAGCGCGGCCTCGCGGGGTTCGGCTGCCGGGGCTGGCTCGAGCGCCGCCGCTGCTTCTGGTCCCTCTTCGTCTGCCGCGGGCGCCTCCCAGTCCGCCCAGTCTCTGCCGGCCGCGACGGGTCCTACGGTCCACACGCAACCCAAGGCCGACTCCCAGGCAGCCATGTCATCGCAGACATCGTCAGGTCTTCTGGGAGAGACGCGCTATGCGCCGGACAATGCTAGCGACAAGTCCAGCGCATAATGAGTCTCGGGAGCCTTGGTGTCAAGCCCCACCTCTCCGTCATCTGTCGTCTATCGCCTGTCATCCGACCTGGGAAGCAATGAGAATATTGCTGACCCGGCTGTCTTTCCTGTTTTTCCTCGGGTCTCATAGTACATTAACGTCGATATCGAATGTTTCTTATTCGCTCCTGTCTGCTTCTCAGCATGAGCCTAGTTCACGCATGGTGGCAAACTTTTCATAACCGGCTATTTATATATGTGTCCGTTCATCGGGGGAGCTTGGGTCGGCGTTCGCTGGGCTTGCTTTAGGTTTTGATCCACGTCTGTATTGGTCGAAAGAGGGGACGTTTGTCGAAGTTTTCATCGTGCAAGATATACGACATATACTGTCTTTTGGGTTGCCCTCAGCAATATTGCACACCTTCGCTGTCTGAACTGCATCTTTTTTTGTTTTTTTACAATATCGTCGCGGGCCTTTCCTGCAACCTGTTTGGACGAGAGCACTCGGTCTGAGAGACGCAGACGTTACCGACAGCGACCGACATGGCAAATTGTGGGGCCCGTCGATAAAGGAATTATATATGTACATTTTCCGTACTCAGCTGTTCTCTGGCTGTCTCCCTGCATTAGAGGATCTTCCTCTGCGTCATCTGTTATACCACCGAGCATACGCATCGTTCGAACCTGGTCCTTTGTCCTTATTCTTGCTTGTCTCGTCGATTTTACTTCTCTAGCGTGAAATGCTCCGTAATCTGTCGGACGGGCGAGACCGTGTCAGTGCGGGCAATCTAGCCCAAACCATAGGCACTGCGCGTGCAGATCTTGCAATCTTGAAAGGGAGAGCGGCTAACTCGCCTGACGGAATGTTGCGGCTGATCCGCATTTTAGAGAGCGACGGCTGAACGTTTGCTGACAGACCAGATCCATGCCGGTGGTCGTCTGTCTCTCCATGCCTGCAAAGTCTCAATTCCCTCATGCCCTGTGCTCAGTGCCCTACAGTCTTTCTTTTTCTCGGCCGTGCTCGACCTGTCTCCATAAAAATAGAGTCGCAAACAGAGAAACGAGAATAGCAGGCAGTACGGAGTAGAGGGGACCCAGTCCCCATTCTTGTCCGTCCCCTTGCTTTTGTGTGGCGCGACAGCCCGGCGCACTACGGTATGTAGCCAATACGAGTGGGTTTGCGTCTCACTGGCCGAGGATGGATCTCTGCTGCAGCTCTTGGCATGCCGTACTCGTTGAATTATGTTTTCTTTTTGTCCCTCCTGAGTCCGGGGCCAGGCGGAAGAAGAGAAAAAGAAAGCATGAGAAGGAAATAAGAAAAGAGGCACAGTTCGCAAGCTCAATCGGCCCTCTTAATGTCTGATCCCGCTCAGCATCTGTGGAGCCTTCAGGCCGCTGAGAACAAGCAGTCCCCCCCCCTTACAGCTGTTGCGCCCTCGGCCACCGCCCCCCCGGTCTGTAAATGCGCTTTGCGTGTCTTACCTTGTTGCCCTCTCGAGAGGCTGCACGCCGCAATGGTGCTTTACCACGTCATAGTCCAACAGAGACAGGCGTGACAGCTCCTATCGATCTGCAGCCATTTCCTTCCCGTCCAACATGTGCTCCTGTCCCGTCCCCCTTTCCTAGGCCAGGCCAGACCTTCCTATCCCCCTTTTCAAGAACATATTCGGCTACGTGTCCGAGTCGATCTGCGCGCAAATCTCTTGGGTTTTTGTCGGATCCCTGAGCGGTGTGCGCAAAACCAGTATAATACGGACTGTTGACATTGTGGCCAGGACCAAATGACGACCTAACAGGGAAGTTGCAAAGATGGTTGAGAAGGAACAGAGGGCAGGATGTCGTTAATAAGGGAGCATCCATCCCAATATCTGATCCACCATGTCGCAGGGCCGCTTTTTTTCATGCTCTCCCTCGACCATCCACCGGCATGAACACCCTATCACCCTTGTCTGGTCGTTCCATTTTTTGTTCTCGTCTTTTCATGGTGTCTTTTCTGCACAGAGCTTTTCCGAAGTTCGCTACGGAGTACACCGAGGCCCCGGAGGAAAACAACGACCAAATGCAGCACGTTTCTGGAACGGCTCAGATTGGTGTGTCCGGAAGATGATCGCATCCTCTATTGCCTATTCAAGCCGCAAATGCAATGCGCCACCCCCCTATCTCCTTCTGTAACTCTTTGGACTTGCGCAATAAGCCACGAGCATCTTACATGGCAGAAAACTGTGCCGAACTTGCATCCCGGTTCGGCAGAACCTGTCGTTTTTGGCTTTTGGCTGACAATGCGTCAGCCAGCCACAATTTGATACCAAGTATTCGTACATGACACAAAAAAGGGCGCACATCGGGCACCGCCATGGAGGGGGTCCACTGAAGCGTTGTTTCCTGTTCCTTTTGGTGGGCGGGGCGGAGAAAATCAGTAACGATGACGGACGGCAACAGGATCGTGACGGAGTGCGAGTTAGTTGGTCCTGTGCCTTTTTAGGGTGTGCATTGGCACACGTCGCATACGGAGCACGAATGCACAAAGAAGGTGAAGCTGTCTCTAGGCGCTGCAGGAGTGGAGACGGCTCGACACGCACGACAAACAGAGTGCACTTCTCGATACACGCTATTTTGCCCCATCCAGATACGATGGTGTGATTAGCAGCCGCTCTCATAGAGAAGGGCATCTGACAACAACAACAACAACGCAACACAGCAAGCGGCACAGAATGGCGGTGGCGGAGAGCGATGGATGCAAATACGGGTGGCTCAAATGCACAAAGTTCCTCTCAAACAACATGCCAGACTGCAGGGGCAATTGCTACGTATCTTACGCACTCGTGGCTGCAAGGCAAAAAGGCGGGCTCTACGGAGTACGGAGTACTCCGTATTGGGCGGCCGTTGCAGGGATCGACGGTGTGGGTGATGACTAAGCCCATTACCGCTCTGCAAAGTCAGCAGCGTATCACGCAGAGGATAGCGAAGCACCAACCAAATCGCCTTTGCTGCATATGCACGCGATGGAGGGTGGGCCCCGGGGACACACTAGGGGTCTGCCGTCCTTTTTTCCTCTTCTGATGGCCCACTACTCTTAGCACCGCCTCTTGTGCGTTGGCGTTCTTTACCGGGATTGGAGGTTTGGAGGTGTGGACATGCGGGAAAAGGCCCCGCCTTCAGACAATGGTAAGAGATATGCGCAATTCACCAACACACTCGGTCAGACGCCAAACGCTTGCTGGGGGCCCAACCCCTTTCCGGCTCCGCACGCCCGTTTCCCCTCCACATATTAGTCAAAGCGCGGCGGGCGTAAAATCGGTTCATACTGTAGTATTACTCCGTACGAGTACGGCACTCGCGTGTCTGCTCATCACACTGTTCAGCGCGCGTGGTGCCGAAGGGGCATCGCCCGCTCCGTATCCGAAAATGAGCCTCAGAAAAACACGAACAATCGCATTATATTTTCAACATCATACCTTCCACATATGGGCAAGAGTTGCTACGGATCGCAATATACAGGCTTGCATGGGTACGAGACGTTCAGCTGCGCACTAACATTCTTTTAAACGAGTGATGAATATTTACGGGGGATTAGTGCAGCTATGAGTCTGTCAACAGTTCAAATCTGCGGTATAATGCATACGAGCATATGAAGTACTCTGTAAGATACATGTATCTTACAAGTTAGTAAGCTACGAAATGGCCACAATCCCTTTCAAGCCCCAAATGTATTCAATACCTGCTTACGTATCGCAACAGTTCGAATCCTAACTCGAAGATACAACCGATATATATCAATGCCCTCGTACTCCGTATCTTACTTGTCTCCCCTTCTTAGCTGTCGATTTTCGTTCTGGCTCTTTAGACCGACGGCTGTGCGCCCGCCCGCCAGCGCGGATCTCATGTGCATGGCCAGCCTTTTGTGTCGCTGACAAACACATGCTATTTCGCTCATATGCTAAAATATGCGGACGCCTTTCACCAGCCCTCGGCCCCCCAAATGCATGGCGTAGCTTAGCACGGACCCTGCACAGAAACAAGCACCGGAACATTTGCTACCACCTCTGACGATAAGCGAGCGGCTCTGAGTCTCTACTCTTTAGCCTTGTGCAAGCATAAAGTCACAACAGCATGCATTTACACCGCTCCCGTCTATTTTATGTATGGCCGACAGTTTTTCGTGGAGGAATGCTTCGGCAGTCTTTTCAGTCGGCTTTTACCCCTGAACAGACTCAGCTCAGCCCCTGTACGTGCTGGCAGGGAAAATACTGTTCAACAAGCGGCACGTGGCCCGTACAGAACGAGCCTAGTCCGGTGGCGGAAATAGCTTTGTCCCAGACAGGCTTAGGCGGGTAGTCCCTCTTTATTTCTTTTCGTTTCCCTTGCCCTTGTCTTGCGTCTTGCGTGCGATTCAGTCTGCCGGCTGCATCGATTTGACTAGCCCCTTTGAGGCTTATTATTATATCGAATTATATATATTTATCATTCTCGTTTTCCCTACAGAGTACGGAGTACGAAGTACTCGTAGTCGTGGCGAGGGAGAGGCCGAGGTGGGGTTTTAAACATTCCCTAGTCAACGCTTTCTTCCTTTTTTCCTTTCCTTTTTCGTCAGCATTTCCCCCATCTCCACCGCCAACTCTTGTGCCCTAACGTACAAAGTAAGCGGCGGATGTCACAAAACAAAACATGACCATTTCAACCGCACCTATCAGCTAGTTTTAAAATCCGAAGAAGGGGATGTTTAATATCACGGTCTCTGTTGGCTGGGGCCCGTAATCATACAGTGACTTTGCCTATTTAGATCTACTCCGTATGATGTTGTATACCCTACCCGTATGCATTCTCCTGCGATTACTAATCTGGTTTTCGCCCGCCACGGCAACCAGATCATTTTAGATATGCATTGTCTTTCGAAACTAGATCGTGGTACAGAATGAGCAAGAAATGGAAAAAAATAGAGGGGTGTAAAATACCATTGCCGACTCCCCCTCTTTTGGTGGCTCCTGCGCGGGAAGTGCGATGGAGAACTGATTGTAGAGTTTGTGAGATGTCGAAGACGTAGATGTATCTAATTGTAAAAAAGTGGTCAAGCGACCGGTGAGATCAAACATAAGACGCGCAGCGGCATGTACCTTTCGCAAATTCTTTTCGGCTTGACAGAGCACGGCATCACTATCGTTTCTCCTGACACCGCATGCGAGCGCACATCTGTATGCTGTGTCTGCTTAACGTCGTGCAAACTCTCCCGTCCTTGCCCCCCTTCCTGTCCTCCCTCTCGTCTTTCCACTCATATGACGATAACAGAGATGTGATACCGACAAGATGGTGTGGTCAGCGGCATAGAAGCACAACTGCATGTCTGCTTTAGGAACTGCTTCTCCAAAGTCTTGGCGTATTGCGCCACCTCAGAGGCGACAGCTAAATCCGACTCGCATCACCTGTAAGATACATTGTAAAGAAGTTTCGAGTGTGCATCTTACATATTCCACTCCAAGCAACACTGCACACAGGTACGCAGGTCACTCACGGGACAGACGGTTGTACTCATACGGGCCCTAAAATCCTGTGGATATAAGGTGGTATAGCCTTTTCCTGTACGGATTGAGTACCTAACCGCGTCCCATCTACTCTGCATGTATGCTTACGGCGTTACGATCAACCCTTTTTTATTTAAATGGGGTTTAGCTTCGCGTGTCGGAACTTTGAGATAAATACCATGACATGACACCGTGCGTCGATCATAAATACATGGTCGTCTACGAAGTACCAATCTGTCATTGAGTTTCATTTGGGCGGCTTACATCAGTCTGAACATTGCGAGATGTTACTGTGCACTATATGACACAGCGTGCGCTACTTCCCCGGAGTCAAGGCAGCCGGGTTGCGGGCTAAAAACCAACAGCTTGTGACGCACTAGGTTGGCCGAGGAGGGCGGTTGGGCCTAAGTTCTGAGATAAAACAGCTGAAGAGACTCGCAAGCACAAGCGAGGAATTGATAGCGATAATTTGTTCTCCCTCCCCCCCCATCTCCTCCATTTCCTTCTATTTATTGTTATTTGGTTTCTTTCTTTTTTGCTTCTGGCCATAGAGTCCCCGAGTCACGAGCATGCCATACTCCTCTCCGGCTTTATTGCGAGTGCGCCAGCGTGCATGGTCTAGCTGTCCCTCCCCGCTGCTACTGCACTGGCGTCGATGATTGACAGTTGTGTACCCAGTCGCCACTTTGGGGCAGCAAAGCTGCAAGGTCATGTAATGGCGTGTCGTGCGTACCCATCCTCGGAAAACAGCAGAGAGCAACACGTGTGGGGCAGAAGACGTTCGCACTTTCCTTACTTGTGGAGGGTGGGGTGCAAGGATAATGGAGTCTGAGAGGGGTGGACCGTATACTATGTAAGATACGTCGTAGGAGCGGAAGAGGGTGGAAGACGGAGGGGCGTGGCGGTTAGAAGGGGGTGTGTCTCCGATACGACAATGACCCTAAATTGCTGCAAGTTTCAGCGACTAGCAGGGCATGCTAGGGATACTTCGGGGTACAACGCTGCCAGACCCGTCTTTTCCTGCACAGTAGGAGTGCTTCCCCTGTGCTCGAAGCATCGGCCTGAACGGGCGTGACTGCGAGGACTCGTACTCCGTCTCCGTACTGCCTGTTGATGGGTTTGGAATTCCGATACCTCGTGGCAACCAGAATCCGCGCAATGACAACAGTCTGTATGCCAATGCCTATCTTTCCTGATGGCCGTCCACGTGTAGCCGTATCATTGAGAACCACTGGAGATGGGATGGAGCCTGTGTTCGCACTGTGCCCCCCTCGACGAGGTTATGCGAGCAGTGCGCAAATTGGTCACAAGGTGGCACTGGCAAGCCAAGGCCTAAGAAGCCTGTTGGGTCGGTCCTGGAGGCCCGAGGAGAGCGACATGAACAGTCACAAACGACTCGTTTGCTGAGAGCGACGCCACCAAAAAGACAAGCTCTGCTCCAATCAACATGCCCCCTGGATCGGCCGTGCACGGGCCACAAAGTCGCCCACAAGGACGACAATTGCGACGATTGTGGCAGTCTGTCGGCTGCGCCGCACAGCCCGCCGTCGTAGGTACTTGCAAGTAGACGCCGCAACCAGTGTGGTTCCCGCAACTCTGGAGCGACCGGGGCGGGGAGTAGCTGCCTTGGGACCCAAGGTAAGATCCACTCCACCCACACCATCCAAAGGAAAAAGGCCCTGAGAAGCGTCAACGACGGGCCAGAGAAAAAATAAATAAAATAAGCCACGCTAAAATATAATAAAAACAGATAAAATAAAAAAGGCCTCGTGGGTAAGGGGAGTTACGCGCCGCAGCCAAAGCAACCCCAAAGCCCAGACAAGGAGGAAAGAACGAACCTTTTTTCCTGCTCCTACTCTTCCTGCCCTTACCCGCCACCGGCTCTCGTCCTTCTTCGGTTCCTCGTTTCCTCTCTTCTCCCCCCTCTCTATCCAAACTGCCATCCCTTCTCACTGCACCATCCTCCTCCTCTTTCTTGCTTTCCGCCGTGCCCAGAGAAGCAGTCCCTCCCTTTTTTTCCTCTCTATGACACGTACGACGTACTCGAACTAGTCTGACTGTCTACCCGCGCTATCTTCTCCCCCCCCATAAGCTTCCCGTGGCTTGTCTTTTCTTCCCCTTCCAACTCTTCCTCGCAATCTGCCTTCCTCCCATCCTCCTTTTCGCCTCAGATCTTCCACCTCTACTTGACACCTCAGCTTCCCATCAGCTGTTTATCATCGGCGTCATTGCTACTTCTCTTCGGTGCCCCCCTCTTTTTATTTTACTGCTCCCCCCTCTTCCTGCCTTGCGCTCTCCGTTGCCAGACATTTCCATAAACGAATCCATCTCCACCGCTGCTCTTTTTCTTCTCTCGATTAGTCGCCGGCATATTTGATTCGACTCGCCTTGTCACGCGTCGCCTCGCAGCTTAAAGAGATCAGGCCGTCTCGAACTGCACTTGCGCAAGCGAGCACAGGCCTTTCTGGCCACTTCCCAGTCCCTCTTTTCTTGAGCCTTCTGCGCCTGTCGGCTGGTGGCCGATAGATTCTATCGACGTTATGGCTCAGCACCACCCGTCGCCCACCATGTCGATGCATATGCATCACGGTCCTCCGGGTCCTGCACCTCCTCCACCGCCTCCTGCTTCAAGCTATGCAACAGCTGCCCCTTCGCGCCAAATCACGGCCATGAACGAGGCTGTCTGGATGCAAATTGGTACGTGTTTTCGGTGATGACAGTTCTTGTTGCAACAGCTTGCTGACCTTTACCACAGGCAGTTTTGCTGAGCTCCTGGGAAACCCCGAGGAAGCTATGGGTGCCTACGAATTCGCCCTTCGCGCCAACCCCCAGTCCATACCAGCTATGAACGCCATCAGCCTCATTCTCCGAACACGCGAGGATTTCCCAAAGGCCATCGAGTACCTACAAGCCATCTTGAAGCTGGATCAGAACAATGGCGAGGTTTGGGGTAGCCTTGGCCACTGCTACTTGATGATGGACGATCTCCAACAGGCCTATGCGGCATACCAGTCAGCGCTGGTAAACCTGAGAAATCCAAAAGTGGGTGTTCTGTCTTTCGCGTTGACGGCGCCATTTTGTTGCTCTCTTATAGCGTGTTACTTACAAAATCTCCCCGTAGGAGCCGAAGCTTTGGTATGGTATTGGCATCCTCTATGACCGGTACGGTTCTCTTGACCACGCTGAAGAGGCTTTCTCCCAAGTCATGTCGATGCAGCCGGACTTTGAGAAGGCAAATGAAATATACTTCCGACTGGGTATAATTTACAAGCAACAACAAAAATACAACCAAAGCCTGGAGGTACGCATTTATCAGCTTCTATGGCTGTACGACACGCTTTTGAGCTTAGAACGACAACTAATAATTTTCGCAGTGCTTCAAGTACATCGTCAACTCGCCACCCCCTCCTCTTACCGAGGAAGACATCTGGTTTCAGATCGGCCACGTGTACGAGCAGCAGAAAGACGTAAGCATCTGCAACAAAAAACGAGAATTATTTGCTTCTTGTGCTGACCACGTTTTGCAGTTTGACAACGCCAAATCCGCGTACCAACGTGTCCTTGAGCGCGACCCCAACCATGCGAAAGTCCTTCAGCAGCTCGGCTGGTTATATCACAACCAGAGCAGCAGCTTCTCAAGTCAGGACCGTGCTATCGAATATCTTGAGAAGTCTGTTGCGGCCGGTGAGTTGAAACCCCAATATGCCCTTCCATGAAGTCTCGGCTCTGACAATGCCATTTTTACAGATAACAACGACGCACAAAGCTGGTATCTGCTTGGCCGCTGTTACATGTCTCAGCAAAAGTATCCCAAGGCATACGAGGCATATCAGCAGGCTGTTTACCGCGAGGGTCGCAACCCTACTTTCTGGTGCTCGATCGGTGTTCTCTACTACCAGATCAACCAGTATCGGGATGCGCTGGATGCGTACTCACGGGCGATTCGCCTGAACCCGTTCATATCGGAGGTGTGGTATGATCTTGGCACTCTGGTAAGATGTTTCAATCCACTTTACAGATGCACACATGCGGTGGCAATATACTGACTTCGTGCATAGTACGAGTCCTGCAACAACCAAATCAGCGACGCCCTCGATGCCTACCAAAGAGCCGCGGAGCTGGATCCCAACAACCCCCACATCAAAGCCAGACTGCAGCTGCTTCGCAATGGGTCGAACAACGGAATTGGCAGCGCACCGATGCCTACGGATGTCCACCCTCATGCGTACCAGACAACGCCGGTTGGGCCCCCGGGTCCTCAGTGGGGTAACTCGGGCACCCAGCAGTCAGCGCCCATGAACGGCCCTCCTCCGCCGCCGGGCCCGGGGTCCAACGGATGGGGACGTCTGTCGGAGATTAACCCTCCCCCTCAGCCGCCCAACCCGTTCGACCAGCGCGAGCTGTACAGAGGCCAGGCTCCTCCGGCTGTGAGGCCGCCAAGTCCGCGCACGGATCCGCAACTGCGCCCGTACCCAGAACAGGGTCGCCCGGGACCCAACGGAGTCAGCGGTCCTAGCCTATTGGGATCTTCCGGACCGGGGGGTCCTCTGCGACGTCCTACGCCTCCATCGTCACACTACGGCCCACCGCCGCCGCAGTTGCAGCAGCCACAGCCGCCGCCGCAGCCACGCGTGCAGAACAGCAGCTACATGGGGGGCGCACCGTCGTCTCTTCCTCCTAACAACGGAGTCAACGGGCCGCCGCCACCGCCGGCCGTCGTGAGCCCTCGTGGATATCATGCCCCAAGCCCACGCAACGAGACCCGTGGTGTTGTGCACGACACGCGCATGCCGTCGCCCAAGTCGGCGTACCCGCAGCATCAGCCGCCGTATTCACACCCGGACCAAAATGTGTCGGGTCCCATTGAGTCGGGTCCACCACCGCCACCGCCTCAGTCAATGCCGTCCGAGGGTAGCATGCACCGGGATGATCGTCCGCCGTCGGTCGGCCCCAAGAGAATGCGAGAGTGGGAGGACGACACGGCTGCCAAGAAGCCTGCTTCTGAAGAGGCTCGTGCGCGTCTGGACGACATTCATCACCGCCGGCCCTCAACGCCTCCCCACGAGCCGTACCGCCGCAATTCGTCTGAGGCTAGGCGTTTCGATGATCAGCGTCGGGGGGAAGACCAGCGCCGCCTGGAGGATATCCGCCGCACAGATGACCCGCAACGTCACGCAAACGATGGCTACCACCCATCTGAGGCTGCCCATCATCAGCCTGCGCATCCGGTGTCTAGCCACCTGCCGCCTCTGCAGTCGGGTCCCTCTCACATGCACGATGGTCCGTTGTCGGGCCCTGATCCAAAGGACTACCCACAGGAGGAGCGCAAGCAGCGGTTGGAACACCAGCCGCCGCCTCCGCCACCTCCCCCTATCAGCGAGCCCGAGCGGGCTGCACGGAAGGTCGATGTAGACGAGGACTACGATGACAGTGGCGAGGACGACAAGAAGGCAGGGGCTGCTACCAGCGCGGCTGGGCCAAGCTCTACCGGTGCTGCATCTGTGTCGGGCGAAATCAAGACGAGCACACCTACTAGTGCTGGCGTCAATGGCATAATCACAAAGTCTGAAGCAGTGTAAATCTGTGACCGATTTTCTTTGATGCCGTTCTGAGCTTTGTTTCTTGAGCATACATTTGATTCTCTTCTTCTTTCGTTGCTGCTCCATGGCTTGGCGGCTTCGCTTGTTTTGTCATGTCTGCTCTCGCGACTCTGGAACATTCTACTCTGGAACAGCTGGGTCTGGGAAGGGCATTTACAACGTCTGGTGCCTGCTCGCGCAGCTTTTATCGTTTGTTTCCTTTTTGTTGTTGTTTTCTTATGAAATGTTTGATCTCTTACGGTGTTCTTTGTCTCGTCATTAGTCTTGCTTTTGCTTTTGCTTTTGTTTTCAGGGAAAGGTTGGGCTGTGTGAATACTTCTGTGTATACATTGGAGCGGCTCTCGGGACGAGAAGAGTGGTGAAAGGGCAACGAGGTGGACTGGGAGGCCTTGCGGGTTTTCCACCGGCTTGCCACAACGTTACTGCAACGGGACAGGAGCAGTCCCCCGAAAAAAGTAGATCGACAGACCAAGCGAGGTGAGGGTAGTCGTTTGATTCTATTGACCAATCCAGATTTGTATTTCGAACGAGACTGCCCGCATAATGTGATTATTATTTACCGGATAGACTACTTGGTACAGCCCTTCTGCCTTGTAGTGTACGGAGTGTCTGATTGTTACGCCCAGCAGTAGTGCAGATTCGTATCGTCTGCTTCGCCTGTGTCGACGGCTCCATGAACCTTCTACAGTGTCGTGTGAAGTCTACAGTTTGTCTAAACATGCAAGCCAACCTACCTCGGAGAAACACCTTATCAGCCGCTGTGATGCCCTCACTTATTATTTTTCTAAGTTGCAATCTCACTTCTCACTTCAGCAAGCCCGATAAAGCAAACCGGGAGACTTCTCAAAGGTTGTATTTAACCTACTTGTGTGAACATGCTTGGTATAGTACTGATATTGCAAACCTGCATTGTGGCCGACGTCTGCTGCCATCCATTCAACTTCAACTCTCTATCGACAGGGCTTTGACGCCTACCAGCTGTGAGCTCTTGGGCACAGCCTTTTTTGCTCCTCTTGCGTCCTTGCCCTCGTCGGTCTCGTCGTCGGCCTCGTCGACCGTCACCAGCCAGTACTCCACCTGCGAGGCGTTCTTAAACTGGACTCGATACACGCGCACATCGTTGCCGTGTCCGGCTTCGCGCACGGCGTCCAGCAGCTGCTTGTAGCGGCCCTTTGGGTCCCACTCAAAGGGGTCCATGATGGTCACCTCAGCGCCGGGACTTGAGCCCAGAGCGAGGCTGACAAAGGTGTCTGTGCCATTAGCAGGAAAGGAGAAGAAGAGGGGACGAGACAATAAAAAGGGCTCACCTTCATCGGGGAGCGTGCTGCTCGAGTACGGCAAGGCGACTGCCGAGAAGGGCTCGTCGCTGTCGCTCATGTAAAAGACGTCCTGGACGGCGGCGACGAGCGCGGCGGGAGCGTTTTTGGTAGCCGCATCGACGGCAGCCGATTGGGCCGGCGAAGGCGTCGAGGCGTAGCCGCCGCTGGGGTCCTGGTTGGCCTTGTTCAGGAAGGCCGCGTAGGCGTCGTCGGAGGCGGCCATGGTCGGCAAAGTGGCAGACAGGGCACGTAGCTGCAGCTTCGGGTGTGGTGACGCAGAACGGATCCCCGTGGTAGCGCGGCTTTTGGTGCAGCTCCTGGAGCAGATCGTCGACAGCAGCGGCGATGAGACGTTGCAGTGGTGCTGGCGAGTGCTGATGAACCGTCGTGCGGCGCTGCTGGCAGCCAGAGAAAAAGCCAGCGCAACTACAGGTGGAGAGCGTATTGTAGAGAGAGGAGGGCCAGACAGACGTCTGCGATGTTCGGTGGTGACGATGTAGAGAAGGAGAAGACCAAAAAAGCTTCTTCCATGTACAAGGCCTAAAAGGCTGGCTGCCTTGGGGGCGGCAGGTGGGGCAATGACGCAACAGCTAATAATAGGGCAGCAGTGGTTTCTGGCAGCTGTCACTGATTGGCAGCAGTCTTGTGAGCAGGAACCCCACATTGCTTCAATCACACACTGCAGAGCAAAGAATATTTTCACTTTTTTTCATTATGGATATTGGGATTTTAGGCTCATCCGAAAGAGACAGTCCCATAGACACCTCTGGAACGGACCCGATTGTTCCAGCCTGCAAACAAACAACACGCAAAAGAGAAAGGCCGTCCATCCCATTTTCCACACATCGTCCCCACAGAAGTCTCTCGGTTTTAGTTTTCGCTGGGGTTTTTCTTTCTTTCAGTTCTAACACTACTCGTGCTCGTCCTCGTCGACGCCAGCGGCCGCTTATGCGCTGGTCTCGAGGTCCTTCTTGAGCGTGCCCTGGAACTGGGTCTTCTCCTGTTTTGTCTGGAAGGCACCGTGACCGAACTCGGACGAGGTGTCGATCCACTTGAGCGTGACCTTCTCGAGCGCCTTTCTCGACGTGTGCGTGAAGAGAGACTTGCGCAGGGTGACGACGCGCTTCTTGGTACCCGGGATGGAGCCCTTGACCATGACGAAGTCGTTGTTGATCTCGCCATACCGGACGAAGCCACCGAGGCTGGACGTGTGTTAGCAGACCACTCTTCGGGCACAAGACAGGGCAGAGGCAGACGGGCACATACGGAGTGATGGTCTTCTTGGTTACGTCAAGGTCGGTCGACGCGTTGTCGTCGGAACCGCCCTTGCCGATGCGGTAGATCTTGTGGTTAACCGACGTCCGGTGGTGGTAACCGCGCTGACCGGCACGGGCAACAGTCCACTGCACGTGGGCCGGGTGCCAGGCACCGATACAGGCGACCTTGCGCAGACCCTTGTGGGTCTTGCGCGGTAGCTTCTTGGTGCCCCAACGGGCGGTGACACCCTCGAAGCCGTGGCCCTTGGTGACGGCGATGACGTCGATGACCTCGTCCTGCTCGAAGATGCTGTCGACCGAGAAGGGCTTCTCGAACAGGCCCTGGCCGAACTCGACCTTGTCGGCCGTGGAGCCGCCGTTGATCTGGATCTCCATCAAGTGCGCCTTCTTCTGCTTCAGCGGCGTCTTGCGAATCTGGGTGTGTGCCAGCACGCGCACAACCGTGCAGTACTTCTTGATCCGCTCAATCTCGCGCGTGATCGACACGCCCTTGCTCTCCGAGTGCTTCTTGGCGTACTTGGTAAAGGCCTTCTTCTTGCTCTTGTACCAGTTCTTGTAGAACCGGCGCTTGAGCTCGTCGCCCAAGTGCTCAGCCCACACAGTGGTGAGCGAGCGCAGGCCACGCGGCGTCTCGATGTAGCCGACAAGGCCCACGACGATCATCTAGAAGAAAAGATGTTAGCCATTGGCAAGCAGAAAGCCAAGCGGGCTGCGTCGTACGCACAGGCGGGGTATCCACGATGGTCACAGCCTCCACCACCTCCTTCTTGTGCGACTTGGCACCCGGACGGTCGAGGTCGCGGACAATCGTCGTCATGCCGGCCTTGTAGCCGAGCGTAGCAGTCAGGTGGACCGGCTTCTTCGGGTCATCCTTGGGGAATCTGTGTAGAAGAAATCGGTCAGACTCTTTTTCGCTTTTGTGCGTCGTGTCTCCCGGGAAGTTCTTCTGTCTGGACTTACGACTTGACCCGACCGCGGTGGCTAGCACTCCGCTTCCTATACCAATTGTCAGTGGACCTGGATCTTCGAAGCAATGGCGCAGAGATGTCTTCTGGAGAAAATCGTACCGGGGAAGGTAAGCGAGCGAACCGTGGCGAGGCGCCTCGTACTTCCGGTGAGACCTGTGCAGTTTTTGTCAGCAAAACCGGACAAGACGGTCGAAG
Source organism: Grosmannia clavigera kw1407 (assembly GCF_000143105.1). Taxonomy (NCBI): domain Eukaryota; kingdom Fungi; phylum Ascomycota; class Sordariomycetes; order Ophiostomatales; family Ophiostomataceae; genus Leptographium; species Leptographium clavigerum. The sequence goes on along the minus strand of NW_014040560.1, from coordinate 639,182 downwards.
ACGAGATGCCATGCAAGAGAAGCCGGTCCTCTCCCGCATGGCTGGAGGACGGCTCACATTTTGGCGGTGATGGGACAACGGGATGGTTGAGGTTGTCGAATTGCTCTTGTCGAGAGGATGGTGAGAAAAAAAGTTGGGAATAAAAAATCCACCAGATAAGTTTTGGCTAACGAAACGTTCTGTGTGAGGAACCCTAATCCATCACGTGCTTCGAGGGGCTTGGTGGCAGACAGGATCCACTTAGACTAGAAAAAAAGAAAGAAAAGAAGGCATCACGTGGCAGCTCTTGACTGTTATCTCCATGTGCTGGCAAACCGAATTTTTTGCGATCGCATAACTAAATATATACTACTAATCACGACACACTATCTATAAGTCACCAAGTCCCCCTCCTCTATTATGCCAGTCTAGTGGCTAAAACGTAGACGACAAGCACCTTCCATGGAAAACCCCAACCATGCCAACCAGAATGCATAAATTAGAAACAGTAAAGAAACTGCGGCTTCTTGAACGAGCGGCATCAATATAGACGGAAACGACGTCCTGCCGAGTACAACTACCGGCAACAACAGAAGCCTACCCAGCACTAGTCTTTGCGGACTGGCTCCAGGTAGACGCTGAGCTCCGGTTTGTCCCAGAGAATGAGACTCTTCTGCGCATCAATCCACTGTAGGGAAGGGTTGACCATGCGCATGTCGAAATCGTAGATGATGCGAGCAAGGACCAGGCGCATCTCCGCATAGGCAAGGCTGTCAGGTCAGCGACTGTCAGGGGCGAGGAAGCAACAACATGAGCGGAGAGGAACGGAAACGAACTTGCGGCCGATACAGCTCCGTGGACCCAATGAAAATGGCTGCAGCGCCTCCCTACAGTCACCAGCATTCATGCTGCCATCGAGGAAGCGCTCTGGTGTAAAATCATAGGGGCCGACCCAGTGCTTGCTATAGTGGTCCATGGCCCACTGGCTGCAGCTAACGACAGTCTAGGGGTCGAATTAGAATGGACAGCTGCACACAAATTTAGTTCTGGCATACGTACACCACCGGGTACGAAGTCGCCGGCAATGATGGCACCGGCTGCGGGCACGACGCGTGGCAGGCCGACGGGGACGGGCGGATACATTCGAAGGCCCTCGTCGATGCAGGCGAGCATGTACGGCAGCTTGCCGACTGAGATGAGTGTGATCTCGCTGGCAGAGGCAAAGCTCGAGCGCACCTCGGCCGTCAGCCGGTCCAGGACGGCGCGGTTCCGGAGCAGCAGGTAGGTGAGGCCCGTGAGGAGGGTGGCCGTAGTCTCGGAGCCGGCGAGCACGAGCATCTCAGCGTTCTTTGCGATGTCGTCGATGCTCAGCGTCTTTGCTTGTGGGTCAGCAACAGGCCTTCTTCGGCAGCCAGGAAGTTTTCGGCCACGTACCATGTTGTCCTCCTTTCTCTGGCGGAGGAGGCCCTCTAGAAAGTCAGGGCGCTCGGTCCCGAGGGCCATTCGCTTCTCGACCCTTTGCATCGCCAGGCTCTCGACCTCCTCGCGGCCCGGAAAGATCAGGCCGGCAGCCAGCATCAGGGGCCGGCGGAGATGGAGTAGCGTGGCTGTGATGAAGAGACCCATCGTCGACACTTTGTTGGCGATGGCATCCACCCAAGGATGGTAGCGCACCTGGTCCATACTGCCAAAAGACTCGCCAAAGGCCAGGTCACCGATAATGTCAAACGCCATCCAGTTGTACCAGGTCCGCATGTCGACAGCCTCGGGCAGCGTGCGCTCATGCAGGCGTTGAATCAGCAAGTCGACATAGCCGGCGATGAGCGGCTCTTGGTCACGCATGGCCCGGTCGCTGAAACCGTGCGCGAGAAGCCTGCGCAGGTTGCGGTGACGCCCGCGCAGCGGCTCTGTGACGATGGACCGGCCGCCAACGGCATTGTAAAAGGTCTGCAGCTTGGACATCTCTTCGGTGCCCGTGTTGTAGCCGTAAATATCCTTCCAGGCCTCGGGCTTGACAAAGGACAGCTGGTCCGGCATGATGCGTATCACGGGACCATATTGCTCATGCCACTCAAGCACCTTCTGAGGCAAATCGCCACGCATGAGGACATAGACATAGCCGAGATAGCTAGCCCGGTTCACCAAGGGTCCAGGATACTTACGCAGTGGATGGAAGAAGAGATTGTAGAGGATTTTGCCGAGTAGGAGAAGAAGGGCCTAGCAGTCAGCAAGAGAGAAGAGAAGAGAAAAGATGAGATGAGAGAAGAAGACAAGAGAGAAGAAAAGCACATACTACTTCCACAGCCGCAGCCGCGCCGACAGTAGCAGAGGTACTGTATCCCAACGACATCTTGCCTGGTGATTGTCCTTCTTGCTGTTTGTAGCTTGCAACACCAAATGAATGAACAACGTCCTCTCTTTATATCCCGTCTAGCCATCTACCCAGGGCCATCCTGAAAAGCGAAAGCTTCAGCTTGAGACTGGGATTGAGACACAATCGACTTTCAGCCCCATAGCGGTCAGAGGACGACGAGACAAACCGCAGGGATGTTTGTGGATGGGCGATAAGTCGGCTGAGTCCCCGTTCTTGTTTATTGGCTTGTGATCGTCTAGTATTATGATGTGGGTCAGAGGAAACAAGTTGCTCGTCTATCTGGACGGCACGGTCCGGTTCGTCCGTTATTTGCACTCTGCAAATGGAAAAGGAAATATAACTCCAAAAGCGGCTTGCTACCTGCCCACGTTTTTGTGATGTAACGTATGAGCGCTCGCTTGTATCTCCCTTTATATTATAGCTGTTCCTTCACGAGAATCAAGGAAAATATGCATGTGATCGATTCTAGCATGAACACAAATACTCGATAGGATCCAAACCCACAGCAAGCCGGTGAAAGCTAGGGCAGAGCTGAACAAGCTGATCAGGGGCCGCGTGTTGTAGCAGCTTCAGAAGTGGCACCTTCATCACTACTCGGGATCGACTCCACCCACAGGTGCATTGGCATATTCTCACCGCATGCTAGCGCAGGTTGTGTCGGCGGACCTCAACCGAATTTGGACTTGTGACTGGGAAGCTCATATAGTCTCATCCAGCTATATGGAGCAGTAACGATATACGATACCGATATCGGTGACACATTTTCAGCTCGGAGAAACCTCCTTTATCGTCCATGGGCCTTGGTTTTTGCAGTTCCTAGTCAGTACTCCGTACACATAAGGCTCTCTCTCGTCTTTTCTTTCACGTACGGCCATAGATACTGGAAAGCACGGGATCCCGTCCGCTCTCCCCTAGTTAAACCAGTAATCGGCGGATCAGTAGTTGGGTCGGTGACGACCAGCGAATACCCGCTGCTGTACGTTTTTGTTATTTTTGGTTGCATATGTGACCGGGAATGTCCTTTATGACAACAATCAGATGGTGAGATAGTGTTATCTTATTCCTATTTCCCTATATATGTAGCTTGTCTTAAGATAAAAGACAAAATTTCGCCTTCCTTCGTCAGAAATGTGGTTAGCCCAATACCGCTAAGGGGTCTTGGAGGAGCAAGTGACCTTTACTGATATGTGTTAGGTTGCCTTTTAATATAGTCTATACTTTTAAGGGAAGAATGAGCCAGTCAATAATTACATTCCTGCACCCGGTGAAGGCTCGCAACAAACCAGAGGATATACTCCGTAGGAAAGATGCATATAGTGTTCACTGCTTCCACTTTGGATCCAGTTCTAGATTAGCGCGTAGGCACGGCTAAAACATCACGTGCAGAATAAATTCTGCTTTCACCGCCTTCTCGACCTAAGATACATAAGCAGCGAGATCCTGTTTTGCCGCAGTACGTCGTAAGTCTATATTTTAGCACAAATCACCCAAGGCTTCGTCTCAATGGCATTGACACTATAGCGTTAGTCCGTACTCCGTATTCCTCCGTACTCTCGTAGATTTTTGGCTGTACGTAGTATACTGCCAGCTTTATTCTCGAGCGGTGAGACTATCTAAATTTTTTTTGGTAGGAATCTCCGTATTTCGCACCAACTTTAGTGGCAGGGATTTCATGAATACCAGGATTTCAACACGAAGCGATTCCAATCGAGTTATTAAGCATCAAGCACGCCTCTCCGACTCGACTTGGCAACCTCAAGTCTCTCGCTTCCAGCACTAGGGACTTTCTGTGAAATCATTCTCCGAAATGGCGGCCAAAACCGGAGCAGCTGCGGCGCCTCATGAGATTTTCGACGTGAATATAGCCATGCAATGAGTCAGACACATCGAACACCAGCTAATTGTGATATCTAGACAATCCTTCTCTTGGACTTTGGAAGCCAGACCTCGCATCTGATCCTCAGAGGTCTCAGATCACTCAATGTGTTCTGCGAGATCATGCCATGCACCACCAAGATCAAGGATCTGACTTGGAAGCCCAAAGGAATTATCCTCAGCGGAAGTGAGCGCCCCTCTGAAGTCGCATTCGTGAGGGGCTGATTTTCTGACCTAGTGCCTAGGCCCCGCGTCTGTGACTGATGCGGGAGCTCCTCGTAAGTTTGCTTCCACTACATGCCAAATGACTCAAGGGATTGACTCGGTATAGACGTCGATCCTGCCATCTTTGATCTGGGCGTGCCCATCCTCGGAATTTGCTACGGTTGCCAGGAACTTTCCTGGCGCGAAGTCTCTGATTCCGTTGCCCCAGGCAAGGCTCGGGAATACGGACATACAGTATGTGTGCCTCGGCATGCAATCTGGGACGACTTGATCTATAATTGAGAAAGCAGTGTTCGCGGTGCTAATCTATTTCCTAAAGGATCTTACCATTTTTAAAGTCGATGGCCCCGACCATTCCAACAAGCTCTTCGAGGGTCTGGGAGAGTCTATGCACGGTAGGTCATGTCCTTTATAAAGTGGCAAAATGCAAAACTGATAGGTCGGCAGTCTACATGAGCCACGATGACAAGCTCATCAAGCTGCCAAATAATTATGCCGTGATTGCCAGCTCGCAGAACTCCGAGTATGCCGGAATTGTCCACAAGACGAAGCCGATCTACGGTATGTGCTTCCTGAAGCCTCGTCTTGCACATCGCGCCCATTTGGTGACAATCTGACTCGAGGCGCTTGTAGGAATACAATTTCACCCCGAAGTCGAGCACACCCCGCGCGGCATAGATCTGCTGAAGAACTTCGCCGTCAGCATCTGCAAGGCCCAGCAGCACTGGGTCATGAGCGACTTCATTGAGCATGCGATTGCCAGCATCCGCGAGCGCGTCGGCGACAAGGCTCAAGTCATCGGAGCTGTCTCAGGTGGTGTCGACAGCACAGTCGTTGCTCGGTTGATGAAGGAGGCTATTGGTCAGTTGTGCCTGCCACTGAGAGCTTTTCGCGGTGTGGGCTAACCCTAGGCTAGGTGACCGGTTCCACGCCGTCCTCGTCGACAACGGCGTCATGCGTTTGAACGAGTGCGCAGATGTGAAGAAGGCGCTTCAAGAACATCTCGGCATCAACCTCACGATCATCGACGGAGGGGCGCTGTTTCTTGGTCGGCTCAAAGGCGTCACGGAGCCCGAAACGAAGCGGAAGATCATCGGCGGCACTTTTATCGACCTATTCGAGGAGGAGGCCATCCGCATCGAAAAGGCTGCTGAGAACACTGCCAATGCCGGCAAGGTGGAGTTTTTCGTCCAGGGCACTCTATACCCTGACGTCATCGAATCGCTTAGCCTGAACACGAACAACACGGTGAAGAGTGAGCACACCCGCATTCCTTTCTTATAGAATCTTGTTACTAATCGATGCAGCGCACCACAACGTTGGCGGCCTTCCGGCTCGGATGATGAACGGCGTAAGCAGCTTCCTAAGAGTATAGCATGCACGTGACCAGCGACTAATCTAAACAACAACAGCAAGGCCTCAAGCTGATTGAGCCCCTGAGAGAGCTATTTAAGGACGAGGTCCGGGCCTTTGGCCGGAAGCTGGGCATTCCGGATGACCTGGTCATGCGGCACCCATTTCCGGGCCCAGGTATCGCGATCAGAATTATCGGAGAGGTCACACCCGAGCGCGTTGAAATTGCTCGCAAGGCCGACCATATCTTCATCTCCATGATCAAGGAGGCAGGAATTTACGACAAGGTGAGTGCATTTGATGCCATCCTCTGTGCCATTTTGGCTTGCCTGTGGTTAACCTTTTCGACTCAGATCGCCCAAGCCTATGCCGGCCTGGATTCTAACAGAGGTATATATTACAAAAGTGTACCCGCTTAGAGATTGCGAAGATTTCCTCTCAGACCTGAGCTCTCAGATGAGGACGCCATGCTAATGATTGCTTTGTGCTTTAGCTGTGGGAGTCATGGGAGATGCCCGCGTCTACGGTATGTTGCCCTCTACACGAGTTACCTGAACGATGTTTGCTGTTTATTAATGACTGTCCAGGATACATTATCATCCTTCGCGCCGTCATGTCCACTAACTTTATGACGGCTGAGCCTTACCCATTCGATTTCTCGTTTCTGACACAAGTGTCCCGGAGAATTATAAACGAGGTTCCTGGAGTCGCTCGCGTAACCTATGATATCACGAGCAAGCCTCCTGGTAAGATACAGGCATGCAAGCCAAATGGAAGAGTTTAGTCGCTAATGTATTTATAGGTACTATTGAATTGGAGTGATTGGGAGACGGATCTAGTGGACGACATCCCTAAATTTCTCGAATCACCAATTCCTGCTTTCGAGTATAGGGCATTTTCAAGCAACAGGCGTTTCCCAGATTACTGATTTGAAACGACAGAATATACACGTAGAAAATAAGCAAACCAAAAAAAATAGAGTGATATTCTCAGCAAGCCTCTTGTAGCAGTTCACTGTACGGGAAGTCGCAGACCAATGCAGTAGGGACCTGAACTTTCCCTTTTGGGCGTCAGGAGTTAAGACGCCGGAGGAACATATTCCGAGCTAATCCCAATACGGACGTCGAAGGTGCCGAATGCAGTGGGGCAGAAGTAAAAAAAAAGGCACCACATATCAACGCAAAGAGGACAAGAAGGAAAGGCTCTGAGCCATTGGCAAGCAAGAAAAGGACGAATTTCAGGGACACGGAAAAAGAGGCGAAACTCGAGACAGGTCAAAGTGCGGAAGGTCAGCGAGATATCGGCTTGCAGCCCGGCCAGCGAACGTTTCCAGCGTCGGTCTGACTCATTGGCTACTGCGAAGAGTCACCCGAGAGCAGCGGCTATTTGACGAGAACCAGACAGAGACATCCCATACCACTGACATTACCGCTCATCCAACAGTGCATTTTGTGCTATGGAAGGACCTGTAAGCATGCTGAGAGCCCCTTTCCCGTCCTCTGCTTCCTCGGTCCCCCCACTTCCACTCTGCAGCTTGCTGACATGGACGGTGGCCAAAAGGATGTGATCGTGCCGTCGCTCGAGACGGTGAGCGAAGTGCTAGCCAATGTGGTGACGACGGCTAAGGCAGAGGCGGCCAAGGGGCCTGGGTCGACATACCGACGGCCGAACTTGGTGCCGGTATACGGGCAGATCTCGTCGGACCTGATAACGCCGTCGGCAGCATATCTAAAGGTGTCGGCGCACTCAGGGTCGAAGCACTCGTTCCTATTTGAGAGTGCGGCAACGGAACGGGTGGGCCGATACAGCTTCCTGGCAGCGGGGCCGCGCAAGGTGCTGGAGACGGGGCCGGGGTTCGGCGAGGCGTGCGACCCGCTGCCGGGACTGGAGGTCGAGCTGTCGCGGTTTGTGGTGGCCCATGTTCCAGGGCTGCAACTGCCGCCTCTGGCGGGTGGTGCGGTGGGCTACGTGTCGTACGACTGCGTGCGCTATGTGAGTGGAGTTGTGGGAGTTGTGGGAGTTGTGAGCAGCATCTCTAACGCCGTTCTAGTTCGAACCGAAGACAGCACGACCGCTCAAGGATGTTCTGAAGATCCCCGAGTCTCAGTTCTGTTTCTACGACACGATCGTGGCGTTTGACCGGTTCTTCGGCATTATCAAGGTGATCACGTACCTGCAGCTGGACGCGGTGGCGCAGGACAGCACGACGGGGACGTACGAGGCAGCGGCAGTGGCAGCAGAATACCGACGGGCGACAGGGGTGATCCGGGCACTGATCGACGTGCTGAACGGGCCGACGATCCCGCTGCCGGAACAGAAGGAGGTGGTGCTGGGGCGTGAGTACACGTCCAACGTGGGGCAGGCGGGCTACATGAGCCATGTGGCGCGGTTGAAAAAGCACATTGAGGCGGGCGACATCATCCAGGCGGTGCCATCGCAGCGGTTTGCACGGCCGACGGATCTGCACCCGTTTAATGTGTACCGGCACCTGCGGACAGTGAACCCTTCGCCATACCTGTTCTACATTGACTGCGGCGGACGACCTCAGATCGTGGGGGCGTCGCCGGAGCTGCTGGTCAAGACCGAGGGCGGGCGCGTGGTGACGCACCCGATCGCCGGCACGGTGAAGCGCGGCCGCACACCGGAGGAAGACACCGCGCTGGCCGAGGAGCTGCGGCAGTCACTCAAAGACCGGGCTGAGCACGTGATGTTGTGTGACCTGGCACGCAACGACGTCACGCGGGTCTGCGATCCGCGCGAGACCCGGGTCGACCGGCTGATGGTGGTGGAAAAGTTCTCACACGTGCAGCATCTGGTGTCGCAGGTCTCGGGCGTGCTGCGGCCGGGCTGCTCGCGCTTCGACGCCTTCCGCAGCATCTTTCCAGCCGGCACGGTCTCGGGCGCGCCCAAGGTGCGGGCCATGGAGCTGATTGCCGAGCTGGAGGGCGAGAAGCGTGGCGTGTACGCCGGTGCTGTCGGCTACTTTGGCTACAACGGCGTGGCCGCTGACGGGGTCACGCCCGTGGACGGCCAGATGGACACGTGCATCGCCCTGCGCACCATGGTGCTCGCCGACGGCGTGGCCTATCTGCAGGCCGGTGGTGGCATCGTGTTCGACAGCGACGAGTACGACGAGTGGGTCGAGACCATGAACAAGCTGGGCGCCAACATGCATTGCATCACCTCGGCCGAGCAGCTGTATGCGCGGCGGCAGCAGGGAGAGTAGTGGGTGTAGAATGAAGAGAATGTGGGTTTGCTTGTACAGAGTGTCACGTGCTACTCGCTTTTCACCCCCTGCCCCGAGACATCGCCCGCTGGCGGCACGTTGTTCTTTCCGTCGTTGAAGCCGTACGTCAGGCTGCCGAGGTCGACGTTCTGGAAGGAGCGGACCTGCAAAAGAGAGTTAGTTGACAGTCCTGGCCGCAGAGACTGCAGCTCGACAGCAAACCCACATTGAGCCCGTAGCCGTCGTAGCCCGGCAGGAACAAGCCCTGAAAGTCGACGCCCAGACTGGTCCCGCAGTCGCGGCAGAACAGGTGAAGAGTCCGGCCAGTGTTGAAGCGGTAGATGCCGCATTTGTCCCGGTCACTGCTGCTGCCTTCTTTGCTGTCACCCTCACCACGCCACCGCACCTGGCTGCGCTCTGGGTACACCAGCAGGTAGCCCAGACGCGAGCAGGCGGAGCAGTTGCACATGTTGACCATATAGCCCTGCTCCAGCGGTGGCGACAGCGTGACCTCGAGCGCGATCGCGCCGCAGTGGCAGCCAGCCGCATACGTGGCCGTGGGATCGCTTGCTGCCTCGCCCGAGGCCACCCGGCGAGCTCGTTCGGCACATGTGTCGGGCAGCCAGGGCGGCAGCCACTGAGGAAGCTCACTCGTCTTTCTCACAAGCTCTGCCATGGAGGGTAGATGTTTGAGGATTGTAAGGGAGAAGGTGTTGGTGAGGGGAAAGAAGAGAGCGAGAAAAAGGCAAAGTGAACCGGATAACAGGAGGTAAGATGGAGGTCAGACTTTCAGTCCTCAGGCTGACAAACCAACAGGCTGGAGACCCGATCTGACCGTTTTCCGCCCTGCAGAGGCGAATCAATTATCCTCTACTCAATCGTCGCATGTACTGAGTACAACAAGTTCACCAAACTATTATTACTAATGCATGACATAAGGCTTCTTTTTGGTTTTTTATTGATTTATTTTTTACCCCGATTAGTTCATTACATATCCTCTCCTATTTTTTTGAAGCCCAGTTCCTCTCGTGTAACAACACATTAGGTTGAGAGAAAGCAAACGCTCGCTGGTATCGAAAAACAAAACAATTAAGCAACATCAACATCAACATTAAATCAGAGATATGAGGCGATAACCAAAGGCAACCGCTTTCCCCGCCTTGTGTCTAGCGACAGCCACAGCGTATTTCGAGGGCCCGTCCGTCGTTCCATTCTATATGCAAGATCCCACTCAGGTCGTCGAATAACAAGACAAGCAGTAAAACACGTCGCCGTGAACCGAACGAGTTGGCATGTTGTGCAAACAGAGACGCGATATGTGGAGAGAATAGGTGTGTGTGTGTGTAGAGTGTGTTCGTTGAGGTGCGCGCGTGTTTGCGGGTATAATGCGCGTGTGGGAAGAAAAAAGGATGCCAAGGTCGATCAACCAACACCCTACTCCTCCTTCCTGTTGACTGCTCCGGCCTCGATATCACCGTTGGCCACGGCCCGGCTAACACCAACCGGCTCCGGCTCGTCCTCGTCAGAGCTCTTGCCGGCCTGACCGCCAGGAGCATAGCTGCTCATGCCCCGAATCTTCTCGCCATAGATGTAGAAGATGACGGGGATGGGCACCAGGGCGCCGCCGACACAGCCGAGCAGCGTGCTGGCCCACTCGATGCCCATGCCGTTGAACATGTACGTGGCGAACAGGGGGAAGCCGGCGCCACAGAGCGACCGCAAAAAGGTGTTGCCAGCAATGGCTGAGGCAGCAAACATGAGGTAGGCATCGACAAGGTAGTTGAGCGACTGCAGGAAGATGGACATGAGCCCAAAGCCGGTCATGAGGCCAGAGAGCGTCGGGACGATCCAGTGCACGCTCTCCTTGTAGCCCGACCAGCCGAACCAGAAGATGCCGCAGGTGAAGGAGACGCCACCGGCGATGACGGACGGCAGGCGCCACTCGGGAATGGGCACGTTGTTGTTGGCCGCCAGCTTGCGGTTGTACCACGGCTGCTGCAGGAGCACGCTGAGCCCGGACAGCAACTGGCCGATGATCATGCCGAAGAAAGGCAGCCCGCCAACACCGGGTGTCATGTGGTGGACCTTTTGGAAGACAAACGGGTAGGCCGTCAGGAAGAGGTACAGGATGCCGTACACAAAGGCCATATAGACCGACAGCGACGTGACGATGGGCTCGAGGAAGAGCAGGCGCATGGGACGCGAGAAGTTCTTGGTGATCAGCTCCTTCAGGTCAACCTCAATCTCGTCCTGGCGAGCGTGGATGCCCCAGTTGAGCGTGGCGCGGCGCAGGTTCGAGGCCTTCTGGACCAGGATGGCCGGCGGGTACGTCTCCTCCTGGAAGAGCACGATGAGGGCGAAGCAGAAGAAGCCCATAAAGGCCGGGATGTACTGGGTCCAGCGCCAGCCGAGGTACGACGTTGAGATGAAGCCGCCGATAAAGGGCGCCAGCAGCGGGCCCGAGAAGACAGCCATGGAGAAGATGGTGATGGCGATGCCGCGCGTCTGATTGCCAAACATGTCGGAGAAGACGGCGGCGACGACGGCCAGTGGACAAGCGCCAAAAAAGCCACCAAAGAAACGGCAGATCAGCACCGTCTGCAGATCCTTGGCGGTGGCGACGGCGATACAGAAGACGGAAAAGCCAAACATGGAGATGGCGAGCGGCATAACACGGCCCTTGAGCTCGGACAGCGGGGCCCACAGAGTCGGACTGGACAAGAGAGGCAAAGGTCAGCAAGGCAACGTGTGCACGGCAAGCGGGCCGAGAAGACATACCCAAAGGCGAAGCCCATGACGTAAAAGGACACACCGAGCGTGCCAACCTCTGCGGACACGTGGTACTCGGCAGCCACATGGGACGTTGCGGCGGAGAAGATGCTGGATGTGAAGGCGGCCGTCATGGTGGTGAAGCCGAGGATGGCAGCGGTGTACAACCTGGACGGTTGTAGTTAGTTTTGGGAGGACAATGCCGAGTCCGAGAGGAGAGGAGAGGGAACGTACTTCTTCTTCAGAGGCCAGTTCTGGGCGTGCAACGGGTCGTCCGGGCCGTCGAACTCGACCACGTACTTCTCCTGGTCCATTTGCGGCGGGTAGGGCTTGCCGGCACCAAAGGCCGGCAGCGGCTTGTGCGAGCGGCTGCCAGTGTGCGAGCGGCCGACGGTGCCGCTGCGCTGGCTTTTGGCCGTCTGAATCCGCTCGAGGTCGACGATGGAGAGGGTGCGGTTAAGGCCAGACGGGCCCGGTTCGCCCGAAGCGTGGCGGTGGCGCGCGCTGGCAGCATCTTCCGACGAGGACGAGGACGAGGCCGTGGGTATGTGGGCGAGCGTAGCGTCGAGGCTGTTGCGGCGCTCCAAGCTGGCCCGGGAGATGCGCGTGGGAAAGACGGTCGGAGACGCGTCCTCCTCGATCTCGGCCATCTCGTCGTCAACTCTGTTGAGGACCATTGTGACGGAGGAGTGATCTGAGAACGATCTGGGGAACGATGAGATGAGATACGGAGACCGGGAGGGCAGATGAGACCCGGACTGTGAACGGCAATCAATCAAAGGGAGATCGTCAGCCAAGACAGGACTGAGGTCGAGGGCTTTCAATGGAAAAATTCTTTGGCTGGCCCGGTAGATAAGTAGTCTGGCTGTAGTCTTGCCGTGGCAACTATAGTAGCATTGGCAACTGCGGTGACTCGTAGACTAGTGTGCGTCCCTGTCTAGGAAAAGTAATAACACGAGGCGTTGGGTGCAATATTAGTCCGTCCAGTGGAGTCTGCTTGAGCCGGGATTATATCTGCTCCATCCGAGAAGTAGTTTACAACGGAGTTTGTATGCGATGATGAGGCCAGAAGGCGGGAAGGGCTGCGCATATGTATGTACCATACATAGTACATAGCCCTTACGTCAAGAGGGTGGCAAAAAAAAAAAACAGCAGCGATAGAAGACACAAGGCACACGATTATAAGATACACGCACTTTCCATGGAGGGGAAAACTGCGGCTTTTGGCCTTCTGCTTGGCCCTGGCATCATGTCCCCATCTGCCGACACCGATGGAAGGTCTCTGGACAGTTCTGTCCTTCCGGCTGTCTCGCGCCTTCGCTGTTTCGGTTCGCCGGTCCATGAGCCCGTATACCTGATGATATGTAAGCAAAGGACGTCGCAGAGAGGCTTGGCTCAAACTGCAGATCGAGGGGCGGACGGGCTCGGCAGCCATGGGCTCTGGATTTAAACAAAAGTCGGACTTTGCAACATTTTCTGCGACATTCGCGCACCTTGCGGTTGGGCCGCCGCCGGCTCGTATTTGCTCTCGACGTTTTTCTCTTTCTTTCCCTTTCTCTCTTTTCTCTTGTTTTTTTCCTTCGCTCGGCGGGACCCACTACCCCAGCAGGCGGAGCCATCCTGACCAGTCTCGGCGCTTGCCCAAGCTCCGGCTGCCGATGAATGGACCACACTAAGCCCGAAGCGGGCACACGTGGCTCTAGCATGACGCCCCTTCCCTGTCCGAGCAGAGGATTGTCGTGCAGGCGGGGTCGATGGTCGCCTAGACGAAACAGGCCGCCAGGGAAAAAGGAGATGCCAAGCGGCAGCCTGGAGGCAAACGAGGGTCGACAGCCTCACCGCAACACGTCGGCGCGGGTGCGTGGTGTGATTGTCAATGCAAACACAAGAGGGACGAACCCCGCAGCCGGTTCTGTGCTACTACGACGTACGTGCTGATTGTCTAGGTATTATGCGGAATGCGCAAGAATCAGTGTCCGCTATCGGTGGTGGCCTGAGTCAGCACACAAGAACCCCCCCATAACAAAACAAATCAGGAAGAATACTTCCTTACGGAGAACTGCAGATGATGTTGAATGTCGTAGTACGGAGTACTCGTAGGAATATCGCCGGCGCCACTATGCCGTCCATTGCCGTCTCAGGCCGAGTCCTGAGGGGAAAGAAAGTATTAGTAAAAAAAAAAAAAAACCAACAGCAGCAGCCCTGTACCAAATTTTAGCAATCTTCTAATTTTTTCATTCATCAGCCCCACCGCCGAAACACAAATACCATATTCGGAGCCGGGCCTATTCATACGCAACTTGAACGAATGATGCAGAGCGCCCTGGTCCACAAAAGCTAGGAACGAGCCGTCGTGGCAAATGAGCATCCTATCGTAGTCTTACTTTTCGGTGTGCTGGTGGGAAAACACCAGAAGCAGCCCTTGTCGTTTCCACCCCCTAGTTGCATTGCCGTTCCCACTCGTACCCGGAGAAGCTTACGACGTACGCAGGCACGTCCTGTGGTCATCCAGACAATCCCAACATCCGCTGTACTCGTAATCAGACCGTGCAGGGCGCTGAGGCAGACGCACAGCCAGAAACAGACGCGGCATATACCACATGATGCCCCACCTGTTTTAGACGAAATGATGAGTCGAGAAGCGGTACAAGGCTGACTACGGCCATAGAAGCGGCTTGCAGCACTACTTGATTCTATTAAATTACGAGTACTTTGTACGAAGTTCTTACATAGCAACTATATCTACTCCGTACCAAGCCGTCTTTGGCTGACTGGTCACGTGATCGGAGCTGATCAGAGCTACTCTACCGGTGCACGCCCCAGTCGTCTTCCTCCAGCAGACCGGCAGCCTCCTCCAGGCTCAGCCCGCTGGTCTCGGGGTAGCAGGCGCGCACCAGCACGAAGCCGACCGCACAGACGGCGGCATACAGCACAAACGTCCAGGACGGCGATAGGGCGTCCATGAGCGGCAGAAAGGTGAGGCCGACGGCAAAGTTGGCCAGCCAATTGGTGGCTGTAGACAGGCCGCTGCCCAGCGAGCGAACGTCGAGCGCAAACAGCTCGCTCTGCATCCACGGCACGTTGCCGAGACCGATGGCGTACGAGGCCACGTAAAGCATGATGCTGACCAGGACGACGTAGGCAGCGCCGGTGCCGTGTTCTGCTGCCCGGCTGTCCGACTCGCCCGGCCGTGGTCCCGACACGGACACATGCAGGAAGGAGAAGCCGTAGGCCACCAGAAGCAGGCCTGCGATCATGACGGGGATGGACCACAGCAGCACGCGGCGCCGGCCGATGCGGTCGACCAGCAGCAGGGCGGCCACAGTGAAGACAAAGTTGGTGGCGGCCACGGTGAGCGACGTGAGCGTGGGCTGGTCGAAGCCGACGATGGAGAAGATCGTTGCAGAGAAGTACATGAGCGAGTTCTGGGGGCAGGTTAGCGGGAAGCGCTGGCAAGGAGGCACCGAAAACGAGGAGAAGTAGCACGTACAAAGCCGCAGAGCTGCTGGAGTCCCTGCAGCAGACAGGCGATGGCCAGGGCGCGGCGGTTGCGGCGAACGGCGAAGAGGGCGGACCAGGCGCTGCCGTCGAGCCGGGCGACGAGGCGAGAGAGGATGGGGATCGAGGTTGTGGTGAGTCGGGCGCTGCGCCGCTGCAGCTGTCGGTGGTGACGCAGCCGGGAAGCCTCGTGTTCCTGGCGGACCTCAGCCTCGATGGCGCGGAGAGTGTCGACGGTATCGGGAGCGTCGGGGGGGACGGCGAGGATGCGAGCGATGACCAGACGGGCGTCAGCAGGCCGGCCGACGCGGACGAGCCAGCGCGGCGACTCGGGCATGGAGGCGAGCAGAAGGACGGCCTGGACGACGGCCGGGACGGCGCCGAGACCGACCATGCAGCGCCAGGCCAGACGGACGTCCAGGAACGCGGCCAGCAGCCAGCCGAGCACGTAGGCGACGACTTGGCCGAGCGTCACGAAGAGCACGTTGATCGTCACCAGCCGGCCGCGATGGGCTGCCGGGCTGACCTCGGCGATGTAGAGCGGCACCACGAAGCTGGCCGCGCCCACGGCCACGCCGACGACCGACCGTCCTGCCACCATGGCTCCGACCGTGTGGCTGCCCGCCTGCACGAGCGCGCCCGCCACGAAGAGCACGTCGGCCGCCAGGATCACCGCTCGCCGGCCGCGCGCGTCTGCCAGCACCGAGGCCGCCGGCGAGGCCACCAGCGCGGCCAGCGACGTGCACGACGTGATGACCGACTTGTCGAGCGACGACAGCGGCCGCCCCGAGAGCGACGACCCGATCGAGACGAGCGTGGCCGAGATCACGCCGGTGTCGTCTGGCTCAGAGAGAGACAGGTCAGAGACGAGACGAATCGAATCGAAACGAACACATCGAAACAAACTCACACCCAAACAGAAGCCCGCTGATGCCTGCTGACAACGTCAGCAGCCACACAAACACTCCGGGTCCGTGCTGCCCGCTCTTGCTGTCGTCGCCTCCCAGCAGCCGCTCCGCATCTGTCCGGTCGCTCCGGCCGCTCGGCTGCTCGTCCGCCAGCAGCGGCTGCTCGTCGTCGCGTGCTGCCATGCCGTCACCGCTGCTATGTTCGTACTCGTACAGCTCCGTGGCGTCGGCCGAGCCGCGTTCCATGCACCAGAGGCGGTGGCGACAAGATAAGCAAGTCGGAGGGATCGTCAGGTGGACCTGTGGAAAATAGATGCTCGCTGAATTCGATGGGATTCCTTGCTGCTGTCGTCTGGAAAGCCGCTACGACGTACGCCGGTTGCTCCTGCTGTTTACGGAGTATGGTGTATGTGTAGGCAGCACTCGTAGAACATTCCCGTCGCCCCCAATTACGGGGCTGTCTCACAACTGGCTAACCGCTACAAGACTAGTCTCTCAAGGCATATGAGGAACAGCTCCAAGCAACTCAAGACGCAGAGGCAAAAGGCGTACAGCGTACAGCACTCTGTATTCTCGCCTGTTTCCTGTACATAGTATAGTAAGGCACTCTCCTATCCATGTCGTCTTCCGGCCCATCTACGGAGCAATCGCCCATCGTTACCCCGTACTTCCTGACAAGATGCGTTGTCGTCTAGGCATACCGCCTTTTTGGCCCCACGAGAAGCTCCAGAACAGACTACGGAGTACTTTGTTAAAGCCTCTTCAACTACCTTGCAGATGGAGGTTGAGGGGGACGTGCGAAGCTCCACCGAATTAGGCGAGCATACGTCGTACTACATACTCCGTAAGCTCCCAGTTCCACGCATATCCACAGATGCTCCTCATCCTGTAAACAAATGTCAAGCTGCCGATGGTCGCCAACGTTGGCTGTCTCACAAAACCTCCTTGTACACTGGCATTTATCTCTAGGAACGAGTCATACTATTATAGGAGTCTATACTCCCACTGTCTTGGATCACGTCTTGTACAACATGACTCCTTGCTCATACAAAATAGCTAGTATTTTAAAACACAGAAGTCGAATGAGAGGAAAGCAAGGCACATCTAATGTCGGTATTGCTATGCTTCGTGTCCAAAGTCGTCCAAAATTCAACGTAAAACTGCATCCGGCTTTCGAAAGACTGCACTGTTTACAACCACAGAGCAAAGAGCGCAACGGCGGCCAACGCACCGCTCGTGTAAATCACGCCACGACCCATAGCATTGGCGTTCGAAGCCTTTGTGGCCGAAGCTGAGGCGCTGGCGCTGGTGCCGGTAGCGGTAGCGGTGCCTGTCTTGCTCGCGCTCGTCGTCTTGGCAGTGGCCGCGCTGCCGCTCTGGCCTGACGTGTGGACGGCAAGCGAATCGCCAACGGTGGGCAGCGAGACATCGCCGTCAACGAGCCAGCCGCTGACGGTCGAGGCAGGGCACGCACGTGACGACACGCTCGAGGCTGCATTATACTTGGAGCTGACAACACCCGTCGGCGTCAGCGTGGCCCACTGAGACTTCAGGTTGTTGAAGTCAGGCGAGATGGGCGTCGGCGTGCCGCTGCGCACCACGGTCGCACCGCTAGCAGTGGCATCACCAGAGCCGTAGGCAACGAGACCGTAGTTGTTCGCCTCCTGGATCCACTCGTAGACAATGGCACCGCTCCAGTCGTCGACCATCTGGTCGCCGAAGATGGCGGCCTGGTCCGCGAACAAGCGGGGACCCGGGGTGTTGCAGCCGGTCTCGGAGAAGAAGATGGGCACCGGGAAGTCCTTAGCCTGCGACTCGAGAGACGAGTAGCCAGAGCCGGTGTAGGAGGACGGGTCGCACCACTCGTACGAGTTGAGCGCGTAGAAGTCGACCGAGTCGGACGCGTTGCCGCAGGTGAGGTAGTCCTGGAGCATGGGGCGCAGCTCGGCGATATCAGCGGCAGAGTAGCCGATAGGGAACTTGCGGTAGCCCTTAGAATCGCGGTAGGCCTTCATGTCGCGGGCGGCAGCCTTGATGTAGGGGGCGGCCAGAGACTCGTCGGCCTTGGCAATGACCTCATTGCCGACAAAGAAGCCGAGCACGTTGTCGTAGCTGGAGAACGCGTCCATGACAGCCGAAAAGCGGTCGAACTGAGTCTCGTTCCACGTCGCATCGGTCATTGTCTGGGGAGAAAAGCCGGGTTAGCTTAAGAATCTAAAAAAAGGTATTGATAAACGGGAGCGTACGGGAGACAGGATGTATGTGCTGAAGGTGTCCAGGTCGATGAGCGCATAGATGCCAGCATCAGCAAAGGCGGTCATACAGCCCGAGTGGTCGGCAGAAGCGTCGACGTGGTAGACGCGAATGCTGTTGGCCCCTAGGGTCTTCATCAAGGCGGCATCGCGGGTGCACTGCTTCTCGTCGACCAGCGGGTCGTCATCGGACAGCTGGTACGCGACACCTATGCATTGTTAGGGTGGAACGAGGGGAAGACTACAAAAGGGAAAAAGACAGAGAGAGAAGCGAACCCTTCAGGAAGAACTGGGTGCCGTTGCTGAGGAAGAACTTGCTGCCCACAGCCGTGATTGTTGGCAGGCTGTCGGAAGCAGCAGCTACAGAGGTAGCAGCGCCGAGCACGGCGCTGATGGCAGATGTGAATTTCATATTGGAGCGGTATTGTAGCGGATGTTGTGGTCTAAAGAGAGCGAGAAGCGAAAAGAGTGCTGCGATGCGGCGATCGTGAAGCAGCCGATATCAGTATATAAGCGAGGACACGGCCGGCAGAGGGAAGGCACGAAGAGCGGCTGTCGTTGGGAGTGAACGGCTACACGAGGCAGGAGCCTAACGAGCGTGAGATGCGAAAGAGAGACAAAAGCGCGGCCGTAGCGAGCGAGGCCTCGGGATGGATGAAGAGAAGACGGAAGAGAGGCGGGAAACAAGACAAAAGCAGTGGTATCTCCAAGGAATGAGGGAGACGAGAGATTGGTGCTAAGAAAAAAAAAACACGATATGAAGGATGGTGGTTCGTGTTCTGGCTTAAAAACAGGAGAAGGCGACCCCGAGGTTACAGTGGCACAAGTACAGGTACACAATCACGGGCGCGAGCGCGGCGAGCGCGCTGTACCAGTACGACACTAAGATGAAGACAGGCTCTCTGAATTAATGCAGGAGGTCTTGTTTGAAAGATCCGAGCTAGAGTGGGCTTGGCGCAACGCGGAGCAAGCTAGCGGTCACCGATTCGCTGGAATGCATTAGCGCAGATTGGAGAGTAAGGGTACAGAGGCCATAGTGTGAAAGGACTGGTACGCAGTATTACGGAGAGATACTCCGTACGTATTAGAACATGTCTGGGGCAGTTTGTGCGCGACTTGTGCGCCCAAGCGAGAGGGAGCATATTGTGTACAGAGCACGTTGTACGAGTACAGGACTCGAGTGCTCGTGGCCCGCGATGACGGCGTCGATCGATCCTTCCCGCATTCCGGCTCTTTCACTGCTCGACCACAACAGCTGCCGGAATGCTGCTCGCTGCTGCAAGATAGAACGCCACACAGGCAAGCCACAGTTTGGGGGGGGGGGGGGATCCATGGAGTTCATTTTCCGTGCCTAGCTGATGTACTCTGTAACATTCTATCCAATATTTGACTTTAAGCCTCCGATCCGCCAACTCCATACCAGAACTCCACCGGGGTATCCGTCTCCTCGTGTCATCATTGGAAACATTGTGTATCGCCGAGAGGCGTCACGGAACGCCGTGCTGTCGTCAGAAACATTGTCGTGGCTCGTGTTTGTGTTTGTGATTGTGTCTTGTGTTTTTTTCGTGTGCCGACCGTTGTCATCGTACTTTGTCGCGGATTTGCAGGTTCCGGATGGCCTGCAGGCCATTGGCGAGGTCGATGCCCACGCTGCCATTGCCACCGCCGCTGCTGCTGCTGGCACGAATGCTGCTGGCTGACCCGCTGCCGATGCTGCGGCTGCTCTGGCTGCCGGACTGGCTGGGCTGACGGCTGAGGTGATGACGGCTATGGTGGCCGATGCTGATGCTGCTGCTGATGCTGCTGTGGCGCGAGGACGGCTTGGTGGCAAAGGCGGCGATGTCGGTGTCGGTGCTCCGGGGAGAGATAGCGCCGCCGTTGGCAGCAGCAGCAGCCGCATCGGCTTCAGCCGACGAGGACGAGTGGGGATAGGCATAGTTGGTGGTGGCGATGCGCAGCGATGCTCTGCCGAGGCGGCCGACCCCGAGATCCCAGACGTCGCCGGTGCCATACTGGTGGACGCAGTGCGGCTCAGCGATGCCACAGCTGTCGCGCAAGATCTGGTACATGCGGGTCTGGACGTCGAGGGCAGCGAGGCGATCGGCCGGGTACGGTGCCAGCATGCGCTCGACGATCTGCAGCATGGGCGCGACGCCAGCGAGAGCCGGGTCGTCCTTCTTCTTGCCGGCGGCCTCGCGGGCCAGCGCCACCATCCAGCTCTCAACCTGGCCCAGATTCTTGTGGAAGGACGAGTCCAGCACGGCACCACCACGGCCGGGCATTTTGTGTTTGGCCGCCCGATGCGCCGCAAACGACCGTGTCGGCCGCTTCAACATGAACCCCAGCAGCTCTAGGATGATGCAGCCGAGCGAGAAGATGTCAGCCGCTTGTGGGTTCAGCTGCGGATTGGCCGGTGCCGAGTGGCCGCCGCGATGGCCAAACGCGGCCGCTGCAGCTGCTGCAGCTCCTTCGGACGACGACCACGACGTTCCCGTGTTGCTGCCACCGCTGCCACCATTGCTGCTGTGGATCGCCATCCCTCGCGCGGCTCCGCCCCGGCCAAAGATGGTCTCGCCCGTCAACAGGCTCTTGCGGCTGCTCCCACTGCTGCTGCTGCTGCCGTTGCCGTTGCTGCTGCTGCTGTGGCCGCCGCTGCCCGACGGACGGTACCACTGCTCGGGAGCGGCATAGTCGTACGACTCCTTGTCGAACGAAGCCTTGTCGGTGCCGGTACCGGTGGCACCGCCCATCTCGGCGCCAAAGTGGGTAAAGTCGGAGAAGAAGACGTGGTTCGCGCTATTGAACAGCACGGACGACGGCTTGATGTTGCCGTGCGAGAGCCCGCGCATGTGCAGGAAGCACAAGGTATCGACCAGACAGTGGATCCAGTTGAGCATCAGCTGGCGACGGTCCTTCTTGGCCAGATTCTTGATGGAGGCCGGCGTCGTGGCCAGCAGCGACTTGAGGCTGCCGTCGCTGGTCGGCGTGAAGAGCACGTAGCCATAGCCCTGGTGCACATACGAGCCCCAGTACGAGACCAGGTGGTCGTTCTGCAGACTGCGGATGCTGTTGGCCTCGTACTGGAAGTCCTCGTACGAGAGGAAGCCGGATCCGAACTGCGACTCGCTCGACGGTGCCAGCGGGATGCGTCGCCGTGCAAACACCTGACCGGGATAGTTGAACAGCACCACGCGATCCTTGCCGCCACTGTCGCCGCTGCCACTGCATCCGCTGCCGGCTCCGCTGCTGCTGCCGCCGCTGCTGGCGACGACGTCGAGCGGGACGACCGCGACATCGTGGTAGAAGACGTGCTCGCCACGTTCCAGCGGCGTCAGCATGTAGTAGAACTGGCGCTCAAAAAACTTGCGCTCGAAGCGGGTGTCCTTGGTGGGCGTCAGGGCCAGGCGTTCGACCTGCTCGCGGTCGACCGGCAGGTCCTCGTCGTCCCACGAGTCGTCGATGATGCCAAAGATCTGGTCGGGCACGCCGAGGTCAACCAGGATGAGGAAGATCGTCTTGGCCTTGTCGTCGATCCACTCCCAGTAGGTGCCGTCCGTGAGGCCGTCGCCAAAGCCCAGCGGCCGGTCCAGCCGGGCAATCTCGTCGGGCAGCAGGTGGGAGCATACGTACTGTCGCGTGACAGTGCGCTCGATCGTGGCGGCATCCCACCACATGGTGATGTGCGTGTGTGCGTATATAACTGAGTTTTAGGCGAGGCTCTCGCTCGTTCCTTCCTTGTAGGAGAAAGGGGTAGAAAGCTGCGGATGCACCGGCAGACAATCGCAAGGTGGAAGAACAAGTGTAGAGAGAGGACACGGTGGAAGACGAAGGGAAGGACGGAAAGAAGAGAAAGGTTGTCCGGGTTGGGGATGCACAGCTGGAGAGGGATGCAAGGCCCAACCAGCGGCCGTGTGGTCGTTTATCATGAGGGCGAGAGGGCTGTCTTACTATGCACGAGTACGTGCTCTTCGGCAGAATACACACAAACGGTATCGCGCCTGGTCCCAAGAACTTGCTCTCGCTTCTTAGCACGAACAGCTCCCCCTATGAGGAGTATTGCACACCCCACTCGCCGCGCGAGCCAGGCAGCCCACTTTGTAATAGCGATGTTGGATAAGGCAAGGCGACTGGCAGACGAAGATACGAGCAATCTTACGGAGTACCATGTACCATTACTGCCGGTAGCCACAGCCGCGGCCGGTTCGGGCATATTACAAGCATGCATATGGGGACATCGGACAACGAGACATGTGTCCTTTAGCTGTATCTGTACAGAGTACTCCGTAGACACGGACAGCAATATGGGGGGGTGGGGTGGAAAGAGGCGATGTGTGTGAGCAGAAGACCAAAATGAGCCCCATCGAAGGCTCCAGGGTCCCAGAGATAATTCCGGCGGGCACAACAAGGGCTCGCAGTATTCTCTACGAAGACGGCGCGCGGAGCGCGAGTATCTTCCCATGCAGACGGCGTGTGACCAGTCACGATGCGCGTTGCTATCTCACCTCCTAGCCGCTGTACGTACATAGGACTACTCGTAGGTAGAGGGAACTCTCTCAAGACCAGACACATGGCAGACGGCCCGCGGGGGTGCACGGAGAGGAGGAGGATCCATTGACCAAGTGAGCAGCGCATCCGCTGGCCGACCCAGTGTTTTTCTTTCTTTTTTTCTTCTTTTTTTCCGCCTACTGTTTATCTCTCTCGATCAGCTTTCCTGGTTCCAGATTAGAGGGTCGTGCGGTGCCGTAATTTGAGGGCTAGCGGCCGTCTCTGGGCGCGTGCGCTGATTGGCCCGAGGCCAAGTGCAGAGATACATCCGAGATAAGGGAACGGACGACCATTTGGTGGCTGGCCCTCTTTTGTGTTTGCATGGGTCAAGGAAACGCGGGATGGGCGTGCCGGTGGAGAGACCGGCTAGCCAGAAGAGATGAAAGGGGACGAAGGAGCGGCTGGAATCCCGGTCGCTATCCGTCTCTGGCCGGCTGAAGTGTCTGCTCCGTGCAAGGGCATCGGCACGCTGGCTGGTCTGCACCTCTCGGAGCCGAGCGGTTCTGTCGTACGCTGTACTCGTACGCCCGTATTCCCGTGAGCTGTCTGCGCGTACGACGTACGACGTACGTCGCGCATCATCCCGGCGATCTAGACTGCCGCAAGGACGCTACCACATCGCATGTGCCAGCAGTCCGTATTCATTACGTACACGGCAGTGCTGCGAGTGGCCAGACAGGCGCTGCGTGGACGAGGGCAGATCCGCAGCCGGCTGTCGGACAGGCCGTCAGAGCCGCACGGTGATGAGATGCTGAGATGCTGAGGTGAGACGAGCAAGGTCGTAGCTGCAGGCTGCGGCTGGCAGCTGCTACCTGTCTTGCCGTCGTGCAGGACCGGCTGTTCGAGTGACCGCCGAGGCGTGATCACATGCATGAGCTGAGAGTGAGACGGCGGACAGAGCGAAAAGGGAAAAGGGAAAAGGGAAAAGGCGAAAGACGGTGAGGTCGAACGGGAAAGGGGAAGGAGCAGACACGGCAAAAAGGGAAAGCACCAATGTGAGCCTTCTCCGTACAATGTACTCGTATACCTCCTATGCATCTGCTATCCTCTATGCGAGGACTCCGTACTTTGTGCCCTGCAAGGATTGCCACGAGTCCTTCGACGGCGCCTGCGCGGAGAGATATTCTTCCCCACGCCCTTGCACGTCCTCTTCGCCTTATCACGAAAGTCGGGGACTCCACCACCTCCAGGTCTTGGCACGACATGCATGTAAGATACATACTATGTAGGAAGATACTTCCGGCTTACTATGTCCCGATTGGAGTGTTACAGTGTACTCATACTCGCAAGCAGATAACCGCTCCTCAGATGCTTGCAGGGCTGCTGCATACGTACCCCTGCTGTTGGATCCTGGTCTGCTGTTATCTGTGCATTGTTGTTTCTTTTCTTTTGGATGCTGATCGACAGTACGTCTGCCAATTAGCACTTGTCTGGGCTTCTCATTCGTCTCTCATCTCATCTCACCTCTCATCTCGCTTCTCACCTCCTCCACCGGCTTTACCATCACACATCTCGCCTCTCGCCTTCTCTTCCCTCTCTCTCTTCCTCTCTCTCTTCCTCTCTCTCCTCCCCTCTTTCTTCCCCTCTCACATCTCTTCTCTCCCCCCCTCCCCCCCAAACTTCTCCACGTATGAGTCGTGCAGCTTCTTCTGTCGATCCCACTCCTTCTTCAGCCGCTTCTGCTGCGTCTTCGGCACATCGCTACCGTCTGCCAGCTTCGTCGGCAGCCCGTCCGCATCCCACGCCCCGTACGCCTCCGAGCTGCGGAAGAGTGCCTGCGGCGTCACCTTGGCCCGGAGCCACTTGTCGGCCTCGGCCTGGTCGCGTGCCCGCTGTGCCTCCGCTTTGAGCCGTGCTTTCTCGGCCGCTGCTGCCGCCTTCTCCTCGCGTGCCGCTACCAGCCGCGCTGCTGGCACAATCTTGATCAGGCTCGGCCGCTCCGGCTGGTCATCTAGCTGCACGCCCAGCTCGGCCATGTCGTAGTCGCGGATCCGGTCGCTGAGCGCAAGCACCTGCTGTTTCGTCTCTGCGCCTGTCGCTGCTGCTTCCCGTCGCAGCGTGTCGCGCAGTCCCGAAATCGCCCGCAGATACGGCAGCGCCAGCCACTCCACGTTCTGTTCTTGGCTGTCGGCCAGCGCCGCAAACTCCGCCTCTGGCTCTTGGGCTTGCAGCAGTGCCTGCACCTCGGCCAGCGAGCCCCCCGCCGCCTCGACTAGACCGGTCACCTCGGCTCGCACCTTGGCGTACGTTGTCGCGTAGGGCTGCACGGCCGTCTTCGGGTCCACGTCCTGTCCAGCCGTCGTCTTTGTCGGATTCGCCGGCCCCCAGCCCACACGGCCCTCGTATGGCGGCTGCGCGTTCGCGTCCAGGCCGAAGATGCCCACCACCTTGGTCACCCAGTGCGCCACCGCCTCCACCGGTCCCAGGTCTGCTCCTGCCTCGCTCATCGCCACGTTGGCACTGCGAACTACCCGCAGAATCACCTGCATCGCTCCCGGCGTGTCAAACGAGTTGCGCAGCGCCGCGTCCAGGTCCTGTTGTGCCTGCTCCAGCTCTGCCGTCAGACCGTCCTGCAGGGACAGGCTCTGCACCTTGCTCGTCATCGTTCCTGTCCTGGTCTCGGCCAGTCGGGCCTTGATGTTGGTGAAGAAGTTCTAGTCGGTTAGCACGAATTACAAACACGTAATCACACAAACAAAACCCGCCAAAAACACTCACATCCAGCGTGTTCTCCCAGCTGCTCGCCTGCTTCCGCATGTCCGGCGACACCTCCAGCCCGTCGTTCCACCGGCTCAGCATAAACACAATACGCATGCTGCGGGCCGTGTAGCCCGTCTCCAGCGCGTCCTGGATCGTCTGGAAGTTTTTGAGCGACTTGGACATCTTGGACCCGGCAATCGAAAGATGACCCATGTGCAAGAAGTACCGCACCCAGCTGTGCTCGCCCGCGCCTGGCCGGTGGAAGAAGGCCTCGCTCTGCGCCAGCTCGTTGTCGTGATGCGGGAACGCCAGGTCGATACCTCCCGAGTGGATGTCCATCTGCTCGCCCAGCTTGTCCGACGCCATCACCGAGCACTCAATGTGCCAGCCCGGCCGCCCAGCCCCCCACGGACTCGCCCAGAACGGCTCTCCCGGCTTCGATCTCTTCCACAGTGCAAAGTCGCCCGCCCGCCGCTTGCCCGCTAGGCTCTTCGACAGCGACCCTTCGCCCTCCTCCTGCAGCGCCTTGTCATTCTTGCTCTCCGGTCGCAGCCGCGCGTACGTGTTGCCCGCCCGCTCAAACGCCTCAATGTCAAAGTACACCGATCCGTTCGCCTCGTACGCAAACCCCTTGTCGATGATGCCTTTTGTGAACGCCACGATCTGCGGCACGTACTCCGTCACCCGCGTCACCGCGTCTGGCCGCAGCACGTTAAGCGCGTCCATGTCGTCCGTGAACGCCTTCTCCATCGCCTGCGTCAGGTCCGTGAACATGGTCTGGTCGCTCGTGTCGATCGTCTCCTTGTACAGCGAGTCTAGGTACGGCAGCAGCACCTCCTCCGCCGCTTCGAATACCGTGCCGCTCTGGAGTCCGCGTGCCGCCGAGTCCATGTTGGCCACATGCATCTTCGTCTTGGCCTCCGCATCGCCTGCCCGGCCCTCGCCCGTGAGCGTGCCGCCCGCCAGCACCGCCCCGTACACTGCGTCCCGCCGCTCCGCATAGATGGCTTCGCTCAGCCCCACCGGCCCTGCGTAGCCCGTTAGCAGCAGCGGCAGGTTCGCTGCTGCGTACGCCTGGAAGGCTGCCGAGCCTAGCGCGTGCCGCTGCTCGGCCGTGTACGTCTTCTCGCGCTCCAGGTCCAAGAGCCGCTTGCGCCGTGCCTTGATGATGATCTTGTCGTCCACGTCCGTGATGTTCATGATGAACTGCACCTTGTAGCCAAAGTAGTCCCGCAGAATCCGCCGGATCACGTCTGTCGACACGTAGTTGCGTGCATGACCCATGTGGCTGAGATCGTACACTGTTGGCCCGCACGAGTACCACGTCACCGTGTCCTCCTGCTTGGGCTCAAAGTGCACCGGCGTCCCGGGCTTGAGCGAGTTGTGCACCGCGATCCCGGCCCTGCTGGCCGCCGCGTTGACCGCCATCGTGTATGTGCTGCAGAGGCGCAGAGGCTCGACAAAAACCGGTCTTGTTCTCGTCTGAGAGAGATATCGCGCGGAACAAGGGCGAAGCAGCCTCCGTACTGATACAGACAACAGTCGGGGAGGGTGCATCCAGCTCGCGGAGGTGTATGTCACCAGATGGAATTTGCGCCGTCGTCGTACGTCGTAATTTCGAATACTGTGACTCCAAATTTAGCTCTTTGCGACAGGTTGACGAGAACCCCGCAAAATGGCACAATTGCCAAGTCGGTCGGTTTTTTGATGATCCTTCCGGCCTTTAGGCAAGAGCGACCGCTAAAGCCTAGGCTTTATACGAGACACAGCACTCCAAAATTATTATGTATCATTTATATGTCAAATTATACGGAGTATTGGTGCTCGGTTTATAGTATCGCCATTTCAAGACGCCGGCCAGCAGCAGTCAACGATACCTGCGGCCGCATCACAGCGTCTCGATGAGCATGTCGCTCTTCTTCTCACTGCTGCTGCCGGCCTTCTGCCCGATAAACGACTTCATTGCCGTGTCCACGCCCGCGATCCACCGCACGATCTGCTGCAGACCCACCGGCATCACGCTGTACCAGTCGATCCAACGGGCATAGAACGGCATGCCGATGAACTCGGCCTTGCCGTTGTCAATGGCAGCGATGATCTCCTTGGCCACGTCCACCGGCTCCACCACCGGCGCCATGAACGAGTTGGGCGTCTGGACACCGTAGAAGAGCGGCGTGCTCAGCTGGCCCAGCGTCACCAGCACCGTGCGAATGTCCGGGTGGTCAGCCTTGAGCTCGGCCGTCAGCGACCGGTGCAGCGCAACAAGTCCGGCCTTGGAAGCTGCGTAGTCGGTCAGATACGCCGCCCCGACCTCGCCAATGACGCTCGAGATCGTCACGATCGTGCCGCCCTGGCCGCCGCGCACAATGCCGGGGATGAACGTCTTGAGCGTGTAAAAGTGCGACAGGAGGTTCGTCAGGATGCTCTTCTCGACGTCGGCAAAGTCCATGTCGAGCAGCTTCTTGCCATTCACGACGGCCGCGTTGTTGATCAGAACGGTCGGGCATCCGAGCTGTGCCAATCGCAAGAGTCAGCATCAAGTCCTCTCACTTCCAGAAGCGCCGGACATGACTTACATCCTTCTCGATCTCCGCAGCACACTTAGCCACCTGCTCCCTGTCGGTGACGTCGCACTTGTAGAACGACACGCCGCGTGCCTCGCCGTTGGACATCTCCTTGATATCCAACACGGCCACGCTCGCGCCACGACAATGCCGTACACCTCTGCAATCAGCAGGCCCAGCCCGCTTGCGCCTCCAGTAATGACGATGACCTCCTCGCTAAGGTCGACAGAGCGTGGGGTGCCAAAAGCAACACGCTTGTTGAAAGCGCTCAGCACCCAGCATGTCGTGATGAAAATGGCATAGACGATGGAAACGCGCATCGGCGTGGCTTCCCAGCCCATGTGCTCGGCGCGGAAGCACAATGGGATGAGCCATGCCACGAACGGGTGGAAAAATGTGACATAGAGGACCTTGAGGACGAGGTCGATCGAGATTGGTGCAAACCACGAATCGCGCTGAGGCGGGCGCTCGAAAGCGTCCATGGCGGTCGAGAGCAGAGGAGAAGAGGAACAGAGAGAATTCGAGAAGCAAAGAGCAGGAGAGAGAGCTCGCAGTTAGGCGGTATGGAGCAAAGACCGTTAGGACAGAAAACGGGAGGAGCTCCGGCACCTTTATAAAGACTCGCCAGGGTCGCAGCTCTGTTCGTCGCAACTGAAGTGGCCTGAATCTCGGAACGTAGAGCCCCTGGACATGTTTCGAAGAGGGGCCAGTGGAACGGCAAGCTCCAGAGCCCCTGTGTCTGGCCATCCAATCAGGACCGATCTAGAATTCGACGCCACACATTAGCCGCCCACATGTGGCGGTGTGTCCGGCCAGGCAAATGGGCTTCGCGTCCGTTGCAACCTGGGGCAAGAGCTCTTCAGCCCGCCTCGATCGTCGACCTCATCAAGCTGCCCATCCCCGTCACCGCGACACCAGCTGCGAACAGTGCGGCCGCCTCTGCACGAATCAAATTTTTGGACAGCGGCTCTCAGTCTGCTCAATCCAGACAATTTACCCTCGCCGTACCAATTCCAAGTACTCGTCCATCCCCCCATCCGACCACAATGGCCGCTGGCGACTCCGAGCGGGTGCAAGAGGCCAAGAAGCTGGCCGTCTCCAATCCAGCAAAGAGCGAGTCGATCTACAAGGATATCATCTCAAAGACGCCGTCCGTCACGTCAGATGCCGCCATCCGGGAGTACGAGACGGCGCTGATCAGCCTGGGAGAGCTGTACCGGGATCAAAAGTCAGTCTACAGAAGAGCTGCGCATGTGGCAGGTGAGGACTAGTCGAATTCTGACAGCTCACAGAAACACGACCGAGCTTGTTGAGCTGGTAACGCGGAGCCGGACAGTGCTCTCGTCGTTTGCAAAGGCAAAAACTGCCAAGCTGGGTATGGATGGCTGCGTCCCCCTCCCTCTCCAGTAGATGTCGCTCACACATATCCGCCATCCAGTGCGCCAGCTGCTCGACCTCTTCCGCGAGATACCCAACACGACCGACACACAGATTGCCGTGACCAAGTCCTGCATAGAATGGGCGACGTCGGAGCGCCGCGGCTTCCTGCGGCAGAACCTGGAGACACGGCTGGTGGCGTTGTACATGGCGAAGCAGGCGCACTACGATGCGCTGACGCTGATCAACGGGCTGTTGCGGGAGCTGAAGCGGCTGGACGACAAGCTGGTGCTGGTGGAGGTGCAGCTATTGGAGTCGCGCGTGTACCACGCGCTGGGCAACGTGTCCAAGGCGAGGGCCGCGTTGACGAGTGCGCGCACGAGCGCGGCGTCCGTCTACACGCCGCCGCTGCTGCAGGCGAACCTGGACATGCAGTCGGGCATGCTGCATGCGGAAGATAAGGACTTCAACACAGCGTTCAGCTACTTCATCGAGGCCCTGGACGGCTACCACACGCAGGACGAGCCGGCCAAGGCGACAGCGGCCCTGCAGTACATGCTGCTCTGCAAGATCATGCTCAACCTAGCCGACGACGTGAACCAGCTGATGGCGTCCAAGCAGGCGGTCAAGTACGCGGGCCAGAGCCTCGAGGCCATGAAAGCCATCGCGCGGGCCCACGCGAACCGCTCGCTGGAGGAGTACGAGCGCGCTCTGGCCACGTACCGCTACGAGCTCGGCAGCGACGCCTTTGTGCGCAACCACCTGCGCCGTCTCTACGACGCCATGCTGGAGCAGAACCTGGTCAAGGTGATCGAGCCCTTCTCGCGCGTCGAGATCGAGCACATTGCCCACATGGTCGGCCTCGACACCCAGCAGGTTGAGCGCAAACTGTCGCAGATGATTCTCGACAAGGTCATCATCGGCGTGCTCGACCAGGGCGCCGGCTGCCTGATCATCTACGACGAGACGGAGCGCGACGAGGGATACGACGCTGCACTGGCCACCATTGAGAAGCTGAGCAACGTCGTCGATGTGCTGTACACAAACCAGGCCTCGCAGCTGGAGTGAGTGGCCGGAAGGCAACGCCCGCGGAGACACGCGGAGGCGAATGGGGCAAGTTGCCGTCAAAGAGGCAGCTGAGATTGTCGTGTATTAGTACTGGCATAGAGAGATCGCTTGAGGCGTTTTGTCAATCTACCCAACCATTCGATGGCTCGGCCAGTGCATAGGCAGAGACAAGACCACCCATTCCGTAGAACTTGATCCCAGGCTCCAATAAGAAGCGAGCTTCCAACAGCGGCGCTCGTTGGCGCTATAACGGGGTTACCGATAGCGATAACGGTTCTGCATAACACGCCAGTACTCAATTTTTTCGTCGTCGCCTTTTCTGCCGGTCACAGCAGAACGACGTCGAGAGAGATTTGTTCGGGCTGCCATGAACACGACACGCTGTGCCTGCCGTACGTCTGCTCTCCGGATATTCATCAGCAGTCTTATCGGTCCCCCCACCACACAGCAATGGCGACGGCTCAGCGGGCTGCCCGGGCGACCAAGCAATAGTGCCAACATAGCTCGCTATGCGCTTCGACCCATAGCACGGCGGCCGCTCGTTGTCGCGGCGCTGCAGCCAGACAGACAGGCGCACTCATATCTTGCGACGGACGGCGCAAGTGCAGCCGTGGGCGGTGTCGAGTTGGCGGCGCCACCAGCGTCAACCGATCCTGTCTCGATGGTAGAGCCAGGCGGAACGACGAGGCAGCAGGCTGTGGCCGGTGCACAAATGCCAGGGAAGCACAGGAGGAAAAAGCTGCGAAAGCAGCAGGAAGCGGAGGCGGCACGAGCTGCTTTGGGAGCGGCAGCAGAGACGTCGACCGTCTCCGAGGCTGCTGCTGGCGAGGCGCCTGTTGCGGGTGACAGCATCATACACGAGGAGTTGCCCGAGGACACAGCAGCAGGAGATGCAGGGGCTGAGCCGGCAGAGAAGAAGCGGGTCAAAAAGCCAAGATGGACCGACGCCCAGCGTGCAGAGCGGCGCCTTGCCAGCTCTGCCGCTTTGCGGTCAGAGCCATCATGGTCAGAGTCATCAGAGCCATCAGATTCATCACGATCGCCACGGTCACCACGGTCACCACGGCCATCACCATCGACGCTGCCACCGCGCATCCCAAGCTGGAAGATCCAGAAGCGTGCGCTCCAGGACAAGTTCCCCGACGGCTGGCAGCCACGCAAGAGGCTGTCGCCGGACGCGCTCGAGGGCATCCGGGCGCTGCACCGGCAGTTCCCGGACGTGTACACGACGCCGGCGCTGGCCAAACACTTTATGGTGTCGGCGGAGGTGGTACGACGCATTCTCAAGAGCAAGTGGCAGCCGCAGCCGGCCGAGGAAGAGGACCGACAGGAACGCTGGTTTAGGCGCGGCAAGCAGGTGTGGGCGCGGTGGGCGGCGCTGGGACGGAAGCCGCCGAAGCGGTGGCAGGCCGAGGGGATCCGGCGGGACTCGTCGTGGGCAGGCCGACGTCAGCGGCAGTTGGAGGGGGGCGAGGGGGTGGAGAGGGTGGAGAGAGGGAGAGACGAGGAGGAAAATGAGAGAGAGGGAGACGAGAGAACGAGAAGGGAGGAAGTCGTGTCCAGACCGATGAACGAGAAGAAGCTGCTGCAGGTCGTAGCCGTCGGTCAGCCGAGCCAGAGACGGACAGACCCAGAAGAGGACGCACGCAGAGTCTAGGCCGAAAGATGCGGCTGCAGTGAGAGCCGCAGAACGACGAGTCCGAGTCGTCTGCATGGCTGTTTGCAAAAGGCCCTGGTGATGAATAGGCTTGGGCCAGATATGGACTTGGAATGACAGCAGAGACAACAAAATCACTACTTGTCTTGTTCTCGGACCTGCAGATCGTCATGAACTCGGGACCGAGTTGCGAGACAGTGGACGAACGTGTTTTGCTCGCACATCGCCGATAAGCAGCCTGTGAGACATGCGATAGGTTTAATGAAGCACCAGCTAGGCCGATTAGGCATCCCTGTCGCTCAGCCAGGTCCCATACCACCTTTGGATGCGTACAAAGAGCGCACTCGTCTGCTGGTACGATGGCGACAGCTGAATGCGCTGCCGAGACCTCGTGGTGCAAGCTGCTGCTGGTCCGGCGATCTTGCGCAAATGCTGCGCGTGTTCGTACAGAGTAAGGGCAGAGACTCACCCAGAACACCAGCAGAGACAGGTCATTACTTGTACGGAGTACAGTACGGAGTATGTAAATGATAAATTGCTGCTGGCCGCCCAGCGCTCTCATTGGCTGCGACGGCGCACTGACCCCTAGAGCCAGGCCGAATACAGCAACGCTTTCCAAAACCGGCGGCGCGTCCCCGCGCTCGAGTCGCCCACCCAACGCCCAAGACAAAAAGGCCCCTATTACTGCCGTCTACGACTACCATTTTCTGCCATGCACGGGATTCAGCATGGTCTCGGTCGCTATCGCTGGCGCCTTCCAGCTGTTGAGCTGCTCCACCGAAGAACTCGTACAGCCCCCTGCCTAGACCTGGACGACACAAAATACGCACAAGGAAAACACAAGCGACGAGTGAAAAAATCGAGGGCCAAACGGCAAAACGGCAAAACGAGGCACACAGGCCATACACAGCAAGAGCTGCGTGAGAGACGGGGAAAGCCATATGCGAACGCTGCGACCGTTGGCATCGCGTCTTTGCGACACTCCCACTCTCGGACCTGTTCTGCCCTGTTCATTTCATATTGGCCATCGGCCAGCTGGGGCCTCTTCTGCCCACAATATCCCTCTATCCCTCCGCCTTCGACGAGCTGCTGCCTCTCGATCGTGCTGATCGCGCGTGCTGCTCGCCAGCACCCAGTCTTCTGCTCTCCCCGCGCCTCTTCGATCTGCACCGGATTCCGCATGGACGCCGTCCGGTGAAGTTCCTGCGTTCAGCTTGAACCAGAGACTACAAACGACCTCTTATCATTACCACAACAACAGCAGGGCTTTTCCGAAAACCCGCCTTCATTCACTGCTGCCATTGGCCTCGCCCGTTCACTCGTTTTCTATTGTGCTGTAAGTCGTGCGCCGTGTCCGGCTCTGGTTCGCTCTCGGCTTCGTCCAGTAGCAGTGCCAACTTTCCAGCCTCTGCCCACTTGTTTATTCTCGTCTGTCTCGCTGCTGTTCGTCCCATATCGGGCTGTTGACCCTTCCTAGCACCCAGTCACTCTTTCGGCCCTCTTCTCTCGCGCCTTTTTCTCTCGTTTTTTTCTCGCTTTGAGCGCTTTTCAACGGTCAGATTTTGCCGCTCGATCGTCCTTATTATCAGCATTATCGCCTGCCATCGGCCACACCGCCATACACCCACCAGGCCGACGGATGCATCCAATGGCAGAAGATGGCGTCCACTCCCTCTAACCGACTGAAGCTGACGCCGTCCAACTCGCCCTACAAGCATCGTTTTCCCCGATCGCCCAGCCGCGCCCAAACGTTTCGCGATGCGTCTACATCCCTGCCCGCCACCTCCCGACTCTCCTTGACGAGGGTGGTCGGGTCTACTTGCTGCTCGCCCACCGGCTTCGACACGGTGCACTCGTGCTTTGCCTACATTGCCGGCGGTGCCGTCGTCGTCGTCGACGTGCACGGCAACCACTACCGGCAGCGCTTCTATCGGGCACGGCCATCGGCCGTGCCTGTCTACTCCGTCTCGCCCGTGTCACACGCTCCATCGACGCCGACGGGCACGCCCAAGGCCAACGACAGCCGCAACCGGGCGGCGCCCAGCCACCACCGCGAGTCTGGCTTTGGGCTGTCAGACTGGGCCGACTCGCCAACATCCGGCAAGACGTGGACGCAGCGCGAGCGCATCAAATCGGCGACCTGTCTCTCGCTGAGCCGTGACGGCCGGTTCTTGGCCGTCGGTGAGACCGGCTACGCCCCCCGCGTGCTCATCTTCAGCCTCGACGACGCCTCGTCCGACATCCCGCTCGTCTGCATCAGCGAGCACAGCTTCGGCGTGACGGCCGTGGCCTGGTCGGCCGACTCGCGCTACCTCGCCTCGCTCGGCACGGCCAACGATGGCTTTCTCTACCTCTGGAAGATGGACCCGCGCACCGGCTCGGCCAAGCTGTTCCAGCAGAACCGCTGCACGTCGTACGTGCGCGGCATGATCTGGCTCGGCAGCACGACGTTGATCACGTTTGGCATGCGCCACATCAAGGTCTGGCGCGTCGAAGAGGGCCTGTCGGTCAGCAGTGCCTCGCCCGGCAAGCCTGGCCGATACACGCTCGACGGCAGCGTCTCGTCGCCCATGTCCCAGCAGCAGCAGCACCAACAGCAGCAGAGCCAGTCGCAACACAAGACGCTGCCGGGCCGGAACATTCTACTCGGTTCTCTGCTCGACGCCACGTTCAGCTGTGCTGCCATGCTGGCAGTTGGCCGTGCGATCATCTGCTCCGAGGCGGGCGACGTCTGCCTGCTGGAGTCTGCCACGAAGCAGACGAAGCTCGTGCGGCTGCGGAATGCTGGGTTCCCCGTGACATGCGTGTGTGTCCGGGAGGGGAAGGTGTACGTTGGCGGGAAGTCGGACCAGTCGATCGCAGTGGACCTGGTCGAGCTGCTGGCTGAGAGCGAGTGCCGGCAGGAAGGGGCCGGTTCTGTGGGCACGAGATCGGAGACGGCGTCGCCGACGACGCAGAGCAGCAGCAGCCAAGTGTCTTCGGTCAAGTCGACATGTTTGAACGATGGCCTTGTGGCCATGGGCTTTCTGACGGACCACGTGGTGACGGTGGACATGAGCCGGTCGATCGAGATATTTTCGGGGATCGAGCACGTCCCCGGGACGGATGCGGGATCAGAGGTGACGCGGATGCCGATTCCCGGGCACGGAGAGCCAATTTTGGGGGTACAGGCGCTGGGAGCACCGAACGCGGCCGACGCAGCGTTCTTCACCTGGTCGGCATCGGGGACGGTGCTGTTGTGGGGGCTGGAGGGCGAGATCAAGGCATCATTTCAGGTGCCGGTGGAGCAGACGGCAGGCGAGACGGATCTGGACATGGTCAACCAGCTGTCCGTGGTGCGGGCGACGGAAGGGGCCAAGCTTTTTGTGACGGCAGACCGGCGGGGAATTCTGCGCGTGATGGACTTTGCGACGCGGCAGTTTGTGCTGGAGACGAAGGCGCACGCGTCAGAGTGTCAGTCGATCTCGATCTACGAGGACGAGCGGCGGCTACTGCTGGCGTCGAGCGGACGCGACCGGACGGCACAGCTGTTCAGCCGGCAGCAGGACGGGACGGTGGCGCACCTGCAGACGCTCGAGTTCTCGGCCAAGGTGGTGCAGGTGGTGTTCACGGCAGACGACCGGGTGATCACGTGCTCGTTTGACCGGACGATGCAGGTGCACGAGCTGGTGTCGAAGGAGGGCGAGCCGGACGTGCTGGCGGCGATTCCGGTGCGGGTGATCACGCTCAAGGCGTCGCCATCGTCGATGGCGCTGGCGGCAGGGGGCAAGTCGGTGTACGTGTCGCTGCTGGACCGGACGGTGTGCCAGTACGACCTGGCGACGGGCAAGCTGATGTCATCGTTCAA
Organism: Grosmannia clavigera kw1407; assembly: GCF_000143105.1. Lineage (NCBI taxonomy): Eukaryota > Fungi > Ascomycota > Sordariomycetes > Ophiostomatales > Ophiostomataceae > Leptographium > Leptographium clavigerum. The sequence continues at coordinate 602,965 of NW_014040560.1, read as the reverse complement.
GTGCATCGACGAGGGCGGGGCCGAGACGGCACTGCTGGACTCGCTGATCTACGGCAAGCAGGAGGCAGCCGTGGTGGCAACAGCGGGAATGCTGATGCCGGGTGGTGGAAGTGGAAGCAGCAGTGTGGTTGGTGGTCTGCCGAGCGAGGCAGCCTTTCTGCTGGGGCTGTCCAACACGGACAAGTCTGTGCGAATCTACGACGCGCAGACGGGCTCGTTCCTGGACCGCGAATGGGGCCACACGGAGGCGATCAACGGGGTCGCGCTTATCGACGACAAGGAGGATGGTGGCGGTGCCGGAAAGGACGACATGGGCGGCTGTCGGAAGGTAGTCAGCGTGGGGTCCGACGGCACGATCATGATCTGGGCTCTAGACCTGCGGGATCCGGTACGGCCGGGGACATCGGGCAGTCGAGAGCCGTCGCCGCCCAAAGACGGTGGTGGCAGTGGCAGCGGGCTGTTGCCGACGTTGGCGCGGCCACCGCTGCGACGGGTGCTGTCCAAGGCGGAGCTGGCCGAGTTTCAGCGAACGGGCAGCAGCGAGAAGAATGGCAGCGGCAGCGGCAGCACCAACGGCAGCGTCAGTGGCAAGCGGTCGCCGTCGCGGTCGCTCTCGCGCAAGACATCTCGCTACAATCTCTCGTCGAGCAGCGGGTCGACGCGGCCGCCGATGCCGATGCCGATGCCGATGCCGATGCCGATGCCGATGCCGATGCCGATGCCGGGGAGCAGCACGGGCACGGCCAGCGACACGATCACGGAGGACGCGATGACGCGGCGGGCGTCAGCAGGCAGCGGGTCGGGGAGCCCACCGATGGCGGTCAGTCCCAAGGCCAAGGTGCGGCGGCGGCCGTCGCTGCCGGCGATGAGCACGATGTCGGGGGTTGGTGGAAACGGAAACGGACGCAGCAGCAGCAGCCTAGCACGAAAGAAGCCGAGCATGAGCAACCTGCGGGGGGCACAGGGACCGAGCAGTCTGAGCTCGGCGACAGAGCAGACATGTCGGCAGCTGCGGACGTATCGGAAGCGGCTGGCGGCGGCGACGACGACAGCGACGACGAGCGGCGAGCTGGTCTCGGCCGAGGCGCTGGCCGAGCTGGACCAGGAGCTGCGGCTGACGATGGCGGCGCTCGGCGACCGGACGATGCGCGACGGCAAGACGGCGACGATGATGCCGGTGAGCGAGCAGCTGGACGGACTGCTAGACGAGAAGCTGGATGGACTGCTGGACGAGAAGCTGGACGAGAAGCTGGAGCGGCTGGTCGTGCTGCTGGACGAAAGGTGGCGGGTGCAGCAGGAGACAAAGGAGCGGGAGGAACGAGAGGAGCGAGAGGAGCGAGAGAGAGTGCGGCGAGAGGAAGAGCAACAGCAAGAGCGACAGCAAGAGCGACAGCAAGAGCGACAGAGAGAACGAGGGCAGAGACAACGGCAGCACCAGAAACAGCGACAGGCCCTCGCAGACAGGACGTCCAAGAACAAGAGGACACTGTCGGCACGGCGACGGGGACAAGGCCGACATGGAAATGGAGGAAATGGAGAGAGTGGGAGTGGGAGTGTGAGCGAGAGCGTGAATTTGAGTGAAAGTGGGAGTACTGGAAGTACGGCCAGTGTGGACAGTGCCAGCACCAACAGAGCCAACAGCACAGCCAATGGCACAGGCAGCGACCAGACAACCGGCGACGACGACCACAGCAGCAACAGCAACAGCACAGACGACAGCAGCGAACCTAAAGCCGGCAACACAGGATGAGCCGACTGCTCGTGGACCTTTTTTTTTCTTTTGTTTATTTGTCTTTTCCCCATTCTGTTCCTTTGACCATTCCTTTCCTTGATCTTCTCCTTCTTTCCTTCTGTCGGTCCGCTTTCGTTTTATACCACCTTGTATCAACACACTTTGTGCTCTGTGCGGCTGCACAACAGGCCATGGGAAGAGACGCGGCTGCGTCTGGGTTCGGGAGAGGAAAGGGCAATCTGTACGATACACGGAGCATCTGGCGTTTTCGCGTCTCCAAGGCGGCGCTCCCTGCCGACATCTCGGTCTCCTTTGAGGGGCGGCGGCCCGGCGAGGCCAGCCTGTCTCGGCTGTGTTTGCTTAGTCATCTGGATAGTGACTCCAACGTTGTTTCTATTTCCTAGGCCGAGGCCAACACCGACAGTAAAATGCTTGCTCTCCGTTCCGTTTTACACAGTAATCCCTCCGTGCCGTCCGTTTCTGTCCCTCCGTTCTCGTTCCCCGTTCTCCCTTTCCTCCACCTTCACCCTAGACAACCATGCCGGGCATGTCGGCCTCCTCGCCGTCGATGGGCCCGCCTCCGCTCGGCCATCCGTACACCCGCAGCGGCACGGCCGCCTCAAAGCTCTCGCACGCCAGCGTCTCGGCCGCCACCAGCACGAGGCCTCCGCGATCGTCCCGGCCGACCTCCTCGAGCAGCGGCGGCAGCTGTCGGCGTCGTCGGGTCCGCGCCGTCTGTGTCTTTTGGCTTTGGCTTTCGTGTGCACGGTCTGGATCGTCGTGGACTCCGGCCGCCATGTCCTCTCGCTCGTCTTCGTCCCCCTCTCCTTCGCCGGCTGTGTCCGCCTCTGCCTCCTCCTCTCCGGCCGGCACGACAAACTCGAGCCGGATCTTCCAGTCCAGGCTCACGCCACTCGTCACAAACTCGGGCGTTGCCGAGGCCGGAATCGTCGGCGCAAAGACGAACCGCCGCGCGCATAGCGTCGCCTCCGACGCCGACGCGTACACCCGCCGCGTCGCCCGCTGCACGCTCGCCTCGGAGCGCAGCGCCAGCGACGGGTCCACGATCCGCTCGGCCGTCTCCAGGCTCGCATGCACCGCATAGCAGGGCGTCGCTGCCCCGGCAAAGTCCACCGCCAACGTCACCGCCTCGCCCAGCCGGTATGCCGGCCGTGCCAGCAGCACCGTGCCCACCCGCCGCCCGTTGCGCGCAATCTCAAACCGGTTCGCGCTCACCGCTGCCTTTTCGCGGCTGTTGTCGCTCCGGCTGCCTCGGTCGGCCATGTTGCTGCGTAGAATCGCCAGGTCAATCGCCTCTCGCGCCGACAGCGACGTCGGACCACCACTCCCATCGTCCGACTGAAAGGACGGCCGTCGCGAGGCCGGCCCCACCGTCGGCGACATCAGCCCCCCCCGCCGGTTCGCCGTCGAGGCCGTCGTCGTGCTGTCGCTGCTGCTGTTGTTGCTGCTGCTCATCTGCTCTGACACGCTGTTGTTCTCTTGTTGCTGACTCAGCAATTCGTCCACGTAAGCCAGAAAACTGGTCTTGTGCGCCGCCTCGGCCTCCCGGCTCTGCGTCGTCTGCTCGGCCTGCTTGGCCTGCTTGGCCTGCTTGGTCTGTTTCGTCTGCTTGGTCTGCTGCCGGCCGTCGTCGCCCTCGACCGGCCGCACGACGGCCTGGTCTCGCAGCAGAATGTACGGCGTGGTTAGGTCGTGGCCGAGGATTTGGCCGTGGCTGTTGACGCTGCCAAGAACGCGAAAGGGCACTTCGACGGAGCGTACGCGCTGCTCGCGCGCCGAGCCCGGCCGCTGGGTGCCGATGACGAGTCCGTAGGCGATCTTCATCAGCTTGCCGCGATGGGTGGGCGGCAGGCCTCGTGGCAGCCGGAAGGCGTACTCAAACGTCTCGCTCTCGCCCGGCGCCAGCTGCAGATCGACAAACAGGACCGACTGCGGCGTCGACAGCAGCGGCACCGCCTTGGCGCTCGCCAGGTCGCGCATCTCCCGGATCGTGCTCATCTCACCACCGCCTAGCAGCTCGCCCAGCGAGCTGGTGAGACTGCTCCAGCCGCTGCTGCTGCTCAGCTTGCCGCCAAACCCGCCGAACCCACCGAACCCCCGGAGCAGCCCGGCCTCGCGCCGGCTGCTGCTGCTGCTGTTGTTGCTGCTGTTGCTGCTGCTGCTGTTGTTTCTGTTGCTGTTGTTGCTGCCGCCGCCCATCTCTATCCCGATCACCCCGCCACCCTGTCCGCCCACCACGGCCTTGCGCTTCACCAGCTCAAACGGCCCCAGGTCGACGAGCGAGCCGTCCAGGGTGAAGGACCCCTGGATCTGTGCATAGCCCATCATCAGCGTCTCCGGCTTCGTCGCTGCTGCCGCGGCTGCTGCCGACGACGACGCCCGCGACCGGTGTGCCTGCAACGGCGGATACAGCAGGTTCGAGCTCGACTTTTGCCGCATGTGTGGCGGCCGCGGACTTGCTCCGTGCAGGGCCTGTTGTTGTTGTTGTTGTTGTTGTTGTTGTTGCTGCTGCTGTAGCCGCAAGAGGGCGGCCGGCTGCCCGGCCAGCTGGCCCACGTACTCCGAGGCCAGCGTCTCGCTCGAGTGGTTGCTGACCGAGTAGAACTCGCCGCTGCTGCGTGGCGTCCCGGCGATGCTGGTCGTCGACAGCACCCGGGCCGCCTCGTGCAGCAGCTGCTGCTGCTGTTGTTGCGGCGGCACCGGTCCTTTGTAGATGGTCGGCAGCGCCTTTTCCAGCGGCGGCGGTGACGGCGAGTAGGCCGTACCACCACCGCCGCCGCCAATGGCCGCTGCAGCCGCTGCCGCTGCTGCGGCGGCAGCCGGGAACTTCCAGTCGGGGAAGCCGTCGTGGCCGGAGCGTGGCGACGCCCGCGAGACGACGCCCATGTCGGGCGTGTTGGGGCCCGTCGATGTTGCGGTGGACGTGGATGGCACGTGACCTCCAGGAAGCATGCGTCCCGACGTTGGTGGAAACGACGCGTTGTACAGCGGCGACGGCTGGGACGAGAAGGACCGAGCGATGGCGGCCGACCGCGGTCCTCCGGGACTGCTGGTCATGGTGCTGCTGCCGTTCTGTCCGTTCTGTCCGCTCGCGACGGCACCACTGCTGGTCATCGATGTCCGCGGTCCGATCTGTAGGCTGGCCGCCCGGCCGTGACCGCGCGTGCGTGGTCGCTGTGCTGCCGGCGTAGACGAGCCGGCTGTGCCGACGAGGAGCGGAGACGCACCGCCGGCAAGGCTGCCGGTAGGCGACGCCATCAGCGCGCTGTTGGGGCCGCCAGGAGACGGCAGCGACACGATCGAGAGCGACCGCCGATGGTCGCGGCCGGCGTGGCCACGGCCGGGGGTGCTGCTGCTGCTAGTGCTGCTGGTGGTGCCGGTGCCGGTGTTGGGCCGGACGTGCGTCACCGTCCGCGGCGATGTGATGGCCGGGCCGCTCAGGGAAAGGCTCCCCCGCTGGTGACCGCGGGCAGTGCTGCTCATGTTGTTCGGACTCGGTCCGGCTAACAGGACCGGGGCCGCGAGCAGCGACGTCGATGCTGCCGCAGACGCAGACGCAGATGTCGCCGGCAGCGGCAGCGACTGGTAGCTGCCGTGGGACGAGTTGTGATGGTGATGGTGATGGTGTTGTTGTTGGTGCAGGTGGTGGTGGTGCGAGATCGACGAGATCGACGAGACCGACGAGATCGACGCGTGACGGACGAGCGCGGGCGTCGTCGGTCTCGTCGTTGTCGTCGTCGCTGTCGCCGTCGCCATCATCGTCGCCGGCTTCGGGGCCACGTTGCGAAAGGTGATGCGGCATCGCACCTCTTCACCCGAGAAGACAGTCGGCTCGTGCCAGCGCACAAATACGCGAATGTTGCCGCCGCCCGCCACCGGCTGTCCGTCCGCAGGCATCGTGACGGCCTCCTGTCCTGTCGTCGGCTTCCGACTCTCCTCTCTCTCTCGCCTCTTTCGCCTCTCGATTCTCAACTCTCGACGTTCTTCTCCGCTTCCAAGCTCGCTTCCGTAACAGCTCGCTTCGCAGCTGCGGCTCTGGCGCTCATCGGCCGGCCGTGGGCATCGTTGGCAAACGTCGGTGCCGCGCAGAGATTCCTGTCGTGGGCGCAATCGCAAGCCGAATCCTGTCGTGCCGGTCCCGTCTCTCTGTCCTCGACACGGCTTCGCGGGCACAGGCTGTTGCAGCAAAGCAGCTCCTGCACGCCTCTAGGGGGAAATTACATAATAGTCCATTATCGGGACTGCCTCAGGCCACCTTGGCACGTGCTCAATCGTCCGGTATCTTACTATCCGACATTTGTATATTGCTATACGCATATATACGTATCTTACTATCCGACTCCTCTTACTCGACTTCATCGCTTCGTACCTTGATCTTCCCCTCCTTCAGATCACGCACCGCAATCGCCGCTGCTCGCACCTCAGCCTCTTCGCGCGACCGGCCGTCCAGGATCTCCACCACACAGACACCGTTGATCGACAGCCGGCACGTGAAGATGGGTGCCTGGTCTGCCCGGGCCCCCTCTTCTTTCCCCTCCCTCTTCTCGTCCCCCTCCTCGTCTTCGTCCTCGTCGCTGCTCTCATCCTGGGCCGCCTCTTCGTCGCGTCTGCGCTTCCGCCGCACCTCGGCCAGCGGAGGAAGTACTGACTCGCCTGCCGCCACCCGGTAGTGCAGCCGCGCATTGCCGCTGATCCGGCCCAGCTCTTCCTTGGGGTGCCGCAGATGCACGTCTTCGTCCAGCGCTCGTTGCAGGTACGACAGCACCCCCATCTTCTCCAGAAGCGCCTCCACCGGCCCCAGCGAGCCAGCATCCACCCACACCGCCCCGATCACCGCCTCCACAATGTCCGAGAAGCCCTTTTCGAGCCGCAGCTGCGCCAGCTGCACCCACGGATACTCTGAGCCCTCCCACAGCGCCGCCAGCACGGACTCGCGCAGTGCTGCGTGGCGCTTCTGCGCTGCCTTTTGCATTCGCGCCATTTCATCCGATCCGCCGTGCCGCATAAACGCCCACAGCGGCGTCGCGATCTCGCCCCGTGTCACCGTGCCATCCGCCGTCACAGTCGAAGCCTCCGAGCTGATGCTGAACTCCATCGCCGCAAAGCCCAGAAAAGCCGCATTCACCACCGTCGTCCGCAGCAGGTGCATCTTCTGGTGCTCCAGGTCCAGCCGCTTGCCCCCTTTGCCTCCTAGCAGCCGCTGCACGATCACGTAGTCCAGCACCGCGTCGCCGATAAATTCCAGCCGCTCCATGCAGCCGCCCTCCCGTATTCCCGGCGTCGATGGGTGTGTCATCGCCTCGGCCAGCAGCGACGGTCGTCGAAATTGATAGCCCAATAGCTCCTCCAGTGTTGTCGGTATCCGCCATGTCGTCTGTTTCGGTGCCGCCGCAAACAATGTCGCCCGTGTCTTCTCCAGCGATAGCCATGGCTGCCGCTCCGGTAAAAGTATCCGCATGCACTCCAGCGCTCGAGTCAGGCCACCGTCCACCAGTGCCGCTCCGATCAGTGCCTCCACCACGTCGGCCAGCGTCTTGGTCGACATCACCAGCTGCTCTCCGCCTTTCTCTTCTTCCGCCTCGATCTTGACGTCCCGCCACTCGCGCAGCGACCATTGCGATCCCACGATGAATCGATCAAGCCCAAACTCTGTTGCTGCTCGACAGAGCCGCGAGTTAGCCACCAGCCGGTCCTTAAACAGAGATAGGTGGCCTTCGGGCGCGTCGAGGTCTATTTAACGTGATTAGTCAGCGTATGACAACCAGAACAGCTACAACCACAACCGCCACCATCACACTTACTCTGGGCCGCACAGTTAGCCGCTGCCATGAGCTTGAGGACGGCGTCCCCGATGAACTCGAGCACCTCGTAATTGTCGTGCAGCCGTGCCGCCGGCGCGCTGATGGCCGTAGTGATCAGCGAGCGATCGCTTACCGGCAACTCGCGCAGCCGCGTCGAAGACAGCAGCTCAGCCGCCACCAGATGCACCTCGAGCACCTGCATCAACGGCGGGATCAGCGCGCCGAACTGCACCGCCGCCATGGGCATCCGGTCCACGCGGCAACTGGCCGCTGGAAGGACGGTGTAGAACGGCCGCTTGGACTCTCCTTTGGACCCTCCTTGTTCCTCGCCCTCTCCATCTCTCTCGCAGTTGACGACTCGGTGTAGGGAACCAACCTGTTTCGGCAGCGGTCGCAAGAGCACGTACGGCACATCGTCTGCATCCTCGTCGAAGCCCTTGTACGGTCGTCGGATCTTGTCCGCCGCCGGCTTGGTCGCCGAATAGCCCTGGTAGAGGTACGGCGAGCCATCGGGGCCGCGGACAAGATACGACGTGCGCGGGTCAGACGACGAGGCTGACAGCTGGCCTGCAGACAGCGCTTCGGAAAACTCGGTTGCGCCCACCTGCTCGGTTGTCGGCCGCGGCTCGTCCACTCGCTCAATCCGCACGAGTCGGTGCTCCTCCTTGATGGGCCAGCGGTGGCCGTAAGCAGCATTGAGAAGCACAGCCGTCTGGTCATCGTCGCCTTTCCCACCACCATCACCACCACCTCTCTGGACCAGCTCGCGCTGTCCTGGCCCAAACTCCATTGTCCACGGCCGGGTCGACTGCGGCGACCAGAACATGCGCACCGGCGCAATGTCCATCGGTTCTGCTGCCCCAATCCCACTAAACCCGCCTGGCAGCAGCATGTCAGCATGATACAGTTCAACACCGTCGCTATCGACCAGCCGCATTGCATGGCGGTACAGCCAGCGCTCAGGCCCATCCGCGGCCGCGTCCAACGCCGTCCAGGCCTGCGCCAACTTCGTCCAGGGCCGCTGACGAGCATGTACCGTCACCACGCCCGGTCGACCCTCAATTGTCCGACCGGCAAGCCCGTCATCTTCGGTCGCCTTGGGTGGCAGCAGGTTGTCACCGATCAACCCAGCCGCGTACAGGGCCTTGTATGCCTGAAATGCCGCGTCTGCACATGCATCTTCCTCCTGGCGCCATGCATACTTGCTGCACGCCCGCCGCAGATGGGCCGGCAGTGTGATCGGCAGCTGCACCGTCGCCCTCAGCAGCCGAGGCGACGCAAACGTGCCTCGCGTAAATATGCCGTTGAAGTCGCCATCGTACTCGCCATCGCCTTCGTATTCCTCCAGAATGTATACCGGCTGCCAGTCGACAAATCGGGCCGACGTCGACGTCGCGCAAAAGTGATCCAGATGGTTTTTGGCGTCCCGTGCCCCCAGCTTCGCCTGTGTGGATGCCACCTCCAACGGCGGCATTATGTTCTCGTCGTCCAGGCCATCGTCACGGGGCTGTCCGTCCAGGTCGGCCAGCTCGCGCAGGCCATCTTCGTACCGCCGCTTCATCTCGTGCTCCAGCTCCTCCCATTCGTGTGTCAGTGCCCGCCGCCCTCTCAGATCCTCCCCCAACAGCAAATGCATCTGCGAGTTCTCCTCGCGTGCCCGCCCTCGCCTCTGGATGTACGCCTTCAGGCTGGTCAGTTCGTCGATGCACACCACCAGGTTACAGGCCGGCACGTCGATGCCCTCCTCCATCACGCTTGTGGCCACCAGCAGATTGATTCCGCTTCCTTCTCTCCTTCCTCTTCCTGCTTCCCCGGCTTCTGCCCCCCCCCGAAACAGCTGCAGTGCCTCTTGGCTGCCTTTGCGCGGGTTCAGCACCAGCGCTGCCTCGTACACGTCCGTGTACATCTGGGACATTCCCACCACATGACCGGCCCGGAATCGACCGTGCAGTCGAGGGTGCAGCGACAGTACCCGTGCCAGCACCGCAGCCATCGGCCTCTCCTTGACAAAAACAATGCCCGTCGGTCGCCGCGCCTCGCACGCCTCCAGGATCTCCACCAGCTTCAACACCTTTGCCGACAGGCACGACAGGAACGATATGTTGTTGCTGCAATCGGCGTTGGCGTCATACACTGGCTTTGCTGGTGCGACAGATCTGACCTGCTTCAGTAGAAATAACAGATACGGTCGGCGGCCTTCAGGTCCAATTTTTCGATTCGATGCGTTGACGCAGCGACGGATGACCTTGTGCACGTAATAATCTGCCGACCAAGAGCCCAGCTCGGCGTAAACGTGGCACGTTCGACGGCAAAATGCCTTCAAAAAGGCCCACGACCGGTCGTAGTCCTTTGTATTCACTTCAACATCGCCTTCGCCACCTTTGTACGCAAGCACGTTTTCCGTGAATGACCGTATCTCGCCCGCGTCGTAGACTTGCTGCAGCCGCGCCGCGTTCTGGGGGATCGGTGCAGAGAGGCCTGCGCGGGGGTCGCACACGTGTGCTGACGTCGACGGTTGTTTCGTGTGTGCCACCAGCTCCGCCCGATGTCGCTTCGGCGTCCTGCACACGGCGTGCAGCGTCTGCTCCAGCTTGTCGAGCCCGTCTAGTTTCGTGCCGTGCACCGGGCTGGCCGTCATGCCGAGGATCGCCGGTACCACTTCGCCCCGGTTCAGCGCAGGATAATAGAACTCGCTCATAATCCTCTTGCCCGCATGCTCCTTGACGCAAGCATGCGCTTGGCGTATACAGGCCTGTCAGCCGGACCTATCGTGGTCTCATGAAAGACATCCTTTCCGTGTAAAGCTCACCTTCGTCAAAGGCAAGCAGCGATATCGACGATATCTTCACAAAGCCATGGTGCATGGCATCCTAACGGCAGGTTAGGAGAAAGACAACAATGCGACCGTCGTTCAAGCTTACCAACAAGACCTGATGCGTGGCAACCACGATCCGGACGTTAAGAAGTACAGCGTCCCTGTGTTCACCGCTGTCAGCCGACAACCGTCTGCTATCAGGATCGTTTGCAACGTACCAGACAGCCTGTGTCGACCAGGCATCCACGCCGCTCTGTCCCGTGATGATTTTTGCCTGGGCACCTGGTATCTGAGACACGATCGCTTTGAACTGCTGGTCGCATAGAAACACAGTCGTGGCCAAGAACCACACAATCTGTTCAGATGAAAATGGCCATCAGCATAGCTGTTCAGGCTCACACGCGACGATGCCGATTACTGACCTTTAGAGGTGATCGCTCGAGCTCTGTCCTGATCCGCAGTATCGCTCTGGGAGTTACGAAAGAGAAACCGTCAGATTGGGCATAACAAGGCAGCAACACGAAGGAAAAGAGAAAGAGTGAGGCGCCTTACACGCGTGTCTTGCCGGTTCCGGTGTCCATCTGGAGAATGTCAGAGGCCCGTTTGTACATTTAGAACCCGATTGAAGCAAAACGAAGGGTATGCGACCTACAGCGACGATAATGTTCTTCTTCAGGCTCTCCTCGAACATCTCCAGCTGATAGGCCCGAGACGCGGCAACCAGGGCATCAGCCTCCTCCGCCGGAGCTTCCGTATCGTAGATGTAGTCTCGCTTAAGCCTGTGACGGTTGCCGTAGCCGTAGTCGTAGCTGTGGTCGACGCTGTCGCCACGGTCTATGAACGATGCTTCCTCTATCTCGTCACTGGACCAAGCTGCCCCGTCCGACAGGTGGTCGTGCAGCCTACAGGCAGCCATGGCAGCCCGCGCAATCATGCCCAAACTAATTCGTTGCTGCCGACAGAGAGGAGTATTTTGTGTGGAGCTTCTGTTTTCGGCCTCGTTTACTGACAGACACAAAGTGTTTTGTTGCGTTTTGAGTCTGACGACCGGCCGTTCGAGCCGGTTAAAGGGTCAGAGAACCCCGCAGAAGACCGGTCTCAACAGCCGCCGTCTGTCCTTGCAAGCTTGTGCAAGCATGACTGTTCCATGTTGCAGCGAGAGAGAGAGCGGTTCGCTGGCTGTCTGTCTGTCCAACCGCTGCTGTGGTGAGCCTAGCAGACATTACAAGTTTAGGTGGGTGGGGTCGTTTTTCTCTTACGTCTCATATCCGGCGGTTGCGGGTTTCTGCCAATTAGGTGGGTGAGACTCGCAGCTGCCTGCTGGGCAGTTTCGCTCCTGCCTCGAGCATCTTACAAAAAAAAAAAAAACATAACGGAATATTGCTGGAACAGCTTCACGAAACGGCGAAATGACAGATGGTAGTTCACATTTCAAATGCATTAGACGTCGTGCCCGGCACCGCCTCCGGGCAGACGCGGGCTATTAAATATCTAGTAAAAAGAAGAGGCACACGCGCGCACAGACGCACGCGCGGAGCTTCACCAGAACTCGACCAAGATAAAGGGCAGGATGACGACGCTGGCCTTGTACAGCACGGCGACACACTCAAACAGGGTCAGTGGCAGGCGCCAGAGCGGATTGGAGTAGAGGAGGACCCAGATGGACAGCAGGGCGACAGAGGTGAAGTGATAGACGAGGGCCTGGGGGCGGTGTGTGACGCCAGCCAGCAGCTGGACGGGCCCGCGGATGCAGTTGCCACCGCGCTGAAAGTAGGCGAAGCAGCCGTTGCGGAGGGCGTTGAGGTAGTAGTCGTCGGCGTCGAAGAGCGAGTAGAGTGCCTGGGCGAGAATGTTGATGACGGCTGAGAGCCGCTTGCGCTGCCAGTGGAACGTCTGCAGCTGGCGCAAGACCAGCGGCACGTCTGCGAGCGAGGGAACGAGGGCCGGTGCCAGCAGGTCGCGTAGCACCACGATGTCGTTGAGGGCCACTGTCATTCCGCCGCCCGTCAGCGGGTGCCGCATGTTGAGCGCGTCGCCGCCGAGCACCAGCCCTGGCACCTGGTTCGGTGTGGCCGGCAGGAACGAGTTGGGCATGCAGCGCAGCCTGCCCGCTTCCAGACTCTTGCTGAAGGACCCCTGGACCGATGGCGGCAGCTGCGGCAGCACCACGCGGCGCATGTACTCAGGCACGCCACCCTGTGCCGGCTTTGCCTCTGCCAGCCCGTCCGGCACGTTCACCAGCGCCCGCGTCTCATGCGTGCCGATCTGGTACAGCAGCACTGGCGAGTGCTCCTGGTTTAGGACCACGTGGCCATGCTTCGGCGCCGGCAGCGCTGCGTCCACCAGTTCCAGCGCCCAGAACTTGGACTTGGACGTCGGCTTCCGCCCTGCATTCTCCTCCCGGAATTTGCTGCGATAGCCGTCCGCCACGATTGTCAACGCTCCAAAATAGTAGTCCGCCTTGCCGTCCGTTTTGGCCGTCACGCCCAGCACCTGATCCGACGTCTCTGACCGGATCAGGCCGTTCACCTCCGTCTCCACAATCGTAATGTTCTTCTCCGCTGCCGCTGCCGCCCGCAGCTTCTGGATGAAGCGCCCGTGGTGGAATGCACGTCCCTCTGCCGGCTTGGAGCCTGGTTGCGCGCCGTCCACGACCGGGTATGGAATCGACACCGACTGGTGGTTGTATATCACTTCGTAGCCGTGCACCGGTACCGCATCGATGCCTTCCAGGCAGTCCTGCAGTCCCAGCTGCTCCAGCGCCCGCACTCCGCCGGGCTGCAGCAGCTCTCCCACTATGCGCTCCGGTTCCTTGAGCGACCGCTCCAGCAGGATGACCGACCGCTGTTGCCGCGCCAGCGCCGTCGCAATTGCTGCTCCGAACACGCCTGCTCCCACCACAACGACGTCGGCCTGGTGGTCCGCAGTGCGCCGAAGAAGCGCCGGGTCTGCCATTGCGGGTTGTGGAGATAGACGCGGACACAAGTGCTGGAAAGATTGGGCAGAGGCAGACGATGACAGACTGTGAGTTGGAGCAAGGCACGCACAAACTTGGGGCTTCTCAGAGGGCAATTGGGCGCCGCCGAATTGACATTAAATAAAACCGCCCCTTGATGATCCCCTACGGGTGGTCTGTGCCCCTGGCAGAAAATTGCTATGGCATCGTGCCACATGTGGTCCCACAGCGACTGCCCGATCTGCTAGAACGAGTGTTCTGGGCGGGTTAGTAATTTTAGACCGCTGGCCGGTCAGGCCAAACTGCCGTGTGGTGACCGCCGTAAAGCTACTTCTCGTCCCATTAGTGGACCATTCTCTTTTTCTGTGGAATTGGCATGTGAAAGCATTCTGCACTTGCCGTCCTCGACCTCTGTTTTCTCGCCTTTCACCCTGTCTAGTTCCCCCAGTCCCCTGCGTTGGATGACGTATCTTGCGGCACTCTCCGCTGGCACATTTTGCCCAGTAAGGTCTATTCAGATGGCTCAGTGATACTCGTAACCCCCTCCTAATCAACAATTGACTCTGGGGAAAAGAACATGGTCAATCAATTATAGGATCCTGCTCGCAGACGTGGCGCTTCCTTTGACGGCTAGTGGCCTGTTTCTGAAAAAAGCGGTAAAGGCGCGAAAACAAGGGAGTGCGCAAGAGCGATTGTCCAGTGGTAAGATATCTGAGTTATTTCGTGCTTGGTTGAGGGGTCTGCAATTGGCCAATGGCACACATTATTTTCAGTCCCCAGGTTGCAATCCCGCAGTGCTGGTAAGACCTGGGATCGGCAACTGTTCTCGTAGTTGGTTCGCATTGACCTCGCAGTTTCGCATTGAGCTCGCAAAATGGAGAAAAGACCCTGAAGGATAGCTTCTGGTCAGTCCGAATTGTTTGGCCGTCAATCGTAAAGCAATTTGGGGAACACTTCAGCCGTTTGGATTAGGCTACAGCAATTCGAGACAATATTAGCTCACTTTCCCCGCTATGGGCACTACCGTCTATTTGGCAATTGATTGCTACTTTGAAACAAAAGCTACAGTCGCAACAAACCGCTCAAACTGATAATCTTGATGCCTCTTGTATTTTGTCCGTCTTTAAAAAGATATCTTTATTGTTTCAGTTGAGCGCCACATCGCCGTCTTGCGAGAGGTTGCCAACTTACGGAGTACAGACAACTATCTAGATTGGCGGGGTATGAAATACTGATTACTAAGCTAAACATGGCGAACTTTTGAGAATTGTGTATTCTTCAGAACTTAACGTCTGAAACACTGACACTTTGCAAATACGAATATTCGTGAGTTTCGAATCGCTTGCCGAATGCGAGGCTACGACTTCTTTGCCCCTAGTCCTGAAGGGCGATTCAGTTCCTGGCTACTCCGTACAGAAGTCTAGATGGATCGTGCCGCAGTGGATATTTAGCCTCTTTCCCCGTTGGGGCATGGCGCATCACTGTTTCTACCTTGTGGCAAAAGAAGATTTGGTCTTGCCGGACATTGACAACAGGCCGACAGGAAATATCAATATCATTGCTATGTATTTGGCAGAACGGGCCAGCGGGTGCCGATACGGACCAAAAAAACAATGGATGGCTTACGGATAAGCCCCAACTTTGTCCGGTCGGGCGCCGAAATGGTTTAGACGATGCAACTTAAGTGTTCAAACGTGAAATTGATTTGTTTTAGTATTAAACACACACTAGCCCGCTCAGTTCGGCCGTCTTTTCTATTTGTGATACGAAGGCTTTTGTCTAACTCCTGCAAAATTCTGCAGCCGTATAAGACGGTAGCTTGTCGGCTCGATCCTGTCTTGCCGTTTTCGCGTTCTAGCCTAAGCTCTTTCGCCCTTCTGCACAGCTTTATAAAGCAGGGCTACGCCTCGGTCTCCTCGACCTGCAACCACCCCCCTTTCTCTTTACACCTTTCGTCTTTTTACCTCGTCTTCACTCGGCACACCTTACACCATGTCGACCACAAAGAACATTGTCATTCTAGGCGGCTCCTATGGAGGTCTCTCGGCCGCTCACTGCTTCCTAAAGCACATCTATGCCGAACTGCCCGACAAGGAGAACTACCAGGTCGTTCTGGTCAGCATCGCCTCGCAGGTCACATCGCGTCCTGCCGCGCCGCGTGCCATCATCTCCGACGACCTCTTTGACCAGAAGAAGCTATGGGTCGACACCGCTCCGCTGTTCGAGAATTACCCCAAGGGCAGCTTCCGCTTTGTCAAAGGTACGGCCACGGCCCTCGACCATGCCGCTCGCACCGTCACAATCGCTCTTGCCGGTGGCGACGATGCTAATACCGAGGTGATTGACTTTTACTCACTCGTCATCGCCACGGGAGCCACGACCATCTCGCCGCTCATGGGATTCAACCACCACGACGAGGTGTATCTCAAGGAGCGGTACGCCGAGTTCCGGGCCGCATTGGCCAAGGCCAAGTCTGTCGTCGTTTGCGGTGGCGGTGCTACGGGCGTCGAGACGGCTGGCGAGCTGGGCGAGCACTTCAATGGCCGGGCCTCGTGCTGGCCCTGGTCCGGGCTGCAGTCCAAGCTGGAGGTCACTCTGGTGACGAGCACGGAGCAGATCCTGCCGGATCAGCCGGTGGCTGTCGCCAAGAAGGCCGAGAAGATGCTGGCCAACGTTGGTGTCAAGGTGATCACAAAGACCAAGGTGTCGTCTGTCGTTCCCGAGGGCGCAGGCACTGAAGGCCAGCTGGCCACGCCCGGACGCGTGCTGCTCTCGGACGGCCAGGAGCTCAACGCCGACATCTACATCCCTGCCATCGGCTACAAGGCAAACACGGAGTTCGTGACGGATGCCGCCCTGCTGGCCGACGACGGACGTATCAAGACGGACAGCAAGTCGCGCGTCATCGGCGCTGGCCCACGCATCTATGCCATTGGCGACTGCTCGAACCTCCACCGGCCATCCCTCCCGCTCATACAGGCAGCCGTTCCCGTCCTGGCCACCAACATGAAGCGCGACTTCTTGGAGGACATCGGCAAGGCACAGCCGGGTGCCGACCGTGAATATGTGCAGGATACCAAGATGACGCAGATTGTGCCAATTGGCCGCAGCAAGGGCGTCGGCATCTTCAACGGCAACTCCGTACCGAGCTTGATGGTGTGGGCGCTCAAGGGCCGTGACTACTGGGTGTGGACGACTCCGAACATGTGGAGCGGCAAGCAGTGGAACAACATATAAAGGGTTACAGATCCTGCTGTTCTGGTTTTTTTTTTTTTTTTTTTTTTGGTTTCCATATATTCCCTCTATGGAGTCGTACTCGATACGAACTCCCCGCGTAGAACACCTGCTGCTAGTCTTTAATAATGGTAGTTTCTAAATTATCGCTGACACGTCCCTCTGCTCGTATGTGAAAGTGCTCATGGCTACGTGGAGATTACGGAGTACAAAGACTACTTGTGCAAAATTGAGACTCTCCAGTCACTGTTAGATAGGCCAAAAGGCCCCGAACAGGTGGAGCAGACTACAGTACTCCGTACTCCGTACAGAGCAAAAAGAGGAAGCTGCAGATTTACAGCATACTGTATAAGTAGAAAGTATAAAAATCGACAAGAGAGAGATTCGAACTCTCGCTCCCGAGGGAACTGGCTTAGCAGGCCAGCGCGTTAACCACTCCGCCATCTTGCCCTTGGTTATATCTTCTACGGTTAGCAGAAAGTATATAGCACAGCGCGAGCTAGGCTCCATGCAGCCTGGCATGCTGGCACAACCCAAGTCAAGCTTTGCAAGTAACTAGACACAACAACATCCAGCTAGTTATACAGTCCATTGATAGCCATTGATAGCTGCAAGTCAATCATCGCCATAGCTTTATAGCCGCACGTCATAGCAAAGAAGCTCATAGACTGCAAATGGTGGCATCTTGATCGCTCTAAATCGGTGTTCGGTGCATTATTCGGCGGGTGAGCTGACATTTGATCAACTTTCCTTTCTTACGTACGTAGCTGGGAAAACACGCGATATCACAACTAAAAAACTCATCGAATTTTCTGACCTCATGCGACTTTACGCGGCCGGCTTCAACGCCTGGAACCAGCTGCAATTTCGTACCTGGGACAAAGCCGAAAGCCAAGATGATACACCTGACTGTGAAGGGTCAGAACCGAGCGACATTTATCCCTTCTCTTGCATTCTTGAGTCGGAGAAGCTTGGAGCCATCCAACCGTTCCTCACGTTTACTACTTGTTAGACAATAAGCAAATGAACCTGCCAACTCAATTTTGGTCACTGACAAACTGCTCTTTAGTGACAACTGCCAAAGGCCAGCTGTTAGCCGGTGCCGTGCCAGAGCCCTTCAACAGCGGTCATGATGACTACAACTATGCCGAGGCTATGAACGGCCGTGTAGTTGGTAAATATATTCTTCGCCAGGCAATTTGTTCTGTACCTGTGTTTTCTTCTTCGGGGTAAACTGACACTGCGCATACGGCCAGTCTATGACGGTGCCGGTAGTATTTACCAGTATTCGTCGGTGGCAGACTATTACAGGCGAAATGAGTCCGAATTACAGCGCACAGTCTTCAAAAGGCCTTCTGACATTATACAGACGGTGGCATATGATACCGGCTTTGCTGCTCTCACCTCTACCGGTCAGGTCTGGACCTGGGGGGATGGCCGCTTTCCCGAGTGCCTTTGCCGGAGCGTGACAGAAGAGAGGTCAGTGCTGATGAGGCATCTGGGCAAGAAAACGACAAGTCATTGTTTCGGCCTTTCTTCCTAACACCTGTGCAGCCCAGCGGACCGGCCTGGCTGTGCCACCTGCCTCGAAGACCTCCCTACCGGTCCCATCGTCAAGATTGCTGCAGGCGGCTACGTCCTGACAGCTCTGACTAGTGGCCGCGATCTCTATGCCTGGGGCGGGTATCCAGGGCGACAGCCGGTGCTCGAGGGGCTCACGGGCGATCCGGTGCCTATTGTGGTGGTGATGGAGAGCGAAGATAGCAGTGATGATGCAGATATTGATATCGTGGACGTTGGCGTGGGCGAGGAACACATGATTGTGCTCATGGCAGACGGAACTGTGTGCGCCATAGGTAGCAACAGCAACGGTCAGCTCGGACTGGATCCTGACCAGCGTGCAGCTGCATCCTCGTGGGTCAGGGTCCCCATCCCTCTACTCAGTGACGAACACGTCGTGGACGTCGTTGCTGGGCCAAGGAGCTCTTTTGTGTTAGTAGACAAAAAAGCATAGCCATCACCGACCTCACGAGGAGGCCCTGTTGCACAAAACACCTCCCCAAGACAGCCAGACATCTAATGCGTTATTTTATTTGGCATTGGTACAATTACACAGGCCCCTCCTTTCCCGACGTGTGGTTCTTACCCGGCACCCAAGATCTCTAGAGAAGAATATGGCACACACGTGAAAGAACCACAGCCGCACGGCACAGGAGGCGACCTGCCTCAAATTTATAGGTTGGTCAGGTAATCCTCGATCTCTTGCGGTGTGAGTTTGCGGAACCGCGGCCCCCGTGCACCCTCGACGCCCTCAGTGCCCAGCAAATGGTCTGCCGGAGGTCCAACAATGCCTGTTTCGGGTATTAGTACAAGCAGCTTACGATAATAGCCACGACAGAAAGATGGTGTAGGTCCTTCTGCTTTCATCAAGAGGCCACTCACCGATTTCAATCGTCTCGCCGTTCATCTCGCCCTCAATCGTCTCCTTCAGCGTCAGCAGCGCAATGTGCACGGCATCTTCCAGCTCTAGTCCCTCCGTGTACCGCTTCTCCAGGAAGGTCTTGGCCGAAGCTGCGCTCTTGCCAATGGCCGTCGCCTTCCAGGGGAAGTAGCTGCCAGACGGGTCTACCTGATACAGCATGGGCCCACCCTTGAGGATGCCACCTGTCTTGCCCGATAGCTTCTTCTTTCCATCAGTGAACTCGACGTCCTCACCCTCTGCCTTCTTGGCTTCCGCTGCTGCAGCTGCCTCCTTCTCGAGCTCCTCATCAGGCAGAATGCCCTCGTCCCATCCGGCAACCAGCAGGCTGACACCGTAGGGGCGAACACCACCAGACTGAGTGGCTTCCTGCATGACACGGGCGACGTCCTGGACCAGTATCCGGGTCGGAGGGTATTCGTTGTAGATGCGCTTGTAGCCCGAGTGGGACACCTTGCGGGCGCGGTCGACAAGAACACGGTAGTCAGGGCCCATGCCGGCGTACACCATGCCGATGTCGGGTGTGATGAGAGAGATCTTGGAGAGGGATGCGGGATCTGCGAGCGGAGATGATGACTTCTTCTCCGTGGCCAGGACAATGCCATTTGTGGCTGCGATAGGTTAGATGAGGCGGCCGAAAGCCAATGCTTGAGCCAAAGCAGTGCTCACCTTTGATGCCCAGAGCCGTAACGCCCTGGTTGACTGCATTTAGAGCATACTCTACGAGCTTAGTGTTAGTGCCCGCATTCTGTGATTTTACAAGGAGGGCAATTTGCAACTCAGGAACAACGAACCAATTTGGACCAGCTTTCCACTATTGTATCATCACCAGGTTAGTCCTTGTATAGATACAGATATGCAGATGAAAGCGGCGCATGCACAGAGCCACCATCACCGGAAAAGCAACAGAGCTGCTCACCTGGGCGAGAATGTTGTCAACGAGAAGGAGTACCGATCGGCCATGGCTGCGGTTGTCGGAGACTGGATTCGAGGGTGATGTAGGGCTAGGTTGGGCCGAAGGCTGGGCGGTTCAGCAAGGTCAAAGAAGACGACGTGGACGGAGCGGACCAGATATCCTCTCGTTTGGTTGTTCGTCTCGCACGCTGCTGATCAGGTCTGCAGACAGATGTGGCTATTCTTTTACGTTCGTCGTTCGCTATGCAGCCTTTCTTTCGTGCCGCCTCTGCTTAGTTCTCCAGGCACACCGCACAGTTGCGCGTCGAGCTTCCCTGATTGGTCGCAGCTCTCATATGCACCAAACCAGTGTTAAGCTCGTCTCTCGCCAGCTCCCACTGGTCTCTGCCGGAATTTCGGCTTTTATATTGGCCGATTTTAGTCCTTTCCCCTCAATCTATGTGGTTTAGCTGCAAACCGCCAACAGGCAGCAAAATAAATTCTCGAAGCCGGTGGAAAGCCCGGGTCTGCCTTGCGCTTTCCTTCTTCAATCCGACAAGTTTATGTCCCTCCTTCCGTCTACCCCTCTCGGCTGGTTGAAAGGTCTCGTTGTCTTTTATCTTGGAATTTCTTGACGGAAAATGTAAAATGCCCTCTAAGATTCCGGCGATCCGAGTGGCCGCACATCTTCGGAAAACTTGAGCAGAGCTTGTCTCGAGACTGAAAGTGCTATGCACGCTGGTCCAGCTTGAAAGAAAACAGAGAGCTTTTCCTAAAAATGGACTTGCGACCTCGACAGGCGGGTTTTGGGTCTAGCTGGTCTGGACCCAAGATGAACACAGAAGATGTTACAAACGCTGCAACAGTCGACTCGTCTGCCGCCAGGCAACGGCCGATTGAACGCGACCTGGACGCAACCAGCAGCTCGCACGACTATTGCCAAACTACGACACATGCCGGACATGGTGAGGCGGAACCTCGTCCCGACACGCATCCCCCTGCATATCAGCACAGGCAATTCAAGAGGCGTTACAAGCCCCGGACCTGCCGCATCTGCCTGGAGGTTGTGTTACCGACGTTTGACGATGCGGACGAAGCTCTTCATGAGGAGGAGCCTGCTGCGGACGGTGTAGACGCCGTCGTTGGAGGAATCGAGAGGATCGGCGTACGAGTTGCTGGGGCGATGGCCTCGGCGATCCCGTCTTTTCTTCGACCGCAACCCCGTGTCCGCTACGTATCGGAAGACCCTCAAGACGGCCGGTTGGTCTGTCCGTGCCACTGCAAGGGTACGCAAAAGTACGTCCACGAGGGCTGCCTGACGGCTTGGCGACATGCGCAGCCGCTGTCGGGCCGTCACTACTGGAAGTGTCCAACGTGCGGGTTCGAATACCGCTTTGAGAGGCTGCGCTGGGGCCGGTGGATCTCGAACCGGGTGACGAGGGCAACGCTGACCTTTCTCGCCTTCTGGATGGCCATCTTTCTGCTGGGATTCATCGCCGACCCGCTCATCGACCTGTGGCTCGACCCTGCCAATATGATCGCTGACACGATCAGTGACTTCGGCGACCCGGATACCGGCGATGATATTTTGGGGAATCTGGCGGGCATCTTGCATCCACATCACGGCGATGACAGTGATTGGAGCGCTACAGGCTGGGCGGAACACTTTCTCAAAGGGGTTTTCTCGCTTGGCATCGTGGGCGTGATCAAGACCTTCTTAGCCGTGTCCCCATTTACTTGGTGGAACATCCGGGGCCGGGTTAGGCGCCGTGCCGGTGGAGGACGGGCACGAATTGAAGGGTTTGGCTGGATGTTTGTTCTCGTGGGCGCCTTCACATTCTTGGGGGTATGTCCGGCGATTTGCTACACTACCCTCTATCCGTTTCTTTCCGGGAATCCTATACTGACCCTCGTCTTCATTAGGTTGCGTGGAAGGGAATAAATTATTTGAGTGGTCGTGTCCTTGAACGGGCAAGCGAACATGTGGTCGACATCCATGGAGATGAAGCAGACGAAAGCGATGCAGATGATGATAACGAAGGTCAACCCCAGGACGATTGAGAGTCTTCTTACTTTGCAGATTTTTTTTTGGGAGTGTACTGAACAAATCAAAATGCAAACAGGTATCTTACGTGCTCCGTCCTCACACCATGATGTTACCCCTTACCCCCCTACCCCATCCACCGTTTGCACACTCTTAAGTTGTCTTGACGTTTTGCCTCCGTGTCGAGCCAACTAGTCTGTGTGCAAAGATGAAACTGTCCTGTTTACGGTCCTCTGTGGGCTTGCCAAACGTCTTGTTCGGCGACTCCGTTTGCAGAGGCTCAGGCTTTCTCAACCACTGCTCTGCCTTTTTCTAACCACTCAGATCTCGCGTCTTGCGACATATCTGTACGGTGTATCGGCCTGCGCTTCCAAGGAGTTACCAACTCCTTTCCGGGCAGCGTAGTGAGAGGCGCAGAAGCTTACTTCAGCCCCCGCTCACTACAAGCCCGGCCCAAGATGCACGCCAGGGCATGGTTGATACATAATTGCGTAAATAGTGCTGTGCTGTGCCTCTCCCCGTATCGTGGGATGTGTTGTTATACGAAGTAAGTATATGCAGTGCCATGAGGCCCGTGCTTTACTTGACGTCAAGGTCCTGGTTGGAAATTGCAGACTCCGTGTGGAGCGCTGTGTTTTAAAGAAAGGTGGGCGAGTACTCCATACTAGGTAGGATACGTGCTGCCAGAGTTGCAGCCGCGATGGCGTTCTGATGTATCGTAGTCAGCCAGATCAAATTACTCCGTATGGACGCATTTCGCGTCAATCAATGCATGCGTGCGAATGGGGTTGAAATAAGGCATGCAGGCAGTTTACATAATAGGCTAGGCATTTTTCAGCGCAGCGGTCTCCACACAGCCAGGAGCACGTGAACGTGTCCTCAGAAACAACGCGCCCCAGGGGCTTAGTGTGCATTAATGAGTGTCATTTATTTTATTCTTTCTCGTCAATCAGGAGAAAAGAACACAAATTAAGAAAGAGGGGGCCTCATTCATATTTCCTGCACGCTTCATTGCATTCCACCGGGGAACGAGAACGGGAAGATATTGGCAATCATTTATATCAGGTCTGCTCCAGCGGCCTCCCGTTTCTTAATTTCAACTGCCACCACCTCAAAGCTCTCTTCTGCGAAGAGTACGGCTTGGCGCCGTTGAGCCGTTCTGGATGCCTCGAAGCACTCACGGCGCATGATATACTTCTTCCATCTATCTACGATCTTATAAACGACTCTCCTCTCTCGTCCAATCGGACTGTGGTCCTGAAGATACGCCGGGGATCTTGCGGGAAGGACTGCAGTGAACCTCACCGTCTGGCTCGAGTATTCCTCTCGAGCGAGTGAAAACATCGCTATCCGCAACCACTGACGCAGAGATCACGATCGGCACATACATACGATAGACGGAGGCAAGGCAAGGCAGAGATAACTAGGGGAGGAAGCCCCGCCGATTCAGCATCACCGCGAACAACATTCTCCACACACTGTCCCATCACATCATGCATTTCGCATATCCACCACGCAAAAACTCCAATGCCCCGGCATTTCCGCCGCGGTCGTCACGGCTGCCGGTGCTACGGCGCAGCCGGACGCGGGTCCTTGCATCGCTGGGCCTGTTTGTGATCGCGGTGCTGATGCTTCTGACACGATCGCACCATCAGTCGAACCCGTGGATGACGCTGCACAACGAGGCGAAAAACGACCCGAACAGTGGCAGCACCAAGAGCAACGTGGCGGCAGTAGCGGCGGCGGGCGTGACAACAAACTCGTTTGCGACATTCAACTATGCGTCGTCGGGCAAGGCGCCGACGGTGGTGATCGTGACGGTGTTTGACGAGACCAACTTCCACCGAGCCTACCTCGACACGGTGCGAGACAACCGCAAGCTGTACGCCGAGCGGCACGGCTACGCGGCCTTTTTCCCCAAGGTGGGCGAGTACGATCTCAAGGGCTCGCCGCTGTCGTGGACCAAGGTGGTGGCGATGCGCCACGCGCTCACGCTCTTCCCCGACAGCACGTTCTTCTGGTTCGTCGAACAGGACACGTTTATCATGAACATGGGCGCTAAGATCGAGAGCGATCTGATGATGCCGACCAGGCTAGAGGCCCTGATGATCAAGGACCACCCGGTGGTGCCGCCCGACAGCATCATCAAGACATTTGTGCACCTGCGCGGTCAGGACGTTGACTTTGTGCTGACGCAGGACAATGATGGACTGTCGACGTCGAGCTTCATCATCCGTAACGGCGGGTGGGCGCGGTTCTTTTTCGAGACCTGGTTCGACCCGATCTACCGGTCGTACAACTTCCAAAAAGCGGAGACGCATGCGCTGGTAAGTGGAGAGGCGCGAGGAGAGGACCCAGCAGGCGCCCCGTACTCCGTGCAGCTGGCTGACTCGAGCAGGAACACATTGTGCAGTGGCACCCGACGATCCTGTCCAAGATGGCCATCGTGCCGCAGCGGACCATCAACGCGTACAGCAAAAACGAGCACGGGGCGGTGTACGAGCCCGGCGACCTGTCGGTTCGCGTCGTCGCCTGCATCCGGACCAGCTCGACGATCTGCGAGAACGAGGCGCAGTCGTACATCAAGCAGTGGCAGGCGGCGGCCAGGGCGTCGAGCTGAAGACGGGATGTCGATTGTTCGGTCTGTTCTCGGCCTGTGCGCCCGGCTCTTCTGCCCGCCTTTTTTTCCTTCTTTTTATTTTATTATTCATCTCACATGTGCAAACGCAACGTATGTGACGATCTGAACGACTCTGGGAATTCACGACGGCTGCCGTGTAGTTTCGTTGATAAGAGGGTGGCTTCCGCCATTGCTCCCCACCCTATAGACATCTTCCCCTCTGCTTCCTTTCCCGGATGGGCTGGGAAGGGTTCGACGGCGTTGGCACTGTGATTGTATATGTGGTTTATTGGCCACCACGGCGGATGGTGGCAGATGAAACGGGACCTTGCCACTGCGGCGAAGTTGCGAGGGGGCTTACGGTCGGACCTGTGGTTGACAGCCAGTCGGTATCACGGCCTTTCTTGGGCTGTCCGCCCAACACATGTATAAGGGGAACGGCGTTGCCATGAGGACGATTCTTGCTCCTGATTTTCTTTTTATCTATCTTTATTCTTTTTTTGCCCTGTTTATTACCTCGCTTTTATCCCTTTTCCCTCTCTTCATTTTTCGCTGTTCGCCTTTTGGGGGCCTCGTTCCATGTAGGCTGTTTGAGAGTCCTCGCTTCGTGTTGGTCCAATTTTCATATTCTTGTATTCTATTCCGTCTTTTATTAATTTAGTCTTCGCCTTATCCGAATTTGTGGACTGATTCAATAGGCTGCGCAGCTAATAAGCAGGCCTCAAATAGGCATGTCGTACTCCATACTCCGTAATTGTTTACGAATGGAAGCTTCTATATAAAACATCCCGTACTCCGTATATCTTACCTTATCTAACCGCGATGCCACCCCCTCTCATTCCTTCGCGATCGCGGCTCTTGACCGTCCTCGGTTGCCTGAAAGGGAGAGCCGGCCGGATAAGTGCAGTCTGACTTATTGCGTACGAGGGCTAATACCGATGCAGGCTGGCTGGCGTTGCATCTCGCCTGGAAATAAGAAGCTTCGGGCGGAGCCAGGATTGAGCAAATAGGGAAGCGCGCTTAGATCGCGCCTTGCCTCGCATGTGACGAACGCTTAGTGCCGGGCTTCCCAGTTTCGCCCTCACCGGGGGGGTTATCTCGCCCTATGTCGTAGGCATCAAAATAAAAGAAAGAGCGCCCTTCCGGCTGTTCCTCTGCTGCCCCAATTGCTTGCCGGACAGCTTCGAGAAGAATGGCACCCGCTGCAGAGTTCCAAACAAAGCCCCGATAAGAACATTCCAAACGGAAAGACCTCTGGTTGCGCCTGCCGCGGACCATAAACTTTATTCGTGGGTTCGGGGTTTCGGTATTTCAGGTCGCGCCTCCCCTGCGAGCCAATCATCAATATTAGAACTCCGTTACCATTCACACGCCTTCCTTCTTTCCCTTTATTTGGCGATCCCTCCCTTATTCGTCACTCTTTGGTTCTCGTGCCCTCGACTTCAGCTTCGCCAGAGGCCATCCAGGCTTCAACTCACTCTTTCAAATCTGCCCATCCCATATCGCCTCTGCGCCGCTGCAGCATCCCGAGTCGTCGCCATCATGCCGGGCTCATCGCGGCTACCCGTCAGCATTGTGAACGGCTTCAACACCGTCCGTCGCCATCGGAGAAGCCCGTTTCTGCTTCTCAACATCGACCTGTGAGTTGTGCTGTCTGCAAGAGGAGAGGCCAGGCGAGGAATGTCAGGTTGGCCAGAGTTTCGGACCAACAAGGCTAACCTTATCCGCAGGATCCGCAATGCCGTCTTCTTCCTCTTCCTCCTCCGCCTCACCCGCCGTGCTCTCTGGAAACTTCGCGGCTGCGGCATCTTCGGCACACTTGTCGAGCTGTACAATGACATCCGCCGTGTCCTCTTCGGCTGGTTCCTCCGTATACCCAGCGTCCGGGACAAGGTCCGCCGCGAGGTCGACGAGACGCTCGGCAAGCTGGAGGCCAAGCTAGTGCCCCTGAGTTCCATCCGCTACACCAAGATCCCGGCTAAGGGCTGGTCCGACGACCAGGTCCGCCGCGAGCTCGACGACCTGGCCGGCCTCGATCACACGCGCTGGGAGGACGGCCGGGTCAGCGGAGCCGTGTACCATGGCGAGGACGAGCTGATCAGCCTGCAGACCGAGGCTTATGGCAAGTTCTCTGTAGCCAATCCGATCCACCCCGACGTGTTTCCGGGCGTGCGCAAGATGGAGGCCGAAATCGTCGCCATGGTGCTCGGGCTCTTCAATGCGCCACCGGGAGCCGCGGGCGTGACGACGAGCGGCGGCACCGACAGTATCCTCATGGCGTGTCTCAGCGCCCGCCAAAAGGGCTTTGTCGAGCGTGGCATTACAGAGCCGGAAATGTGCGATTTCTTCACCCTCTCTCTCTCTGTTCGCTGTCCGTTATTTTGTGCGCCCGCTGACCGTGTCCCAAACTGATACAGGATCATCCCCGAAACCGCCCACACAGCCTTCCACAAGGCTGCCCAGTACTACAAGATCAAGGTCCACATGGTTGCCGCTCCAGGGCCTTCGTACCAGGTTGATGTGAAGCGGGTGGCGCGGCTGATCAACCCGAACACGGTGCTGCTGGTGGGCAGCGCCCCCAACTTCCCGCACGGCATCATCGACGACATTGCCGGACTCGGGCGATTGGCCGCGCGCAACAAGATTCCTTTGCACGTCGACTGCTGTCTCGGCTCATTCATGGTGGCCATGCTGGAAAAGGCCGGCTTCGAGTCGACGCCGTTCGACTTCCGTGTGCGTGGCGTGACCAGCATCTCTGTCGATACGCACAAGTACGGCTTCGCGCCCAAGGGCAACAGCACGCTGCTTTACCGCACTGCCACACTGCGCAGCTACCAGTACTTTGTGTCGGCCGACTGGACAGGCGGCGTGTATGCATCACCCGGAGCGGCCGGATCGCGGCCGGGTGCACTGATTGCCGGCTGCTGGGCGAGCATGATGTCGATCGGCGAGGCCGGCTACCTGGACGCGTGCGAGCGCATCGTCGGCGCAGCCCACAAGCTGGCGGACCATGTGGTGTCGTCGCCGGTGCTGTCGCCCGAGCTGGAGGTCATGGGCCGGCCACTGGTGTCGGTGGTGGCGTTCCGGGCGCGGAAACCCAAGGCCGGAGCGGCGAGTGCGGGCCTACCGGCCACACCGCTAAATATATATGCGCTGGCCGACAACATGACGGCTCGGGGCTGGCACCTGAACGCGCTGCAGAACCCACCGGCGATCCACATTGCGTTCACGCTGCCGGTGGTCAAGGTGGTGGACACGCTGATCGCAGACCTTGAGTCTGCCGTCGAGGAGGAGCGGGAAAAGGCGCGGGTGCTTGCCGTCGAGAGAAAGAAGGCCGCTGAGAACGGCAAGCCGCTGCCGGCGGATCACAGTGGAGACGCGGCCGCGCTGTACGGCGTGGCAGGCAGCCTGCCGAACAAGAGTATCGTCGTCGAGCTGGCGACCGGGTTTCTGGACCTGCTCTACAAGGCATGAGCAGATGTGGATGTTGGCGTGTGGGTGGGAGTTTATGCCTTTTTTCTTTGATGCTTTGTATCTTGTTTTTTTCTCCCTCCTTTTTGTTATAGATCGGTCTCCTTTGTGTCTGAACACATGCATGTTCACAGACGCCTTTCTTTTTGGCCTCTTTCTTTTGTTTTTCTTCTGCTGTTTTTTTTTTTTTTTTTTTTTTCGGGAAGAGACGGGAGGGCATCTATACCTATTCCCAATGCATCCTGGATCACGGAGTCACGGGCTGAATCCTTCGGCCTGTAGGTACTATGTACGAAATGTCGGTATACGAATGGTGTTTTTATTGTATCCCCTGCATATTTTTGCTGTACATGTCGTCCCATTTAGCCCAATAGTCAGCCCATCGCCAGAAATGCCAAACGCGGGCGAAAAAGACCTCCATCAAATACACAACCCGGGCATCTCACGCTGTCGCGAGGCCGTCTGTCCGTCCCAGATAAAACCATGGCATGAATATAAAAGAAATGTGATGAATAAGGAGATGGCAAGAGGGGGAAGGTCGAGGAAGAGAGAAGAACAGAGAGAGGCAGAGAGCGAGAGAGCGAAAGAGCGAGAGAGGGAGATGAGAAAGACCGGTGAAGGTATGTGCTGCACTCATCACGCGATGATTCGTTCGAGGTAATCCCACGAGAGGGGGATGGACAAGAGAAGCAGAGTTGGTAAAACGATGCCCCGACTGCCGTTGGTGATGGTCTCTGTGTTTGCTTTGGTGTTTTTTCCTGGTTTGGTTCCTGTTGTCGTGTGCGCGGCCGCCGAAAGGCGCGATTTCCTTGACGTTGAGAGCAGCGCCCGGAGACGGCCGACGAGTCATAACTCACTGTCGGAGCGGTCGTGCGACAGCTCCGACGGCATGTTCACCATGCTGGCGGCATCGCCGACCTGGCGGCGCTCCGAGACCTCGCGGCCGTGGCCGTCCCTTTGTCGCATCTGCGCCTGGATCTGCAGAGGCGTCTTTGGTGGAGAGGAGATAGAGGCAGGGGCTCTTCTTCCCGTGCTGTTTGTGCTGTTCGCGGTCTTTGCTGCCGTCGTCAATCCTTGGGATCTTCGGTCCCTCATGACTGCTCGTTGCTATTGCAGCGGCTCCGATGAACTGGACAGCCGGTTGAGGTGCAGGTAGACGTCGGTGCCATAGCTGATGGGATCAGTGTCTGTCCTTTTGCGTGATCTCTTTCTTGGATGTCCCTCAAGAAAAGGAGAAAAGTAGGAGAAAAAAAAAGGAAAAAAAACTCTCACCCTTCCATGCTGATCAGCTTCAGATCGCCGCCAAAGTAGCGCGCATACAGCCTTGAAATAGGCAGGCCGTAGCCGAAGCCGGCCATGGGTGCTTTGAAGTCGCTCTTATCAAAGTCCGGGTCTAGATTGGGCGTGCGATCGACGGTGGTGTACATATAGGTCCAGACGAGCGGGATGGCCGAGCGGGGAATGCCACCGCCCTCGTCGGAGATCTTGATGGTGATGTCTTCGCGGCCCTCGGCGACGATGACCTTGGTGACGGGAAACTCGTCGCGGTCCTGGCCGTGGGCCTCGACCACGGCGCGCAGCGAGTTCTTGAGCGTCTCGAACAGCATGTGGGACAGGTGGCCCGGCACATACATGAAGTTGAGGTTCGGGTTGCAGACGAGCTGGATCTTGGGCGACTCGAACAGGCCGTAGTGGTCCTCGCACACGAAGCGGGCATTCTCAATGGCCTCCTGGGCCAGGTCGTGCACGTTGGTCTTGGTGCAGATGATGCCGACGTAGGTCGGGTCGCGGTGGTGGCTCTGGTCGGTCAGGGCGATGTGCTGGCCGATCAGCATGCGGATGCCGATGCGCGACATGTAGAAGCGGTCGAGGAAGGACTGGATGGTGTGGTCGATCTGCATGCGCTGGCGCCGTCGCTTGTACTCGAGGATGCCCTGGGCCATGGTGGTGACGACGCCGTCGTGCCGCCGCTTGATCTTGTTGAGCGTTTGGGCAAATCGCTGGTTGTACAGGTGCAGCTCCGACGGCCAGTCGCTGGTGTCGTCGACGAGGGCAAAGTAGCGCCGCGCGCCCGTGTGTTTCTTGAAGACGCTGGTGACGTGACCATGGCTGTGGCCGTGGTGGGCATCGCCAGTCAGCAGCGGCGACTGCGAGCTGTACTGGCCGTCCTCGACGCTCGGGTTCTTTGTCGCCTCGGACAGGACCAAGCCATTCTTGCCACCCGTCCGTCCGGGTCGCATCAGCCGTTCGCGTGTTTCTCTGTTCAGGTCCGGTCTTGGCAGCGTGGTGATCTCCTGTGGCGACGGTGTGAGTCATGCAGCTTCAAGGATGTGGGTGGGGGCTGCTGGAAAGGAGGGGGCAGCTCTATTTACCTCAAAGGATTGTGCGTACCAGTCCTGCACCTTTCGGACGGATGGCATGTCGCCCAGACCGTCGGGGAGGTTTTCGAGCTCTTCGACGCGGTGTGCCAGCCGGATAGGCAGCTCTTCGGCCAGAAACTGGGAAGCACGAAAGAGGGTACCTAGGGTGCCGGGTTAGAGACGGTGCATCAGGAAGGAAAGAAAAGAAAAAGAAAAAAAGAGGAGCTGCCGTTGCGCACCCACAGACGGCCTCTCGCCGAATTGGACCATCTGCCGCAAGCTCACGCCGGTGGCAGGGAAGCTTGCATAATGCATGATGGTGTCCATCAGGCGTTCCGTCTTCTTCCACGACATCTTGGCGGCTGGGTTGGGGGTGTGCGCAAAAAGAGACGGTGTTCAGCAATGTGGACGCAGACGGCGGCGACTCGAAAGAGCGCCACAGTTATAGCAGCAGCAGCGGGATCCGGTGTCCCATGCGTAGGCGAGAGATAAAGAGCCGAGGCAAAAGCAGGGAAGCTCAGAGTTCGAAACAGATGTCGAAGCGAAGCAGGGGAGGCGTGTAGAGGAAGCAAACAGAGACGTCTGAAAGAAAGCAGTGGGTAGATAGAAGACACGGTCGAGAATATAAGGCGCGATAAAAAAATGGACGACTGCTCGTAGATGATTGGATGACTAGATGACTGGGTGACTGGATGACTGGGTGATTTGATGACGCAACCGAGAAGGCTGATGGAGAAGCGAATTAGCAGACAGTCGGGCAATCAGTCGGCACAAACAGCAGCTTGAGCTGCGGGACGCGAGAAAGTGACAGTTTGGCAGCAATGGAGGAGTCAGAAAGAGGGCCAGCAGGCACACGAGCGTGGGCAAGAGTGGATGAGAGAGAAGGGAGTCGAGAGCCGTCGGCGAGGCATTACACACGGACCTACTCTGTATGTGCTAGTTCTCACGCCTTAGCTTTGTTTTTCCCTTTTTCCTTTCTCCCTTTTGCTCTTTCCCTCTCATGCGGAAAAGTCTGGGGTGACTGGGCTGCTTCGTACCAGCGCCTCTCCCAAGCCGCGAACCAGTTTGGCCCGAAGCTGCCCCTCCAAAGCCGAAACCAGCCAGACGGCTGTGCTGCAATTGGCCAACCCCACAGTTTGGTCCCTGCGTTTCCCGCCACCGAGGGATTAAAGCCGGCTGCAGCGGTGTACTCCGTGTGGATCTCTTACACGCACTGTCTACAGCTGCGAGTACAGGTACGCCTGTGTACCCGTAGTACGGGGGAACTTCGTCCTCCTACGAAACTGCCGCGTTCAGGGGCGGTCAAACAGGAAGGCGCCAATCTAAGCTCGATACTTCGTACTCCGTATTGTAATGAATGCTCCTTTTCGCCCATTCGATGCTACCCACAACAACGGCTCACAGCGAAATTGCATAGCAGGTGGGGCCACCGCCTGCTAGCACACGCTTTGCATGTGACTCTCGGGCTGGTCATGTGCCCTCGCACGGTGCTTTAGAGCATTGCTGCAAAAGAAAGCCCCCCCTTCAGGCCGTAGCTGGATTTCTCGGGCTATCGGAAACGCAGTGCGCATACAGTGCGATCATAAAATATACACGGCTCTGCACGGAGTACCTCTGAGCCCACCAAACAGAGAAGAGCTCTCTCGACAGAGCTGCTGCCGTTGTTGCTGCTGCTGCTGCGGCAACGTTGCAGGGCCAACGCTTCGTCGAGCAGGTAAGATACAGCCGGCCCCGGCAGAGAAAGCAGAACGCCGAACGATCCGGAAGAACGAGAGAGAGCGCGCGCGAAACAGGCGAAAGAGGAGCGCGCGAAACCCAGAATCCCCATTCTCCCATCATTCCCCTTTTTACCGTCTGCGCTACCAGAAACGGCAAGTGCAGCCCGTTGGGCCACGCGACCTTTAGGGCGATTGTCGCCGCGTCTGGAGAAAGGCGGAGGATAAAGGGCCAAAAAAAGGCCAAAATAGGACTACATTCCGACGCGTCTAGGAAGAGGAGCAAAAAAAGAGGACCGGTGCCTCTCCGCCCACGAGGCCCTTTCCCCCGCCAGCTAGACCCCGGGGGGTCCGAGAATGTGAGGAGAGCCTCCGTCGACGGTTGTTCCTCTCCCTTCACACTCTTCTCGCATGCAGGATTCGCTGACGTGGTCAGCTCGCCCGGTGACGCCGCCGGCGGCTGTCTACTTGGAGAGGCTTGGCAGCGATGACGATGACGATCATGTCGGAGATGCCGCCGGTCGGCCGCCGTCGACGCCGTGTGGCAGTGTGCCGTCGCCCCTGAGCAGCCTGAGCCTGAGCCTGCACCACGCCGGCATCATCATGTCGTCGCCGCTGTCGCCAATGCGACGACACTTTTTGAAAGAAGGCCAGCATGAAGACGACGACGACGGGATAAGCCACGACGACGGCACTGGTGACGGCAGCCACGACGGTCTGCGGAGCTATGATCCCAGCAGCACCAGTAGCACCAGCAGCAATGACGACGACGATGACGATCTCGCAGAGGATAGTCGCGATGTTCTCGTTGACCGGCTCAACGATCTCGTCCGCCACCTGACCACACCCCGGGCGAATGATGGCGACCACAGCAATAGCAGCAACAGCAACAGCAGCAACAACAACAACAACAACAACAACAACAACAACAACAACAACAACAACAACAACAACAACGACACAACCCAGCGCAGCCTGCATCGCAGCGGCCGCCGTCTCGGCTACGACGGCCACGTCCTGACCTTGCTGCACGCTCGCGTCGACGAGATGGAGTCGGCGCTGGTAGCTGCTGGACAGGAAGAACACCAGCATCCTCAAGACCAGCAGCAACACCTCCCGACTGCCCTCTCCCATCTCGGCCTCCTACGACCAGCCCCTATTCTGGTGCCGGCACTATCGACACGGCCAGGTCCTGCCTCCATGACTCCGACCACTCCGAGGGCCCCAAAGACCCCCAAGACCCCCAAGACTCCGAAACCCCCCCGTCCTGCAGTCTCGCGCAAGCTTGCCGCCGCCTGTGACGAGCTCGCCGGCGACCTCTCCATAGTTCTTGCAAGCCTCCGAGGACGAAGCGAGGAACTCGAAGTAACTCTCTTCTCTCGCTCTTCTCCGTCTCACCGCTCTCCGTCTCACCACTGACCGTCTGAATCTGCCAGCACATGCAAAATATCCTCCTCAGCCAGCTTGCCGCTGCTAATGACCGCATTGCCGCCCTGGAGGCAGAATCACGAGAGGCGGCAGCAAGGGCGGTTGCAGCCGAACTAGCGGCTGCAGCAAAAGTACCGGCCGTCGCTGCCACACCATTACCAGTATCACTGACGACGGAAGCGAATTCTGCAACACCGACGGCGACCATGGCCACGATGGCTACGACAGCTACGATGGCTACGGTGGCGACGAGCGTAGCTCTGGAGTCCCCAACGGCCCCAACGGCTCCGACGGCCCCAACGGTCCAGACGGGAGGCATGCTGTCCGGCCCTACAACCGACGAATACCTGGAGGAGCTCGAGTCAGAGGTGACGTTTCTGCGACTGCAACTGCGCGGCATCGAGGTGCGCTATCGCACATATGTGCCGGCAGACGCCGACCCGGAGCTGGATGAGTGCATCGAGAACTGGAAGGCCGACTGGGTGGCGCTGCAGGCGAGGGTGACGCAGGAGCAGACGCTGGAAAGAACGCACACGCAGACCCAAGCATAAACAGGCAGCAGCGTTTTCTTGGCGTTTCGAGCACATAATGTCTTTCATCCCACACCTGGGATTCACGTTGATGTATCTGATGACACGTAACGAATTGTGGTGGTGGGAGTTCTGGCTCGTTTTGGCAATTATATCAGGGGGTGGGAAGAACGAATAATACAAAGGTATCAAACAAGAACGATTCAATCGGTCTTTCGTACAATTGTCTGTTTCTCATGGTACTGGGTGGTGGTGCATGGAGACGGAAAAACGGTAAAAGGTTCTCGAGCATGGCCAGGCGGGCCCTTTTAGGGTATATAATATGTCGAGGAGGTATATCTAGAGACAAACCCTCACAAATATGATGCACGAACATGCAATCCCCGAAGACAAGGAGGGAAAAGGAAGGAGCAGTCCAGGAAAGGATGAACAGAGAAGGAACAATTACCCCATACAAGGCCCACCTCTGTCAGTCTGGTGGGGCAGCCCTTCAGCACTGGCGTCATTCAGGGCTGAAGTGTAGATTCAGAGCTGTCAGAAAACTTGTATTATTATACGAGTACGTAGCCTCGTTTGCTCAATCTGGTATTCGAACCATACAATCAAAATACACCAATTAGTAGTCCTACTACTTGACTTATCCCATGTCCAGTTTTAGACAAAACTGCTAGCAAGGCCCGGTCAGAGGCGAAAAAGAGATCACGCCTAGTTCTCTCGCAAGAACTCGTCCCACGTTTGGCTAACATCACGACCTGCTCCTCCGTTAACTATCGCACTCGTCCGTCTGCTTCCACCGTCACTGCCTGCGACGTAATCTTCCGGCCGTATACGGCGCCGTATGTTGGCGCGTGGGTCATGCCGAGAACTGTCCTGTCTGGGAGGATTTGTCGCCGAATCGGTCTCTTTTGCACCACCTACAGCTGCCAGTGCCGCTGAACTGCCGCTGCGTAAATTCGGTACGCCAGACAGGCCCCCCTCTATTCCTCGGCCTCTGCCCGTGCTGCGATCTCGATCCGTCAAGGAAGTATTCAAAGCCGATCCGGGCAAATAACCAGCCGAAATCCGAGAAGAAGGACCGTAAACAGATGCAGGCCGACGGCGGGAACCCTCGTCGCTGTTCCTGTCCACAGTGCGGTGCACTTCTGGGTATGACGAGCGGTAGCTTCGCACTGCACCTGAGGAAGGACCCGCGTTGCCATGGACGACAACTGGCGGGCTGGTAGAGTCACCGGCAAACGAAGCTCGTCGTGACGATGAGTGTTGGGCCACCGTCTTCGATGACGGCGGCAACTGACGGCCACCACCACCACTCCGGCTCACATCTCGGACCCGGCTGCCAGCTTTGCTCTGACTTCTTCTACGGACCTGACTGGGACTTTGTCGGTCCCTCTGCGAATAAGAGCCGCGGTGGGAGTCGTGGCGATGTGGCGAATGCTGGTTTCGGCTGCGTGTCTGGCCCTCATCCTCTTTCTCACGGCCATAGTACGCTGACGTCGGACGGCCCCGAGAAGTGCTGTCGCGGCGAGATCGCTCCCGACCCAGAACCTCGTCGCGGGGCGACAAGCGGTCAAGCGAACCTGGCACCGATACAAGAGTTGGTCTCGAGAGACAGCTGTCACCAAAGTGTCGCTTAACAGCTTGTAGCAACAGATCTCTAATCTGGTGGTCTGGCTTTCTGGGTAATAGGTAGCGTGAGAGCTGCTTGGGAAGGCGTTCAATTTTACCATCCAGCGCACTTTTGGCCTCCAAAGGCGACGTCGAGACAACCTTATTAAGCCGGCGTGCCTCCTCGTCTGGGAAGGCCTGCGCGTTGATTGTCATCCACCTGGCAAACCCATCTGGCGTAAGCGCAGGCACTTGTGGTCGCGATGCTGGCTTCGCCTGTACCAGGTGGTATGAGCAGCCCAAGTCCTGGTACAACTCCGAAACCTTGCGGTGCAAATCTCTGCTCGGGGACCTGAAGATGACTTTTTATGTTAGCAAGCCTTTTTTCCTCTTTTTTTCTATCCGTCAGAAATGAGGCGAAGGCGATGATATTCTTACCAGTATGAAACCCCGACTCTCCATTGATACGCAAGAAGGAGTAGAACGACTGAAGCTTCTCTGGAACGATGACTATGCTGCCTTCTGGAAGATGCTTTTCAATCTGAAAAGTCAGAAAGTCAGTAGTTGACCCGTTAGCAACACAAGTGTAAAACTCACAATGAATTTGGCAAGGCTGTGCATAACCTCAATGAACCGTTTAGTCGCCTGGCCTTTCCGGTCAAACAAGACACCCCATTTTTGATCAACCGACGTCAACTCCACAGCTCCCCTTGGCAGTACGCCTGCTGCCGCTGTCAGATCCCTAGACTGTGTGCCGCCATCACCGGGTTTTGCGGAAGAATTCGCTCCATTTCTGGCGGCAGATGTGCTGGACACGACTGGCTCCCGAAACTGGACACTGGGTCCATGCTCGGCTGGCTCTCCTGGTCGTGAAAACGACATTGGTTGAGCCGCAGCGCGTAGAGATGCAGATTCGACTTTGTTAAATTCCTCAGATGTAGGTATGAACACAAACGAAGTGACTGCTTTCAATGTAGGTGTTGATAGTGGTGAAAGTTTACAGGAAGATGAGGATGATGAAGAGAAAGAAGAAGAGGAAGATGCAGGGGAGGATGAGAGTGCGGATGAGCACATAGTAGTAGGCGAAGAAGTTGAAGGGGGGGGCTGAAAGCCGAACCGAGGGCGCAGAGCCTCAAGACTTTTCGTTGTACCAACGCCAAGAGACTGATTGACGGATTCTGCAGGTCCTACCACATAAGGTGACACGGTAGTTGTCGATGAGGCTGTCGAATTAGCTTTCATATGGGATGTCACCGGCAGTAGCAAACCGTCATCTTTTAGTCGGGTGACTGGCTCATCTGGTTGATCGGCTCGCCCAACTATAATATATTTGTGCTTGTATTAGTCGCCGGATATGGCACTATGATGCTCTTATATCGATACATAGTCTTACCTTCTTCTTGAACGATGGTTCGAATCACAGAGATCAGGTCTTCTGTCCACGACACAGCCTCTCCCCGAGGCTCAGGGGGGGGGTGGGGACGTGGTGGCAATGGGGATGGTAGGCAGGGGGTAAGAAGATGGACAAAGAAGTGCCGGAACAGGAGAGGCGGGAACCACGGCGGTGGTAGTGCATAGCTGCTTCCTTGAACCTTGCGGACACAGAACGGCAGAAGTGACATCAGCTGCCGTGGCAGCATAGGCAGGACAAACACCGACGATGGTAGGAGAAGTCGGACAAAAATTGGCCGAAGGATCGGACGCCTTTTGTTGTGAATCCTCGGCTGTGATGTGACTGCCTATTTTGTTTATGTTACCAATGGAGTCCATATCCATGCCGTGTTGAATGTTCCTGTCTCCAAGCTCCTCGCATCTTCTTTCACCATTATAATAACAGGTGTCGGACAGCACCGATGTGATCGGCTCGCCGTCAGCTTGTCGAGACGTGCACTCATTCTTCCGTGTGGCGCTGAACATCTTAGCACTGCTGGTAGTGGTGTGGTTGATTACACCAGAGGTGGTGCCGACTCCGCTCCGTTTGTCCAGAAGAGCCTCTTTGATATTGACTTGCACTGATACCTTCTCCACGATATGACTGTGCATTTTCTCGTCAGCCATTATATGCCGATTCACTTTGGTAAAGTACCACAATTAAAGGTTTGCATCTGACGTGTATATGTGCATGTAAGCATATACAAAGAAAAGAAGGAAACAAATTGTGAACGAAGCTTCTATCGAGCTTGTTACAGGGGATGTGGGTCATGGCTAATCAAGCAGAACAAAAAGAAAGTGAAGAAGAAGGTTGTATTCAGCCTTCAAAGACAAGATAACAAAGGCCCGGCATTATTACGAAGCCTAGACTGGTAGAGTCGCTGCCTTGTGGCGTTTCAAGTATGCAATGTACGCGGTGAGGTCGGGGTACACATACAAAAGTAGCGTGGAGGTATGTTGGAGTGCCGGAAGAAGGGGGACTGAAGGATGCACATATGCAACGCTGTGCATGAGAATGATAAGAGGAGGATACCACCAGCATCCAACATGGAGAGCCAATTTTGTAGCAACACGGGATGCATACACTTGATTGTTAAAGGGGTTGACTTGGTCCCTATCAAGATAAACGAGCAATGTTACTCGCAGGCGGTCGTTGCTGTGTCGTTCTCGAAAAGCAACGCCGTGGTGGAATAGAACAAATTCCGAATGGAAGGCTGGGGATGTATAGAGAGACTGTCTGCTGTATAACTGGACTAGATAGGTCATAATTTTGTAATGAGGAAGGAGCTGGCCCTCCATCCTCGCCTTCCCATCGCGTACAGATAGGAAATATAGAGCAGGTCGAAGAATTACTCAAGTCGGGCGTAATTTTATGGCTGCAAGTCGATCGCGCTGATTACCACGGATAAAGAGAGCCTGCAATTGGGTCTTCCGACTTGGCGGGAAGCTTGACGAGTCATTGCAGTACAGTTCCGTAATCACTTGCATCACCGAGCGAGCATGGGGTTGACAAAGGGGGGTAGCCGTAGATGCCTCTCCCAAGCGATCTGGGACTTCCATTAGTACAAGCACGCCTACATAGTAGCGCACATGTACGCCCTTCCACCTGTGTTTACAAGCTAGCTTCTTGTCGCACTACCAGCGAATTTGACGTGGCAGAGCCGCCTCAACGTTGGGAAGGTAGATCCGGCCGTTCTTTTCCCGTCCGTCTTCTCTGACAAGGCGGGTGTCGACCCAAACCTAAAGAGGCGATCGATGTGCTGAAAACATTGGATTGGACATAATATCAGGCTTCCTGCAGCAAGGTGTGCATTTTGGCAAGTGAGGGGTTCTTTAGAAACGAAGCCTCTAGCTAAAGCCAATAGTTCTTTGCTTCTCCCCTTTCCCTCCACCCGCTGGGGTGTTTCATCCTGGTAAGGCGGTTGATAAGCCGGGAAGACGTGGCTCCCACCGACGACAGAAGAAGAAACAGGATACGTTGCGCCAAGACCTTACACAGGTGAGGCTCTCTGATCTTAATCGCATCGCTTATTAGGTGCCACACACCGAGCGTTCAGCCAATAACAGACCCTTGGGACACTCAGATGACCACTTCGGTCAGCCTAACAGTGCAAGGCTGGAGGGTATTGGATCATCATGGATGCAATACTTCTGCACAGCATTTGCTTTCGCAAGATGCGATCGTTCTGGTATTTGCCTACATACAGAACATGCAGATTTTCTCGGGGGTTATATTTTTCGTATTCTCGTTTCTGACCTGAGTCTGAACATATCAAGAAAAATGGGAAACCAGGACTAGCCCACCATCATTGGCAATGAGTCAGACCTAATGCAGGGCGTAAAATCGAACTCCTTCTGGGCGAAAAGTATCCCACCGCCAAAATTCCACTTGTCGAAGTGTGGGCTGACCCTCCACGTTGACCGAGCTCCAAGTTCTTCAGCCGTCTGAAGCCGTCATCAGAATGCACTCGCGCGGCGTTAACGGTATTACTCTACTCGGGTTCGTCACCGTCACCTTGCTGCAGGTAATAGTAGTGGTAGAAATCGACCCCACTGCCACTCAGAACGTATCTGGGGGGAGCCCAGGGTATCTTGCGCTGGTTCTGTTTCAAGGAATTATTAGTTTGGCTAAGGCTGAACGTATCCCCGGAGACTTGAGTTTCTGTCCCCAGAAAAAACAATCACTTACGGGTCGGGCCCATCCACTGGGGCCGGGGGATCGCTGCCGCTCAGGCGGGCCATTGACGACAGCCGTGGTCCCAAGCTCCACCAGTGCGAGATCGTGGTTGGATACATCATTGACTGACGTTCTGGAATTGGTGGTGGCATAATCGGTCTGCTGATTTGATTCTAAGGCGCTGTTAGCGATAATCGTTGCCTTTGAATTAGAATCCTGGCTTCTGGTCTCGAAATCTGTAGACTCGGCAGCAGCGTTCTCGTTTCCACTTCGAACCAGTACATTGGATACCGTCGTCGTAGGAGGCTCGTCGTAGCGTCCAATTCGACTGAGATTGATCGCATTTAGAGCCTGGGGAAGATTGCCAAGATCGTTGATATTGTCGTCGAGCAATGAAGGTCCCGACACCTCCGAGGCAGTATCGATCACCGATGCTTGCGTCGCGATTTCGATACCATCATAATCGCCAGCTTCGCTCGGGTTGTCTTGGATCCACTGATAAAGCGTCAGTACTTTCATTGGTCATGATGGGCTGTGTTCGTTAAAAATGATACCTACCTGCTCGACCCGCTCCTCTCGCTCCTCCCTGGATACGATCACTTCTGCTGGCTTGGCGTAAAGCAGTGCCAGCTCATCGACTTCGGCCGCTGAATTGGGAGGAGCGCATACTGCCACGCCAGG
This sequence comes from Grosmannia clavigera kw1407, assembly GCF_000143105.1. Classification (NCBI taxonomy): domain Eukaryota; kingdom Fungi; phylum Ascomycota; class Sordariomycetes; order Ophiostomatales; family Ophiostomataceae; genus Leptographium; species Leptographium clavigerum. The sequence goes on along the minus strand of NW_014040560.1, from coordinate 562,471 downwards.
CTCCACGCTGAGTTGCCATGCGGTGCAATCGTAGCACCACTTAAGAGATATCGTCAGTGAGCTGGATTCCTTGACCGTTCTCGGAGATTGCAACACATACAAATACTTGGTCGGCACGGGTGCGCTTGCTGAAGTGTTCCAAAGGTCGCCATAGGCCACAGGGCCCCTCGCATTGTAATTCCCGGGCAGACTGGGCCGTGTGGGCTTTGCAGGACACTTGCGAGTTGGCAGGCGTTGCAGTCGACCTATCAAACTTTTGTAGCTGACGGGCTGAAAACTCGCCTCGTGGTTTCCATTCGCCGCCGTTAAGGCAGCGTAACCTAGAGGACAGTGAACATAGTCAGTATTGAGAAACAACGACAAGATATTTGCCCTTGGCTGTTGGTGCATGATGTGTCTTCAATTGTTTTATATTACTTACTTTCCTTTCGTATCCGTTCGAATTCGGCCATTCGGTGGTCTGACGAGAGTTAAGAAACTGTCCGGCAGAGATATCAAACTGGCATCTGGTAGTCTTACCCGTACGAAGAACCGAAGCCTGTGCGTGCAACTTTACCTGACATGTTGTCTGTACAATTTCAAGTTGAACAACATGGGCGAGCTCAACGGTATTGTGATGGCGTGAAGCACTTCAGATGCCCGAAGGGCTGGCTGTTGGTATGTGAGGCTGGCACAGGTTTCTGAAACTGCTTGAAGGAAGGATAGGCCGAATAGTCAAAGAAGAGAAGAAAAATGTTGTCGAGATGAATTTTCTCTATTTGTAAATGTCAAAGAAACAAACGGAAAGACATGGCTTGAGCTTTTGTTATTGGGAAAGAAGGAACGCAAGTCGCTCCTGCCCAGGTCGTATGAAAACAAGCTTGTGCTACCCATTACTATTGTCTAGCCACTTGCTTGCTCTCAATGGCTATTGAGACTGCTTAGTGGTAAAGTGAACAGAAAATCATCGGAAGCTTACATGCTCTGTCAGTCCTGTCTCAGATACCCGTCTAACATAGGGCAAGAACTTCATGAACAGCCTGGAGAAATACGCTAGCATTCTTGACAGCTCCTTTTCAAGGTTTGGTATGTGATGGTCCTGTGAGAAATCAAGGCGGGTCTGCCATACTCCGTATAGAATATAAAGACAGGCCGGCAAAAATCCTAAACAAGCACTGTTCACGTAGCAGAGGAGCATGCTATTCATGTTACTGGTAATACATGATGCTTCGAGGCACGACTGATGACCGATAATTAGACCTGCTGATGCTTTTGCTCAGGAGACTCTCGGACTATGGCTTCCCCTATAGATCTGGTGATCTTGGTCGTTATGCTCCGTAAATATGGCGTATTATCGAAGATGGAGCAGGACTGGGGCAGATTCTACTATGTAGGGATAGAGCACGTATCCGAGATACAGATATGAGAGAGGAACAACGATCTGACCACTGTAAGTGAACATGATCGGAGGCCCTTGCTACAGCGGCCTAGGTGAATATGAACGGCGTCTGCTCTGGAAGCCGTACTCCGTACTCGTATCTTACGTGTTGCCCCGGGACACGTCTCCGTTTACGGAGAACAATGACCATTTCCCCCCAACAGCTGATCATCAGCCCCGGAGACTAGCGGGGACGAACTCGTACAGAACCATAGTGGGTTCATATGCCGAACAAATAGGGTATAGAATGCAACGGTTGTCATGTCCACCAAACCGTTGGATGTTACGAGTTTTCGGCCTGGATTTCTGATGCCCGCCGCGTGCTTGCACTTTAAACCTCCACGAGTAAAGTACGAGTACGAGTACAGGCCGAATTTAGCTTGTGCTCGTATAGAGGTACCCCATCCTATGAGCTATTGCTATTCGAGTATGAGTACTCCGTAGGTAGCGGCGTGGTCGAAATCGGCGCTCATATCGTCACGAGCTACGGAGTAATCAATGGTGGAAATAAAAGGTTGTTTCGCCGGCTTACATACCCGTTACTTGGCCTGACCATGGGCGGAACGACGTGCCATCCTGTCGGTGGCAAAATGACACTGGGATATTGGATGCGACGTTTGGGTCCCATCGTTGGCCAAGAAAGTACCAAAGAAGCCCCTGGAAAGGCTGTCCGTGAGTCTTGAAATCGAGTAGAAATACTTTCTTTGTTCCCGGGAATTTCCCAGAGAGCCGGTCGCGGCAGGAGTTTCAAGCTGGCAGGAAAGACACCGACGGCATGTAAAGGAATGAACACTTTCTTTTCTTTTGTCAAGCTGTAGGTGCCACATACGATTATAGATCTGGTCGCATGCAAGGCCTGCTCGCATACAAAGCAGGGGGAAACGCCAGGGCCACCCGAGCTGGTTACAGAGCACCGGATCACATACGAGTAATAGGGCCAGGCATCCAGAGCACAAGAGCACCTCTGCGAACAATTGGATGACACCTTGATGAGAAAGGGGCCACGACGACCATTTATCAGCCCCCGGTCACCCCTCTCATTTGGGGCAATCTGCTGGGCCGCACGGGCAAAATTTTGTTACGGTTATGTAGGCGAATCGACACGCGTGTCATATTCCCAATTTGCACGCGGACGCGGTTTGGGAAGACGCGCTGTGGCGAAGAGCGGAAAGGGCGAGCGGCGAGCGAAACCCATGGGTCCCAGATATATGCGTTGATCTGTATTCTGTACTCCGTGCCGCACACATCAAAGCGCTGCAGTATATACTCCGTACGTCGTATGTATCTCGGCTGTCCGCATGAATGGGTTGATAATGATGGGCGGCGGCGGATGAGCTGCCAAGCATCATTCCGTCTACGGCAACGAACGGCAATTAGTCCGCAAACCCAACGCCTTGTCAATTTTTCTACCGCCCCCGCTTCCCTTGCAGATTTTTGCGCTTTGGCGGCGTTGTGTGTCTGGATGCACGAGGGTCTGGTTACTCCATACTATTAGATGCACAGAGCAGTGCGCGATGCACAAATCCAGACACGCGCATATGCATATGTACAGTCGCACTTTGTACATACGCGACTTGTCATGCAGGCTCTTAGTTCGTATGGAGTACAGAGTATAAATGTGCGATTGGGCACCATGATGGACGGCGGAAGCCGCAGGGCAGAGACGTTATTTGAAGGTGAAGGACGGAAGACAAATTCCGGACAATCATATTGAAATTGACAAACGTCGTCTACAAGTTTTCCGTAGCTGCTCGTAAGATACAGACGCAGCCCAAAGCTTGCCTCACCGCAAGGCGAAGTAGCAGGTACGAGTACTTGTATATCGCCATTGCACATAGTACTATATGGTAAGATATTCTGTCTGGCCGTGGGATGGCCGGCGCCGTAGAGCGACGCTTTTTTCCTGCCCCTTTTATTTTCCTGCATTTTGTTGTTCACCGAGTTATGGTACTCCGTACAACTGCTGTTTCAGGCTAGAGCATACATTTCCTGCGTCACGCATTCCGATTTTATTTTTGTATCTTACGGAGAAAGTAGTAGTACGACGTAAGTATTTTGGGCATCTGCTGTCACAAACCCTGTCCGTGCCACGTATTGTGTACATATGTGCCTTATGTATATTACTACTCGTATCTTACATCAGAGTTTGGAGTAGTGGCTTAACAGACGTGAGGTGGCGGGACACCAAACTCAGCTGGGGACAGTGCGTTTTCGCAAGTATTTTTCAGGCCATTTGGGGGAAAACGCGTCAAGAAAGAACTTGCGCCACAATATCCGCTAGGCCAAAACAGGGTGGATGGAGGGCATCGGTAGAAAGGCCCCCTCCCCCCCCCAAATGGAAACGAGGCAGATGCTGTAGATTCACCCCGTTGTCCAGTTACGATCGAGACCGAATGAAGAAAGTGGGAGAGAGAGACAAATAGCTCTGATGTCGGTCAGAAGAGTGGGAAAACGATGAGTTCGCGAAAAAGAAAGCAGGGAAGCCGAAGCGGCATGAGCTCCACGTTGAACTTCAAAGGCAAAGCCCTAAGAGAAGGGGACGAACGGTTCCTTGCACAGCAGGCGTTTGTGCCGTGCATACCCCCTGACCCTGACGTTGTGTGCCCCGAACTTTTTATTTCTTCTTTTATTTCTTCTTTCTTCATACCTGGTCTCAGAGGGTATGCTAGCCTCTTAGAGTCGATGGCCACCGGCGGTTTTAAAATTTCTCTCTTCCTTCTTCTGTTTTGTGTCTCCACGATGTGGCTATCCTTATGCCCATACATGAATTGCTGCCTGTACGGAGTACGGAGCACTCCATGTACGGAGTACTACATAGTATGTAAGATACTCGTACTTTGTCTTGCGAGATCTCACGTTACTGTGGCAGGGCAGTCAGGCTGTTGGGCAACGATGGTAATTCCGACAGCCATATACCCGCACGCGTTAGTGTGCAAATTGCGATTCCCGCCTGCTAGTGTCTGCAGGCTGCCGCTGGGAAGAGCACGCGGACAAGTCCCCGCGGCTGGGGAGAGGGGCACAGAGAGTACAGGTTTCTTACGTCGTAGAAGCATGACTGTTGCCGAGCGGCGGGATGGCCGAAAGCAACGACGACCGTGACAATGGCAGTGGCCAAGCAAGTCTGGGACGCTGAGAGAAAGCGGACCCCGCGATTGATCCGATTCGCTCTGGCATGAAAACAAAAGCACCCGGCAACCTGCGATGGGGAAATCCCGCGTTGTTGTTGTCGATACGCAGAGCCTTTGGCAGCCAATGCGGCGCTCGCTGACGCTGCGAGAACAACCGACAAGATCTCGAAGATGCGACGAGTCTTGCGGTCGTGTCGCGGTCGCTCTGCTGGTGGCTAGCCCTCGGTTTCAGGCAGACGCTCTGCATGCGAGCAAGACGCTGGCCACGGGCACTGTCTCCGACCCCCTCCCCCCCCCCCAACCACCCCCTGGTCTAAAATAACGGCGGCCCTGCTCATTAGCGAGATTGAACCGTCCCCAATTTGGCTGTCGCCTCTGCTCTTCTCACGACCACACACCCCTTTTCCTTCGGCCTCCTTTAGCACACCCCCTGCCTTGTTCATTCATGCTAAGCCCAGGGCAGGCCATCGTCAATCTCTTGGACGGCTCACCAGACTTGTCTCTTCTTTTTCCTTTCCTTTTTTTCCTTCTTTTTTGCGTCGTATATTCTCACCCTCGCACATAGTTGCTTTTGCATAGCTCTTTCTCCACAGCTCGTCGTCACGTATCCTCGGAGTACGACAAGGGACCTTTTGCGTGTACATAGTACCGGCCCTCGTAATGCATATAGCATCTTGCATAGCATCTTGTCAAGACATCCACGGTCGCTGCTTCATGCTGGCGTGGATCCTGATTCCCCCATCGAGTGCGCGGCAGCCAGCTGAACCAGGCGGGTGCACACTTCGGTCGAGGTTGGTCATGTTATCATAATGCAAGATATCCTACTCGTATGTATGTACTTCGTACTCAGGGCACAAACCGCCGCGAAATGGTCTACGACACCGCCTACGGCACTGCCCTGACCGCCCGTCCGCTGTGCTGACGCTAGCTCACAGTCCGCAGGCGCTAACACGGTACCTGCGGACCGCCTGTCAGGAGCTTTCCTCATTACCCACACCCTCAAAGAGGAATCGCCAGGGGATCCGCCAGAACAACCCGGTTATTATTTCTCGAATTTATTTTACTTACCTTGACCGTTTTAATCACTCCCACGGGCCACCCACGGGCCAGCTTCCTTCTATTCGCCCCCCTTCTTCGTACCCTCGGGAAGTACCTTTTGCATGCTGCTGCTGCCGAGAAATACCTGCCTCATCACCCCCCCTAATGCCAACCCAGCAATCACGACCCTGCTCGCTTCCTTTTTTCATCTCCCCTTCCTTGCCCTGCCTGCCTATACCTTTTCTCTTCGCATTTCTCTTTCCTATTTCTCCTTTACCTGCTTGCACCACCTTCTCCCACGCCTTTTATCCTTCCCACCGCCTCCAATAGCCCCTCCAGATTGCCTTCTTCGTTCTCCTCTCGCTCTTCTCACTCTTCGCGCACCATCATCACGACCAGATGTACCACCTGTTGGGTTGCATTGCCAGCAAACGTCCGTTCTCCTACTAAGCGTGCACCGCGCTCGCTGTCGAAACCACGCCATTTCTCCAGACTCTTACCTTCTTAGAGCTTGGCAAGAGCCCCCATCCGACCGCACACCGCACTTCGACCACCGACCTTTAAAATCAGCCTGAATGCACCGAGTATCGCCAGCCAGCTCTTCTCCCAGAAGAGCTTCCAACTCTGGGATCTAGGTTATGCAGAGGTAATGCAGGACTCCTGTCCCGTAGCACCTGTGGCGCCTCCCGCCTTTCGTCCCATCTGACTCGAGGCCTCTAGATTCTAGTCCATCCTCACTTTTGTTCGAACTCTCCCGAGTCCAAGCAGTCGTCCGCCCGTCACTTGCTGCCCACTACACTCTTTAGGCGCCCTTGCTTTGCTCTGCTTTCGACAACATCGTTTTCCGCCAATCCATACAGCTTCTTCCGTAACCGTAACCATGCACGACATCACCATGAACGGCAACAGCACTATGTCGCTGGAAGACCGCTTCGAGGTGCTGAAGGAGATTGGCGACGGCAGCTTCGGCAGCGTCGTTCTGGCTCGTGTGCGTAGCGCCGGGTCCAATGTCGCTCGCAGAGGAACTATTGTAAGTGGTTGGACGAGCCGCTCTGCTGCCCCCTCCCCTGTTGCTAACCGTGCCGTCTGCAGATTGCCATCAAGACCATGAAGAAGACATTCCAGTCGTTCACGCCGTGTCTGGAGCTGCGTGAGGTCGTCTTCCTTCGAACCCTGCCGCCTCACCACCACCTCGTGCCTGCTCTGGACATCTTCCTCGACCCCTACAGCAAGAAGCTTCACATCTGCATGGAGTACATGGAGGGGAACTTGTACCAGCTGATGAAGGCGAGGGATCACAAGTGCCTCGACAACAGCAGCGTCAAGAGCATTCTCTACCAGATCATGCAGGGCCTTGAACACATCCACGCCCACAACTTTTTCCATCGCGACATCAAGCCCGAAAACATTCTCGTCTCCTCGTCAAGCCACCAGGAGTCTTCCAACTCGTTCCGCCGCTACTCCGCTCTGATGACACCGCCCTCCACGCCACCCACATACACCGTCAAGATTGCCGACTTCGGTCTTGCCCGGGAAACCCACTCGAAGCTGCCTTACACGACCTACGTCTCCACCCGGTGGTACCGTGCCCCCGAGGTGCTCCTGCGCGCAGGCGAGTACTCGGCACCGGTTGACATCTGGGCCGTCGGTGCCATGGCCGTGGAGGTGGCCACCCTCAAGCCGCTCTTCCCGGGTGTGAACGAGGTCGACCAGCTTTGGCGTGTGTGTGAGATTATGGGCAGTCCAGGCAACTGGTACAACAAGGCGGGTGTCCGTGTGGGTGGAGGTGAGTGGCGCGACGGCTCGCGCCTGGCTGGCAAGCTGGGGTTCTCCTTTCCCAAGATGGCACCCCACGCCATGGACACTATCCTCCAGTCACCGCAGTGGCCGGCTTCGCTCAGCCAGTTTGTCACCTGGTGTTTGATGTGGGACCCCAAGACTCGGCCCACGTCAACCCAAGCTCTTGCCCATGAATACTTTTCCGATGCTGTGGATCCGATGCGGCCCAAGTCTTCTGCATCGCGGATATTGGGTCGCAAGCAGTCTGACATTGGCCGCAGCTCCAAGGATTCGTCCTCGTCAACACCCGTTTCGTCCAAGCCGTCATGGTTCCGCAAATCGTTGATCGGTGGCCGCAACGATTCCGCTCTCGATGTCACGGCCCCCAGCTTGAACGCGAAGGAGTCCGTTCCGTCTATCATCTCAATGGCGACTGCAGCTGCTGCGTCTGTGTCGGTGCAGGTGGAAGCCCCGCATCCAGTCGCGGCAACACAAGTCCCGGCACCAGCGGCAGCAGTTCAGGCGTTGGCTTCGGCAGCAGTCGCTCCGCGTCCTGCGCCTGTGCAGCAGGTGCCTGTCGAGTCGGGTATTCCAAAGGTGAGGGCAGCTGCTAGCAAGCGAACGACTTGGTCGAACGGGCCATCCAATGTGGCGCCGATGCCAATTCTACCCACCGTCCGTCCCATTTCTCCCGTGTCTGACGCTGTCACTGCCCAGGCAAATAACCGGACCCCAATGTACAACGATTCATACGCCAACAATGCGGCAACTCGGGTGGCTGCAGAGGACAAGGCGTCCAAGAAAATTGGCCGGCAATTGTCCGTGGCATCGAGCACAAACCACTACGCAGATGTCCATCGCCAGCAGGCAGAACAGGCCCTTACTGGCAACAGCGGCCTCGTATCTCCACCCAGTGCGCACAAGGAGAGCTTCTTCTCACACCTGCGAAAGCGGGCGCGTCGGCTCTCCGGACGTCACCAGACACCCATCACACCCGCATACGATGACGTGGAAGCACAGGCTGGTTGTGGGCCATGGGCCAGCAACCGTTCGTCCATGGTGATTGACCAGCAGCATCAGGGTCCTGTACCCGCGCCATTACCCAAAGAGGGCACGCATGATCCTCAGGGACCACTGGGCTCTCTGCGAGAGGGCCACCAGAGCTGCTCCGGAGACAACATCAGCTACCTGCCGACGATCCCAGACAGTGCTCCTGCTGCAACAAGTCTGCACCAGTCGGCTTCGGTGTCCGGAGTGACGACGACGATCACGACAGGACTCGCGGGCGCTCACCTCAAGCGGCACCATTCACTACCCCATCATCAGCCGCGGTCAGTCGATAGCCTGCTCGTGGCGTCGCGAAGCAGTGGTGGCCCGATTTCAAGTCGTACCAGAAGGTCACAGGCAGTCCAAGGCGTGCACCAGTACGACGCGCCCGATGAAGAGGACGAACTCCTGGACGAAGTTCTCAATTCTACAGAGAATGCAGAAAAAAAGCTCGAGAAGGTTGAGAAGATCGGGAAGATCGAAAAGCCAGCTCTACAGCAGTCTGCGAGCAATGCCAACACCTCAAATCCGTATCCGACGCCCTCACCTTCGGCCAGCGGAAACAACGTGCTCTACTCTGACGGAAAGGAAGCGGTGATGCCGAAGCCTCTGGATCTCAACAAGAAGACGGCGGACTACAAATGGCCGACTCCGCCGTATGACGAGAACGACTGGGCAGCATCAGCATCTGCAAGCATATGGGCGGCAGGCAATCGAATCTAGACGCAGCCACGCCTCTATCTCGCCCGATTTCCTTTGTCACATCTGGTTGGGGGCCGCTTTTCCCCTCGACAACCGCCAGATATTTCCAGCACAACAAAAGTCTTTTTCCTGTTCTCATCAATCATTCGGTCTCATACGGCGGTGTTCGGGTGTTTCATTTTTTCTGGTTTCAATTTCTTTTGTCAGTTTCTACATGGATGGCTTCGGTTTCATTTGGACACCGCTCTATACAGACTTTTGCATTTATTCATCTCGCTCGCCGAGCTGTTTCGACTCCTGGGCGCGATGCCGGACAACAACACCACACCAATTAGAAGCTTTGTCGGTCGGTCACCACGGTGATCAGGCGACTTGCGAGAAACCGTACAACTGTTTGCTTGATCGAGCAAAGCGGAGCGTTGTAACACTTCAATAGCATGGCGGCATTTTTATTTTTCGATTCCAGTCGATCATTTCACACATGTGTGGTTCTATTATACCGGTTTTGTTCATCTCTTGCTCTCTAGCGAGTTCGTCAAAAAATTCCAATACCCCAATTTTCTGTCTACTATTTATCTTTTGTATACCGGTCCAGTTGATCGATTTTATATACATAGATTGGATGGTACGCTCTTTGATGGCCACCAGACCGGCAAGCCGGTGGCGTACAGGGTGGTCTTCTGCGTCTTATCATTTCTTTTGTCAAGATTATCCCTCTATCAGTTAGGAGGCTCCCGAACGGCGGCCCGCTTCTCATGTAACCCGTTTTATTGCGCATTTCAGGGATGTCTTCGTGCCGGATGGGGCCTGGATGGCTCTGGCAGCACGAAGATGGCCATACTTTGTAAATGCTTTCTATACTCTCTTCACACTATATGGGTCCGCGTCAGGGGGAAGAGCGGTGGAGACTTTGGCTTATGGGTGGGCAATGGTACATAGGCGAAGCTTGAAATCTACTCTCAACATCGGACATATTGTGAACGGCAGCAAAAGTGCCATTCCTGAAGCGACATCGAGAAGCGCAGAAAACGTGATTGGACAGCGCTAAGTTTTAGGGATGGTGTCTGCATGATAGCGGTTGTTCTGCACTTGCCCAATTCTACCTACAATCCATGCTGAAGCCGTGTTTCCAGGCAGCAGTCACATGGCGGAAGGAGCATAACCACCGGAGAACTGTCGGATAGCGCCTTCCGGTACATGTCCAAAGCCAATGGTCGCATTACATCCCAAAATGTCCAGTCTTATTTGATGGATTCTGCAATTGCACGAAAAAAAGTGCGGACAGGCGTATTTGATTTTCTCATCTCGGGTTTCTGTCTTTGTGTCTCGACCCCGCTTGCCAGCCTTTCAGCCCTGCAGCAGCTGCTTATCTGAACGGCCGGTCGAATCCTTCGTCTTCTTCTGCACACGCGCATGGGCTGAGCGCAGAACTTCCGGTTTAGGCTTGGAAGACGATCGGACGAGGAGACGCATGCCGTCCAGACGATGAGCAACAATCCTCCGATGCGGCCGCCGCCTCCCGGACAGCGAAATCGGGACAAGCGCACCAACTACTATGCGACATACTCGCAAGGAGCAATACCGCCGCCACCACCGCCACCCCCTCGAAACCACGGGGCATCATCGACATCGTCGCTGCTGCTGACACCAGGAGGAGGAGGAGCAGCGGGGAACAGAGCCGGAGTAGAAGCAGGAGTAGGGGGGCTGACATCTGGGCTTGGCAGCCTCGGGCTGGGACTGACGCCTGTCATGTCCAAGTCGGCGTCGGCCAGCAGTCTTGTTCCATCGTCAGCAGCAGCAGCATCAGCAGCAACCGCAGCGATGCCCGGGACCAATCCGGTGTCGGCAGCCGAGGCGATCCACGGGCCCATTCGCGAGCCGGCACGCGAAACGGGGCCGGTGCCAGACCGGCTGATTGTCGGGGTGGACTTTGGGACGACGTTTTCGGGGGTGGCGGTGGTGTACTCGGCGACGCCGGACGATATCGAGATCATTAAGACATGGCCGGGCGGCAACGGGATCACGTCGGACAAGGTGCCGACGGAGCTGATGTACGACCTGCCGGCCGATGCAGCCGCCGGCACGGAGCCGACGGTGCGGTGGGGCTTCCAGTTCAAGCCAGAGGAGGCGCGGCTGCGCTGCATCAAGCTGTTCCTGGACCGGTCGCAGAAGCTGCCGTTCTACGTCAGCCCGCTCGAGACGGCAGCGCAGCTGAGCCGCCACGGCAAGACGGTGGTGGACGCGGCGGCCGACTACCTCACGCAGGTGCGCCGTCACACGATAGACACGCTGGGCCGGCGCTATGGGGCCTCGTTCATGGCATCGACGCGCGTCGGTTATGTGCTCACCTGCCCGGCCGTCTGGTCGGACGCGGCCAAGAACACGACGCTGCTGGCGGCCGAGCGCGCCGGCATGGGCGACCGCGCGGCCATCCAGATGATCAGCGAGCCTGAGGCGGCGGCTCTGTACACGCTCAAGGCGATCCAGCCGAACCATCTGAACGTGGGCGACAATGTGATTGTGTGTGATGGCGGCGGAGGGACGGTAGAGTGAGTTGTTTCTGTTCGTAGTCCTTGTCGTCCTCCTCGTCCCATCTCCCCCAGAACTAACAAAGTAGCCTGATCGCATACAAGATCATCTCGCTCAAGCCGCTGCACGTCGAGGAGTCAGCCGTGGGCACGGGCGGCCTCTGTGGAAGCGCCTTCCTCAACTACCGGTTCGAGGAACACGTGCGCGAACGTCTCGGCGCCAGCCGGTTCGACGAGATGAAGGTCAAGAAGAGCAAGACTTGGCAGATGGGGCTGCGCTACTTTGAGGAGTTTGTCAAGCGCAATTTCAACGAAGACGAGCACCAAGAGGTGAATATTCCGTGAGTTTTCTATTTTGATCTCTCTTCTTCTCTCCTCTTTCCTCTCCACTCAAGCTAATTTCTAGATTACCCGGTCTTCCCGACGATGAAGCAGTGGGCCTCGACTCGGGCTTCCTAGTCATGACTGCCGATCAGGTGCGGGAAATCTTTGAGCCCGTGGTCACGGAGGTGTGCGATCTGGTGCAAGGCCAGGTCGACGGGCTGCGGTCCAAGGGTGGCATCGTGTCGGGCATCATCCTCGTAGGCGGGTTCGGCCAGAGCGATTACCTGTACCGGCGGGTACGGGCATGCTTTTCCGGCAGTGGCAGCGGAGCCGGTGATGGCGACGGTGAGGACGGCCGGCCCGGAGTGCTGCCTCCACCGCCATACAGTGAGCGGCCGACACACGCAGTAGCGGCAGCAGCGGCAGCAGCAGAAGCAGCCATGACGACGTTGTCGACGCAGGCGGCCGGGCCGATCGAGGTGATGCAGCCGATGTACGCCTGGACGGCAGTCGTGCGTGGAGCAGTGCTGCGTGGACTCGAGGGCAACATGGTGCTGTCGCGACGGGCACGTTTCCACTACGGCACGTCATACGCGACGGTATACGACGAGACCAAGCACGAGGTCGGCGAGCGGTACTGGTCGCCGCTGTGGGAGCGGTGGATGGTGTCGGACCGCATGCAGTGGCACATTGCCAAGGACGACGCGATCTCACCGCTGGAACCGATCGCCTTCCACTACACGCGCAACTTCCGGCCGGGTCAGTCGCTGCTGGTCACCGATGACCTGCTGGCCTGCGCGGCCGACGAGCCGCCTCTGGCCTACACACGCGGCCGCGACGCCAACCTGATACACGTCTGCACGCTCACGACCGATCTCCGGGCCGTGCCGCGCAGCCTGTTCACGCGACTGACCACAACGCGTGGCGTCGAGTTTGATAACCTCGACTTCACTCTCGAGATGGTCGTCGACAGCGCCGGTCTGGGCTTCGAGCTCAAGGTGGACGGCGTGCGGTACGGCCGGGTGGAGGCAGAATTTCACTGAGGTGGACGTGGATAGTCGTGGGCCTGATACTCGTACTGGACATTGGACACTGGATATCGGGAAAACCCACACACTCTCACTCACTACACTAGACGGTCCCAGGGCTACAGAAGTCATGTGCTCAGGAGCCCATCGCTCCTGCCTTATATGTACAAGGAGATCTAAGTCATGTTTTGCGTCAGCGGTCAGAAATTATATACAGGCTAAAATATAGGCGTTGGAACTGTTTCACCCTTTCTTCATCCTTCTCTCCCTCCAGACTCCGTCCTCACACCTCATAGTGCGATGTCTCTGGCCCATGCGACACTTGCACTGTGTTTGTCACGATGATGCCTCTGCTATGACCATGGCCGATGCCCAGGCTGTGATCAGCGCCGTCAACCAGGACTTCCTGGCTTTTTCTGGGGCCGTCGAGCCATAAAGCGGCGGCCGCAACCGCAGCGATAATGCTGTGGCTTCGCCTGGGCCTGCTGACGCTGGGGGGTGGCCTGAGCGGCACGTTGTCGGGCAAGTCGTTGTCGCGGTCGATGTGGTCGACGGAACCGTCATGATCGCTCTCACCGTCGCCGTCTTCCGTCACGGTAGCGGTGACGGTGGTGGTAACTGTGCCAAAGTCAGGACGGTTTTGAAGGCTGGTGCACTCCCTATCTTCGGTGCCGGTGCCCAGTCTCTTGGTTTGGCTGCGCGGTGTCTTGGATCCGAAGCTATAGCTGTGGCCGTAGTAAGAGCTGCTACCACCACCAACATCACCATCACCACCACCACCACCTCTACGGCGGCGGTTTCGTCTCGCAGAGGACTGCTTGGCGATGCGGTAGAGCCCGGGCGAGTTGACGATGACGACGGCGGTGGCGGCCTCGACGGTGCCCCAGAGGGCCAGCCAGGTCGGAGTTGGATGGTTGGCGCCATTGTTGATCTGGGTGACTCGGATGGTGGAGGCGACGATGCAGACGCAGCCGAGGCCGAAGAGGACGGCAATGGAGAGCTTGCGGAAGAACGGCATCTGGAGGCCGGCGATGAGCCGGAGGGGAAGGGCCATGACTGTGGGGGCGGTGAGCAATCCGTCTAGGTTCGAGCTGAAAGGACGGCAGAGAACGCACTCAGCAGATCCGTCAGCACATCGACAGCATACGAGTACCACATGCTGACGACGGCGCGAGCGACATCACGCCGGGTCGAGCAGCCGCCGACGGTGAACCAGGCGGTCATGGTCTCGCACGAGACGCAGAGGCTGACGATGCAGCCAACAAGGGTCTGGGGTCCGTCAGCGGGTGTCTTCTCTCGTTTGTGTGGTCATGTGGTCAACACCGTCCATTAGACGCACCGCCGTCGAGAAGCCGACCAGCGCCCACCACAGCTTCCGGTACAGCGGCAGCTTGTCGAGCAGCTTCCGGCAGACGCACAGGAGCGACAGCTTGGCCGACCAGAGGCAGAGCCAGATGCAGACTGAGGCCGAGAAGACGCCTTGCTGGATGAAGCGGGCGTCTACTAGCACGGTCGCATACGGCGCCGTCCGGCCGATCTCGACGCTCTCCACCCGCAGATAGGCCGGGACGACGCGCAGGTACAGAGCCGCCACGGCGACGAAGAAGCCGTAGCACAGCGCCAGCCAGCCGTCCTCGGACTGGACCTGGCGGGCGCGCCATCGCCGGGCGTCGCCGACGAGCCGGGCCAGCATCACGGCAGTCGTCAGCACAAGCAGGGTGATGCAGGTGGCCCGGATGGCCGGCCAGGAAGCTTCGCTCATGAGGTGTGAGCGATTGAGGGTGAGTGTGAGAGTGAGAGTGTGCTGCATCTACTTCTTGGCTTAACTGGGTATCATGATTTGCTGTCTGTTGCCATTGCCGGAGAAAGGACAGAAGAATGGGACTGGCTCTGGTGAGAAAGATAAAAGGACGGAACAGAATCAACAAAGTCCAAACAGGCTCCCAGGGGGCAGTCCGGCTGCTGATTTCCGAAAGCGTCTGTCATCGTTTGCCGGAAGGAGCAATGTGCGACAAGATGCAGTGCTCAGTTTCGCAGCAGCGGCATCACTCCCGGCAAATTCATGTGAAATGACCAACAGTCGTACGCCCGAACACAAGAATAGCTCAGTGCCGGACACGAGGATCGCTATGTTTTGAGAAAACGTCTCAGACAGTTGTGTTTGCTTTTGTTTACGGCGACAAACGAGAAAATGCGGCAGTCTACTGTGTAATAGAGGAAACTTAAAAGGCAAAAAAGGCCCAGGCTGGTCCCGATACGTGCAACTTCGTCTGAATCTCAATGTCATCATCTCGTATCATGTCTCTCATCTCGATCCTGTCTGTTCGCTGTGCAGTCAGTTTCCAGGCAAAAGACCTGCTGTCTGACCCATATTAATTGCCAACTGGCCAGTGGCGCAGTACGATCTAGTCTAGTTTAGGAAAGGTATGTGGTTAAGGAAGACGGGCCGCATCTAATACAATTGAGAGCGTCTGCACTTGAAAACCGCAAAAGATATCTCATAATAAGTCGCGGGCATCCTCTGTACAAACGCAAAGATCAGCATAACTCTAGACAATTTCTACCCGGGCGCGCCGGGGCTCCGACCACGGTGACATCTTTTGATGATATCAAACGAGGGGTACAAATCAGACAGAGATACCCCGGTAGACTTGTAGTCAATCGTAAAATCTATGTAGAGTGAAACCACATGCCTCTTCACACGGCCGCTTGTCGGCTTTTGTTCCCAACCGCCGGTAGCCTTTGACGTCCCGAGTGTTCTGCTGGAAAGCATGCTAGTTATTAGCGTCATCTTGGCGAGGACACTGCGGAGTCTATGGCCAGCCACGCCAGCTTGAGCTGCGAATTGCGCAACGACAGCTTGCTCTCCCGCATCACATTGTGAGCAGTTGAAATCACGTGAGCGACCACTGGTGTCTTATCGCGTTGCACAACATACGAGTGCTCAACTTCTTCTTTGATCTAATAGCGTCGAACACAGCTGTGCTCTTGAAAAGCCGGTACGCTCGCCAAGCCACTGTAAATGGACTGGCTGCGCCTCACTGTACATACGGGTTAGATACGAGCACTTACTGTGGCGACATGGTGCGGGAATTCTGGACGCAAAATCCCCCGTCTTACTCTGCACATTGGCAATCTCTCCTCCAGAAATCGGCCGTCAGGCTCGACTGTCTCGGCATACGTGTATCATGCCCAAGTGACAGCAAATGACAAGTCCTCTTCGGCTTGCAGACAACCGAAGATAGCATAATTACGGTGAACACCAATAGTGTGAGCGAAATAGGACACGGTCCAAAAGTCTTATGTCGGGCGTCAGGCGTAATATTTCCACTATTTCTCCTCACACCGACCCATTAATTGCCACTGCTACATATGATAGTGTATCACAATTTGGCTAAACGCCTTGCGTGCCTCCCCTTCTTCCAGTAATCTGTTGAGCTGGGTAGAATATTCCCACTTCCCGGGCGTAAGTGTCTCGACGGGGCGGAAATGCAGACACAGCAATTTACTTTGTACGTATAAGAGGGAGGGACCCTTGCTACAAAATGTTGCCGTGATCGGTTTTTGTGTGTGTAAATGCATCATTCCGCAATATAATTTTATCATTGTTACGATGTACGCCCAGGTGAGAGGCTAGAGAGAAGCAACAGAGATGAAATTGAAGAACGATCCATACACTTGAAGTATATGATCTCGCGTGGAACAGACAAACACAAACAGAGAAATAACTCAAAATGGCTTTGCAGACGACCAGTGCAAACACCTTAACGTATATGAGAGAAACCGAAGCTTCGCTCCGGCCGATACTAGAAAAGGAGCAGACAGCAAGACAACCGTTGGGGCGAACAGAAAGCACAACACGCGAGAATCTGTACACTCCACTCCACCTCCCCATGTCCAGGCCAGTCCAAAAAACACTGGCCCAAGCCCTGCTCTCGTGTACTGCAAAGCGGGGAGACGAAGAAGCGGTTGCAACAGACTCTTCCAAGCGGACCGCCGAGACCGGGAAATGTTTTCCGGCTGCGGAGAACTGTTGATGTCGGGTGGATCTTCAGTCAGCCTCGCTTTCAAATGACAACGGGTCAGAGAGGGGGCAACTATATCTTACCATATGCAGCATGCTGGTTGTGCATGCGTGCACAGACTCGGATATTTACCTCCTGTAAATCGTTGCAGGGGTGGATGCATGGAAAGAACTAAAAGCAGACTGAAAAAACGGGCCAGAAAGAAAAGACGAGGCTGAAAGACGAATGGGAAAAGATTGGGAGAAACGACAGAGGAGGTAAGCACCCGGCGACAGGCCAGTCCAGATCGGGAAAACCCAGGGCCAAGTGGCCCCGGCACGATCTGGCAGGAGCGATCGACCCGGCTGTTGTGGGTCACCGCCACTCTTTTGACGTCTTCCTTTGCTTGTTGCCTCTCCCATATTTCTTATTGTTCTTGGAGGGTAAACAGGCCGCGAAAGTGACCATCGAGGAAGTTTCTCCTATCTTCAGTTATCCATTCCCGAGCCAGAAGCTCTCGCAATATGCCGTCACTAAGCATCAAAAAGCATTCACCGCCATTATCGTCGGCTGTCTGGTAGTGCTGCGCAATATGCCACAGATAATCCCACAAGCATTGAGGGGAGGTATTGTCCCACTGGTTATAGTAATGCGTAGGCATTTCGATTTGTCCGCTAAAACATTCTCCACAGATCGAACATTCGCATGACAGTGGATAACGAGGATGAAAATGGCCCTCGTTATGGCGGATCCAGTCTTCTGTAGCAGTGACAGGGAACACGCTGTGGCACAAGCCAATCACTCCGAGTATGCAAGGGAGGCCGTCGCGTGTTACTTGCTGAAAATATGGCTGCCCATCCGGCTGGTGTATGTCATGAATCGGTGTGTGCTCCATAAAGGGGCTCGATGAGTCGGTAAAGGTAGGGCTGACGCTCCCGCCTGGGAATGGTTCATAAGGCTCTGGCGGCAATTCTCCCGGCGGGGACAGGCCGATATGACTTTCTTCAGACTGTTCAGCAAAATCCCCTGAATTCGTGGAGGCCATCGTCTCCTCAAGATGATCTGTATCGAAACCGTTTTCCTGGTAATCAATCGGATAGCTGTCTTCCGGAAAGCTTCGAGGGATTTTCAAGTTAACGGTTGCATTGTTCGGATGGATGAGAAAACGAGATATCAGTGACTTACACTTCCCCGTTCAGTTGCTCTGGCACGGAGTTACTCTCCATGACCACTGTGCTATCAAGTGGTAGTGCCGGGTGGTGAGGCATACCCGTTACATCACTAGCCATGCTCTGATCATCATAGCAATAGGCTTGCTCGTCACACTCATAATTATGAACATGGTCTTGCCCGCCATACCCGCCATGATCGGGATAGTCTTGCCCATCATACGGATCCTCATCATTATTCATGCTGGGCTGGGCGTTCTTCAACCCGACAAGGTACCTTCAGTGTAACAACAGCACAGTGAAGAAGAGGCGGCTAGAATTGGAGACAGAAGAAAGTTTGAAGGAAATCGGATCGGCTGGAATACAGAGCACGGAAGGTATGTTATGAAGGGCACTTCGGAGGAACAGGCGAGAATGGTGGTGCTCTGCCCAATCAGTGTCTGGTGTCAATGCGGCTACGCCGACGGGACACAGCGTGCACACTTAACAAGATACAGGGGCTATAGCAATCGGAGTGAATGGGACGGCACGGAAGACGAGTTCTTTACCACGCAAATGCGCGAAGTGATACCGTCAACCAAAGAACACAGCAAGAGACGCCAAGTGGAGATGACTTCGATGAAAAGGAGGAAAGAGATGGTGAGATAAAGCAGAGTGAGGCGCAACACACACGACAGACATGAACGGCTTCGAAGAGACGGATACTGGGTTATTTCAAGTCTGTGCGCGCCAACAGAAGCAATGAGCCGCAAAGCGAGCGGCAGGTCATCCATTGTCCGTCGACAAGAGCACTGCTCCAACCAGCTATGGGCTGGCCGTCTCCATGCATACGGACATCCCCCCCCAATCGCACCAGCAAACACTTACTGCAAAAGGAAACGGAGGGAGGGGAGAGAATTCTTGAGCCGACGAAGCATCGCATCGAGGCGCCCTTTGGGGCTTTGCGTTTGCTGACCGCTCTTATGCGTGAAATTACTACCGTTGGCGGCCGGCCACTCCGAACTGAAGGCACCAAAAGACGCGGCCTGTTTCGGGCCGCCTCCATGTTAGGTGTGGGTGTGTGTTGGCCATCGGATGCTCCCTTGCACGATTGGGCAGTCTCTCATTGTGCAGGGCTGGAAGAGAGTTTTTGGCTGGCGCGATATTTGCTGCTTTCTTCCTCCTCCTATGGACGAGTCTGCAGAGAGAGTCGATATCAGCGCCGGCATTTCCTAAAAGAGACAAGGACCACGTCTTGGCAGGTTCAGCAAATCGAGCAGTCGCTGGATATCTCGCGAAATGGACCATGAGAGGGAGCGAGGTTTGGTTCGCTGAAACCAAGACCAACGGAAACCCCCGAGAAGATGCCGACCGTACAAGAGATCAACGGGCAGGGTACTTCGGCCGCTCAATGCAGCGGCTGCCTTTCATGTCCGCACGCCGGATGCGCAACATTATGAGATATTGGACTGTCCTAGACGCCAGACAGCGGGATCCGTGACGGCCATAACCGCAGCCGCTGGCTCTACTTTCCCGGATTTGACATCTCATCCCTCGAATTCATCGAAAAAACATCGGTGCTCGACCGATGTTCAGAAAGGCCAGACAAGGAACGCTGTGTACTTACCTGTATCCCCACTCACACCTCTCAAAGTGTGGTACGGCATAGTAGGGCACAAGGAAGAGAGGGGTGCCGGTCATGCGGGTTTTCTCGTGCTGATATCACGTCGCTGAAGACATGACGGGATGGGACAAGCAGCTGTCGTTTGCTTCCATTGATTGGATTTTGAGCTGAGGCTCTATGTGGATCACTGCCCAATCAGGGTATTGTCCTTCTTCCCCTCCTCCGCGTTAGCCGAGCCAGATTTGGGCAGCGACTCCTTGTCCCAGGCGTTTGTGTTGCGTCGCTGCGCATACGTTGGTGTGAGCAATGTGTCGTATGCACAGGTTTGGTACGAGCCGCAGGCAGCATGGCGGTGTGTCTCGAAGATCGGCAACATAGCCTTGTCGTTGTGCTGGTGGCGTCTTGCTTGTTCTGGCTTAGAGGCCACACTCGTTTTCGTGGCACCCGATAAGGCGGCAGAACCGTAGAGGGACAGGACGGGGCCGTCTCTACTTTCGTTTCTGCGGCTGGACTTGTGTGCCGAAGATGAGTGACCCCTCCTTATGCTTCTGAAATCTCCATTGATCTAAGCGGGAAATGCAGTACGTGGATTATGACATGATATGTCAACAGGTCATTTGATCGGCCGAGACGACCGATGTTCGTGGCAACTACAGCTAGTTTGGAGATACGACCTGGGCAGGAGAATGGGTGGGGGCCAGCATTGCTCCGGCTTATTCTTTTCCTTGTTGAGACTCTTCATCCTTCCGGGCGCAGGTGACACGAGCCTTGCAGATGACGTTGCGATATTGCAGCTGGCCGCCCGTCTCGTCGCCGTGTTTGATGATGCCAGGAAAGGCCAGGAAGGCGACTTCACGCCGAGCCAGGCCGTCGTCATCGTCCTCCTCGCAGCCTAGATCCTCCATCGTGGACGGGTCGAAGAGCAGCTGCTGGTGTGGCGTCGGGTTGGGCATGAAGATGCGAAAGACGGCCCGCTGGGCGACGAGGAGGCGCGACAGATCGACGGCACCGGCGACGAGCAAGCGCAAGGCCTGATTGCGATCGTCCGTGGACGTGGTTGTCGTTGTGGTCGTGGCCCTATCCAGGACACTGCTGATGCGCCCCACCACATCGTCGATCAGGCGATCCGTCTCTGGCGGCAGCTGCTTGGCGGCATCTCTACTGACAATGGCCAGGGTGAGGGCACGCCACTGGTTGATGGGTCCGGCCGAGCCGGCTAAATGGTCAGAGGAGAGGAGAGGACGAGGAGAGCAAGGGGGACCCGAGACCAGATGGAGACGCACCATACGACAGCAGAGCCGCCTCGATCTGGGACAGCTGGGCAGCCAGCTCGGACGACAGGCCGACGTAGTAAGCTGCAAAGACGTGGTCGACCAGCAGTCGTGCGACGGCAGACTGCAGCAGGTGCAGCTTGGCCGAGTGGCGCAAAAGCTCGTGCATGGGGACGAGCTGAGTGAGCTCATAGCAGTCGTCTGGATGTGCTGGAAAAAATTAGAGAGAGGAAAGAGGAAAAAGGGGAAAGACGACAGGATGCACCAGCAAAACACCCACCTAGCTTCGCACGCCGAAAGTGCACAATAACCCAGTTTTGCAGCCCGTTGGCCAGACGGGCCATGCCGCCGGCAAGCACCTCGTCGCTGGTGGTCACGCCCTCGGCTCGCGTCGCCGTGCTGACTCGCTCCTTGAGCCCACGCACCTGCAGCCGCAGTGTCCGGAGCTCCTCGTCACGTGCTGCTATCGTCTCCCATTCGGCACGGAAGTCGGTGCGGTCGGCCAGCTCGCGCTCGAGCTGGGCTATGCGCTCGTCCTTGTCTGATGAAGATGTGTCTGGTGTTGATGTTGTTGGTGCTGGTATAGGCGTGATTATTTGTGTTGGTGTTGATGATGTTGACGGTGTTGGTGTTGCTGGCATTGCTGGCATTGCTGCCGGTATCGTCACTGCTGCGGCGACCACTCTGCCGGCAGATACACGACCGGCTACTGCCGCCGACGACGACGTGGTTTGCAGGACGTGCGACGAGGAGACGCCCGTCGCCGGCGTGGTCCTGCATCTGATCCCGGCCGGGGCCGTCGACGGCGCATCACTGTCGGCCAGGTTGAGCATGGCGGAGGGATTGTCGGTCCCCTGGGCCAAGAATGGCGGCGCCCTTGTCCGTCAAGCTCGTCCGCTCGTCCAGCTGCCCGGAGACAGGACGGCCAACAAGAGGAGGCACAAGGGCGCTTCCGGCCTGCCGTGAAAAGGATAGTCGCAGAGAGCAGAGTCAGACAGGCCCACTGCTCGTCCAGTGCATCAGTTGCAGCGTTCTCGTGACTAAAGACGGGAGAGCTGGGACGAGACCGTCTCTCGACGCTGGGTAGGAAAGAGGGGCAGAGGCCATAGGGCTGAGCGCTGACGGAGTTAGGCGGGGCTTCAGGCGGGTTCCTCCAGTATGCTAGACAGGAGCTACGCGAGGAGACTTGGACGGAAGAAGAGACGGATATAATGAAGAGGAAAAGACAGCAAAAAGAACAGAAAGAAAAACGACGAAAGGACAAAAAACGTACAGCAGCGGGTATTCGCTGGTCGTCACCGACCCAACTACTAATCCGCCGATTACTGGTTTAACTAGGGGAGAGCGGACGGGATCCCGTGCTTTCCAATATCTATGGCCGTACGTGGAAGAATGGGTGTTCAGCAGGTTTAAGAGTGGAGGGTAGTAGCTTCTGTAGCTGCAACTGCTGTAAATGACTGCTGTAAGCCCTGTAACGCGACCTCTGTCTGACTGTCTTTGCTGTATTGCGCTTATATGTGCCGCATATGTCGTCTGCCTCACAACATGCAACATCTCGTTCTTCCGTCCTACTCCGATCTCTCATCCTACACCTTCACCTCGGCCTCCACCGGATATGCTGCCTCCACCACCTCTCCGTCGTCGTCCACGGCCAACGTCTGCGCCCCCATCCGACACAGCGCCACCGTCTCGACGGGCACCTGCTCCATCCACACGCAGTCTTCGTATCTCTCCACGATGTCACGTGCGTCCAACAGGATTCTTCCGCGTCCACGGCCTCCTCCACGCCCACCCCGTCCTCCTCCGCCCCGTCCCCGGCCCCCTCTGCGGATGTATACCGTGTTGACCAGCGTCGCGTGCAGCAGCAGCGGCCGGCCGTCGTCGACGAGCAGATCGGCAAACGCTGCCCGCACGCGCTCGCACAGCCGCAGCAGCGCCCCGCCCGCCACCACGCCCGATGCCTCGTCCACCGGCGCCGCATACAGCACGGCTGCCCGCGACGGCGGCTGCATCGCGTAGAGTCCACGCAG
Source organism: Grosmannia clavigera kw1407 (assembly GCF_000143105.1). Classification (NCBI taxonomy): domain Eukaryota; kingdom Fungi; phylum Ascomycota; class Sordariomycetes; order Ophiostomatales; family Ophiostomataceae; genus Leptographium; species Leptographium clavigerum. Next base: position 539,403 of record NW_014040560.1, on the reverse strand, counting down.
GGCCACGCGGACGTCTGCCGCGCCCTCGTCCTTGTTCAGCTCCTTCAGCTGCTGCAGCCGCTCGAGAGCCTGCTGCAGCCGCCCGTCTCCGCCGAGGCTCAGCACCCCCAGCGTCAGATGCAGTGTGCCCACTGGCCGCAGTGCTCCGGCCGGCAGCCGTCCTCGACGGGTGGTCCCGCCACCCCGGTTGCTCGGCCCCGTCGGCCCCCCTTCTGTCATGGCCACCGTCGTCGCCGCCATGTCGGCATGGAAAGCCGCCAGGCTGGCGGCCAGCTGCGGCCGGCCGGCGGCCGTCCCCAGCGGGATGCACAGAAAGTGCGTGAGGGCCGGGCGTGACGCCTGTGGTGGTGGCATGGCGTCGTCCGTTCGGCTGTCTGGTGGAGGGTACACGCGAGGGAGACGGCTCGCTTGGTGTGAAACGCGCAGGTCTGAAGCCTTGTGGCGAATGCCGTAAAAATACGCATCGCACAGTGCTGATTGTGTCACACACACTGTATATTTTCACGCCCCCTTGTAGTCGTAGCGAAGGCGACCGAGCTCCTGCTCGGGGTCAACGCCGGCCATGGTGGCCTTGCCGGCGAGAACGACACTGTAGACGAGTGCCGGAAGGCTGGCCAGGAGCTGGCGGGAGAGGGAGCTGGATCCGGCGGCCGAGGGCCGTGGCAGAAGCAGCGACAGCAGGAGCATGGCGCACAAACCGGCGTTGAGCAGGGGGAGGTGTCGATCGAGCGGCGATGCTGGCGACGACGACGACGGTGACCGAGCAGCACCGCTCCAGGCGTCCAGAGCGGCGATGCCAGTCGTCGCGGCGGGCTGGCGGTGCAGCAGATAGGCGGTGGCGGCCAGCGATGTGAGGCCGAGCAGCGGAAGCATCGTGGCGGAAGAGGAGCGAGTCGATGATATCGATGGAGAGACGCAGGCAATCAGGAAGGGCACCATGGCCAAGACGGGGACGGCCACCAGCAGCTGGCGGAACTGCTCGTTGCGCCGCTGGTTCTGCTGGGCCAGCGCCTGGATGAGGTCATCCTGTTCTGACACGGTCAGCCGTTTGGTGTTTGAAGGCGCGATGTGTACGGAATGGAGCTGAGTTCATGCTGTGTTTGTGCCGTCCATCACTCACCCTGTTCATCCAGCACTTCCGGCCCGTCGGACAGATCGTCCTCGTCGTCTGCGTAGCGAAACGTGTGGCGGAGACGTGTGGCGGCCATGATGTATTAGAGCGTAAGCTTGGCTTCAAGTGCACCTTTGCAATTGAGAGCAGAGAAATGTGAGGTCGTGGAACTTGCAGTAAACCAGCACAGTGGATTGTGCATAAAGGCGGTCCCGATAGCGATACCATCGAACGGATAAGCTTACCTCCATAAATCAATATATGCAGGTGGGATCCCTACTCCGTACGCAGGTTCTATCATTTACACTATAATACCCCGGTAACGCTGGGGATGGGCGGGAACTGGAAATCAATACGGCAACTCTGCTTTGAACTCGTAATCGAAAAATGAAACTCGTATGAGGTACTGAGTGATGAGAGAAGTGCACCCCCCAAGACCCCCATTCTGGCCGCACAGGATGAACATGTCAAGACCCCTCGCGGGATGCTAACGCGTCACATGACCAACCCACTTTTCTTGACCAATAAAATGTGGAACAATTCATGCCTTCTGTCACCACTTACACACCCTATGTATATAAAACCGCTCTCTTCTTCCCTCTCCTCAAGAGAGGGACACGCACGCATGCACGCAATTGGTCAATCAACAAGACATATATGCAGAGCACTTGTGAGCAAAAAGGTACGCCCAAGACCTCGCTGGGCGGGCTCGTCTTGTCATCTCTTTCGGGATCCTAAGATGAGCCCGCATGGCTTTCTTTCTTTCCCTTCGGACCAGCCACGCACTGCCCTACCTTGTGACGAAGGGAGGTGCCTTAAGGCGCCTCTCTACGTGTACAGACACGTGTGTTAGTAGGTTTGTGCGTGTGTTGTTAGTTCGAGCAGAGGCCTCACCCTACCTCCGCTCACAGTACTCCGTACCAACCATGACAAGACACACGCGCTCACTGTGCACCCAAAGCTCGATTCCAGAAAACCAAGCACTTGCCTTGAAGCTGCTATGGTGACCTTAACCATGCGAGGTAAGGCCCCGTGCTAGGCCTGTGGCCCAAGAAGTCCGTCAGGGTTTTCATTTCCGGCTGGCTACCACCTTTGACGATCACCATATCTCGGTATCGCCGTCCCGCGTCTTTGCTTGTTGAGTCATGCTTGAACCCGACGTCAAACAGGTCCAGCGCAAACACCCTTCCCCTGAAACACACAAGCACCAGTCATTGATGTCCCATGTCAATGTCATCAGGTAAACAGAAGACTTACAGAATGTAGCTGCAGTATTCAGCGTCGTAGCCGTTGAGCACGTTTCGAAATACGGATTCACCGTGGCCCCATTCCCAACCCTCGTCTAACGCCTCCCCGCCGTGAATCTGGTATATGTCGGCACGGGTTCGATTGAAGAGTTCCGTCAGATTCATCGCCTCAAGCTCTTCGTGCGTCTCGGGGCTGTAGCACCAGGTGGTCGTGCGTCGAGAAGAAGATGTCCTTAAGCTGGTCGCGCATATTCTTTGCCTGGTTTGCCGAGGCGAGGCGCTCGGCCTGATCTTTGTCCAACTGCGGTGCTGGTCGCGATTTCTGGCTCCCAGGATTGCAGGAAGGCAGCCAGACGGCCTCCATTTCTGGTCCAATGTATGAATAGTACCATGAAACGTCACGGATGTGCTGCATTTGCCATGAAAACCGCTCCAACATCATGCTTGGTGTTTCGACAAAATCCCTCTTCACACGATGCAGTCCCGCATATTGGCTATACGATAAAAGCCCATGGAACAAGTGGCCTAGTTCATGAAACAGTTTACGCACTTCGTCTATACGTAGGAGCGTTGGCTTCTGCTGACTTGGCTGGATGTAGTTCATCACCAACACAGACGAGGGATAGAAACGACTACCATTTGGTGTGTCATAGCCCTGCCATGATAATTATATTAGCGTACATGAATAAAGAGGAATGGGAAGAATACATGGGGCATTGTACCTGCGGTAGCGGATAATGCCTAACGTGAGTTCAATTATTGGCGCGTGTAATCAAATCAAAATAGGCATAACCGAGAAATTTTGTGCTCTGTTCATCATCGACGTTCCAGGCCGAGAACAACAGGATCGTGTCGTGCCATACCAAATGCTGCGGCATGTTGGGGGATCTGGTGTCGATTGACACTAGCCGGGCCCCAAATAGGTGCTCGAATAACTGTAGAAGTCGTTGCAGTGTGTTGTTCTGCTCAAAGTACTCCGACAAGGCAGCCTTAGCGGGATTTTCCTTCTCGCTCGCTTGACTTGCAAGGTACGACTGGTCCCAAAAAAACACCTGCATGCGCGCAATCTCATCCTCTGCTACCGTACCCTAGGCCCTTGCTCTTTCTTGCTTCAGCTTTAGCAACTCTAAGGCCTTCTCACTTGCCAAACGGTGCAATACATCCGAGATCTCGGACAGCAACTGACGCACAGCTTCGGGCGTCTGCATCATGTTACCTGCCGCCTTTAAAGCAGCATGGTGGCGGAAGCCGAGCATGCGAGCCGTCTCATCGCGTAGCAGCACTACTTCACGAAACAGTGGAACGTTCACAAGCATCCGGTTAACCACGGCATAGTACACTTTCTTCCTCGTCGCTTCGCACGTTGCACTGGCTGTCACTGGGCTGCTAAAAGCAACCTTGGTTGGGAGCCAAAGTTTGCCAATGTTGTCGCTGCCATTGTTGCCAATATCACTATCCACAACAGGTCCTTTGTCTGTAAGCCTGTCTAAAACACGTCGGAGGACGCCTTCAAGCTCGTCCCAAGAGAGCCACAAGCCACTGGCGTCGGCCGACATGTTGCGGGTGCACTCGCGTACAAGGTCGTTGAGCTGCTTCATTTTAGCGGTAAAGATATCCCGCTGGCTAGAAGAGATGATGCTACAACCGTTAAGACGAAACAGCAGATGTAGCTTAGAGACATAGTGGGCGGCGACCGGATGAAGCACCTGTCTTCTCTTCCAGCCGGTGATCGGTTAAGCACAGCATCAACTAGCACTGAGACATCCTGTCTCGAGAAGAAGTCACCCTCAGCGTCGTTCAGAGCGCTGATTGCCGTATTAGAAGCGTCGCGTAAAGTTGCGCAAGGCGATGTGGTAGCATAGAACCGGAGTACTCTTTGTGTTTCGGAGCAGGCATTCTCGTCTTGGATGATAGGCATAATAGTATTTTTAAACGTGGCGTCTGCCGGAGTCTTAACGCTGGCTAGGATGCTATTTCAGGCAGCCGTGGTGCCGTCAATAAGTACCCGGGCGTCATCCTGGAGGGATTGGACAGTGGCGTTGAAGAGAACTGGTTGTTTGATCTTAAAGGCAGCGAGAGCGCTCTCCATCTTGTAAGCTAGAACTGCTCGGAATTTTGGAAACAGCGAAGACAGCAGACATTATAGATGCTAGAATAGCTTTAAATATACAATGTTGCTTCTTTAGCGTGCTTTGCATATATTGCTAGCGCTTGCAAGAGTGCTTGTGTTCTGTTGCAGCTTCTAGATAAGCTTTTCCTAGTGTAAAATACGAGTACGGAGTACGCATAAATGGACCTACTTGAATAGGACATCGGCTACCTATTCGCAAAGTACAGAATCCGGCTACGTATGTTGTATACAGACATGAAAGTAGAAGCCCCTTTCCTTATCAGCGCTTCCCCCTTCTGGCTAGTGTTCCCTACAAGAACTGTTCAGGTTTGCCCTTTGTCCAAATCAGGCTGGACTGCCATGCTACCATTGTAGCGGTCCCATGTCCACGTTTGTATGCGACCAAAGTTGCGACATGTATACGGAGCGTCTGACAGGACATAGTTGCGGCTATGATCACCAAGTCCCGGGTAAAACTTCGTGCCTAGGACGGTTAGGTCACCCGCGCACATTATATACTATCGGATCTGTTCGATACCGTGTCCTTGGTGCGAGGCGTTAGTTTTGGTGGAAAGGGCGTAGAAAAAGAGAGAAGAGAGGAGAATATTACCGTCATGGGTTGCCTGGTGCTCAGGACTTCTGTGGCGTGGCGGATAGTATTCTGGGTGAATTTTTGGCGAATCAAATTTAGGCAGTGGAGGGTGTAGAAGACATCGAGGCTGTGGAAGATGTGCTGTTAACTCGCGGCATGGGATTTATAGAAAACGCTGGCTCTTCATATACCCGGCAACATAGTCGCCTCGATCCGCTGACCAGTAGCTCTTGTAGTCGCTGCCCCAAGCGGCTTTAGCCTCGCCCTCTGTGACTAGAAAATACCGTCCTGTATATGATTCAAAATTGTGAGATTATAAAGAGACAAGCAAAGATTTAACATGATTCACCTTCGATCAATCTCTCCCAAGCATGATCCATTTCCGGGCTAGGTTTTTCAACATAAAGATTTGGATCCTTGTTGGGGATTTAAGATCCTCCACTATCTGTGAAGGCAGGGCTGCCGGTGAATATTGTCGTCTAAATGCTCACAGCTTCGTGTTCCGAGACTGTATATCGATCCGGGATGGTTAGAAAGGGTGGCGTACACTTGTGTATAAGAGAAGGAACCCACAAAAGTCAGTTTTCCAGCCATGCTAGAAGCTGTTGGCCGCAAGGTCGGCCTGGGAATATAGATTTACGGCCAAAAACAAGGCCAGAAGTCCGGTGAATACCCACGATACGATCGCAATTAAAGCCCACCACCGGCTTTGCAAATGCAACCGGGTATGTGGAGATCCTTCTTGGCCGTCCAAGAGACCGTCCTTCCCTTCATCGAGTCCGTTTTCTGTCAGATCCTGGGGCCCCAAGACTTGATTCTTTGGCCTTTGTACCAGCAAAGACATGGGAGCTGGGTTGTAAGAACCGATGAGATGTGCTTCGACTCTGCGAATATGAAACTAGACAGGGAACAATATGAGAAGTTTCATGGTCAAGGAGGGCGAACGCTGAAAGAGCGAAGGTACTCCCCATCATCTCGCCCGCACCGTTGGCAGCGGAGGGCAGCCCCGAGCCGGTTTATCTCCGATGTTTTTCTTCTGTCTCCGTAAGACAGGCACCCGGTTAAGACACATAGACAGTGATACAGCTAGAATTGAGAAAGCTGTTGGATGCAATATTACGTATATAGCTTCCTCTTCAGGGTGATTTTAATCGGCTCAAAACCCACTTGGCAGGAGACGATCCCGAAATCATGACTTGTAATACTCCGTACTCTGTAAGATACCTCTACGACGTAAGTCATGGCTCCGCTTTGACGATCACATTGCTGCATCTTTTCGCGCACTCCTTCCCCGTTACGGACCCGAGCAGTCTCACATGTCAAGCTTGCTCGCTCTCGGTACGAAATGCCGACAATCGCGACATACGACGTACTCCGTAGGAACGGTTTTTTGTTCTGTCAGCTGCACGCATTCTTCGTCCGGAATGATGCAATGCTGGCCTGAAGGGGTTTAATTGTCACATTCTCATTCGCTTCCACATCCACAAGACGAAGATTTTCGCGTTTTTCAGGATCGGGCTATTTTACTACTGAATGTGGTGGTGTCTGAAGCAGTGTATTCTGTCTCTTCATTACCCCAAATAAAAGAAAACCGAATCCACAGCTTTTACAGACGAGATGGCTTCCAAACCGCAACGACATGACTATCTATCTATCCGGGAACCATTCTGCATCTTGCTCTTCTCAGGAATACTCCTTGTCTGCTCTGTTGTTTTTTACGCTGCTACAGTCCTGAGTTCGCCATCCACATCTAGCAGCATCGACATACTATTCCCCACTAGCAAGCATACATCTAAAAGAAGAGCGCGCTGGAGGTGAAGAGAAATTTGGACGCCAAAAAGTCACTCGTTGCAGTCTTAGCCAAGGACGCTATCGAATACCGGCGACAAAATCAAATCCAAGTGTCCGTTCCACAGTCCGTTTTCAGAGGGCCTCCAGAAGCGCAGCGAGAACGCTTGTGGGATTCTTTGGTTCCTTGTAAGATATAAACTTCAACTTCTCACTGTGTCATGCCACCGACCAAAAGAAAATCGGCTGACAGCAGTATATGAAGTTGGTGTAGTCGAGTTGGATGAGCTGCCTCCATCCACAAAAGATAGTTGGCAGCAGCAGCTGCGGCACAAGACCAATAAAAGCTACGGGAAGCCTGTTGCAATTCCAGGTTTCTCTCTACAGATGAACTGCCTGGTAAACAAGTCGGAAGAGAATCTTCCGTTTGTGACGCCAGCTTATTTTTTTATTTTTTTTTTTGCAGAAGATGCCTCATCGTTGCGATTATTTGAATGGTACGAACCAGACGTTGTACCGGCCGCCGACAAGAGCGCAGGCGGACAGCTGTATTGAGCTGCTGCGCGAGGAACTGTTATGTTCGTTTGAGTCGACGCCGTATCTGCTCGCCAACACCGCCGTCAATCCCCGGGGCGTCGCACCCGTCGTCAGAACGGCACACGTCTGCCGTAAGTATGAGAATATGCTGGCTTGGGCGCAGCGAAATTTTGTCTGTGACGACCAAAAGCCAAGAGATTGGACTGAGCTAGACCTGTAGACAACAACAAGGTACATCTTATGAGCAAAAAAAAAGCGAATTGAACCCATTTTTGTTTGACCATCTACACCGTCTACATATGGAATGCTGATATGCTCTGCCGACCAAGCAACAATTTGCTCCAAGTCACGACAGCGGCGCGTTGTGCCCATGTATCTTACTTCGTATCTTTGGGTGACGAATTATGTGTGCCCAGTGAGCATGAATGTATTGTTATGGTTAGGTACTTCTAAGATATGCAGACGTGCGTCAAAACACATACTAAATAGCCCCCTGCGCCACACAGTACATGTATTCTTTCATCACACTGCATAATCGCGCACGCCCCTCCCATTTAGGTCTGGTTTATTCGACATTGGGACTTTCTCGTTGTTTTTGTACACTGTCCCACATTTTCGCTAGCGTGGGGGGCCTGTAAGCAAATCGTAGGGGGGCTATAAGCAGTCCCTATAATAGATGATATAATAGATACGCTTTGCTTTATACGTGGTAATGCCGTTACCCTAGCTATAGTTGCTTTCACTGCTACTATATATAGGTCTATATAGTAGTACCTTAATTTTATACTTAAATTCGTAAATAAGTCGAGGGATTTTGAGGAGAGAGGCAGCAGAACAGGGCCGTCCTTTGCCCTCTCGTGAAGAACTGAAAGAGTTAGGCGACGACAGCCTATATTTTCGCTACGTAGCATAACTGACAGTGAACTGTCCATCGCCAACAAACTTAAGTCGTACGTTTTTCCTCCGCTCTACGTATAACATTATACACCACCTAGCAGCACCACCGAGCCTGTGACCACCGAGCCTGTGACCACCGAGCCTGTGACCACCGAGCCTGTGTAAAGGCGCACCCTAGAGTTGACATAAGATCTTTAAAGAATTTGCAGCTTATAGTTTACATACATTTGTTCCTATTCTAACATACAACCATGTGTTCCTAACTACAGATTATAGCCGTTCTTACACGATCGTTTTCAGACGCCCCCTCTTGATCCATGCGGTCTAGCAGAAGGATGCTTGTTCCAAGTTGTGGGACAAAACACGGGCCTACTCTTGTTTTAGAACGGGCGCAAGCAGCGTCTTGAAAAGCTATATTTTGTGTGTCAGAACTCAATATTGAACAAAGCGCACCGAAGAAGGTACTCACCCATGCTTCCAAATTACGTTCGTTGTCTCGGAGCTCGCGGAATTTGGCATCAAGTTGCTCTGAACAGGTGTGGTTAATATGATTCGACAACACCCATATAAAAAAAAACCCTCCCCCTGAACACTTACGCGCCGTTATGCAGACATTCTCGAGCCGAGAATCTGTGGCCAATCCTGAAAGGAAGGCTTTTGAATCCGAGTCGCTGCCAATCTGGCTGATTTGGAAGATGACGGCTACGAGCATGTTAGTACTTTTCATATATCTTCCCTTCACTGCCCTCTGCAGTTTGCCCATTCCCCTACTTACATCGCGGCGAGAGCCCTTTTTCTAGAAGAAACTCTTGGCACTGGATGATTTCGTTCTGGAGTTGAAAGGATGGCTCATTGGATGGCACACCATCCGTAATGACAGAAATGAACACCGGTCGCTTCAGGCTCCCATTGGCATGGGCCTGGTAGACAAACGGGTCGAGGATCTGTTGGCGCAGGTTGGTGCCAATCTGCGTAGCTCCGGCTCCGGAAACGTCGGCCATGATTCGTTCGACGTCGGCCATACGGAGGTTGTCGGCGTCGGGCAGTCGTGTGTTTATGAAGCGCAGATGGATACCCTTGTCGTCGGGAACAAGACGGGTGCAGATGCCAGCGATTCGGTGGACGAGCCCCCGCTGCTCTTGGATGCGATCCTCACAGCGGTTATAGTCGATGTTCATGGAGGTGCTGTCATCACAGTAGATGACAGGCTGGTAAAGCGAGAGCTGAATGAGGCCGCTTGCATTTTGCGGCTCGCTGAGGTCGGTTGAGTCATCATTTTGGAGGTCGACGGCATGAGCAGTCAGGGTATCGAGAAATGCGGAGTCATCCTTGGAGAAGAAGTTGGCGAGCTGGTGCTTCTTGACAAAGTCGGCTACGCCCTGTTGGAACTCTTCTTTTGTTTTTGGTTGGCCGATTTCCTGTTGGGGTTAGTCAAGAAAAACAAGGGAGAATGCGAGAGGCGAGGGGAAAAGAGAGAGATGGAGAGACGAGGAATAGAGAAAGAATGATTACAACGCATAGAACAAAGACTAGAAAGACAAACTCACCTTTTCTATCTGCTGTACTCGCTTACTCTTGCTGTCTTTGCCCCAGATGTGGAACCGGCCGAAGAACTTGCTGACCTTGTTGGTGACTCTCGAGAAGATCGAGTTTTCGTTGACAACCCGGATTACAAACAGCACGAGCGACATTATGAGTGCGGTAGCCTTGTCGTGGATGCGGCGAAACTGCGTCCTTGGCATCATGGCCGCATCAATCTTTGGATCGTTTAGTGACTGTGCCATCTTGCGTGCCTTGTCGGTGACGCCACCAGCCTCAACCAACAACTGGATAACGGCAACGTCGCGGTTCTGCCGCAGCTCATTCTCTAGCGGTGTCGAGCCGTTCATCAGGTCTGGGTGGCTGTACCGCGCGTTAGCCTTGTGCTGCAGCAGCAGCTGCACTACTTCCGCCCGGCGCTGGACGCCGCGCGCCGTCACAAGCCACAGTGGAGTCCTATGCATTGTTGACAGCCCATCTACTCTCGCGTTGTTTTCCGGACTCAGAAGCAGTCGCACCACGTTGACGCGGCCGTTGCGGGCCGCGAGCGCCAGCGGTGTAAGGCTGTTCGTGCCGCGGCCAGACTCCTCACTGGGCTCGTTGATGCCATGCTTCTCAAGGTATTTCTGCAACTTTGACTGGGTCAGAGCGCCATTAGCGGCTTCAGTATAGAGACTCATTTCTACGAGGAAAGGAGGTATTGTTAGAAAAAACAAAGCGACTTGTTGTAAGATGCACTCGGTAAACAGAAACAATAGAAATAATAGAGATCAGTTTGCAAGGAACGAGACAGATACCAATCTTTCTTTTATACTACAACTTACGTATACTTCAGAATCTCGACAACATGCTAACAAAACCCCGGAGCCCCCATTTCTTCACTTTCATTGGCGATACTTTTTTTTATGCCCAACAATGCTTTCGTCCACCCGATATATGCCACTTGGCCTTGTCTCCACAGGCGCACACGACTCCAGCTAATATAGACATGATAAACTAGTCCCTTTTGGGACGGCGCTAACCTTGTCTCCATAGGCCCACATAACTCCAGCTGAATCTGAATCTGAACATCTCTCCCCTTTAGGACGGCGCTAATCTGAGGTCGGTATTTGCATCTTGTAAACTCTTCGTCTTGCTAATCATCTGTCTCGTAGGTATCTTCAACCAGCTCATGTGGCCCAACTCGTCGTTTATTTTGCGTACCCTTCTCCGGCCTGTTTTTAAGCATCATGCCAACATACCAATAACTTTGTGTTTGGCTATCTAGACTGAGGCCTAACATGAAGAAGGGAAAAAAGCAGAGCCTGACGTGGAAGCCAAAAGAATGAGTACGTCGAAAACATGGGTATAAGTTGAGTTCCTAAGTTCACGTTTTTGCAAATGAAACTGAAAGAACACCAAGTAGCCACGAACGACTCGCCTTGACAATCAATACTTAAACTTTCGCAACACGCTGCCCCTTCTTGCTTTGCGACTTCTCTTTTTCCCTTGAACAAAAGCCCCAACCGCCATCATGAGCGTCTCCGAAGTTGCTCGCTGTCTTGCCGCTACCGGCTTTGCCCGCCGCGCTATCAATGGTCAGGAGGGCTTGTATATTCTCTCCGTTGACGAGGGCAACCTGGTTGAAAAACATTTCGTTGGCAATGATGTCGAAAGCGAGAACATTGTGGCATCGGACGTTCGTGAGGGCTGCTCGACGCCGTATCTCTTTCATGAGCAGAGCAATATGGTATGCCGTTGTTTTGTGTTCGTTTTTGTTTATCAACTAACACAAAACAAGCGCATCATTTACCTCATCGACCAAGCCAACACACTGCAGATGTACACGTTCAATGATGAAACGCTCGAATGGGAGCAGTCGCCTGGGTTTCTCCAACTCGCCATCCAGACTAGCCCTCAGAGCCAGCTCGCCGCTAGCATCACTCCGGGCGGCGAGACCGCCATCTGCTACCAAAACACTGACGGCCAGCTAGCAGGAATTGTCACTCAGACTATCCCAGCCAGTGAAGACAACAATGAAGGCAGAAAAATCGGTTGGTTGGCCATTGGTCCCCTCACAGATGCCACCCCCAAGGCGGGCACACCCGTTCGTCTTGAAATATTCGATGAGAAGCTGCACCTATTCTACGTGCACGGGGAAACCGGCGGCCTGCGTTACGTATTGCTGGACCCGGCGGTCACCAAATGGGAGGACCACGAGCTTGGGAACAGTGTGTTCGGCAACGACACGCCCATCATCAGCTTTTTAGTGACGAAGAATTCCGACAAGCTGCTGGAGACCTACGTCCACACTGCCGGGGGCACGATCTGGAACGTGCTAGAGACCGGAAAAGACCGCAAAAACTTGGGCGAGGTGAACGTGGAGGGCGATTTCAAGCCGGCCAACAATGCACAGTCAGGTTACTGTGTCAACTATTGTATTCCTTGCCCCCCACCGCAAATCATCCATGTGTGCCACATCCATCGAGTATATATATCGTGCTGTGCCTGCCATCACACGATGATGAGCTACCCAGTATGCGGATGGTGAATGGCTGGATCAAAAGTAGAGGTGCTGCATTTGACGGATACTACTGAAGATACTCTCTACTGTTGTGTTATTTTGGCAATCGCCTTAGAAGAATGGATCCCACACAAACGTGACTGCAAATGTATAGCCTCCGAACTGACAAAAATGGGCAGAAAATGTCCGTAACTGAGGAGCGGAAATGTCGGCATCTACTCCGTATATGATAGAAAATAAATTAGGGTGCCTAATATGCATGGATGTATTGTTGTAGGAGGGTTGTCTATCTCTCTGCGCGGGTCCCCGCAAGTAACTCATTCGACGCAACCAGTCACACGACAAGTCTCTGTACTGATTAGACTCTCCTTCTATGAGCTATCAAGCACAACTTTCTGCCCAAACGCGCATGGAAATTGACACGTTTGAAATTATTCGGAGCAGCTAAGCTTTTCTTGGACTGTGAACTTTGATTCTGACTTGCGAGTGCTGCCTGATGTCACCTTAGCTTGCATGTTCTCCACATTTGGAGCCCAAACATTCTGTACGAGTACACAACAAAGGATACTTGTTATCCACGGCTCACATATCAGGAGTGATATACAGCACCTACCGATACCATTATTCCAGTTCTTTGTATTCCATCACATTTCAAGCTACTCGTTCTTTCGGATTATATCATTACAGCCTATAAAGTTGTTTCTGCATGCCATCTCACAACAGATAAATCGCAACCATGACATCAGACACATCAGACGATGACTTTGACAACTTTGTCCTGCCACGGGTTGCAGCCTACCATATGGGGGTTGGCGGGACGGATGAAATGGACGAGTACGGCCTTGGCCGGAATGTTTCACCTTCTAGATGGATGAAGTGGGTTTTAAAGCTCAAGTTTGTGAAAGAGGGAGGTGAGTTTGTTAGTTGTCTCTTTTTTCACCTTCCTTTCAGTCTAACTTATTTTCTACCCTGGTCTTCTTCCCTTCTTTTCCCCTTTGCATTACGTCGTATAGTATCTTGATTAACATCATCATCCCCCCCAAAAGCGGAAAAACACGGCAATGGCTTTCTTGTCAACATTCCTAATCAGAAGTACGATATCGTTCTCACGGCTGCACACAACTTGGTCGAAAAGGCGAACACTTACACGACTGACCTCCGTATCGTATTCGCCGAGGAGGAGAAATCAATCGACTCGAGCATGATCCGTGTCTGCCAAACGTACCTTGACAGTCCGTCTGAAAATTTCGCCATCTACGACTATGGTGTGATCCTGCTCCATCGCAACGTGTTGAATCCCCGCCGCGGATTTGGTTTTGGGCTCATGCTCGGTGTGGCATCGCCGCCGGAAGTAAGCAATAATAGAGTTGGAAGTTGCAACCCTTCAAGCGACCCTTTGCAGGGTCGTCTGCTCTACGTAAGCGGCTACCTGCCCAAAGACTCGGGGAAGGGAGGCGAGCCGCGACGGTCCGAGGGAAATTGTGTGCAAGCCGGATCTAGCCAACTAGTATATCGTGCGGACACAGAGGCGGGAATGAGTGGTGGGCCAGTTTGGTTAGGATTTCGGGGGACCGAGACAGTGGTAGCGATTCAGTGAGTAAGATCTGCATTAGCTCTATCTTGTTTTTTACCTTTCGCCTCTTTCTAATATCCACAGCAACTATGGAGGCGGCGACGAGAAAAATCCGAGGAACAAGGGCACCCGAATCAACCTGGAAGTATGGCGTACTGTTAGTACATGGGCCGAAGCCATGTGGACTAACAAATCCCTGCACTATTATCCGACTACTTCTTCATCATCCAAGAGCAATGCCACCGCCAGCTCTTCTCCCACCTACCAGATGCACTTGCACATGCAGATGCCCTCCTCGATGGCCAGAAGCAACAATACATACGCCGGCGAAATTGGCTCTGGCCGCGTGCGTGTCGGCTGTCCCGGTCGTGTCGAGACATTCTTTGACATTTTACCCATTGCAGCACGGCCGATGGACGGCGACTCTCTTGTGTGTTATGGATTTATACTGACGAAATATGCCGTGGCAGACGAAGGAGAAGAAGAAGAAGCGGAAGGGAGAGTTCAGACGTCGCCGCTTACCCCGCCAGCTGTACAAATAAATTCCCTTGAGGCTTCTAAAGAAAAAACCCTGTGGGTGCATTGGAACCCCGCCTCCAAGCTGGTCTCCGTAGCCGAGTACCTCGATACACATGTGGAAGTGAGGCTGCAAAATGTGGTGAGGTCGCCCCAAACGCCGTTTGCCATGCAAGTGCGTGTCACAAACGGATGGATGCAGATTAAAATGGGTCGTGAGGATTTGATAGAGGCCGACCTGGAGCCGCTGAGGGAGGACCCGGAGGCATACGAGGATACGTCGGAGGTGTCTTTTATAAAAGTTGCAAAGGAAAAGGTAACGTATCTTTGTTGGTGTGTCATTGAATACCCCGTACGACTGTACTTTATTCCTGCCTTCCTGTTTTCCTTTTCGTGTCTTTCGTTTTGTTCTACTCTTAGAAAACTAACATGCTTCTAGTGTTTCGGATTTCATTGAGAGTAGAGCATCGACTATAAGATCTTTGAAACAAGCACTTTCTTGAGTTCTCTTCTTAAACCTAGCAAAAAGAACTTGTCAAATTTGCTTGTTTTATCATCTTATCTATACAGGCTAGATCGTGTATGTCCAGTGAGCATGTGTGTATTGTCGTGGTCAGTTACTCCGGACTTCCGAGATAGGCCGACGTGCATAAAATAACCTAGGTCAGCGAAAACCCAGCGGCACAATACTCCGTATCTAGCGATATAAGATACATGTATCTCTTCAACACGCGGCAAACGAGTAGGATCTTACACCTAGCCAATTTCGGTCTAGTCGGTTCGGCAGGTGGATTAGGTGTGGGGGTGTTTAACAAATTCCGCGTCGTTGGGTAACGGCTTGAATCTACAACAGACATTATAGAATGCTGGAATAGCTTTATATGTACAGTGTTGCTTCTTGCGTTGCATATATCGCTAGCGCTTTGCAAGATGGTGTGCTTGTATTCTGTGTTGCAGCCTCTAGATTAGCTTTTCCTACGTATATAGTCTACGGAGTACATCTCACCCTGCGGCGTCGACGGAGCTCTGCCGTATTAGGAAGGTAAGTAATATTAGAGCGACGGGCTTAAGTTATACTTACAGCGACGGGTCCACGTGACTTACTTGGCGGCTACAGGCGGCGGAATCTGTAGGCATGCTGCCGTTTAGAACTTCGTAATTCTTTCAACATCGCTAAACCAGAGAATATAGCGGTGTAAATATATTTACGTAGTTTTTACTCCGTACCTATTCTAAGTTTTATAGTGCTATTGTTAGTGTTATTCTATTTTATAATTTATACAGAGTACTCCGTACTCCGTACATACAGAGCTTTTGCATCTATTGCTGCAAAGTACTTGCACGACTTCAACGATCTGCCGTCTGTGACCGCCAGAATACATCACGTGGACCTTCGCTCTATCAATTCCCACTTAGGCTGCGGACCAGATTTTGAATCAGCCGACCAGAAGCTGGTGCACTGCCGCACCACCACGCATTCGATTCGCTCCCGCCATTCAACGCACAGCTCGACAAGACGTTTGTTCGAGCCCCTTGCAATGCTGTCTGCGCCGGCAAGCAGCAGGGCGGCGGCGACGGCCAGCCGGCTGTGGAAGCAGCCCGCGACCGCAGTGCGCTGCACGTGTCGCGATCTCGTTCGAGCCTCGACCTCAGCCTCCTTCTCGACAGCCGGCCGACGGGCGACGGCACAGGCGCCACGGCCGGGTGATGGTCCGCTGATGGAGCGGCGGGCGGACCGCGAGCTGCCAGATGTGGGCCGGACGCGGTTCCGGTGGATGCGCACGCTGCCGTGGTTTGTGCTCATGGTGGCGGGCAGCAGCGTGGCCATCTTCAACTACCAGAAGTCGTCGAGCCCGGTGGTGTCGTCGACGCTGTACGCGCTGCGCACGTCGCCGCGGGCGCGGGCGCTGCTGGGCGACGAGATCTACTTCCGCGACCGGATTCCGTGGATCGCCGGCGAGATGAATCAGCTGCAGGGCCGCATCGACGTGCAGTTCATGGTGCGGGGCACGCGCAGCGAGGCGCGCATGCGCTTCACCAGCCGGCGGCCGTCGTCGCGCGCCGTCTTTGAAACGCTCGAGTGGAGCCTCGAGACGGCCGACGGCCGTAAGATCGACCTGCTCCAGGACGTGGCCGATGGCCAGGACCCGTTCCGTGGCATCCAGTTGCTGCCGGACGACTACGTCGACGTGGCCGAGGAGCTCGGCTGGGAGGGCGTGCGGGGGGCGAGGGAAGGTGCTGCAAGTAGTGTGGGTGCGGGCGTGAACCCTGTCGTGGCGACGACCAGCGACGAGACCCGGGGCTTCCGACAGGCGGTGCGGAAGTAAAACGGACAGGTGGGAGTGACAGCAGAGCGACACCAGGCTATAGGCTGTCGGAATGCAGACAGCAATGCAGACTATTCCACTACGACAAGTGAAAGTGTGATGAGTAAGATTATGTCATCAAGTACTATCAGTACAAAAGCATGTTTGAGCACCCAAACATGTGACCCCTACAGCTATGCTAGCGCGGTCTCTGGCGCGACCTCTGGCGCCCCAGTCTCTATTGTCAGTCCGGACAGGCCGCGGGCGAGCAGGTCGGCGATGCGGCCCTCGCGGCGAGCCTGCTGCAGCTCGAGGTGGCGGACGCGGGCAGCCTCGAGGCGGGCAGCAGCGTAGGGGCTGCGCAGCTCGACACGGGCGCGCGATTCGGCGACAAACGCGGGCGACGGCTGTGGTTTCTTGACGGCGTCCTGGAGGCGAACGAGGGCGCCCTTGGGCCCGCCGACGGCGCCCTTGACGACGACGATACCGAGCTCGTTGTCGACCTGGAGGACGTTGAGGTTCTGGACGGTGACGCGCTCACAGCCCATGCGACCAGGCATCTTCTTGCCGGGCATGACACGACTGCCACTGCCCTGCGACGGTCCGGTGGTGCCCATGGTGCGGTGGTTGAGCGAGTTGCCGTGGGTCTTGTTCTGGCCCTTGAAGCCGTGTTTCTTCATGGCACCGGCGAAGCCGAAGCCACGCGACAGCGACCGGGTATCGACCCACTGGCCGACATGAAACCAGTCCGGCTGCAGGGCGACGCCCGGCGTCAGCAGTCCGGACGCATCGCGTACCCGGAACTCGGCCAGATGAGCTTTGGGTGCCACGCCCTTGGCCTCGTAGTAGCCCAGCAGCGGCGCTGCCACCGTGGCCGCCCGCCGCGTCCCACTGCCCACCTGCACGGCCCAGTAGCCGTGGCCGGCCCGCGTCTTGGTCGCCACCACCTGCACGTCTTCCAGCTGCAGCACCGTGCACGGAATCCGCGTCCCGCTCTTGCTGTAGAACGCCGTCATGCCCCGCTTCGTCGCCAGCACCCCCGTCCGCACCGGCGTCGTCGCTGCTTTGCGCTGCAGTGCTGCTGCTGGGCCCGTCGTTGGCGCTGGTAGCCCCGCCGTCCGCTGGTTGAACCGTGTCGGCTTCGATCCGCGCTTCGCCTGCGTGCTCCATCCGTACTGCACGCCGCGCTGCTGGCCCCCGCCGACCCAGAGCGCCGTCTTCCCCGTCAAGAGCCCTGCTGGCCGCAAAGCTGCCTCCGCCTGCCCCGTGCTCGACGCCCGCTGCAGTCCGGCGAGACTCCACCGCGGCAGCAGCCGGGGAGCCATGGTGATGTGGTGGGGATGATGAGCGACTCGCCCGCGTGCCTCTGTCGACAGAAATAAAATGCGAAGTGGGAACAACCGATCAGTTCTGGCGTCTTCTCGGCATGCAGTCGTGGGTCGTGGAGCGCAGTTGGACCGACTCGTACGATGATCTCGAATGGAGTGATGAAGAAAAAAGCTTCAAGTTCATACTACGGACAGCTTAGTGCCCGCTTAGTGGCATGTACTTCGCAAACCGTCTCTACTTGCCCCCCGCTTAACTACATACCTTGAAAATCGCCTTTCGACATAACCGGCAGCATTGGCCTGCACAAGAACGGATCAGCACGATCAGCAGCCGTGGCAGCTCTCGACCGACCGGCGATGGTGTACTACTTCACGTCCACGGTGGTGGACCCGTCTGCGTTTGTCTACGTCGGCAAGGACAAGTTTGAGAGTGCGTTTTGTTCTTCTGTTCTCCCTGGCCCACGCTGACAGGCGCAGATGAGGATCTGATCCAGTTTGGCTGGGAGGAGGACGTCTGGTTCCACGTCGACAAGCTGTCGAGCGCACACATCTATCTGCGGCTGCGCGAGGGCGACTCCTGGGAGAACATCCCGGAGGACCTGGTCACCGACCTGGCCCAGCTGACAAAGGCCAACTCGATTGAGGGTGCGTCGTTTTCTTGGCCTGCCAGCCGTCCGGCTGCCTGCTCGTTCCCGTGCGCTGACCGTGTGCAGGCAACAAGAAGGACAACATCACCGTCATCTACACGCCGTGGTCCAACCTGAAGAAGGACGGCAGCATGGCTGCCGGCCAGGTTAGCTTCAAGGACCACAAGAAGGTCAAGCGCGTCTTTGTCGCCCAGCGGGAGAATGCCATCATCAACCGGCTCAACAAGACCAAGGTCGAGAAACATCCCGACCTGCGCGAGGAGCGAGAGGACCACCAGCGGGAGCTCCGCAAGCGTGACCAGACCGCACAGCTGGAAAGGGTGTGTCTTTTGTCTTCTATCTCTGTCTTCTATCTCTGTCTTTGTCTCTGTCTTCTGTCTTTATCTCTATCTTCTGTCTCTGTCTTCTGTCTTCCCTATACTCACTTCTGCAGAAAAAGGAAGAGGCCCGCGTGGCCAAGGAGCGCGCGGAGCTCAAATACCGCAAGGACCATGCCTACGACGATCTCTTCACCGAAGAGAACATGGAGATCACCAGCAACCAAAACCGGGACGAGGACTGGGAGGACGATTTCATGTAGGCAAATGTAGGCGAACGCCCAGAGGCCACTGTTAAATAGCATATATTCCGCTGTGATATCGTTACTCGTGCTTTTGATCCCATGCAACCTTGAAGTGTTTGGTTCCCCTCCTTGTGTTTTCGTCGTTCCTCCTGACCGTCCCGTTCCCTCTCACCAACACTCCTACCTCCTCATATCGCTCCCCATCCGGTTCGTCGTCGTCCCCCGGACCGCGTGGTCTGCCGGATTTGCCGCCGCCTCGTACAGGATGTTCACGGGTGCCCGGCCGAGCTGCATCCACGTGCCGCGGAAGCCGACGTAGCTGAGCCGGGTCACATCCTCCTCGCCGGCGCCAAAGTTGTCGGGAAAGAAGAGGGTCAGGCGACGGACCTGCGCGAAGACGGCCCGCCGCACCGCCAGCTCCTGCACCTCGGACGTCTGGGCCAGCTCAAACGTCTGAGCCGCGCCGCTGGCCGCGGCCTCGTCCTCGGCCGCCGCAAAGTCCATGTCGTCGCGGTTCTGGAACACGTGCAGCGTGCGTGGTGCCGACGTCGACGTCGACGTCCGCAGAAGGATCGCGTGCAGCTTGACTTGACCCGTAAACGGCACCGCCATCAGCAGCTGCTCGTCCGCGTCGCTCGCCAGCTCCGGCACGGCCTCGAGTCGCTGCGCCCACGTCTTGCGCACCACCGCCCGCCCCGCCCCCACTGCCGCCTCGTTGAGCGTGATCAGCTGGTCAAAATCAATGTGCTGGTACAGCGACTGCTGCAGCGCCGGCGTCACGTCGTCGCTGTGGTCGTGATCGTGATCGTGATCGTGATCGTGGCTGTCACCGTCACCGTCACCATGTCCGTGGCCGTCATCGTGCCCTCCGTGGCTCGCATGCTCGTCGTGACACTGATGCGACATGATAGTCTGGTCTGCTTCTGTCAGAGCACTTGTGTTCAGTCTTGGACTGTCACTCTCTTTGCTCTCAATCTTGTCTTTCCTTCGGTGGCAAACAGTGAGGGGCTGCTCTTTAGGCGGTCTAGCAGCCGTTGGCACTAAATCTCACTCGTTCAGCACACAACACAGGCAGGAACGATTCGAGACACCACTACTATTACTACTCTAGACGGCTCACTAATTACCTGAACCCTCCCACCCGTTTCGCCTTGTTCTTCTTCGGCCGATGACCACCTCCAAACGGCTGCGACGACGCCATCATCTGGCTGGACCGCGGAACCAGCTGGCTCGAAAAGAACTGGCTCGAAAACGGCTGACTCGAAAATGGCTGGCTGGGCAGCACCGGACTGGACCGCGTCGCCAGCTCCGGAACCTGCGACATCTGGATTCGAGGCGCCGATGGCGTCGATATGCCGTCGCCCATCAGCCGAGCCATCCTCTCACGTTCACGCCGCGCCTTCTTCTCGTTCCTCTTCCGCCGCCTCTCGAGCGCCTCCTCCTCTGCCTGCTTCTTTTCCTCTTCCGCCCCGCCGCCCATCGACCCGACCGGCTTCCACCAGAACTGTGTCGGATCGCTTCCGAGCTTCCAATGCGACAGCAGACGTAGTTCGCCTTCTGCCCGAGGCGCCTCCGACTTGATCGACACGGCGTACTGCCGCAGCCGTGCAATCGTGGCGTCCTCCTCTTCCCCCACCTCATCCGTCTCCTCTCCCTCCCTGTTGCTGGGGTCCCCCTGTGAAGACGGCGGCCAGGAAAGCTGTTGTGGCGGCGACGACGACATCTCCATCCGGTCCAGTCGCTCAGCAGATCGCGCCTTGGGTACTGCAGCCCGCCAGACACCTTGGCTCGACCCCGGACTGGCCTCGCTATCCATCGGCGTCGTCGCGTTGCTGCGCCCCATTTGTCGCGGTTCCACACACATGCTGATCAGCGAAAAATACAGCCGCACGGCCACACTCTCCAAAAGACCGGCACGTCTCGTAGATGCCACCTCTTCCGTAGTCTCGCACAAAGCGCCCATTGCTTGGTACAGCGTAGTCACATCGCGGCTGTGTCTGAGCCCGGCCCCGTTCATAACCTGGTCGAACACCCGCACCCGCACCTGTCTGTCGTCGCCTAGGTCAAGGTCGGCAAGTCGCTGTGCCCACGAGAGATCCGTCAGGTCGGCACCAAAGTCGTCGATAAAGTTGCCCTCAACGGCATCAAGACTAAGACCAGTCACCACCAGTCAGCACATTGGCGTATCATGGTCAGAACAACAGGCATACGTACAGCGTCGTGTAAGGGTAGTTTCCGTTTTCAATACCAACTTGGATGATCCGTCGGATCACATCCAGCGGCGAAGGATTCTGGAATCCACGCACCATCCTGACAGCTTGCTCGGCAGCCTTTGCTGTCTTGTCCACCTGTTCACCCAGAAGATAAAATACTCTAGAAAGGTTGAGCACCGGAACAATCCGCTCTTGTATTTGGATCGGAAAGCCTCTTTGTTTTGGACGTGCCATCTGCCTCTCCACCAGCGATGCGGTGCCAACATCGTCCGGCACCACAAACGACTGACTGCAACTTTTGGTGTTTTCCCCTATTTTACCATGCTTTTGCGCCAGTCTATGCTTCCTGATCGCCGTTGGCGGGTGCATTTTCATCTTCCCGAATGGCGGCGTACTGACACAGGTTGCCGACCGCAGGTCCAGGTTCGGCCCCAGTGCAATAACCTGAAAAAAGCGAACGCCTGCAGCCGTGTAGTGTAGACCGACATCTCGCCTTCCACGCCCAGTGCGACCTCCTAGGTCTTCCTGCACCGCTTTCGGTAACACCAATATCGACTGCTCCCCATGTCTGCCTTGTTGGCCTTGTTTTGTCGGGGGCCTCAGTCGAAAGAGCTGCTGCTCGAAACATGCCTGTTCTCTAAGGCCAGGCTCCGCAAATCGGAACACGCTCACCTCTGCATGCGTCGTCGAATAGACACAAACGAGACTTGCGTTTCTGCCTAGAAACGGCCTAGACGGTGCCACGCACAGCTTGAGCGTTCCATCAGTCGGATCTCGCAGATGGGGACATGATAGAAGCACAGCCGGGTGCTTTTTCTGGCTCTGCCCCTTCGCTGTCTCGTCATGGCTAGCGATAGTGGACTCTAGGCCTGTGCCGGAGTCAACTAAGGCTAGGTCTAGCCAGAACACCGTTGTCGACGTCAGCACAAATACACGAGACGGCTCCGTGGAACAAAGGTGTATGTCCAGCAAGGCATCCAGTCCGTTCTGACGTGTTACACCCACTATCTGCACAGGCTCTTGGCTTTCCACGTTGATTGCCTTTAGCAGCACGTCGTTGCACATCAGCAATGTACGGCATTGCGTGTCGCCCGTTTCCCCCATCTCACTGTTCGCTGCCGGAAGCCACACAACCCTGTATAGGCTGCGTCGGCCATGCACCCCCGCTGGAGGCAGCGCAGTTGGTATCCCATCGATAAACCTCCCTTTCGTCCTGATACTGCGATGAATCCTGTTCTTGTGGGCTTTCGGGTTGACCTTGATGTCCCACACAGACCAGTTCCCGCCTTTGTCTATTATCGCTAACTGCGACGCTGCGCCATCCAAGCCCGGGTTGAACGACACGTCGTTGTGTGGTTCTCCGCCTGTGTCCTCTGCGCTGATCTGCATCACAAGGTTGACGCTGATGCGTGATGGGCCACGGCTGACATAGCTACATGCCGCGTGAGCAGTCTGAACAGGCTTTTCTTGAAGGACCGGCTCGAGCATGAACGTGGCAATGTCTGTTTGCGCCAGCACCCATCGCAACGACGATTCGGTCTGTGCGGGTGCGGTAAATTTTATTTGTGAGATCGGGACGCTGCTGCACCAATGACCCTCGTCGGCAGTATCTGCAGTGGTAAAGTCGAGAGATGAGCCGTATGTTCGGGCCCAGCCGACCTCTTGCTCATGAGTCCGGACAATGCGAAGAATGTGTCCCAAGCTTCCGGCCGCCGTGGCAAATGCGGAACAGGTGCTCGGAATCCAGCCGCTGTGATTCGCAATCTCTCCGTATGCGAGAAGGGGCAGTTTTGCCTCAAACGGCTTGATCGACGCCGCTGCTTCAAATTCTTTTGTGAGCCCGTCCCAAGGGCCGGTCGTTCCTACCAGTACACTTGGAGCGTGCTCCCAGAGCCACAAATTGTGATTCTCAGCTACTTGCCCTTCTTCCACAGCAGCTTGCTTTGTCGCCGGATACCAGGTCCGGAAATCCGTCAGCACCTGGAAAGTAGAATCTACAGACCATTATTACACGTGCCCCAGGTCAAGGCAGCTATTTCCCCCGCTGTATATATGCATATATACTTACTTGATGTGGTCATGCGGTTTGTATGCAGCTCTCCGATGTTGGTTTGCCTAGCTCGGCCGTTATTTTCCTGCTCGTCGGCATCTTCCAGCGAGACATATGTCAGCCGCCCGACATGTCCATACACCAGGTTGTTCGATCTATGGTCGCCAACTACGCTGATGATGTGTTGCGTGCCTTGCAGGGGCTGCGTCCGGTGGTGTTTCTCGGCCATTTGGACTTGTATCTGGTGTTCTCCCCAATAGCAAAAGTCTCGGCCTGTCCATTATCAGGTGCTTTCGTGAGCCACGGTCATTCCTGTGAGCCTCCCCTTTTTGCCACCTTCATTTTTACTGTATTAAACGCTGGTGGTTGTGTCTGTAGCTATGCTACTCAACGGGGTGTGAAAGATCAAGCTCATGCATCCAGTGAAGTTGAAACTTAATGTGGAGCACTGTATGTCAGTACAACGGAATCGGAAAAATAGAGCGCCGCTCGTAAATCACCACAGCGACCCGCGCTAATCCAGGAATGGCACTTTGACATAAACAAATGGCGACAAAATCGAGATAAGCTGCTTTGGCACATCTGCGGCAAAACTGCACGCCCAAAAAAAACCACAACGCGGGGTTAGATTTCACACGCACGCAGGATCTCGATTGGATTTTGACTTCCAGCACATATCATACGAAGCACAACCCCGGGCACCGCACGTTCGACACGATGACGTCCCTCTTCGAGCCGTCGATGTCGACGAGCCGACAATCGATGATGGCCTCTACGAGCCGGCAGTCGATGATGGCGTCAGGCCCGTCGATGGCAGAACAGCTCCCGAGCATAGAGTTTGGATTCGACAGTCTGCGCGAGCGCATGGGCCGCTTCACCATGAAGTTTGACGGCTTCATTGAACAGGGACGGAAGCGGGTGCTCGAGGAGCGCAACGAATTTCGCATGAACATGGCCGAAATACAAGGTGCGACAGGTGTGGATGAGGAGAAGGAAGAGAGGGACAGGCTGGCCTGGCTAACCTCCCGGTCGTGCAGAGGACGAGCGGATGCGGAAGCGCGACATTGAGATTCTGCAGCTCAAGTCCAACAGCCTGCAGCAGACGATGGCCAAGGAGAAGCAGGAGAAGCAGGAGATGGAGCGGTCGATTGCCGACCTGGCCGCCCAGCGGGACCGTCAGGTGGCTGCGCGCGATGCTCTCGCCCGCCGGGTCGCCGACACCCAGCGGGCCATCGACGCCAAGCTGGCCGCACAGCAGGCACGCACCCGCCAGCGCGAGGCCCAGGCCCGCTTCAACGTGCCCGAGCTAGACTTCTGGGTCACGAACCTGTGCTTCAGCATGGAAGGTGCCGGCAGCGACGACCGCCTGCGCTTCATCTACACCCACCTCAACGACCAGGACTGGATGCGCGAGGCCTGGTTCGAGCTCGACACGTCCGCCCGCGATTACGCCGTCCGCCACTGCCGCCCCAAGCTCGAGCGCGACAAGGTCGACGCCCTGCTCGAGCGCGTCAACGAGTCGCGCGAGCTCGTCGTCTTGCTCAAGGGCATGCGGGAGCTCTTTGTGGAGGCGATGAAGTCTGGGTGAGCCGGACCGGACCCCGTGAAAGAAGACAATGAAGACACGAAAGCAAGCGGGCGTTTGAGGGGTTGGTCGGACTGCTTTATTCTCTAAATTAGAATACCATATGGGGAGAGGGGAAGGGAGGTCCTGGAACTGTTTTTTGGGGTATGGAAAGAGATTCAATCTGTGACAACGAGCGAGCCTCTATTTAACAACCAGTCATGAATCAACAAAACCGAGCTGGCCTCGAAAGTCGTTACGGAAGCAGTGCTCTTTAATCTGATGCCACCCTTTTTTTGACAAGATGGACTGTTCTTGTACTGCCAGATGCAGCGCTCCAAAACCAAAAAAAAAAAAAAAAAAAACATCACTTCATCAAAGCTGTAACGCATCGACGAATCCATCCAAATTTGCAACAGATCTACCCTCCAGTTTAGTGCCTCGCTGCTAAAGGCCTTGCACGCAAGGCAATAGCGGGTTGGGGCACGTGCGCCCTGCGATGCATATCGACGCGCTAAGAAGCCTCCCCGCAGTAACGCGCCCGTAGCATCTCGCGACACTTCACAGGACAGCACTACACTACCAGCACCATCAGCATAAATGCCCGCCGACCACAATGAAAAGCAGGCGGCCGCCCAGGCTGCCGTCGACATTCTCCATGAGATGTCCACCATACTCGTGCGTCTCGCCTGTGACCGGCGGATCGGCCTGCGGTCTCCTGTTGCTAACCTTGATGGCAGAACTGCGAGCTAGATCGACGCACCCTGTCCATCTGCATCTCCATGATCGAGAACGGCGTGAACCCGGTGGCGCTTGCGGTAGGTTTCCTGTCGCTGCCGCCAATTGCATGGCCAGACTGACTGATGCGCGGCCGTCGGCAGAAAGCCATAGTCAAGCTGCGCGAGACCGGCCAGCAGGTGGAGCAGCACATGGCTTCGCAGAAGCGGTAGATGAGCCGACCCGGCTCGCACGACCATCAGACAGGCACAGGAGAGTAGACAGGCCCGGAGGCGACGACCGTCCGAGTCGACGGCCGCCCACGCGCGGTTCTGAGAGCGTAGCGCTCTGTCCTCGCTGGACTTCTAGCATACGCTCCCTCTCGCCATACGATCTTATACTTGGCTGCGTAGAGCCAAGCATGCTATCGCTGCAAATGCGGTTCAAATACAAGAAAGCTCTCCTCTGGACATCAAGGTTCACGACAGGTGGTCGACGACTAGGCCGCCAGGGTACTTATAGAACTGTTAGCCCAAGTCCAAGCGGTCCGTTCACAGGCTAGATCAACAAACAGGCCCAAATAGCAAACGTGTATATATTCATCATCGTTATTTTCGTGAAATAACATGCTGCACTGGCCCTTCATAAAAGTAGTTTTGTCCCAGTTTGCTTATTTTGTTGCTAAATAATCCCGTCAAGTACTCCCCCAAGTCCTCATGCCATGACAACCAATAAAAATATGCAGGAAAATCAAGTAAACAGATGTGTGGTGCTCAAGTCCCCCCGTTTTGCCCACCGGCTCACCCAGATGCAAAATACCCATAATATGCATATGACCCGAATAAATAAGTATCCCTTGCGCCGTCGGAGTGCTTGTTGCGGAGTGAAGAGCGATGTCTCGGCCTAGGCATTGGTCGGATGATGGCGTGCACTTTCAGTATAGACAAGAGTCAGAACGGCTGGAGTGCTGATGAGGCACAGAATAGTCCTTTTTCGGGGCCCTCACCGCCGTGATCAGCAGCATGACCCCATTTCGAACACGTCCTACGGATGTCCGAACAGTGCTATTTCTTCCTCGTCGTCATCATCGTCATCGTCGTACTCATCATCGTCATCCTGGTCGTCGTCGCTATTAGATTCGTCTTCACCGTCATCGTCTTCCGCTGAGTCACCTCCGGCCACACCGCTGCGACGAAGTGGTCGCCAAAACCCCAAAATGTCGTCCTCCATGTCCGACGCGTTATCATCATCCGGCTCAAAGCCGTCCCGCCCATATCCCGGGGGCGGCATCGCCATTACAGGCACAGTCGCCGAAGAAGTCATGATCGCCGGAGAGACGGCCCGGAACGTCATGTTCGGCGGCGATCGGCCAAGCCAGTCGCTAGCGAGCGGGCTGGAGGACAGGGGCGGCGATGGCATCAGTCTGGGGTGAAGAGTATCACGGGCGATGGGGACATTTGGTGTCAAGCCAAGCTGCGCTTCCGATGATTCTGCCTGGTCGTCGGCAATTCCCTTGGCATGACTCGCATCACCGGGACTGGCATTGTTGCGGTCACTAGCCTGCTCGTTGCCCGTCTCGCCATGAGACTTGGGGCTGTTCAACAGATGGAGCTCGACGGTGTTGTAGGACAGACAAACTTCACACCGGAGACCGCCCCAGTGGTACTTTGTCGTCGTTTTCGCTTCACAGTCGTTGCACAAGATAACGGCTCGCGTATTTGTGTACTCCTCAGGCATCGGCTGCTCTTCGAGGTGCTTGTCCAGGCGGCGAAACAAGCTTTCCATATTCTCGACGCTCTTATTGCAGATCGGACACTTGTAGGAGCTCTTGATGTACTCTGCCCGACAGTCATCGTGTATGGTGTGACCGCACTTCATGGTAACGACCTTCTTATAGGAGGTAAACATGTATTCGCCACATATAGGACAATCGCAGTCCATAACACCTTCGCGACATCTGTGCGACTCCTCCTGATTAATAGCAATGCACGATCCGCATTTCTACAAAGGCCTCGTCAGTTTGTATCACAATAATGGCTGATTGAAGATCCGAGGCATACCTTGCAGTGGAAGAAGTCTTTGCCGAGACCTTCTCCCACACGGCAGATACCACAGTCGTTGCAGTGATATATGCTCTTGTCTGGGGCGCCATCCCAGAGCTTGCAGATATTACAGTAGTATCGGGCGGCAGACTCTCCACAATTATGGCAAACGTCGCTGCAGTGCTGCGGATGGCCACAAAGCATGCAGAGCATAAACTTTGTGTCTCTTCGTGGCAGAACATGGTCCTCGACTTCGTCGTGACATAACCGGCATGTATACCACCGCTCGCAGGTAAAACACTGCATTTTGATGTTCCTCCGATAATGTGCGCAGCCAAAGTGCTCTTCTTCAACGCCTGCGGCGAGACTCTCTCCTCTTTCTCGCTGGCTATCCTTAGCGTCTCTAGCTTTCGGTACAAACGTCGGCCGCAAGTCCCCTTCGGTAAGACTGAATTTCAGTGCGGTAGGCGGAGTGGGCGCATGCGAACCATGCCAAAACCTCAGTGATTCCAAAGGGCCAAGATGTGCCGACGGCTCTTCGATCGTAGCCTCCACTGTTGGGCTCAATGGTGTCAAAGGTCGAAGAGGTAACTGGGCTAAGCGAGCTCGTGTGTAACCCTCCATTAGGAGATCGTGCATCAGCCGAGCTTTCTCTGGCGGTGCTGCTTCTCTTGCCTGGACGTCTTTGATCCGCCGCCGAAGGTTGCCCATGCCATCGTCTTCAGGCAGCTCCCGGCTTGCAGAAGATGCAGTTGGTAATGCTTGGGCTTCCAACTCTGCAATCTGGCCGGCAGGCTCACTTTCGACTGTTTGGCGTTCTGGTACAAAATTGGACAGCGACGGGGGTGCTAGCGAGTCACGGGGCAATACACTCCTGTAAGGGAGAGCCTGTATGTCGGCAGCTTCGGGTTCAACGGGCAACATGGTGACGAAATTAGACAGCCTCGCTGTTGTGCTCCCCAGGTTTGTGCTCTCATTCGCTAAGGTGTGTTGTTGTTGCGTCGAGTCTGGGACATCATTGCTGCAGCACGACGATGCGCTGCAGCTAGATTCACCTTGCAAGGGCGCTGATAATTCGGACGTAAGATCGGAGGAAAGACGACGGCTTTGCCGAATGAATGAATTGCTGATGGAATCCGATACTGAGGAGATCATTTGTTGCTATAAATTGGTTTAGACGGAAGAAACTGGCATCTGGTCGTGATCAACAAAAGAGGTTGCGAGAAGCGGTCAACATGGCAACATGGGCTGGTGGGAAGTCGGTAACGACGATCGAAAGAGGGTGGTCTTGGGTTCACAGACTCGAGGCAGGGGATCAGGCGGAATGATGTGTCTTTTGTGGACCCATTGGCCGTAGGCACGTGCAAATGCGCCAACAGCCGGATTCTGCCAGCCTTGCTCTTGACCGCTCGCTGTGGATATCTTGTGCCGATACTGTGGCACCCAGCATCGATGTTTCCCCCAGATTTGTAAGATATATGGATGGCCCCGTCGTGGAGCCTTTTCAGTTGATTATTAGTATTCTGCTTGGTTTGTTGAGTGTGTCTTGCATGTATCTTGCACACAAATAAGCGCCAATATTTGCTTTTGTTGGGAAGTTCTTGGCCCAATCTGTTGATGCCGAGGACCGTAAGCATAGAGTGCCATGAATATGACCCCGTCAGCTGCGGAAGCTACCGAGGAGAGACTGACACATGCCACTGGGTAGCTTTTGGAATCTGTGTAGATCATTTCGTCAAGTAGGTGGCCTCAGCTGCAACATCTTGTTCGAGATTGAATTACTCCGCACTGCGGCGAAAGTATAATAATGGACATAGTTGGCTCCGCCAGCTGTGGACAGCCAGCGCGAGATGCGATCTCGTAGAACACCTCGTGAGGAAATGTGAAAGCAGCGGCCGCGTTCGTTCCCGATCGCATTCCCGGGCTGGATCTTGTCAAATGCGGCACACCAAATACCAATTCATTCAAGCGTCAGGAAGTAAGGGTTGATGATGCTGGAGAACGCAAGTCAGGGTCAAGCGCACTTGCGGCGTGTTCGCCAAAGCCCCGCGGCCTGAAAGTCTGCATCGTCGGGCGTTATTTGCATCTGCGCACGCATTGATATACGAATGGCAAAACCGTATCTTACGACTCCTCGTAGTCATCAGCCTTAGTGAGACCCGCCTTTTCTACAGCTCGTCCCCAGAACTTCCCGTGATTGGCCAGATTGCCGGCCCTTGAAAATCACAGCCAGAGCTGGATCCGAGTTACGTGGATAATAGCGTGTACGGGCGACGGGTAGGATTTTGTAGCGCGTTTAAGCACCTTGCCAGGATACGAAAAGGACACATTTTGGCCAAGGGCCATCCCTTTTCTCCTGCTGCGCCTTGTGAAGCTACCCTTCCTCCCGCAGCTTCCCCCCACCGGCTGGCCATCACCACACTTTCTTAGGTGATTTCTACTTGTTCTCTTTTTTTATTCTCGTTTCACCCGTGGCTATCACCACGGCTTGTCCTTTTTCGCCGGACATTTCAACGGCATCGCTAACTCGGAGTCGAGGAGCTCCTAGCCTTCTGGCCTCCTCTCGCTCACGCCTTCAGTACTTTCCTTAATTGTGTTTTAAACCAATATAATCTTCTTGCTTCTTCGCCTCGCGCTTTCCTCCCTTGGCGTCTACCCCCTTTTCTGCACCTCCCTCTTCTCTCTCTTCCGTCCGCTCCCGGCTCTCTTCTTCTGTCCGCTATATTATTTGATTGCCTGTGTTCTTCACGGCTTTGAAGGTTTGCGGTGTCCTCCTCCCCAAAATCTTGCCTCGTCTAACCCCCGTCAGTCGAAAGAAGACTCAGCTTTTCCACGCCCCTCCCGCCGATCCTAGCAGCTCCGTACTGCTACGTCATGGCGCCTGTCACGCCCGCAGCGGCTTCAGGTGCCCAGCCTGTCGACGCCGATGCCCTTCGCCGGCGTGCTGTTGTGCCGGCGGTAGCTGTCGCTGCCCCAGTAGAAGCTGACGACAAGAAGAAGGCAACGAAGCCGCAGCTTTCGGCCTTGCAAATACTCTCAGACTGGGAAGTGGTCATTGCGCCGATCATCTTCACTGCCTTTGCCTTTTTCACTCGTCTCTACAAAATCGGCCTGTCTGATATCGTCACCTGGGACGAGGCACAGTAAGCTTCAATTTTGTGTCCCTAGGTTGCTAAGACTTTGTGTTAACCATTGGTCTTTGGCAGTTTCGGAAAATTCGGCTCTCACTATCTACAGCACACTTTCTACTTCGACGTGCACCCACCTCTCGGCAAGCTTCTTGTCGGCTTGTCAGGTTACATAGCCGGGTACAATGGCAGCTTCGAGTTCAAGTCTGGCGAGACCTACCCGCCCGAGGTCGATTTTTGGACCATGCGCGCATTCAATGCCCTCTTCGGCATTGCAACGATCCCCATGGCTTAGTACGCTCGACCCTTCCCAAAAACTGCTATTGCCGTCCAGCCTTGACGTTTCTCGGCAAGCCTCGCATATGAAAATTGGGGTGCTAACTTCTGGTGCAGCTTTACTGCACGGGAACTGACCTTCTCTCGTCCAGCCGTCTGGCTTGTCACCCTTATGGTTCTCTGCGAGAACAGCTACACCACTATTTCCCGTATGGGCTCTCCTCCGTACCGTCTCACCACCCCTTGACTTGGGTTCTAACAAGTTCGCAGGATTTATCCTTCTCGATTCCATGCTTCTCTCAGGCACCATCGCAACCGTTCTGTGCTGGGCTAAGTTCCATGGCCAGCGGAAGAACAGCTTCGAACCCGAGTGGTTCTTCTGGCTGTTTATGACTGGTCTGAGCATTGGATGCGTCACAAGCGTCAAGCTCGTCGGCTTGTTCGTTACGGCCATGGTTGGCCTCTACACTGCTGAGGATCTGTGGAACAAGTTTGGAGACCTGAACATGAAGCCGGTACGATATTGTTGGTGCCAAGAAAATCGAAATGGCGTCAGAATCTAACAACGGATTATAGGTGGTTCTTGCTGCACACGTCGCCGCCAGAGTGGTTGGCCTCATTATCCTTCCATTTCTCGTTTACCTGCTCAGCTTCGCCATTCACTTTGCCGTTCTTACCCACTCGGGTCCAGGCGATGCTCAGATGAGCTCGCTATTCCAGGCGAACCTCGAGGGAACTGAGGTTGGCCAAGGCAGTCCGCTTGAGGTTGCTTTCGGTTCGAGGGTCACTCTCAAGAACATGGGCTATGGTGGTGGTAAGTTTTGATCTCCTGCTATGGACTATCCAACAAGCGCTCACACTTCTTAGGTCTTCTTCATTCTCACGTCCAGTACGGGAATCCTTCTTTTCCACGTCCACGTCCCCGCACTCGAAACTAACCTGCTTTGATAGGACGTACCCGGAAGGCTCTGGACAGCAGCAAGTTACTTGCTACCACCACAAGGATGCCAACAACGAGTGGTTCTTCTACCCCACCCGCGAGGAACCCGAATATGACGAGAACGCCGAGCCGCGTTTTGTCGGCGACGACTCTACGATCCGCTTGATCCACGCCCAGACCGGTCGCAACCTACACTCCCACGAGGTTTCAGCCCCTGTGACCAAGGCAGACCGCGAGGTTTCCTGCTACGGCAACCTTACTGTCGGCGATGCCAAGGACTACTGGAAGATCGAGGTTCTGGATGACGTCGCTTCGCGCGATCACAGCCGCATCCGAACACTCACGACGTCCTTTCGCTTGAAGAACCCGGTTATGGGCTGCTACCTTCGAGCAGGAAACGTCAACCTTCCCCAGTGGGGTTTCCGGCAGATCGAGGTCACCTGCACGAAGGACAACAACCCCAGGGATACGTACACCCACTGGAACATCGAGGCTCATATCAATAAGAAGCGTAAGCTCCCCCTTTCTGTGTCCTAGCCACCATCCAGGCGAGTCGAGTGATAATGACAGCCGCAGTACCGGAAGGCAACCCTGGCAGCTACAAGTCCCCTTTCCTGCGCGACTTCGTTCACCTCAACGTGGCCATGATGACGAGCAACAACGCGCTTGTTCCAGACCCGGATAAGCAGGACGACCTGGCCTCTATGTGGTGGCAATGGCCCATCCTGAATGTCGGATTGCGCATGTGCGGCTGGGACGACAAGATTGTCAAGTACTTCCTCCTTGGCAATCCCATCGTGTACTGGGGATCCACGGCAAGCTTGGGTATTTTTGCTTCGCTGGTCGCCTGGTACGTGATCCGGTGGCAGCGAGGGTACACGGAGCTTTCGCAGGACGACATTGATCAGATCCACTATGCCGGTATCTACCCAGTGATCGGCTGGTTCCTTCATTACCTGCCGTTCGTCATCATGGCCCGCGTCACCTACGTCCACCACTACTACCCAGCACTCTACTTTGCCATTCTCACGTTCGGCTTCCTGGCGGATTGGTTCCTCAAGAAGCGTGTTAAGACGATTCAGGCCGCGGTGTACGGGCTTCTATATGCCACTGTCATTGGGCTGTACATCTTCTTCATCCCCATCTGCTGGGGCATGACGGGCCCCAACAAGCAATATTCGTACCTGAAGTGGTTCGACGGTTGGCGGATTACAGACTGAAGAGGTGTAAATACAATGTTGGGAGAAAGCTTGGCATGCGAGGTGGACCAGAAAATACGGCCAGAACTGACCGATGGCAAGCCAGTGATAGCTACGATACACCACAAGCGGGATTTCTTGCTGTCTTTGGGGGTTGGGCTCGTGCGGTGTGATCATGGTGAAGGATGGATAAGCCGGTGCACCTTAGAAAGGGGGTTTGGAAGGGAGTTCTGGCTACTAGGGGATTATCTTGCTTCCTAAAAGTAACCACTTTGCGATTAAGAAACAAGGAGCAGCTCGCAGATTACTCTGTAAAATATGATGTACTGTTTTTTTGTCTTCTATGCCAACTTCCGCGCAGTGCCTGGCGGCAATAGCCAGGTGAAGCGGATTAATCACATGCGATATCTATAAGTACAGTCTCGAGTCCACAAGAAAGAACCGAAAAGCGCGGTAATGTTGGTATCCTCTCCAAAAATCATATACACCTCCGAGTCATTACAGCAACGATGAGCAATGCAGGTAGACCTTATACGAGACGACATTGTGTGTTAAGAAAGAAAGAGAAACCGCAGGCTGCGAACAGGCTGCGAACAAAGAAGGCGTCGGTCGTCTCTCATTACAGGGTGGAGATCAGCAGCAGCCGCCGCCGGAGGACTTGGCACGCGCATCTAGACGCAACGGGCGGCCATTGGCGGAGACAGCAGGAGCAGCAAAGCCGGGTCCCTTGACGCCGGAGCGGCGGTCGTTGAGGTCGTAGCGACCGGCCTGAATCTTCTGGTAGATGCGCTCGGCGACACGCAAGAAGGCATGCTCGACGTTCTCGCCGCTCTTGGCGCTGGTCTCGACGTACTCGAGCACGCCGTTGCGACGGGCCCAGTCCTGAGCCTCTTCGCGGGTGACCTGGCGCTGATTTGGGGAGTCTCCAGCGATGCCGTCGCCGTTGCCGCTGCCAATGTTGTCGGCGGACTGGGAGGCCTGGGCGAGATCAGCCTTGTTGCCGACGAGCACGACGACGATATCGGGATCGGCAATCTGGCGCAGGTCATCGAGCCAGTCCTTGACGTGCAGAAAGGTCTGTTTGCGCGAGAGGTCGAAGACGAGCAGGGCGCCAGAGGCACCGCGAAAGTAGGAGCGGGTGACAGACTTGTATGTCTCCTGGCCGGCGGTGTCCCAGAGCGAGAGCTTCATGTGTTTCTGGGGCTCAGCCGGCAGGGATCGCCGCCGCGGCTCCGGGAGGCCGTTCAGCTTCTTAGCAGCGACGGTGGTGCCATCCGAAGAGGATACAGAGGGGCGGGTCGTATCGGCTGCATCGGCTTCTTCTTCCTTGGGCAACGAGACGGTCGAGGTGGCGGGGAGCGTGCGGCTGTGGGGGGGGCCAACGGGGACAATGCGGCTGCCAAACTCGACGCCGATGGT
The DNA here is from genome assembly GCF_000143105.1 of Grosmannia clavigera kw1407. Taxonomy (NCBI): domain Eukaryota; kingdom Fungi; phylum Ascomycota; class Sordariomycetes; order Ophiostomatales; family Ophiostomataceae; genus Leptographium; species Leptographium clavigerum. The sequence goes on along the minus strand of NW_014040560.1, from coordinate 504,599 downwards.
GACGTCGTGGTGGGCGATAAAGCGACCCTCACACAGACGAATGGTCAGGCTGCTCTTGCCACAGCCAGAATCGCCAATGCACACGAGCTTTGCAATGTAGTCCCAAGGGGGTGGCGGGGGGGACGACGACATGGGGGGAGAAAGGAGAGGCGGGAGGCTGGCGAATCGGTCGTTCGTTGTCGGATTCGGACAGACGATGCGCCAAATGGAAGCGAGGGCAAAAAAAAAAAAGGGACTTGACGCTATGAAGCTCGAAGACGGCACGGAGGACAAAGGACCGACGCGCAAGCAGAAGGGAAAAAGGCGGCGGGCTGGGAGAACACGGGACAGGTGGGAGAAGCAAGCAGATGGGTGAGCGGTGTGTTCGTATGTATACGATAGGGGGGATCGCAAGGGCTGGCACTCGTATCGCGTAGGTGAGAGAAAGAGAGGAGCGGCGCAAAAAAGTGGTGAGATTAGGACGGGCCTCCACCGTTAGTCTACTCTGTAGCTTTGGCGGAAGAAGATGCTTTGGGTTTCCTGGGAGGAAGGAACGACTCTGGCCTAGCGTGGAGTGGTGGACCCGTTCTCCCCGTCTAGGCGGATTTGACTCGCATGTGTCATGCCGGATTTGTACTATGTGCGATGTCCTCCGGCGAAAGGAGTGGCAGAAGCTCGTATTGGCACATGACACATGGCCCGCTGTATGTACTATGTAGGCACAGCATCCCGGCAGGGGCTCGCACACCGTTCCCTCGCTGCCCGCTGCAGGTGAGTGCCCTGTCCGGCAGCTGTGGCAGACCCGCCCAGGTGCAGACCGGGGGGCGGTTCGGTCGTTGCGAAGTATCTCGCCACGGCGGCTGGCCCTTTCGTGGGTTCGTGGGTTCTGTACTCCGTACATAGTACGGAGTAGGTAGCGTTAAGATTAAGTGCAGCAAGCCTCTCTGGGCCGGTTCCACTTGTGGACACTGTCCTGCAGCACAAGCTCACGGGTCGCGGTTTCCCTTGGGAGCAGGCACCAGCGTCGGTCTGCCCAGTCAGCAACAACACCTCTCCTGGTCCTCTCTCCCTGGCTTCAGTTGCAGACGAGTCCGGCGGGAAGGAGCTCTGGCGAGCTCGCGAGCTCGTACGAAATGGGCCGGCCGAACCCCTCTGGCTATCTGGGCTGTTAGGCGCCAGTGCTTCCGTCATCGGGACGCTTGACTTATCTCCTGGTTGCGCAACCACTAATACTCGCGCACTAAAAGCACCTGCCGCCCCCCCTCCACTTTGTCACCCGTCGTCCACCGATCAGAGCCATCCACCCTGACGCGGTCTCGTGCCGTTCTGTACAGCTCCAACCCTACACCGTCTTCCTGCACTCGTCATCCCTTCTGCTCGAATCTCTCCTACGGAATTCTGCCACCACGCTGGCCATCTAAATATACACACTATTTTTAATCTGTCCGAGCCGGTACTGGACGTAGCAGCAGAGCTCAAGGCGCCACCTGCGAACAAGCAAATCGACAGGCCAAAGAGGCTGATACACTGATAGGCCGATAGTCAGCATCATCGTCATCGTCATCGACGTCTGTCTCCCAGCCGGGGTTGCTTTTGGGGGCAGCCAAACATGTTTTCAGAATGTGAGTGGCCGCGTCGCAACGTCTTTCTGTCTTTCTCTGTCTTCATCCCCTAATACGCTCTCGCCTTGCAGATGCGTCCAAATTTCTGGCGCAGTCCCAGTCCAGGCTTTCCAGCTTCGGCCAGCCGGCGATAGCAGACGACGCCGCCAGCCTGAATGGCTACAACACACACGCGACAGCCGGATCGGTGGCCGGTGAGCCCTCCAGCCGGCTGCGACCTGGGTCAGATTGGCAATCGTCTGCCCGCGGCCCGAAAGCCTTTGGACGGTCGTTTCTGAGCCGCGGCAATCCGTATCAGACGACAGGCGGCTCGCGCTTCGGCCAGCTCAACTTTGCGTCACGCTACTCGGCTGCAGCCCAGGACGCGCCGCTCTTCCACAGCGGCCGGGGCGACATCAACGAGGCGCTGGGCGAGGAAGACGAAGACGACGAGGACGAGATGGAGCGGGACCGAGAGGCAGCCGACCTGTACGCGCTGCAGCGGTCACGGCGCGTGTTTGCGGCCAGCCGTCTGGACGAGAGCACCGGCACCGACAACGAGCGGAGCCGAACGACGCTGGGGGACAGCCGCGGCGAAGATGACGACGAGGACGACGACGAGGAAGAGGAGCCCCTGACGGGAAGCGGCCGGAGGACGACGAGGACGACAGCCGCAAATGGCTCTGGCGAAGAGGCTCGGGGAATCCAGAGCAGCTGGAAGGGCCGGCCGGGAACACGGCAAAAGAGCCCGACAGACGGGCGGTCCGGCTACGGAATGCATGAGAGTCGGGGCAAGATGGTGGACATTGGGCTGGAGTCGACGATTGCCGACAGCGAGCCGCCCGAAGACCTCACGTACGAGCGGCAGCAGCTTGACGACTTCGACGGCGACCAGCCGCCGGCGTTCCAGCAGTTCAACCCGTCGTCCAAGGCCGGTCGGTTCGGGTTTCTCCACAACTCGGCGCACGACTCGGAGCTGGGGCTGCTCCACCGCCAGGACGTGGGCCGGGACACGGACAGCGAGGCGGCACACACGGCGGCGGTGGCCGACAGCAGCACGCTGCACACGACGGCGGCTGCTGCAGCGACACCGTCGGACGGCGAGCTGTTCCGGCACGACCCGTTCTTTGCGTGGATCTACCTGATCGCGGTGGCGTCGCTCTTTGCGACATTTGTGCTCGTGTACCTGCACACGTCGGTGCCGGACGGCGGCGGGAAGCAGCCATGGGGAGACACCATTTACACGACGCTGCTGTCGTCGTTCCACCTGCTGGCCATCGACACGCTGGTGGCCATCATCGTGTCGCTGGTGTGGCTGGCAGCACTGCGGTCGTTTGCGCGGCCGCTGGTGGCGGTGATGATCGTGGCCGTGCCGGTGGTGCTGCTCTCGTTTGCCATCTACCCGTTCGTGTCGAGCTACCGGGGCAGCAGCGGGCTGCAAGACCGGGTGATGCGATGGGCGTCGGTGGTGCCGGGCGTGGCGGCAATAGTGTGGATATATCTCGTGTGGAAGGGCCGGTCGGCGCTGCGGTCGGCCGTGGATATTCTGGAGTTTGCGAGCCGGATCCTGGCAGCCAACTCAGCGCTGGTACTGGTGGGCCTCGGATGCCTGACGCTGATCGTGCTCTGGACGTGGGCGTGGCTGGCCATGTTCACGCGGGTGTTCCTGGGCGGGTCGTTTTCGAGCAAGCTGTCACGGTTCATCATCAGCGCGTCGAGCTGGTGGCTGGGCGCGTACTTTGTGCTGATGTACATCTGGACGCTGTCGGTGATCTCGGGCGTGCAGCGCGGCACAACAGGCGCGACGGTGTCGCAGTGGTACTTCCATCGCAACGTGCAGCCGGCGCCGTCGTCGGCCGAGGTAGTGTCGGCTGCGCTGCACCACGCGGTGACGACCATCTTCGGATCCATCTGCCTGTCGACGCTGCTGGCGCTGGCGGTACGGCTGCCGCTGTTGGTGCTGCCGGGGCGGCTGGCCGATGCCGTGGGCCTGTTCTTCTACTCGCTGGTGCCATCGTCGATCACGACGCTGACTAATCCATTAACGCTGACGTACTCGGCCATTCACTCGCAGAGCCTGACGGCATCGGCACAGGGCCTGAGCCAGCTGGATTTTCTGTCGCCACAGGCGCCGACGACGACGCTGACGCCACGGGCCTTTCGGGGCGGCCGACGGCAACGAGCACGACCGGGGACGTCGGCACCGCTGCTGCCGTACCGCCTGGCCAAGCTGCTGCTGCATGCGACGCGCTTCATCATGGCGACAGCGCTCGGCTTTGCTGGCTGGGTGATGACGGCGCGGCAGCTGCGCATCCCGGCGCCGGACGGGACTGGCAGCACGGTGCGCGGTAGCGCGTACGCATACGTGGTCGGGCTGGTGGCCAGCTTCATCGGCTGGGGCGTCTTGGGCGCGATGGAGGGCACGCTCAGCGGCATCGTGGACGCGGTGGTGATCTGCTACGGCAGCGAGACGCGCATGGCCAACGGCGGCGGAGGCTACTGCATGGAGGCCGCATACCTGTTTGGTGGGCGCAATAGCGGCGACAGGGACGAGACGTACCGACGTCATGAAGTGTATTAAGGCGGGCGGGATATAAGGAAGGGTTTTATTTTTATTTTTTCTCTTTCGTTTTCTTCTCTTTCTTTTTCTTCTCCTTTACTTTCCCTTTTCCTTCTCCTCTTTCCGTCTTTCCTTCTTTCCTTGCGAGCTTCACTTGGGTTATGGAACGGCGAAGGAATAGATCATCACACAGAAGGGAACCGGCCGGCTGGTTAGACGCCGTAGATATTTGGACAAGCTACATATGTATATGACGGAGGGTGGCGTGACTAAGCAATCTAAGATACACTTTCGTCAACGTGACAGATCATTACTCGTACGGCTGCCTCCCCCACCAAAAGGCGGGGCAGCTGGTCGACGCAATCGCAGGGAGGCGCAGCACACAATCGGCGGAAACGAGGCCGCTCCGTCGCCCCTCTACAGAGGCCTGCTGGTCATTCTAGAAGGCACGGCGTGGAGCGTGCTCCGTAACTGCCTGTTGCACACAGCCCCTCCTGTGCTGCCAAGCCTGCCACCACCACTCTGGCCTCTTGCCCCTCCTGCAGCGACAGGCGAAAGGGATCGGCGACAGAAGCACGACGGCCAAATATATAGCGCCCTTCTCTCTCTTCTTCCGTCTTTCCGTGACTTTGCCGGCGAGCCTTTTCCCCCTAAAGCGACACTGTGGATCAGCAGCAGCGCTCGGCCGTCTGTCTGTCCTTTCCCGCATCCCACTGCTCTCTTTTCTTTATCTCTTGACAACCGAATCTCGCACGATCAACTCCATCGAAACGACCGTCTGCAATCGCACCTCTCCTGATGTCTGAATTCCAGGCCCCGACCGGGCCGCCACCTCCCAAGGTGCCTGATGGCTGGGTGGCCCGCTGGAACGACCAGTACAAGGAGTGGTAAGTCGAGTGTTTGTTCGTCTGTGCCCCATTTCGGCTGACAGCCAGGTTCTATGTGAACACGTACACCAAACAGTCCCAATGGGACCGGCCGACGGCGCCGGCCCTCGTGCCCGGTGGAGACGCTCCCCAGGGACCTCCGCCGAGCTACTCGCCCAGACCGGGTTCGAACACCGGCGACGCCAAGAAGAATCCTTACGGTGGCGACGGAGGCCGCCAGGGCTCGTGCAGCCCTTGCCACCACCACGAGTCCGACGATGAGCGCTATGCGCGGCGCCTGCAGGAGGAAGAAAATGCGCGAGCTCGCGCTGGTGGTGCCGGCAGTGTCGGTGGTGGTGCGGCGGCCTCGTATCTGAACTCGCCGCCGGCGCCGGCCATTCCGGCCCGGCCTGTGAGCAGCGGTCCCGGATCAGCAGCTGCTGGAGCAGCCGTTGGCGGAGCCGCCGGAGCAGCTGCCGGTGCTGCCGGCTCGCGCGGTCTCCTCGGCAAGATCTTTGGCGGCAGCAAGAAGCCACAGTACGGCGGTGGCGGTGGCGGCTATCCCGGCCAGGGCTACGGACCACAGGGCGGCGGCTATGGCGGCGGGGCTCCCCAGCAGGGCTACGGCCAGCCGGCATACGGCCAGCAGGGCTATGGCCAACCGGCATACGGTCAGCAGGGCGGCTACGGCCAGCCGGCGTATGGCCAGCCGGCGTATGGGCAGCAGGGCGGCTACGGTCAGCCGGCATATGGGCCGCCGGGCGGCTATGGCCAGCCCGCCTACGGCCAGCAGGGCGGCGGCGGATACTACCAGCAGCAGCAGCAGCAGCAGCCGCCGCGGAAGTCAGGCATGAGCACGGGCGCGGCAGCGGCGCTCGGCGTTGGCGGCGGCCTGCTGGGCGGCGTGCTGCTGGGCGAAGCGCTGGACGGCGGTGACGGCGGTGGCGATGGTGGCGGTGACGGCGGCGACTGGGGTGGCGGTGGCGGCGATGGCGGTGACTGGGGCGGTGGAGGCGATGGCGGCGGCGACTGGGGAGGCGATGGCGGTGGCGACTTTTAGATGTATGCTCCTGCTGATCATGGCGACGGCTGTGCTTTTGGGCCGTCTGGCTAATGACCGTTTCGACGACAGAAGTGATGACAATACACGTGTAAAAAGGAACAGTATGACGCTATGGATTCTCGTTCGTAGGCAAAGACAAAGTCACGGCAGCTGAACCAGTTTCCAAGCCTTGCCCTCTCCTCTTTTTTTCTCGTCTTCCAGTGTATTGGCCTCCTGCTCTTCCGATCCGGACGCAGACCTCATCGCCGCACGCCCTGGTTCCGACGAGTGCCGCCATCGCCCGCTTTGCCGGCGCCACTGCCGGCGCCACTGCCACTGCCGCTCTCGGTCTTGGTGCTCCCGGCCAGGTAGGCCGCCATGTCGAAGCTGGGGGTTCCGGGAGCGCCGCCACCGGGAGCGCCGCTGACGCCAGCGCCCATCAGGCTGTTCATCGGGTTGGACTTTTGGCGCTCCTCCCACTCGGCACGCATCTCGGGGTCCACTAGGTCGGGTTAGACAGACGAAGCCGAATCCAAGCAAGGGGGGGACATACTGTTCTCCACCAGGTACGGCATGCCAAACACGATGCCCATGGTGACCAGGGCGATCAGGATCATGGGGTTGCGCAGGATGCTGAGGGCCGAGAAGCCGCTGCGGTCGGTGTAGTAGGCCTTGGGCTGGGCAGAGATGGGACGGAGGACAAACGTGGGGATGGTCGACGAAGACGACGATGCTCCCGCAGCAGCAGCGCTGTCGACCCGGACGAGCGCCTCGCCGCGGTTGGCCCAGTCGTTGCCGCGATACGTCTCGCTGGCGGTGACGACAAGGCGGGCCGGCTTCCCGGCCGCTCCACCGTCCACCACGTCCACGGCGTCCACCCGGACCGGCGGAAAGAAGTGTGTCGCGCACGGCACCTCGGCCAGATACGAGCCGGCCGTCACGTTGTGGAAGACGAACCGGCCGTCTGCCGTCACCGGCGCCGACTCGTGCTGCCGTCCGCCGCCCGCCTCCAGCGTCGCCCGCGTCCACGACGGCATCCCGCTCAGAACCGCCTCAATCGCCTGCTGTCCCCCCGCCGCCGCTGCCGCCGCACCCTCGACCGTCGCCGTCGCCGGCTGCTTCGCCGCCGACAGCCGCGGCTGGCCCACCTGCAGCACGAACGACATCGTCCGGCCAGATCCCGACGTGCTCGCCGTCGCTGTCGCTGTCGCTGTCGCCGCCCATGCCCCGAAACAAGCCAGATAATAAGCTGCGCGCATCGTGTCCTTTGTTCGTCTAAATGCGCGGCGGCCGGTCGTCGTCGATTCTCTAGGCAAACGTGGTCAAAACGATGTACTATGTAGCTGCGAATTTGCGCAATGCTGTGAACCACACGCTAAGCCACAGGTTCAGATCACGCAACGCTAGTCTGGTGGGGCGCTGCTCCGCCCAATGTGCTACGGATAGGTACATATTAGTACTCTGTAAAAGAGGAATATGCTGGGAAGCTGGGCACAACGACCTTACTATACATTCAAAGTGAAAATGGGGGCCGTGGCCGTTCGAGTCTGCATTCTTACTTCCTGGGTAGTTTAGAGAATACCTTTACGTGAGAGGCAAAGGAAACAGTCTATGTACTATCGCACGCTGTACGTCGCATGCCTTGAGTAAACAGTGTTAAGGGCACAAAAAGCCTTATGTCCTCGTATAATTATAATAAAGCAGTATGGAGTACAGAGGTCCCTACCAAAAGTTCGTTCTCACCGCTTTTCTATAACTGCGGCAATACATAGTGCAGAGTGTAAATTATACGAGGAGAAAGCTATTAGCGATGATACGCTAGAGCTTAGTGGATATTATCGCTAATATAATTCAATTACTAATATTTTTACAGGGCGCTTAGCACATAGAAATACGCTAACACTGCTGTAGTAAATACAGTAGCAATACATTACTAGCACTATACCCACCTTCTTATTTTGCCAAAGCGGTGAGAAAGAACTTTTGGTAGGGACCTCCGTACGGATACTCCATATTACTGTATCTACTTCGTACTTCACGCTTGAGTCTCAACATATCAATTCAAACGTTTGCTCCCATATTCGTGACATACTACAGCATACTTGCAGAAAAGCACTATCGCTCCCATCGTCGCCACACCCATCTCTCATGCCTCCTCAGCCACCTTGAAAGCCTGCTCAAAATCGGCAATAATGTCGTCAATGTGCTCCGTCCCGACAGAGATGCGAATCAGGTCCTCGGTCACGCCCGACGCAATCTTCTCCTCGTCCGACAGCTGCTCATGCGTCGTGGTCCACGGATGTATGGCCAGCGTCTTGGAGTCGCCCACGTTTGCCAGGTTCGACACCAGCTTCAGGTTGTCCACCACCCGGCTGCCGGCAGCACCGGTCCCGGCCTTGACGCCGAAGCTCAGCACGCCACCGCCACCGCGCTTCAGGTACTTCTTCGCCAGTTCGTATGACGGGTGGCTCGGCAGCGCCGGGTACGACACCCACGCCACGCTCGGGCTCTTCTCCAGGTACTGTGCCAGCGCCAGCGCGTTCTGTGCGTGCCGCTCGCCGCGCAGGCTCAGCGTCTCCAGCCCGAGAATCAGCTGCTGCGCCCCAAACGGATTCAGCGCCGGACCAAAGTCGCGCAGCAGCTCTACCCGCACCCGCACCGCAAACGCCACCGGCCCAAACGTCTCCCAGAACCGGAGTCCGTGGTAGCCCTCGGACGGTTCGACAAACTGCGAGAACCGCTTCGCGTTCTTGCCCCAGTCAAACTTGCCGCTGTCGATCACCACCCCGGCAATCGTCGTGCCGTGACCGCCGATCCACTTGGTCGCCGAGTGCACCACAATGTCTGCCCCGTGCTCGATCGGCCGCACAAAGTACCCGCCCGCCCCAAACGTGTTGTCCACCACCACCGGCACGCCCTTGGCATGTGCCAGCTCCGCAATCTTCTCAAAGTCTGGCACGTTGTAGCGCGGGTTGCCGATGCTCTCCAGGTACACTGCCTTGGTCTTGTCGTCGATCGCCGCCGCCAGCGCCTCCGGATCGTCGCCCTCCACAAACTTGGTCTGGATCCCCAGCCGCGGGAACGACACCTTGAGCTGGTTGTACGTCCCGCCGTACAGGTTGGTCGTCGACACGATGTTGTCGCCGGCCTGTGCCAGCGCTGCAATCGCGAGGAACTGTGCCGCCTGGCCCGAGGCCGTTGCCACCGCCGCAGCACCGCCCTCCAGCGCTGCTATGCGCTTCTCAAACACATCCGTCGTCGGCTGGCGCCCTGTCAGCAATGGCAAACCACTCCCATCATCGCCGCCCGGTACGTACGTTCATCAGACGGCTATAGATGTTGCCGTTCTCCTTGAGGCCGAAGAGCCGCGCCCCATGGGCCGAGTCGTTGAACACATAGCTCTGCATTCGCTCAGTCAGTCGTCTGCATGATCTCCCATCTCCGTCTTCCCGGCTGTAAGAGCAGACGCACCGTGGTCGCGTAAATTGGCACTGCCCGCGAATTCGTCGCAGAGTCCGGCGTCTGGCCAGCGTGCAGCTGCAGCGTCTCAAAGTGCTGTGAGATTTGTTCTGCCATCTTGTAGGTAGAGAGGCACGAAAGGGATGCTAGAACCAGTGAGAGAAAATGCGGGGTTTTTGACAGCTCTTTTAAACAGCGCCGTCTACGGATGACTGGTACATACGCCGTCCTCTTATGGTTCCTTCCTCTGCTGTTGTCGTCGTGCCATTCCTTCCCAACCTGTTGTATAACACGACTTGTCCTCAGCCCTTTGCCCGATCAGGCAAATTACGGGGCCTTTTCAAGCACGCAATCGTGAATCACGCCCTCATGGCGAATCGTTTCACGTATTAAAATACCTCTCGTTTAGGACGAGGCACCGAATTGCGAAAGATCGCTGCAGGCTTTCATCATCCTCGGCATCCAGTCATATCCTCCGGCTGACGGGCGGACTTTACTCGTTTCATTAGGCTCTGTTGGACTCAAAATTGGCTGTATAGGTAGCTGTAGCTTTTTATTCGCATTATCTGTAATCTGGCCGTGAAGGTCGCCAAAGGGAAGAAGAAGAAGAAGAAACGACAACAGGTTCCTTTGGCTTTTGACCTCACGCCATACGGATCCTGCCCTCTCTCTCTAGACGAAATACAAGGTGGGGGTAAGGAGGCCCGAGCATACATTGATCTTACACGCTCTTCGGGCGGCTAGCCGAATAATAACCCAGCACAGCTGTGGTCCGTGAATACGCGGCTGTCTGTTGGAGCGGCATGGAATGGTCGAGTCCGATACGCAGCCGTTGCCAGCTTCTGTCCACTCATGCCTGGCTTGTTGCAGCCTGCTTCATCTCGACCCGCGTCCGCGTGGTCGGGCTGTTCGCGCGGGTCCTGAAGATGTCCACGCCGGTCAAGACGGTGCTGGCGATCCAGGCAGCCCACGAGAAGGCGGCAAAAGCCGTGTCGGCGCGCGCGGCCGCGCACACGGTCCCGCGACAGAAGAACAGGCCGCTCAAGAAGACGGCCAGAGCGATGAAGCCGGCAAAGTAGAGAATGGCGTTGACAAAGTCGCAAGCGATGGCCACGTAGGGGTTGTAGACTGGTTGCCCGGCATGTCAGCGTGGGCAGCGGCTTGCGTGTCGAAGTCTTGGCCTGAACTTGGACTTACTTTGCTTGACGAATCGCGATGCGATCTCGGCATACGCAATGGAGAGGATGGATATGATCGGAGCAGCGACGAGGAAGTTAACCTGCGTGGGCGACTTGGTCAGGATGTCGGTGTTGTACCAGTTGACGACTGTGAGACAGAGGCAGAAACAAGTTAGCACAATGCAGTGCCCAGCATGGGGCCAAACTTACCATAGGCCGAGAGGCCGAGAATGATGATCGAAAAGGCGCACTGCAGCACGCGGAGGATGAGGAGCCAGTTGATCTTCATGTTGGCGGACAAGGGGTATATTCAATGAGAGCGTGAAGAGACGTTAACAAGCAACAAGACCGGCTTCTTGGATAGTGCAAACCGCAGCAGCCAGTGCCCTAGAAGAGAAGAGAAGATGTGCGTAAAGGAGTGAAAGAGAACACCCTGAGATAGAGAGACAAATGCAGACCTGGAAAAGTAAAATGGGATATACAAAAAGAGAAGGACGATGGAAGGGACCGGCTAGAGGGACATTACGGGCCAGTTAAGCGTGGCAGAGAAGAAGGGGAAGGGGGTCCATGGCTCCGTTCGATTGCCGTCTGGCATACCGCACGCCCGTCTTGGAGGTAAGGCAGAGGTGACCAAGCGTGTCAGCCAAACACGGCCTCGTTCCACGACTTTCTCGTCTCTCTTGTCGTCAGACCAGCTGCAACAGCCAGGCTGATAACAGGGCTGGGCAATGCGTCACAGCTGTCAAATCTCAACATTCTGTCCTCGTTCTGTCTGCCTCTTGGGGGATTTGGTGATGGCAGGTGGAGTGGAGACGGATAGTCTTTATGCACACAAACCAATGTGAAGCCGACCTGAAACACGGCTCAGGGGCCAGCCACACAGTCACGGGGGACGAGCAGCCGTGTATAGAAAAGGGACGATATTAATAAGCAATAGCTGGGCTCTCCAGGGAGGGAGTTTTCATGTAAGGGAGATTGCTCTTGATTTGTGACGATCTACGGAGTACGGAGTACGTATGCCGACACGAGTCACGTGACTTGGTTCATGCTTCCGAATAGCAATCTGATGATAAGGTCTCAGCCATGTGATAGGCACATTCCTATCATCTCAGTTCCGTGTGCGTGCTAGTCAGCAGTGACGTTCCTGTTTCCCCGACTTCCAGCAGTCGAATGCGGAAGGATCCTGTTTGCGGGGTTGGGCCTCTCACATGCTTTCTCAGCCCAGTAGTGGTAAAAGTTCCGTCATGTTTGCCACCTCTAGGGCTACAATGAGCACATGTCCAGGGCGCCAAGATCGTTCCCCAAAGCTAAAGTCGCCATAAGCTGGGGCCCCAGTAGTTGGTGCCGAGGCCCTCGGAAGGGACTAATAAAAAGCGGGGCATAACCCGGCCTCTTCGCGTTCAACGGAGTGTTAGCCGCTGGCACCCCAGAGTCGGGGAGAGGAGTCTGTGCTTTATGGGGGAATTACCGTGACGACGTCCCCCCTCCTGCCTTTTTCTGGCCGTCTGTGGCTACTGAGCCCGCTGTGCCCCTTTTTTGCCCAATTGCCAGCGTCTGGCATTAAAACCATTTCTCTGGACAGTGGCCTCTTTTTTCTCGTCGAGTGCTGACTTTCACGATCCCTGCTGCGTGGTCTAGATCGACTCGACTGTTTCCATTCTCGTTCTGTTCTCGTTTCGTCCAGTCCCCTCGATTCTCGTCTCTTCTTCTTTTTCTTTTCCCACACTCTGTCGAGGAAGGTCACCATGGCGCCCGCCGACGCTTTAGCCTACATGAGCAAGCTCTCGTCGCCTCCGGAACCAGGCGCGCCCTTTGCCGTCACCATTCCCGGCAGCGAGACGCCGAACCGGACGGCTGTCTACCGCAATTTTCGATTCCGCGACTCACCCCTGCTCGAGACGCTCGACCCGACCGTGCGCACGCTGCACGATGCCTTTGAGAGTTCGGCCACGTACCGGTCGTCGAAACAGATGCTCGGCTGGCGACCCTGGAACGTAGCCAAGAAGACATGGGAGCCCAAGTATCTGTGGATGACGTACGCCGAGGTTGCGGAGCGGCGCAAGAACTTTGGCGCCGGCATCGTCGAGCTGCACAAGCAGATTGGCGTGACCGACGACAAGTACGGCGTGGGCCTCTGGTCGCAGAACCGACCGGAATGGCAGATTGCTGGTTTGTTTACCCTCTTTCCTCTTTCCTTTTTCCTCTTCTCTAACCTGTCAGAACTCGGCCTGATGTCCCAGTCCCTCTGGAACGTGTCGCTTTACGAAACGCTCGGCCCCGACGCAACGGAGTACATCATCAACCACGGACAGCTGGTGTGCGTGATCGCGACGCTGCCACACATTGCGACGCTGCTGAAGCTGGGCCCACGTATCTCGTCAGTCAAGCTGATTGTGTGTATCGACGCGCTGGACTCGGGCGAGCCGAGCGGGTACTCCAAGGGGGCGCTGCTGCGCGAGCTGGCTAGCGAGCAGGGGGTGCAGATTTACTCGATGGCGGAGGTGGAGGAGATTGGGGCGCGGTCGGGACGGACGATACGGGCGCCGGCCAAAGAAGACATCACGACGATCAACTACACGTCGGGCACGACGGGTGACCCCAAGGGCGTGGTGCTGACGCACGGCAACATGGTGGCGTCGACCAGCTCGGCACGGGCGTCGGGGTTCATGTCGCCCAACGACACGCACATCTCGTATCTGCCACTGGCACACATCTACGGGCGGATGGCAGACTGGAGCGCGATCTCGTTGGGAGCGCGAATTGGCTACTTCCACGGCGACATGACGCAGCTGGTGGAGGACCTGAAGATCCTGCGGCCGACGGGGCTGTTTTCGGTGCCGCGGCTGTACAACCGATTCCACTCGGCGATCCAGGCAGCGACGGTGGAGGCGAGCGGCGTGGGGGGTGCGCTCTCGCGGGCCGCCGTGGCGGCCAAGATGGCGAGCATGCAGCAGAAGCCGGGGCAGGCGACGAACTGGCACCCGGTGTACGACCGAATCTGGTCGCCCAAGGTGCGGCGGGCGGTGGGCCTGGACCGGGCGGTGGGCATGGTGACGGGCAGCGCGCAGCTGGACCCGGACGTGCAGCAGTTTCTGCGGGCAGCCTTTGGGATCGCCTTTGTGCAGGGCTACGGCATGACGGAGACGAGCGCGGTCGGGAGCGTGCAGGTAGGCGGCGACTTCAGCGTGGGCAACATTGGGGGACCGCAGCCGGGCGTGGAGTTTTGCATCGAGTCGGTGCCGGACCTGGAGTACACGGTGGAGGACCGGCCGAACCCGCGGGGCGAGCTGCTGATGCGAGGGCCGATTGTGTTCCGCGAGTACTTCCGGAACGAGGCCGAGACGGCGCGGGTAGTCGATGCCGGCACCGGCTGGTTCCACAGCGGCGATATTGTCGAAGTCGATAGCCTGGGCCGTTTCAAGATCATCGACCGCCGGAAGAATGTGCTGAAGCTGGCCCAGGGCGAGTACGTGTCGCCCGAGCGGATCGAGAACGTGTACATTGGCGCGCTGCCCGTCGTCGCCACCGCCTTTGTGCACGGCGACGGCATCGAGGCGTCGCTGGTGGCCGTGCTGGGCATCGAGCCCGACGCCTTCGCCCCGTTTGCCAGCAAGCTGCTGCACGAGCACATTGTCGCGTCCGACGTCGAGGCGCTGCGCCGGGCCGTCCGTGATCCGCGCGTCCGGGCCGCCGTCCAGAAGCAGGTCGATGCCGCCGGCCGGAAGCACAAGTTCAACAGCTTTGAGCGCGTGCGCAGCATCTACCTGGCCGTGGATCCGTTTACGATTGAGAACGAGTTGCTGACACCGACGTGAGTTTGAGTTCTTACGCTTTTTTTTCTTTTTTTTTCTTTTTTTTTTCTTATCTTCTTCGTATCTTCTTATTTTTCTCTTCTTCTTCCGTTCCTTCTCCTCTTCCTCGCTAATAATACAGTCTTAAACTCAAACGCCCACAAGCGGCCAGAGCCTTCCGAAAGGAGATCGACGAAATGTACGCGGAGATAAAGGCCCTAGAGACAAACCGGGCCAAGATATAGAGGCGTGCTTTGTTTTAAAACGAATTTCCTGTTGTACTCGTGGATTTTTGTGCACAGTAGAGTGAGAGTGCCTGTTGTTACTACCTTCCATTTGAAGTTAATACTACGACTTGATTGGTTTAGCCTGCAGCAGCCAAATGCCGTGCTGTTAGCAGCCCCGCGCAATCATGTCTTACTGCACACGCTAGCTGTCTTGGCTGTGTCGTCCGTCTTGCCGCGGCGGATACGGCTGTCTGGCCGGCAGTAGTAGAGCTATTTATGTCCTACATCAGCATGAAATTTAAAGCAATTGAAGTTAAGAAATAGTCGAGTTGTATGCTGTTGTTGTATCACGTGATTTTGGAGGAACTGAGCGGACTTTGACCAGTCTATTTACTACAGGTACGGAGTGTATGCTGTAGGTTATAAATAGTTGCTTGTACAATATGACCAGTCTATTCTGATTAGCATTGCACTGTTTGACTAGGCGTTTTTGACTAGGTAATGTCGTACTCGTTGAACTTGTAAAAGTGTTGAAAGACGACCTTATATAAAGCAGTCTAGTTCTTTGGTGAAAGTCCACTTGCGAACAGCCTAGAAAGCATACTACGGCGCCCGAGAAACCAAGCTGCTACAATCTAGTTATTCGCTTTTTTATTTATGTATTGCACCTGTTTGATATAGCTTTTTGTATAACCAAAATATGTGACTATAGCTCTTAAAAGACTGTATTAAGTAGGTAGCAAGCGATATAACGTTTTTTTAAGTAGTTTTAAAGATTACATAATAATAACTTAGTATAGCTGAAAGTCTTACTAAAAGCTCTATAAACGGCATCTTTTAAGCACTAAAACTACTTATAAGGGATCTAGGCCACCCGGATCGGATAAAGAAACATCCGAAGCGCCCCTTAACTCCTGTATTCCGGAAACGTCGAAACAAAGCGGACTGGTAAAGCAAACGAGATCGGGAAAGGGGCCTTAGAGCGTCTGCGCGAGCCGATATTGATGTGCCGAACGCAGGCAGACGATGGAGAACAGCATCGGCCAGATGGCCGGGGTGCTGACCACGGCCAGCGCCAACACCAACACCAACGGCAGCAGCAGCGGCAGGGTGCTGCCGTCGCTAAAGCCAGAATCGCTGTCGGCGGCGCGTCGAGCGGTGGTGGCGAGCACGACAGAGAGCCTGGAGACGGCCGTGAAGACATTTTCCGCGACGGCGGTATCGCCGGTGCTGCTGCCGGCGAAGCGGCCCAAGCCGGACAGGACAGACCGGATAGACCAGCAGGACAGTAACGGCCACCAGCACAAGAAGCGATGGCGTCCACACAAACCCAAGCGGCTGTCGCGGCTGTCGCGGCTGTCGTGGACGTTTGAGCAGGGCCGACAGGTGTTTCTGCTGTCGGATTCGGACGAGGACGAGGACATCGTCTTGGGGGGGACGGCCGAGATGCAGCAAG
The DNA here is from genome assembly GCF_000143105.1 of Grosmannia clavigera kw1407. Classification (NCBI taxonomy): domain Eukaryota; kingdom Fungi; phylum Ascomycota; class Sordariomycetes; order Ophiostomatales; family Ophiostomataceae; genus Leptographium; species Leptographium clavigerum. Next base: position 488,440 of record NW_014040560.1, on the reverse strand, counting down.
TGGAGGTAGAGGAGGTGCAGGCGGATGATGTCGAGGGTGTGAAAGTCCAAGATGCCACCAGGGACGGTGCCATCAAGCAGGACATCCATGGCCATGACACGAAGCTGCAGACAGGACCGGCAGTGTCCGTTCTCGAAGCACAGGACAAGATACCGTCTCCAAGCAAAACACAGGCGGTAAGCCGCATTCCCTCTGGTGTCACTTCTCTCTCGGGCCCGTGTCACACAGTACATCTGCTGACTGGCCAGCAGACCCAAGCGGCTGTCATCCCGTCTCAGCCAGTCGAGCCGTCTCGGGATTCTCTCCCGTCGCCACCGACTCCGCCACGGCCACCTCCACCCGTCGTGTCGTCTCTCCACCGTTCGGCCACGCCGACTCCGGCCCCCTTGACAAAACTGCTCGCGTCGTCGCCCATGACGCCGCAGACAGCTCGACGGCCTGTCCGGACGGGCAGTCAAGCTGGCCACAGCCGGACGATCTCGACAGACCCGCGGCTGGTCTTTGATCGGCTGCCCGAGCTCGACACGCGGCCGTACCTCTCGTACGCGAGCCGGAGCTGTCTGTCCTCGCTGATGACGGCATCTACGCCGACGATCCTCGGCGCCGACGTGCCGATCAGCCGGCCAGCCGTGGTGCACGTGGACTTCCAGCCCGACGAGGTGCTCCAGGTGCTGCAGGCAGCCTCGGCCTACCATCGACGGCTGCCGTCCAGCAAGGGATCGTCGTCGACGTCGTCGGTCCTCCGCCGGCTCAAGCGGCTGGTCCGCGAGCATCCCGACAGCATCGCCAGCATCGCCCAGGCAGCCGCGCCCCAGACACATCTCGGCCACTCCAGCCGGTCGGCCATCCCCGACATCACCACCCAGCGCACCACCGCTGACGTGCGCGCCTTTCTCGCCGACCTCCTGCTGACACACCGCATCCCCTCGGCCGCTGCTGTCGCGTCGGCCACGTCCCCGGCCTCGGCCGTCGCCATCACGCTCGAGCGACAGCATCACCGCAGCCAGACAGCCGCTCGGCAGTCGGCCCAGCGCAGCACGCTCATGTTTGCCCGCGCCGTCGCCGGTCAGCACGGCGGCTTCGGCTACTGTGGGCGGCTGCTCGCACCCGTCAGCTTCGTGCATGCCATCCGACGTTTGCGCGAAGACCGGCTGCGGCTGCGTGGCGAGTGGACCAGCTGCGCCGGCGACATCGCCACCGTCTCCTGGACCTCTCCCGACGCCTTTCTCTGCGGCACCGTCACCCATATGGACCAGTACAACCGCCAGGGCAACTTGGTGCTGGCCTCGGTTACCGCCGGCTCATTGCGCGCTTATGCCGAGCACCGCGTCTTGCGAGCCTCTTCGACCCCTTCGGCCACCCCGTCCTCCTCGTCCCCTTGGCTCTACACCTCTGTCGTCTCGTCCGACTGCGCTCGCGCCCACGGGCTCGCCTTCTCGGCTGGCTTCGATCGTGCCGTGCGCGTCTGGCGCGTCCAGCCCGACGGCTCTGCCATGACTGCCCTCGCCGAATGGCCTCATGCTGGCAACGTCAATTTTGTCGTCGCTTCCACCGATCCGGCCGGCCTTGTCGCCACGGCCGCTGACGTCGCCGCGGCTGCCGTGCGCGTCTACCGTCTGGGGCCCGGCATGGCCGCCGCTCAGCACGACACCCCCCCGCCATATCGCTCCTTTTCGTGCTCGCGCATCGTCGACGGCTTGGAAGATCGTGGTCCGGGCCCGGAAGCCACTTCGCTCACGCACACCCCTTCAACATACCCTCATGCAAACACGCACACTCACACTACTACCACACCCCGCCGCTGGGCCTATCTCCCGGCGGCCGTCCGCTGGGGCCTCGCACCGGCCGTCTGTCACCTTCTCCTGGTCGGCTATTCGCCCCGTGGCCTCTCGGTCAGCGCTGAGGACGACGATATCCCCGAGGATCGTCGCAACTCGGGCGAGCTCTGTCTCTGGGATGCTCACGCCGGCGACCGCTGGCGTATCACCGGCGCCGGTACATCACAAAACGTATTTGAGGTCGCCTGGCATCCGTCTCAGCCGTGCTTTGCTGCCGCCACCGCGCCAGCTGGCAATGCCGTCGAGAGTAACGTGCGCACGCAGATCCGGATCTACTGGGTTGTAACTGGTGCTGCTGGCTCGGGCCCAGCCCCTGCTCCTGGCTCTGGCTCTGGCTCTGGTTCTGCCTCACCCCCCGACGTCCACACCGCACACGAGCTCCACGTGCTCGACTGCTGTGCCGACGATATCAACGAGCTCGCCCTGCTTCCCAACAGCACGGCCCATCTGTACGTCGCGGCCGGCTGCACCAACGGCCACACGTATGTCTGGGACACGGCGCGTGGCGGCTTGCCCGTCCAAGACCTCGCCCACGGCCGCTTTCTCGAGGAGCAGGCCGGCGACAAGATCTCCGTCGAGGATACCGGCGTCAAGTTTGTCGCCTGGGGTGCCACTCCCGACCGCCTCTACACCGGCTCGTCCGACGGGGTCGTCAAGGTCTGGAACGTGCGGTGCGATCCGACCGGGCAGAAGCCGCTGGTCCGCGATCTGCTCGAGTGCAAGGCCTCCGTGTCCTTTGGTGCCTTCTCGCCCGACAAGTCGCGGCTGGTCATCGGCGACGCCAGCGGTCGTGTCTTTCTGTTGACCGTCGACGGTGGAGGTGGTTTCGACGACAGCGACGAGGAAGGCTTCATCAGCGAAGAGGAGGCTGCCAGTGTTGCTCCTGCGGCTCCATCACCCACACGAGGTCGCCAGCCTCGACACGCTGCCCTGGCCTTTCGACGTCAACCGCCCGGCATCCTCCGGCATCCGAGTCCGCCACCGCCGCGAAGCGAGGACACCGAGACGGACGCCGAGACGGACGCCGATCGCACCGACCCCCATTCTGGCTGTGCCCGGGCCCGCACCCTCGTCCGCACCGGATGTCTCGTCGTCGTGCCCGATCGCACCGTCGGCGCTGTGCAGGGCCCACGCTATGCTGACACCGGCCTCTTCTGTCGCCCCTGCCACCTCGACGGCGATCCGGCCAAGCCGCTGCTGGCCGCCTGCGAGCGTGACCAGCAGCAGAATCGCCCACGCGCCTGCGATGCCCCGCTGGCTGCCCGCCTGCTGCTCCCGATCCGGGGGGTCGACAAGGACGTCGCCGCTGCCCACCGACGCAATACCGCCCTCGACCTTCGCCTCTCCAGTCTCGCCCCTGGCACGTGTGTCGAGCTGTACCAGGCCGACCGCGGGACGCTGCAGTCGATCGCTGAGGCCGCCAACGCCGTGGTCGACTATGGGTTCGTGTACGAGGAAACCCCGGACTTTGGAGACGAGGAAGAGCCGGCCGACTGAGGACCATAGAGCAGAACGAGTGGATTTCCTGTATCATATTAGACTACTATTTGTTGTATGGCATACGGCTTGATGTAATGCGGAAGCTAATCAGAAAAGAGATCCCCGGATCTGGAAGCAGCTTCACACAACGCTCTTTCCATCCTTCGACATATACACGTCACATGGCCACTGCCCTTTTGAACCGAGCGAGAAAATAAACGTATTTGCCAATAATAAAGCACTCGTAACGTCTTGAACTTGTTACAATTACAGCTGCCCAATCCTTTTCTTCCCCCTCGCCTCCTTTTGCACACCGTCATCACCTCGCGATAGCCTCCAGTACGGCATATGCACAGAGCATCGCCAACAAAACCCAGACCCAAAACCTCCGGTCGAAGAACATAAAAGAAAGATGGGTAGACTGGATGACGAACACAACAAAGAAAAGCAGCAACACCAGCCAGAAAGAGAGGCAAGACCTCATAGAAACGCATTCTCCATTCTCTCTTCATCACAGGCTGCCACTCTGGCTGGGCGCCGGGAACTGGAAGCCGGAAGGAAAGACGGGCATCCCGTTTGGACCCATCGTCAACCCAAACGGAAATGCACCCATATTCGGCGCTTCCTGACTGCCACCAACAACATTGTGCTGGTTGCTGCCGTTATTGCCGCCATTGCCGCCGTGATCGTCGCCCCGACCGCTTCCACGTCCTCCCCGTCTCGTCCCACGGCCACCACCACCACCACTTCCGCCCTCGTGACTGCCCTTTGTTGCTGCCGCCAGCTCCTCTTCTCGCCGCGTTGACCGTGGCCCGTTGACACCGCCTCGATCCGTCTGCATCCGCCGGCTGATCGCCTTGGATGACACTCCCGCGCCGATCTCAATGTCCGGCTCCTCCACCACCATCCCCGGCTCGATCTGCCGTCCACCACTGCCACCCCATGGCGCCGTCAACAACCACTTGCGATCGGCCTCGGTCAGCTTCGGAATCGGAATCACGCTGATGCCCTTGGAGTAATCACTGCAGTCGCGCGGCCCAAACCCAACACCCCACCGCGTCCGCAGCCCCGAGTCGTCCGACCGCATCAACTCCATGCCGCTGCGCGCCAGCTCTGCATCCTTGCGCGTGTACATCTTGACAAACGCGTGTCGCTTCTCCTTGTTGACAATGCAAGTCTGCACCGCACCGAATCGCCCAAAGATCGCCCGCAGCTCCTGCTCCGAGATCGTCACACCACCCACAAACAGCGTCCGGCTCAGCACCCGGATCGATCCCGGTGGCAGCGATGCGTCGTGCTCAATCCACTTCTCTGTCGGTGCAGGCGGCTCCCGGTGTGGGCTCACTCCGTCGTTGCCGCTGCCACCACGCCGTCCACCCGCAGGCGACCGCTGTCGGTATTCCCGGCCCCGTCCTCGCTCACGGTGCTCTTTGTCGCCGCGACCCGGAGACGATCGACGCTCGTCGCGTCCTCGCGGAGATCCCCGCTCATCATAATACCGCCCTGGCGACCGCGACCTCGACCGCCCGCGTCCCCTGTTAGGAGACTGCCGTCCGAATCTGTCGAGTACATTTGCACTGCTGCTCCAGTCTGGAGCTCCCGCTCCGGCATACCCGCCGGCACTGCTGTTCTGCGGCCATCCCGGTGGCATACCACCAGCACCACCAGCTCCTCCGGCCGCTGCCACGGCTGCTGCCAGCGCAGCAGGGACCAGCGACGTCGGGGCCGCCGGAGCTGCTGGTCCGTCACCGTTAACCTGTGCTAGGATTCCCGAAATCTGGTCCAGCGACAAGCCCTGAGCTAGAAGCGCCTGGATGAAAAACAGGTTCTGCTGCATGTTGCCGCCAGCCGGCTGTTGTGGTTGTTGCTGCTGCAGAGCGGCTGTGTTAAGCCCGGCTGCCAGGCCAGGGAAGCCCGAAGGCAGCATCTGATTGGTAGCAGCAGGCGTGGGAAACGGCATGGAGATCTGAGGCGTCGGCGCTGCTGCACCCGACAGTGCTGACGGCATCTGAAAAGGCATCGACTGCGGTGGATATGACATGCCTGCCGGCATCTGGTTCGCCATGTGTTGGGGCATGTTGGCGTTGTTGGGCCCATTGCCGAAAGGAGCCGACATGTTCGGCGGCGTGGCCGTCAGCCCGGGAGTCGGACCAGCATTTCCTGCTGATGAGCTCTGCCGCGCAATGCTGGCTAGTGTTTCCATAATGTTTGGCGGGATCGCCGGTGGTCCAGCCGCAGCATCAGGCCGGGGGGCCGCTGAGGGCGCCAAAACATTGGATGGAGGACTTCCAGGTGGTGTCGTTGATGAATCTACACTGTTAGGCTTGGGAGCATGGGCATTGAACGAATAGGAGGGCGAGAACGAGGGGTTATGCGAATACGAGCTGCTCCGGATATCCGGGGCATAATTCGTAAAGTGTGGGAGACAAGGCTGATGGTAGGACCTACTTGGCTGGGCAGCATTCAATCTGTCCTTGAAGGATTCAATCAATTTGGGCGGAAACGTCTGGCCCTTTTCCCAAATGTCGACCAGCTTCCTGATCTTCTCCTACAGGCAAGAAAAGTAAAGTGTGAGTAGACGGTACGCAAAGCGGTAGAACAAGCATTCGAAAAAGAAGGAAGAGTGGCAGCAGAGATAGCCCGAAAAAAGAAACGGCAGCCGGGAACGGCAGAGCAGTTAGGTCGCGTTTACGTCCCTGCTAGAAAGCGGCTACTTGGCAAGCTGCAGTTCCCCGAGCCATAGGACAACCAGGCGGCAGAGGAACCTGTAGCCACCCACCAAGCAAAGCCCGCTCGCTGGTCTCGGTTACGACACAACTGTTTGCTTCGCGCTTCTCATCCCTTCTTCCACTCTTATCAAACATGGCAAATATGCGTACCTTTTGGTCGGCCGGCGCTGACGACAATATATCATTCATCAGGACGGGAATCAGTTCAGTTACTCTATTCACACCCGCAGCATATGTGCCGTCTGGTGCTGAGCTGTTGACAGCCTGACCCTGCAGCTTGGCCTGGTCCAGCCATTTGCGGGTTACAGAATCTACGACGTAGAGAACACCGAGTTTGTGTGTGCCTGGTGTCCGCTTGAAATGCGTGTAGAGCTTCTGAATCAGGACGGACTCGGACTAGAAGCGATAAAGCAAGGTGCCTGTCAGCAGATGCAACATTTTATGCGATGTGGTGTGTGATTTTTTGTTTCGCTTATCATCAAATACAATGGGACAGCAGCTGGTAATTACCTGGACGTTTGCAACGCACAGGCTGGTCAAGGCTGTGATGCGGGATCCTGACACGCCCGGCGGCTTGAGACCCTGCATGGCCTGCAACCCCGCTTCTAGCTCGGCTACGGCCGAGGACATTTTGGGCGATGTTGTTTGTTTGGCTTTGTGTATGTTTGGGTCTACCCGCTTCTGACGTTTGGGCAGATTTGCAGTTCACAGCTCCAACCTGGAGGCAAACTATGTCCAGGTGGTTATAGCCCTGCGCAAATCTGGTTTCTCTTTGTGCAGCTGCTCCTTTCTGGCTCTCTCCTAACGAATAGGCACCTGTACCCGTTTTCTCTCCTCTTTCTTCCTAATCTCGATATTTGGTTGATCAACCTTTGGAGTCGATTACGGTGTTCGTAAAGGGAGTTTTTACTGCAAGTGTGATGCAATGTTGCAACTAGGTCCTCAATGTGCTTGTGAGAAGCAAGCAAGTGCAGACAGATAATTGTGTGTACGGTGAGATACAGCAGCAGTGAAGAAGGGTGGCTGCTCCAATACAGTTTGAGTGCCGGATGATGTCGAGCGAGACGATGAGATCGAATTTGCGACTACACCGATTAGACAGCTAGCGAAATTATATCGGAATGCCTGTCAAGCTTTTATACTTGATGCGAAAGATGGAGCAATCGCGGCGATGTCGTCTTTGATGAGAGGTGGAAGAGAAAGGGGAAGCAAGGAAGGAGAAAAAAAGAGGCAAAGAGACTAGAGAAGACGCGTTAGATTGATCTGGCAGTTCTACGAGATAATGCTCGCAACGCAAAAAACCACTTTTGTCAAAAGTACTCTAGCCAGGCGAGTCTCATCAGGCGCGATGAAAATGAAAATGGGAACGGGATGGGAGCAGGTCGGAGGATGACAGACAAAAAGTTGTTGATGGGAGGAAAAACCCTGATTTGAGGCAGATGCGAACCAAATTCTAAAATAAAAGACTTACGACGTACGTGTAATCTTCCTAGCCCGTAAGAAGCCTAGCCTGATTGTGACCAGCCCCCTCCTACAGTCATTAGTCAGCATAACTGGGTCACGTGGGTCGGGAAAGCAGTTAGCCGTATCTTAGCCGTTGCCATACGTCCGAATTCCACCAGGCCCGGCGATGCCCCAAAGAAGGCGAATACTAAACTGGGGCGACGGGGAAGCCAGTTCCCATACGGCACGGGCGGTCATTTTCTTCTGTCACGGGGGGCGCATTCGCCATCGGCGCCTGAGTCCGATGTCGCCGAGGTTGGCTGCAGGGAGGGTAAGATACATGGGAACCTCCCTGGCAACCACTGACGTCAACAGCGGGCGGGTGCTCTTTCCTGCAGCGCACAGTGAGCCGTAGCGTGGAGCGGGATGCTAAACAGATGCATCCTAATCTTTCTTCTTCCTGTACGGAGAAGGCAGGCGCTTCTTTCTGTAGCTGAACGGCGTCTGGCGTCCACTGAAGGACGACACGGCGTATCTGTGGGTCCACAAATAGGCGTACAAGGGATATGCCCAAACATGGGGGGCATGGGGGCTTCCATACATATCTCACCTGTAATAATAAAAAGCGTGTGCGGAGGTAGCATCGTGTTTTCGCCCATTCGCTACGGAGAACTCGGCCCTTGGGCTGCCGGCCACCAATGGCTGCCAATGGTTCGCGTACCTGTATCTGACATAGCACCCAGCAGCGCTCCACTCCGATGAAAACGACATGTGCCTCCCCCGTAATCCGAGGTGCCCCCGGTTTTCTTTGCTGCGGGTTTTTTTTTATTGTCTACGACGTACTCCGTACACAAATAATATTTTGCCAATTTATGAGACACCCCCCTCCCGGCCTTCCCTTCCGAACGCTCTTCCTCACCTTCCCGCTGATAAAGTGTCCTTTATCCGCCATTGCCCCGGCTGGTTTTTCTCCTAAAAAAAAACAGAGCGAGGCCCTTCTTCTTCTTCTCACTCCGAACTTAACTCAACTCTAGAGCTTCTCCCATCCCTATATCACAATGGCTTCTGCTATGCGCTTGAGCTCCAATGCTCTGCGGATGTCCCTGCGGACATCGTCCGCTTTCGGCGCCCGCAACACTGCCTTCAGTGCTGCCCGCTGCTACTCGGCCAAGACCCAGGTAAGCCAGCACGGCCTGGCGACGGTGGTATAAGAGAAGCAAGGCCGCCAATGCAGAGCTGACAGCCGTTGCAGACCCTGAAGGAGCGCTTCGCCGAGCTTCTGCCAGAGAAGATCGATGAGATCAAGTCGTTCCGCAAGTACGTCCATCCGTTTGTCCGAGTCGCCATGGCAACATCAGCCGGCTGTGAAGGTGTATGTGTGCTGACCATTGGCCCGTCTGTAGGGAGCACGGCAACACGGTGATCGGCGAGGTCACGATCGACCAGGTATACGGCGGTGCCCGCGGCATCAAGTCGCTCGTCTGGGAGGGCTCCGTCCTGGACCCCGTGGAGGGCATCCGGTTTCGTGGCAAGACGATTCCGGAGTGCCGCGAGGTGCTGCCCAAGGCAGTCGGCGGCACAGAGCCGCTGCCCGAGGGTCTCTTCTGGCTGCTGCTGACGGGCGAGGTCCCGACGGAGCAGCAGGTGCGCGACCTGTCGGCCGAGCTGGCCGCTCGCTCGGACGTGCCCAAGTTCGTCGAGGAGCTGATCGACCGCTGCCCGACCGACCTGCACCCGATGGCGCAGTTCTCGCTGGCCGTGACGGCGCTCGAGCACAACTCGTCGTTTGCCAAGGCGTACGCCAAGGGCATCAACAAGAAGGAGTACTGGGGCTACACGTACGAGGACTCGCTGGACCTGATCGCCAAGCTGCCCACGATTGCCGCGCGCATCTACCAGAACGTTTTCAAGGGCGGCAAGGTCGCCGCGGTCCAGAAGGACCAGGACTACGGCTTCAACTTTGCCAACCAGCTCGGCTTCGGCAGCAACACCGACTTTGTCGAGATGCTGCGTCTGTACCTGACCATCCACTCCGACCACGAGGGTGGCAACGTCAGCGCCCACACTACCCACCTGGTCGGCAGCGCCCTGAGCTCGCCCTACCTCTCGGTGGCCGCTGGCCTGAACGGTCTGGCTGGCCCGCTTCATGGCCTGGCCAACCAGGAGGTGCTCAACTGGCTCACCGAGATGAAGAAGGCGATCGGCGACGACATCAGCGACGCCAAGATCACCGAGTACCTGTGGGCGACGCTCAACAGCGGCCGTGTCGTGCCGGGCTACGGCCACGCTGTGCTCCGCAAGACGGACCCTCGCTACACCGCCCAGCGCGAGTTTGCTCTCGGTACGTGGAATCCTGTTTCAGTTTGTCCTGTCTCGCCCCCGCTAACGCCCCTCTAGCCAAGCTGCCGGATGACCCCCTGTTTAAGCTGGTCAGCCAGGTGTACAAGATCGCCCCTGGCGTCCTGACCGAGCACGGCAAGACCAAGAACCCGTACCCCAACGTCGACGCCCACTCTGGCGTGCTCCTGCAGCACTACGGCCTGACCGAGTCGAGCTTCTACACCGTCCTGTTCGGTGTGTCCCGCGCCATTGGCGTGCTGCCGCAGCTGATCATCGACCGCGCCGTTGGTGCCCCCATTGAGCGGCCCAAGTCCTTCTCGACTGCGAAGTACATTGAGCTGGTCAAGAAGCTGTAAGGGGATAGACGGTGAGAGGATTGGAGTGTGCAGAAGGAGCAGGTACACCATACCCGTGCAGGCGGTATGACGGAGGGATATTAGAGGGGAGCAGGACTGGCGTCCGACTCCAACGAATCACGGCTATGTATACTTCCATGTTTCTTATCTCTTTTGGCTGGCCGGACGCTTTTATTTTTGTTTTACTGTTTGTCATGCTACAAGCAAGCTACATAAGCAAGAAGAAAGGATCCAGAAGCAGAAGGACCGGATTGCGGCTGTGTTTTCGTGTTTTGGGTTACTAGGTCGTATTGTATTGTATATAGGCTGGTGATACCCTCATTGTAAGCGATGCTGTTGGGGGGTGTACGAAGCACAAAAAAAGCAAACATCTCCGCTAGGTCAGTGACGACGGATTGTGCACCTTGTCGATTGCAGCAGGAGCGGCTGAGCAGTCGATCCGGCGGACATGCGCCATGTGAAGGCCGGATACCCCAAACGCGAGTCCGGAAGCTTCAGTGTCGCATCATACAATGAAAGATACAAAAAATGCGGCCCCCAGAAACATCGGCCGTAGTCGACGGAGTCGGACGGGGCAGTGTTCTTTTCTTTGCCCGGAGCCTTCTCAACAAAGGTAGCGAAACGGTTGAGGCAGATATCGCGCCGTCTTGGCAAGCGACCGCAAAGGATGCATGCGTGTGTCTTGGGAGAATCAAGTCGGCGGCCTTTGTTGGGGGCTTTTCCCAGCAATTGGCCTGGGCAAAAGCTGGGGCTAGAGGTACTGCCTAACGGATCGCCCGCGTTGCCTCCACGCGGTGCTGTTAGCGTTGGCTGCCATGCTCAGATTCCCGTCAACCTGCGGTCAACGAAAACGCGGTTCGTAATAATGCTCGCAATTTCCCCCGTCCACCGCCTTGCTGTCCTCTTTCCTGTCCTCTCTCGTCAGATTCTCCTCCTCTCCCCTCATCGTTTCCTCGAACCATTTGACTCCTACAACACCGGCTCGTCACTGTAAGTAACCGCCATATTACCTTCCCCGTACGGTCTTGCCACGTGAGCTTCTCCTGTGGAGCTCTTCCCAGATACCTGTGGAGAGAGAAGGAACAAACAACCCCGACTTCTCGGTACCACATGCAAGCGAGGAAGTCTTCGCGGACAATTTCCCCCCCACGAGCCATTTCCAGCCCAGAACAAAGCCGGCCGAATGGAATAATCACAAGCAGCTGACGGACGAGCAGGAATCAAAGCAACAAAAGAAGAAGAAGAAGCAGTATCTAAAGCAGGAACAATACTATCGGACCGTTCAGATTCTCTGGTCTTTGTGCTATCAGTCCACAGCTGCTTATCGCGATCGCTTTCAGCACACGATAACCCCGGAAACCGAACGAATTCCCCTCCTTTCCACCCCGGAACAAAAGCCTTGACTCGGTCCCCTGCCCCGGCTCTAAACAGCACCCACTCGTCCATATTCTAGCCAGCTCAGCCGTGCGATATTCGAGCCTCATAACCGAAGACCCCTCGGATCTTACGTGCCGCCCTCTCTCTCGTCCTCCTCAGCGAAGAAGCGCCCTTTTTGCCTTGGTCAGGCCCCGATCTGCACTGCTGTCCAACAGACAACAACCATCTCGCCATGTCTGCCGTCCCTGTCGCCGCCGCCGCCGGCGCCCCCGTTGCTCTGCCGGAGAAGAAGCCGGTCAAGTTCTCGAACCTGCTCCTCGGCGCCGGCCTCAACATGTTTGAGGTCACCACGCTCGGCCAGCCGCTGGAGGTCACCAAGACCACCATGGCCGCCCACCGCGGCGACAGCTTTGCGGGCGCCCTGGGCCGCATCTGGGGCCGTGGTGGCGTTCTCGGGTGTAAGTGAACTCGCGCTCGCGTCCCAGCGTCTCTTCTGCCCCATGCTAACTGACCCCCGCAGTCTACCAGGGTCTCATCCCGTGGGCCTGGATCGAAGCGTCCACCAAGGGCGCGGTCCTGCTGTTCGTGGCCACGGAGGCGGAATACTACGCGCGTGCGGCCGGCGCTTCTGAGTTTGTCGGCGGCATCGCCGGCGGCGTCACCGGCGGCGTAGCCCAGGCCTACGCCACCATGGGCTTCTGCACCTGCATGAAGACGGTCGAGATCACCAAGCACAAGATTGCGTCGTCGGGCCAGAAGGCGCCCGGCACGTTTGCCACCTTTATGGACATCTACCGCCGCGAGGGCATCGCCGGCATCAACAAGGGCGTCAACGCGGTGGCCATCCGCCAGATGACCAACTGGGGCTCACGTTTTGGCCTGTCGCGCCTGGCCGAGCAGGGCATCCGCCGCGTCACCGGCAAGGAGCACAACGAGAAGCTGGCCGCGTGGGAGAAGATCCTGGCCAGCGGCCTCGGCGGCGGCCTCAGCGCCTGGAACCAGCCGATCGAGGTCATCCGCGTCGAGATGCAGAGCAAGACCGAAGACCCCAACCGGCCCAAGAAGATGACCGTTGGCAACACCTTCCGCTACATCTACGGCAACAACGGCGTGCGTGGCCTGTACCGCGGCGTCGCCCCGCGCATCGGGCTCGGCGTCTGGCAGACCATCTGCATGGTGGCCCTCGGTGACATGTGCGTGTTCTCTACTTTCCGCTCGCCGTCCATTTTACCGGTCCTCTTGCTAACCTCGTCCAGGGCAAAAACCTATGTCGAGAAACTGACCGGCGAAAAGGTCACGGCAAAGCACTAGACTTCTGGCGTTCATAGGAGAGGGCAGGTGTCCGGTAGGGAGTCATTCGTGGTAGCCCGGGCTGGCAGAGGCATGTGAGAAGGGGTCTCAGGGAAGCTCTCGCTTTTCTTCTTTCTGGTAACGTGACTGCTTCGTGTATTGGTGTGGGAGGCACCAGAGCTCAAAGAAGACGGACCCCAGCTTAAAGACGGAAGGAGACGGTCGCGACTTGTGTTTGTGTGCTTTCAACTTTATAGACTTCATCGTAACAATTTGGAGAGCCTACATCCATGCCGTTTATTTTCTACGTGGGGTGCATGATGAGCTTGCAGCTGCGTATTCGTTTGTGATGATGATGGCAGGTGAGCTCAGATCAAAGTGCTGATCTGATATGTGTCTGTTCCGTTATTTCCCTTCCGCCGGCCAACTCTTTTGTAGCGGGTGGGAGGAGGCTATCCAGATCGAGTATGTACAAGCTTCGTCCCAGAGTGGATCAGAGCATGCACATTCTGTCGGCAGTCTAAGGTTTGCTGGTGTCGTTGGGTTTGAGTCTCTCGGTCAATTGGACTCGGGAACTCCGAAAATAGCTCAATGCGATATCTGAATATAGGAGCTCAAGTCTCATGATAAAGAGTACTTAATAGTCGACCAACGTTCTTCATATCTCTCTCCGCGGGCTGATATCAAATGTGCAGGGTCTAATTCGTATGTCACGCAGACAGTGGATGATGCAACGACATGACGATGTGATCATGACAACGCATTGCACAAAATCCCTCAAGTCTTGGTTTGGACATTCAGGACTGAAGAGAGAGATGCCCATTTCGACTGCGTCGTCTCAAAATAAGGCACGGTCTGCTCTCACAATTGCAGACAGTTCACTCAAATCGAAACACCCCCACAGTAATACATGTCAAGTTCCAACGACCCAATACAGATAGCAAAGCGCGAAAGTGCGTGGGAGAGACATGGCGTATCCCGTCTAGCCTATTCAGTGTGGGTGGTAATATGAGGAAATACGTTGCATATCCGTACTTTTTGCCACTTGACTGCAAACATGCTAACTAAAGATACGACCTTGGCCCTGCCATTCTTGTTTCAGTATTTAAGTCCTGTACAAGATACTGCCCTGCCACTTTCGGCTGTGGTGTATTTGCTGTACTAGCTCTTGGCAGAGACTTGTAATGATACGGTGTAGCCCTGTCCGAGTCAGATCTACATGCATCATGCCGCCAAGATACAGGCTCTTGCATGTCTTTGGCAGGTTCTGTGGAATGATCGACCGCTCTGCATTATTGTGTGACCTTTGCGACTTCTTTGGACGAGCAAGTGACCCCGATGTGGCGGGTACGGAGCATCTACGGCAAAGATCGATTCTAAGAGGATCCTAAGAGGACAGACATGGTTTGTGGCTTGTTTCAGTTAGTTGCTTGTGTCTCAACAGGTCTTTGATACATGCTTGGCTTGTATGAGCCTCACCAAGCGCCAAGCCGCCGAAGCTGCTCAGCCGCCGACATCCTCATTTAGCCTGGGCTTCGATTCAGGATACTTGGCATACAACGTTAGAATTGTGTAATCTAGTATACGAAAACCAGAGGTCATCTTCTTGGTGAGATGCATACGTCCACCAATTTATATCATATATGTGGTGTTTGTGGATTTTGGGATTTTATATTCGTTTAGTAGATATCTACAGATTTACAGATTTAGAGATTCACATAATTATACAAACATACACTAAAGGTAAAACTAGTGTTTCCGCACTGGAAAGTACTGCACCGATGGTCTGTATTTTAAGACAGCTCGCCTTTTGACGCCATTGACGATTGTCGTAAATCTCAACTACACTGATTCCCAGCCATTACTTCAGCCATATTTCATACGCAAATTACACAATTACATAAACCACAACCAACACGACACAGCAGAAGATAAAGGTATGCAGTTGCTGCGGTCTGAAGTTAACAGCAAGACAGGTCACGTGTTAAAGAAGTAAGTTATCCGTAAAACGAGTGGTGTATCCATTAGACAGTACATAAACGAATATGCTCCAACAATCAGACTACACGAAACAGAGAAATCAATTGTTTTCAGGCAAGCAACCAAGTCCAGCAGCATATACACAATATATAGCACACCAATGGAAGAGGAAACTTCACGAATGCTCAAAGGCACGGAGTCTACACAGCAACTGGCAATGCCATGCCTCGTCCCCAAACACAGCCTCGCCTCGATCTACCAGGTAGCAAGACATTTGAAATGAAGCTTATCGTAGGGACAAGGCTGAAGCAATATAATTACGCAATTCCCATTGGACAATAGCGGGCTCGAGGATATATTTCGTAGGCCTGTCGGCACCACTTATTACGCAATATTATCGTCGAAGTGGACATAGCCTAATGCTCCAGTTAGCGGTTCAGGCCTGCTATTTCTGTTGCTGGCTAACGGGAGTGGAGAGCTTGTTCGTGCATACGTCGTAGGCGAAACCCTCGTGCCTATTACCCCTTTTTTAAAATGGGTATTATCGAATGGGCACTGCTCTTTTTCTTGTCCCTCGGCCCTCTTTTCTTGTACCGTTTCTGGAAGCTGCTCCGGCTCATGACGAGGCAACTATCGGTCTGATGAATGTGTACTATGTACGTCGTATGGCACGTTTCGTGTTCGACATAATACGGATTGGTCAAAAATTTCATTACGGCTAGGGTGGGATTATAGCAGGTGCAGACCTGCATATAGCAGCTAAAGCAGACGCAGAACGCGGAATTGGAGAAGAGCTTACGAGTACTCCGTACTCCGTCTCGCAGAAATTCGTGTCGTATCTTACGTCGTATACTCCGTACCAGTTGAGCTTGAAAGGGCTCGGCCCCCTTCCAGACGATCCTACCACCATCCCAAACGACGGCTGCAAACCGTAACAGCTAAGCGGCATCGTGACGATGTGTTTGCGTTATCTACAAGACGTTGATGTGAAATATCATATATTTCCGTTCCCCCCTTACTAGTTGGACAGACCTGTAGGAGGCGATCCCTCTACGGAATACTCCGTAAGCGAGGCCTGTTTGTTTACTAGCACTTGCACATTGTGCCTCGGCGCATGGGTGCTGTTTCGAATCAGCTGATGCCAGCGAAGGGCTGGCATTCCGATGGGCTTTCCTGGAGACACACTGAATCCGTGCCCGTAGACAGGCAGATGGTACAACAATAAACAAACCGCTGTGTTTGTTGTTTTTGCCCTTCCGGGACTCGACAACACGCTGTACAGGGGCGGCCTAGGCCCAAAGAGGGTAGACCAGGCCACCTTTCGTGCAAGCATCCTCGGATAGAGCTGCATGGTGGATTGATTCAACATTCGTCCAGGGAGGAACATAATACTTGTACAGCTCATCGAACGTCACCAGACACCACCGTGCGAGAATGGCAGAGTCCAGACGGAGGCAAAGGAAGAACGACGAGAGAAGGAGCTGAGGAAGGACGGGCAGCAGGGCCAGAGAGCTTCACGCAAGGCGGTGCCATGTTGTGCGCTGAAGCTTGCGAGCTGCGCAGGGACGAGCCGGTGGGATTCCCACCTTATAAACTCTTGTCAGAGCTCTCGAAGTGCTCCTCCTTATCTGCTATGCCAGTTCCAGCTGCTGGGAGGGGCTCTCACCGCAAGAGCTGTCAGGATGACTAGCAACGTGTCCGCATCTTGAGTGGAAATTGAGATTGAAGCGTTGCATTGACCGTGGTTCGCCTACTCGGCTCGATGCGATAGACATTCCGGTCGTGACGAGTCAGACAGATGCGTGTGCCTGGTACAGGTGCAGACCCTTTCGCCCAACGTGCATGCCAATCTTAATTGCTGATTTGTTTACTGTCTTGGAAGGAATGAGCGATGCCAGTCACGTTATCTCATAGGCCGTCGTTCCTTCCACTCATGCACAGCCGGTCCTCCCGCTAGTGTCCAAAGGCTTAATTCTCATTTTATTCATGCCTCGGAGGAATACTAGCATAGGCTCTCCGCCAATGGAATGGCCGGATTGGTCGGTGTTGTCTGGCACGACGCCATGCTCTGGCTGCTTGCGGCATTCAGCAAGGGAATCGGAGCAGACGTGAGCGGATGGCCGGCCGGCGGAATTTTTCCCTTTTCCTCCTACACCGACGACAAGGACGGCCTGGACGGATCCGCAAAAAGGACCACGTCCAAGATTCGTACTACGACGTATGTAATAGTGGTGTTCTGCAGACAGCTGGTCGTGCACACTGTGAGGAAATTTGGCCAGCAAGGAAAAGTCGGTCCTCTAGCTCTGTTTTTTTTATGATTTTTTTTTGGGGTTGTTTTTCGTATTCTTTCTTTTGGACTTCCTCCCGCCGGTATAGTAGGCCTTTTTTTAACTGGAGCTCGCCTTTTCGCTTCTTGACATTAAGCCCGGTTGCCGTGGGTGTGTCTATTGCATCGTTTTTAGTGGAGCCTCCGTAGTGTATCACAGGCAATGCCGACCTCCGACCGTCGCACGGAGTTGGGTACAGTAGCCTTCACCATGGAGATTAAGGCACGCGAGGCTTTTCCCGAAGGGAGAGGCAGGAAGTCGGCCCAAACACCGATGGAGTCTCGCTCCCCTGCCGCGTTTTCGTCATCGTCGTAAACTGGCATCGGAAACCTGTTGATTGGGCCGCGGCTCCTCATCGGTGGCGGGCGAGAGATGAATTGAGAAAACAAGCCTTTTTCCATGCGCTTGTAAGATTGGCAAGTCGGCGTTGCTGGGACCACCCTCCACACGCATTGCTCCGTCCATGCTCCCTGCTTTGCCGGTATTCGCTGATGCGTGCTTCACGATGTCCGATTTGCCTCCTGCATCATTCAAGGGGTGTCCGATGGGACCGCAATTTGTTGCGGCGGTATGCGTATTCCGCCAACGGCGCCTCGTCGCCTCGTCGCAGGGGACGGCCCTACGACGTGGAAGGAAACGCCGAGCTGTGCCATCACGTCCGGCTGCTCGCCTCGTCTCGCCTCTTGTCAGCCAAGGCTTGGAGCCAAGCAGAGTTAGGCAGATCTGCCGCCCCCCTGGAGCCTCGTCGAGGGGATATCGAAATTCATCTCAGACCGAGTACAAAGTACATGCGGACACTGTAGTACGTGGAGCATCCGTACGAAAGCCTTGGGGACATGAGGCCTTCCAGTGTCTTGCCCACGTGGCAAGGCCGCTACTACGAGGCTCGAACGCGTGCTGGTTGCCCTGGCGCTCGACCTGTTTGTTGTCTGGCGACGGTCTCAGAAGCCAAGGAACGGCCGTAGAACGCCCCGTCAGTGTCTTACGTATCTTAGGACGTTGGCCAACTTGGGAAAGCATGAAGACACACGTACGGAGTACTCTGTATCTTACAGACACACAGGCCACGTCTATAAATCTAATACTACATGGTAAGATACGAAGTACGAAATATGTAACAAAGGAAAAACAACGGTCCTGATACTATGTAAGATACGCTGCTAGTCATCGTCAAAAAAGTGGGAAAGGGACCGGCCATGCCGGGTATGTCGGATAGCTGTTCGACGGGGCTTCCCCCCTGTCTCTTATTTCCCCTTGCCTTCATGACGTATCTCCGCTAAATAACCCACTTTCCCGCAAAAGCCACACACCTAAACTTCTCTGGTCGCCTAGAGAACAGAGGCCGCAAAAGGAAATAGTAACAGAAGCAATGATGGAAATGCGACGGACGAACGCGGTGGTAATTACAGCCTGCATCGCGCATGAGACGTATCTTACGGAGACACAATAGATCGGTAGCCATTTCCATCGCGCGAGCCGGATGGAGCCCAATACTTACTTATCTTTATCGCAGTCAAAGTACGACCGACGTACACACCGTTCCTCTCCCGGGGTCTTGCTCTGGGCGGTGAGGCTTCCCTGCTGTCACATACGACACGGATGCAGTGCGGGTAAGACTTGCTAGAAGGAGCAAGTGAACACGAAAAGCGGGAGGCTGGAGTGGCCATGGCTGAGAGGAGGAAAAAAACAAATCTCTCGTCGGCGGCTGGGCGCGGTTGCCCGCCGCCCCTGACGACGCTGTCGGTGCTGATCGGGACTCCCGCGCCAGAGAGAAGCACGCGTATAGCTCGGTATTATAGCGGTCAATGCAGGTTTTATGGCCGAGAGCAGTCCGGGGCCATTTCCAGCGCATTTCAGCGATCTTCAGCAATCTACCATGGGCCGACAGCAGGCTTCACTTGGCGCTTCGCGTTGTAGTACAGTGTACAGAGTACGGTGGCCAAAACTCGGCACGGCGTTCCTGCCCAAAATGCCGCTGGACGTGGAGCACAATACGAACAGCTTCGTCCAGTAGAAAATAAGCTACGGCCATATAGCCAGGGGCTAGGCGAAGTAAGATACTATGAGGAAAGGTCCTAAAAACTCCATCAACCCCAGACAGCCAAGCCAAGGATGTCCAGCCGAATGTAGAAAGACAGCCCATCCAACTCCAGAGCAGAAACGCCGCGATAAGGCCCTTGCCGGGACCCACCATATCGAAAGCATCCAATCCATGCTGGCCAGTAGTAAGTATGTGGGCCAATCAACGTCGGTCAGGGGTGTGTGTGTAACGCCCTGGCCCTAGCTTCTTGTTTCGATGGGCCAGCAGCCGGCTGAGCGAATCATGGACTTTTGAGGCGCACATACCGGATTGGCTCTTTTTGGGTGGTTATTTTGATGATCGGAGAGCCATTTCCGGGGCGATTACGAGGACGTGAGAGAAAGCCAGAAAAAAATACGAATTTTGTTGGCCGTGCCGGGGCTGGCCTCACCGTCCACGTTGGCCCAGACTGGCAATCTCTTCTGGCGTTTGGCACTTCGTCCAGCTCGCCCCAATGTATTCGTGTGCTCATTGATGCGAAACCAGCGTATTGGATAGATGACAAAACTAGTGGGCACAGTTGTCAATAATTGAGGCTGACCGCCGAGAAGGCGAGGGAGATATAATTACGGCGCGTTTCGAACCTGCAAAGTGTCGTCATGGGGTGCACTGTATCTTACATAGGACTCGTACTGCGTGGTCAGGGGAACATTTTGTAAGAAGGAGCGACCCTACGACGCACGGTATCATCACCTCTCAACTAGATGGACCACTCAGATGCCACGTTTGCGAGCCAATTCAACAGAGCGACAGAAAATCGCGCAAGAGGATGGCAGCAAAAACTGGAAGGGTACGCGAAAGGGCCCAGCCTAGCAGGTACCTCCGCGATGCGAGATGTGGCCGTCTGGGGAGCATCATTGTGGGTCCAGGTACACGGCTGCTGACGCAGATTAATGTAACTATGCACAATGCGCATGCCTGCCAGTGTATCTTACATACGGAGTAGTACGAGGCGGCCGTGTGAAGGAGCGGTAGCTCCGCACTGTGAAGAGTAGCCAGTCTGGGCCCCGTCTACAGGGCCGGCGCAGGCATTTTGTAGCAGCTAGGACCAATTCCGCCCCATCCGTACAGTACGCCAGGGTCAGCTTCTACGGTGGAGAAAGGTACAAGCTCGAGCTAGTTGCAGCAGTGTGGGTAGCTCTCGTTCTCTTTTCTTCTACGAGTTGCGACGTGGGATGCAGCAATATGCGGGTAGCTTCGTTGCTGCAGGGCCGTTAGCAGGGTGCTGTACACAGCTCGTTCGGTCGGCTTGCACATCACAATCCTGGTCGCTCTGGGCTGCCGAGGCTGCTGGGGCGGGATCATCGTGCTGTATGCAGTATAGCCAAGCTGTGTGTGGACATGGCAGAGAGAAGAGACGAGCCGGTCAGACAGAGCGGTCGGTCGTGCGTCTTTTCCCGGATTGCTCGCCTCGCTCTTACTCGCTGTTTTCATGGGAGGGTCTCTATGGGGCAAAAGAAAAACAAAACCTTTTTTCCTGCTCCCCCTTCCATCTGGAACTAGGCCCAGCACCAAAGCCGGCCTAGCCTCTGGTTCTCGCCGCCGTCGCCGCCGCGCCGAAGGAGGGTCCAGCGAAAGTAAATAAAAAAATGAAGAAAATAAAGGGTAAAATAGGAAAATAGGAAAATGGCGAGGGCGACCGATTGCGACTTTGTCTGGGTCCTCTATTGTGATGACTGAGCAAGTCACGGCCCCTACCCTGACCTGGAGGGAAAGAAGCTGTCGGCCCCAAAAGAATAAAAAAACCAGACAGCTTCCGCCCTTCGACCGTTTTCTTTCCTCTTTCTTTCCTCACCCTCCTCTTCCTCTTTCCCTTTCAACACCCACGAAGGATCTCTCCCAATCCTCGTCTTCGTATCGTGAGGTGCACCTCTCCCCTCTTCCCTCCCCCCCTTCTTCCCTCTCTTTTTTGTCTTGTCTTCCTCATACTACAATCTTTCCACCTTAATCAGTATAATCGCAATTTCATAGGTATGTGCAAATCTCCCACCGCCTCCAAACAGACCGACCGACAGGCGTGCTTGTCAGCTCCCGCGACGACCTTTCCCTGCATCCTCTTTCCCTACCCAGCAATCACATCAGCCTCATTTCCTTAAACTCAGCACATCAATCACTTCATCCACCCGTGATCGAGATCCGTCAGCACAAACACTCCGCTGCCCTCATTTGCTCTTGCCGCGCCGGCACTTCCAGCGGTGGCATTACACAGACTGCCCTCCCAATTTCACTTGTACCCACTGCCGCTTATTAGCCGTTCATCAAAACACGCACCAGAAAGACCACCCATCTTTCCTGCACAACCTAGTTCCACATCCACTTTTCTTCCATATCTCGTCCCCGCTTTATTCCGGACATGCACTAGCACAAAACAGCATCCACACACTGTCTGCAACCGCACTGTCTTCAGGACCCTCTGTAATCTCTTCCACCCTTCGCCTTTTCGCTTTCGCCTTGAGGACCACCTCGAGTAGTGGATCTTCCAATCGCGCACCCCCCCCCCCAGTGCGCCCGCGAGCTTTTTATTCCCTCGACTCTTATACATAATCTTCCCGTCCTGCCCTTCCCATCCCTTCCTTCTCTCCCCTCTCACCCCAACTTCATCGTTACGGTTTTGCATTTCTTTCGGCATCATAACCACAAACGCGGGAGCCTCTCCTCTCTTCCCTTGCCTAGGCAAGCCTCACTTGCAGAAAGACGCATTCTGCTCACACATTCTTCACATAGTTCTCAACAACATACACCTAATACGCAACGCGCCATGGCGGACTCAACGTCACACGCGCCTGCTCTGCAGACGAATATACCGGGCGGTGGCTTCGACGAGAAGTCAGCTGCACCTCCCGCCCAGGCTTCGAAGCCCAAGGTTGAGGATGATGAGGATGAGGACATCGATGCCCTGATTGAGGACCTCGAGTCTCATGATGGACACGGTTTGGAGGAGGACGATGAGGACGAGGCTGCCCAGCCGGGCGGTGAACGTATCATTCCTGAGGAGATGCTGCAGACCGATACCCGTATCGGTCTGACTGATCAGGAGGTCGTTGCTCGTCGTCGCAAGTACGTATTGATCCATTGCTTCTCAATTGTTATCGCAGGAGCCGCATATTGACACCCTACAGGTTTGGTCTGAACCAGATGAAGGAGGAGAAGGAGAACTTGGTCCTCAAGTTCCTCGGCTTCTTTATCGGTCCCATCCAGTTCGTTATGGAGGTAAGCTTTCGATCCTAGAAAAATGCCTCAGCACGGTTGCCGGGCTGTTTCCAATTGGTGGATCTAGTTTTCTGGAGTTTGTACCCACTATAGGCTGCAAGCCAGGGATAGCGGAGAAAAACTTGTTTCTGATTCTTGATCGGCCGATTGGACCCCATAACTAACGATACTTTCTTAGGCTGCTGCTGTTCTTGCTGCCGGTCTTAAGGATTGGGTCGATTTCGGTGTCATTTGCGCTCTGCTTCTGCTCAACGCCTTTGTTGGTTTCATCCAGGAATACCAGGCTGGTTCTATCGTCGACGAACTGAAGAAGACTCTCGCTCTGAAGGCTGTCGTTCTCCGTAACGGCACGCTGCAGGAGATTGAGGCACCTGAGGTTGTTCCCGGTGATATCCTTCAGGTTGAGGAGGGTACCATTATCCCCGCTGATGGTCGCATTGTGACGGAGGATGCCTTCCTCCAGGTTGATCAGTCCGCTATCACGGGTGAGTCGCTCGCTGTCGACAAGCACAAGGGCGACCAGTGCTACGCGTCTTCCGCTGTCAAGCGTGGTGAGGCTTTCGTCGTGATCACCGCCACTGGTGACAACACCTTCGTCGGTCGCGCTGCTGCCCTGGTCAACGCTGCTTCGGCTGGTACCGGTCACTTCACTGAGGTGCTCAACGGTATCGGTACCATTCTGCTGGTCCTGGTCGTCTTCACTCTCTTGATTGTCTGGATCTCTTCGTTCTACCGGTCGAACCCGATTGTCCACATTCTGGAGTTCACTCTCGCTATCACTGTCATTGGCGTGCCCGTCGGTCTGCCTGCTGTCGTTACCACCACCATGGCTGTCGGTGCCGCTTACCTCGCCAAGAAGAAGGCTATCGTGCAGAAGCTGTCGGCCATTGAGTCGCTGGCTGGTGTCGAGATCCTCTGCTCTGACAAGACCGGTACTCTGACTAAGAACAAGCTGTCTCTGGCTGAGCCGTACACTGTCGCCGGTGTCGACCCCGAGGATCTGATGCTTACTGCCTGTCTCGCTGCCTCACGCAAGAAGAAGGGTATCGATGCCATCGACAAGGCCTTCCTCAAGTCGCTGAAGTACTACCCGCGTGCCAAGAGCGTTCTGTCCAAGTACAAGGTTATTGACTTCCACCCGTTCGACCCCGTCTCCAAGAAGGTCCAGGCTCTCGTTGAATCTCCCCAGGGCGAGCGCATCACCTGTGTGAAGGGCGCCCCGCTGTTTGTGCTCAAGACCGTCGAGGAGGACCACCCCATCTCTGAGGAGGTTGACCAGGCCTACAAGAACAAGGTTGCCGAGTTCGCTACCCGTGGTTTCCGCTCTCTCGGTGTTGCCCGGAAGCGTGGTGAGGGTTCTTGGGAGATTCTCGGCATTATGCCCTGCATGGACCCCCCTCGTCACGATACCGCCCGCACGATCAACGAGGCCAAGTCTCTGGGTCTGTCCATCAAGATGCTTACTGGTGACGCTGTCGGTATTGCCCGCGAGACTTCTCGCCAGCTCGGTCTCGGTACCAACGTCTACAACGCTGAGCGCCTTGGTCTTGGTGGCGGTGGTGACATGCCCGGCTCTGAGGTTTACGACTTTGTCGAGGCTGCCGATGGTTTCGCCGAGGTTTTCCCCCAGCACAAGTACAACGTGGTCGAGATTCTCCAGCAGCGTGGCTACCTCGTTGCCATGACTGGTGACGGTGTCAACGACGCCCCGTCTTTGAAGAAGGCTGATACTGGTATTGCTGTCGAGGGTGCGTCTGACGCTGCCCGTTCTGCTGCCGACATTGTGTTCCTTGCTCCTGGTCTCGGTGCCATCATCGATGCGCTCAAGACTTCTCGCCAGATTTTCCACCGCATGTACGCCTACGTCGTCTACCGTATCGCTCTGTCGATCCACCTGGAGATCTTCCTTGGTCTGTGGATTGCCATTCTCAACCGTTCGCTGAACATTGAGCTGGTCGTCTTCATTGCCATTTTCGCCGATGTTGCTACGCTGGCCATTGCCTACGACAACGCTCCCTACTCCAAGACGCCTGTCAAGTGGAACCTGCCCAAGCTCTGGGGTATGTCCGTCCTTCTTGGAATTGTCCTGGCTGTCGGCACATGGATCACTGTCACGACCATGTACGCCAACGGCGAGAACGGTGGTATTGTCCAGAACTTCGGTAAGATGGATGAGGTCGTGTTCCTTCAGGTGTCTCTGAGTGAGAACTGGCTGATCTTCATCACCCGTGCAAACGGTCCGTTCTGGTCGTCCATCCCGTCGTGGCAGCTGTCTGGTGCCATCCTGGTCGTCGATCTGCTGGCCACCTTCTTCACTCTCTTCGGTTGGTTCGTTGGTGGTCAGACCTCCATTGTTGCCGTCGTCCGTATCTGGATCTTCTCCTTCGGCGTGTTCTGTATCATGGGTGGTCTGTACTACATGCTCCAGGACAGCGTTGGATTCGACAACCTTATGCACGGCAAGAGCCCGAAGGGCAACCAGAAGCAGCGGTCCCTTGAGGACTTTGGTAAGCATCCTCCTCCTGAGTCTTTTGTATGACTGCATCCACTAACTCCTTTATAGTTGTGTCTCTGCAGCGTGTGTCGACCCAACACGAGAAGTCGCAGTAAATGCGAGGCGCTGTGTCTAGGAGGAGCTGAATAGAGGTGGAAGGCGTATAATGAGGATCAGTCTTTGTTTTATGTGTGAATGCTAATCGTCGTTGGTTAATTCTCTTTCGGTCGTTATTAATTGAGATTACCAGCGTCGAGACAGTCCACCGCTTTTTCATTTCTCTTGTTTTAAAATTTCTGATCTGAAGAGGGATGAGACGAGGTCAATACCCTGAAAGAGCTCTTTAGACGGAACTAATTAATAAATCGTAAAATTTGATTCTAACATTGATATTTCACGTGTAATGTGAATGCCAAGACCTGTGGTGCATGGAGATGCGGACTCACCCCAGTGTCACGTGATATAAATATGTGTAGTGTTTTCGTCGTGCATTAGCGAGAGGAAGCTACAGCGGGAACTAAGATAACTGGAGTGACTTGGTACAAGAGACTACGACGTACTTTTGCATACTCTTCTTATTTCGCATGCCTTGTAGTGGCTGCCTGGCGACAGCGAGCGACACAGGCTGGCCGGCTCGAGCTGGTTACGACGAACGCGACGAAGCCGAAGAAGAGAGACCGGGCGATCGTTGGTCGATGCACTGCGAGCTGATCTGTGCAGAATCGGGACGAGGCTGAGGGCCGGCGACGCAGCGACGATGCCTGCACCGTTTGAGCTGCCGGGCTACCACTGGGGTGAGTGCCAGAGTGTCTGATGGTGATGCTTACCTGGGAAGCCCCGTTCTGATTGTTCTTGTCTTGCTCACCTCTCACCTCTCGCAGACGAGTCGCGCCAAAAGTTTTTCAAGACCGAGAGGACGGCGACGGCGCCGACGGGCGCCAGCTGGGCGCAGGCCGAGGTGCGCCACCGCCAGCAGCAGGACGAGCAGCGCAGCGGCTGCAAGCGGCGGCGGGTAGAGGGAGGGGGTCATGGTCGTGATCGTGATCGTGGTCAAAGTCAGGGCGATCCACCACCACCGCCCATCGTGCGGGCGCCCGTGTTTGGCCGCCTCTCGGTCCTGCTGGAGCGGCCGCTCGACCGATCCGCGCCGTCGGCATCATCATCGTCGTCGCCGCTGTCGGTGGCCGCCGCGGCCGTCGCGCGTGGGCTCTGCTATCGCGGCCAGGTCGACTGCAGCAACAGCAGCGGCGGCGACCCCGAACGCGATCGCACCAGGGTGTCGTGTCTGTACGTGCATGACGACGACGGCACCAGCGACGGACAGAACCCATGGCCGGACGCGATGGGGGTTCTGTACACGAGTGCGTACTGTTTTTTCGCTTCTTTTCGCTTCTTTCTCGGTCCTCTCTTTTTTTTCATATGCTGACTCATCAAGACTGCCCTCGTCCCGATGGCCGGTCCGATGTCCGGGCCCAATACATTCCCCGAGACGACCGCGGCTTGTGAGTTTTTGGCTTAGAGGTGTCTGTGGCTCGTGTAGACAGCTGATCGGCTTCCTTTTTTGCAGCATCCCCTCCCTCTGGCCGACCGAGGGTTCTCTTGGCCGCCTCCGCCATCTCGAGAGCCCCCATCTCGAAGGTCTGGACGTGCCCGACGCCTCGGCCATCTGCTATGCGGCGGCCTCACGACAGCTGATCGTCACATCGCGCCGCCTGGCCGAGGGCCGCCGTATCGTGCGCGCTCCGGGTGTCGAGCGTTCCGACGGCATCTGCATGCACGTGATCGTCCCATCGGCTGAAGAGCGGCCTCGCGGCGAGTCTCGCCATCCCGACAACCTCGCCCACGTATATGGAAACGGGGCGCAGGATGCCGTTTACGGCTGCGCGGCTGCTCCGTCGCCTGCGTCGAGCGGTATGCTCTGTGTCGTCGGGGCCGGCCGTGGTCTCGCGCTGATCAACGGCGAGCGGCTGCGACGAGGCACCATGACGGCGGCAATGGGTGCTGGCGGCCTCGGACGGCGACGCACTGCCGGTCTCTTCCTGTCTGACTACCAGATCGGCACACCGCCTGCAGACGAGGAGTCATCGTCGTCCATCGTCACGGCCGTCGACTTTCTCGATGGCCATCCGCAGCTTGTCCTCGCCGGCGGCCGGCGGCCGCATCCGTGGATCGTCGATTTGCGCCAGGGACAACATCGATCCTGGCACTCGCTCCGAGGCGATGCTGGCTGCAGCCCCGACGGTGAACCCCAGGTCACCAATGCCATCGCCCATGTCCGGTCGGCTGGCAGCCATCGTGTCGTGGCTGCTGGTCTGCGCGATTCCATGCTGCTCTATGATGTCCGCTGCATGGGAACATCTTTCTCGTCTTTCTCGTCTTCCTCGTCACAATCTCCCGTCGCCTCGTCCGTCGTCCTTCGCTTTGACGAGTATCGCAACGAGGCCCGTCTGATGGGCACCGGCTTCGACGTCGAGCCCCGGCTTAACCTCGTTGCCGTCGGCGATGACCGCAATGCCTTCTCTCCACCCACTACTGCTGCCAGTGCTGCTAGCAGCGGCGGCGGTGTCTCGCTTTTCTCCATGGTCACCGGCGAGCGCCTCGCCACCGGTACCGACATGATGCGGCGAATCAGCCAGCCGTGCAGACGCGACACCGCCGTGCCATCTCCCCTCATCCTCCCCCGTGTTGCTGCGGTTCGCTTTGCCCGGCTGCCTGGCGACTGCACTTCCAGCCTGTTCGTCGCCGTCGGACACCAAGTCCAGGTGTACTCTCTCGGTGAGCCGTTCGGACCCGAAGACGAAGACGAAGACGAAGACGGGCCAGACTCGCCTCGAGGACCACGTTTGCGTTGATTTACGGCGAGACTTTTGTTCGCCACGGACATGGCCTTTGTGTAGCCAATACTTGTATTTGGTGCCTTGTTTATTGCTATTCCGTCGAATTTGCTCTGCTTTTTTTCTGGCCTTGCCTCGAAACACCTCCCGCTACCAGTCCACAATGAAGGGTGCTATGGGCTTTGACGCTTGTGCTGCTCCGCCTGCCACCGCTCAAACCGACGCCCGCAGCACCGGCCCGCCGACCACGCTGCCCGGCAGGAGACCCGGCCTCGCAAACAGGGCTGCTCCTCTGCTTCGCAGCACTGTCTTGTCCTGCCACTCCTGGCTCTCCGGCTGCGTCCTCCTGGCCACCTTGGACCGCCGGCGCGTCAGCGCGGCGTTTTTGTTGAGGCCGTCGTGGCCATCGTGGCTGCGGCAGCTGCGGCGGCTCCGCCGGTGAGTGGGTGCCATCGTCACGTTCTCGTCCGCCGGCATGCTCTTGCTCTTGGCCCGGCTGGCGTCGTGCCTGTTCGCCAGCATCGCTGTCGTGGCCTGCTGCTTCTCTTCGTCATCCACGTCCGTCTCGATGCTCGCCTGCACCGGCGGCACGTCCTGCGGATACGGCGTCGGACACCGCGACCGGATCGACCGCCTGGCGTTGTCCTGTCGCCGTGGTGGCCGTGGAGGCATCTGGATCTGGATCTGCGTTTGCATCCGTGCCGGCTTCGACTGTCCGCCACTGGTCTTGGAGGCGGCCCGCGTGAGCACAGCCATGGTCGATGGAAGAGGGCAGGTCAGAACGAAGACGAGCAGTGCAATACAACGTGGGAGGGATACGCGATGTCTTGGATGGAGAGTAAAAAAAGATGGTTTGTAAGAGGAAGAGAAGGGCCGTAAAACAGGAACGACAAGATGGTTACAATGGCAACGAAAAGTGGTGCCGATGCCGATTACAGAAGGCGCGGCCGACGACGACGACCGCATTCAGAGGAAGGCGCGTCCGTGGCCGCGGTGCAGGCAGTCACGAGGCAACTTCACCTGTTCTCGCTCTCCTTGTTTCATTCTCCAAGAGCCAAGCGCTCGTTCCTGACAGTAGATACAGAAAGACAACAGACAAAATCAATCAGCCGATGCCCGTGCCAGCGCCTCGTGCAGGTATGGCGGGAAGCGGTACCGCAGCTGGCTCGTGTAGGCGGTCAGGTCGACGCAGATCTGCTTGAGCTCGTCGGCCAGCATGCGCGACGCTGACTCGTTGCCGCTGAACTGGCCGCTCAGCAGGCGTCCGCGCTGCTGCGTGCAGCAGAGGATCGTCCACATCAGCAGGTTCGGCACGTTGATGGCCACCGGCTGCGCCAAGCCGGGGAACCGTGCTGCAAAGCTGCGGATCATGCTGGGGTCGCCGCCGGCCTGCAGCGGCAGGATCTCGAGGTCGCGAATTCTCTGTTTTGGTTAGTGGGGGGGATGAAGAGGGGAGAAGAAAGAAATGAGATAGGAAGAAAGGAAGAAAGAAAGAAAGAAAGAAAGAAAGAAAGAAAGAAAGAAAGAAAGAAAGAAAGAAAAAATCCCAAACTCACATCCAGACACTGTGGCCATTTGCGAGCCTCCACCAATCCCTTAATCTCGCTCATCTGCAGCAGCACGCTGCACGCAATCCGGTTCTCCTCCCGGATCCGCCGCCGGAACATGTTGTCGCGCTCGTACATGGTCATCATCGTCTGTGCCAGCTCCACCGGATCGTCAATGGCTGCCAGGCTGAGGCTGCTGCCTGACCGCGCCGTCGACACGCTCGCGTCTCCGTTTCCGTTGCCGTTGCCGTTGCCTTCCACCCGCGGCTTCACCGGCACCAGACGCATGGGCTCCTCGCCAATCTCCAGCGCGATCGCCTCGCTCAGCGCCCGGCTCACAATCACCACCACCGTGTCGTAGTCGCCCGCCAGGTGATACAGCAGCACGGCGTCTGTCGTCCGCCCACCGTCATCCGCGTCACGTGCCGCCTGCAGCGTGATCGCCCGGACAAAGTCCTGCTCGCGGTCCAATGCGATCAGCCCACCACGCTCCTCGACCAGACCACGAATCCGCGTGCCGTCCGGCCGAATGTCGCCGATCAGCTTGCTGAACTCGCGCGTCTCCAGCACCAGCTCGCGCAGCGCCTCGTAGCACAGCACCGCGGCTGCCGTCTGCTCCTTGGCCCCGGCCGTGGCCTGCGTCTGCGCCTGTACCTGTTGCTCTCCGTCATCCCCCAGACAGATCAGCACCAGATAGTCCACCGCAGCCGCCACGTTGGCCGCCCGGAAATCGCGCGTGTAATAGCCGATCATGCGGGCAAAGTTGATCTGCGGCAGCCCGCGCGTGTTGTGGCTCAGCAGCTCGTTCGCCGCTGCCAGACTCGCGTCCGGCGTCCGTAGAAGTCCGTAGTACTCCAGCGCAATGGCAAAGTGCACCGCGTCCACATACGCAAACGAGTACAGGTACGCAATCGCCGGCTCAAATAGCCCCGCCAACACCTGCAGATAGAAAAACATGGCAAACGACCCGTCCGCCACGCCCGCCGCGTTCTTGGCAAAGTGCTTCTGCCCAATGTCCCGCACCGTCTCCTGCAGCTCTGCCAGTCCGTACATCTCGCTCGCCAGCTCTGCGGCCCGGTCACCTTCGCGCGCCAGGTTGAACTGCAGCCATATCCAGTCGTGCACGTCCGTCTGCAGGTTGTCCAGGCTCCGGTTGCCCACATCGCACCGCCCGATCACCTTGTAGCATGCCATCCGGAATGGGTCCACCGAGCCCTCTGGTGCGTTGCGTGCCCGCTGCGTGTAGTCGCTGCTGCACCGCTCCTGCATCGCCCGCTTCAGCCGTCGGTCGTCGCTCGTCGCGTAGCTGTTGATGTAGCTCGCAAACACCCGGTCGATCCCGCGGATCTGCGTCTGGTTGTCGTTGACGTACTGCGCCGCCTCTGTCACGTGGCCCGACCGCAGCAGATAAAATATCACCGCCCACACATATTCACCCTGTACCTGCTGCAGATCCACGTTGTCTGGCACCAGCATCTTCTGCGCTGCCCGCACCCGGATATACGCCTTGATCTTGCTGACCACGTCCGGCCGCCCGCCCAGGCTGGCCTCCTGCGGAAACTTGGCGATCTGTGCCTCTACCTCGGCGAAGAATCGTCGCTCCAGGAACCGGTTTGCCCCGTTCAGAATCTGCTGCCGCACCGAGATCGCCCCGGCGCTGCTCGGGTTGGGGTCAAGGTATGCTCGCGCAAACGCCCGCTGCCGCGGCCCCGGTTCGCCCCGCGTGTGGTGTGCCTGGTGCACTGAGTCTGCGTCCTCACCCACGATCCCGGCCAGCGCCCGGAATGCGTCGCTGACCAGCGCATGGTGTCGGTCGCCGCCCAGCCCGTCTTCCACCGCCACCATCTCGCTGAGGATCGGGAACGGCGCCGACGCGATCCGGCAGTCGTTGAGCCGGTGGATCGTCTCTGCTAGCCGCCCCTGCTTCTCGCGCGTGTACCGATCATCCACCGACGCCGCGCTGCCGCTGCCACCGCTGCTGCTGCCGCCTGCCGTCTCCACGTCCGTGAACTCCGACGCATGCGACCCGATCCGGCTGGCTGACCCGATCACCGACTTCTGCATGCGCGACCGCCCAAACACGCTGCCACCCGCCTTGGGCCCCGGCGTCTGCGAGTTGTTCTGCTGCTGCTGCTGCTGTTGCTGTTGCCGGCGACGCGACCGCCCGAACCCGCCACCCCCGGCACCTCCGCCTCCAGCCCCGCCCATCGTGTCGCCGTATCGTGACGCGCCACCCGCTCCGGCCAGCTCATCGCGCGTCTTGATCCCAAAGTGCTCGTAGATCCGCTTGCGCTGCGCCTCCCACTCCATCGTCACATTGTCCTCCAGGAAGCTGTCAAAGTCGCGCACTGACCGCTCGAGCCCGTCGTTGATCATGCTGAGCGTCGTCTTGGTCTGCAGGTTGGCCAGATACGTGTCCACGTCCACCTCTGCCGTCGTGCCGCCGCCACCAGCAGCCACCGCTCCACCGGGCCCAAAGCTGGCACCCGCACCCGCCGTCGGCCGTGTCGACGCGTAGATGCTGAGGTTGCCCAGGTCCCGCACGGCCGCCCCCGGGTCCACGCCCGATGCCGCCAGGATGTAGTGTGCCTTGCCGTCGTAGAGAGAGGTGCCAGGCCCACCGGCTGCCCCGCTGCCACCGATGCTCTCACCCATCCCAGCACCCCGCGGTCCCAGCTTGCGCAGCTTCTGACGCAGGTCGCCCAGGCCGAGGTGCAGGCTGGGCAGGTCTGCACTGCCAGCGGCCGCCCCAAGACCACCGCTGCCGCTGCCCGCCCCACCCTCGCCCGACTCTGATCGCATCCTGCTCTTGGCCAACAGGCTGTCAAAGTATGCCCCGGTGCCGGCAGGCCGCACCGTCGCTGTCGATGCATTGAACGTGGACGACTGGAAGTTGGGCGCCGTGGTGCTGCCAGTCAAAGTGGCAGTGCCCGCTCCGGTACCTCCGACGCCAAAGAGAGGGTTTCCAGCCGGACGCGCGGCGTTGATACCACTCGCGGACGTGTCCCAGAGGCTGGAGCCAAACACAGACGGCCGAGCTCCTGATCCTGCTGGAGCCTGAGCGTTCGACGACAAGGCTGTCGAGCCCGACAAAGAGGCGCCAAAAGGGGAGGCTGTCGGTGCCCTCGCAGTGTTTCCGAAGAGCGACATGATGTAGGACGGTAAGAGATAAGAAGACCGGAGGTCGGAAAGACAGGCAGAATCGGCAAGCAAACACGATGCTCACTTCAGCCAATGTTGCCTGCTTTTTAATCGTTTACTCGTTGCGGCTTGGCTTCGTCGGTTGCTCCCAGCCTGGTCGGGGGGTTCTGGGCCACGGCCTGTGTCGTATTCGGTAATTCCTCCAGCTAGGAAGAACAAGTGAATCGGAACGTCTTGTTGTCGTCGTCTGCGTCCCTTTGTTTCTCGTCGCGTATTTTTATTGATTCGCTTTTCTGCCCAAAAAAATACGGAAGGGATAGCTTCCCCTGGCGTTGCTGTGGCCCAAGCGCCATTTATCTACCCAATCAGAAGCCACAGCTCCATCGCTCTTGCTACATTCACTTCTCAGCTCTTGCACATTGACACAAAACATCCATTCCATTCGCTCGTTTATCACGTGGATCTAGGAGAAAAGGAAATGCAACGACTCTACGGAGTACGAAGTACTTTTTTCACCATTACTTCTTCCACCCTGCGACAGCCGCATTCACCTTGTTGCGATACGCACGCTGGGTCTTGAATTGGTCCAGCATCACCTCGTACTTGGCCTGCAGCAGCTTGGTCTCGCCTTCGTCCGCAGACGGCTGCACCACGCGGCCAGTACTGGTCATGCGTGACATGATTGTCCAAAGCGGCTCAGTCTTGCCGTCTGATCCACCGCTGGCCGCCTTCGCTCCCAGCATAGCCGCTCCGTGCACGACGGCCGCGCTGTCGTAGCGCGGAATGACCACAGGCAGCTTGCAGGCTGTGGCCATCAGGCCGACCAGAATGTCGTTGCGGCACTGGCTGCCCGACATGAAGATGCTGCGCATCTGGTGACCGGCCGCGTTCATGGTGTCGACGATCTGGCGCGTCTGCAGTGCAATAAACTCGAGTGCCGCGTAGTACATCAGCGCCAGCCCGTCAGCGCTGCTGCTGGTGTTGCTGATCCCCACGAGAGCGCCGCGCATGTGCGGATCGGCCAGCGGTGACCGGTTGCCCCAGAGGTCACCGTAGAAGAAAAGGTGGCGAGCCAGGTAGCTGACAGCGGGGGATCCATCGGCAGCAGCCATCGCGTGTAGGCGCCCGTTCAGGTAGTCGTAGATATTAGTCTTCTGCGTCTGTGCAGCAACGGCTGCCGTCACCTCAGCATATGCTGCATGCGTCTCGATGACATGGCGGATCAGCTCGCCTGTGGCCGACTGGCCGCCCTCGGCCATCCAGAAGTCGGGCAGCAAGACGTCACGGTAAGGGCCCCAAACACCATCGACAAAGAAGGGATCCCGCGACATGGCCAGATGGCAGGTCGATGTTCCAGCGACCGCGGCGAGGCGAGTGAATGCCTGGGATATGTCGTTGGCGCCCGGCTTGCTGACCACATCCGCATCGGCGCCACCCAGGTCGACGCGGGCGCCAACGGTGCCGATCCATCCGGCATAGGCGTCAATCACGCCGCTGCCGACGGCAATGCCGGCTGGCAGGCCCAGCTCACCGGCGGCCTTGGCTGAAAGCGGGCCTACCAGCTCGCCGGCAGAGAGATACTGTCCGTTCTGTCGGCGTTAGCATAGATCAAACGGGGGAATGAACAAGGACGAAATGCAAGGGCTAACCACCCCGTTGACGCCGCCGACACGCTTAAAATTATCGTCTGCCAGCTCTCCCAGCCCGATCGCGCGTAAAAATTCCTCCTGCCAGCCCTTGACACTTCCGTCGACGCCAACCGGGACGTAACCTTGCTTGCACACGGTGCTGCAGAAGCTGCGAGTCTCCGAGCCCGTAGCCAGGTGCGTCAGGGCGTCGGCCAGATCGTAAAATTTACAGCGTGCAAACACGTCGGCCGGCATGTTGTTCTTGAGCCACAGCACCTTGGGCACCTCCATCTCCACATTCATCGTTCCGCCGACATAGCGCAGCAGGTTGTGGCCAGTCGCGTTGATCGCATCCGTCTCCTCAAGAGGGCGGTGATCCAGCCACAGGATGACGTTGCGATCCTCCGGGTCCTCCTTGCCCAGCCGCGCCTTAGCAACGCTCATCGGCT
Organism: Grosmannia clavigera kw1407; assembly: GCF_000143105.1. NCBI lineage: Eukaryota > Fungi > Ascomycota > Sordariomycetes > Ophiostomatales > Ophiostomataceae > Leptographium > Leptographium clavigerum. Next base: position 453,898 of record NW_014040560.1, on the reverse strand, counting down.
CGTCCGTGTCGTGGCTGAGAACGGCCAAGGAGCAGGTGGCATCGAAGCCAATGCCGCGAATCGCCGCCGTGCCATCGTCGGAGATTCCAGCCTGGGCGACAGCCGTGCGGACAGCGCCGCAGATGTGCTTCCAGATGTCCGTCGTCGATTGCTCCTGGCTGTGTCAGCAGTCGCTCATCTGGCCTGTCCAGCTTGGGAGAGAGCAGCCATTTACATAGTGCGTATCCTCGTGGCCATTTGCCACTTTCCAGAGCCGAATGTCCTCGGACGCCAGTCCCTTGATCTCGCCAGATGCATCGATGACACAAGCCCGGGCGGACCCAGTCCCTACATCGATACCGATGTAGTAGACCTGGAGAGAAAAGAGCACGGTCAGTTAGCGGTCACAGTGTATTTCACACAGTCAGGATGTGATCATGTTGAGTCGCGGGCGACGTTGAAATACCTGTTCGGTGCTGTTCAACACATCGTCAGCTTGCGAGACACGCACAAGGAGCGATAAACAAAGAGGCATGCGCCTTGTGCAATGCGTACCTCATTGTGAACTGCAAGGGGCTCCTAATTGTTCAAGGACGTGCAAGTTATCTATCTCTGGCAATTCACAGATTCACGCGAAGTGTCAGAGCTGCTCTTTGAGGGAAGTAATCGTGTGGGGACGCGACTTCCAGAAACTCCGTAGCTCTAGCTCAACGTACAGTCTTCCGGATCGCACCTTCCCAACGCACTCCTTTTATTATACATGTATTACAATGACAACAGGCCAGACAGACTCGTACTAGCCAACCCCGCGCAGCGGCAATTTTGGGCGTTGCAGCTGGCCGAAGCCGGGCAGAAGGACGCAGCACGGCAGCCCGATAAGGATGACATCGTGACCAAATTCGCGGCCTGTAAAGGCCTGGAACCACTCATGTGGCGCAAAGTACTTGCGCAGACGGTGTGCAGAGACTGTGTCCAGACAGTGTCCACCTGGATGAAAAAAAAAACCAATGAGAAGAGAGCAGAGCGAGCGGCTAACTAGGGCAGTTCGTCATCGTGAGTCTATTAGACATCATGAATTCCATCAGATGGATACGACGTACGAAGTACTCGTAACATTGCATTGGCAAGACCGGATGTCCGAGTTGGTGCGGGTTGTAAAGATATCCTACTATGCGGTGTTGCCGTTTTGGGTGGAGCGTTTCAATTGCTGGTGAAGCCAATAGCTCGTCCTGCAGCTTCTCATTTGGCTCACGTGCTCTCGCCAACCTACTCCCAGAATGACAGCCACAACGGCCCCAGAAGGCGCTGCCTGGAGTGAGGCGGCCATTTCGATATCGTGGAACCAAGTCGTCAGCGACTACAAGGTGTGTGCAGAGGCCTCCCTTTCGGCCTCTTGGCGGCAGCTGCAACGAGTTCTTGGCTAATCGTCTGGCCCAGGCTTTTCACGGCGTCCGCGCGCGTGGTGGCACGGTGGACGACCTGCCAGAGAACCTCAGAGAGCCTGTACTTCCTGATAGCGGGTGAGCAGTGATCGGTCGGAGATGAGAAAAAGCGGCGCGAGGGCACGGGGCTTCACCTTCTATGTCACGGTGGCATTGCTGACGCAAGCTCCTGGGCGAGACGGCCACATAGCAGACAAGAAACAAGGCCAGATGCCAAGCCTGAAACTGTCAACGGATCTGTTGGAGAGACGAAGCAGGCTGCTGCGGCCGAAACGACAACGGATGGCGAAAGAGCTACGAGCTTGGACAAAAATGGGCCAGCTGCAGCACCAGCGGCAGAGTCGGATGCTGAGCTAGAGCAGACATTTGCATCCCCATCAGGCACGGTATGTCCTCGCTAGATCAGCTTCTGAAGGAGCTCATGTCGGCGATCGTGGGGGGGGGGAGCAGCAGGCCGTGTTTCGATAGCGACGGGCGACCAGGTTTCTTTTCAGATTGTTTTCTGACGAGTCTTTTTAACGTCACAGAATCAGCTCCCAGCTCCCAGCCTTATGCCCCCGCAGGCAGTCTTGGGCAGTATGGATGGTAGGTTATCTTGACTGCCAATTCTCTTTCTCTCTCTCTCTCTCCCTGCCTACATCCTGCTCACGGTCTGGTAGGAAACGAAAGCCTGAAGAAGCTGCTGATGTCGTGGTACTACGCCGGTTACTACACCGGTCTGCACGAAGGCCAGCAGCAAGCAGCACAGGGCCAACCAGAGGGCGATCAGCATGCCGAAAACGAGGCTCAGCCATGACCCTCTAAAAGACGCTGACTGCAATTACGGGGAGGCGAGACCCGACAGCGTGATAGCGTATAGGCGCCGTCCTGACACACTTGTTGTTTCCAGAAGGCGGACCAGCACCAGTCCGGCTTGGGCCGTGCAAGCAGCATGTATCTTACATAGTATTTCGACTTCGGTCTGGCGGATAGCCTGGCTGCCTCCTTTTCCGTACAGCGAGGGCTTGCCGTGATGGACCATGTGTTTACTGTAATAGAGAGGCTTGAACATACACGCAATATCCGAGAATCATGCTTGCGTGCAAATACGAACTCTCTGCAAATACATGAATGGGGTATCTTACATAGTAGTACTCGTAATATGCTCTGACTGCTGCATTACAGCCGAGATTCTGGAAAACCTAATTGCCAGATTAGGTGAAGGGGCCAAACTGTAAAAAGTGCCAGAAAGGAGCGGGAGAACGCTAAAAGCAGGGCCTGGACCCGGTGTCTAGGCCGGTTTGCTGCTAGCGCACGGTGCAACCGACCAGATGTTAGCGAGGAGGGGGTGCATTAGGGGCCTTATTAGGCTCGTTAGGGGTCCAGCACGCGGCATGCACCTTAACTGTGATCTCCGGCCCTGAAAGCCAAAATAAGATAGCGCGACGTGTGCATAGTATCCCAACTGGAGACGGGCAGTATTAATATTAGCAGCAATACGGAGTACATACTATGCGAGCAGGCCCCTATTCAGAGCCAATGTTGCATCGGTTCTGGACTGGATAAAGCTCGCTTTGACGAGTCTGACGCTCTTTTTAGCTGCGACATCTTGGCCCATTGGCACAATTTTCAAGCTCTGCCTGCTGGCCTGCTGACAAACTCGTATACAGGATGACAGTCTGCCAGAGGCGGTTAGCAGGACTCTAGAGCACGGCCCGCCTGGGGCTCTTTCCATCTGACAGACCCCTTGTTTGCCAACTTTGGCCGACATGGCAAAACACAATCCGAGACGGATCTGCCACAACAGTCCCCAGCGCTAGCGAAACCATGATTCAGGACGACACACCGGCGTGCAGGTGCCGTTTCCTGTGCCATCCTGCCCGTGCACCCTCTCCTGGATCTCGGTATCTCACAATTTGTCATGGTCAAAGCCCGACGAGCAAACCGGTTAATACGGTCCAATCCGGGTCGATCCTCCCTGTCTTTTCCCACCTGCTATGTCACCTTTACGAGTGCTCTTCGGAGATGCTATATGCCGAACATGGGACATTTGCCATGTAATTGGCTGGCCACTGTGCCCTCTGTTTCGAAATGCCACCATGTAGCACTACTATGCAGGTAGTGGTAAAACGCAAGTGCAGAGATTTCGGTAGAATTTCCCATGTATCAGTACGGAGTAGGATGGCTACTCCGTGTTGTGGGACGCATCCACCGAGAGAGCCGAAGGAGCTAGGAAGAAGCGTCCCCCTAGGAAGAAGAGCTGCCCCCTCCTCCGGTTTTCGAGCTGGGGGCCAGGAGCCAAGATCTTTTAATGGCCGGCTTCCCTCTTCGATTCCATATTTCGTTTCCTCTTTCTTCTTCTCTCTTCATACCGTTCAGCTTACCTCGTCTTCACCATCAACTTCCGGACGACGTTCCATTCTCTCTTTCTTTTCCACGTCTTTCGAGCAGGCCCTCGCCACCCAGACTTTTTTGCCCATTTTCGGTCCCTGGAGGAATAACATAGAAAGACAATTTGAAAAAGCCAGTTCTTTTTCTCTCATAATTAATCCCCCCCTTTCAAGATGAAGTACACCGCAGCATTAAGCCTGGCCCTCGTGCCCGTCGTTCTCGGCAAGGCCATCCGCAACGTCTACCCCGTCCGAAGCGAGCTGCAGAAGCCGGACAGCCACATCCAGCGGAGCAAGGGCGCCAGCTCCGACTCGAGCTCGAGCAAGGGCTCCAGCTCAGGCGCCCTAGCCGGTGCCGGGTCCGAAGCCGGTCTCCTTGTCGAGGCCGGTCTGCTCCTCGGCTCGGGCAAGGATATTATCATCATCTGGGCCAACGGCGGCGGCTCGGCCACCACCTCGACAATCAACCAGGTCCAGACGGTGACGCAGACAGTGACGGCCGGTGCTGCCGCGACAGACAGCACTAAGACCAAGACCAAGGGTTCGGCAGCCGCCGCGACGACCGTGGCCAGCGCAGCGATGACGACGCACTCCGTCACCGTCGGTGGCCCCAAGGGCCTCGTGTACGAGCCCGACAGCATCACGGCCAACGTCGGTGACATGGTTGTGTTCACGTTCCTCAGCCAAAACCACACGGTAACGCAGTCGAGCTTCGCGAAGCCGTGTGTGTCCCTGGTCGGCGGCATGGACTCGGGCTTCCAGCCGAACATCAACAATAGCGTCACTCCGGCGCCCCAGGTCGCCATGCAGGTGATGGTGTCGACGCCTCTCTGTGAGTAGCCCTCGATCTGTGTTTGCCTGTCTTCATTCCTCCTTGCTGACTCTCCAGGGTTCTACTGTGCCCAGGTGAAGCACTGCGGTCTCGGCATGGTCTTCTCCATCAACCCCACCGCCAACAAGACCCAGGCCATCTTCCAGGAGATGGCCATCGCCCAGAACGGCACCGGCACCGGCTCCGCCATCACGGGCGGCTCCACCACGTCCAGCGCCGCTGTCGCCGGCAGCACGTCTTCTGCCGTCGCTGCTGGTGGTGCTGCTGCTGGCGGTGCTTCTGGTGCTGCTGCTGCTGGTAGTGCTGCTGCTGGCGGTGCTTCTGGTGCTGCTGCTGCTGGTAGTGCTGCTGCTGGCGGTGCTGCTGCCCCTTCGGATGCGGCCACTGCTGCTGCTACCGCCACCATTGCCAGCGTGGCTACGGCTGCCGGCAGTGCAGCCACTGGCGTCGTCACCGGCGTCGGCTCCACCAACTCCGACGGCTCGTGCTCGTGCGTCGTCCAGTGCGCCGCCGGCTCGTTCCCGGCTGCACAGGCACAAGGCCTCGGCGGCTTTGGCGGCTTCGCCGGCGGCATGCCGTCTGTCGCAGCGCTCAGATGAGCGTGCACACCGACAGTGTGCTGGTTGCTTGTACGTTGTGACGAAAACACGTTAAAATATTTCTTATCCTTGACGGGACAGGCTTGCCTGAGAAGAGAACTAGACTCGTTTCTTCTGTTTTATTTTTGTCTTTATGTTTTTACTCTTTATTTTTGACATTTTTCTCGACTACGCCGAATCGTCTCCCCTTGGACCGAGGCAACCGAATGAAGGCACATATGACTGGCTCGTATTTTCTGGGTGGATTAATAGGACGAATATACCCATTTGCAAAAAAACAATGCTTTGCACATCCGTTGATCGTGAGATTGTCGGTTTCGTTCGTTGCAATCCGGTCTTCAGCGACACGTGCGGGCTCTCTTGATGCAATAGTATGAAATCTATGTCTGCAATGCAGCCTATCGCCACGTTGTCCTGGCTGTCTATGTGGTATATATGCTTGTGTGTATTTACGGGATGGAAACGGCGCCAAGAGGATACATGCTCTGAATTCAAACGCATCAAGCTCATCCACTCCTTTCCCAAGCCAATTAAGAAGACATCACGCCCAATCATTCTTAACTTATTCGACAGCTCTAGCCGAGCCTTCGCCTTGGCCGTACAACTGTTGGTCATACTCTCATGCTACTCCGTATGCGAACGATTGTGCTTATTATTTGCCAGCAGACTCGGCAGACTTCTTTGCGTCGGCTACATGGTTGGAGAGAATTAGAATCGGACACGACCAGCCAGGAAAGGGGCAGAGTAGGGGCATGGGTCCAAAGGTTCGGCCTACCAGCAGCCTGCTTCTCCCGCATCTTCAGGGCGAGGGCCTCACGCTCGCGCTGCATCTCGCTGCCGCTCTTGGAGTTGCCCTTTTTCTAGATGTGACGTTAGAATAGGAGTCTGGTCTGTCTATCAGGGCCAGGCTTACCTGCGCTGCCTGTTGCTTCAAGTTCTTCTCACGCGCCTTTTCGCGCTGGTTGCCACGAGCCATGACGAACGGACGGAAAGGGCAAACGGAGCTTGAAGCCGGAAAGTGTCTATCACAAGAAATCAAGGATGTACGGCGGGTCACAATGGCCGCAGCCTACTTTGTACGGTTCAGGCGATATCCGGCCGGAAAGGGTGAAAGGATGAGAGAGCAAGGACGGACGAGCAGGATGGCGAGAAAGCAAAAAGGCGGTGAGGCGGGGCTGTTTTGGGGCTTGTGGAAGCCGGCAGAATCGCATTTTTGCTTTTTTGCCCTTTGCCTTTAATTGACCGCTGTGCGCACATAGCTAATCATCAGCCCCTCTCACGTTCTCGTGCTGCCGCCCACTTTTGCTTCCCATAGCCGCCGTGAGATTACCATGTAAGGTCTGATTCCGGGCTCGCGGCGTGCTGCACATGTCCGCTGCTCTGAAAGCTGGGCGGCCCGGCTGTTTCGCTCGTGTCTCCTGATGGCTGGCCGCACCGTCAGCCCTCCTCAGGGCTGAGCAGTCATCCTGTGGGCAGCGATGCGGCCATGGCCAAGACCAAGCGCCAGGCAGACGCGCCACTTTCCTTTCTCTGCTGAAAGGACAGTGCACACTGCCTTCTGGTCTGCAAGAAACACGGCCGACGGTAAACGCACATGACCTCTCTCGTCCTGGTAGCTGGCCTGCCAAACATCATTGTCCTGAAGATGGCCTGTAAAAGTCAAACCGCAAAGGGTCTGTCCTCTATCTTCGTTGAAGCCGTAAAAACGCTTTTCCTGCCAGGACGCCTTTCACCTTGCAGACGGCCGCTACTTTTGCAAGCGCCCGCAATAGGACGCGACCTTGACGTTCGCAGCTCTTTGTCTGTAAGTGGGTGGGGCCACCAAAGCTTGAGCCACCTGAAACGCTGCACAAGGCTCTCGCATCCAATCCATTCCCGTCTGAGCTGCATTCTGGAGCGGCTGCTTCAACGGAGTATACATAGTACTCATGCCATACCGATCGCTAGCCGCGTCTGGGCTTCGTGGCCGCCATGTTTTGTTCCTGTGCCAGGCGGCGATCATAGGAGTCGATGCTGCGGGTCTGTCGTCGTGATCTGTTCTTTCACATTCCTCCCTCTCCCATTGACCAAGCGTATTTGGCGCCTCCCATGACGCTGCCGTTTGGCTGCCGTCTGGCTGCCGTCTTCTTTCATCAGGACCCCGTCTGATCCTGCATGTCTCTGTGCTTCCAGAGAACAGATACAGATGCTGAAACGAAGAGTCAGATGAGCCGACATGGAACTGTAGGCTGTCTGTCCTCCCTGTCTCAGAGTGAAGCCGCCCAGAGAGGATGAAAGAGCGCAACCAGACGGCTACAGACAGCCAGACAGCCAAACAACCAGACAGTTGCGAACCCCCAGAAATAGGACATGGGTCCACATCCCGACGTTCAGACCCAACTGCGCGCCAAAGAAATAATTGGTCACGGCTGCATGAAAATGCGAAACCCACAATCTCCCCCTCCCAAAACCTCCCCATGACGTTCACGCTGCACGATGGACAAAAGACGACTGCTATTTTCTGTCCTCCCCCCCTCTCGGGCTTCCTTATGGCAGCCGAGCTCGTTTCTTTGGCTTTGTGGCGTCTGTTTGCCGGCGTTTGTCCGGCCTTGGTCGTACACTAGTTCGTCATTGAGACGACCATTGTTCTGGGAACAATGACAAGCCCCTTTGGTCACTGCCATTTAAAAAAGGACTTGCCGACCCTTCATCAACACCCCCTTCCACCTCATTCAGGCCTCTTGAATACCTGTCCAGTGTTATGGCGAACAAGCAGTGAAACAAAAAGAGTCGTTTGGTTGTTTCTTTGTCGTCCGTTTCCTATCTTTATTTCTTCATCACTCTCTTCTTCTCTTTCGTGCCTTAATAAACAGCATCCTTCCGCTCTCGCGCAAAAGCCGGATCTTTTGCATTTCCCCCGTCTCTTTCTCGATCTTGGCTCTATCTGTCTCATTTCCATACACTTTACACTTCTATTTTTGTTCCTACCCATCCTCAAGTTCTGCTGGTCAGACGACGCCGTTTTTCTTCTAACAACTGCAAACCCGCAAATACTACAAGCGAACGAACGACAATGTTCAACCTTGCCAACAACAGCAAGCTGCGCGGCATCGGCTACCGGGTGCTCAACGTGCTGCGGCCGTGCAACATCATCTCGCTGCTGGCCGTCACGGCAGCCAGCTGGGTCATGGTGGTCATGACGGCCATTCGGGGCCAGTTCTTCTTCTTTGACGCCATCGCCCACGTCTTCATCTCGTCCGTGGCCATGTTCCTCGTCCTGACCGAGGTGCAGTTCGGCTTCCTCAGCCGCTACTTTGCCCACTCCTGGCCCGTCTTCAGCAACCGCGACGGCTTCCTCTGGCTGGGCCTCGCCATGATCGTCCTCGGCTGCGACATGCTGGCCAACCTGAACAAGCCGGCCTTTACGGTCGCCAACCTGGGCCTGCCGCTGTGGCGCCTCATCCTGGCCGCCGGCATCCTGTCCATCACCTTTGGCACCGCCAACCTGATCGCCACCGTCGTCTTCCGCGACGGCCCAGCGCGCCTGACCGCGCGCATGATCCGCGCTGACGGCAACCTGGCCGACGGCGGAATGCTCGGCACCGCCATCAGCAGCAGCGACATGCGTGACTACTACTCGACCCGCAGCAACAGCCTGAAGCGCATCAACACAACCCGCTCCACCAAGGAGGACGAGTCGCTATACCCGCCCACCGACAGCGGCGGCGGCTTCGGCGGTGCTGCCGCCAACCGCTTCAAGCGCATGACCCAGGTCTTCACTCGCAAAAACCCCCTCGCGGCCGCCTCCAGCGACAGCAAAAAGATGCAGATCAGTGCGCCCATTCCCGTCGGCGCCGATGCCTACGACAACGCTCGCGGCGACAGCTATTCCCATACGGCCGACGTCGACGTCGAACATGCCGCTGCTTCCTCTGCTGCCAGCAACACCGACTATGGCAGCTACCGCGAGGACCGCGCCAGTCCTATCCTGCCGGCCGTACGTCGGCCACCCACTGCCATGCACCCGGCCATGAATGGCCACTACAGCGTGGCCGACATGTCGCAGTTCTAGAGGAACGATCGACGGCTGCTGCGCTTGCTTTGAGGTCGGCTGTCGTGGCTCACGCCCAGACAACGGTTTCCATCACTTTCTCTAGAACGCAGCACATATATCCTTTTTCTTTGTCATTTTCGCTTCCATGTTCCATTTTCTGCTCGTCGTCGTTTGTCAAGAGGGAATCGGCCGGCGTTCGGGGAGTCTTGTCTGTAAGAAACGGGCGCCTGATTCTACACTGCTTTTTTTGTTCATTTGTAATTCCACTCGTTCAGAGGGGATGGTGATACCCCGGCCACGGAGCATACCAAAAAAAGCAGACAATGTCAATTAATATCTTACACGATCCAATCCAATCGTCTAAAATACGCTGCCGGCATGTGCGAGACAATTAGCCTGTTTCGGAAAGAGCAGACAGCACGTGACCGCATGTAATGTTACATAATCCACAAGTGGCTGCAATTTAGCCCAAACACCTCCTACGTCGTAGCTTCAACTTTCTTTCCCAGTCTCCTACTCTCCCAGCTCGCCTCGTTGCCCAACAACATCATCCACGAGGGGAAAGGCGCGCCCGTATCATGCGAGGTCTGACGGGATATTGCGACGCTTGGTTTCTTCATCAATCCCCCACTTTCTGCTTTTCTACGTCTTCGCTCCCGGCGATTGACCCTTTTTGCGTCTCCTTCGGTTTCGCCACCGATTCTCTCCCAGGCTATCCATCGTACTCTTCCCTCCCGTTACCGTCTGGATCCACCTTGTCTCTGTCGGTAGGAATGCGGAAGGGAGAGACGGCCTGAAGTAGAAGCGGGAGTTGAGACCTCAAATCTTGCCGCTCTCTGTCTACCACGCGCATCCCCTCTCTTTTCTGCCAGTGATTTGCCAAACCAGGGGAGACAAAGCTGTTTTGAAGGCTGTGACCTGTTCTTTTCCGAGCCGAAGAACCACAAGCAACCGAGGCCTGGTCTCTCCGTTTTGTTCCGGTTCCTGACCGTTGTTGGCGTACGCATTGCACGAGAGGGAGACAATTACTCTTTGTTTCCATTGGAAAACGCGGCACATTGAAGTCCGCTTTCCAGATCTGGCCTTGGCCTGAAACGCTCGAGAGGACCGAAGAGTACTGAACTCGGGAAACTATTAGAGAGCTGTTTACCCAGGCTCCTGCAGCTTGGTGCTTGAAGACAACGCGCCAGTTGGCAGGCATTGCTTCTCCTCCGTTTATCTTCTCGTCACCAGAATGTCGTACGAAGACCACTCCGAGGACGTGGCGGCAGACTTCCGGGATGCCCTCGAAGGTCTGACCATGAACTCACGCGTCGAGATCACGACGTTGACGGTCATCGCCCGCGAGAACACAGAATACGCCCATGCCATATCGGAGGTGCTGCAAGAGCACATCAAGAAGGCAAGTTACCGGCTTCCTCTCCCGGCCAGCACGGCTCGCGCCCGCCAGCTAACAGGTGTGGTCAGGTGGCTCCTCCGCGGAAACTCCCTGCAATCTATCTGCTCGACTCAATCGTGAAAAATGTCGGGACGCCCTACACAATCTACTTCAGCCGCGGCCTATACACCACCTTTATGGACGCGTATGCGTCCGTTGACAATGGCACCCGGCGCAAAATGGACGAGATGCTCAAGACATGGAAGGAACCTGTGCCAGGCTCGGTTGATCCGCGACCAGTCTTCTCGCCCGAGACCGTTCGGCCGATAGAGAGCGCGTTAATGAAGGCGAAAGCATCTGCCTTCCAGGCGCAACAAGAACACTTGCGAAGCGAGCAGCAGCTTCTGGGCCGAGGGCGGCCACACAATTCCGGCATGCCCTACCGAGAAACACCTACACCTCCCGGTGGACGGCCAGGCTATCCTCCTCAAAACCCATATCCTCAGCAGACAATGCTGCCAGGTTCAGCTTCGTCCCAGATGCCGGTGCCACAGCAACACCAGGCATACCCTATACACCCGGTAAGTAGTACCTCCCTGGTCAATCGGTGGCTGGAACGGTCCCGTTTTAACAGCTCTACGACCTCTGCAGGCACACGCTACGACACAGTCAACACCACAGCCGCCTTCGACTGCGCCGACAGCCGGGCCATTTCAGCCTCCCCCAACATCACAGATACCCTTTTCCGCCATCGGCTCGGCCTCCAGAATGAGCATAGAGTCGCTTAATGAGGATGTCGGGCGGTTAATCCTGGCCACCAAGGCAGAATTTGCAGAGAAACCGTATGATGCTAGTGTCGCAGCGAGGCTGAAGGCGCTGCTTGACCTGCAGATGATTCTTAAGAGCCAGAACCTCGAGTACGACAAGTTGTTGCTTGTAAAGAACCAAATTGATGCGCTCTCTGTAAACCTGCCGAGCCATCTTAAGGCCCAGTATATCCCCACGGCTACACCACCGGCAGGATATCCCCCTTACCAACCACCAGCCAGCTCGTCAGCCGCCTCCGCAGCTCCAACACTCAGCGGCCTGTCACAGATTCAGCTACCACCAGGGATAGCAGCAGCCGCGGCTGCGGCGTTGGCCGCCGCCCACGCTCAGGGGGCGGCACCCGCAGCTACAGGCGCTCTCCCGCCGGCGTCTGGCACGGCCGGATCGGTGTCTATCGACAGACTGCTCGGAAAGGGGGCGCTGGCAGCGATCTTGGCGGCGCGACAGCAGCAGACAGCAGCAGCAGCTCCAGCACCGGCACCAGTTCCAGCTCCAGCTCCAACACCGGTACCAGCACTGCAAACGCAATCGCTTCCGCTAGCATTGTCACAGGCGCTTTCACAGATGCTTCCACAGCAGCATCAGCCCGCCGGTTTCTCCGGAGTTGCTCCTGGCGGCAATGCTGGCAACCCATTGGCCCTCATGGACATGCTACGGAAGGCGGGAATTCTGCAAGGCCAGCAAGGAGCGCAGCACGCACAAATGGGCGGTTCCATGCCTGCGACGCTGTCGTCAAGCTTGGCAAGCATACTGGCATCAGCGCGAGCACCAGCCTTGGGAGCGCCAACCTTGGGGGCGCGGGTACCTTTGCAGGAGATCCGAAACGAGATTTCTTTCCAGTCTGCATCTTTAAAACAGTGAGTGCACAACAAGGACGTGAAATGCTGATGTCACGAGAGATAAAAAAGACGCTGACACGAGTTCGCGCCACAAAGCTTCCGCCCTCATCTGCTTCCGCTCCTGTACGAGAAGTTGGGTCCTCCCTGCACGCAGTGCGGACGGCGGTTTCAGACAGACGGGGCCGGGCGAGCAGCCAAGACGGCACACATGGACTGGCACTTTCGTGTGCACCAGCGGATTGTCGAGTCGGAGAAGCGTGGCCAGCACCGCAGTTGGTACGTCGACCAGGCCGATTGGATTCAATCCCGCGAGGCCCCTCCCGAGGCGGACGGAGTCGATCATGGTGCCGACGGCATCAGAGGAAGTTCCGGGGCAGCGGGCGCCAACGGACGGAGTAGCAGCCACCAGGGAGCCGGGTCCTCGCTCTCAGGGACAGGTGGTGCTGGCGCAGGCGGCGGAAAGGTGCAGTGGATTCCGGTGCCGAGCGATGGGGCCGGTGCCAACCAGGCATGTCCGATCTGTCAGGAACGGTTCAAGATGCAGTGGCTGGACGAGGCGCAGGAGTGGGTGTGGATCGACGCCGTGCAGATCGGCTCGCGCGTGTACCATGCCAGCTGCCACGCCGAGGCCACCAAGAGCGGAGCGATCCGCGATCATCCGGCAGCGAGCGCCATGGCAGCCATGCTCTCCGGCGTGCTACCGCCACAACAGCTGCCACAGCAGCCGATGATACCCACAGGTCCGTCAGCAGGACGTCACGGGCGCGGCACGCCTCCAGACTCTGTTCTGGGCAAGCGGAAGGCGGAGGACAATAGTGGCAGTGGCAGTGGCAACGGCAATGGCAATGGCAACAACAATGGCAACAACAATGGCAACAACAACGGCAACGGAGCCAATGGTGGCGGGCATCATGGTCACGGCCATCGCAGAGATCAAGGTGGCGCACAGCAGTCATCACCGCTACCGGGTGGCGGAGGAGGCAAAAGCGGCCGCAGCGGACGAAAAAAGAAGCGCGGTGCTGGAGGCGGTGGTGGTGGTGGTGGTGGTGGCGGTGGTGGTGGCCCGAGAAGGCCGCCAGATCTGGACCGAGTCGATCCGGATATTGGCGGCGGTGGCCGAAATGGGATGCGCAATGGCAGTGGCGGTGGCTACTGGACGGATGGACCTGGTGGCAGCAGCTCCAATCCTGGTGGCGATGACGTCGTGGTGGACCTGAATGCGTTGCCTTACTGAGAGGAAGAGGAGAGGAGAGGAAGAGAAGGAGGGAGAGGAGAAAGTGGAAGAGGAGAGGAACGAAAAGAAGAAGGAAAGAGAGGGAAAGAGGGAAAGAAGGTGCTCATCTGGCGTTGCTCTGTTTGGGTCCGATGTTTCGGCAATAATGTCTTGTCGGGGAAAGGCTGCGCGGGTGTGTTTGTGCCATCTCGGGGGGCCCTCACGTTCTCCTCATCTGCTCTTGGGCAATTTCATGGTTATGTATATAGGTGTTCTCTAGTCGGCGATGCATGGCAATCAAAGAGACAGGAAAGGCTTAGGTGGGCCGCGTGTACTTCGTATATCAGCAGATAATAGCATTTTAGCTTGTCAGACAATCCGTTTTCATATTCAACCTCAACTGCAAAAAAAATCTGGATACGAGATCTTGGTTTCCAGTAATATGGCAAGAGTCCTCCTGTCAGAATGCTGAATCCTAAATCAAACTGCTCGAAACGCCGCGCAATGCTATGTAAGATACCTAAATGGTCTAAACGTGTGTGGTGAAAGCTTGCCGTTAAAGAGTGTGGGGAGAAATACAAGGAAAATTGGCAGTCGTTCACAAAGCGCCCATCTCGCCAGCCGTGTAAATGTGGCAACAGTCCAAAGCCCTCCAAAAATCAAAGCAACACCGTGCAAACACAGCGGTGGCAGTCAAAACCATGCATAAATGTCGTGTTCGCTCGCTCTGCAATCCGAGTTGTGCTCCCGTCTAGCAAGTAAAATGGAAAATGGGTATTCTTGTCGTGCCCGGCTCAAAAATTCGTCGGTATGAGTTTAGAATGGAGGTTAGAAAGAAGAAAGAAATCGTCTGGGTGCTGAAACGCGACGGCCGCTCAGCCCGAGGATTGCGCATGTGTCCGGATATGGAATTTGTCACGCAGCCGCCTGGTCAGCCTGACGGATCGGCCGTGCTCGTCGTCACCGTCTGTCTGGGTTTCCGACCGGTATCGACGCAGCGCCTCGATGCGCTCCTCGGCCGAGGCGTGGCGCAAGCGGTTCAGATCAAACAGACGGGAGGCACGGTGTCTGTGTTGGCCCGAGGTCGAAGTCCCGGCAACTGCAGCTGCAGCCTCGTCATCGCCCAGTGGCGGCGGCAGGTGCATTTCTCCTGTGGAAGACGTGTCATCCTCCTCGCCGTCTTTGGGACGGAGATCCAAGCGGCTGCAGCAGGTGGGACACATTAGTTGTATGCAACACACAGCGATACACGAATCCACACGGGAAGGACATACCATAAAGGACATGTGCCAGACACATTGACTAGCCACGGGTCAACACAGGTCGGGTGGAACTTGTGGTTGCACGGCAACACTCGGACGTCCTCGCCCACAGTAAAGTCTTCCGTACAGATCGAGCAGCCGAGATGGTCGTCGCTCTGGGACAGGCCGTCTGAGCTTGGTCCAATTGCCGTGTCCGCAGGGCCGATGTTTGTAGTATTTGGGGGCTCCGGCACAGCATTGGTGGTTGCCGTAGTGTGCGCAACGCTCTTGGGTTGTGACACGGAGTCCTCTGGTATTGCGGATAAATGATGCACCTGGACATCGGTCGTGGCGAGGCTGGGCTCAGAAGATAACTGACTCTCCAGCTCGGTGCCGAGATCCGGCTTGGTCGGGGTGGGGTCACCAAACTTGACAATTGGAAGAGTCTCCAGCACAGCACGCGCGAGGCCTCGGGCCCGACTCTGGCGCGATAGACCTTCGCGTCCGCTGCGAGGACCGTAGCGATCCGGGTACCGATGGGCCCGTATAGCGCCGGTGGCTATGATGATGAGGAAGAGGGCTGTGATGAGGCCGGTAATGCTGTAGAGTATGCTCATGGCAATGGAGGAGGTGCTGGTGCCGCTCGAGGTTGTCTGGCTTTGGTCGGCAGTGGTCACGTTGCCAGAGATGGCCGCGCGGATGACGCCGTCATCGGAATTGGTGAAATTCAGTGCAACCGCAGCATCAGAAATCGACGCCATGGTAAAAATGCTCTGGTAGGTCAGCCCCGACGACGCATTTAGGCCGCAGCAGGTGCCTTCCTGGCTGTAGAGAAGAATGGCACGGGGCGCGTTGGCCATGAGAGTGTAGAGCATGTCGTCCGGGTCGGTAAAGGAGTTGTCCTGGTTGTCGCAGCAGAGGTATGCAATTTTCGAGCCGGTGATGTTGTTGTAGTTCAAGTGAGTAGCCAAGACCAGGTTTCCGACGATGCTAATCGACTGCGCCATCACATGTTAGCAGAGCACCTGGACTATCTCTCCTCCTCGCCGACATGCTCACATTCCGCGTGAGCCCGTCCTGGCCCAGACCGACAGCGGGGGTCATTGGCACGATCGTGTACGACATTTGTGGAGTGCCGGCGCTGGGCGCAGAGATTGCCAGTGCCATTTCCGAGTTCATTTGCCCTTGTGTCAAACCGGGCATGGAGTGTATGTGCGCGTGGTCGGCGGCGGACGACACCGCAGCCATGGCTGCAATGGTGGCAGCTCCGAGCCACGCCGATGATATCATCGCTGCGCTTGGGGTGACGCTCGGCGTCACCGGTGCTGCTCGAAACGTAAGATGTGGTGAAGAGGCCGAGGTAAAGAGAGGAATCCCGAATGAAGAACCCACTTTCCGGAGTGAAATAAGGGCGCAGGAGGTGAAGATGCGGTCAAACCAGAAGCAGTCGAGGCAGAGAGTGATATAGGGGAGATGCTCCGGCGAAGAGGAGGAGGAGCGAAGCCGGCCTAGATCGTGGCTGTTGGCAGATCGCAGCAAGAGGTCACAACCCAGAAGGCGGAGAAGATACTGGCAGATGGAGGGGCTAGGAGGATGTTCCGGATTTGTCGCATAGTCAGAACCGATGGCGGACTTATCGGTACCAGCTTAGGCAGGCTTTGGGTTTTGATCGACGACAAGAGCCAGGAACAAAGCGGGCGATCGCGACAAGAGTCTTTTTTTTTTGCGTTTGTTCACGAGAAGAGAGAAGGGGGATTGTAAGGACAAACGGCAGATCTGGAGATGGGTGGCACGAGAGCCTCCCAAGAAAAGCGGGTCTGCGGGATTCGAAAAATAGAAAGAAGCCGCCGGTCGCAGCTGCCACGGGATGCAGATGCGTGATTCTCAAAACCAAGCCGGCGTTTGGGCAGAGGCAAGAGCGAACGTGTTGTAAGCGTAGGGAGAATTGCTCAGGCATGTGTGTGTACGATATGTACGAGTACGGCACGGAGAAAAAACGAGAGATCGTATCTGGGCAATGGACGATCCGCGACGGTCTCTCGACGACACTTGGTCTGAGACGGATACGTGTTTTAGCGTTGATGCAGCGTTAAAGCGGCTTCTTTATTTTTCGACAAGCCACCGCGGAAGGCTCGGCGTCTCCACTTATACGGTGCCCCTTGCTCGGGCGGCTGGCGGTTGGCTGAGACGGAAGGTGCGACCTATCGCAATACTATCTATGTAAGGCTGCGAGTGGTGGATGACGTCTTGCTGAGTTCGGGATGCAACCCACGAAATGGCCTCGTGAACGACGCTGTTCCAACGAGGAAAGTACAGACGAGCGCGGTACTCTTCCTGTACGACACGACACTACGGAGTACAAAGTAGTGCGCAGATTTTTGCCACTTTACAAGTCAGCTGCTGCAACTGCCGCGCTCCGGCGCAGTAGAACAGAATATAGTACGACTACGGAGTACTCCGTACTTGGGAGAGATAGGCTAGAGCGGATTGGTTCAACAGACACCCAAAATAAGGCTTGGCACATGGAATTATCACCGACCGGCAACGGAGTGATATATCTTGTGATTATGTATCGACGCCGACCGATCGCATCAGGCCGGGTTTACATAGCCGACAGCTGTTTCCCAGCTGCACAGCCTTTGCATTGACGGCCAACAGCGTGGAAGATCCGGTATCAGATCTGAAACGTACGCTGAACCCCTAGCTGGATGTACGTGCTCAGTGCTCAGCATGCGGTGTGTTTGGCGCTGTCGGGCCTCCAATTTGGGTCATGCAGGAGTAGGCTCTTGTCGCTCAGCCTCTTCGGCTGTTGTGGTCGATCAAACTTTGTACTATGTAAGCTACGAGTATGGAGACGGGCCCTTGTCCAAGGCTAGGAGGGATGTCGGAGATTTGAATCTGCTAATGGCAACCCTGCTTCCTCCATCGAGGGGCTAAAACATGTTGGGGTATTACAATTCCCGATTTGATGGGCAGGGCTCGGTATCTTATTTTTCTGTTTCTACCGGTTCGATCCTTAGACAGACAAGCTTGCGGTACTGCGAACAGATGGCCCATCTTGCCACACCAGTTGTACTGCTTACGGAGTACTCTGTCCAGAGACAGGCTGTAGACAGCTCCAGTTTGCTCGTCTTTCGTCTGTGACCACCCGATAGGCGACATCAAGGGTTGTCTCGATGCCAGCCCCAAGGGCGAGGACTGGTTGCCCGTGGCCGCAGAGAGCGGTGCCCTCTTTCCACGCATCTCATGACCGACGCTTGTTGGCTTGCGACCAGTCCCAGCCCCAGCCCCAGCCTCAGCCTTGGCCTTTGCTGGCCGGCCGCGTTCATCAGATCTCCTCCATGTCCTCAAGCTCGTTGAGCGCGGGAAAGTCGCCGACGTCGACACGGTCCGGCCGCACAAAGACGCCTCGCTTGAGCGTAGGTTCCTGACCGGGTGCCGGTGCCTCGCCCCAGTACCGGGTGCCACCGATGCTGCCGTCGTTCTTGCCGCCGATGGGTTCGTCCAGCTCGACGCCGACCCAGGTGCCGGCCACGGCGATGTTGGCGCTGTTGTCCTTGTCCTTGCCGCCGATCTCGGGCACCTCGCCGACATAGCGCACGACGCCCCGACGGGTGTCATCGCCGGCCACACGGCAGCGACAGCCGACGGCGATGCCCCGCGACACGGCGTCGGCGGCAAAGGCGGCGATGCGCGCGCGGATGTGCTGGGGCGCGTGTGGGTCGAAGCGGCCGAGCTGCTGGGCCTTCTTCCAGGCCAGCACCGAGTCCGTCTTGGCCGCGTATTCCTCGGCTGGCATCACGTATTTGTCCACGCCGCTGACGTCGGAAAAGTTGGGTCGCGCGCCCGGCGGCCGCGTGTCGCCGACGTGCAGCTCCGCGTACGGCGCCAGCGGAAACTGCGCCAGCTGTACCGTGTCTTCGTCGGCTGCCGTGATCGCCAGCTTCTGTCCTCGGCCGCTGTTGCCGCTGCTGTTCGGCGGCAGCAGGTGCAGCACCTGGAACGACGGCGGGATCCCCGTGATGGGCTCGAGCCGCGCCCGCAGCTGCGTGATCGTCCAGGACGGCGTGATGCGCCGCTCCGACACAGCGTTCTCCGACATGACCAGCAGCGGCACGTCCGCCATCGCTGCAAGGAAAAGAGGAGGCAGGAGGCAGGAGGCAGGAGGCAGGAGGCGCGAGAGGGGGGTGAAAAGTGCTGGTGAGACGTGGCACGAAAGCAGCGAGCGAAACAGGCAAGCAAACAAGCAAGCAAACAAGCAAAGAGAAAGAAGCAACACGGACGGAGCTGACAGGCACGGCAAGACAAATGGTGCGCTGGCGGATATGGAGAGAAGCTTGGGCTGAGCTGGCCGAACGCAAGATTGGGTTTGTGCTTTCTAGAACGGCGTTGTTCAAATAAAAGAATTCTAAAAAGAATTCCAATAATGCCGGCCATCGAGCCACGGCGATAAGGCTGATTGGCCAGTGCCAAAACACCACAGCTGCATTCTGCTGCCTGTGTGCTTTTCATGGCCGTCTGGCTGACATGCCTCTGGCTGGTCTTTCCCAACAACACACCCACGGAGATTGCTCTGCACCTGGGTCCTCGGCAAAAGACTGGCAAAAGAAGCAACATCTCGTCGACGGAGGGCGAGACTTGCCGCATGTCAGCTGCGGCGAAAGACGGCTCCTAGACCCAAGCAGGCAAGATGTGGCTGCGATTGTGCTCGCGATACAGCCGGGAATGCCGTCGCTGCTGGACGTCGTCAGGGGACGGGACATGTATGTTGTACATGAACCGTGCGACCCTGTCCTCTGGCCCCCTTGTCGACGGCCCTTTCTTTCTCTCCCAGTTGCACAACATGGCGTGCACGTCATCAACTGCCGCGACAGAAGCACCGAGAGGGGTGGCCAGTGGTGTGGAGAGCCTCGAGGGAGTGGGGGGAGACATGCGCATACTCCGTACAAGCCTGTCTACTTTGTACGAGCGTGTATGCTGGGAGAAAGAAGCAAGCTTGCTGCAGGGGTCGTGTTCAGCCTGTCCAGCCGCATGCTCTCAGCCCGGACCGGACAGGTGCACTGCCAGTGCAGAAAAAGGCGGCTGGAGCAGAACGAAACGCACCCATGTGGCTGCTCGGAAAGCATCCACACCTCGGCCGGACAGGAAGCTCTCTGTCAGCGTGTCGGGGCATCCTGGACCCGACCGGTCTGCCCGGACAGGAAGACGGAGGTAAGCAGACAACCAGACACCGTCGAGAGCCCGCTACATAGCATTTACATGGGCACGACAAGGACGGAACATGGAAGAACGCGCAGACGACCCTCTGCATGCACGACACTCGTCCCGAAGAGGTACAAGGGGGCGAAAAGTGGAATTGCCACGACGGTGGGGAAAGCAGGGCTTTCCAGCACGTATCTTACGAGTCGCTCTGGCCATTCCTGGACACGAACCCCCGCGAAAGGCAACTCGCCGGCACAGGCACAGCAGGCGTGCCCAGAGCAAGGCTGGCTAGGCCGCGAAACACGCCAGGACTGGCCTGTCCCGTCCTTACGAACGCTTTACCCCTGTGGCAAAAAGCCAGGGAGAGAGAGCGCAAACAAGGCTATGGCTACCCGATTGGAAGCTCCACCCGTGCAACCGTTGGGCTGTCTGCACCCAAACGCATTGCCGGCAATGAGAACAGCAGCTTGCCCTGCCATGACGGTGGCTGACGACAACACCCAGAGGTAGACGCCACGTACTCGGACAGTTGCTCCCATGTATCTTGCCTTTCCGAGCCAGACCGTCACGTAAGTCACATACGTCTCCAGAAGCAGGGTCTCACCGGTCCAACAACAGCTTGTCCGGCTTCTCCTTTGTCCGTTGTCATTCCATCTCTCTGCACACCGCCTCACCAACGCGTAGATTCCAAACCTGAGCAGGTAAGCAGTGGCCAGCAGTCTGCCACCTGCTCTCCACGGCCCCATATAGAACGGCTTGCCTGCTACATAGCCACGGAACGTCCTGCTCGCCCCGGCAGATCCCGCTTGCACGAGGAGTCATAGTCTTACACCTGCGAACTACTTCGCTCTCCGTTCTGCCGGCCGTGGCTGCTGGCAAAAGCCGCAAACCGTCTAGGCTAAACGCCAACACATATTGGCACCCTATACTCCGTACACACACCCAAGCCCCATTTGATAGGCTTACACCAGATCTCCAGTGAAACCTAGTGCCTGTTCGTGGCGGGAAGCCCATACATGCATCGTCTCTCATCTGACCTACACGTAAACGTCTAGGCCAAACGCAAGGTGGGGGGCCTTCTTTCGCCGAGGGGAAAAAGAGGAAGAAGAGAGACAGGGAGGGAAAGCCGCCGAAGAAGACGCCACCTTTCTGCTTCGTCCTGCACGCGTGGGGAAAGGAGACGAAGACTGCCAAACCTGTTTCAACGAGCCTGCAGCGACCCAACGTATTACTAGAAGATCTGACCGGCCGTCTGCTTCGCGCCTTTCTACATTTCCACACGCACAAACAAGCTCCAAGTACGCCCGACTGCTCGACCCCACGTTGGACCGCTGAGAGCACAAAGGTGCGGTCTTCATACATAGTACCGCGGCATCATGACCTCGGGCAGCTACAGGTCCGAGTCACGGTCATTGCTGTCTGCGCAGAAGAGGGGACGGCAAGTGCCAGTTGTCAGGCGGCCTGTCGTCCTCCCTCTGGCGGTCTGTCCTGTCATGCGATTCTGTCTGCCGTCTGTTCTGGCTGCCAGTCCAGTCTGCACTCTTGGACAGGCCCCCACCGCTGGTGTTTGCCTCGTCCATTTATACGAAAGCAAAATAGAGGTGAAGCCCCGTCAGGTGTCAATGGATGGGACGGTAGTATCAAAACCCTGCGTTTTCGATGCATCGTTAGGACGCCACCATAACGAAGACTGCTCACCTCGCCATGCACGAGAGTAGAGTGTAGCGTCAGAGGTCTATGTCGAAAAACATAAGAAGAAAAAGCTCAGCAGACGCTAGCCACATCACGAAGTGTGCCGGACGCGTTGTGGGCCACAGACGGGTGGAGACGGTGAACAGTGAGTAGAGTTCATGGACCACATCGGAGACCAGCTGCTGCTGCTAGGATGGCAGCTGTCATTGACCGCCCCCGCGAACTGAAAAAAAATACGGATAATAATAGAACAGAACGGAGATATCCGTACGAATGGAAGAGAAGAAGGAAGAAGAAGAAAGAAAGGAGAGAAAGGAAGAAAGAAGGAGAGAAAAGAAGGAAAGAAGAAGAAAGAAGAAAGAAAAAAAAGGAGCCTCCGGCGAGACACAAGCTTTACCGACTTATAAGCATCACACCGACCAACAGGTGGCCTGGCCAGCAAAGAGGGACGCTGCAGGCGACAGGCAGTGGTGCTTGTTAGCTGCGCAGCTTGCTGGTATGATGCATCTTGAGCCGCCCAGCACGCCGGCTGTGTTGACCGCTAGTTCAGCATTTCCGTAGAATCAAGGAAGGGCGGGTAAAAAGGGTTCCAGTGCTAGGTAGTCCTGTGATGGCTATGAATAAATGACCAAAAAGATGGCCAGAGAAAAGATGGCCCCGATGCCGGCATGTATCGAATGGGAGATAGAATAAGGCGGCACTATGTACTTTAGATCTCCACGATGGGGTCTTCTTTTTTTTTTTTTTTTTTTTTTTTTTTTTTTGTGCATGCTTTGCCTCCGCAAGATATGTCTTGGCAGGCATTGCCCCCGAGCGTTGCCGATAGATGGTTTCACCAGACCTCTCTCGACGCCCATTCTATCACTCGCTTTTTTCATTTTCATTTGTTTATTTTTGATCCCTTTTGTTCGCACAGCGGGAACATGTGATTGTATGAGCACTGCAGCACAGCAGAGAAAGGCCTGCTGGGAAATGCCGGGGAAACGACGCACAGACGTTGGGCTCGGCTCGCGAACCCTGTTTAAAGACCGGCAATGTGTACTATGTACGTGGAGGGAGTATCGTGGTTCTCGCGTTCGCCCATCTGGCCGTGTTGCATCGCACGCCATCTCAGAGGACGACGGAAGGCCTGCATCGTGTGAACGGCTGTACGACCGAAGCATTGCGTGCAGTACCGCCCAGCTTGTCGGGGCAGGTGCTCCGAACGGCTACATAGTACAGCCAGCTCGCGATGAAGTGACGAAGCGGTGACTACTCCGTATAGCAGATAGCAGTCCTGCAACTAGCTTGCTGCAGTTTAGCGGTCGCGGTCTGGGTAGCCTCTTTGGGGGGGGGGGGGGAGGGGGGGGAGCGCACCGGTCGGGACGTTTACTGGATGCTGACGGCCGGCCGTGTCTGCAGTTTCGGTGTCAGGTCTCCGAGATCACGATGCCATGGCTTTGTGCATTGCGATAATGTCGGCAATCCAGAGACGGGCAGTCTAAATCGAGCGGCTGAATATTACGTCGTATATACTATGCCTGGAAAGTGTTTCGAAAGGTGCCATTAGTGGGTGCGTGCGCAAGATCGTTTGCAGGGCATTGCCGTCGAGAGAAATGAGCCAAAAGAGGGGAAGGGAGGGGGGGGGTGAGAGGAGTGGGCGGGTATGGCAGTGGGAGCTGGGAAAAAGCTAGGATTGGGACTGGGAATAGCAGGGACGCGGGCGAGAAATACGAGAGTAATTAAAGTTGAATTGCGCATGACACGTGTTTACCGGCAAGGCTGGGGACAGCTTCAGGCGCGGCGGTGTTGCAAAGGGGGGAAGGAGAGGAGGGCTTGTCTGACGAGGGAGGTGCTCTGCTACATCGTACCCACGTGCAGCAGTTGCTGTCTCTGCCGGGAAGGAGCCCGACAGGAAGGTACGATCCATTGCTCGTGATACGATCCATTTCCATTCAATGCTACGCGTATCTTCCTTGTGTGTCCGCCATCGTGATGCTCTTGTTCTTGCTCTTCCCGTCTTGCTCTCTTCGGCCTCCCGCCTGCCATGGTTTTGGCCTCAATCTCCTTTACACGTCCGCTCTTTGTTGGCGGCCCCTGCCTGACGAGACGGGGGCTGGCGACCAAACTTGGCCACTGTCTGGTTCTGGCCAAATAGTACAGAAATTGTGGGCTCTTCCAGGACGCATGCGAAGCTCGAGTACGAGTACTCCGTACTCTGTACGCGCGCTCGACAGCGCCAGGACGAGACGAACTGGAGACGGCGGCAACCGGCGATTTTTGCTCAGCGGGACACTGACAGCAGGCTCCTCGTCGTCGCCCATCCATCCATCCACCCCCGCCAGAGTAGAACGACCGGCCAAACCCGTTTCGAAGCGACCGGCTGGGCAATGCAGCTCTGGCAACGGAGATCGCTCGCTAGCATGGCAACAATGGGCTCGCCGACCCTCGTCCAAACACCCTGCTCCTGCGAATTGTCCGACTGGCTCCCTGCAGGCCCCGGCTATCCTACCCCCTACCCACCTGCTCCACGACTTCATCCGGGCGTCTATCCCCTCCAATGCCTTCGAACCCCCTTCGGCACTATCCAGGAGACCCCCCCCGACGTTGGTCGGTGTGATGCTCGAATCCGTCTTCTGTACCGCTTTCTGTACCGCCTTCTGAAATCTTACCGCTGTCTGCTTACGAAGACTGACGCACAGCAATGCTCCTTCGTGTTTGAATGTTCTCTTACCACGATCCCACGATTCCCTGCTAATTTCAAGTACGAGAAGAATGTGCCTCACCTTTGCATTTCTGTCTGTTCAACGTCGTACCCAGTCCTCCCCTCAGCCCCTGAACCCGGTCACCTTGCTGTTCCGTCCACCGCTGCCTTGCTGCTTTTTCTCTCTTTTTTTTTCTTTTTTTCTTTCTTTCGTATAATTGGAATGTCATATTTGTGGGAACACGCCTCCCAAACCTCGGCCTGTCTGCCCCGCCCATTGACCTTGGCCGTGAAGTCATGAAACCAGCATCCAGTTGAGCACTTACATGATGTGGGAGGCATTTTGCAGGTCCCCGCCTATCCACTACTCCCCTGTTCCCCCCCGATCGTCACTCACCCACACACCCAGTTCGCATCCATAGCAGCATCGACACCGCTAGTATTACAGCGTGCTTTGTCTAGGGTTTGGTCCTGCACCTCGGCCCACCTTGCACCGGGCCCAACTCTTTTTCATCCTACGTCGCTGCTGCTGCCGTCTGCTTTCCTTCCTTTTCTTTGATTTTTATCTCGCTCGTTTTTGGCTGCTATCTTACGGCTTTCCACCCCATGTCTCCGTTTCTTCTGTTGCCCGCCACATCCCGGACTCCGTTTTGTCCTGTGTCCATGATTCACCTGCCCTTCCGTCCATGGCCCTGATAAGGCCTGTCGGTGGCTGTGGTCTACGATATTGCGTGGCCAATGACCCACGTCCCCACTGCATTGCCTTGCAGCACCGTCCTGGCCACGGATGGGGGACCGACATGGGACAGGAACCAAAGCGCAAGATGAAAATTTCAGACTGAATGGCCAGGCAAGATGCTAGGGCTACGTGTGCGTGTATTTTTCACAACGGTGAGCATGCATGAACGCGTGATCACTAACTAGCAGACTTTCTGCCCGGATCCACGTCAAGAGCCTGCACATGACTATTTTGGCCATATTTTTTATCTGCCTTCCGATCAATGTCAAGATGCCACAGAGCCACAGAGCCACAGAGCCACAGAGCTACAAATGCCGTCTTACGAGCCTTTCTACCCTTTCTGTCAAGTGAATGTCCCAGCTTTACTCCGTACGCTTCCCTGCAATAGCTTCTATACCATACCCCCCTGCTTCTGCTAATACACCTCCCCCGGCCTTCCTGCCTGGCCTCAGCTCTGGGCTCCTGCCGTGATGAGACTGTCCGCTTGGCCCGGCTGTGTGCCGATGGATTGCTCTTTTTGTGCTAGCACCGAAGCACTGGCAGCTGCAAACAGACGACGGCCGGAAGTCGCACTCGATTTGTCTTTTTTATACATGTTATGCTCGGCATCCTTTGTATATCTCCCGCAGCACACTGGCCTATATGGCACCGCTTTTTATTATAGGGCATGGATCTAACAGGGTCTATCTCACAAGACGAAGGAACCTTACTCTGTGCCCGCTTATAAACGCTCCCCTCTGACCGTTGTCCTTCTCCACAATCTCTTGCTTCCTACACGCCCTCTAAGGACAGTATGTCCCTTGAACCCCCCTCCTCTTTCCTACTATGTACTCACACCCCTTATTGGACCCCCTCCCATCCTCTTGACCCGGGCCAGCCTAACAGAGGCCAGGTACCACATGCAAACCGTCTAATAAAACACCCGGGCTGCTGGTGTTTCTTCACCTCTTTGCATCACTGTTTCCAAAATGCCGTTTCCACGTAAGAACAACGAACGCCTGGCTTCTTCACCCTGGCTTTACCCACCCCCCTCCTCCTGGCCGCCTCAACTTGTTAAAATCCTATACTCCCCACTAGGTACCGCGAACATAGCCTGCCTTTTCGTCTGCCTTCTGTTCTTGTCTTTTTCTAACATCGTTGTATTCTCCGTCTCTTGCTATCCGGCGTTTAGCTTCGTCTTCTTCGATTCCCTCCTTCTTTATATCACATTGTCCTTTATATATTTCTCGAGGCCCTGCTCTCCTGCTAGCTTGACTTTCTAATTTTTAATAACCCACCCCCCCTCCTGTCGTCTCGTTGCATCAGCACACACACGGACAATACTCTGTTTTGACGAAGATCGAGCCCTCCGTGTTGCTACTACTGGCAGTGCTCTTGCCTACCCGTGCTTGTCCACCCGAGACAGTGGTTCTGGAGAATCGCTCCTCTGGTCTAGCGAGCACGACGTACCACATATCAATCCTTCAGTCCTCCCGCCTTTGTGCTTTCCGATCTAAGCAACTCTTCCGCTTTTACAGTCCTTCGTTTATTGGCTGAGAGGAGAAACCCGATCGAAGGGACGATGTCGACGGTGCATTGCCATTATTACCAGATTGTTCCGTCTTAAAAACCCATAGGAATCCCCAAAGGGTAAAACGCACCTCGAAGCTGAAGGTTTGGTTCCACGACTGCCCTAACTTCAATCACCTTTATGCTTCATGGTTCCAGCAGTGCCCATTCTTGCCTGCCCAAAAACCCAAAACTCGAGCTATTCATCCTCTACTGCTACTTGTTGCCACGTTGTCACACGTATTCGTGTCTGTATAGGTGCCAAGACAGTAACGATTTTCCCATTTCGAACAGCTGTCACCTCTGAACGGCAGATACTCGCCTTATTTCAGAGGCCTCTGGATTTCTGCTTCTGGTGACTGACCTCCCACACACACCGCTCTGTTGACGCAAGCGACCACGTCGAGCCGGACTATGAGCAGGTGAAGAGACCAACCTCCGAACCAAGAACCCACCAAGATCGCCACGTTGGCGCTCCTCATTCATTCCCACAGAAATCCCGTCGTCGCCGCTGCCGCACACTTACAGGTGTCTGCACCTGCCAACTACAAGAATCAAATCCAGCAGCTGGACATCTTCCCACCGGCTTCACAGCGGACGAGGACCAGCAGCGGCGACGGCGGCGACCGGAACTCCTTTCTACCTGCTGAACACGGCCAAAGGCAGCAGCAGACGGCGCGACTCTTTACAGAGAGACGCGGGAGACAGACCGCCACGGTGGATATCGCATCTCTCCTAAAGACAGCAGACTCAGATGAGTCCCCGGCCTCCCCCCCCTCGCCGAAGCCTCTCGCAACTCTACATCCGCCAGCACTGCAGTACATTGCCTACCAGCAGGAGCACCAGTCCCGATCGACCTCACTGCCTCCGTCCCAGCTGCTCCCGCCGGCCATCGCCTCGGCTACACCGTCGCCCAACTCAGCCCCGGAGCCGCGGCTGCCTCCGATCGCGTACGCTGCAGCAGGCGGGCAGCCAAGGGGAGGTCACGGCATCAGCATCGGCATCGACGCCTCCATCGCGGCAGGGGTACGGCGAAGCATGCCTCCCTACACGGCTGACAGTCCGGCCAAGAAACAGAGCAAGTGGTCGGCAGAGGAAGACTCGCTGATCATCGAGCTGCGCGGCGGTGGGATGAAGTGGGAAGACATCTCAAAACGGCTACCGGGCCGCAGTGCTATCAGCTGCCGGCTGCACTACCAGAACTACCTCGAACGGCGGAGCGAGTGGGACGAGGAGCGCAAGAACAAGCTCGCCCGGCTGTACGAAAGGTGAGAGGAGCGGTGAAGGGACAGAAGTGACAAAAGTGATAGAAGCTGACCTGGTGCGTGAAGATTCAAACCTGAGATGTGGGCTAGGGTTGCCGAGGAGATGCAGGTGCCCTGGCGAGCAGCCGAGGCGATGCACTGGCAGCTGGGTGAGGCCGACATGGCGCGACGGGCCGGCGTGACGCCGTTCTCGCTGTCGTCCATGGCGGTCGACTCGGCGTCCACACATCACCGGCAATCGCCGTCGAGGGCTCCATACTCACACGGCCAAGGTGGCATCCGTGCCGAGACAGCAGGCAGCAGCGGAAGTTCCCGGTCTCCCCGTTATGGACGAGGTGGACCGCCTCCACCGCCAGCGATGCTGGAAGACAGGCCTTTCGAGGGCGGTGGCCGTCGAGAGCCAGGACCGCGGACTGTGTTCGGTGGTGGCTACCCGGATGTGGCCGGCACGATGTCCCAATATCAGCAGCAGCAGCAGCAGCTCTACCATCCGACCGGACTGGGCCTGCCACCCATTCAGACAGCAGGGCCTCCACCCTTCCAGCAACAGGAACGGGCAGTGGGGGGTGGAGCTCTGCCGAGCCTGGCGGAAATTACGACAGGTGTCAGCCCATACAGCACACCGGCATATTCACTCGGAACCAGCCCGGCCCCAAGCCAGTCAGCAAGCCCTGTGTCGGCACATATCGTGTCTGGCCCCATCCCTCGATCTGGATATGGATTTGGCGGGCCAGGGCCGGGACCAATACCAGGACTAATACTAGGACCAGGACCAGGATCAGGATTGGGACCCAGTACGGCCTACGGACTGCCTGGGCTGTCGTATCCACCGATGCAGATGGGGAGCGGACCAGAGCCGCGGGCACCAGCGGGAGGAGGAAACAAGCGGCGAGCAAGTCCAAACTTTGAGCCACGAGAGCGACGGCGACGACAACTCTAAAGCAAAGAAGCACGGCGGCAGCAGCAGCGAGGAGCTCAGACACTGCAACAATACTTTACGAGCTACGGAACGGACGATAGACGGATTGACGGCCGATGCACACGAATAAGACCACTTTGTTTCTATCGAGAGCGCACACCGGAGTTACACATCTTACAAATCGGGAGGGCTGAGGAAGGGAGGGAATAAAAGCGAGCACGCACGAAAGCGGATGTGTGGAGTTTGTGATTTGGCTTTTTTGTCCGTTTATTGGTCTTGGGTTGCCTTATTTTTGGATATTTGCCGGGTTGTTCCTGTCCTGCTGTTGCGCCCGACGGACAGGGCAGATGGGAAGGGAAGCGAGGCCGTTTTTGGAGTGTGATGCGTCTGTTCATGGTTTTGGGTTCACGGTTTATGAGCAGGAGTCTGGCCAAGTCTACGGGTACGAGCATGGGTGGGCCTAATGGGGGGTTCAATCATCAGTCCTATCTATTAGATTATGCTTTGTTTTGGGGGGATGGCGAGAGAGAGGGAGAGAAAGAAGGAGAGAGGGAGTGAGGGAGATGGAAGGGGGAGTGTTGTGAGCGAGTTCGTGTACGAACTGCCCCCTTTTCCTGGTTGTTTTATTTATTCTTTTCATTTTTTTGGTCAATTTGTCCTGCAAGCTATCGGATACGAAGAGGCAGGGTGGCTTAGGAGGTGTATTGTATTGCATTGCAGTCGGAGCGGAAGCCTTTGTAGTTCCCGGCGCGTTTTTGTCATAATTCAGATTTCAGGCAAGTCCTGTCTGTCCACTTGGTCTCCCTGGCTGTGTTTTTCCTTGCCTCCTGACGGACACGGCAGTGCCGGAGTGGCATCGGTCATTCCATCCGGCTTTGTAGCGCGTTCGACCCTGTCTGTCTCTTTTCTTGTTTTGGTTCTATTGAGGAGCCGCTGCCCGGTTTTTTCTTTTTTTTTCCTTTTTTCTTTTTTCGTTTTCGTTTTCTCTTTTTGTCCTGTCCCTTTTCCTTCCCCCCCCTTTCCTGTCCCTCGGACACGTGCCAATTGCAGATGTGAGAACCGATCTGTCATACGGAGTCTACCGAAGAGCCTGCTGCCAGGGACTTGAGATGGAAACCCACTGTAAAGGCAAGCGAAAGCCCAGAAGCCCAGAAAGGGATGAGCAGGCCGAAAGGAGCAGGCCGAAAAAAGCAAAGAGCGGCCAGGTGGCAGTCGGTCTGGGCTGGCACGTCCACCCGGAAAGGAGAAGGCCCATGTGGACCATGTGGCATCCGTTCTCTGTCGACATCGTCGGCGGCTTCCGGGCGCTGACCGTTTCTGTTGTCGTGTCGTGTTCTGTCATGTCGTGTCGTGTCGTATCGTGTCCTCCATCCTGTCCTGTCCTCTCCTCTCTCCTCTTGGTCCCTATTCTCACCCCCTCATCCCATCGGCTATGACCCACCAGTTGTCCTTTTCGTAGCCGCTCGAGACCACGTGGCCGCCAGCCGCCCGCACGTCCTCTTCCAGCTCGCCTTCCCGGTAGAGGTGGTAGTAGCGCTGAAAAGTCGGCCGTCGTGTCGTCCTGTCCCCGTCTTCCGTCTTCTTCTGCCGCAATGTCTTGACCCACGGCACCAGCAGGTCCTGTTCGCCGCCAGCCGACCAGCCACGCCGGCTGGACGCCTGCTCGAGGGCCCAGACGTAGAGGAGAACGCGACCTGTGTGTGTGGATTTCGTGTCTGTCGTTTTCGTCCCCCTTTTCGCCTCTGCATTCGCCGCCGTCGTCTCTCTCGTCCCTCCATCACAGCGTCTCTCCCCCCCAACACAGCGCAGCAGCTCCGCCACGGCCTCTTGCCGCCGTGTCCGCGTCGACAGGTGGTGCACCACGGCCACGCAGATGGCAAAATCGGCACAGCCGTCGCGGAATGGCAAGGCCAGCGAGTCAGCCAACACGACGTCAGCGCCTGGACGCCCGCGGCCGTGCTTGTCGTAGGCCAACCGGGCCAGCGCGGCACTGCGGTCGCTGCCCAGGAAAAAACAGGCCGCCTTCTCCTCACCGCCGGCCATCCTCTCCCTCCCGGCGCTCAGATACTTGCCGTTGCCGCAGCCGGCATCCAATCCAATGCTGCCCGGCGGCTGGGCGGCCAGGAATTGCGCCACCAGCGGCCAGGGCGCATAGCGGGTCGCTGAAAAATGGTCGGCAATTGCATCGTACACCTCGTGCACGTGGGCCTGCTCGTACGCCGCCGCTGACTCGCCCGATGCCGTCATCGTCGTCTTTCCCTTGGCTTTCCAAATCCCCAAAGCAAGCAAAACCAAAAAGGGCAGAAAAGGCTGTCTGGTGGGGCTATAAACCCCCGCTTATTAAAATGGATCTCGCGGAATTGCCAGAAAAGGCAACAGCCCTCATTGTAGGACTACGGAGTACTCGTATTGTCTTTTTTCGTATTCTCGTCTGTTTGTATTCTCTGCTCTCGTCGCTCTCGTCATTATTGTCTCCTCTCCCACCTCCTCGCTCGTCTGCCCAAACCTACGACCTCCCCTTGTTCAACGGACTGTCCGCAGAGTAGACGTCCGACGTGATCAGCTCTGGATACTTAATCCCACCCTGCCGCAGTGCTTCTTCCATCGTCTCCATGATCACGATGCTCTCGTCCAGCGGCAGCGTCTCGGACTCAAGCCGGCCATCGCGCAGACAGCGGGCACATTCGTCGGCCTCCCAGAACATGCCGCGGCCCGGCTGGGGGATGGGGCAGTCGACGGTCTCAGTCTCAGTCTTGGTCTCGGTCGTGGCTGTCTGCTGGCCGTCGGCTGCAACACGTCTCCGGACAACGCGATACTGCAGCGGCTGATAGGCTGAGCCGATCACCTGGATTTCGCCGGCCGAGCCCTGGATGAGGATGGCCGGACCGGCCGGGTGAGCAGCATCGACGCCGGTGTCGAAGCGCATCGACGATGTGGCAATGCCGGTGGTGCCGTGACGCGGAAAGTGTAGCAGCATCGTGGTCGACTCGTCGACACCCGTATTGCGGTACTTGTCCATGGCAGCCAGCACGCGCGGGCTCTCCTTCCCGTCGTCGGCGTCCGGCTGCAGATGGTACAAGATCTGGAAGAGCCAGGTGAGCGAGTAGATGCCC
Source organism: Grosmannia clavigera kw1407 (assembly GCF_000143105.1). NCBI lineage: Eukaryota > Fungi > Ascomycota > Sordariomycetes > Ophiostomatales > Ophiostomataceae > Leptographium > Leptographium clavigerum. The sequence goes on along the minus strand of NW_014040560.1, from coordinate 421,984 downwards.
AGGTCGAGCGTAGCGCCACCAGCGAGGTGGATGTCGACCATGCGATGATCGTCGGCAAAGACCAGGTTGTTAGCCGCGTCGGTGCTGCTGGCCTGGATCGAGTTGTCGGCCACCACGCGATACACCGTGCCGATGGCCCCGCGCCGCACCAGGTCGCGCACCTGCACGCTCAGCGGAAAGTAGCGCGTCCAGACGGCTTCCATGAGGAAAAGCCGCTTCTGTCGCGCCGTTGCCACCAGCTTCCGCGCCTGGGCTGCCGTCACCGTAAAGGCCTTTTCGCACAGCACCGGCTTGCCGGCCTCCAGCACCAGCATCGCGTTCTGGAAGTGATGGCTGTGCGGCGTCGCCACGTACACAATGTCCACGTCGGCATCGGCCACCAGCTCCGCGTAAGACCCGTAGGCCTTCGCCTCGGCGCCGGCTCCCACCGCGTGCAGAAAGTCCGCTGCTCGCTGCTTTGACGACGACGATGCTGCTGCTGCCACCACGTGTCGCACGTCGTCTGCCCCGCGCGCTGACGGATCCGTCAACAGGTCTTTTGTGAAGTCTGGCCTGTCAGCTTGTTGTTCTTTCCTCTCTCCACCTTCTCTTCGTCCTTCTTCTCTCTCTCCTTCCTCTTTCTCTTCTCTCTTACTCCCTACTCACCCTTGGCAATCCCCCCCGTCGCCAGAATGCCCCACCTGAGCGTGAAAGGCGTTGTCGATGCCATATTGCTGAAAATGCGTACGTCGTACTTGTCAATGTGCTGTTGTGTGCGTCGACTGGGTGAAAGAGGGGAAATTGAGCACATGTAATATATCTTACCTTGTGCGGGAAATCCCCGGCTTTAGCTTTCGCGGGGCTCCTTCCTGTTTTGTGCCAGCCGCCCCCGACCAAGGCAGCCCCCGCTCTTCGCTCTTTCCCTCTCCGCCGCCTTGTCGCGGGTTAGTAAGGGAGATACGGGCATGACATCATTGCGACCAGTTGAAGCTTGAAGCTATTCGCAGATTGAAAGTCAGCCTTGTGATTTTGTCTTGGTTTTTTCTTTATCTTTCCCCTTTTCTCTCTCATTTCTTCTTCCCCGCCCAATGGCTCCTCAGCAGGCCCCCATCCGCACGGCCGCGGGCACCCACCTTCCGCGCCTCGTCTACGGCACCGCCTGGAAGAAGGACGCCACGGCCGACCTCGTATACGCAGCCGTGCGTGCCGGATTCCGGGCCATCGACACGGCCGCCCAGCCGCGCCACTACCGCGAGGACCTCGTGGCCGCCGGCCTGCAGCGCGCCCTCGACGACGGCCTGGTCGCCCGCCGCGCCGACCTCTACGTCCAGACCAAGTTCACCTCACTCGCCGGTCAGGACGTCGACGGGCCGCTGCCCTACGACCCAGCCGCCCCGCTGGCCGAGCAGGTGCGCCAGTCGGTCGAGTCGTCGCTGCGCCACTTTCGCCTTGCCGGCCGGAGCGCAGTCGCGCCCGGCGAGCAGCCCGACGAGCAGCCCTACCTCGACTGCGTCCTGCTACACTCGCCCTTCCGCTCGCGCGAGGCTACGCGCGAGGCCTGGCGCGCCCTGCTGGCGTTTGTGCCGGCCCGCGTGCGCAGCCTCGGCATCAGCAACACGTCACTGGCTGACCTGAAGGCCCTCATCGAGGTGGCCCGGGAGGTGGCCCGGGAAGAAGGAAGAAACGAGTCCGCTCCTATCGTCCCGGTCGTCGTCCAGAACCGACTCCATCGCGGCCAGGCCGACCACGACGTCGCCCTGCGTCGTTTCTGCGGGTCCTCTGGGTCCTCTGGGTCCCCCATCGTCTATCAGTCCTTCTGGACCCTCACCGCCAACAAGGAACTGCTCTACCAACATCCCGACGCCTGCGGCATCGCTGCCGTGGCCACCGGCGCCGAGGTCTCGCCCGAGATCGCCCTCTACGCCCTCGTCACGCTCGGCCTCGGCGGCAGCAGCGCCGGCCGCCCCGATGGACCAGACGCACCGCACGCCCTCTGTCCGGTCGTCGTCCTCGACGGCACCACCTCGCCCGATCACATGGCTGCCGACCTGGCCGGCCTCGCCCGCGTCGAGGCTTGGGCCACACAGGGCGGCAGCGATGCCGCGGCCGCCTGGCTGAACGCCGTCGCTGACTTTCGGTGGGCCATCGATGAGAAATAAGTGCGAACCGGAAAAAGAGACAAGGAGGAAAAGTGATGTGCAAAACGGATAGGCAGGACAACGGGTCTCGCCGCTCTGAACAGCTCTCGTACGCTTTCTGTTTTCCACTCGCACTACATCTCGGCCGAGATGTAAGAATAGAGCAAATTGGGTTTGCATCGTCGAGACTGGACTGGCAGCCAAGGCGTGGCCAAACAGATGGTCACAAGATCATTTTGCCCCCAACTAACACATTTTCTACTTTTAGGAGCAAGGCCCCAAACACTATATTCCGTAGCGTTTTTCCCCTTGTCGCGCAAGCCTAGCGACCGTTTATTTTCTTTTTCTCTATTTTCCTTTATCGGGGCCACTTTATACACAGCTGCCCTACAGATCACAACCAGCAAAAGGACGAATGATCACCAAAAAGGGAGAAGTGCGACTCTTCTACGACACTACATGGACCAGTTTTCATAATGCCATATTTCTATCCTAGACCTCTCAATTCTAAGATATAGGTGACCCGTACCTGTTTTCCTGTGACCCGGCGACTTAAAAGCGTCTAAAAATGGGGTATCACCAACCGCCCCTTGAAGGTGTATGTACAGTAGAAGTGAAAAAGTTGTGTAGATTCTCAAAGCAGCTTCATAGATGCCGGAGACCTGGTAGAAATGAAGGAAATTTGTTTAATAGCGAACGACATGAAGAGAAGATATAAAACGCAAACCACACCCTTCAAGGTAGACTTAGTGAATGAACGAAGGGTATCAAAAGATGGAGTGTTTTCCCTGGGCAACGTCCGTTGTCCTGCGCCCCTGCTGCTCTACTGGTAGGCAAATGTGCTTCCGTACGTGCTCAGGCTGGTCTCCGATGTGAGCAGCGAGCCGGTGGCAGCCCAGAAGTAGGCATAGCGCTGCACAAAGGAGAAGGTCGCGTTGTTGTCCATCTGGTCCATGACATCGATCAGGAAGCTGTTGATCTCGTCGTCCGAGCCGGTGGGCGCAAACTCGGTGATCCAGATGTCCTTGCCACACGTCTCGTGCGCGTTGATCAGGTGGGTCAGGAAGTCGTTGGTGTCTGCGGTGTTGTACCAGTGCAGAGGGCAGAAGTCAAAGTCGCAGTTGCCGTTGCAGGCAGAGAGGAAGTTGGCGAGCCAGCTGATTCCCGCGCCCTCCAAGTTGCTGTTCGTGATGGCAGGAGTGCCGATCTTGACCCTTCCAGAGTACGGGTTCATGTACTTCTGGTGAGCAGTAGCAGCCGTGGCCGCATCCGTGTTGCACTGGCCGGCGTTGTCGCACTCGTTGAAGCTGAGGAAGTACTTGGAACCGCCGGCGATTGCCTTTTCGGCCGCAGTGTCCCAGCCATTGTAGTCGTTGGGGCTCCAGAGCATGGGAACAAACTCGATGTCGGACGGAGCGGACGAGTCGGCCTCCTTGCCCCAGTTGTACGACCACGTGCACTTGGAACCAGTGCCCAGGAAGTTGCTCAGGAGACTGCCGGTGTTGTAAGCCAGACCACGCTTGGCGACCGAAGACGTGGTCGTGGACACAACAGTAGCAACAGCAGCGGCGGCAGTAGTTGTGGGGACCGGAGCCACCGAAGTCGTCGTCGGCGTCTCAATGAGAGCGTCGGCCTTGTTGATCACGCTCGACACAGCCGCTGCCACAGACAGCGTCGTGGGGACGGGGGCAACGGTCGAGGACGTTGAGGATGTCGTGGGCACAGGGGCGACCGACGACGTGGAAAAGGTGGTAGGCGACGGCGTCGAGATCGACGAGGACGTCGAGGTCGAAGACGTAGTCGGTACCACAGAAGATGCAGTCGGGACCACGGAGGACGTGGATGGCTTCACGGACGACGACGTCGAAATAGACGAAGACGAGGTGATGGTGGAGGAAGTGTGGTGGGTGTGGGCACCGCCCTTGAACATGGTCTTTTGGGTGGTCTCGGAGAATTCCTCCCAGACGGTCACGGTGCTCCAGTCGGTGACGGTGACGACGTCAGTCTCCTGGTACACGACCGCCCGCTTGTCGTGGACGTGGTTGTGCACATGGCGGTGGACGTTGAGGGCGAGGGCCTCTTGGGTGAAGAGAGCGGCCACGATGGCCAGGACCTGCTTGTTGTTCAGCATGTTGGTGAATTTGTTTCGTTGTGTCGAGAAGTTCAAGCAAAACAATGTAGAGAATGCCGTTGGATGTGATGTGCTTCGTGACCGGGAAATAAAGGAATGAGCAAGTGCGCGGTCTGTCAAAGACGCAGAAAGGAGTGATGCGTGATTGATTCTGTCGACAGGATCTAGAGAGAGCAAAGATGCAGTCGAAACTGGCGACCCGCAGTGTTAAAAGAGAATGAAATGGCGATCGAGCCAGGGAAGAAAGAGTGTGTACCAGGGGGGGAGGGGGGAAGAAGAGGTTAAAAAGGAGCAAAAGGGTGAAGGGAAGTGAAAAAAAGATGAAAGGGTGTGTGGAACAGGAGCGGGCTGGGGGTGTGGTTGCGGGGACATGGCCAGAAAGGGAAAGAGAGGCCAGGCAAAGGGAAGTGCACGAAGACGATAATCGACAAGGGCTTCCACAGGTTCGGCCAGCCAGCACAGCCAGCCACTGCAAAGTATGTGAGATAGTGCGTTGTGGGCGGGCACAGACTGCCCCTCCCCCTGTCGAGGCGGTGTCGTGCGAGCGTGGCCTGCGGTACGACTGTACGACTAGTACCTGATAGTGCCAGGGGCATTCAGGAACCGCGATGAAAGTGGGGCGGCGGGGTTGGCCGTTTGCAGCTTTGTCAGTAGTTTTTTCTACTCCATCGCAGGGCGTTTCGCCGGACCGTGCTAGGAGGCCCTCTCGCTGCGCTGCTCGTTGGGCCTGCAACGTTCTGTCCGGAATATCGCGTTGCTAGCGTGCTCGGCGGACACGGCGCTATGCAGGAACAGGCCAAGCGCAGGTACTCGTCAGTACGAGTACACGTTGCGGGCTGGACCTGCAGCACAGCAGACGGCTGCCGTGGCCGGCGCACACATAGTAGGATACAGTGTACTATGTACACCGGCGGACCCACCTGACAGCTGCTGGTCTGGTTTCAGGGCACGTCTGCCTCGACCCAGTGGCTGGCTGGCAGGGGCTGGCAGGGGCTGGCAGGGGCTTGCCAGAGGGCGTCTCCATTCCGATCTAGAATCCTCAGGAATGTGGGCAGTCGACTCGGTACTCGCAAGCTGGGCACGCGATAGTAAGGAATAGTGTCTGCGTACTACTCCGTATGTAGATGCAGACAAAGGCGAAGAAGGGAAGACGGATTGCAGACTCTTGGCTTGTTCGTACATGTCCAATCGGCCAATGCAGGCCGCTGCGCTGTCGCTTGGCATCCGAAAGAGTTTTTTCGTTCCTTTTTTCTCAGCCGGAACACGGACTACCGGCTGCTCTACGACCAGACTCTGGCCTGGGGCTGGAAACACCCTCAATCAAACACCAACGCACAACAAAAGGAATGAAACAAGGATCAAGATCAGGTAACCAGGCGGGAAGAGGCTGTCGTGGAAGAACACGTAGCCACCAGCGGGTACCCGACGGCATGCGCAAGTTGTGCTGTCACACCGGAGCGAGCCACTGATATCTTAGTTGTGGGTCGGGCACGACGGTTGTGCACATACTATCTGACTGTTTCTTTCTCTCGTTTTGCCTCCTTTCATGCACCCACCCCTGTCGCTGGTCCTCCAGCCGGCCGCTTGCTGTTGGCAGAAAAAAGAGACGGGAACAAAAATCGGCTGCTGCGTTTCCATCTCTTTGTTTCGACTTGTCTTTTCCCAGCTTGGATGCGATCTGGGCAGAGACGGCATAGGGAACACGGAGTACTCCGTATATCTGCAGATGTGCCCACAGCGGGCTCTCGTTGCCCTGCAGGCAAGGCAAACTCACGCCACGCTGATGCCCAGCCCTTGGCCAGACATGCCGAGCACCAGTCATACTCCGTAGGCTGAGTACGTAAGCCTAGTGCGCCATCCCCTCTGCCGTCTCATTGGACCCATATTTCCCGCCGAGCAAAAACGCATACTACTATGTACGGAGTATGCAGCCCCTGGCATTATAGCTTCCTCCTACTCGTAACCCCCCCTGGAAAAAATACCACCCTGGAACGACCCCATCCATCTGACATCGACCATCGTCGCCATCATCAACCCACCCACCCGAAGCGATCTCCCTTTGGCGCGAATCCGAAACCTCTAGCGAAATTGACCGTCCGCTGCAACGGTATCGTCTCCTATATACGAGTGCGTCGGAGTGGCTGCCTGCTGGGCTTCTCGGGCACACCCAAGCAGCCCCGTTCTTCGGCGACCTGGCTGCTTCCCGAACATACGTCGTCGTACATAGTAAAAAGCTTGGCTTTGATCACCGACGACGGAACTGCTTCCGAGTAACATCCCTGCATCGGCGGTTTCTTCTAATGGCTTGCGCTGTCTTACATAGTACTCGTAAGATACTTTTAGTCCTTTTTGCATTTTGGACTCGTATCTTGCATAACGAGCCAGCAGAACGTTATGGCCGTCCCGACTGCGGTTGGTTACTGATCTAAGCTGTCGCCCCCTGCTGATTATGCATACGACGTACTCCGTACGAGACATACGTATGCACTTTCCCATGATAGGGGGATTCGTGTTTCTGCGTAAACGAGTGGGCCGAGAAGAGAAGGAGTGATCTCCGCTCCCTGTCAGCCCGAATTTCTCTGCTGTCTTGCGACAGCAGAATCTGTTGTCTGCTTGAATAGCAGTATACCTGCAACGGCAGCTTGATATGAGCATAAATGGTGCCCATCCGTCCTCCACAGCACGAATGCTCGTATACGAGCGTTTGTTGACTCGCCGTACATAGTAAACATGTGGACCCTCCAACGAGACGGAAGGGGCAGACCGAGAAAAACAGGGCATATAAGATCGCGAGCTGAGGTGCAACTGCGCCGCCGCTGTCAGCTGTCACTGAGCGAGAACAGGAAGTCAGTCCGCGCGCTTTGGGCCTTTCTGATGTTGTTGTTTCTCGTATTCCTTCAAGTGCCAGGTTTCATCCCCCCTCCCCGTCTACAAGTACGGCTGCCCGCATTGCTTTCTCCCTGTCTGCCTCCACTTTTGGTATAAAATCCTGCTTTCCTATCAGTACCAGAACCAAACTTTCTACCCGTAGAGCTGCTGCGAGTACGAGTACGAGCATACAAATGACAGCGCGACGGGTCAGGACGCTGGCCGCAGCTCGTGGGAAACTGCGCTCTTCAGTGTCCATAGCTGGGAATGTGGTTACTGCGGAGTTTTCCGTACTCCATACGGGAATCGCAATGTACATGCGGTCGCAATTATTTGGGCTGCAACAGAGTGTTACCCGTCTTCCAAATGTCGATATTCATTATCTCGGTTATATCCGGGCTGACAGGCTTGCGGGCTTCCCCTAGTCCATTGCGTATTACGACGTGTGTACGGAGTACGTCGTAGCCTCCTTTGCTGTCATCTACTTTCTGCAACACGAAAGCATGCTGCGGCAAGACCACCAAGACAGTTTTTACACCATATACACAAGGCCCGGAAACATATTGCCCGTCTTTGCCCGCATCTGTATACCACGCTTGGAGGCTGTATCTTGTTGGAAGCTATCACAAGTACCAGGCTTCTGTTAGCACGACTAGGCACTCTACATGGAACATCGTTGAACACGGAACTACAGTGACGCCAACGTGCTGCCAGACCTGTTGTGTGCGGACTGCAATGAACAATACCACGTAGAGAAACATGTCAAAGGAAGAAGAAGCAGGCTTGGACCTGGTCGCTGCAGGGGTTAAATGTTCTCTTCCAACACAATAGTGTATTTATGGGCGAGGCTGCCTGCTCTCCTATCTTACATAGGCAATACTCCTCCGCTCTCTGTAGTAGCGGTCCGGTCGGCTCCCTGCCAGTTCGCCCGTTTCCATTCCAGCCGATGGCTGCCAATAGCACTGAAAAAAGGGCAGGATTAATTGAGACACGAACAGCCGCCATCTGACTGGCTGAAATCCGCACTACAAGATCTAGCCCTCCAACTGATATTTCTCCCTTTCGCCCTCCCTGGCTGGCCCCTGTGGCTGGTCTGTCTGTCGTGCGTAGTATGCTCTCTGTACGGACTTGTCGCCAGCGCCGGCACGACTGTGCCGAGGTTTGGCAAGGTGTACGAGTTGGACGGCTAGCCGGCACAGCTGCATTAATAAATCATATGCTCATGTGACCCGATATCTTGCAAGAACTGCCACGAGCTCAGCATCTTGCATAGTACGATGGGCTCGTCCCAACTCTCCCCCTCCTTAGCGCTCTGTGCTATTGGACAGAACGTGCCGTTTACGAGTTCGATACTCAACAATGCAACGCTGCCCGCCGTCCGTGGTTCGAGGTGCCGTGGCTGGTGGCCAGACGCGTCTATCGGAAGCCGACCCCCTTTTTTCTCCAAGATACGCGACTCTGGAGACGTGGGATGCGACGGACGGAGTATCGGGCTCGCAGTTGTAGGCTATCGAGCGGCTGAGATACGAGCACAAACTTCGGTGGACTCGATCACGGCTGCCAGTGCCTCAAAAGGAATTGGCTGATAATGGGTACAGCGAAGTGAGCCCTAGCCCGAATTGCAGGGCAGCAGCCTACTGAACAGGCTGTGGTGGCTGTGCGTGAGTCACCCGCTAGAAGGGAAGGCAAAGGAGCGAGAAGGAAGGGGGAAACAGGCAAGACAGAGCGAAGAGAGGGGCTCCTGGATCGGGCTCTTCCCAATCAGAGCGGCTGAAGAGACAACATAGCCACGAGTGAGACCGGGCCCAGCTGGTTAGGCTTTCTTTGGTGCAGATCGACAGACACGTGATGTGCTAACGAGCACGATTATGCATACTCTTAGTATGGCGTTCTTGGGGAAGGACCCAACAGTGAGATCCTCCTTTTGCGCAGACGCAACGAGAGCCGCATCTGGAAGATTTGTATATTCTGCGTTGGACACACGCGAGGCCGAATTTGACTGCGCGGTTTTATATCTTTGGTCTGCGGGGTTTGGTTTTTCTTCTTCCCGGTAGGGCACTTCCACAGGCTGAGCGTTAAGCTGAACGCTTGTACTGTTGTAGCGGCTCGACAACTGCCAACAAGATCGCCCGTTGGCCCCCCCGGCCCCCCCTCCCCTGATCTGCTGGCCTATTCCCCGTTCTTATTTTGTGGACTCGTCTGGTCTCTTTTGACCCTTCTCCAGCTTCATCAACAGAAGGGATTTCTTTGTTGTTACCCCGGACTCCGACAACATGGACTTTGGCCATCTTGAGTTCGACACGCTAGGTGCTGGCGACTCGGCTTTGTCGACTCCCGAGTTCGATTTCTATGGCACCTTTATGCCGACAGGGGACGTGACCGGTGGCGTTGGGGGCCTTCAGCCTCTGTCCGGCTACCAGTATCAACAGCCTCAACATCAGCAGCATCACGAGCATCATGAGCATCAGCATCAGCATCAGCATCAGCATCAGCATCAACCACGACAACTTCAGAACCACCAGCACCATCACGTCCGGGAGGAAGACAGCTTTGATGACATGACATATTTGACCTCAGAGGAGAGCGTGGCCTCGGCGGTATCAGTCGACAGTGGCCTGCTGCCCACGACAACACCAACGACGACCGGTGCAATCCTGGTGGCCTACTCGCTGGCCTCGACGGGCGCCATGGTGTCGCCTTTGGTGCATGCCTATGCCTACCCGTCTGGTTCGGCAGCGCTCAGGCCTTCGGTCATCCTGCCGTCGCACTCCTCCAAGGTCTCAAAGAAGACGGTAACGGCAACGGCGACGGCGACGACAACAACAATAACAACGAATAAGCTTCTTCCCGGTCGCCTGTCGTCTCCAGATGCCGATCGAGTTCGTCGCATCTCCGCTGCCGCTGTTGTCAGCCGGCAGTCCGAAGAGCTGTATTCGGCAGCGTCACCAACGTCTCTCAGCAAGCGACTCGAGCGACGCGGCCACACCAAATCGCGGCGCGGATGCTTCAATTGCAAGCGGCGCCGTATCAAGTGCCAGGAAACGCGGCCGTCCTGCGGACACTGCGTCAAGACGGGCCTGCAGTGCGAGTACCCAGCATCACCGCTAGTCAACCACCAACCGCAGCATCAGATCCCGCTCTTCAGCCTGCAGGACATGCGCTTCTTCCAGCACTTTCTGGTGCATTGCTGCCCTCATCAGCCGCTGGGCAACGAGACGCTCTGGACACACGAGATTCCGTGTCTGTCACACAATGTGAGTCATTCTGATGCTGTTGCTGCGATTTTGTTCTTTCTGCTCACGTTGCTTTCCACAGTATGACTACCTGATGCATGCACTCCTCGGCCTGGCTGCGTCCGACCTGATGCAGACTGACGCTAGCCTCGTGGCAGCGGCTATGGACCACCGGCTCAAGGCAATCCGCGCCATCAAGCGAGCACTATCGCCGGTCTCCAAGCAGCGGATCCCGGCGACTCTCTGCTTGCCGCCAGGCGGAACAATTGCCGTGAAGGGTGCCCATGGCACCGACAAAGCCAATGGCAATCTAGAAACGACGTCCTCGTCAGTATCGTCGGTGTCCTCTACTTCACACTCTATTCGTTCCGGAGCAGCGTCACAGCCGCCACCGAGGACGACGTGGGACGAGAGTGCAAGCGGCTCGAGCAATCCGCTGTTTGAGGAGGGCAATGCGCTGATGGCAACGTGCTTCGCATTAACGTTCCAGTCGGTCGAGCTCGACGACGGCATGGTGGAGTATATGACGTTCATCCGAGGCATCCTGCTGGTGGCGATCCAGATGCACATACGCGGTGCCCGACTGCTGTTCCGCAACCTGCTGAACAACGAGCAGGCGGAAATGCTGAAGCCGGCACTGGATCCCATGCCGCCGATCGAGCGGCAATGGGGGGAGGCGGCCGTGGCAGCCGTGGAGGAGCTGGAGCCATTGTGCCGAGGGGATGACATGGCGATCAGCTATCATGCGCTAGTGCTGCAAATTGCGAGGGCGCTGTTGGTGTCTCCGGTTGAATGTGAGTTTCCTCTGCGTGCCTCTGCATTTTGTTTTCTCGTCTGTCGCTCATCCTTCTGACTTATCAGCATATGCGGCCGTGACTCGCCATTATGCCTGGTGGATGCAGCTCCCGTACGAGCAGTTTCGACAGATCATCAACCTGGACCGGCCGGTGTTTGTGTTGCTGGCGACGCATTGGATCGCACTGAAGCAGATTATGGTGCGAATCACCGACGCAGAGAAGTCGTTTGACAGCCGGCTTGTAGGGGAGCAGACGCAGAAGGAGAGCACGCAACACGGCATGGATATGGGCATCTTCCGATGGCTGAAGCACTTAAACCGGCTGGTGAGACCAGACTTTGCGCTGTACAACGAGTGGCCGTTGTGGGTAGAAGTGCAGCTAGACCACAATCCCCGGGCATTTGGCCGAAGCTAGATGACGTTGGCCGTCCAACGAATATACGCCTACTTCGTGCAGGTGGCAAGTGGACGCGGCCCCAACAGGTGTTGGCTCTTCTCGACAGAAGTGAAAGTTCGCCTAGTGGAGCAGCTTGTGACGCCTGGCGACTGAATGAGGCTAGCGCGGCCGTATTTTGCATCGATCAGAGTAGAACCTGACTGCAGACAAGGCTGAGTAAGAGCTGAAAGGATGATGTAAGATGAGCAAGGCGACTTTTGTCTTTCGCATAGTTCGCATCAAGATGGAGATATAAAGGCGAGAGACGTGCAGCGTGACCGACGACTGATGGTGGACAGACAGCCATGGCTTTACAGCCTTAACCTTTATCAGCCATTTCAACCACGCTGCACATCATGACAAGTTCAGTGGTAACTGACAGCGCCAGCTGCCTTGTCGATCCCTTTGCCGACGACGTGGCGGCGCTCACGGACTCGGCCGAGACCGGGGACGGCGACGACGGCCAGCAGGACAGTGCTGCGCCGACGCGTAGCTTACGACCGACATTGCAGCTGCAGATCGAGACGGCCGGCAAGGCCCTGCTGTCGGCGCCAGGCCCGGGGCGGATGGATCCGATCCCGACGTATGTCGTGGACGAAGAGGGGTTGCCGCAGGACATCCAGCACCGGCCGGCCTTTGTGTCGATGCGGCAGTCGCAGTGGTCGGGCGACTGTACGCTTGTTGCGGGCGGCGCGCCGTGGCGGGCGGTGGCTGCCGGTCGGAGCTCCACCGATGTCCGCGTCGATGCCGACGTTGTCGACATGGTGCTGCTGCAGACGCTCAGCCGGACAACGTACAAGTGCGGGCCGGGACGACCGCCGCAGGTGTGGCTGGGCGGCGACGACGAGACGTTTGCGGTGCGGTCCCGGCGGGTGTTTGGGCGTGCGCACGGCTTTGACACCCGGCTGGGCTCGTTTGAGTGGCGATACGGATCACGCGCAGAAAGGCTGGTGGCCAGCAGTAGAAGTGGCAAGGTCGAAAAGGTCGACAGTCTGCTGGTGCTGGACCGTCTGTCGGACACAGCACCGTGCACGCGACGGCCGGTGGCACGACTGATTCGCAGCGCGACACTGCGCAGCCGCGGCAGCTCGGCGTCATCGGCCGGCTCTGGCGGCCGGCTTCAGCTGGACCACGGCTGGTTAGCTGGCGAGGAGATCTCGACCACAACGATGACCGACCGCGACTCGTTTGTGGTGCTGGCAGTGACGACGTGTCTGGTGATGCTCAAGAAGGAGGTGGACCGGCGGCGGGGACAGCAGATTGCCATTATGGGTGCAGTGATTGGGTCTGGGTAGGAGAAGGGAAGAGAGGGAAAAGAGGGAAGAGAGGAAGAGAAGAAGAGGTGAGGGAATTATAAGTGTATAGATAGTATTGTACTACAGAACAAGTCGTACTTTCCCTACAGTCGTTGGGTTCCTGCCTTTTGTGCGTGGCTTCCATTTCTAGTTTGTATCCATGACCGTTTCTCGACTTCCTCTCATAATACCCCTACTCTAATCCATCAGAGCGGCCCCGTGCTTCTCCCCCCGACTCAGCACGTTGATATCCACCTGGGGCTGCTCTTCGTCGTCTGCGCGCGCCGCCCGCAGTGCCTGTTGCAGGCGCCGCTCGCTGCAGCGGGCCGTGTAGCGAGGAAGAGAGGACGTCGGACCGTCGGCCGCGGCCACATCCAGGGCAAAGAGCGGTTCGCCACGATCGGACGTGCCCCAGACCTCGAATGCGAGAACCCAGACGAGCAGGCCGGTGGCGATGGCGACGAGCTGCAGCGACGACAGGTGGCGGGCAGCGGGCAGGGCACAGAGGACGGCGGCGACGGCTAGCCGGTTGGCCAGACGCAGCGGCTTGGTCAGACGGCAGTGCGGCGTGGCCTTGTGGACGTGGGTGGCAGCGATGAGGGCGTAGGCCGCCAAGGCGACGCCGAGACCGGTGCTGTAGTAGAGGCGCAGGCCGAGGCCGAGATGGGACGTGGCCTTGGCCTGAAAGGCCGGTGTGAGGCTGTCGAGCGGCGCGTTGGCGCAGTCGGTGGCCACGACCAGGCGCGACAGAGCGGCCGACGACAGCACAAAGGCCAACGTGAAGAGCAGATGGGCATTCTGCCAGAGCCATGCCGATTCGGCACCGCGGCGAATCGCGTGCACGTGGATCGCGGCGGCCGCGCCGTCAACGTCAAAGTACAGCCAGTTGAGCACAAAGGCCTGCACCAGGCCCAGCACGGCCTTGCCCAGAAACGCGTGCAGCCCGTAGCCGCGGCCGTTCTGGAACAACACCCCCACGACCGAGTAGCCCAGCACCAGCGTCATGAATGCGTTCGTCCGCTCCACCTTGTGCTCGATGCTCACGGCCGGGTAAAAGTCAAAGACCCGTGCCACCAGCGCGCGTCCCACGCGCGTCTGCGCGTGTCCTGTCGCGTACCGGAACGCGCCCACCACCAGCGCCCCGCCAAACAGGTCAAACGCCAGCACCACAAACACGCACGCCAGCCGCACCGGCAGCTCCAGGTGCATGCTCGCTATCCACAGCGCCGCTGCCACCACCGACAGCACCACCTGGCACGCCATCGTGCCCTGTACCAGCGGCACCAGCAGCCCCATCAGCGCGCACCACAGCGCCATGAACAGCCGTGCCGTCACGTAGTAGGCTGCTAGCGCCCGATACGTGTCCGATGTGTCTGGTGACTCCGTGCTTTCTGCACCCGCTTCCGTCGTCCTCTCCGCCACGGACCCGGTCGAGCTCTCTGATGTCTCCCCCCATCCCCCAAACGTCTGCGCCATGTTCGACGTCACCGCCAGTAGGCACGAGAACAGGAACAGCAGCGCCACCCGGCTCATCACGTCGTTGTTCTGGAACCAGCTCACCAGCTGCGTCACGTCGCTCCAGATCTTCCAGCTCAGACAGAACGTCACCAGAAATCGCAGCAGCTCAAACCCGTTTGCTGACTCGGCCGCATGATCGCCGTTGATCGCAATGATCCCAACGTACATCAAGTCGAAAAACAACTCGAAGCTCTGCACCTCTGTCAACGAGCTCGCCCGCCACAGCAGCCCCCGATGGAAGTACTGCTTCACTGTCGGCCGCTCAAAGATCCGCATCCCCTCGCCGCTGCTTGTATCGTGCCATGTCGGCATGCCAACTTTGTCTTCCTCCGACTCTTCGCCATCGCCCGAGCTGCTGCCTAGACTGTTCGCCCGCGATGTCAACCGGCTGATCTGCCGGCTCCCGTGTCCGCTGCCCTCGCCCTCGTCTCCCCCAAATGTCCGCAGCGTCGCGCTGTATCCAAACTTGGAAAAGTGTTCCCCAAGACTCGCTGACTGGTCCGATAGCCGCGACAGCTCATCCGACGCCTGCGAAAGCTCCGCCGTCACCCGGTCCCATTCATCAAAGAACGCCGATCCGTGCTGTGCTCGCAGCGCCTCCCGTCGCGCCTGCTGATGGTCCCGCTTCTCTTGGAGATACTGCTGGTGCTCTGCCGACCCGTGAACCACAACCTCCACCTGTACTCCCCCTCCGTCCGCCTGCTGCTCCCGCTGCACTCCCTTGTACTTTGCGCGCAGCACCTCTGCCTCCTCTGGCAGTGCCACTAATACTCGCCGTCCGTCCGCCAGCAAAAACTCCTGTGGCTTGCGCCGTCGACCTGCCGCCATCTTGTGTCGATCTCGTCCCTGTTTGCTGATGTTGTTGATTGCTGATATTGCCAGTGTTCTCTCTCTCTCTGCAAGCCAAATCAACCCGCTCGCTGCATTCTCCCAGCCTCCCACACCCTACATATATACCACGACAACAATAAAGACCCAACATACCGCGCCAAGAAAGCACCGATACACTAATATGTTGCTATTATTTAGCTCTCTCAGCACCAATCGGCTTTGCGACAGTTCCACCATAAATCCTATCACCCATACTCCGTACCCGGTGGCAAAATCCTGCACCAGAGGCTTTAACCCGTGCTAACGTAAGAGAATATGTAAGCGACCATGTACTCTTGCAAAAGCTCACCAATCAATCAATCAATGACTCTATACTCCGTCTAAAATTCCGTTACGCCTGAAGTTGAGTATGTGACACACTGACCGAACGCCGCTGGCTTTTCCCATTGCCTTCTGCGGCATATATCAATGCAAGCCCTGTCCGAAAAAAAAATATTTATCGCAACCGATCCGCTGTCCAGTCTCGTTTCGAGCAAAAGGTGAGAATATGGGGAAACCAAAGAGCCGAAATAGGAAATTTAACAAGAAAGAAAGAAAAGAAAAGAGAAAAAATGCCCCCCGTACAACACCTCTTATCGTCTTCCAGAGACGCGCCCTGCTCCTCACAATGGAAATACAACGGTCGTGTCCGGATTGTGTCGGCTGCTTGGTGTGACGGAGCTTTCCGTTCAAACCCGCCTCAATTGTTCTGGTCCTGTGTCTTCTGAGGCTTGTAGTCGCGCACCTCATCAAACCAGCCCTGTGCTTCGTTGTAACGGTAGGCGTGGAACTCCATACCGTATGGCTTGGGGTGGATGGCAAACAGCATGCCCAGCGGCACGTCCAGCTCCGCAATATCGTCCCTCGTCAGATCCATAAAGTATGCCATCAGAACACGGCACACAGACCGGTGGCTGATGATCAACACATGGTCTGTCACCCGCTCAATCTCCCGTACCATGTCGCGGAGCCGGTTGATAACCTGCAAATAGCCTTCTCCGCCAACGCCCGGGTAGATGTATTGCAGCTTGTCCCGACGCCGCTTCGCATACTCTTCTGGCTGCTTGAGCGCGATTTCCTCGTAGGTCATGCCCTCAAACGTTCCCGCATTGAGCTCGTTAAGTATCTCCCAAGCCTTTGTATCGTAGTCATCATCTGCATCAAAGTATTCTGCCGTCTCCACGCTCCGCCTGAGCATCGACGTCCACACACAGAAGTTTTTCTCGTCAAAGACTTGATTCAGCTCCGGGTACGGAGGTGTGTGGTCGCCAGGCTGTGGTGGGAAAGAGGCCTGCGCAAGCTTACTTTCCTGCTCCACTGCCCACTCCTTGCGCTTTGCCGTGATGAAGTTGTACAGCGCCAAACCATAGTAGTGGCCACGTTCCGTTAGGTCAGAATCGCCGCCGAGCTTGCCGGCCACATTGTCCGTGCTCTGCCCGTGTCTTGTGATCCAGATCTGTCTTGGGGAGAGGTTGAACGTCGTGAGGTAAGAGGCAATACCGCTGCTGAGGAAACCCGCCAAACGATGGTTGATTATCTTTCGGCCCACGTCAACAATCTATTGAGAGGAAGGTTAGCCACGAGTGATACCTCCCGCCACGTCTTGCATTGTACTTTCGACGTACCTGAATATACTGGAGGTCGTGTTTTTCCTCATACTCGCCAAGTGGCTCGTACGCGCTCTCATAAGCCTTGACCCGGGCTTTGAAATCTTCAAGAGACTTGGCAGGGTCCTTGTTCTTGTAGTCTGGGCCAGAGAGCTTGAGTCGCATGTTGGCTTCGAGCAGCTAACCAAAAGTATCAGCATTCATATCCGACGTGCTAGTGATGATAGTACGCGGGCCGAGGAAATGGGAGCTTACGTTCTGGTCTGTGCAAATACTCTCCACAAAGAGAATGCCAAGCTTGGGTTCACGCTCCTTGATGCGATCGACGAGAATCTTGCGGCGATGCAGAGTGCTGTTGGTGGCATCGAGAATTCCGACAGCGCCGTTATGATGCAGTAGGTAATCAAGGAGGTCGTCGAGAGTATCGAGTGCGACTTGCTCGCGCAGCTTAGAAGCAGATTCGTTTTTCGGATCAAAAAATTCCGCTGTCTGGTCCACTCGTGCCTGTTGTTTGCGCTGCGCAGCCTCATCACCGACAGCAATCGTCGGACAGACATCCAAGTCAGAGCTTTGCTCGGAGATATTGAGATCAAGAGTTGTAGGTTCGGCATTTGGACCCGACGGTATGCCATTCAGAAGAATTGAAGCAGCCTGTTGCAAGGGTGCATCCGCATGGCCGTTACACTGTCGCTCGTCAGGATCCTCTTGGCGGTCTTCGGACAGCTCAGATTGTGACCCGGAAGACCCAGGCACCATGCTGGCAGCGATACGTCTCCGATGGCCCACATTGAAGATACGAGTGTTGTGTTGTTGCCATGAGAGGTAGCGCTGTAGCTTCTTGGTGATGTAAGACTTGCCACGTGCAGGCAGTCCAACCATGATGATCACCAACTTGGAAGCGACATCTCGGTCGGGAATTCGTCCGTCAGGTGAGACCTTAGACCGGGTCATGCCCGGGATGTTGAGCGAGGTTGCATGTGGTCGAACGCGCGGAGTATGGCTGCCCGAGTTCTGCCTCAGTGGAGGGCTATGTGTGACGTAGCTTGTCAGTTGAGTCTTCATCACGTATGAGTTCATGCATGTGCGCAAAGCAAGCACTACCATAGGCCAGTCTGGATTGACCAAGACCACAGCCCGGGCTGGAGTGCCCAGCAACAACAAAGCGCTAGATAGACAAACATGCAAAAATAAAGGAAAATCGTATGGAAATCGAAATGAAACCGTCAAGGGGATTAGAGCTGACAAGCATAGCCCACTTACATTCTCGGCGACCCGGGCGCTGTGGAGGCGTTGCTCCTAGCGTAGGGTGATTCATAATGTGGGATGGTAGGTCTGATGGTAAAGGGCCCGATGGTGCCATTAGGCGCGCTGCCAGGGTACGAGTCAGGAGGAGTGCCAAAATTCAAGTATTTGAGTGCATGGCTGAATGCCGCGTCTTCTGGCAGCGGCAAAAGGCCATTGTATCCGTGGTGGTGCGGTGGGGGCAGTCTGTCGCCTGGCAAGAATTTGGGAGACGACGCGGATGAAGAGGTGGCTGTAGATGTTGCGAAATGTGTGCTCATGGCAAGCTTTGCTAGCGAGGACTGCTTAGACCGTGGTTGACGATAGACTAGATAGAGAAGAAAGGCGACGAACGAGTCGTAGGCGCAAATTAGTGACGGCTGGTGGACGTGAGACTCGGCGGTGCAGAGAGGGGGGAGGCGGAAGATGGCAATAGTGCAGAGGCTCTTGACAGGTTTTGTCGAATGCAATCAGTTTGTTAGATGTAGAAGGCTTTCAGAAAGATGGGGCAGAAGGCAGATAGGAGTGTGTAGACAAGAGACGCAGAAGCTCTTATATATTCAAGCTGGCAGGAAGTAGGGATATTAGGTTGGTTTGCCGCACCTGATTTCTGGTTCGTCTGGTCATAGACGTTCGAAGTCGCTGAAAATGCGGCCATGAACAGCTAGGGGGGGGGGGGGAGTAGGAGAGATTGGGGGGCCTGTGATGATCCGTTCCAGAGACTCCGGCCTATCCAAGGCTGAGTCACAGGGGGAGGAGCTATGCGGGTCTGCCTCAAGTAAGATACGAGTGAGATACTTGTGAGTACTCGTATGGTGGTGGAGCCTTGGGGCTTTGCCCGTCTCCGCCGTCGGGTGTGCTGGCGCACTCTCTGAGAGAAGATGCCTTCTGGGCGGGTACTGCGGCGAGTCTGTAATGGTGTCTTCTTGTCGATTATCGCCACATTAATTAGGCCCGGTGTACGGAGTACTGTGCGCTGGGCTGTTGCGTGCGCTGGACGATTCGTACTGTAATATCGTACTGTCGCTTTATTCTTATACGTCGTAGTCTGGTCCCTCGTAAAGCACAACCAATGGTAGCAGGACGGCTTTTGATTGGTACAAATCGCGCTGCAAATGTACTAAGTGCGATGTTTGTGTAGTCGCAGGAGGGCTATTGGCTGGTCATGTAAGAGATAAGTCGAGTATGGATGGAGCAAGGGGAACGGGGAAGAGAAATAGTTATAATTAAGAAAGGGAAGCTAAATGGGGGAGGGCAAGAAAGAACGAGAAAGCGATGTGGGAATTTGTGCTGGCTGATTCTGCTAACAAAGAACAAGAGACACAAAAGGGAAATTAAGTCGCGGGAAGCAACAGTCAAGACGGGTGTTTCTTGCGTACCTGTGTCCCTATCTGCCCTTTCTTTTCTTTCTTTTCCTTGACCGCCTCGTTCTTTCTTTTTGTGTTAGATCTTGGTCCTTTCGTCGGAGTATTGCGGTCAAGCTGTGCGCTTCTGGTGTATAATTGCGGTTACCCTTTCTGGTACAAAGTGTGCGATCTGCAGCGCCCTTCACAGAGGCCAAGACCAGATAAACACACAAACGAAATTGCTATGCAGGACAGAGAGAATCTAGGGCCGATTTCATTAACTTGATTACCGTAAAAACTATCAAGACGAAGGAGAGGTAGGAAATAGTCAATGGCCGTGACTTTGGGGCAGAATTTTTTGGCGCGAGTCATTATATCATCGATAAGATAGGTCCAGCTCGGTCGTTCTTTCTTGCCTTGAATACGGAGTACATAATATCGACGCCACCTGTCCATTCCCCCAATCCATCCTCACCTAGTAACTGCTACTACTCCGTCTTACTATGTATGGGCTACAAATCGGAGACTCCAAAATCGCCTATTGAATATGGATGGCACAGACATCTACATAGTAGTAAAGACCAAAAGATGTGGCATACAACGGAGGCGTTATTAGGAAGCTTTTACAAGCATTACTCGCTCAAGAATGCCCGGTATATTGGTATACAGTAAGGTACAGCAGGTTTCTGAAGCGAGTAGAAGAAAGTGTATCTTCCAGGCGCTCGATTTGTAGCGTGCGCACTGTTGCGCCGTATGTTGACTTCTCTTACGGAGTATTCTTTCGTATCACTCGTCTTTTACATGGGCCTTTCGACCTGCGAAAGTCGGAGGAGAGCAACCTAAAATGCTTTAGCGCCAGATGCTACCTGCACATATTTTAAGTAGGGTGGGGAATCAAGCAGCGAAACACTTTAAGAGAAGCCTCACCTGCAAAGGTATGAGGGGTGAGTGAAGCAACCAATTGCGACGCAGGACGAGCTTCGGTAATGTGCGCCACGGTAAGCTCCTGCGTACAGTACGTAGCTACAGCGCCTTCCCAACCCTACCACTCCCACGCTCGGCGGCCCCGTGATCGCTCATTGGCGCCATCCTGGTTAGTCCAAAAAGGAACCCAGGCTGCTGGACAGGGCACTACGGCTGCAACGGGCACCAAAAGTGCGCCGATCTGCTTTTTACCCCTCCTTGCACCTACATAGTACAGAACGGAGTTTCTCTCGGGGGAAGTTTACGTGTTTGAGAGGGTTGCATGGCCGCGGCTTTCCCCTCCCATGGAACATCCACGACAGATCCCACCCACAAGTCGGATATCCGAGAACTTGTGAGCATTAAAAATTACGACCGTGCAAATCAGCTTACTATCAGGTGCATCCCATATGGCAAAATTGAAGCGAACAAACCTCGACAAGAAGCGGATAAGGGGGGAAAGGGGAGGGGGAAAGAGAAAAGGAGGAAAAGGAGGAAAGGGGGAAGAGGATACACAAACGGCAAGTCCAGGTAACGTATCCGGAAAGCACGGCCTGCGTTTGTCTGGTCGCCGCCTGCAGGCTTCCCCGAAACCGTGTTGCGCTCAAATTTCACAGGGCGCTTGGCGCTCCCAGCAAGCCTCCTTTTGGAGATTGAGAGCCAAGAGCTATCCGAATGGGGCACGTCTGGAGACTCAGACATCGCCAGAGCCCCCACTTTCTCTCTGCCAGTATATGGGTGGCACGTTGCTTTCCCGTTATAGGGCCAATGGACTCACGTCGTGCTTCGTACAGCGAGTGTGGGAGGATGCTGCCGACTGACGAACAACAAATGCCCCAGCGCTGTTCCACAAATCGAGGCCGTAATATGAGTCAGATTCTCACGTCTGCCAGAGCTATTTCGGACTCGGCCCCGCTATTGGCTTTCCCTGTCGGCCGTGGCTTCCCACAACGTCACACGTTTCGCACCAGCCACGGACCTCGCATGCCTTGAAAATAGAAGCGATACCCTCGTAGGACTTGAAGTCGATCGTCTTACTGCGATGTTTTCCAGGAGGACCCGGCCGCTTCCTTTCAGAAAGCCTTCGCCTCTTTACCTCCATCACCCCCCCATCTTCATCCCCACGCGGCACGAAGCAGATCTAACAAACCGCTCGGGGAGAGAATACTTATGCAGAGAACTAAGGCAGTCTCGGCACTTGCAGTATCTTACATGGTGGCTTGACTTTGTTTACGCAGGGGTCCTGGAGATTCCTGTTTGAAATAAAGATTGCATTAGAGGCCCTAAGACCCACAGTATCGCTGCAAACCATCACGTTACTTCATATGAACCCTGCCTCACATTCAAATTGCCACGAGCTGCAGAATGGGACTACGAATATACGTACGTATCTTACTATGTACGTGGTACCTTGTTCGTAACTATAGTCCAACTGGCGCCACGCCGTACGGAGTACAGGTGAACGCACTTTGCTGATTTAATGCGTGGTTGCGTTTTCAGCCCCTGTTCTGCGATATCATCGTACATACTCTCCGTTTTCATCTCGTGGTCACGAAATATAAGGCCGAAGCAAGCGTATCGCCTTTCTAGGATATTATGATACTTCCACTTCTATGTACCCACCTCGTAATGGCTCGCCGAAGTTCTTCTTTCTTCAAGGGGGTCCTCCAACATCCGTTTGACGTAAAGTGGTTTCATGCGCCATATCTTGGCCGACACAGCATTGTGGCAATGTGTGCGCAAACTTGATATTAGTAACACATAACTCGTACTCTTTTCCTGCATGGGGATATAGACGCTTTCTGATGTCATATTCAATTCCTCACATTGGGTTATGCCAAACTTGGTGTAGGTTGCGGTTTCCAAAAATTGCTTACTCGTATTAGAAACCAGCCGTAAATGTCTGCCAACTAATAATAGCCATGCTCGTGATAATTGCTTCGGCCTTGGAGCTGGTGGTTCTTCACTTGAACCAACTCACTCTGGGAGTGGATACATTTGTTTACTACGTATCATTCTCTGACAATAGGGCCTAAAGAGTCGAGACATATATTCATACGCAGTACGCATTTCTCTTGAATGCAGTGCGCTCCAACTTCCTTCATTCTATGAGCAACTCGATGGCTATGATTATTTATAGTGCCCTACGTATGTTTTTGTGCACAGTCTGTATTTCTCATAAGGCCAGTCCTTCAAAATATGCTAAAAAATAGCAGCAGCTGAACAAAAACTATGCGTCGAAGCCCAAAGCTTCCAGAGCTTCCGCAGATAACACCACTAAAATGGGGAATAATCATACTACCTGAAAGTCGCGATGTTCTCGGGACTTCTTCACTTTGCTAGCGCCGCATAGTTGGACTTCACAGATATAATAGTACTTACTTGATACTCTCAAGGACATTTGCGTATCTTTTTTTTCAAGCCAGGGTGACAAGTGTGTAATCATACCCTGAACAACCGTCGAAATGAGTACATCTACGAGCATAGCTTCGCCCCCGGAAGCCGGGTATGGTGAAATACTCCATCTCTCTTCATGATTTGTATAATCCTATCCTACCGAAGGTTCGAGGATACTGTAGCTCAGACACTCTAGTGACAGACGGACATAATCTGAAAGAGAACACCAAAGTCCGTATATCTGTTAGGTTGAGCTGGATATTTATCTTACGTACTCCATACTCCGTAGAGCTCTTCGGGCCGGATGGTGCGGCATGTTGGGGCTGCAACTGCCGCCTTCCTTTTAAAAACACATAAAACGCAGCGAATCATTCTTTCTTGGCTATTGAAAAAGTCAAGACAAGTTGGAAATCTTGGCATTACTGGAAGAGCATAATCCGAGTATAACATATGAAGCTATGCCCCTTATTCACAATCTAAGATGCGCTGGCATTATTGATAATGAATGTGGTTTTATCTAGTAAGATGCATAGCGTACGTACTACGATAAATCGTGATTAGCTGACCAGTCAAGTACTCGATGAGTCCAGGCGAACAGCTGGGGAAAGAGCCAATGACAGACCCACTTTTATGTATCCTACTACCAGTAATGCACAACCATCACGAAAAAACCCGAAAATAGTTCGCCCAAAAGCTTCATGATAGAAATGCTTGGCTGCTGTGGAATTGTGCTCCTTCCAATTCTATCATTCCCGCCTCACAGCTTCCTTAAAGAATCATATACCATTAATTGCTCTTGCTATATCTGTCTCATCTGAAATCAGATCGCCAAAGGATTTGACCTGATAGGCGCATACCAAACACTCACCAAGCCTGGAAACAAGTGGCGCACGAGTCAAAGAAAACAGGAAAAAACCCGCCCTCGGTGCTTGCTCTTTCTCTAACTGTGGGACTATACTGGATTTAATATATTTTCCAAGCGACACGATCCAACCCGACTCAGATGCGCTTGCCTCCTGCGGTTGAGGCATCGTGATTTCGTCTTCTTTGCCGTGCCTGCAGCCTTAAACTTCACATTCCCCGCATCTTGGCTGCCTACAATACCGATAACGGTCAATCAGTTCCATGATTTCGTGAAGAGGCAACCGCCATGTTCAAGATCTAGGAACTCTTTCTCGGCGACCCCTCCTTATCTTCAAGCACTACACTGTTCTGGTCGCCACCTCCAGGCCAGCCTCCTTGTCGGCATTTTCTGGCCACTGGCCTGTTTGCAAGGACCATCAAAGGCAATAAGAGAAAGAACCCCAAACAAATCCAGCATCAGGGTAACCTGAACGGATCAAAACCAGAAGACCAGGAGACCAGAGGAAGTAGAACAGACGCATACAATCGACCAACACTATCAACTGACCAGGCTGCGACCATGACGCAAGACCTGGACCTAGACAAGGTCATTTCTGGCCAAGACCCCGTTACTAGGAGCCTTGTGCCGGCCCACATTGAGCCTGGCGTATTGATTCCGCTTAAGACGACGCTCGAACTTCGCGACGACCACCAGTGTGGTCAGGCTTTGATCACCCGGTCCCCAATCCGATCAACAAGTGCTGTCATTAGGTTTGTTTCTCCGTGGTCTCTGGGAGCTCATTTCCTCAGTAGCTGTTAAACGGACTAGAAGAGGACAGCAAACTCCTCGCTTATGTTCTTCGTTCTAACACTGGCCGTCTTCTTAGCCTCCTGCGCGACATGCTTCCAGAGGAAATTGTTAAGGGCATGCCTCACCTGCGGCGCTGCGCAAAACCCGCCGACCTGCCGGCTCACTTGAAGTCGCAGTTTATGAACGACAATGCCACGAGCAAACAAATCCATACAGGAAAGTCAAACTGGGTTTACGTTCTGCTTGGCCTAGAGGCCACCATTTCACAGCAGGAGATGGCTGAAGCTCTGTCAAACGTCGATGGATTTGAGGATGGAGTGTTTATTGCTTCAATCCCTGTGCCTCTTTTGGCACCGACATCCCAAATTCAGGCTGCTCTATGGACCACACAATTCTGGCCGACCATGTATCGGAAAAACAACCCGCTTGGTCCACACCCTAGCCTGGTGACCCGGGCCACCGATGAGATTGCCGAAGATGCGCCTCTGTGGATGGCGCTTGCCCATGACATTGCCTTAAAGGCTAAGGAGTCTGGACAAGGAGAGGCGTTGGGCGCCTGTATCGTGTACAGAGGGAACGACGGGCCCCGACTCGTCGCAATCGTTGGCGACGCTCGTTGGCAGCAGCAACCGAAAGGTTCTCAGACAGGCAACCCCATGGCACACGCCGTTCTCCGTGCTATCAGCATGGTTGCCCAAAAGCTTGTTCGTGCTGAGAAGAGAAACCAGCGCAGAACGAGTGCAGCCACGAGCGATGACAGCGCAGTTGTTCCAACAGAACGGGCCAAGGAAAATGTAGCTCCAGTCAACGACCAGTACAAGAAGTTTCGTTCGCCAAGGGAGACTCCGGGAATGGTGCAGTGCGCCGTCCAAGATCGGGTGCGTGACCGTCTGAGCCGCAACAGGGACCGTGGGCACGTCGGCCACCGACAACGGCTTGCATTCGAGCCCTTCCAGGATAAGCCGACCCTGGAGGAAGAGGAGAAGATTTTCATGGAAGAGCATCCCACCCCGGACGGCTACCTCTGCCATGGTCTTGAGCTATACGTTACCCATGAACCGTGCGCCATGTGTTCTATGGCGATTCTTCACTCGCGCATGGGAAAGGTGGTCTTTGCCAACCGCATGCCTCTTACTGGCGGTCTCAGTGCCGAGGATCGTGCTCCAGCACCAAGTACACGTTGTGGTGGCCCAACAGCTAGGCAGACCCAGGAAGAGAAAATTGAGCGCAGTGGAGAGGGCATTTATGGGCTGGGCCTGTTCTGGCGCCGCGAATTGAACTGGAGTCTCCTGGCTTGGGAGTGGGAGTCGCACTGCCATTGTCAGCCTCTGGCGATGGACCCTAGGACCCATGCATGATGACAGGAACAATTGGGATTGATCTCAGGTTGTACCCGGTTGCCCCATATCCTGCCAACAAATACTGTTGGGTCGTAAAGCGACCCAAGTAAGACCGGTTTCTGCCTTTTCATTTGTACATTGTTTTCTTCATTCCCAGGGTTATGGCACGACTCAACATCATGGACGATATGAAGCCGTGGAGACATGAGTACGTCCTCTGGGTTGGCGTTTATCAGCAGCAAGGCATGGGCGGAGAGGGACGGGCTAAAATAGCGGAAAGAAAGGCACGAAGTCGGTCAAGACATGAGAAGCTCTTCACCGCGAAACGTAGTGAGGGAAGGACGATGCACTAGCGGCAAAGACACGACGCATCGCACAGACACCATGGCAGGAGCTACCCCGGACTACATTTGTACCTTAAAATATACCCAAGCTGTCTAGATGATACCGAAGGCTGGCCAGCTGCAATCTGGCTGGCTGCATACAGCAGTTGCACAGCGGGAACAGGAAGAGTAAGGGGCTTGAAGACAAAAATCAAAGGGCTGTAGCGAAAACCCATTCCTTGCATTTGCTTGTCTCCCTGTTGGCTCGGCTGAAAGAGGGGGCCTGCTAGAGAACTCTGCCGAAAGACTCTTTACAGTTTAGCCACAAGATAATTTCAGCCGCCAAAAATCCTATACATAAAAGATGACGGTGATAGAGAGACACAAAATAGCTCCCGAAAAAGTAAGGGACCACGGGAACAGGTCTGATGAGCTTTTTGAGGTCTGCCCAAAGGTTTGCCCTCCACTCACTTTCCCCCCATCTCAGTCACCCTCGTCTGTCTTTCCACACCCCCCCCCCCCCCCCCCCTCCCCCTCTAACATCCACTAAGAACTCTCCACCCTTCCACCCTTCCGTGAACCTCCCATTTTGGATTTGCTGCTTTTCGTACCAACCCCCCCCCTCCCTTCCTCTCTCTCCCCCTTGTTCTCCTCCACCGTCTTCTTCTTTATCTTCTCATTCTTGCCGCGGTATATTATCTGACCATTGCCTTCCACACCCCCTTCGCTTCCCCTGCAAAAGTGATTTTCTTTCCTCCTCTTCTCTCCTTTTTGACAAAATAAGAGCGCACTTGCACCCCGTGCTCCTTCGCCTGTGGCAGCTTCAGACTCACAAAAACCGGGCAGCCATTCGCCCGACTTTGAAATTCTCAGAATTTCAGTCACGGTAGTCTCAGCCCCTCGCAGAAGTGCTGGTGGGTTGCTGTTCAGGAGCTCGCCTGTTGGCTTGAGCTGGTGCTATTTTGCTAGACCTGCACAAGCCTGCGCCTTACAGCTTCAGCAGCTACTACATCACGGGCGCCATAAGGGTGCATCAGCCACTGAAGCTGCCCGGTACAAACGGTTGCTGCCAGCTTGGAGGTTGGAACTCGCCGTCTACCAGTTGGTGAGCGTGACTTCCGGACCGGTTGGGACAAGGAGAGGAAAAGCGACAAGGGGAGCACAATTAATACGAGACCCACAGCAGGTCCTTCTAGCTGGTTACCGAAGAATCTTCCCATCCACAGACAGCAGTACAACAGGGGACACGAAATTGAAGAAGCGCGTCATTGACGAAGCTGAAGACGACGACAACAACGTTGTCTGTCGTCTTCTGCGTCTTCTCGTACGAGTAACGCGCCGTGGCGACAGCTTCTCGTGGCCGAACATACACCGATTAGCACTAGAAAGCACGAACAGCATCGCCAGTATGCCTCCTGCCAAAATGAAGGCGGCCACGATCGCTGCAGCTGCAGCTCATTCTGCCACGGCCTCGACATCGTCCACTGGCACGGCAATCTCCACAACGTCAGGAAGAAAACGGAAGATGGACGAGAAAAACGTACAAAAGTACTACGCCGTACGAGCTGGCGTGCGGCCGGGGATTTATTTGACGTGGCACGAGTGTCAAGCACAGATCGCTGGCTTCAAGGGTGCACAATGTAAGAGTCATGTCCCCGATGCGGCCAGATCGGTGAACGCTTTTGTACTCTCCAAGACGCTTACGTTTGCCCTCTTCCTACCGCCAGACAAGAGTTTCATCAGCCGCGAAGACGCGGCAGCATTTGTTGACGGGAAGAACCCAGAAGGCGGTGCGAAGGACAAGGGCGAACCCCGATTCTATGCCGTGGTGGTTGGCAACCAGTCGGGCATCTATACAGACTGGGAGGCGGCGTCACGGGCCATCAGGGGAGCCAAGGGCCCCAAGTACAAGAAGTTTCCCTCACGAGCAGAGGCAGCAAACTTCATCCGCATGTACGGCAGCGTGGCCACACGGCAGGCTCTAAGTGGTCCCGGCACGGCGAGCAACGGCACCGACGTAGCCAGCGAGGAGGAAGAGGAGGAAGATAACGAGGAGGAGGAGGAGGAAGAGGAGGAAGAGGAGGACGATGCGGCACAGATTCTGCAGCCGCCAGCGAAGCGGACGAAGGCGGGCAACGCAGCTGTGGCGGTGTCGTCGGCAGCAGTCCTGAATATATACACGGATGGCAGCAGCCTGGGCAACGGGAAGCATGGGGCGTTGGCCGGAATTGGCGTGTTTTTTGGCCATGGCGACAAGAGGTGAGCAGCTGCGCACGGGCAGACGGAAAGCTTGGCTAACTCTCGGCACAGGAACATCTCAGAGCGGCTGAAAGGCGAGCCACAGACGAATCAACGGGCAGAGCTGACGGCGATTATGCGAGCGCTACAGGCGGTGCCAGTGTCACAGCCGGTACGGATCTTCTCGGACAGCACATACGCCATCAACTGTGTGAGCGAATGGTACAAGAGCTGGGCGTCCAACGGATGGAAGACGCGGGGCGGTGACCCGGTCATGAACCAGGACCTCATCCGGGCAGTGCGGACATGTATCGACGCACGTGACAAGGCGAGCACGGCGACCATGTTTCGGTGGGTGAAGGGACACAGCAGCGACTCGGGCAACGTGGCGGCGGACCTGCTGGCGAACCAGGGGGCGCGGCGAACATAGTCTGGCGGTCATGGAGGATGGCGTTGGCTTGAATCACCAGTATGGGGCGTTCTTTAGGCTGACAGATTGGCTTTAGCGAAAATATCCATGAATTTAGAGGGGTTGTACGGAGTAGCATACATGTAACTAACGGGAAGTGGGCCCACTTTAACATATCTAGACCTGATTGGCACGCTGCAGCATTCTGACGAGGAAATCATTTCGGTATCTCTGCTGACTACGGAGGTCCCTACCAAAAGTTCGTTCTCACCGCTTTGGCAAAATAGGAAGGTGGGTATAGTGCTAGTAATGTATTGCTACTGTATTTACTACGGCAGTGTTAGTGTAGTGCTATGTGCTAAGCGCCCTGTAAAATTATTAGTAATCGAATTAGATTAGCGATAATATACACTAAGTTCTAGCGTGCTATCGCCAATAGCTTTCTCCGTATGCTTTACACTCTGCACTATGTATTGCCGCAGCTATAGAAAAGCGGTGAGAGCGAACTTTTGGTAGGGACCTCCGTACATCAACCATCTTACGGAGTAGAACATCAGCAACCGATTATTGGTAGCGCTCTCAGCGAAAGGGGAACTGCAACATATCTCATCGATACCAGTCCTGTATCTGAACCGTCTGAAGTACTCGAAAGGCCGTCTTTGCATTTTCTGACTGTCTTGCAACTCGCTGCTCTCAGCTGCCGGGTCCCTTTCATGCCGAGGGAATCCGCAAGACTGGCGTTTCTGAGCGACCGCTCTTCCGCTGTGCACCGCCTTCATGATTCAATAACACTTACTTTTCCCCTTTTTCACACGGCCCCGGTCCCCCCTCCGGCTCCTTTGGAGTGTCGCCTACGACCGACGCCAAGTCGACGCACCACCTTCCATAGTTTAGGTGTCACCTAACAGAGCTCTGCATAGAAAGCCACGCCTCTGTCGATCATGCCGACGCTCGTGCTGACTAACTTTAACATTGTTGTCAGTGTTTTGGGAGGATGGGTGTCCCTGTTTGGGCTGGTGTCGTACCTGTGCAAGGAGAACTTTTACCTGTCGGAGGCATGTGAGTGTTGTGTGTCGTGTCTCCCGAATCGGCGATGCGGTTGCTGACGGTGTGGAACAGTGATCTCTCTGCTGGCGGGGGTGGCGTTCTCGCCGTCGGCAGCCAACTTTGTACGGCCGCTGCAGTACGCCGGCTCGCAGGCCAACCTTGACGCGGTCACGCTGCACTTCTCGCGGCTGGTTTTGGGCGTGCAGCTGGTGCTGGCGGGGGTGCAGCTGCCGAGCCGGTACCTGAAGAAGCAGTGGCGACCGCTGCTGCTGCTGCTGGGGCCGGTGATGACGGGCATGTGGCTGGTGGCCGGGCTGCTGGTGTGGGCACTGGTGACGCCGCGGATGCCGTTTCTGCACGCGCTGGCCATTGGCGCCTGTGTCGCGCCGACGGATCCGGTGCTGTCGAACGTGGTGGTCAAGGGCCGCTTTGCTGACCAGAACGTGCCGGTGGAGCTGCAGCGCATCATCATTGCGGAGTCGGGGGCCAACGACGGCCTGGGCTACCCGTTTCTGTTTCTGGCGCTGTACCTGATTCAGTACACGGGGGCTTCTGGAGAGTCTGGGGGTGCGGCTAGAACCATGGGCCTCTGGTTCGGCGAGACCTGGGGCTACACGATCCTGCTGAGCGTGGCGTACGGCAGCCTGGTCGGCTACGTGGCCAAGGAGCTGTTGCACTGGGCGGAGGAGCGGCACTACTGCGACCGCGAGAGCTTTCTCGTCTTTGCCATCTCGCTGGCACTCTTCACCACCGGAACCTGCGGCCTCCTCGGCAGCGACGACGTGCTGGCCTGCTTCGTCGCCGGCAATGTCTTTACCTGGGACGACTGGTTCCGCCTCGAGACCCAGGACGACACGCTGCAGCCGACGATCGACATGCTGCTTAATGTCGCCATCTTCATGTGGCTCGGCGCCGTCTGTCCCTGGTCGCTGTTCGCTCACGGACCGGTGCCGTTGTACCGCCTCGTCCTGCTCGGCATCCTGGTGTTGCTGCTGCGCCGCCTGCCCTGGGTCCTGGCTCTGCACCGCTACGTCCCGCAGATCGAGCACCTCCGACACGCCGTCTTTGTCGGCTTTTTCGGCCCCGTCGGCGTCTCGGCCATTTTTTATCTGTACGTCACCCTTGAGTTTGTCGACGGCCTTTCGTCGACCGACCGACCGCGGCCCGACGTCGCCCGGCTCGGCGACACTGCCACCGTCGTGGTCTGGTTTCTCAGCATCTGCAGCATCGTCGTGCACGGGCTCAGCATCCCCGTCGGCAAGCTGGGCCTCTACCTGCCGCGCACCCTCAGCCGCAGCTTGCCGTCGTCGACCTCGGCCGGCCGCACTACCGGCCTCTCCTCTGGCACCGACAACGGCCTCCCGCCCTTCCACATCGGTAGCCGCGTGAGCACGCTGGTGCTGCGCCGCAGCCACAACGCACGACGCAACCAGGACCAGCCATCCGCGCCGACACAGCCCGCCACGGCCGCCGACCGGACTGATGTGCAAATCGTCCTCAGTGACCCGGACGGCGAGCACAACACCACCAACATCAACATCAACACTGCAGCGCGTCCTGTCTATCGCATTGGCGGCTCCATTATTCCGAGCCGTGTCGCCACGGACGGTGGCGAGGCAGCCATCGCGTTTACCCCGAGCGGGCCGTCTACGCTTTTCAACCGCACGATCCGCTTTCCTGACGAACCGCTGTCGTCCTAGGGGCGCTGCTGGAGGTCGGATCTCGCCTCCGTCTCTTCCCTTCTCACAGGTTCTCTGATCAGTCAGAGCCCCCTCTTCGATTACTCTTTTCTGGCTCGTAATTTATTATAGAATCTAGCCAACCCCCCATCTATGCAATACGACGTTGTCTTCCACTTTACGAGGCCAGACAGTCTGAGGTATGATCGCCTCTCCTCTCGAGACACCCTGTCAACCTGAACGACAGGCTTTCGGACCGACGGCTGTGGTATCCCGAGCTTGATTGGCGCGTAAGCTCACCGGCGACTGCTACGCACGCTGTGCACCGGGAGACGTATCTTGTTTTCTCCCACACGCAGCCAGATACCGGTACTAGTATATTACTGGTCGCATGATGGATCCAGCAGCCAAATGTCCAAATGCTGGCGCGATCGGGGCATCCCGCTTGTCTAATACATAGATCAAGACGTTACATTCCAGGCCGTACAATGCTGCAGAGGCAAAAGTGCAGGGTCTCTCCAAGACTGTCTGTTGCCAATTCTAGCCTTGTACATCACGCTAACGTAACCCTGCATGGGGGAGGGTCTTATGCCAACGACAGGCATTGTTGTTGTGGTGGCAGAAGGACGAATAGCGATTGAGACAGTACGAGTACGAGTACTCCGTACTCTGTACGGAGGTCCCTACCAAAAGTCATGCCCACCCTGTTTCACCGCTTTTCCTACTAAAGACATAAAGTTACAGTATATAAAGTGTTACGCGCACTGTACATTCTCGCTAAGCTATCAGCACGTATTATGCTGTAATTTCCTTATATGCAGTAATTCTTAGTGGGACTCTAAGCTAACTGTTATCAGTCTATCGCTAAGTTTGTTCTCCGTGCACACAGCAAATCAGACTGTATACTGCCGATGTCACATCGAAGGGGGTGGGCACGAGTTTAGGTAGGGACCTCCGTAGACACGGCAGGAAATGCAGAGCTGAATGTCGACGCGGTGTCGCAATCACTCTCGCAGGTTCTTTCTGGAGCCGCCGAGAAAGTCGTCAGACAAAAGTGTTGGGGATCAATCCGGTTTGCACCAGCTTAGATTGCCATGACTCAAAGCCGGGAACCGTAAGACATTACTGGCGGCCTAGACCGTTTCAGTACCCTATGGCAATTGGCCAGCACAAACAGCAGCACAGGGCTTCCTTGTTTAGATTAATCAAGATACGAATACAGTGCAACCTGGCCCTGCCAGCAGGCACCAACATGAGCACCTGCCCCCCCTCCATTCGGCCAATCAGGCCACTCTTGTGACCCCCCTCATTCTCCCGCCAAGTCGTGGTGGTCCGCGCTGTTAAAGGCCTGAAGGCCTGCCCAATCAGCAGCCACCCAAGAAATCCATCCCGACCGCCCCCTTCCCTTTTCCCAAATTCTCTTTCTCCAAGGACCGGAGGGCCTCCGACAGTGAACGGGGCCATTGCCACACGAAAGTGCGTTCCAACCTGCGCCCAATAGCCTCGACATAGTGTCTGGCTCGTCACGTTACCTGCTCTACGCCTTGTCCCTTGGTCTTTTGGAGTGCGTGGCTTCATTGTTTCACACTCTCGCCTTGTTCTTCCGTCTGTTCACCGATGCGCACTCATCCTACCCGGGTTTTTTTACCTCCTTTTTCTAAATCCTCAGTCGTCTCCACTTTCTCCCTCCACATTCTTCCTGCCCACAATGGTCTGTCGCTGGTGAGGGCTGCCACCAGCATCAACGAACGACCCGACGACCCGACCGAAGAAATCGCCCAGACAGACCGGGATCTGCTATCTCAGCCGAGTGGTTTCGCCTCTGCAGCATCCCCATTGTCTCTGTCGCGGCCTTTACGCCACCCGACAGCTCATGTGGCGCCTGCCAAACCCGACCACGATCCAATCCGAGTCCGTCCATCGCTCAGCCCTCAACGGCGACGGAGTACGGCAATCGCCGCAACCTGACCCGAGACAGCTCTAGGACGACGCGCAGCCGCAGACCCGGAAAGAGAAGGGGCAGACTGTGGTACGACAGGTCAGACTGCTGGCCGCAGAGTACGAAATCCTGCCATCGAATGACTTTTGCGCATTTCCCAAAAACCCACCCCCTCCTCCCCGCGAAAAAGGACATGTCTGCCCAAGACGGCTCGTTCGAAGCCCTCGCCGCCTCTCCTGGCGACTTCGCCGTCGACTCCGAATGGATGGGGGACTCGCCTCCAGCTCTCACTGTCGACTTCATGCAGAACCCGCATAGTCTGCTCCATCACGTCAACGACCTGGCTGGCCCTCTGGCCAAGAAGCGAAACCGCCCGATAGCCAATGGTGCTGGTGGCACCCCAGGCGGCAAAGACCCCCTCATGCTCGGCCACAGGCCGGCAGCCGCAGCAGGCCTTTCCCAGCCGCCGACGGCCTCCTCGCCCGACTCCCTCCTCTCCTCCTTCCAGGACTCGTCCTCTGACATCTCGTCTAAGCAGACTTCCATGTCTGCTCACTCTAGCCTTGTCAGCGGCACACCTGCAAAGAAGACCCGGGGACGGCCAAGAGGCGCGGGGCGGGCGTACGGCACCGATGCGTCCGGGCGCTCAGCGGGCGGCCAGTCCAGGCGCGCTATGCAACCAGATGTGCATCTCCCGACCGCAGCGGACGACGTGGTGATGGCAGAAGGCACCTTTGACGCCGCCGCTCTGGAGGTCGTGGACGCTGCGCCGCCAGACTGGAACATCCGCGACTACCTCCGTCTGGACGAGGACCAGGACGACAACGACGATGACGGCGACCTCGAGACCAGCTATCTGCACCAGCACAAGGCCATGGCAAACGGCCACCACACCGGCACCATTGACCCAAAGTCCATCCAGAGAACGCCGAGTCTGTCGACTGCAGACGAGCTGTTTGGCGACGACACCATCCGACACGCTTCCACAACTGGGGCCGATCTGAGTCCGTTCAGCGGCAACAGGGCGTCGCCTTTCGACTTTATGAGCCCTTCTAGCAGCCCGAATGCAGACGACCCCCAAGTCCTGTCATTCTCTACGCCGCAGATGTATGCCGGAGTCGGTGCCAGCAATGGGGACCAGAGTGTCCAGAGAGGGCATAATAAAGCCCTATCGGTTTGTTTTTCCCTTCTTGATCTGCTTTCTGATTGGCCGTCTCCTTTGCGCGCGTCGCAATCCGGGAGAACCATGCTGACCGGACTGTTTTTGCAGCAATACTCGCTGAACCAGTCGATGAACAACCTCAAGACGACCGGTTCCAGGGAGGTTTCGCCCATCTCCAACTTTGTTTTCAGTCAAGGCCCGTCGCCAACGACATACCTGAACAACGCACACTCGCCCGCAGAGAACACAGATATGCGGTTCGGCCAGTTTGCCGGTACCGGCATGCAGTCAATACCAATCGCATCCGGCTTCATGTTTCCTGAAAGCGTTCCAACAAGCCCTGCCTCACCTTGGCAGGGAATTGCCATACAGCAGCAGCAACAGCAACAACAACAACAACAACGCAACGCTGCCAACGGCAGCGTATCTCAAACCTCCATGTTTCACCGAGGGCAGCCGGCAGCAGCAGCAGCAGCTGGTCTCGCGAATCATCAGAGGCGGCCGTTGCGGTTCTTTGTCGGCGTGACTCCGCACAAGTCGCGTGTGGAAACGCAAATACCAATCATGATCTTCCTTTCGGCTCTTCCGCCAGGCGTCACAAAGCTTCACCTCCCTCCGCACACCATCTCGAAGCCCAAGCTTCTGGCAAAGGATCCCATCGACCGGTCGCCCGACATGCTGGAGCTGCACACAATGGTGGTCTGCACCAGTGCTATGCACAACGAGAACAACCGCCGGCGAGCATTGGAGCGTGCTGCCGCAGCCACGTACACGTCGCGGTCCTCGCCCATGAACGAGGGCGACAGCAACGACGACGACGACTGCCGACCAGCCAACGGCGGAGACATCTGGATATGCAAGGGCTGCATCCAGCGAGAGCGGAAGCGGGCAAACAGGAAGAAGCTGAAGAAGCCGGAGGACGACGAAGAGTGGAGCCGAGATGAGCACCGGCGGATCGTCATCTTCAACACGAACGAGACCAAGGACTGGCAGCGCCCGACAGCGGCCGCGCTGTCTTCCTTGGACGAGAACGCAGCAGGCAGTCCGATCGAGGCGGTCATCAGCGTCCCCATGAGAATCACCTGCTACTGTCGCCACCACGGCGAGAAGACCGGGTTCCAGGTCATCTTCACCCTGAAGGATTTCCAGGGCAACGTGATCGCTCAGACCATGTCGCGGTCGATCATGATCACAGACGACCACAAGACTCCCACGGGCCCCAATACCGGAGCTGTTTCGGCAACGGCACCGTCCTCAGTAGCAGACGGCGACATTTCTGCCGGCACGGGAGACGGCCAGGAGACAGCAGGGAAAACAGCGCCTGCCGCTTCCGCGTCGTCGACCAAGCCTTCGTCCAGGATAAAAGCGCAGCCGTCAACCGCGGCGCAATCGGCGCCGGACCTGCCTTCAATGAAGCGCAATTCCGTCACTTTTTCCGGGGCACAGTCGCCCGAGAAGGACATGGCACCAGAAGCTGCATCGGAAATTGCAATGGGCGCTAGAGCTCTTTCACGGGCAGCGTCTCCCAACGGTCTAAAGGGCCACTCCTCCAAGAAGAGGAAGGCAAATGGTGGACCGACCAAGATACCGACTGGCCTGGCAATGACGCGAATCGAGACATCCGTTTCGCCGCAGCAGTCGAACCTGCAGAGCTTCCAGAACGCCTCCAACTTCCGGGCCAGCGCTTCGTCTGCTTCGTCTGCCGTACCCTTCTCCACGGGTGCCTCGTCGTTTCTGTCTCCGACGTCCAACTTCGCGCCCGACTCCATGGCGGCCGCTGTTGATATGGCACTGATGACGGGCAACTCGGGCGATCCGGACATTGACAGCCTTGTCGGGATGGTCCCGATGGCCACCGATTCGCTCGTCGGTGGCCCACTTACGCCCAACAGCCATACGGACCAGCAGGGCGCGATGGCGAACGGTGCACGGTCAGCGAGCTTTGACAGTCTTGCCATGGCACAGAACGTCTTGTTCTCGGCGCCAGCATCGACGCAGCCGAGCCGGCCGCCCAGCCCGAACGGGCTCTCGGGTGGCCCGATGCACATGTTCCGCCAACACATATATCAGCAGCGACTACAACAGCAGCTGGACCAGGCGCAGTTTACACAGCAGTTCCAGAACGGGCTCTTCAACCTCCCCATGGCCATGTCCCAACCGGCTGCGAGCCCGGCCTCGCACAACTCGGTGATCCACAAGATCATTCCTGCTGAGGGGCCCAAATCCGGCGGCATCGAGGTGACGATTCTGGGAAGTGCATTCTACCAGGGACTGGATGTCATGTTTGGCAACCAGCGGGCGACGACGACGACATTCTGGGGAGAGAGCTCGCTGGTGTGTCTCGTGCCGCCTTCTTCGATTGCCGGCCACGTGCAGGTGACTCTGCGCCAGCCGAACCAGCAGCGACCGTCACAGCCGTTCTCGGCCAATCAGCAGCGCGTCACCTTCAAGTACCTGGACGATGACGAGCAGCAACTGTTGCGCGCAGCCCTGACGGTCCTATCTAGGAAGATGACGGGCAAGATTGAGGATGCGCAGGACGTTGCACGACGCATCATTGGCAGCGAGACGACCACCTGGGGAACCTCATCCGGCGGCGGATCTTCAGCTGGCGGTGGTGGCGGTGGAAATCCAACTGGCTATGCTGCCGGTCTGATGGCCAGCGGCAGCAGCCCCAACCTGGAGGCACAGCTGCTGAAAGTGCTAGAGCTCATCGACCTGGACGACTCCTCGAACCAGACACGGCTCAACATGCAGCGGCGGACGACAGGACACAGCATGCTGCACCTGGCCTGTGTTCTGGGACTGCACCGGTTTGTGGCCGGCCTGCTGGCCCGCGGTGCCAATCCGGATGTGCGCGACAATGGCGGCTATACGCCTCTACACCTGGCAGCCCTGAACGACCAGGCAGGGATTGTGCGGCGGCTGATTCACGCCGGGGCCGACCCGACGATACGGACGCTGTCCGGCCTGACGGCAGCCGAAGTGGCTGCGTCGCGGGAGGTTGTCCGGGCCATCAAGCTGTTTGAGCGCCATACGCGGTCGCGGAGTGGCGGATCTCTGCATAGCCGGACTAGCAGCGCGGCATCGCTCCGGTCGCTCTGGGAGCCCATGACGATGTCGGTCCTTGACCGGGCGTGGAATGCGACGGAGAAGTCGACGGGCGACGCGGCCGACAACAGCAGCCAAGCCGAGGTGGACTCCTCGTCCTATGCAGCTTCGGGCGACGACGAGGAGAGCAGCGAGCAGGAGGAGGGTGACGAGGAGTGGCTCGACATGAAGAGAGACTCACCGCGCCGTGGCCCGAGCATTCACAGCCGCCGGGGCACGCGGGACGTCAGTCCCACTGCGCTCACACCATCTTCGGTGGCGACGGCAGCCGGTGCCTCTGATGTTCCTGCGGCATTGGCATCTCCGGCTGCAGCGGCCGTGATTGCGTTCAAGGAACAGCTCACCGCTCAGTTCCAGCAGCTCGTGGCGCAGATTCCGCAGATCCCCAACAACCCACTGCCGGACTACTACCAGGCCTATTTGAATTCTACGGCCTTCCAGCGGATCTCCTCGCTGGTGCCCAATATGAGCGGCAGCACGGGGTCCCGGCCAAACTCATCTGATGCCCGCGGTCACGGAAATGGTCACAGGAACAGACACGGAAATGGCCACGGCAACGGCCATGGCAACATCACGCCGGGACATAAAGAACTGGAGGGTCGCTGGTGGGATCTGTCAGCGTTGAGGGCAGGCCTCGCACCACCGCCATCGTACGAAGAGATCTTCCCTCGCAAGGGTGAGACGGACACGAAGCAGGCAACGGCGGCAGCAGCAGCAGCAGAGGCGGAAGCCGACAGCAAGTGCGAAGTCCTGTACGACCAGCAGCAGACGGAGGCGGAGGAAGCGGCCGGGGAGGAGGCCGTGACCGAGTTCGAGCCAGCCGAGTTCGGCGCAACGCTGCCGGCGCTGCTGCAGATTGGTCGCAAGCACCAGATCACAAAGGAGCAGCAAGAAAACTTCCGGCGAGTGCACAAGGAAAAGCGAAAGGGACTGCGGTCCGACACATTGCTCTACACCGTCTGGGTATGTTTACGGAGGGAGGATTATCCCTTTTTTTCTTTTTTTTCTTCTTCTTTCTTTCTTCTTCTTTCTTTTCCCCTCTCTTTCAGTCTGCTAACATTTCAGATCCCTATGCTCATCGGAGTCCTTCTGCTCTGGTTCTCTGGCGCGCGGGCGTGGGACTTCTTCCCATCCGTGACGTTCAACGTGCCCTATGCAACAAGCCTGGGTCCGGTTCTTCAGCCTACAGGCGGGAACGCTGCCCGTGCCAACACATTTAATGGTGGACGCCAGGACAAGGCAGTCCTAGACTCACCGCCCACAGCACAAGTGGCAGACCAGGTCGGTGGCGAGAATGTTCTGGAGGCTGTGAGGGCGATTGTGGCTTAGAATCGTGGATTGATCACTTGTTTTAGTTGTTTGTTTACTGGGCCTTCCTTTCAGCCTTTCTTTTTCAGCATCGGCGCGATAGAGACGGATTGGGAAGGGGCACAATCTGTAATGACATGTAATCTCGAATGTTTTCTTCTGTAATTTATATACTCAGTATAGGATGTCGGTTGGCAGCGGACTGCCACGTGACGTGGATCGTAGCCTGGTTTAGGTGCACACCGCTAAGTTTTAGTGGGCAGAAAAAGGCATGAAATAAAACTAGTGAAAAAAACAAAGGCAGGATTCGACGAGTCCACAAGAGCGTACCGAAGCGAAGGCAACCCGCAACCCGTTTCTATTCAGCAAAACACGCACACGATGGCGACCGATCAAGCTAAGCCGAAGGGCAAGAAGGCCAAGGTGGCCTCGGAGCAGGTAGCTTCGCGAAAGTCGAGCAGGATATCGGATCAGAGCGCTGCGAAGCGGAAGGGTCAGTAGCCTGGCGTCAAGCTCTGGGGTCGGTGAAGGGTGGAACGCGTTGCTGACCTGTCTGAACTTTTCCTGCACAGCGACGGAAGACGAGTCTCCGAGCGCGAACAAGAAGCGGAAGCCGGAGGAGAAGCCGGTAGAGAAGGCAGCCAGCAAGAAGACGAAGAAGGTCGCGGACAAGGAGGAAAAGAAGGAGAAGGAGGAAAAGGTGGAGACGGTGGAGAAGGTGGAAGCCCCAGCCCCTGTGAAGAAGACACCGACGAAGAAGGGACAGGCGAAGACGAAGAAGGCAGCGGCAGCCAAGGCGGTCGAGAAGATGGACGTGGACGAGGAGGAGAAGAAGGAGGAAGAGAAGATGGATGTGGACGAAAAGGACGAAAAGGACGAGGTGGCCGAGGAGGACGACGAGACGACCAAGGCGCTCGTGGAGGAGATTGACGGCGGTGACGACGAGGCGAGCGGCGGCGCGAGCCTGTTTGAGCGCGGCCAGGACGTGGGCAAGGTGCCCTCGACGGCGACCACGTCGTCCAAAAAGAAGGGCGCGGCCAAGGGGAAGACGGCGCCGGCTGCGGCTGCGGCCGCGCTGGCCACCAGCATCAGCGCCAACGGTGAGCCGCGCGGCGGTGTGGTCTACGTCGGACGCATTCCACACGGCTTCTTCGAGCACGAGATGCGCAGCTACTTTTCGCAGTTTGGCGACATCCGGCGGCTGCGGCTCTCGCGCAACCGCCGCACCGGCGCCAGCAAGCATTATGCCTTTATCGAGTTTGCCGACCCGGACGTGGCCGACATTGTGGCCCAGACCATGGACAGCTACCTGCTCTTCGGCCACATCCTGCGCTGCAGCGTCGTGCCGCCCGAGCGCGTGCCGGCGAACCTGTTTGTCGGTGCCAACCGCCGATTCAAGGTCGTGCCGTGGAACCGGCTGGCTGGCCGCGAGCTGGCCGAACCCAAGTCTGAGTCCGCGTGGGAGGCCAGGTCCGGCCGCGAGGCCAGGCGTCGCAGCAAGCGTGCCAGCCTGCTGCAGGAGAGGATCGGCTACGCGTTCGAGGCGCCCGGCCTGAAAAAGGCCGTGGCCACGATCAAGGCGGCAGGCGAGGACGAGGAGAAGGAGAGCGGTGAGGCTGCCACCGAGACTGCTGAGACTGCCGCCGAGACTGCTGAGACTGCCGCCGAGACTGCTGAGACTGCCGCCGAGACTGCTGAGACTGTCACAGAGACTGCCACAGAAGCCGAAGCTGTCGAGGCGCCCAAGACGGAGCTGCTGACGGCCACCGAGGCCGAGAAGGAGCCCGAGGTCGTCGTCGCACCCAAGGAGACAAAGGCGGCCAAGGCAAAGAAGTCCCGGGCCAAGAAGAGCAAAGCGTGATTGACGGACATGCAGAGTTTTTTTCAATATTTTTTTTGGTTTCCAGACAGAATACGGGCGTAAAATGTTTTTTTTTTTTTTTTCCAATCTTGAACCCCTTAGAGTATTGATGAAAACAATTGGAAGTTTTCTAATGCACGTCTCTAACGGTTTACACGGCTCATGCAGTCTGCCCAATGTGCCAGCAGCACTCCGAAGAGGCTGATAATGTGTCCTCAAAGCGAACCTGGAACGTCGAAGGAGGAAACGAATGTCCTCGGGACGGGAACCAAGATTATAATGAGGCCAACGAGTTGTTCTCCTTCGTCCTCGTACACCCCTTGCGGGATGCCGAATTTACCACCGTGTCAGACAGGCCATAGGACTACAGTCATGTGGCCTGAGCCTGGGGCCAACGAAGTTTTCAGTTTGAGGAGAAAAGAGGAAAAGAGGAGAGAAAGAATTGGGTGCAAAATTGGAAGAAAACGCCAAATACAGTGGGACCCGCGATGTGTCAGTTAAGTGCATAAAGCGTGGGTGGAGAGAGAGCTAATGCGGTCCTTGGCCTTGCAGTAGTGACCGCTAGCAGACGCGAAAACCAGCTTCTGATCGTACGGCTCGGGCTGCTCTGGAACGAGACGTGTCTCATTGCACCGAAACTCGCTTAAGTGCATGACCGGGCGCTGTAAGATACGAAGTAGCGCGCTGACAGGCCCTTGTACTCGTACTCGGCACGTCGACTCCGTACTGACGGTATTAATACGAGTCGTGTCTGTTGGCGCTTCCAACTTGGCAGAACGGGGAAGGTAAGAAGCAACAAGCTGACACAACCCTTTAATTTGGGGGAAGGAGCGCAGCCGTGCAGCTAGCAAAAGCAAGAGCGCAAAAGCAGCCAGGCCGAAAGCCAGAGCCAGAAAGCATTGCAAAGCACGACAGCAGTCGCCACGTTTCGTCTTTTCCATTGCCAGCCATCGTCGAGGCCGCTCCCCCACAGCCGAGCGCAATACAACGTGACGCACACGCGGCGAACCAATCGCTTCGACCAGACAGGGTTAGGGGGGTGTTGACCAATGCGGGTTGGCCTGCCACAGCACAGCAGCAGACGAAGCTTGCCCTCGATTCTACCCTCTGCTCTCGTCCGCAGCCGGAAAGGAGGCCTGACACAGCGCGATGGCATCCGTGGCACCACCGGCACAGCAGCCGTCGGCACCGGCAGCAGCACCACCCGACGGCGGAGCTGCAACAGGCGGATCAGCAAGTGAGTATCTTGGGTGTCGGATCGTATCCGTTTTTTTTCGTTTTGCCCCCTAGTGTGCCCCATACATAATACCGCTCGCTGTAGCTGGCCAGACCGCACCGCTGACGGGGCCCCTTGTTAGGTGCCAAGAAAAAGAACAAGAAGAAGAAGTCGGCGGCGGCCAGGGCTAACGCTGCTGCTGCGGCGGCCGTATCGGCAATCCCAGAGCCAAGCGCTGCTGCCACAGCTCCACCCGCCAGCATCGACACAGCGGCAGACGCCCCCGACGACGACGATGCGGACGTGCCGGACAACGCGCCTGAGGTGAGAATTGGCCCCCCCTGTCGCGGGTGAGAGGACG
This sequence comes from Grosmannia clavigera kw1407, assembly GCF_000143105.1. Taxonomy (NCBI): domain Eukaryota; kingdom Fungi; phylum Ascomycota; class Sordariomycetes; order Ophiostomatales; family Ophiostomataceae; genus Leptographium; species Leptographium clavigerum. The sequence continues at coordinate 379,478 of NW_014040560.1, read as the reverse complement.
AGACGGCCGGGTGCTGACGCCCTACTCCTACTTTTCTCCTGGCAGATAGAATCGAGTGCTCGCAAGGACGGCCACGTAGATGCGAACACGTCTGCCGCCAGCCCGAAGAAGCCCGAGACAAACGGGAACGGCCATGCGCGGCAAGCTTCGACAGCAAACGGAGACACAGCCGAGCGGGTAGACGGAGCTGAAGACGAAAAGGACGACGCCATAGCCAACGGAGACGCCACAAACGGCACAAACGGCAGGCAGAGAGTACGGACAGCGTCATTACGACAGACGAGCGATCAAGACGCCATGGCAAAAGAGGCAGGCGGCGATTTGGCGCTGCACGACGAAACAGAAGGGCTACGAGAGCAGGTAGAGGCGCTGTACAAAGCACAGGAGGCGCAGAAAGAAGAGATGGAGCAGTTGCGGGCGGAGCTGGAAGAGAGCGAGGCCGGACGCGAGCAGGCGGAGACGCAATACCAGAATCTGCTGGGGCGGGTGGAGAAGATCAAGGAGACGCTGGGCGAGCGGCTGAAGCGGGACAGACAGGAGCTGGAAGAGGCCAAGGACCGAGTCGAGGAGCTCGAGGGGCAGAACGAGGGACTGCGGCAGGGCGGCGAAGCGGCCGAGGCGGCAGCAGAAGCAGCCGAGAGAGAGGTGGAGCGGCTGCGCGGCGAGCTGGAGGCGGCAGGGCGGGAGCAGAGCTCGGTGCGAGGACGGGCGCAACTGGCGCAGCAGAACTGGCAGCGTGAGAGGGAGGAGCTGGCGCGACAGGTGCAGCAGCTGCGGGCGGAGCTGGAGTCGACGAGCGGAGCGATGGGCGAATGGGAGGTGATCGCGATGGAGGAGCGGTCGTTACGGGAAGGTCTGTCGGAGAAGACAGCAGATCTGGAAGAGCAGCTGGCGACAGCACGAGAACAGAGCGAGCGGGCGCTAGAGGAGCGCGACGGAGAGGCGCGAGCAGTCGACAGTCTGCAGCGGGCGCTGCAGGAGATTCAGGAGGCGCGGAAGCGAGAGCTGCGCGAGATGGTGGAGTCGTCAGAGGCACAGTTGGAGGCGGCCAAGGCGCGAGTACAGGCGGCAGAGGCGGCAGCCGAGAAGGCAGAGGCAGAAGCGGCGAGGCTGCGCAGCGAGAACGAGCGGACGGCACCATTTGAGCGCGAGGTCAAGGAGAAGAACCTGCTGATCGGCAAGCTACGGCACGAGACGATTGTGCTGAACGACCACCTGACCAAGGCGTTGCGGTACATTAAGAAGAACAAGCCGGAGGAGAACGTGGACAGGTGCGTTTTTGTTGTTTTGTTTCCTCTCCTCTTTTTTTCTTTTCTTTTTTTCGTTTCCTTTCTCTCCTCTAACAACCACAGACAAGTGGTGACCAACCACCTGCTGCAGTTCCTGGCGCTCGACCGGTCGGACCCGAAAAAGTTCCAGATCCTGCAGGTGATAGCCGGCGTGCTCAACTGGACGGAGGAGCAGAAGGAAAAGGCCGGACTCGCTCGGCCGGGCACGTCCAACCTCAGCCTGCGGCTGCCGACGTCACCGTTTCACCGAACACCCAGCACGCCGTCGCTCAACACGGAGTTCTTTGCCGAACAGGGATCAGGCAGCCGCGAGTCGCTCGCCGACCTGTGGGCTGGGTTCCTGGAGCGGAGCGTCGAAGAGGCCGAGTCGGAGACGTCAGGGCCGCCATCGCGGAAAGGGAGCTTGCCTAGGGGTGGGTGAGGGGGAGGAGGGTCAGAAGAGAGAGAGAGGGAGAGAGGGAAGAAGAGGGAAGAAGAGGGAAGAAGAGGGAAGAAGAGGGAAGAAGAGGGAAGAAGAGGGAAATAAGAGAGGACGGACAGAAGAGAAAAGAGGGAGACATCACCAACATTGCGGAAGGAATGGCGGCAGGTAAACGGATACGAAAGGCAGGGGTTCATGGGAGTTTCCTCTGGTCTGTGTTTGTCTACATATGATATTACAGCATTTCCATTTTGTCTAAGTCCTCGGCAGGACACAAGTTATACTATAGCGGAGGTTAGTGTAATGGCTGTTTGAGTCTATGCACCGGCATCACCACCTTCACTTCTCTCACTTCCACCTCGCAGCGGCACGACATTCTGCACGTACACGTCGGCGTCGTGTTCAATCTGTCGCATGTCCAGACGGTTCTCGAGCGCGTCGTTGATGCCCTCGATGACGTCGCGTTCCTCCATGGCCTCGGCCACGAGGGCGACCTCGCGCGCCCAATACGCCTGGGTGCGAGCCCGAAGCTCGACGTCGCGCAGCGCCGTATTCTTGACGATGGCAGCAGCGTTGAGCCGGCTGCGGGTCGTGGCCAGGGCGCGCGCGGTCGTGGTGATCCGTTCAGCCGGGCTCTCAGCCGGCAGCGGTCCGAAGAGGAAGAGTCGGAGGAGGGGGCCAGCCGGGCGATTGGGTGCCCACCCGCTGACAGCGCAGTAGAGCAGCAAGCCCAGGCCGCCGAGCAGCAGGCCGCTGACAAGACCGCGGACGCGCTGCATCGTCCAGAAGAAGCAGTCGAGGTCAGCCAGCCGGGTGGCCCGGGCATTGGCCTGGTGGTTGTACGTGGCCAGCAGTGCCATGTCGGCAGCAGCCAGCAGCAGCGTAGCCACGGTAGCAGGCGTGCGCCAGCGGCGAGTGCGAGCCGCAGCAAGATCGTATGCGAGGTCAGTCCTGTCGGATCCTGGTGCTCCCGATCCGCTAGCCCTCCCGCCACCACCTCTGCGCCCCAACACCACCAAGGGCGAGGTCGCCAGGGCGATCAGCACCAGCGTCGTCAGGTGCTGGGCGGCCAGGTCGACGAGCGCATAGCACAGGTACGCCGTCGTGCTGCTGCTGCTGCTGCTGCTGCCATTGCTGCCGTCGCCGCCATCTGCACAGAACGGACAGCCGACCAGGACGTCCGGCCCGAACTGTAGGTATAGTAGCCGCGAGTCTAGGCTGACTAGACGTGCTCGCAGCGCCTCGTCGGCCGCCGTCAGTAGCCGGCCCGGCCGCCGTGCTGCCAGCCGCGTGAACAGCACGTCCGTCGGCGTCTGCAGCCGCGACGCAGTCGCCACAAAGATGTTCTCGGCCAGCGGCGACACCACGCTGCCGCCCAGCACGCCCGCCCGCCAGAATCCCTTCACGGCCGCCGCCGCCAGCACCGCCAGCACCGCCGCCGCGCGCCACCGCAGCCGATGAGTCCCCTCCACATCCCGAGGACCACCCGCCTGCTGCTGCTGCTGCTGCTGCTGACGCGCTGCGGCTGCCTGGACGCTCCGGTACAGCGCAATGGCGCGCGGCAGCAGCAGCGGCCCAAAAAAGAGCAGCAGCGACTGGATTCTGGCACATGTCAGCAGAGCCCGGGACATGCGATGAAAAGGTCCAGAACAACACTCACGTTCCCCACGGAATCACCATGACTGCGAGGACGAGCCGAATTGCTCTCACACTTCGCTCCGTCACACCCCTTCCCAACTGTTACGTGAACTGATATACCGATGGCCTTGACGTAGTTTTTCGCATCTGGCGGCTTTTTTTCAAGTGCTCTCGCTGGCAATAGAGTGCTCTCGCCGTTGCCCGGAATGCCTTCATCAGACGTCGTCACAGCCTTTCCTTGAGCAGTTCGTGCTCTGTCCAATCACAGCGCGTCTTGTAAGCGGTGTATCTGGCCTGTGTTTCAAGCACGTGATATGATAACTTGCTTGAATAGTGGGGCTCTCTGGACATAAAAAGCTCTGCAGCCAAAAAAAATCGAATTGGACTTGCGAGAATCATAACCAAACCATTCCATAAGTCTAGAATGAATTTGCCTCTCACTCGAGTGCGTCGAGAATCTGACCAGCTACAGGGTCCATTCTCGCAGCGGTTTGTATATGCGCCTTCTACTTTTTCTTTGTCACCTGCATGCAATCCCACCGTGATGTCATGGGCACTTTCGAAGCTTTGTCGGCCTTCCCTCGAGGAAGTAAACGTTTTTACCGTGGCCGATAGAGTCAATCTGTTGCCCAGAGCGAACCCAAGCACTCTGCCAAGAGTCATCTCACTTCGTGTTGCAGGACCTCTATATGCTACCATGGAGAACTACTGCGTCAAAATTGTGAGAGACATTTCTGCTGTTTTTCTTGTATTGCTTGTATGGTAGTTCATGTCCATCGTAGACGTCTCCTCGTTCTTTCCTTTCCGCTGTTCGTAAACCCTTTTCTAAAGTCGCCCTCTCCCGGCCTCTCTAGCCCGCCTTCTGCGCGGCCACCGGGCTCTCTCTGGCCGCCGGCGTCTTGTCCTTCGTCTCCGTCGTTGCCGAGAGCGCCAGCAGCGCCTGCACCGTGTCGCGCAGCAGCACCAGCACGCCCAGACAGGCCAGCTGCCACGACGTGATGCTGACGCTGCCGCGGGGCGCTCGAGGAAACGCCAGCAGCCACTCGGCGTAGCCGGGGAACCAGCCGTGGGGCAGCCAGAACATGGGCGCCCGGGCGAACCAGAACGGCAAAAAGTACTGCAGTCCGCGCGTGAGCACGAGCCGGGAGACCGTGACGACCGAGTCAAAGGACCGGCGGCCGGTGTCGAGAGACGATTCTGGCCTTGTTAGGGGGGGAGCGAAGACAACCGGAGAGGGGCAGAGGACACGCACTTTTTGCCTCCAGCTGCTCCAACAGCTTGTCGTGCTGCCGTCTCAGCCGCGCCCATTTGGCAAACTCGTCCTGGCTGCTGGTCGCATGCAGCTCGCGACGCAGTTCAAGATAATCAAGCTGCAGCTTCCGCTGCTCTTCGGTGACGGCTGAGCGCCGCGATGGGATGCAGCAGTAGACCTTCCAGAGCTGGGAGAGTTAGAGAGAACAGAGAAAGAGGGCCAGACGCAAGACTCGACACATACAGCATTCGAAATCGTATCGGCCCCGAGCGAGTTGACCACCTGAATGGCCAGCTCGACGAGAAACACCACCAGCAGGAGGGAAGGCATGGCTGTTGACTGCGTGCCGTCGTCACTGCTCTTCGCAATTCTTCCGCTTGGCTGTCCTCTTTGCGATGGGCTAAAATGGCGTCCGTTGCTGCCTGGATGCCTTAGGAGGGGTGCTTTCGCCACACCTAGGCACAGTGTAGTACTTCAAAAGCGGGTCTCGGTACGACTACTCCGTATGAGGCTGGGCCCTATTATGAGGCTCAAGTTCTTATCCTCCGATTTTCCCCCGTCTCACTTCATGCATATGGCAATAATACCAGTGAAGAATATTAGCTTACCCTGTACTTCTCATTGAGTAAACAACATGTGCTCGTACATGGACTAATGGCGCTTCCGAAAGCGCTTGAACTGCGGTTCGGACAGCCTGATACTCAGATGATCTATGTGGCCACCTTCCTGGCGGGTACCTGTACGAAGGCTCGTTTCCTTTTCTTCCAACGATTTGTCGAGAGTCGAGTACTTGTACAAGCTTACCGTGTTGCTGGCATGATTTCATTCTATCCCAAAGTTTGGGGAAAATCCTATCAGCAACATGGACGAAGCATATTGCTAGAAAGTAACGACGGTTGGGCTTGGCAGACCACTCTTGTGAGCCACAGGAAGTACGATGGTGCCAGCAGTGAAGAATCCGCTGGCCTTGAGACCTTTATTGGCCTGTGCAATGTAGGGTCACATACATATGGCTGTTATGACGCATGAAATGGTGCCCAAGAGCTACAATATGGTAATAGCAAGCGGCCTCTCTGGATTGGCGCCCAAGGCAATTGGTAATGAAGAAGAAGGAGAGAGAACGGATACAAAGTAGGGATCCTGCGTGTATCCTTTTCCGATTTCATCTTTACTTTCGTTCATTAATCAATCCGAACACATGATACAGACCACTCCCTCGTTCCAACATAATCACAGGCACCGAAACATATCTCATTCTTGATACACGATGTCGTCAGAGCCTGCCAAAAGGTGAGATGCGCTATTCCACCCGGTTTGCACATGCTTAATGCCCTGCTAAGGTACAGTAGTCGCCAATACCATGTGTACAGAGTCCAAGGTCTGCCGGCGGGCTCGACCCTAGCAGAAGTAGAATCGATCTTGAAAGAGGTTTTCGACAATATCGACCCGACGGTCCGCTCTCTTGCTCCAAGTCCGCATCCTGGTCGGAATGAGCTCGTTGCCCTCGTGTCGTTTCCCAGCATCCCGGTCAGCTTAGGAGCCATTTGTGGTATGAAAGTAGGGACTTTTAGAAAAGATCTAAGTTGCACAGGCAGTTCGCGTCGACCCGTCAAACTTGTGGTTGACATGAACCTTATCTGATTTACTCCGCTTAGCAATCCCGATACGCAGTCTACCACACCTGAAATCGACTGCATTATTCTCAGCGGCATCGGCGGCCATCCATATGGTTCATGGAAGGCGAAGGGCGAGGACTTCATGTGGCTATTGGACGACACCAATTCAACACCCTCAACTGTACGAAAGCTGCTGTACGGCTATGAAACAAAGCTTGTCGGAGACGAATCGTTCCAAGTCCTTTCGGACATCGGCATGAGTTTGGGTCAAAAAATCCAGACTATTCGGCCCTGGATTAATAAAAACAATCCGCGTCCAATCGTGTTCATCGCCCACAGCTATGGTGGACTCGTTGTGAAAGAGGCTATAAATTACATGCTCGAAAAGGACAAAATCAACGCCGGATGCGTACACGGATTTGTTTTTTTCGGCGTTCCGCATCACGGCATGCCTGTCCATGATTTTCTTGTTCTGGTCGGCAAGGCGCCAAATACAGCGCTGATCCAGGATCTAGGGCCTAACTCCCGTCATCTACAAAGCCTGGATGTGGCATTTCGGGAAAAATTCATATACCAAAACTCCCAAGTGGTTTCCATTTATGAGACGAAAGCTACCAACGTTTTAGAGAAAGACGAATCAGGAAATCTGCGCCCTTCTGGTCGAACAGCAATGCTCGTGCCGCCTACTTCTGCGGGTGCCGCTTTTCCAAACAACTCTATAGTCGTATCAGTTCCCTTGAACCGGACGCATAACGATCTGCCAAAGTTTGAAAACGAGTATGCTGACGACTATGCAAATATATCAAAATATTTGAACGAGATTTGGGCCTCTGCCGGCAAAAATATACGAGAAAGATTCGGGATAACCGGTGCGTCCTATTTCAGTCCGACGATGCAAGAAGGTAACCAGTCACTAAGGCGAGAAGTAGAACAAGAAAGGCTTGCGCTGCAAAAAGAACAGAGAGAAGGAATGAAAAGCATTCTAACGCATAGAAGACCAGACTTTCGCACCCACAGGCCAGCAAGATAAATTGCCAAAAGCTCTGTCCCAGCCTGAGCCCCCGAGTGTAAAGAAGGCAAGGAATAATTTCAACTTGGCAGGCATGGTTATGACTAATACATAAATATAGCTCTTTGCCGTCCGGACGAATTCCAACGGCTCCATCGTTTTCGAAAGGAAGTCTTGACATCGCCGCCGGAGCCATGGCTGAACCTACGGTGACACCTTAGTGGACGACATGAGTGAGACGATTGACACGGGCGCACGCCTCGAGCACCGAATGTATGCACAGACGGAAAAGCCGACGAATCCAAAAGTCGGCAAAGGGTCCCGGTGTCTTCTCAAACAAAAGAGGCACTGCAAGAGAGAAAGGAATTCTAAGATGGGTTAGCTATTTATCGTCTAGTTAGCGTTTTATCAATTGTCATCACCGGCCCTGCCTCACCACCTAAACCGTTTCATTCTCCGCGCAATGAAAGTACCCGAGGCTGAAGCGACGCCGTTGCACAATTTCCGTGTGCAGTATGTAGGGGCCTACAAGGCGTCCGGCACGTAGATGGAGGGTTGTGCATTTACTCTGTACTGTACTCCGTATGCTGGCCTGCGCACTTCCCCCTTTTTACCCAAGACAATGTACATAGTACGCTCTCGCTATTTTAGCTCCATATCGACGAGGTCCAAGCTACAGCGTCTACGCCGGCCGGACTGTACAAGCTACTACGAGGCTGACAATGCACTTTCTGATGTATCATCCGGTCCAAGATACCTTGCTGGTGTCGTCCTATGACGACCCATGTAATATTGCAAGCCTTGTGCAGAATCTTCGGTCACGCTGCTGACTCGCATACAGTTCGTCGTCAAATTACGAGCACATGCTCATGGCGTCTTGGCTCGCGTAAATTACGTGTGTAAGATTTTAGTAAATGTGGCAGCTTTCATTCAGCCCCAGCTTCTGCCAATGACGTTGTCGCATCCAAGCCACCTAATACTTCTTTAATCTCATGCTCATGCTGTGATACCTGAGATATGCAAAAAGACGGCTCGTGATCATAGTTGGATAACAGCGTCTCATCCAGGGAACACTGGCCCTGTCTGAAGGATTCATGGTAATACTGGATAGAGTTCCGTTTGCGGCCGAGTTGCACATTGACACGGGCGAACACACTGAAGTTCATTGGTCAGCTCGAGACATCGCCAGCCTTGCGTACTTTCCCCACCTATATGGTATCAGCACAACGGACGGAGCGTAGCAGTGCAGGAGGGCTGGTTGCAATATTGCAAGCCTCGATTACGCCTTCTGCCTCGACGCATACGGCTAATTTCAGGTTTGCAGAGCTACGACGGATATGGTGGCCCATCACAACTGATACGATACCCATGTGCCATCATTCGCTAAGTTTCGACAAGTTATGATAAGAGGTGAGGACAAGCCCTGTTGGACAAATGGCAGTCGTGCAAGCATCTCGCTCTTCGGACCCTCATCTTCCGCTCTATCACAAACCCACACAAACAGCCTATCAAACTTTCAGACAATGCGTCTCCTAAACAAGCTTCTGATGGTTACCGCTGCCGCTGGCTGTCTCCTAGCCACGGCCACAGCCGTACCTAGCCTCGGATTTGCCCCCGTAAACGAACAGGCACTGAGTGGCCATCGGGCATTGCGAGGGGATTTGCTGACTAAGAGGACGCAAACATACAGGAACTCGACGGTGATCAACAAGAACTACATCGACAAGAGTTGTTTAGAGGGTAGGTTCTCCTTCACAAATGTAGGGAAGAGCAGTTTGTTTACAGCATCACACAGTAAGTTCCCTTTAGCCATCCCAAAAGCCACAACCAATGAATTGAGCGCCGATGTCAGGGCCACTGTCGTGTGTAAAACCTGCTACGTCAAGTTCACCGCAACGGCGGAGCTGGTCATACCGGATGCGTCCGACGCCAGCTCGGTCATTATTTCGCAGGCACAATCGTATGCCAACGGGGTTGAAAACATGACAGCACAGGTCGTTGAAGACATTGAAAACTCTGTTTCGAATCTCACAATGGCCACGTTCAAGACCGACATCAAAAACTTTCCGATGCCTACAGTCGACCTCGACTTTGATTTCAAAATTAGCAGCATTCCAGAGTGCCAGGTCACCTACACGTTTGACCAGCTCGAGGTGTTTGTGCAGTTGCAGACGAATATTACCGGCAAGGCCAGCTATGAGCAAACCCTGTACAAATCCGAAGTACCGTTGGACATAAATGTTGGTGACAACCTTGAGCTCAAGGTCACGGTGTTCGTGAGCCTTTTCATAGACGTCGACGGGGCTGTGAATCGTGAGACCGGCTTCCACGTCAAGCTGGCCGACGGCTTGGCTATGACCGTCGACTTCTTTGGAAAAAGCGTGTCCAACATTGATTTGTAAGGCTTTGTCTTCCCCCCTACCTTCGACTCTCTTGCTAACATTGTAGTAACAATGGCGCTTATGAGCTCTTTTCACTTGCTGTACAGGATGATTCTGGTGCTACAATAAACGCCCGCTTACGTGTGACAGCAATGGCAAGTGTATACACCTCGCAAGATAGCGACGTCACTATCTTTGGTATCGACATCCCTTTCTACGCCGGTGTCGGCTTCTCCCTTTTTGCCGACATCGCCGACTTTACTGTCAGGGTTAGAAATAATGTCGACAACTGCGCTGTGCTTGCTGAAGAGATCTTCCAGTATGCTATTGGCGCCAACGCTGGCGTCGAGTTGGAAATCGGCGGTCACACCTGGAATCCACCTCCTCTTAAAGCGTTGCTGCCTGTGTGGGAAACCATTGCCAGCCAGTGCGCCCCTACCACGTTGTCGAGCATAACGGCCACGGCTGCCATTGCTGCCGTGGCCAATGGGGCCAGCGACTCCGTCACCTCCACCATCAGAACCACCTTTACGTACTTGGCTGTCGGCTGCCGCTCGGCTGGCCTTGTGAACTGCCCGGTGTCGCTGCAGTCGACCACCGTGGTCACAGCCGAAAGCACCAGCGTCACAGTGGTGCCCCTGGGTTCGGACGCTACATGGCCAGAGTCAACAGCCACCGCTGTCACGCCCATTGCGTTCGGAACCAACGCCAAGCCCATCAGCCTGTTCGTTTCTGGCACGCCGACGTCCTTTGTGTCGACTGCCACGGCCTCCAGCAGCAGTGTCAGCAGCGGCAACAGAGGTAACAGCGGCAACAGCAGCAGCAAGGCCGATGGCACCTCATCCGACCACCATGGCCTGTCTCCAGAAAACAAGAGAGTCGTCATCGGGGTGACTGTCGGCGTGGGTGTGCCCTTGCTGGCGGGCATCTCAGTGTGGATTATGTAAGCGATCAGTCCTGCTTGTGAACCGAAGCCATTGCTAACACCACATAGCTTCTACATCAGAAGGTAGAAATTTTTCCAATAAAGTCACCAGGAAGAAGAAGCGATGCATAGTAGAGGATAGGAGACGGGCGTCTATATGTAGGCTTTTATCTTGGACCCTAAAAATCAGCTGCGCTTGGCGGATGCATCCTATTGGCAAACACCTCTTTCTGTTTCCTTATGACTAGACCGCTTCGCCTGTTTTTGTGGACATGAGAAAACAAATAAGAAGAGGATTCGGTACAGAGTACTCCGTAAAAATTGAAGTTCCGTGTCGCCGAGAACGAGACGGTTGTAACAGAAGTTGCCGGCCTGTAAATTTGGTGAGAATGCTGACTAATCTCTCAGAACAGCTACAGCCTTTTGTGCCTCGCCACTCAACAGGCTGACCCACCTGTCTGTAACCTCATCGTCGACTCAACAATGTCCCGGGCCCTCGACAAGGAGACGGTGGCCGCTCTGCAATTGGGCGACCCCACAGCAGCCTACCGAGCCATTGCGGGCGTCCTGACACAGCCGTCGTCGTCGCCGTCCGACGAACTCCTCGACATTGAGTTCCTCGGCCGTGGTCATACTCTTTCGGATGTCCCGTCTGACGGCGACAGCAACAGCAACTTTTTCCTCCGTGACGGCAATTCCGTGGCCATCCTCAAGCTGGCCCTGGTGCAGGCCTTTTTCGTCGCGCGACGGATCCTGCAGCAATACCAAGGGACGACAGCAGCCAACGCTGACAATGCCTCGACCTCACCCTCGTCCTTAGACGACATCATGGCGGCCACGGCCGTCATCCTCCTCTTCGACCCCGAGCATCTGACGGCCGCCAACACGCGCAAACGCATCATCCTATCGTCGCACGCCGCCACCACCCGCGGCTTTCTCCTGGCAGCCGAGTGCCGTCTGGTCGACAGCCTGCTCACGAGCCACCTGCACCGACATACCAAGTCGCCGACGCTTTGGAGTCACCGGCGTTGGCTCGTGGCGCTGCACGACCACCAAGCACAAGCGTGCCACCGTGACGTTGTCGACGTCATCATGGTCGCTGCCGTCCGCCACCCGCGCAACTACTATGCCTGGGACCACGCCCGGTGGCTGGTGACGACGCTCCGAGGCGACGACGTCGATGCGGCTGTCGCTGCTCTCCTGCCGCCCGTCCACGACTGGTGCTTCCGCCACCATGACGACACCTCCGGCTGGTCCTTTCTGCTGTTCCTGCTGTCCAAGACCGTCGTGGTGACGGTTCTCGACGAGACGCTGTCCCAGGTGCTGCACATGACCGCGTCGCTGCACTGGACGGGCGAGTCCGTCTGGGTCTTTCTACGCACGGCAGCAGCAGCAGCAGCAGCAGCAGCAGCCAACAGACAAGAGAAGACAGGGATCTCGGACCCGACCGACAGCTGCGACCGCCTCCGACAGACGGCTCACGCCCTGCAGACCAGCACCGGCCTCGATCCGCGGTCCCAGGACTGGAGGGTGCTGCAGCAGGCCCAGGACTGGTGTGTGAGGCAATCGTCTGTCATGTTTGGTTAAAGAGCCTGAGAGTGTGTGTATTGCAAGGCGAAGGAACGGGACAACCGTCTTCGTTGTTGGCTGGTACATATGCGCATCTACACGCCCACCACCATACATGCACTTACATGCCCATCTACATCTTCGCCCCTTCCTGCATGGCCATTCATATTCCCTCGCAGCGGACGTACTCGAGTCACACACGGCTACATCAAAGAACAGCTTGCGACTGTCGATGCGCTGCAGGTCGCAGAGCAGCGACGTGGGATTAGGAGCATGCAGAGAGGTGTGTCGCTGTTCGTTCCATGCTCGCTCGATGTCTAAGCAGTCCATGTCACAGCCTGCACTGCCTTGGAGTCGACGTAGAAGCTGACCATGAAGGCACGGCATCGCCAGTGTTGAGTGTGGCCCGGAACAATTGGTCCTGCGACATGTTCCCGCATCAACAAGACGACACGTCGGCATGAAGAACAAGACGACACCGGGCCCTCGAGATGCCCTTGAAGTGGTCCGTGGCCTCCTGAGGGCCCGCCTTGACTCGTTTGTGGGCTCATCCTGCAGTGCGACAAGTCCGCAATCTCGAGCTCTTTGCATCAATCTCCTGCCCCTATTACATACGATGTCATTACTCGAAATTAGAACGGATCTGGTCATGTGACTTTCGCAATCCTGCTTCCGTAGTTTCTCGGCACGTAGCACCGCTTGTTTGTAATCGAGTCATACTCGTAGACATGCCGGCTGCCGAGACGGCGGTTCAGCTGCGACATAATGCTGCCTTTGGCTCGCTGAGCCACCGCGTCTCGAGATGCTTCCTGCCCTCTTCACCGTCGACGTCCATTGACCAATGGGGAGCTCCACTGGCAACCAGCTTTTTCGACCTCGGCAAAAACACAAAAAATATTCAGTGACACAAGCTCGTTCAGGGGGCGGCGGAGCGGGACGTCTGGAAGCCCTTTGTCATGTGTTTTGGTCTGATCTGCGTTCTATTCCTAGATGTGGCCGCCGTCCGCAAATTTCCTAACATGTGGCATGTTGTGGTGCCAATAGGCGGGAGACCCCGGAATGACGGGGGGCTTCTGTACTGACGCTGACCGCGGGGAAAAGCTGACTGAGCCTGGCCTGCTATAGGCTATCAGGACCTATTCCACAGGTTGTCACAGGCTGGCCCACAGGCCTGTCGTTCGGTCACACCACCTGTCTGCCCAATATGACGTCGGCAGACACCAGCGAAGAGCCCCTTGACCGAACGGGCTAGCGCCCCCTGTCAGCCCTGGTCCCCCACAGGTCGCTTGACCAGGCGGCCACAGGGCCACAGGGCCCAGGACTGCCCGACCACGCCACAGCGCCGCCAGAGCACCAGACTCTGGCAAGATTTGGCGACAAAATGGGGCAACCCAGCAGAGCCTGGCTGAGCCATCGCGATGGAAAATCGTCAGTGACACGCGATGTCCAACGGCGATCGGAATAATTCGAAAATTCTACGGCGGCCGTAAGGAAGCTCTGGGCGACGGCCAGAGACGGCCAGCCGTGAATGCATTGTATAAAGGCCCCTGCCAGGCCTCTTCATTCTGGCATGAGGCTCTCCTGTTCATCAGCACCAATCGAGCAACTTGTCAAGAGATCCTCTACCATATCAGAACACCGTCAACCCACCCACTGCATTTCTATTATAAACACCTTTCATCCCCTACCAAAAACACAACCTATCCTGTACAAACATCACCATGTCTGCCATCTCAGCAAAGTATGTAACTCACAAGTCCTCCACATCCACACAGCGGCCGTGAACCAATCAGAGAACTCGCCACTAACACCGTTTGTTTCTCAGGGTCGTCCCAACACTCGTCACAGTCGGCGCAGTCACTGGAGTGGCTACTTACGTGCGCAGGCAGCTCATGCGGGAGTCCCAGGCCTTCGACCGGTACTTCTCCACCTACAACACCCCGGAGAGCGAAGCATCGCGGAAGCGTGTGTTCGAGGGCGCTTCTGAAGACCCGCGCACAAGTCTGATGAACATCCTGGGCTGGAAGAAGGAGTAGACAATAGTCCTACTGGATACTGTTACTACAACCAACAACAACAACAACACATTTGGCAATCTTGTCGACGGCGTATAATATCCTTGGTGGATGTCTTGGGGTGCTTTCTTTTGTGGATAACGACTGGCGTTCATCACGATCTTACTTTCACACCCGATTTAGAGATGGCTTGCATAAGAGGCCTCTGAAAGTTTAATTTTAGTTTTGTTTACAAATAATTGACGTTTCTGACGCCATATCCAAGCAACTGTTGCCGTGATAGGTGATGATTCGAGAAATGCTTGTAAGCGTATACGACTTTTATACTTCTGGACTTGCAAATCTATGAATTGGCACGTATGTACTCCGTACTCCGTAACACTACAAAGGTTAATCAGGTTACAACTTGAAAATATGCAACAAACGCGAGTTGTAAAAACGAGGCATATGGATTATGCGATACTAATTGTGCAAACTCTCGATTTCTCTAGCATAAATATCCTAAAAATTTATCCAGACCTGCAAATCCATACACTCTTTCCCAATACAGTCACTCATATTAAAGACCACGGCCGAGGAAGAGCTTCTTGTCCTAGTAGCAAATACGTTCGACCAAGACTGCCTCAACCCGGACCACCTGGACCACGAGACGCAAGTAGATAACGCAGTCGCAAGGGCTGCGCTAGGCCGATTTGAGTGGCTCTTGTGTGAGTGTGTTCTAGGTCTGCTCCGGCTCGGGAGCAGGGGTCAGTTCAGGCGCGGCAGCAGGGGATGAGATCGGGGGCGGGCGGAATTAAGAGCCCAAGTAAGTCTGGTCGAAGTCTTGTCTTTCGTCTGAGTTCGTGCCGTCATCCCCTTCATCTTCACAGGCGCTCTCCTCCTCGTCTTAGTCGGGTTTAGTTGGCGTGCTATATTTTGCTGGGGGGGCAGCAGGGGCGTGATTCATGTGTCGAGAGCTATTGTCACGTCAGCCGGGTCGACTTTATATAACAGCCGGCAGCGCAAAGCGCTCCTTCGTATGCCTCCCTCTAATTAGTGGCACATCAACTTTTCTGGGCAAGGCAACAGCACGCGACCGACCGACGAAGCAAAAGCTCTACTAGATGGGAGCCAGAACACCCTTTCAAGGAAGGGCAGCAGCAGCTGTGGTCAGAGACAACACGATAGAAGGATAGCCAGCCGCGTTTCTTCCTTGTTTTTGGCACAACTTCGAAGATAAGCAACTTCACGCCAAACCAGCATTACAATCTAAGAGAGTTTTCAAAGCTCCGTCTATCACGATGTCTTCGATAATAGCGACATAAGATCAAAAAATATGAGAGGGCTTGATCTGATATAACTAACACCGTGGAGAGGTTCTTCGGCACCATTTTCTACACCATACTTTACATCGCCAATGGTAGCCTGTTAGGAGGGCTTGCATCCTGCTTTACTTTCACCCAGTGAAAAGGCGGATACTCGCTCCAAGTGACGAAACCGTACGGAGAAAAACGGATGGCACGTTCCCCAAAGCCAAAGGGGTAGCAGGAGGCACCTCCCGCAGTCAGGAAAGAAATGGTGTGCGGCTGTTGCTTTTGCGAGATGAAGTTCTTTCTGAAGCCGCATGATACAATTTAGGCTAATCACCCTTGTGAATGTTGTTGCAAAAAACTTACGGTTACCCTCTCGTTTGCGCTTTGCAAACTGTTAGCTTTTATTTATACAGCTTTGTCAGACTAGGGCAGATCTGTATTTGGCTGTATTAATTGCGCAGGCGCCCCCTTTTTATATAAAGAGTTGCCAGAGATGTTCTCAAATCAAACGCAAGTACTTACACATTTAATCTACAGCTCGCTGCTAACAAACTGACAGCAATGTCAGAGAAAACAGATGCCCAACGGCCGTGCCAACCCGCAGGTTTTTTCAGACAAGCTAATCTGATATGATACAGCCTGTTCGATGACACTGCACTCGATACTACTCGTATGTGGCTGTGGGAAAGGTTCACAGGCACCCCCGTCTCTAAGATATTTTGCCAGGGGTGTTCTTGAATCGGCGATAGGATCAAAATTATGCAGTCTTAATAAGATCAGATTAAGTATGCAATCGCAAAATTCGCCTTGCTCTTCTTTCAAATTATTGGAAGCGAAAGTAGAGTATCACCGTTGACGGGTCTCGATGAGCGACCGGTCATCAGCGAATTTGAGTCGAGAAGGAAGAGACAAAACGCCTGGAAAAGGTATGCGAAAGTCTTTTAGGACAATAGTAAGATTGCCGGAAATGTGTAGCATCATCCATTGTCTAATTTTTGATCATGGCGGCATGGCCAGCGATTTAGCATACACACTACCATCTGTCTTCTGGATTGCCAGCTTGAGAACATCCCTGATCGCCATTCGTGTGACAGTCTCTCCACCCACCTCTGCCTCATGGTGGGAAGGTCTGAAAAATGCTTGCAAAATACTCGCCCACAAATCTCGACCGTGGCTTCAAAGGAAAGCGTAAAACTCTAGGCTGCCATTAGGGCTAACCGCGGCGTGAGCTGTTGCTGTTGATGCCACCGTGCCTGCCATCTTGCTTTTATGCCGGTGGGGTAGCGGTAATTGGAGCTTTTGGAGGACAGGTCCTCAGATGATGAACAGAGGTCCACGAAGACAAATTTCTTAGATCACTTCAACCTTTTTATGGTGCAATGTATTAATAAAGACAATCAATCTGCTTTCTGTAAATACAGCTGAAAATACAACAAGTACTATGAGCTTTGATAACAAGTATATCACAGCGATACGCCCTAGGTTTCCATCGACACGAGGAAGAGTATGCGATGAAAGCCATGTAAAACGATCCAGCTAACCGTGTAAGCACCACTAACGCCATGAATCGCATTGCAGCACGCTGCTAGACATACCCTTTTATCGCAACCTTGAATCAGATGCTTTAGGGCGAACACATTCGCCAGTTGAATTTCCGTAGGGAAAAAGCGGCATAGACTTGAACTGATTACCACAACGATGTCAATAGAACACGCATCGAAGCAGCGGTTTTCGTAGGTTATTGTTAGTACGACTTGAATGTCAGAAGAACCAGTTTCAGACTTGATAAACTTGGGAATGGCCTGGGAGTTTCAGCGTATCTATTGGTTGCAACAACATTGTTGCCTTTAGGACCTCAGCGGATTGCCACTAGGCCTCACCCGTCATACTATATACAATCCTAGCAACAGAGTACTTGTATCATTCAATGACAACATGCCAGAGTGGTTAATGGGTATGACTCGAAATCATATGACTTCGGTCGCGGAGGTTCGAATCCTCCTGTTGTCGATTTTTTTTCTTTTTTTCCTCCTAGCTCTTTAGGGAATATCAAAAAGGTTGCTCCTGCGATAGAAGCCGGGTTTTCAGAGGAGAAAAAAGCCGTTAAGACTTAAGACTTAAGGGTCCCGTAGTAAGGAGTTGTAACAAGTGAAACATATTTTTGGTGTTTTATGGCGGATAGGAAATGAGGCTTCTAAACTCCGCACTTGGTTGGTGCCTGTTCGTGGACGAGCTTTACGACGTACTACGATGGAGACAAAAATCACTAACTAGCCTAGCGCGCTTCATCATATGTTTGTGTGATGCGATTAGGAACTTCCGCAGACACGTCGTTCGTCCGACGCAACCGGAGGCTGCGGATACTTTGCAACAGTTTGTGAGGCGCTGCGGGGTCTCGCAGTTGCACAAGTTTGGAATGATTGGACAGAGATGTGCTGCGGCACTGCGGGGCTTCTCCTCACTGCCTTGCGCTACAACGATCCAAGCCCTCTCATTCTCCGTCTTTCGTTGCGTTTACAAGAAGCCATAGCCTTTTCGGTATTTTTGTTCCTGTTCTACAGAGCATGTGATACGAGTCTCACTAGTCCAGCTGCCAATGTTGCAGACCAAGTCTACGTTGAAACGCCATGCCTCGCAACCAAGCATTTACCTTCTACCCTCTTCGCGATGACGGACGAGGGGACTTCCGTGTCTTGACAATACTCCCCGGTAGCGGCGATTTCCCAGTCATATGCACTTTGCACAATGTCCTCTGGCCTGAAGAAATGTTGCGAAAGTCTACCCGCACGCGATGGCACCGACAATTGCCGACAAAGACACAGAATTCTGCCTCGAAGCTCCGACGAAGGGCCAAGTTATCCTGGCGCCGAGAACTAAAGCCATCCGTATTTCGGTCAAACAATACACCTGAAATGTACCTTGGCCCCGAATATGAAGCGATTTCATACGCTTGGGGGGAGGGTGCGCATGACCAGCAAATATGTCTTAACGGGCACACATGTATGGTATCAAGGACTGTGGGACAAGTCCTCTGCCGCCTTCGACACTTGGATCGGCCGCGCAATGTCTGGATCGATTCTATCTGTATTGACCAGCATAACGCTGGCGAAAAGGCGAACCAGATCAGGCAGATGCATCGAATTTTTGCGAATGCCAGTCAAGTCATCGTATGGCTGGGAGAATCGACTTTCGACAGCGAGCTAGGTATTTCTTTCGCCAAGGACATATCCAAACTCGCTTGTCCAAAATACAACGGTGCTATATATACGGTTCCTTTAAATTGTCTCTCGTCCTTAGAGCACCTGCTTGTGAAAGCCAACATACCTTGCTGGAGCGCACTGCATCGGTTACTGAGCAGAAGTTGGTGG
Organism: Grosmannia clavigera kw1407; assembly: GCF_000143105.1. NCBI lineage: Eukaryota > Fungi > Ascomycota > Sordariomycetes > Ophiostomatales > Ophiostomataceae > Leptographium > Leptographium clavigerum. Next base: position 360,703 of record NW_014040560.1, on the reverse strand, counting down.
CGGAGAGCATGGATACTCCAGGAAGTGCTTGTCGCAAATTCCGTTCTGGTCCTCTGCGGAAACACTTCAATACCTTGGGACGATCTGAAGAAAGCAATCTGTATTGCTAGGGCGACACACGTCCGATTTTTGAATATGAAAGCTGGTTTAAAGCCCCCACTCAAAGGAGTCTACTTTGCCAGCAAAAAAGTCGACTGTCATCGTGCTTTTGAACTAGTCTGCGATCGGGAGAGGTTTGTTATGGACACTACGTACAAGTTCCCGGTATCGGTCTGGCTACGTGGGAATAGGCTACGGCTTTGCAAACTCGGTCATGACATGGTTTATTCTATCATGGCGCTCACATCTGGTAATTTCAGGAAATCGGTCTCGGTCGACTATACCCTACCGGTAGAGGAGCTATTCAAGTTGGTGGTGAAGTTGGCCGTCCAAGAGGCAATGTCCTTGGACATAATTTTACAATCGCAACACTCGATATGGCATCCACAGTTACCCTCATGGGTTCCTGATTGGAGATTGGAGTCACGTTCAGTCATCTACTCTAAAAACGCAATGATGAATGGAACAAAATCCCCATACGCGATATTTTCTCTGGACCTCTCAGAACTTAGGGTGATGGGGCTCGAGCTAGCTGTTCTGTTGGAAACGCATCTTGAATGCGAACTTCTACCTGGCTTGACAAAACAGCAGTCTACTCTAAATTACCGGAACAAGCTCGTTCCTACTCGCGACAGTACCTGCCATTGGAAAATAAGACTAGAACAATTCATGGACCTATTTACTCCGGCCACAGCTCGATACGGTACGACAGTCATGGATTGTAATATGGCCATAGTAAAAGTTTTCTTGAGACTCTTGTCAATGAAGAGGTCGGCAAATTTTGACCCGGAGTGGCACACTGACTTCAGTGATCTACCAATGAATGCTAGGCCACGACCATTAGAAGCGAGCGACTGGGCCACTGTCAAAGTTCATATAGAGGACATGTTAGTGAGCAAAGCCGTCGCTGCTGCAGCCGACTTTTTGGCGTTGGTGCCAGATTTTGCGGAGGAGGGTGATAGGATCTACTGGCTTCAAGGATGCAGCGCATTAGTCCTTCTGCGGCCTGCAAGACATGGTGCTTTCTCTTTCCTTGGCGATGTGCATGTAGAAGACAAGAGACTAAAACAGATGTGGTTGGCCAAGGTCCCTCCGGACCGAGAGCCAAAGTTTCAAAGAATAGTGTTGGTATAGTAGCTCAGCTAGACGACGAGTTTCGGGTTTGATTTTGTAACGTAACCTTTCAGAAAGTATCGCGGCATATTCCAACGCCAGACATATCTCACGCCGCCCACGATAATGGTAAGCCTTTGAAAAAAAATGATAGACATTTTCGCGCAGCATGATCAGCGTCTAAAACAAATTTGGATTCTTTTTATGAAAAGCTCGACCAAGGGTTGCTTTGTACCCAGAAGACATGCATATACGATACAGTATATGTGAGGTTATCGGCGGCAATAATAGAGTTTAATGTACGTCGTAAGCAAAAGCTGTGCAAAAGCAAAGACACTGCGCTGGCTAAACAAATAATAAGGAACGGCTCATAATAAAGCAAAGGCCATGAGATTTACACAAGACATATTCCACAGTATTATGGAGTACTATAAAGCAAAAGGGGGGGTTGAAAAAGAAAATTGCATTGACAACAGGTATATTGCTATATATAAATATATAAAAAGAAAAAAGATCGACAACAGGAGGATTCGAACCTCCGCGACCGAAGTCATATGATTTCGAGTCATACCCATTAACCACTCTGGCATGTTGTCATTTGCTTGTTTCATTTACACAGTAAATAGTATATAGCCCAGCAGATGGCAAACTTAGGCGTCGAGCTTTCATGTTTTTTTATTTTTTTATTTTCTAATTACAACTCCTGCACCGGAGCCAGCGACAAATACTGGCATGAAAGCCCCTTTTGCGAACAGCGTAAGTGGCATGTTGTATTTGCTGAAGCATTAGATGCTCTATTACAGCACGAAGAGAGAGGACGCACTTTCTCTACAATATAATCGAAACCAGCACAACACAAGTATCCGCCGCAAGGACAGGATTACCTTCGCCGGGAGTAAGATGCAGGAGGCCACATCGTACAGCACAGCATTGCTAACTATGTATGCACGGTAGCAGCAAGAAGGAAAGGTTACACTTCGACCCGCCCTGTAATTACTAGCACCTAATAATACATATTCTTATCGTGTCTACGGAGCCACTCTATAGGCCGAACTGTTGATGTGGCCCGCTCAGCAGCTCTCAGCGGGGCTGATTGCTGATTGGACTCCGGTGACCACGACCGCATGCGTACTCCATACTTGTCTGCATACGACGTACTCCGTATGCACGTATGCCTTTCGCGTTTTCCCTCCGCTGGCTGATCGGGTCGATCAGATGGAGTCCGGTTGATTGGCCAGAAAGAGGGCCGTTGTGTTGTGCAGCGATGCCCTCGAACGGAGCACTTCTGCAGGAGATACGAGAGCGTGTTTCGGGTAGAGCCATGGGTGTCTGGAGAAGGTGCGGCTATGTATGTAAGATACATACATAGTAGCCATAGACGGCGTTGGACAAGATACATCCATCATACGAGAAGACAAGCGTGCGCATGTACTTTGTACGCGTGTCAAATTGTCAGATCGTCGTGCCGAGAGAGACAGAAGACGACGGCAGGAATGAGGACTGCTGATCGGCGATGTACGATCACCAACGACCAGAATGAGCAGCCTTGGCTGGCCGACAAGAAGCAAGGACAAGAGCAAAAGTGCGCCCGCATGCCCCTCCTCATTACAAGTCTCCTCCCACTTGAACCTTGGCGTATTTCTCGTCCTGCTCCGACTCCACCGCCGAGTAGCGCTTTGCCAGGGGCAGTGATTAATTCGAGGAGGAGGATTCGTTTGCGCTGGGCTTTCTCTGATCAGTGCTATAACGGCAGATGATCCCCCCTGAGTTAGCAAGTGCAAAACGTCATTTTGAGTCGGTCCCTCCTGCCTCGGATCTATGTGGTCTCGCTTTTTCGTATTTTTTCGTCATCAAAGCCCTTCCGCCTCTCAACGGCCTCTTTGCTGATAAGAACATCCGGAAGTCGCACTGCTGATCATGACCCCAGAACAAAAGCAACTCCCTCCCCTCCCCTGACCAGCGCCAGCACGGCCGAGCGAGATACAGACCCTTCCCTTGCGCCCCACCCGAGCTCCAAAGGGGAAACCCCCTAGTAAGCATACAGCCCGCTGGCCAACCAAGAGTGTCTTGGCCTTCTCCACCCCTCAGGAATTCGGACCAAAGATCAGGAACAAACAGGCACAAAAGGTCCAGCCCAGCCCCACCAGTCCTTTTGGCCAGGAGTAAGACGCCACGGCCAGCGCGGCTCTCTCAGCACGTATGTAAGATACGGCTCGTATGAACGTCTTCTCTCCCCGCAGAGAGGCAGAGAGCCCCTTTCCCGTTTCTCAGCTCGCTTTGGCTTTCCTTTTCCTTTTTCTATCGGGCTGCATGTCGCCAAGCACGTTTCCGTTTTACTTTGTCTCTACCCTCTTTTCTCGTCCTTTTTGTCCTTCCTTTTTTTGCTCCGACTCCAGTGTCCTGCGTGGGCTGTTGTTTTGGAAAGCTCGCCGTCGTTCCTGTCCTGTCAGCTGGTTGGTGTTCTGCCCTCCTCCACCTCTCTTAGCTGCGGTCGGCCTACCTTTGTTGGTTACCGCCGTGCCTTTTAGTCCACAAGCGGCTCGTGTTTTCGGCAGCTTCTCTCTCCTGCATCTTGCTCGTTAGACGTCCTCTCTTTTTCTTGACTATTCGTATTGGTCTGAACTGTCGTTTCCCTCTCTGTCTCGTGAATTGCGTGGCCTCTCTATCGTTAATTTTCCGCCTTGTTTGTTCTTTGGTGTCCTTTTCTCATATAGCCGACTGCATTGCATCCAACATTGCGAGCATAGCCATTGTTCCTCATAGTACCGTCATTTCGCATCGGCAACCGACAATCCGGCATTCTTCCCCTCGCCCTCACCTTGCTGCCAGACGCCAATGCAGCAATAATACATAATCTCTCCATTTTTGTTCTCTCTTCGATGCTGGGTCTAAAGCGTCGGAACTCTCGGCCCTCGATCTCCTTCAGCCGGTCCTAGACCAGCAGGGATTCGAGAATAACGCCAGCGGGACTCCTTCAGTGGAAGAACTTGCTTATCACAACAAACATTCACCATGTTGGGCACTGTAGTACTCCTGCAGTTGATCCTCTGGACGACAGCTACTCACGCATTTTACCCGTGGTTTCCGGCTTGGGTCTGTGAAAAAGACGACAGTATCTGCAACTCTAGCGATTCTCCCGAGGATGTCGCAAAGACAACGCGGGATGTCTCTCCTCTGGCCGAGGGGTTGACCCTAAAACTGAGCCGAAGGAGACACGGTATAGACATGCCGCTTGGGGCCAGAGTAGCACGCCAAGCCGAGAGATTCGCGAGGAGACATGCGGCTGCGGCCACGACGCCGCCTGCCACCGCAACGGCCGAGCTGGCCAAGCGCGCCAACACATTCGCAGTCGTCACAGCGGCCACGCCCGCAGCCAGCAACGCAGTGGGCATCGACCAGGACGGCACGGACTTCTCGTACTTTGTGCAGGCCACGCTCGGCTCCAACAAGACACCCATGTACATGCTGCTGGACTCGGGGGCCGGGACGACATGGGTGATGGGCACGGACTGCACGTCGAGCGCCTGCGCGCTGCACAACTCGTTTGGAGCGGCCAACTCGAGCTCGCTAAAGAAGACGGGCAACAGCTTTTCGATCGCGTACGGCTCGGGCACGGTGGCGGGCAATCTGGCCAACGACGACATCACGGTGGCGGGCATCTCGGTCAACATGATGTTCGGGCTCGCCAACAAGACGTCCAACGACTTTTCACACTTTCCGTTTGACGGCATTCTCGGGCTCAGCCTGAGCAAGGGCGTGACGAACAATTTCTGGCAGGTGGTGATGGACGGCAAGCTCGTGGACTCGAACATCTTTGGGATTTCGATCTGGCGCGACTCGGACGGCGGCAGCAACAACGGCGAGCTGACGATTGGCACCACGGACAGCAGCCAGTACACGGGCAACATTGGCTACACGGCCGTAGACTCGAGCGCGAACGGCGACTGGGCAATCGCGATGGGCAACATCGGTTTTGACGGCAGCCTTGCGGGCGTGACAGACCGGCTGGCCTACATCGACACGGGAACGACGTACATGTTTGGGCCGAAAGACGACGTGGCGGCGCTGCACGCGCTGATCCCGGGGGCGTCGACCAGCGATGGCGGCACAACATACACGGCACCGTGCAACACAGACCTGCCGCTCACAGTGGTGTTTTCGGGCGTTTCGTACAACATCTCGTCGGAGGACTGGCTGTCGAGCGGCAGCAGCGGCAACTGCACAAGCAACGTGTACGGCCGCGAGGTGGTGTCGGGTGCGTGGCTGTTTGGCGACCTGTTCCTCAAGAACGTCTACACCGTCTTTGACGTTGACAAGACTCGCATTGGTACATTATTGTTTCTAGTATCTCTACGCCTGCTCTGGCCACCTGCTAACAGACTGACCCGACAGGCTTTGCGAAAAAGTCGAGCTCAAAGGCGTCCTCGACAGCCAGCAGCACGTCGGGAAGTACGGTGTCATCGACTTTGGCAGGAAGTGGTGCGACATCGTCTTCTGGGAGCAAGGCAACAGCGACAGCGGTGGCGGAATCTACGACGGCCCCGACGACGCAGAAGACGTCTTCGCCTGCGAGTCGGTTGGAGGGAAGCAAGGTCGCCACAGTGGCATGTATTGTGGCAGGTATCGTTCTGGCGGCTTGAGATGAAGCGGACTGGAGAGCAGTGTCGAAGAGCGTTTCGATGGAATAGATTGAAGAGGAACTTAAAACGTAGGCCTCAATTTTCACTTGTAACACTATTTAATGTAAGATAGATCTGAGACGATATAGCGCAGAAATTGCACAACGGCGTTGACTTCTTGGCCTGAATACGGTTTCCGATGGGCGGGATTAGTTTGGAGTTCAGTGCAGAGTCACGTGCAGAAGTGGAACAAGGAAGCTAAACACGGAGCTATTACAGCCGGGCCATTCAGCAAAGGCCAGCGGCTCTTAGAGCTTCAAAGTAGTCAAACCACGGCCAAGAACGAATGGCTGCGGCAAATCCGGCACCACACCGACACCCACAACCACAGCGAGCGACGGATAGCACGAGCGAGCGGCCGACTGTCTGAGCGACGGACCGACTTTTGATTTTGTCTGCCGTGGAGGAAAATGCGGTGGTAGCCGGGGGAGGAAGAATTCGAAACAACCAAGGCACAAAGGGGACAAAGGGACAGATTGTCAGGCGGCTGTTTTGGGGAGCGACATGGCAGGGGCACAGCGGTTGTCAGCGGGGGATGGCGAGGAGAGCGTGGGCCTGCTGGCATCGGGACCCGGGGGAGACGAGGGTTTGGCGATGCAGCCGGGCAGCAGCGACGATTCGGTGAAGCGGGCGGGCAGCGTTGGACTGGGGCTGGGGCTAGTGACGACGGAGATGTCGGTGATCGGAGGGGAGGGGCGAAAGGGGGGGTGGTGTTGGTGTTGGTGGCAGCGGCGGCAGCAGCGGCGGTGTGGTGCGAACGAACAGCGGCGGGCTGTCATCGCTGCGATCGCCGCTGACGCCGCGGACGCCAAACCGGGTACGATTTGACCTGACGCCACAGGTGGCGGACTTTCCGGTGCGTCTGGGCGACAGCTGGCCGGCGGACGGGCGGCGGAGCCAGGACAGCAGCGGCAGCGAGGGGTATGGCGGGCGTGACAGCTTTGACGTGGACGTGGGGGCGGAAGAGGCGGCGCGCCAGCACCGGCTGCCGCTGTTGACGGGCATGGAGGCGCCGACGGTGGCGACAGCACGAACGGGCAGTTTTCTGGGGGGCGATGACGGCGACGACGGCGACGACGACAGAGCCGGCGGCGATCCCGAGCTCTGGGCGGCCCAGGAACGGCGGCGGCCCAAGTCCGGACTCGGCAGCGCGTTTATGAACATGGCCAACAGCATCATCGGGGCCGGGATCATCGGACAGCCGTACGCGTTGCGGCAGGCCGGACTGGCGTCTGGCGTGGTGCTGCTCGTGGCGCTCACGGCCGTCGTCGACTGGACCATCCGGCTGATCGTCGTCAACAGCAAGCTCAGCGGCGCCAGCAGCTTCCAGGGCACCGTCGAGCACTGCTTTGGCCGGCCCGGACTCGTGGCCATCAGCCTTGCCCAGTGGGTCTTTGCCTTTGGCGGCATGGTCGCCTTTGGCGTCATTGTCGGCGACAGCATCCCCCACGTGCTGCTCGCCATCTGGCCCGCCCTGCGCGATGCCCCCGTCGTCGGTCTGCTGGCTGACCGTCGCGTCGTCATCGCTCTCTGCCTCGGCACCGTCTCCTATCCTCTCACGCTCTACCGCGACATCGCCAAGCTGGCCAAGGCCAGCACCTTTGCCCTCGTCAGCATGTCCGTCATCATCGTCACCGTGCTCGTCCAGGGCGCCCTGGTACCTGCCCAGGACCGCGGCTCCTTCAGCCGGCCGCTGCTGACCGTCAATACCGGCATCTTTCAGGCCATCGGCGTGATCTCGTTTGGTGGGTGCTCTCCTCTGGTTCTCTGCCAATGCTTACTAACATGTTACTAATCAGCCTTTGTCTGCCACCACAACTCCCTCCTCATCTACGGCTCCCTCAAGACGCCGACGATCGACCGGTTCGCCCGCGTGACCCACGTGTCCACGGGTGTCTCCATGGTAGCCTGTCTGATCATGGCCCTGGCCGGCTTCCTCACCTTTGGCGACCGCACGCTTGGCAACGTGCTTAACAACTTCCCAGCCGACAACACGATGGTCAACGTGGCCCGTCTCTGCTTCGGGCTCAACATGCTGACGACGCTGCCGCTCGAGGCCTTTGTCTGCCGCGAGGTCATGTTCAACTACTTCTTTCCGGGCGCGCCCTTCAACATGCGCCTGCACATCCTCGTCAGCACCGGCCTCGTCGCCGCCGCCATGGGCCTCAGCCTCGTCACCTGCGACCTCGGCGCCATCTTCGAGCTGGTCGGCGCCACCAGTGCCTGTGCTATGGCCTACATTCTGCCGCCGCTGTGCTACATCAAGCTGACGACCCGCAGCTGGCGCACCTACATGGCCGCAGCCATTGTCGTCTTTGGCTGCTCTGTCATGGGCATCAGTCTGCTGCAGGCCCTGCATAAGATCATCAAGGGTAGGCTTGGCCCCCGTCTGCTTATCGTTCTGTCACGCTCGTCAATTGTCCACCCTGCTAACCGCTCAGGCGAAGGAGGCACGGCCCAGTGCCGGTAATCTGTCACGCCTTCTGTACATGATTCAACATGGCAGCCGTTTTTTGTCTACAGCACTTCTTTGCGGATGCATGGTCTCGGAGTACTATATATATAGATAATTAAGTATCTTTCTTCGTTTTTTCTTCTTTAGTCTCTTTTTCTTTCTCTTTTTCCTTTCCTTTTCATTTCTTTGGTAACTTTTTTGTTGGAAATCAAAGAGTCTAGGCTTTGAGCAGATGTCCAAGGTGTGATGTAACGTTGGATCGGCAGGGGAACCCGGATGGCGTGAACCGGTAGATGGGGGTCGTACCATCGAACTACGGAGTATGTACGAGTACACCGGGCCTAGAAGAGAGGACGCGGCATTAGCCAGAGCAAGAGAGAATCGTGTTGATGCAACGTACCGGGCAAACAGCCGGGCAGAGTGCCGGACCAATCAGGTGCTAGCAGTCCGTATGAGGCTAGCGGGGCCGGCTTACACGACAATTGCCGTTTTTGACCGTTGTGTGACCGGGCCGGTGTCATGTGCTTGCAGCGATGATCTTGTCGGCCATTTCGACGAGCGAGTCGGCCATGACGAGAGGGGTGCCAAAGACCTCTGTGACGGGTTCTTTTTCGTAGACGGAGCACCAAGCGCCTTTGAATCTGGGGGTGGGTGAGCTGGGAGGAGAGGACAAGAACAGAAGAACTTGACCTACCCGTTGCATTGTGCTGCCATTGTGTCCCACATGTGTGCGGCTGCAAACCAGGTCTCGGTAGCGCCAGCAAACTGGTTAAGCACGTGGCGGTACGCCTCCGGCGTCGGCTTGCCGACCTGCAGGGAGTCGCAGGTGACAAAGTGGGCGGCCGGGATGTCGATGCCGTTGGCGGCGAGGTAGCCCTGGACGCGGGTGGCGTCGCCCGAGGTGAAGGCCCAGACGGTGAAGCCAGCAGCGCGCAGGCGAGCATGACACTCGAGGATACCGGGACGAGCGCGCAGCGTGCGGTAGGCTGCGGCACAGACGGCGGCGTCGTCGGCCGTGCAGAGCGTCCGCGGGTCCTCGATGCCGCATTGGAAGAGGACGCGGAAGAAGAGCGGCGGGAAGACGGTCCAGAAGGGCACGTAGCGGCCGCTGCGGTCCAGATAGCTGTACTCGCGCTCAGCCTCCATCATCCACGTAAAGGCAAAGTGGCGCGGGCGGATGCCGTGAACACGCAGCCGGTCGCCGATGCGCGCGTCGACGGCCTCGTAAAAGGCGTCGTACGTCACGCAGGTGCCGACGATATCGAACACGACATGCTTGCCGGAGAGGGCCATGGTGGGTGGAGGGAAGAGAAGGAGAGAAGGAGAGAAGGAGAGAAGGAGAGAAGGAGAGAAGGAGAGGGGAGATGGAGAGGGAAGAAGGAGAAGAGAGAATGAGAAGAGAGAAGGACAGATCAGAGACAAGAAGCCCCGGATCATCACCACATCGTCTCTCGGCTTCAGATGCCCCATTTGTACCAAAACGGCAGGCACGCCGCTGCAGGCTGGCCGCGTCGGCGATCCGCCTTTGCAGATGCCCCCAGCTCGCGCAACGCCGAGGCGGCCAGCGGCGCCTTTGGGTCCGATAAGCTGCGATAAGGCGTTCCGCGCGCTGGCGCTCCGCAAGCGGCAGGAGCCGGTTGGATAAGAGGTAGCAGGTGCGACCGCGAGCGGTTCCGCAGAGTCAGGATTCGCACATTGGTGCATCTGGTTTTCCGACACAGCATCATCTCTTCCTCAACACCGCCCCGCGATGGAGACGCCCAAGACGACGCTGCCGGTGCCGGAGCCGACGACGGAGGCGTTCTGGCGCACGCAGCTACACGAGCTCGACAGCTACCGGACGACGGCCGTGCTGCCGGGCACGGTCGACGTAGCCGTGATCGGGGCCGGTTTTGCCGGCGTGACGGCCGCCTACCACATGTACCACGGGGCGGGTACGGCACCGGCGTCGGTGCTGATGCTGGAGGCGCGGGGGGCGTGTTCGGGGGCGACAGGACGGAATGGTGGGTGTTGCGGAGCTGTCCTGCAGCTGGTGGTGGGCGACAGTAGAGTCTTTTCTGACAAGCTCCAGGCGGCCAGCTCAAGGCCGACACCTACTTCAAGATCCTGCCGTACACGCGCAAGTTTGGGGCGGCGCAGGCGGCGGCCGTGGCCCGGTTTGAGACCGACAACGTGATGGCGGTCAAGGCGCTGGTCGAGGCCGAGAACATCGACTGCGATCTCGTGCTGACACGCGCCCTCGACGTGTACACGGACGCGGCCCAGGCCGACGAGGTCGAGGCCGGCTACCGCGAGCTGGTGCGCATCGGGGTCGCCGACCTGGCCGACGTCCAGCTGCTGCGCGGTGCCGCTGCCGAGGCCGCCTCGGGCATCCACGGCGCCAAGGCTGTCGTCTCGCTGACGGCCGGCCATCTGTGGCCCTACAAGATGGTGATGCATCTGCTGTCGGGGATGGTCCAGAACGAGGTGCAGACCGGCTTCAACCTGCAGACGAACACGCCCGTGACAGCGGTGGAGGCAGCCGACCTCGGCTCCGACGACGACACCCCCCCCTGGATCCTCACCACCCCGCGCGGTCGTGTCCGCGCTCGCCAGGTGCTCTTCGCCACCAACGGCTACACGGCCGCCATCGCACCCCAGTTCCATGCCCGCATCGTGCCGGTTCGCGGCATCTGCAGCCACATCGCCGTGGCCGACCCGGACAATCGTCGCCGTGAGCGCGCCGCCCGTCCTCCCCTCGCAAACTCGTACAGCTTGCGCTATGGTCCCGGACTGGCCGACTACCTGATCCCGCGGCTCGACGGGTCCATCGTCGTCGGTGGCGCCAAGGGCGCCTTCTGGCACGACCGGTCGCAGTGGTACGGCGTCACGGACGACACGCGCCTCATCGAACCCGCCGCCGACTACTTTGATGGCCTCATGCAGCGCCACTTTCGCGGCTGGGAACAGTCCGCCGCCTCCACCGACCACGTCTGGACCGGCATCATGGGCTGGACCGCTGACTTCATGCCCTACGTCGGCCCTGTTCCCGGTCGTCCCGGTCAGTTCATCTGTGCCGGCTTCAGCGGCCACGGCATGCCCCAGGTCCTGCTCTCTAGCAAGGCCGTCGTCGCCATGATGGCCGGCTCCCCCTACGACCACACCGGCCTGCCGCCTCCGTTCGAGCCGACCGAGGCCCGCCTGGCCAGCGAGAAGAACGAGCTGCTGGATCTGTAGACGGCACGAGTACTGCCTATCAAGAGACTTCATTCACTGCCTAATCATAACAAGTCCGTACTGTACATGGCCGGTCCTGTCACGTGACCAGTCCCAACATATCGTCCGCGCTGGTGTTGCCGGCCTCCCATGGCGGCGACAGCTCCTGGGCTGTGTCCCAGTAGCCATCCCAGTCCATGTCGCCGAGGGCAACAAGGTCGAGCGGGTCGTCCGCGCTGGTAGGCCTTCGCAGTCCGATCACGCCGTAGGGCGATGGTGGAGAGGGGGGCCAGAGGGGTGTGGTCGTTGTGGTCGTTGTGGTCGTTGTGGTAGTAGTGGCAGTAGTGCTAAGGTTCCAGACGAGCGGTCCATCGGGAAAGAGGAGACTATGAAGGCGAGCAGTAATGTGGTTATGTTCTCGCTTCCGTTCCTCCTGCCCCTTCTCTCTACCCTTCTCCTTCTTCTCATAGACCTCCCGAACGTCCGCTAGCACTGGCCGCAGCAGGTCTCGACAGCGGGCAGCGTCCGGCCAGGCTGTACACAGCGTGTCCAGCAGCTCGAGTGCGTCGGGCACGAGCACGTCGAGAATGTGGCGAGCATGAGGCCGGCGGGCGCAGCGGTCGGCCGGGTCATCGCGCAGGGCCCAGGCCGCGTCTAGCAGCACGACGACAGCCTCGTGCAGGATGTGGACGGCATGCCATGGATAGAAGAGGCGGCGCCGCCGCGTCTGGCGCTGGTAATCCTCGATCAGGAGGGCGTAGGCGGCCACGCAGACGGCCCGATCGGCTGGCGAGCGGTTGGGCAGTCGTGGTGTCGGTCGGTGCAGCCGTGCCTTGAGATAGCCGTAGTTGATCAGCCGGAACTCGAGCATCTGGTACTTCTGAAACGGCTCGGCACCACGCAGCCACTCGTCCAGGCGGCCGGCCATATCGACGAGCCAGGGGCCGAGGGAGCCGGAAGTTGGCGTGCTCGTGCTCGTGTTCGTGCTCCTGGCCACAGCTGCTGCCTCGGCGCGTGGATCCCGCAGCCAGAGGACGCGGTGCAGCTCCGTCTCGATGGCGCGCAGGCGGTAGAGGTGGTGTGCCGACGCATAGACGCCTGTGCAGGCGGGCAGGCGGGGAATCGTAATGTCCTCCTCGGCTACGGCCAGGGGCAGCCGTAGGATGGTCGAGATCGAGCGCTCCATGCCGAGGGCGACGTAGAAGAGCTCGCGGGCAAAGGAGCCGTCTTCGTCGTCTTGGTCGGTCTGTAGTCCCAGCGACAGGGCAATGCGCACGGCCGCCCAGACACAGGCCCAGTTGTCGACACGGGCCGGGTTGACGTTGCCGTAGTGGGCCAGCAGCAGACAGGCCTGCAGGCGGCGGAGGCCCGGCAGCTGGACGGCGTCGGTGGTGCGCTGCAGGTGCTGGACGGCAGTGTGGAAGAAGGCGTCGGAGGCGATGCGGGCCTGGTGCTCGTTGCGCCACGTAAGCGTCAGCGACGAGACGGCCAGGACGATGAAGACGGCAAAGTAGTCAAAGTGTCCGAGGCCGCTCTCAGCACGGATGCCGCGCGTCAGAGCGGCGTCCGTGTCGCCACCATCGACGGTGAGGATGCGGCCGAGCACCAGACGCAGCCAGTCCTCCTGGAGACAGGGGTACTGAGGGAGGTGAATGCTGGCGTAGTTGCTGATCATGGTCTCGAGGGCGGCGAGGGGGATGCGGCCGAGGTTCGTGGAGGAGGGAGAGGAGGAAGAGGTGGTGGAGGTGGAAGAGGTGGGGGAGTTGGTGGAGTTGGTGGTGTCGAAGGTATCGATGTTGGATGTGTTCGATTTGTCCATCTTTCTCTCAAAGGAATCGTCGATGCTTCCCCTTTTTCCCCCGATGCTATTTCTTCTGTCGTCTCGGTGCTTCTCCCCCTCTGTCTCCCCCTCTGTCTCCCCCTCTGTCTCCCCTCTGTCTCCCTCTCTCCCCCCCCCTCTCTCCCCAACCCCAACGGCAGACTGCTTGGCCGCAGAAACCGCGACACGGCCATTGGAGGTCCCAGCCCCGTCACGGCCGCCTCGGTGGCCAGCAGCGTCCCCCGAACCAGCCGGGCCGTCAACGCCCGGGCCACACTGTTGGCCGTTTGCTGCTGCACCGCGTCGACACGGCTTTCCAGCAGGGCGACCTGTTCCTCGAGTGCGCGCACGAGACTGCGGGGGACGTTGGGGGTGAAGTTTGTGGCGATGGTGTGGCCGTTGGAGTTGCTGTTGCCGCTGGTCGTGCTGCCTTTTTGGCTATGCTTCTTGATGCTCCCTCCTCCTCCTCCTCCTCCTCCTCCTCCTTCTCTCCCCACCACCTCCCCTCCTCGACAGACTGCCCCTGCTCGCACGCAGGCGCTGCACGACGGATATCCCGAATCGCACTTTGTCTTGCGCTTTTTGCAGCGTGCACATACCTTGGACGACGATCGCCGCCCGGTACTGGCCAGCTGCAGCTGCATCTGCATCGCGATAGTGCTGTCCATCGGGAGCGAGCCATGTGGACACGAAAGAAGAGGCGAGACGAGCTGTGGGAGAGAGGAAAACCAAGACAAAACCAGCAAGAAAGAGCAGTCCACAGGGTTGCACCGATAATACTCCGTACAGCGTTACGACGAGACGGGCAACCGACGCTGATAAGCCGTCCATCGCTCCTGCCCGCGCACCGGCCCGGTGTACAAGGTGGGGGAACAAGCGGGAGCGCAGGCAGGTCGCACCTTCCAGCAGAGGCCAGCATTTCAGCGCATCGGCGAGAGTCGAGCAGCGAGATTGTGATTTTGTTTCTTGCGCTCCGAAACGACGAATATGTTGAAGACGTGCAACCGCTGTCGGGCGCGACGCATCAAGGTGAGCGTCTTTTTTTTTCTTTCTCTTTTTTCATCTTGCCATTGCTCGTCGACCCTGACAGCCTAGTGTGATGCCCAGCTGCCGGCCTGCCGCAACTGCCACAAAGCCGGCCTGGCCTGCTCCTTTTACGACCACGTGTTGAAGGAGGATGTTCCGCGCAGCTACATCAAGAGCCTGCGGGACCGCGTGGACGAGCTGGCGGCCGTGCTGGCAGCAAATGAGCGAGCAGCACGGGCGGAGGCAGACGAGCGAAGAGCAGCCGCAGCCGCAGCAGAAACAGCAGCTCCGACACGTCACCGCTACGAGCTGCCGACGCGGTCTTGTGACGAGACGCTGGTCTTGGGGCCGACGCCGCCAGTGGTTCTAGGCGACTGTGCCATCCGTGCGCTGCTGCAGCTAGGCGTGTCCGTGGCGCCGCCGTCGGTGATGGGCGGACAGGAGGATGTCGACAGCCTGGTCTCTCCCCGCTCGTTCGGCTTCGGCCAGCCGTCGAATCACGGCAGTCTCGGCCGCCATCCTCTCGGCCAGCCAGCACACGGACTCACCGACCTGCCGCCCTCGACCGTGCGGCTCCTCCTCGCTCACTACGACCGTGCTGTCGAGCCGGCTTTTCCGCTCCGGCTCGGGCTTGCTGGTCTCTCCGACCGCTGCGTCGTTTTGTTGGTTTGTGCCGTCGCTGCCGCCCACAAGAGCTACCACGCGGCCTCGTGGCGGAGCGTCGCCCGTGCTTGTCGCGACGGGGCCGCTGACCTGGTCGGGCCGCGAATCGCCCGCCGCGACGGCCATGCCGTCATCGTCCTGCTGCTGCTGGCCCTCTACGAGCTGGCCGACCCAGATGGCGGCCGCGTCTGCGACTACGTCGACGGTGCCATCGAGACCTGTCTGGAGCTCAGCTGGTCGACTGGTGGAGGTGGTGGCCGGAGCAGAAGCAATGGAAGCATCGCCATCAAACACAGTCCCCCCAGCTCTACCCCCGACTGCAACACCATCGTCGTCAAAACCGGCAGCCCAACCCCGGCGAGAAAGAGACCCAGGATCAAGCAGGAGCAGCAGGAAAGAGACTGCGGCGAAAAAGATTCCAAGCACAACGACTACAAGCACAAGAACGACAAGGATAGGCACCAGCCCAAAGACCACACATCCCCCATACCCAGCGATCTCTCCTCCTCTCAGCGCTCCAGCCTGCTCGCCGTCCTGGTCGCCATCGAGCGCTCCCTCTGTGTCCTGTCACCGCGCCAGGGCATCCTGACCGGCATCCGGACCGACACCCTGACCGACACCGACCATGCTTATATGGGCCACCGCCAGGTCGCCGACATGCTCTTCGTCCACGCCTGCGCTGCCACACCGCTGTCTCCTCTCGCCTGTCCCGCCAGCAGCAGGCTGATCGGCGAGGTCGTGGCCGTACTCCAGACCCTGCCGCTCGACCAACCGCTGGCCCAGGAGGCCTGGCTGCTGCTGCTCCCCCGTCTGGTCGATCATGCGCCCTGCATCGGCTGCTCTTCCACGCTCGACGGTGGTTTTGGTCTGCACATCCTCGTCGTCCTGCACGCCTGCCGCCTCGCCGACAGCGCCCACACCATCCTCGCTGAGCCGAACCGTTTCATGCCACCCGTCCTGGCCGCCAGCCGCGCCTTTATGGCCGGCTGCGTTCTCGTCACCGCCATCGCCGCCGGCTGGGTTGCCCAGGAGCCGCTGCACACCCGCGCCCTGCTCAAGTGCTCCGAGGTCCTGGCCTTTGCTGCGCCCTGCTGGCGCGGTGGCCGCGACTATTACGACGTCTTCCGGCAGATCATCAAAGGGTTGGATTGAGTTCGCTTGTCCTCGTTTGTCCTCGTTTGTCCTCGTTTTATCCCCTTTTGTTCTCACAAACCCACTTCGGCAATTCCCGACCACGAACCACCGCCACACTCACTTTCCCGATACAGCATTGCGCCATGTTCGGATAGCTCCGCCCATCTACACCAACAGCTTGCGCAACTCCGCAGACCAAAATGCCAGCAAAAACAGCTTGATCCCAGGCCTCTCTCTCAAAAATCCAGTCCGGCTGGGTTCGACTGAGAGAGATCAGCCGACTTCCCCATCCGTTCAAGCTTGTCATGACCTTTTCTGCAGCCGTCCTCCCGGCCCTCCAGCTCGCTGCGGCCACCGTCCTGCTGACCGGTGCTGCCATCCTGCTCTATCTCCGCTTCTTCTACGTCGACATTGCACGCGTCCAGGGCATCCCCGAGGTGCCGGGCGCCTCGCTGCTGTATGGCCACCTGCGCATTCTCGGCGACGACCAGCCGACAACGATGCAGCGCTGGGCCACACAGCACGGCTGGCCAGTCTTCCAGATCCGCCTGGGCAATCGTCGGGTGATCGTGCTGAACGGCTTCGACGCGGCGCGCTCGTGGCTGATGGCCAACCAGGCCCACACCATCGACCGACCACGCTTCTACACCTTTCACGGCGTCGTGTCCAAGACGTCGGCCGCGACGATCGGCAGCAACCCGTGGGACGAGCGGACGAAGAAGCAGCGCCGCGTCGTCGGCTCGCTGACCACCGCCCCGGCTATCCGCCGTCTTGTCCCCCTGGTCGACCTCGAGACTGCCGAGATGGTGGCTGCGCTCTGCGACGACGGTCAGGCCGGCGCCCGTGTCCTGGTGCCGCACATTTACGAGAAGCGTCTCGCCCTCAACGTCGTCATGATGTTCTGCTACGGCCGCCGCTTCGACGATGTGCGCGACCCCTTGCTACACCAGATCCTCAGCGACGCCAACGTCATCTCCAGCTTCCGCTCCACCAACGCCAACTGGCAGGACTACCTGCCCTTTCTGCGCTACGGCGTCTTCCAGGACCGGCGCCGCCTGCGCCAGGCTGCTGAGGTCCGGGCCCGTCGCGATGCCTGGCTCGAGCTGCTCCTGCAGGAGGTCCGCGACAAGATCGATGCCGGCACCGTCGGCAGTTGCGTCGCGGCCGGCCTGCTGACCACCCAGGACGAGAAGCTGACCAAGGGCGATGTCAAGACCATCTTGGGCGGTCTCATGTCCGGAGGCTTCGAAACCGTCTTCTCCACGGCCATTGCCGGCATTGCCTACCTGGCCTCGCCTGCCGGCCAGGTCCTGCAGGAGAAGGCGTACCGGGAGATCATCGAGACCTATGGCACGACCGAGAAGGCTTTCGCGCAAGCCGTGAGCGAGGAGACGTGTCCGTACATGGTGGCTTTTGTGCGTGAGACCCTGCGCCACTACCCGCCACTGCATCTGCTGCCGCCGCGCCAGACCATGGACGCGTTCGACTGGGGCGACGCCCACATTCCCAAGGGCGTCATGATCCTGGTCAACACCCAAGCAGCCAACCACGGTGAGTGATGACTAAGCACCTGACTCTACATCCCGATCACGGGATCCCCCGATCACAGCCCTAAACCCCCCCCCCCCCCTCAGACACATCCACCTACGGAGCCGACGCAGACCAGTTCCGGCCGGAGCGATGGCTCAAGGGCGGTGCAGCACACGACACGCCGGCGCCGTTCCAGTGGGCCTTTGGAGCCGGGTCGCGGGTGTGCACGGCGGTCTCGTTTTCGAACCGGATCCTGTACGCGGCCTTTGTGCGGCTGGTGGTGACGTATCGGATCCGACAGGGCAGCACGGCGGCGCTGCAGCCGTGCACGGACTATGTGGGCTACAACCGCAACACGGCCGCGCAGAGCGCCATCCCGCGCGACTACGAGGCGACGTTTGCGCTGCGCGACCGGGTCGGGTACGAGGCGTGCATGGCGCGGTCGCGCGACAGGGCGCAGCAGGCGACCAACGGGATAGTGCGGTAGGGTGGGTTGGCGGTACTGCTGATGAGCTGGATGCCGTAGAGCTCCTGTAGTTCTTGGCTCCTTGGAATGGACTGCTGCAGTAACGCTCCCAGGGATTGGACTGCTGTAGTTCTTGGCTCCTGGGGATTGACTGCACTGTAATTACTAGCTCTCGGGGAATTGACCGCTGTAGTTACTGTCTTCCGGGTATCATGCTGCACTGTAGTCGCTGGTATAGCTTGCGGGACATGCTCGCCGCAGAACAGTGTCCTAGCTACGATAGCGAGTCGTCCACGCCCGCTTGGTGGGGTTGCATCGGACTTGTGCATGATCCGAACGGTGGCGGATCGCAGATTTCCGCGGGAGGTGTGTGTGTGCTCTCGACGATCGGGACGCTGTCGAGATACGGCGGGCGGCGTATCAGATGTCGCAGGACCACTCCGAACGGTGCGCTGTCCCGTATCGTCGGATCGGATGCAGGGCTTTCGTCTATAAGAGGAGGCTGACCGCAGTCTGGTCTCGGCCACAGGTCGGCCACAGGACAGCAGCTGGCAAGCTCACGGTCCAGACAGCATCACAACGGCCATGTCGTCCGACGAGAAGAAGGTGGCCGTGACGGCAGCGTCTGCGGTGGCCGGAGAGACGACCATCCTGGCCAACGGGAACGTGATGGGTGAGTGAAGGGTTCTTGACTATTTCCAACTTTCCCATGTTCACCTTTACTCTCCATTCCCAGCTTCAACATTACACATCTGGTACCCTTTATTCCCAAGATCTTCTCAACACGTATATCCTCTCCATCTCTTCCATGGCTCACATACATCCCTCCACACCACATCACCCACACACCACTAACTCCTCCAGAGGACGGCCTCCAGCGCGGCCTCAAGGACCGCCATCTCATCATGATCAGCTTTGGCGGCGTCGTCGGCGCCTCCATCTGGTATGGCACCGGCTATGCGGTCGCGTACAGCGGTCCGGTCGGTGCGCTCCTCTGCTTCTTCGTCATCGGCCTGGACGTCTATTTTGTGATGCAGTGTCTCGGCGAGATGGCCACCGTCTTCCCCATCCAGGGCGCCTTCACCGCGATGGCCGGCCGCTGGCTGGACCCGGCCCTGGCCTTTGCCCTCGGCTGGAACTATTACTACCTCTGGCTGACCAACATCGCGGCCGACTTCAACGCGAGTGCCATCCTGATGAGCTACTGGGTCCCGCCGACGCGCGTGCCGACGTACGCCTGGGTGCTCGTCTGGTGGGCCGCCTACCAGGCCACGTCGCTGCTGGGTGTCGTCGTCTTTGGCGAGATGGAGTTCTGGCTGGCCTGCTGGAAGGTCCTCTGCATCCTGGGCGGCTACCTGGTCGCTGTCCTGCTCAACACCGGTGCCATTGGCGGTCGCTACACCGGCTTCGCGTACTGGCGTGATCCCGGTCCCGTGGCCCACGGCATCAACGGCTTCGGCCAGTGTTTCCTGCTGGCGGCCGTCTACTACTGCGGCACCGAGATGCTCGCCGTCACGGCCGCCGAAAGCCAGAACCCCGGCCGCGACCTGCCGCGTGCCATCCGGCAGACGTTCTGGCGCTGCGCTTTCATCTTCCAAGGCCTCGTCTTCTTCGCCGGGTTGCTCGTCCCGTCCGACAGCCCGGAACTGCTGACGGCCTCGAGCAAGTCGGGCAAATCGCCCTGGACCATCGCGTTTGAGCGAGCCGGCGCACCGCAGCTCGGCCACGTCGTCAACGTCGTCATGCTCACCGCCCAATTCTCCTCCATGAACTCGGCCCTCTATGTGGCCTCGCGCAGCCTCGCCGCCCTCGCTGCCGCCGGTCGCGCCCCTCGCTTCTTCGCCCGCACCAACCGCAGCGGCACGCCTGTCTATGCTCTCGTCTTCTCCAATGCCGTCGGCCTCGTCGCTATCCTCAACTACCGCACCGGCCCCGCCCTCATCTTCAGCTACCTCACCTCCATCAGCGGCTCGGCTACCTACATTGCCTGGGCCTTCATCGGCGTCACCCACCTGCGCTTTCGCAAGGCCTGGATCGCCCAGGGGAACAGCCTCGAGTCCCTGCCCTTCCGTGCTCTCTGGTACCCCTACGGCACCTGCTTCGTCGTCCTCATCAACCTCTTCCTCGTCTTCATCTCCGGCTACAACGTCTTCATCGGCGGCTTCGACGTCGTCGGCTTCGTCGTCAACTATGTCGTCATCGCCGTCTTCCTCGTCCTCTACCTCGGCTGGAAGATCGTCAAGCGCACAAAGATCGTCCCCCTGATGGAGGCCGACTTGGCCACCGGTCGTCGCATGCCTGATCCTGTCGAGCAGGACGCCTCGGGCGGAGCTGAGGACAAGCCCGTGCCGTGGTATATCAAGGCCAAGCGCTCCGTCTTTGCCTGAGAAACTGCTGCTCCTTTCAGAATATCAATCTTGCATTATTGCTCTTGTTGGTCGCAACCCTGTCACGTAGCATCATCGCACACAAGTATCGTGTCTAGAATGCAACCCCTCTGGCGTGTGGGCCCCGTCGTGTCTCGTGTCTCGTATTGATTGTCGCATGTTTGTTCGACTTACACAACTCAGAGTGGCACTTGATGACGATTGGAATAAATTGACTTGTAGAAGAAAAGACGCCGCCTGACCAAAGTAGCGGAGTACTGGCTTCTGCCTAAGTTGCCTAGGAAGAAGGCAAGTGACGAATAGTAGCCTAGCTATTGATCGCACCTGCCTCAAACTTTCCTATTCTGCTACCATGTACGGAGTAATATAAAAGAACAGTCCCGCTCTAGCAGACTTGTATTTCCCCACTTTCTGCTCTCTTCACCGACATCAAACATCTCTTACCAAAGTTTCTGTTCTCGCAAGCTTACAATTCTCACTACCCTCGCTCTCCCACCTCAAACTCCCACATATCAAATCATGCACGGCCACAGCTGCCCCAAGTGCGGCGTTGCCTATCCCGGCTCGACTAAGACTTGCGCGTCCTGCGGTGCAGTAGGTTTAGTCCCCTTCAGGCCACCATCCTGCTGCCATGCTGACCATTCTACCTAGAGCTGCCCAGTCTAAGACGATGCCGGCATACCGATAAGCATGGGAGCTCTTGATCCCTCTGCTTCATAGATAGACAAGCAATAGTCCCAGTATGGAACCGAATTGAATACCTGATTTCTGCTCTGTATTTCTACGGATGCCATATCTCTCGTGTAGCTTCACGAGCATACCCGACGAATGTCGCAACATCATTTCGCTCTAGAGGTGTCACCGATACGGACTGGCAAGATTTGACAACGGGATACAAGAAACTAAATAGAAAGCAAAAGCGAGGAAGCCCATTAAAGCCAAGCAGCACACGTACACAGCACAAGTCGCCTGTCCCGAGACAGGGACTTGAACAAAAGACAGGCAAGAATGCAAAAGAAAAGGAGCAAGTCCAGTGGTACAACTTCTCTCTGTTCGAAAAACCGCCAGTCTAGGCTTTCCCAGAGACGAGGCAGGGGAAAGTATTCTTGTCGACAGCACAAAGAGAAAATCGGACCAATCACCATACAGCAAGCCCGCCTACGTCTTCAGATGCCTTGCCATCCAACAGACCTAGACGTCCGCTCCGTTCCTTCTCTTCTGCCTCCCTGCTGCCCTGCATGTATTGACCGGCTCCCGACTCACTCTTTTCACCCTGGTCTTGGCTCTCCTCCTCCACTCCTCCTCTCCTCGCTATCGTGAAAGCACAAAACAGAACGAGCATCAAAGCAGAGCGAGAAAAAAATAAAGAAATATTAGCAAAATCGCAGTGTTGGTCCTTACTTCGCAGTCGAGAAAAACAGAGTGGAATAAAAAAGCCACGGTATATTCGAGAAGAGTTTGTTTGCTTGGTGTTCAGAGACCCCATTCGTCGACTTGCCGCACCTCCCGGCAGAGAGGCGTGTTGGTGGCGTGGCACGAAAATAGAACCAAAACTCCCAGCCGAATCCATTACATCAGGCGACGAGCATCGTTGTGTCTCGGTGAAAGCACGCCCCCCCTGCCATCTGGAGAAGTGAAACCGGGAGGCAATATTGAAAAGTATGGATTACAAAAGCGGTCGGTTGGGGGTCAAGGCCTGGCCAGGCGGCTAGCGAGAAGAAACGGCCCGGGGCAGGAATAAAGAGGAAAAGACGAGCTTGTCATGTCGAGTTGTTGCTGACGAGTCATCCTGCTGTTTACAGGACTAGGCATTTCCCCCCACGGCCCTTGGGCTTCTTGGTACGCGACAGCAGGGCAGCACGTGTGGCGTGCTCAAACACCTCGCGCACACCCTCGTTGGTCTTGGCCGAGCACTCGAGGTACTTGTAGGCACCGATCTTCTTGCGGATCTCCTCACCCTGTTGCGCTCGTTAGAACATGGCGACGCAGGTCGAGGATACTGGGCTTGGCTGGCTTACCTCTTCCGGAGAGACAGGCTTCTGGCTCGTCTTACGCAGCTCTTCGATTGTCTTCGCGTCGTGGCGCAGATCCTTCTTGCAGCCAACCAGGATGACGGGAAGGCCCTGACAGAAGTGCAGAACCTCGGAAATCCACTGTGAAAAGCACGGGCCGTCAGTATTATGGTTCGATCTCGGCTGGCAGCATTGTAACGTACCTTCTCCTGCACGTTGTCGAGAGAGTCGGGGGAGTCGACAGCGAAGCAGATCAGGATGACGTGCGAGTCGGGGTAAGACAGGGGGCGCAGCCGATCATAGTCCTCCTGGCCAGCCGTATCCCAAAGGGCCAGCTCGACGTGCTTGCCATCGACCTCAACGTCGGCGACGTAGTTCTCAAAGACGGTGGGGACGTAGACCTGAGCGATTTGATTTCGTTAGTTGAGCACACTTATCAAAAGAGCATACATATAGTGCAGGCAGTGGGTGCGTCGACGCAAAAGTAAGGGCGGCAGGCGATAGGGCGATCAGCTGTTGCTGATACGGCATCTGTTGATTGGAGGAGAGTGGAGCTCTGCCAGAAAGGCGAATGCAGAGGCTGCCACGTCGTTGACGGCACCCACAAGGCAACGCCAGCAAGACGGCACAAGGCAACGTGCTTTGATGCTTGCTTTCTTGCCTATCGATTGACGTTCTGTGTCGAATTCTCTTTTCGTAGTTGGGGCCTTTTTGACATGCGACCCCCTTTTCTGCTGTCCGACAAGTTGCGACTGAGGTCTCTCACGGTATCGAACAGTTGCCGGCCGTTGTCGTCCGTAGGGAGATGCAAAACGGATGAAAATGGAGGAAAATGGGATGGTCACGAAGCTATGTGGTATCTTACCTCAGGGAAAGTGCCCTTGGAGAACACACTGTGAGGTATGTCAGCATCAATGAGCTACAGCAGCGAAAAACGGCGGGAAACGGCGAAAAGGGGACAGATCAAGAGAAGTAAGGCAAGATGTGGAACTGAAGAGAAAACAATGCGTAGATGGAGGTGGGTAATTGATGGTTTCGTGATAGCAGCGCGGTACGGCAGCCGAAAAGGCAGAATGTGCAGGCAGGAGGGGAGGATGAAGCATCGAAGTCCAGATTTCCATCGAAGTGCAAAGTGGATGAAGCAGCAATGGGCACGTACATCAACAAACAGGTCTTTCCGCAGGCACCGTCACCGACGATGACGAGCTTCCGGCGAATCTCAGCCATTGTTGTTGTCTTTGGGGGTTTGCAGGAAAAGCGAAGGAGTCGAAGAGGGTGTTCGGGGCGATAAGCCACGGACACTGATGGTCAAAAAGGAACGGGGTGGAGAGAAAGTCGACAGAGAGATGGCGGCTCCAAAGTTGGGGATGGGAAGCAGCCAGGGAAACGGGTGATCGAGGGAGATGGATGGTGAATAGCAGCAATGGGAGAGGAGCAGCACAAAGACAGCTTTAGATGCGTTTCGGACGAGGGGGGTGAAGGGGAGGATCAATAAATTGGGGAGGAAATAGGGAAGAAAATATTAAAAGGCGGAGGGAAGGGCAATGTAATTAAGATAGGTATGACAAGGGGGGGGGCGCCGCCCAAGGCGGAGAAAACAAAAGGCGGTAACTGAGATTGGCAGCAGGCTGTAGGGGAGATTGGTGCTGGAAGAGCCTGCAGGATGCGCTGGAAGGATTGCTACGAGCACGTATGATGGGTAGGACCTGCTGGTCCTACCTGCAAAACGGCTAGTCAGGGTCGAACAGGCCAAAAAGGGCTGGTTGGCCCCTGCGCTCGGCTGCCTCCTCGATAAAAGTGCTTTCTGGGCCCCCTTTTCAGGGCGCAGCAACGGGCGTTTGTGGGTGGGCGTTGGAACCTGTTTGGTGATGGCACCAATCGATGGCACGAACCCTGGCCGGGCTTTGCTTTTTCTGCAGTGGTGGCCCCTGTATTTGGTATCTTGATGTCCGTAAGCGTGTGTCTACGGGTGTATTTCTGTACGGAGCATTGTCTGTATTTCCTGTATTTCCTGTAGTTCCTGTAGTTCCTGCTACCCTGTTCAGGCCGTCTCCCGTCTGGCGTTGCTGCGACATTGCAGAAGATATCTTACTCCGTACCTTCTCGTCTTGCGGCCAACTGGCCACAGCGTAGGCTCTCCCCGCAAGATGCAGATTACAACAAGTCGTGCACACGAGCCAGAAAGGCCAACGTCGAACGCGTGTCGCCGGTACGATATGGCGCAGGCTCGGCGTATCAGAACAGCAGGCGACCGGACAAATACGCGTACGAGCAATGCAAGATACGAGGCGTATTGACAGCAGCGGCGGACTGCCTGAAGAGTCAGAGTATTAATAGGTTGTCTTACCGGCATCCCTCGTCGCCGCTGTGCCGATGACGAGACGCGGTCAGCTACGTCGTATGTGGACAGCGGTGGAGACTCGGGGAGCAGAAAAGTCCTAGCAAGCGCGGTGGTAGGACTTTTAGTGGAGAAAAGGGGGCAGCGCTCAGGGAAAAGGAGAAGAGCGTACGGAGTACGGAGTACATGCACACACGTACGAGTGAGATAGTCTCATTCCACTTGGCTGACGGGGTGCGTGCACGGGCCAGTGGCCGCTGACAAGGCGTCCAGGTGGCAGAGAGGCACGTGACAAGAACGATCACCTATCTTATCTATAGTCACGTGGTCTTCCGACGGGCAAATTTTGGGTTCCGGGAAGGGGAAAAAACGGCGATGCAGATGTCACGATCGCGAGCTCGACGGACGGACGTGAGCGCGTAGGCAGTTTCTGTCTTTTTTTTTCAGTCTGTTTTCCATCCCTGTCTCTACACACGATGCAGAAGCTGGCGCGCCGGACGGCGCAGGCGGAGAAGCAGGCGGCCAAGCGGCTGCAGCTGCGGGAGCGGGCGCTGGCGGGGGCGGAGTCGGACCGGGCGAGCAACACGCGGCGGCTGCTGAACGAGGAGCTGCAGGTGCAGGCGCGGCAGGCGCGGCGGCAGCGATGGGAGGCGTGGACGATGGGGCCGCTGGCGCCGCGACGCGACCACGCGGGCGCAGTGGTGGACAGCGAGCGGCGCGGCCACGCCAGCACGACGAACCGGTTTGGCGGCGAGCTGTTTGCCAGCGAGAGCATCCCGCACTGGGGCTCGCTCAGCGTGCGGCGGATCCGCAACGAGTCGAGCGCGAGCCCGATCACGCCGCGCGAGGCGGCCGCCCGCTGCGCCTGGGCCGGCACGCCGAAACGGCTCTGTCTGGCGGTGGGAGACCGTGTCGTCGTGACCGAGGGACCGCTCAAGGGTGCCATCGGGGCGGTGAAGGAGCTGCGGCCGGAGCACGGCACCGTGACGTTGGATGGCGTTGGACGAGTGAGTCGGCTCCCTTCACTCTCCAGCACGCACGCGCTCCAACACTCGCTAACACCACGCACCCCAGACAAACATCACCGTCGCCGAGTCCCTCGTCCAGGAGACTGGCCAGGCCGTCCAGCAGCTCGAGTCGGCCATCCCGATCGATGCCGTCCGGCTGGTGCACCCGCTGACGGACGCGGCCACCGGCCGGACCCGGGACGTGGTCATCCGCGAGCTCCGGGCCACAGCTTTCCAGCTCGACCGGGCCACCCGACGGCTGGCCTTTTCACGCGTCGTGCCCGGCCTCAACGTACGCATCCCGTGGCCGCGACCGGCCGGCCCACCGCCCGAGCACGACGACCACGCGGCCGACACGCTGCGGATCGACGTCGAGCAGGTCACGTTTGTGCCAACGCTGCTGCGGCCGCCGGCCCCCGAGGCCGTGCTGGACGAGCTGCGTAACCGGTACTCGCGCTTCCGTACGCGCCACACGGCCGAGTACATCGCCGCCAAGGAGGCCGAGGAGGCCGCGGCCCAGGAGGCCAGGCGTTACGGCAGCGCCCTCGTCAAGGGCCGCCAGCCAGGCCTGCCGCCACCAGGCATGCGCACGCCCCTCGACGAGTTCCATCTTCACCAAAAGGCCCTGCGCCGTGCTCGCGGCCAGCCAGAACTCACCGACGACATGCTCGAACGCATCGGCCGCCTCATGGCCACCAACCAGACTGCTTGAGGTGCCCGTCGACAATAAACAGATCCTGTACATTACGAAAGGAACCTATAGCGGTGTAAAGAAATAAACGGAATCAAAACACGCGAGCAGAGAGGGCCGTTGAGAGAACAACCGTCATCACTTCGATGCTAGATCTCGTACAATGCTAAATCGAACTTAGCGTGCCTGCCATCTCTGGTTCCCGCAATTTACTTAGCCGAGATGAGATCCTATATTGCTACGGTGTGATTGGCAGCCTGGACAATAGAGTACCACGTCCATATGTTCGATATTGCATCGATTGAAATTACAAATTCGAGATGAAGTCCGCGCTTCTGAAATGAACAAGACCCAACGTATTAGTACTATGTAGGCAAATAGCCAAGCCCCTCCAGCCAACCAGGGGTATCAGACCGTTTTCATATACTGTACAGACAATAAGGAAGGAGGGGGATATGGGAGAGGATACGGGAAAAGCGTCAATAGGCATCAGTCGTGTATAAATCGTCGGTATATGGTCGTTGGCATCGTTATCGCTATTCGTCGCTGTTGATCACCTGGCCATCCACCAGGATCACCACCGTGATGGTGGCTGCATAAGCCCTTCGCGAACGGCACAGGCCATGCTGTCGATCGGTCAGTCTTGAAATAGAACAAAGACGCGCGAATCTTACCAGGTCGTCTTCACATCCGCCACAATGGCACCCAGGCCCCAATGGGCACACCATGCACGGGCGAGCACCTCATTGTCCGGCACGCCAAACGCCTCAATCACAAGCACCTTGTCTTCGTCGCCGTCCTTGGACACGGGCGGATTCTGCTGCTGGCCCAGAATCCGCGTGCTTCCAAAGTGCACAGTCGGCGACGAGGTCCGGCTATGGCCGTGGCCCTTTCCGTAGGAAGAAGCCGAGTTGGCCCAGTCATGCACGTCGACGACCGTGTCGGCCTTGATGACGGCAAAGGCGTAGTCGAAAAAGAGGGGATGCGGCCCGTTGGAGCAGGGCCACGCGCTGATAAAGGACACGTCAAAGTTGAGACGCAGCGGCCAGGACACCCCGTCTATGGCAAATTGCACCGAGGCGTCGAACCAGCCCGGGCTTTTCGACGTCCCGCCGACGTTGCCACCTGGGCCGTCTGGCTTGGGTGCTGGCCGCAAGCTCAGCAGCTCGATCCGCACAGTGTCGATGATGTTGGTCGGATCCGTCGCTACGAGCTTGTAGTCGGCAATGGGAAACAGCTCCGACGTTGGCCCGAGAGGGTCGGACCGGTCGTTCATCGACACGACATCGTCAACGGTCAGGCGCTGCCGCGGCCGGCGAGACCGGATACGGGCAATCTGTGACCGGCCCAGATCGACAGATGGCCGAGCAGGGCCCACCCAGCCGGCCAGCTCGCGACAGGTCGGAGCAAGCACCTTGCCCACAATCGACGTGGACGTCCAGTACGTGTAGCTGTTGCGGTACTGGAAGCCGCAGTGCGGGTGTATGTGTGTCAGCATCGACAGGTCGTCGGTGG
Source organism: Grosmannia clavigera kw1407 (assembly GCF_000143105.1). Lineage (NCBI taxonomy): Eukaryota > Fungi > Ascomycota > Sordariomycetes > Ophiostomatales > Ophiostomataceae > Leptographium > Leptographium clavigerum. Next base: position 332,574 of record NW_014040560.1, on the reverse strand, counting down.
CGCGGTCCGGGTCGATGTCGATGAGTGCGTTCATCAGGACAAACGGATATGTAGGCTGATAGAGGTTAGTCAGGTCCTGAAAGGGGCTTATTCAGTCAAAGTGCTTACTCCCGGCAGGACAAGCCCGCTGAAGAATGCCATAACATGGGAGCTGATCGACTCAAGGCTGCCGTCGGCATCGCGCTGCTTGAGATTGGCCACCATGGCCGCCTGGTTGGGCCACTTCATCGCCCGGGCAAAGCGGCGCAGCAGGCGGATCTGGCGGCTCTTGAGCTTCAACCGCAGCTGCACCTGGTCGGCCGTCTTGCCGTAGCTCTCGATACGCACGTGCTCACGCCAGCGGCGGGCTAGAGCGAGGTCGTACTGCAGCGTCGGCGGCAGCTGCTGCATCAGCTTCTCCTTGGCCCATTCGTCGTGCAGCCGCGACGAGATGCGCAGGTCGAGCTCGATGCTGAGCAGCAGCTGGTGGAAGAAGCGTCCGTACTGCTGGTGGCTGGCCAGGCCGGTGTCGAAGATGAAGCGCGTGACGATCTGGTTGCGCGCCGCCGTAAAGTCGATCCAGTAGTCCGGACGCGAGAGGGCCATGATCAGGTCCGTGATCTGTTTGTCCAACGTGCGCCGCGGACTGGAACCGCGGTCGGGGTCCCGCAGCAGCCGCCGGTACAGGTTCCGGTACAGCCGCTCTTGGTCGTCGTCCTCGAGGCCGTCACGCTGCAGCTCACGCAGCCGCTGGCAGATCTCGATAAGGCTGACGTCACGCGGCCGCACGCCCGAATCCCGCAGGGCGATCGAAGGCGGCTGCACGCCCGACTGGCCGGCCCAGTGGTTGAGCGTGACGGTGCCTGGCCGGCGACCAAAGCAGAAGGCGAAGCTCGGCTGCTCGAGCGTCTCCCACGGGTAAAGCACCGGCAGGTGCGCGCTTCGGGGGGTTTGAGCCGTGCGCATCGTCATAAGCTCCATCATCGAATCGTACAGATCGGCACCGTCGGTGCCGTCGGCCGGGCTTCCGGCGGCCTCTTCTCGCCTCGGCACTCGGTCGCCTCGGCGGCTGCTCAGGCTGCGGTCCCGGCCCAACTGAACGCGGCTTCGCCTCCCGCTTCTGCTGCTGGCCATCGCATCCGGCTGGTTGCCTGACGAGGTCGTGTAGAGCGTGTAGTAGTCGTCTGGGGCATGCGGCACGTCCCGCTTATGGCCGTTGTGGATGGGGGCGCCACGTGCGATGAGCTCCATCGCGCTGCTCAATGGCAGCTCGGCCTTTACCGGCACGCCCCATGGAGGCCATTCGGTCAGCGGGCCGGGCTGCAGGACCACCTGCGACCGGCCGTCCGGGATAACGCTCTCCCTATGCTTTCTCCACGCAGCCGTGGCACCAGGGGGGGCCAGGGGCCCGGGAGGCGCGGGCGTCGCAGGCACACTGGCAGCAGCTGTCGGTGGGGTGGTCCGTCTGCTGGGAACCCTCTCTTTCGACTCTCTCCTCACGCGTTGGCGGGGGAGTGGCTGCTGCTCTGGGATCGTGTTCTGCTTCCGGACCTGGGTCTGCGCGCGGACCAGGCCCCCTTGAGGCCGGACTGGCTGCGACGGTTGGACTGGGGGTGTCTCGACCGTGGGTTCGTCATCTTCTTCTTTCCAGGGCCGTTCCTTTTCCTGGATCCAGAGCCCGCCCGGTCAGACCGCTAGACAGACGTATAAATGGGGAGAGGAAAAGATCGGGGGCCCACTGCAGACTTACAAGTTTGGCTGTCTTTTTTGTGCTGAGGGAGCGTAAGATTCCGCTCCAGAACCGTCGCTTGCTTGGGTGAATCTCGTCGGTGCTCATTGTCGCCCATGGCAATGCAGAAGAGCACAATGTGTGGTGAGATTGAGAGTCGGCCAGGCCGGCTCAACGCGAGCGTGCAGACGCGAGAATGGACCCTCTTTATAGAACGCGAAAGAGGACAAGGCAGAAAAAAGAAGCGAGAGGGGCCTGAAACCGATCACTGCGCCTTGGACATCAGGTTGGCGTCCAACAGGTGGAGCTTGGGCAAAGGCAAACGCCCTGCTGGACAGGGATGAGGATGCGAAATGTGCGTTGTCCGCTGGCTGTCGGGCAGACGGTCAGGGCTGGAGGGTGTGCAGATAAAAAAAAGACCGTTCGTGTAGCTGGCGGTTGCGCTGCCCGGGAGCTATGGTGTCTGAAGAAGAGGCTCGATGTCGAGGTGGTCAAACTCAAGATCGGGATGCGAGATGGGGGCAATGCAGAAGGGAAGGAAGTCGGACGACAGGCGGGGACTACGAGTTCAATAAATGGTTTTACACGTGTTGCGTGCCAGACAAGAGAGTCTATCCCTGGATGGAATCCAAGGGAAGGCGCGACCGCGACGGCGTACGCAGATTAGAATATCTTAATAGCTCTTTTTTAGGTCTATGCACATCAGCTTTTTGGCGCCATCTGCCCACAAGCGAAATATGTTTGAACAAGCGGTCAGACGAGATGGCATGGACGCTGGCGGCTTTTTTTTCGCACCGGTACGCGTGCGTTTGGACGATTCGCAACTCTAATTTTCCGCATCCCGTTGGTGCCGCATGACTATGCAGCTGCCTGCAGTTGCTTGCAGCTGTTGTTCGGGGCCTTTCGGCGCTAGACAAGGCTGTAGTGAGTGGTGTGCTAGTGGCCAAGTGCTGGCGGCCTCTTGTCTTACTCTGTGTTTTCCAGGCGACGGATGAATGGCTTAATAAGCATACTCTAAAACTAGCATGTCTGACTCGAATTGCACGCCTTTACGATCTGTCACCTATCTAATCTGGAAGCCGTAACCTCGCCGTCATATATGTGTATAAGCCATAGTGGTGTTGGTGTCCAGAAGTGTCGCGTTGTCGGCCCATCTCTTGAAGGCAGCACGGTACTGTTAATGTTAGCATCCGAATGCAACACACACACACACACACACTTACTGCAAACACAAAGTTGAGCACCAGCGCCACGACCAGCGCCACCGTTACGACGACCGGCCCGACCATGTTGTCAAAATCACGGCCGCTGCGCGCCACGATCATCTCACGCCGCGTGTGCAGCATGTACGACCCCCAGAAGCCGGCAAAGGCGGCCGCGGTGACGTATGCCACGCCCATGCTCATGGCCACGGCCTGGCTGCCGCTGCTGCCGCTGCCGGCGGCCGTGAAGAGCGCGACGGCCAGACTGCCCAGCAGAATCGAGATGTGCTGCCACTTGAGAAACGTGCGCTCGTTAGCGAGCCAGACCTTGGGCTCAATCCGTAGCGGTCCCGCGTTCTTCAGCCACTCCGTCGGCTCCCTCACGCCCTCGGGCAGCTCGGGGCCACGGTCCTTGGCCCGGTGCCAGCTGGCGTAGCGCGTCATCGAGAAGGATGGGAGGACCGACGAGATGGTGCCGTACGATGCAGTGGGTGCATGCGACTCGTTGGCACCGGGGATCTCGCTGACTGCCGACTCCCCATTCTCGCCAGCCCCCCCAGTCCCCCCAGTCCCCCCAGTCCCCCCAGTCCCCCCAGTCCCTCCACGCACCGCCACCCGCTTCGCGATCGATGCCTCGGCCGCCAGCTTGTCCGCCAGGTACGACGCCGACTTGACGGCCGGCGAGCTCCGCATCGGCTTGTACGAGCCCTGCTTGCCCGTCGTGCCCAGCAAGCTGCCGACTGCCTGTTCGTCGGCCGCCCGCTGCGCCCGCCGCAGCTCCTCCTCGGCAAACGCCTCCTGTGGGTCGCGGCGGATGTCGCGCTCCAGGTCGCCGATCCAGAACGGCAAGCGGTTCACGTAGTCGTCAAACAACACGGCCGCGCCGTGCACAAACTTGCTAAAGTGCGGCGCCGCGTGCAATAGATGCGAGGCCATCAGGTCCTCGACCCAGGCCGGCCGCTGCTTGCGCGCACTCTCGCCCTCGCGCAGCTTGATCTCCAGCACGGCAAAGGGGAAGCGTGAGACGTCGCTCGGCGGCAGATCGCCAAACGGATACGTCACCGTGCCGGCGTCAATATCGCGGCGATGCCATTCGGCCGCATCACGACACGGCCGCCCACGGTCTAGGTTGTCCTCGCGGATAAAGGCCAGCGATGTGTCGATGGACACGCGCACCCGGTCGTCGGCTGGCTTTTGAAACGCCGTCCGCACGTAGTTGGCCCGCAGCACAGGTTCCAGATGCTTCTGGCTCACCAACGCCTGGATCGCCTCGGCCGTCTGACGGAACGCTGCCACCTCGGCCGGCCGCTCGCCCTGCCGCTCCATCTTCTGCATGCTCTTCTCCATGCCGTACTTTCCCTCCAGGAACAGCTGGATGTACTTGTCCTTGATCGGGATCCGGTGCTCCTCGCTCGTCCCGTCCTTGCGCACCACCTTCTCGTCCAGGAAGATCTCCGGCTTCGTCGCTAGTTGCCCGTACCACCGCAGCCGCAGCGACGTCGCGTCCCCGCTCGGCTCCAGCTTGTTGTTGTACAGCTCAAACTTGCTGTTGTCAAAGTATAGCGACGTCACCGTCGGGTCTGCCGTGGCATCAGCTTCTTTGGCCGATGAGTCGCTATACACCAGTGCCGGCAGGTGGCGCAGCACCATTGTCTTGACCTCGAGCAGGTTATCGGGATGGACCCAGTCTGTAAGTTGGTTAGAACGGAAGGAGAAAGGGAAGGAGAAAGGGAAGGAGGAAAGGAAGAAAGAAAAAAAAAAAGAAAAAAAAAAGAAAAAAAAAGAAGGAAAAGAAAAAAAAAAAAATTTCCAAGACGCCCTGAAAACCTACACTTGTGTGCCGTGTACACTCCCCCGTTGACCTTCTCCTGCGGCGTCTCCAGGTCGATCGGATGTGTCTCCTCCGGGTTCAGGTACTGGTGCACTGCCTCGTACATGAGCGACAGCTTGGCCAGCAGCGGCGAGTAGCCTGCCTCCGAGTTGAACGGCCGCCGCGTCAGGCTGACCTGCATCATCGGCCGGATCCGGTAGTGGTTGCCGCGCTTGCGATCGTGCTTCTTGGCAATCTTGAGGAAGCCGGTGTAGTTGAGCCCGCTGTAGCGCTTGAGCTCACGGATCTCGTTGGTGATGCTGTCCAGCTCCGTCTCGATCGCCCGCACCCGCTGCAGCGCGATCTCGCTCTTCGCCTCTCCCTCGGCCTCGGCCGTGGTCTCGTCGCTGGCCGGCGTCAGGTCCTTGAGCTTCTCAAACGCCGCGTCGGTCCGCTCGCGCAGCGCATTCGACTGGCTCTCCTGAAAGCGGGCCACCTTCTCGAGCTGCCCGTTGAAGATCTCGTCGCAGAAGCGGTTCTCGTCCTCGTCGGTCCAGCTCATCTCGCCGCCCTCGGCGTCGGATCCCTCGTCCTCGTCATCGCGGAGCAGCCGTTTCAGCTTGGTGTAGTCGATGTACGCGTCTTTCCACGGAGGATAGACCGACTCGCGGAGAGTCTTGCCGAAGCGCATGGTGACGAGATGGGTTCGATGTCGCGGCACGGCCGGGAGTGGAGGTTTCAGCGTGGCGGAGGGAAGAAAGAATTGACACGCAATGGGGCGACACCAAGGGTTGTCGTTGTTCTACATACTAATACGCCGTGAGCGAAATCGTTCCAGAGCTTGTCTTCTCCACCTCAGCTATTCGTCTGCTGAGCCCATTTGATTGGCCTATCAGAAGGGTGCATGTGCACACGTGCGGAGTAAATTTTATTTGCGTGCTTGATTATGTAAGCTTATATTTCTGGCTCGCACGTGACAGTTGCACGTCCACCCATTGCAACAGGTCACACAAGACACCCAACTGCTGGAAACACTTTTCAATAAAGTACACAGAGCTTCCTAGATATATACACGAACAAAACCAAGTATGCAATGATGCGAAATGCGTAGCCCTCACACCCGGCTGAGACCAAACGCGGATGAACCGACCGCCCCCATTTTATGACAACGAAAAGGAAAGCAGAAAGCAGAGAACAGAAGCACACAGTCACAACATCACGCCATTGCCGCAAAAATCTCCTGTGCGGTCCGCTTGACGATGCCGCCCGTGACCGGCAGGCTGGTGGACTGCATCAGGAACAGATCGCACTCGCGGGCTGCCTGTCGGCCCTCGTTGATGCCCCAGACGATGAGTGACTGGCCGCGGCGGCAGTCGCCGGCGGCGAAGATGCCGGGCACGCTGGTAGCGTACTGGCCCGGGGGTGTCTTGACGTTCTTGCGGGCGTCCTTTTCGATCTCGTCGCCGAGCACGCGGGCCTCGGGTCCGAGGAAGCCCATGGCCAGCAAGACCAGGTCGGCCAGGAAGAATTGCTCGGAGCCCTCGACCTTCTTCATGTCCCAGCCGCCGGCGGCCGAGCGCGTCCACTCGACCCGCTGCGTCTGGATGCCCTTGACCCGGCCGTTGCCGTCGTCGACGAAGCTCTCCGACATGATGCAGTACTCGCGCGGGTCCTTGCCGTGGTGCTGTCGCACCTCCGTGTGTCCGTAGTCGACGCGGTACACGCGCGGCCACTGCGGCCACGGGTTGTCACGTGCCCGCTCGGCCGGCGGCTGCGGCAGCAGCTCAAAGTTGGTCACCGACTTGGCTCCGTGTCGCAGCGACGTGCCGATGCAGTCGTTGCCCGTGTCACCACCGCCAATCACCACCACGTCCTTGTCCTTGGCCGAGATGTACGACCCGTCTGCCAGCTCCGAGTCCAGCAGCGACTTGGTGTTGCGGTGCAGAAACTGCATCGCAAAGTGGATGCCCTCCAGGTTGCGTCCGGGAATCGGCAGGTCCCGTCCCACTGTCGCGCCTGTCGCGATGATCACCGCATCGTTGGTCGCCTTGAGGCTCGTCAGCGTCAGCCCGTCCTCGCCCACCGCCACGCCCAGCTTGAAGTCGATGCCTTCGGCCGCCATAAAGTCCGTCCGCCGCTTCACGATCCGCTTGTCCAGCTTCATGTTCGGAATTCCGTACATCAGCAGTCCGCCCGCCCGGTCTGCCCGCTCGTACACCGTCACCGAGTGGCCTGCCCGGTTCAGCTGGTCGGCCGCTGCCAGGCCGGCCGGCCCTGAGCCGATGATCGCCACCTTCTTGCCCGTGCGCACGGGCGGCGGCGTCGGCACCATCCAGCCCATCTCGAAGCCGCGGTCGATGATGGCGCACTCGATCGACTTGATGCCCACCGGGTCCTCGTTGATGCCCAGCACGCACGCGCCCTCGCATGGCGCCGGACACACGCGTCCCGTAAACTCGGGGAAGTTGTTCGTCATCAACAGCCGGTTCAGCGCGTCCTGCCACTGGTTCTGGAACACGAGCTCGTTCCACTTCGGAATGATGTTGGACAGCGGGCAGCCCGAGTCCGACTGGCAGAACGGCACGCCGCAGTCCATGCAGCGCGCTGCCTGGTACTTGAGCTCGTCCTCGTCCAGCCGGCTCGACAGCTCCGCCCAGTCCTTGACCCGCGTCTTGGCCGGCCGGTACTTCTCTGCCCGCCGGTGGTACTTCATGAAGCCGCGCGTCTTGTCCAGCACCAGCTTCTTCTTCTTGTCTGCCGCCTGGTCACCCACGCTGTCCTCCAGGTCCTGCAGCTTGCCATGCGATGCCGCTGCCGACGCCTTCGGCTTCGTCTCCTTCTCCTTGGCCGCCGAGATCTTCGGCAGGCTGTACTCAGCCCGCTTGGCCTCGGCCGCCTTGGCTGCCTCCTCCAGTAGGTGGTGCTTGTAGTCGATCGGCAGCACCTTGACAAACCGCCGCAGCGCCCGGCTAAAGTCCACCAGGATCCGGGCCGCCAGCTCCGAGCCGGTGTAGTGGTGGTGGTCCTCGATCAGACCGCGCACAAACGCAATGTCCTCGGGGTCCTCCACGCCCGACGCCTCCACCATCTCCGTGTTGAGCTTGCCGAGGAAGTCGTTGTTGACGTCCATCACGTACGCGATGCCGCCCGACATGCCGGCCGCAAAGTTGCGGCCCGTGCTGCCTAGAATCAGCACCCGACCGCCCGTCATGTACTCGCAGCCGTGGTCGCCCACGCCCTCCACCACCGCCGTAGCACCCGAGTTGCGCACGGCAAACCGTTCGGCCGCCACGCCGCGGAAGAAGCACGTGCCGCTTGTCGCTCCGTACAGACACACGTTGCCGATCAGCACGTTCTCCTCGGCCCGGAACACGGCCGAGCGCGGTGGGTAGACGATCAGACGGCCACCCGACAGGCCCTTGCCGACATAGTCGTTGGCGTCGCCCTCCAGCTCGAGCGTCACGCCCGACGCCAAGAACGCGCCAAACGACTGGCCTGCCGAGCCCTTGATGTTGACGTGCACCGTGTCGGTCGGCAGACCGGCCTCGCCGAACCGCTTCGAGATGTGGTACGACAGCGACGTGCCCATGGCCCGGTCCGTGTTCACAATGTCACATTCGATGCGCGACGGCACGCCCTTGTCCAGCGTCAGCTCGGCCTCCGAGATCAGCTTGTTGTCCAGCCGCACGTGCAGTCGGTGGTCCTGTTTGCGCACGTTGAACGTGGCCACACCCGGTCGCAGCTTGTGGGCCGGCGTCAGGATCAGCGACAGGTCAATGTTCTGCGTCTTTCTGGTGCGCAGGTCGTCGCGGACCTTGAGCATCTCCACGTGCCCAATCATCTCGTTGACCGTGCGGAAGCCAAGCTTAGCCATGATGGCCCGCAGCTCGTTCGCAATGTAGTAAAAGAAGTTGATCACGTGCTCTGGCGTTCCCTTAAACTTCTTGCGCAGCTCCGGATCCTGCGTTGCGATGCCTACTGGGCACGTATTCAAGTGGCACTTCCTCATCATGATACAGCCCATGGCGATCAGAGGAGTTGTAGCGAAGCCCCATTCTTCCGCGCCCAGCAGACAGGCCATGGCGACATCGCGGCCGGTCCGCAGCTGGCCGTCCGTCTGCACGACAACGCGGCCGCGCAAGTCGTTGAGCACCAGCGTCTGGTGGGTCTCGGCCAGGCCCAGCTCCCACGGCAGGCCGGCGTACTTGATGCCGGTCCAGCGTGAGGCGCCGGTGCCGCCATCGTGGCCGGAGATCAGGATGTGGTCGGCCTTGGCCTTAGCCACACCCGAAGCCACAATCCCCACTCCGGTCTCGGAAACGAGTTTCACCGAGACACGTGACCGCGGGCTGGAACACTTCAAGTCGTAGATCAGCTGCTTCAGGTCCTCGATCGAGTAGATGTCGTGGTGCGGCGGCGGCGAGATCAGGCCGACGCCCGGAGTCGAATGGCGCGTGCGTGCAATCGACTTGCTGACCTTGTGGCCCGGCAGCTCGCCGCCCTCGCCCGGCTTGGCGCCCTGGGCCATCTTGATCTGCAGCTCGTCCGAGTCGGCCAGATAGGCTGACGTGACGCCGAAGCGGCCCGATGCCACCTGCTTGATGGCCGACCGCATCGTGTCGCCATTCTCCATCACCTGCGACCGCTCCGGGTCCTCACCGCCCTCGCCTGTGTTGGACTTGCCACCGAGCCGGTTCATCGCGATCGCCAGCGTCGAATGCGCCTCCATGGCGATGGAGCCATACGACATGGCTCCCGTGCAGAACCGCCGCACAATTTCGGTCCACGGCTCGACCTGGTCGATCGGCACCGGCGTGGCCTCGTCAAACTTAAAGTCTAGCATGCCGCGCAGCGTGCAGGCCTTGATCTGCTCGTACTCAGACCGCGAGTATGCCTCGTACGACTTGTCGTTCTTCGTCCGCACGGCGTCCTGGATGTTTGCAATCGACGTCGGGTCGTTGATGTGCGCCTCGCCGCCGTCGCGCCAGTGGTACTCGCCCGACTCCGTCAGCCCTGGCACCGTGGACGTCAACCGCGACGGGAAGCCGCGCTCGTGGAACCGGAACGCATCTTCGGCGATCAGCTCAAACGTCACGCCCTTGATGCGTGTCGCTGTGCCCTTGAAACAGCGCTCTACCACCTCGTCGTCCACGCCGAGCGCCTCAAAGATCTGCGCGCCCTTGTAGCTGGCCAGCGTCGAGATGCCCATCTTGCTCATCACCTTGAGGATCCCGCCGTCGCACGAGTGCTTGTAGTTCTGGATCAGCTGCTCGTCGCTGAGCTTGGCCTTGAGCAGCTTCTCGCGGTTCAGCTTCATGATGCACTCCATCGCCAAGTACGGATTGATCGCGTCAGCGCCGTAACCCAGCAGCACGCACAGGTGGTGCACCTCACGAGCCTCCGCCGTCTCCACCACGATCGCAGCCCGCGACCGCCACTTGTTCGATACCAGGTGATGGTGCACCATGCCCGATGCCAGCAGCGCTGACACCGACACCCGATCGGCCGACGTGTTGCGGTCCGACAGCACAATCACCCGGTCGTGGCTCTCGATCGCCGCCGTCGTCTGTCGGCAGATCTCGTCCAGGTGGCGCACATAGCCGTCCACGCCCTCCTTCTTCGGAAACGTCAGGTCGATCGTGCGCACCGTCCAGGCCGCGTGCAGCTGTGCCATGTTCTTGATCGCATTCAGCTCCGGGATCGACAGCACCGGGCTCGGCAGCAGCAGTCGGTTGCACTGCGTCGCGTCCATCTCCAGCAGGTTGCCCTGCGGGCCCACGTAGCACTCTAGCGACATCACAATCGACTCGCGGATCGGGTCGATCGGCGGGTTCGTCACCTGCGCAAACAGCTGCCGGAAGTACTCGTACAGCAGCCGTGGACCGGGCGAGAGGCACGCCAGCGGTGCGTCGTTACCCATCGACCCCAGTGCCTCCTTCTCGTCCGATGCCATGGGTGCCAGCAGCAGACTGACCTGTTCGTATGTGTAGCCAAACGCCTGCAACAGCGGGTCCGTCTGCACTGTCGAGTCGTCCGGCTTGGCCGCCAACCCCATCGTCTTCTGCTCTTCCAACGTCTGCAGGACCGTCGGCAGCGTCACCAGCTCCTGGTCCAGCCACGACCGGAAGTCGTGCCGGCTCGACACCGCTGCCTTGAGCTCCGAGTCGTCAATCAGCCGTCCAGCCACCGTATCCACCAGCAGCATGCGTCCCGGCATCAGCCGCCCCTTTTGAATCACCCGCTCCGGCTCCACCAGGATCGTGCCCACCTCCGACGCACAGATGATCCGGTCGTCGTCCAGGATGTAGTACCGGCACGGCCGCAGTCCGTTGCGGTCCAGGTTGGCGCCGCAGAATCGCCCGTCGGCAAAGGTGAAGAGTGCCGGCCCGTCCCACGGCTCCATCTGACAGGCTGCCCACTCGTAGAACGCCGCCTTCTTCGGGTCCATGTGTGTGTTGCCTTGCCACGCCTCCGGGATCATCAGCATCACCGCCTCCGGCAGCGAAAGCACTCCGTTGATCGTCAGCAGCTCCAGCACGTTGTCAAACGCCGCCGAGTCCGATCCGCCGTCCTCCACTACCGGGAACAGCTGCTCCAGCTCGTCGCCAAACACGTCCGACTGCATCACACCCTCGCGCGCTCGCATCCAGTTCTTGTTGCCGCGCAGCGTGTTGATCTCGCCGTTGTGGGCTGCCCAACGCAGCGGCTGCGCCCGGTCCCACGACGGGAACGTGTTGGTCGAGAAGCGCGAGTGCACCAGCGCAAAGTGCGCCTCGTAGTCCGCGTTGACCAGGTCGTGGTAGTACTGGTACACTTGCACCGGTGCCAGCTGGCCCTTGTACACAATGTTCTTGTTTGACAGCGAGCAGAGGTAGAACCAGTTGTGCAGCCCGATCGTGTGTGTTGCCCGCTTGCGCAGCACAAACAGCTGGATCTCAAACTTGCGCGAGTCGAACTTGGCCGCGTCTGTCGTCTCCGGCACCACACCCGAACCGTACGCCGACTGCAGCACCACAAACGGCTGCAGGATGATCGGCTCGCGCGAAGCTGCCGCAGGACCCAGCAGGCTCGAATCCACCGGTGGCTCTCGCCATCCCAGCACTCGCAGGCCCAAAGACTCGGCAATGTCTTCCAACTGCCGCTTGGACTCCTGAAGCGTCTCCGGGTCCGGCTTGAAGAACAGGTTGCCCACCGCGTACTGGCCCGGCGGTGGCAGCTCAATGTTCGCATCACGCCCAAAGTTCTTCACGAAGAACTTGTGCGGGATCGACGTCATCACACCCGCACCATCACCATCACGAGCATCCGACCCAACAGCGCCCCGATGGGTCATGTTGCAGAGCAGATTGCGCGCATCGCTGACAATCTTGTGGCTCGCCACACCCTTGATGTTGCTGCACGATTTTTTGTTAGTACCGGGAAAAGGAGAAAGAAAAGGAAAAGGAAAAGAGAAGTATAAAAGAAACTCACCAGGCGAAACCGACACCGCAGGCATCTTTCTCGAAGCTGGGGTCGTACAGACCCTGCTTCACCGGCAGAGCACCAGCCCATGAGCTGTTGTTGTCCGTCTGATACTCATAGGGATGGTATTCTTCGGCCGCGGCGTCGTTGTGGATGTTTCGATCGTCGAATTCGGCCGTCAGTCCCATGCTAGGCAAGCCTTTGCGAGAAGAGCGACGGGCAGAGTTCAAATAGATGAAAGATATAAAACAGAGCAGGATGTACTGCTCGGCAGATAAATCTGAATTTGTAACTGAGTCTGTTAGTTCTTGCGCCAAATTCAAGTCAAAAACCTCAGTCCAGTCTAGTCAATTCATTCCAATCTCATTCGATTCAGTCCGGTCCGATCCAGTTGCCCTCGATTGTCATGTATAAGCAGGCCGAGTGAAGGAAGGCCCACACGGTGGCAAAAAAGTTGATGCAGCCAGAGACAAAGATAAAGGAGAGTGGGGCCATTGTTGAGACATGTCGTTCTGCTTTCAAAGAAAAAGCGAGACAGCCTTCGATGCCGCGACACGATAGGCACCGACCAATCAGAATCGCGCAATTGTGTTGACCAATTGGAAGCTTCAGAGTTTGGGAGAGGGGTCCGATTTTTGCTTCCCTTTCCGTCTGCTTGTCGTTCCTCTTTCTTCGCAGAAGGCCGCAGAACAGGTTTTCTCCGATTGCATTGACATCATTCGTCGATTGGGAAACAGAGGGGAAAACAACAAAAAAGGCTAGTCGAGTTCTGCACCCCTGTAGAAAAAAATGGGGAGCCAGCGGGAAGAAAGAGTTCGAAAGGCCAAAGGACGAATCAGGACGCCGCAAAAAAACATGCGCCGCCTAATTCTGGGGTTTTGTAATGCAGCAGCGGGTGCACCCCTCGAGGTCCAATTCTCCAAGCCTCCGGTCTCTGGGGGCTCTCTCTCACGGTGGGACTTGATTTGCGCTTGCTTCCGCTCTCATGCAGCATCTCTGCCGTCCAGCTGATCGTGTCATGCAAGTGCCTGTTCTGCTTCGGTACTTGGAGCCAAAGCATGCCTCCTCAAGACCAGTCCGGGATGGCACGGGTCGCATGGTGTGCCCCGATTACCGTGCTGGTGGACGTGTGCCATCGGGCGGAAAGACGAAAAAGAAAGAAGAGAGCCTTACCTTTTTGTGGCCCGTTGGAGATCCGGGCGAGAGAGGGTGCCTCAGCAGCAAGAAAAAAAGTGCGGAAACGGATACCGGTATCACGATATTTCCGGATTGGGTATATAATGTCTCGGCAAAGCAGATGCACAAGCAGGCTGGTATCGGCTGGCGAGAGGGCGAGAAAGAAGTAAGAGGAGAGAGGGAGAGGGGAAGAAAAAGAGAGAAGAAGAAAGGGGGAAAAAAAGGTTGAAGAGGGGGGGAAGGGGGGCGAAGAGCAGCTTATATGGATCAGGCATGAAGGGGGATATGAAGGAGCAGCAGGCCGGACTAGGATGGATGGAACAGGACCGACACACATCCACGGCTACAGGATGGGGGTGGACTGTGGATAGGCCTCTGGTGTGGGCTTATTAGACGACCCTCGCCGGGTCGAACGGTGTCGGAGCTGGTCTTTTTTTTCTCGCGTCTGTCAAGCTTCCTAGCGAGTCAGCGATGGGGAATTGATAAAGCGAAAGGAAGGGAAAAAAAAACAGTTAACGCCGGCCGAAGAGCATGTGGAAGATGGCGCTTGGGGCAAAAAGATACGCTAGAAGTGGGGGAACAGTGGAGAGATGTCTCCCACACCAAGCCTGCAGGCCGGCACAGAACCATGCGGTTTTTGGGGCGACAAGCCCAGCCGGCCAACCATACAACACGCCCGAGCCCTGGCTATGATCACAAAATACGATTTCGGGCAATAGTACGTGCAAGCCCTGGGGTCGTGACGGCCGGCCGCGGGATGGTGCACAATGGGGGTCATGTGATATGGACTGTCACCTTTTTCTTTCCTTTGTCACGGCCAGCCGGGTCGTAAGCTCTCGTCTGACTGTCTAGCCGTTCTCTCCCGACTCCATGCAGCGTACGATAGGCGGAGGTAAGAGAGTGAAACAAATGAAAACAAAAAAAGAAGACAGAACGAGAAAAAAGGGCTGTGCCACGTTGCGGGACTTTCCCTCCGCTTCCCGGCATCGTGCTCGCCTCTGGTGTAGCCTTCTATTACAGTCTTTTTTTTTCCTGACCAGCCTAGCAATTTCACTCCGTTCTTGTGATTGGCCAGGGTCCTGCAATGTGAGCTGTCCCTCCCCCTGTGTCTTACACGCTGGCTCCTAGAATTCGCTTCTCGCCAATGTCCAGTTAGCGTTTGGGACTAAGAAATACTGTACGAGTTCGGAGGGACAGCTGCCTCGCAACAAAGCATCTCCCCACTTTAACGCTCCGTGCGCCGTAGCCTGCTTGCGCTGACTGGGGGAAGTGCCGTCAGCTCGTTGGTCAGACCCAGATTGGACTGGGCCCTTTTCGTCATTGTTTTCCCCCTCCTGGGATCTGATCCAAAACGAGCCGGGGGCTGCCGTCCTTCTAGCCAGAGCTCTGAAATGCTACGTTATTGGCGTGGCCCTTGCTGCTATGTTTTTGCCCCCTCTAGCTGTCGGTCCTCGGTTTCGTCCAATCACATCGGCCTTTATTCCAACGCGAATGGGTGAAACCGAAAATCATGCCGCCGATGTCGCCTCTGGACAGACGAAAAATTTGCGTCCTACCTCGACTCGATTGCCAGTGTTGCGTGAACGGAGTTTACGACTGCTGCGTACACAAGCTGCTGCGGCCGGATCTCGGCATTTCAGCCGCTTTCCGCCCCGAGTCAGTCTGCCGGCTGCATCTTTCGCATGTGCTGTGCTCCAGTCCGAGTGTGCACTCGTCCTACTCGTAAATACGCAAACGCAAGTGCCCTTCTCCGCTCCCCTGTCGCTGCGACTTTTGGGCCTCAGCGCGCTATGCGCTGTGTTGCCTGATGTCTGTCGCGCTGCATTCCTGCATGGCCTCATCGACAGAGCCTCAACACCGACACACCACCGGCCGGTTCCGGCAACGTCTTTGCCTCCTACGAGAACAGACGGTGGGGTATGAAACAGCACCACCACCGGGGAGGGGGGTGGGAAAAGGCTCATCTCCGGCAGAGAGACAGAAACAGAAGATAGGCATGGGCAGGGGATGGGCAATGCATAGTATTGAATTGATCCGGCCAATGATTCTGGGATGCAGACACATGCTTGTCTTGTGCATCGGAATTCAATGGAACACTCCGTCGGGAGGGGGGTTTTCCACTGCCCCGTGACCAAGTCCCTTGTCAATGAATCATCAGCAGAAAATTGCTCACTGCAGCCAATCACAAGCTATGCTCCCAGCCTTCCGCCTTATCTCGGCTGGACGAGGACTCAATACAAGAGAGCGAGAAAGACAGCGAGAGACAGCGACAGAGCTCGTACCACGCTACTACATAACGAGTCATATAGTTCAGATCGTCCCGACGCACAGACGATGAAAGGGGGGGGGAACACATCTCCGAGATGGACTGAACAGGCTAGCTTGCCTCGTTAGCGCCCTTTTGGCCAGTATCGTATCTAGCACGTATTCGTGCTGCGACTGGCCAAGTTGCCGTGTGTGCCAATACTTCAATACTTGCGAGCCATGTACATACATACGTACGATGCGATTGCGATCGTGCGCACCAGAGCGGTAAAACATAAAGCTTATACATAAACGGAAAGGGAGGATAAGGTTGGGCCTCGCATCTCGATTCTTGGCATTGCTGTTACAGGTGCCGGGCCTTTGTGCACCTCTGCCACATTCAACTATTTATGTACACAGCACGTGCCAACGACAAAGCAAAGGGGGTGATGCTGGAACGGCTTTCATGTCTTGCTCACGCTGGCTGGCTCTGGCGAGAGACTGCGACAGCCGAGATAATACCACGTAGGCTGTATGCATCCTCCGTGCTCGTATCTACGTACGAACATGTACGAGTATCTTACGTACGTATTACTCCGTACTCCGTACGAGCGAAGGCCCCCCATGCTGCGGAGTATCAGCAGCCCGTCCATGCGCAGCTGCATACCATACAACGTACTCGTAGGGTTTTCTCGTTACATTTGCGCCTCGTTAGCGGCTTCTGCCAAGAAAGCAGGCACATACCCCGTACTCGTAATTTTCGACATGCGGTCCCACGCAACGGTAGCGTGGTCTGCACAAGTACTCGTAAGATACGAGCCGCTCGTCGTATAATATTTCCGCTTTGTGTCTTGTTGTGCCTGCCTGGCTTCGTTCCTGGGCAGGCCGCCGAGATCGGCCAGTGTTCAGCATCTAGGGATGCGGAGTGCGTAGATATTCGTACTCGTACCCCAAGACACCGACTAATCTGGCTTGGATGTGCATGGGGGTGCTGGGCATGGTACCCATTCACTCTATAGAGCGGTCTTAACCTTCAGGAACTGTTGGCCCGTCCCGCGAGACTGCCCTGGCTGCTACGGTTGCCGGCTTCTCTGGCCGGAGTGCCATTAGACCCTTTTCAACTTATCGACCTCAGCTACGGAGTACAGGCTGCTCATACACACACAAAGCAGACCTCAGTTGCAAGCATCGCGCAGGGAAAAACACGGGTGGGTGGGTGCCAGCACGCTGACAAACATAAACTCTGTGTTCCTACTTTTCCCGGTCCCAGTTTAATGCTATTTTGCCGAATAAGTGCAGACCACGCAGACGTTGTTAGCGGCCCACTTATGTGGTGAGCTTCTTGTGTGGTCTTCTGTCTCTTTCCCTTTCATGCTGTCAGAAATCGACACTACCGGCTCCTCGCTCAATTTTTCATCTCCGTCCTCATTTGCTACGAGGATGCTCTTCTTTCCGTAATGCGGAAGATCTCCGCTGCCCAATGGTAAAGTTCAAAACACACTATTACCTCATAGAAACTCGGGTCCACCAAACGGCCGCCTGTCAAATTCAGCAAATTGTAAAACAAGCGGAAGTAATCGCAAGGGATCCGTCTAAAATTCATCCACTTGCAATATGTTACGAGGTTTACGTTTGCGGCCAACCCTGTAAAGGTTAGACATGTGAATACGCAATCTTGGGACTATTCAGCTCAAGATGTGTCCAAAGAAACCCTCTAGCAGATATCCGCGGTGTTGGTCCAAATAGCCTCAAAGTTTTATAAAAATCAAGACTGTTGGTCACAAATATCATTACTCTCTTCTTCTTTTCTTGTGCATGTCTACTAAACAGGCTTATAACGGCCCGCATCATGTGACCTGCTCGTGTCAAAGTCTTTGGACCTAAACTTGTTGACTCGTCACTGTGTTCGTATCTTTGATGGCATCAGATGCAAATTTGATGCGAGGCTGGTCAAAGATAGTGAAGGAAGAGAGTTGCCCTTCATATATTTCGTGTGCTTTGTATATAGTCGAAAAAGCATGCACTCGGGAGGCGCCCGGGAGATTGAAAGTTTCTTGATAACGTTATATGTTGTCAAGAGAACAAACCTTTCATACAGCCCGTTCCTTTGCACATGGAGTACGAGTATCTATGTTCTTGTACGCACTGTCGGTAGCTTCATTACAAGCTATATATGAATTTAAAGACAGCTGACGAGCCACTGAAACATTGCACAATCAAATGATAATTTGTAGGCCAGCCATGTAGTTTACAACATTTTTACATCATTTACTGTTACTTTCTTAAAGGGACCTATAATCGGAGTCCGCGATTTATGTAGCAAACAATACATCAAGACCTCTCACAGTTAAGAAAAGTTGCCATGGGCCTTTTGAGTAAAGCAATCAGTAAAGACAGTTCACGGATCCTTGTGCTTCCAGATTATTGTTTATCATTATGGCGTGTCCCGTGGCCGCAGGCGCGGCCTTTTATTTACTCATTACACTCTGCAATATCATAGTGCTGGTCATATGCCCTAGTAGGGCGAGGATGTGACATTCAGGGCCACATCCTGGATTGTGCAGCCAGTCGTGTTGTACGTCTTCGAATAGGTGCCCCCCAGAACGCTGTCCAGCCAAGCAGAAGCAGCTGCACGGCCGTTGGTCTGCTCGGCCGAATGACCGCCAATGCTGTTTCTCTGGTACAAGATGTTGGCACCCATGGCGCAGTATGACGTGACCAGCTTGTCGGTGTCAGCGATGGGGCTGACCTCATCCTCAACAGCCTTGTACGCGAAGATGGGGGCCTGCGGGACGCCGTGGTAGCCCATGATTCCGTCCTTGCTAATGAGCTTGTCGGTAATCGGGTTAAGGATGTCCATCTCGCCATCGACAAAGAAGGCAGAGATGTTCTTGCCGGCGAAAGCCACAAGAGTCTCGGTCAGGGTCATGTTCTGGGCCGCCAGAAAGCTGGTGCTGTTGAGATCGCCAGTCGGCTTGAGCTTGGACTCGAGCATTGCCATAATCTCAGGGTATTGGTTGCACGTGCCAATGATGGAAGACTGCAGGCGAACTTTTGTTAGCCTTTACCGAATGCGGACGGCTAGACCGGCCCCTCAGGAAGCTACTCACCACTGCCAGACCGGCCATGAGCTTGTTGTTGATCGTCGTCAGGACGCTGGTGATGTTGGGCGTAAGACCGCCTAGGGCCACGCCGCTAAAGGTTAGCTCGGGGGCGTATTGAACCTGCAGCTCAGCCGCCCACTCGCTGGCGAGAGCACCACCAGAGTATCCCCACAGGGCGTATTTCAGCCCGTCAGGAAGTTTGAGGCATTCCTTAGCTGAAAGCACGGCGCGGACAGCGTCAATGGTGGCATGACCAGACAGGACGCCAGCGGTGAAGCTGGCTAGGGGGCCCTCATAGTCCGGCACGTTGACGAACCAGCCTTTGCCCAGCGAGGCGGTCACGTCGGTAGGTGTATTCGAGTACAGGGCGTAGCTGGGGCTGGCATTGAGGTCGGCGGTGTCGTAGGGGATTTGGTACGACAGCAGGGCATCGGTGTGGTTCTTGGGAACGAACAGCGTGGTTACAGCCCACGTCGGCTTGTACAGACTGTTGGTGGTGCGGTAGAGGATGTTGTAGGCGGCCGAGCAGTTGGTGGTGATGGTCGTCAGGTTGCCCGGGGCCTTGCGGATGCGCAGAATGGTGCCGGGAGCGTCGTTCTCGAAGCCATCGGGTTCCGAGTACCACGGATCGTCACGGGGGGCAATTGGCTCCGTGAGGGTGATTGCCGAGGACCCGCGCTTCACGAGGGGAGCAGCAGACACCTGGGCGCACAGGCAGAGGCCTGCCAGCAGCAGCGAGCGGAGGGGGTACATGGTGATGGGCCGGAATATTTGCCTTTCTTCTGTAGTCCTGCGAGATACACGACAAGGAGGCAAAGTTGGCAAGATCCGAGAGCTACCACGAAGAGACGCACAGGAAGGCGGAAACGTCAACCGGTATGGGAAGGAGCGACCGGCTCGCATGACTCTTCTCTTTATACACAAGCCAGGCGAAGCAGCTCCCCTCCCCTCTCCACTATTTGGACAACAATGGTCCTATGTACATGCAAGCAGACGGAAGGTGCCACGCATAGAGCCGGCTCCCAACAAGAAAGTTTTTCCCTTTTTTCTTTGTCAGAGCAAGCAAGCGGGGGTGCTAAATACTCCTGCCTAGCCAAGCAGCTTTTCCCTCACCAGAGGAAGGTATAATAATCGTAGTGGTTGGTGGCGGTCACATGGAGGCATTTCTTCGGGACTGCCGATCGGTGCGGGGCTTAGAACTAGAAGAAGAAGGAGGAGCGAAGGATGCGATTCGTTCACCTCACGATACAGTATACGAAGTACAATGGATGCATATAGCTCTGTGAGCTCGCCGGTGACGACAAAAGAGCTTTAGTCTGCTGCAGTACTTCCGTTCCAGGCTAGCACGAGGCTGCACGAGACATCTCCCTGCGGTTAGTGTCTCGCATCCCATTTCCTGCCTCCCGTTGACAATATGACAGGGATCGCCACCCGCTTCGTCCTGGCACAGGCCGAGTCAACATATGTAGCACCCCACAATCATTTCCTCGGCCATTCGTACAAGTAGCATAGCGGTCGTGAGGCTTACCGTTAGGCCTGCTTATGCCTTGGCGCCGGGAATACGACTCAAGTCAGCAACGGTAAGTAGCGTACTCCAGAGGCGGCCACTAAGAGAGCATGCTATATGCAAGATGGCTGCAGGTGGGATGACAAGCTACAGCGATGCACGATATGATATCTCACAAATCAAGCTTGCTGGTTGTAGGGGCTGCGTCATCCTACAGGAACGTATTGTGGGCGTTGCAATAAGGAACGGCTATACGGAGTAATGCGCCCAAATACAGAAGGTTAACAGTAAAAGCTAACCCTACAGCACTTAGCGTAATCAGCCTCGCGGGGTTGTGGCGGTGTCTTAATTGCTTTTAGTTTCTGAACGCGCCAGACACCAATTGATGAGCTTCATCACATCTCGTCTCAGACGTTGCCACCTGGCTCAGCCAGGCATACGCTCCTTCCAGATACCCGATTCTTATTCATTCGATTGATTTGCGTTGTTCCGTGATTAGCCCTTCCAACACTCGACCTAGACGACATCACGGATCATTGTGCAGTTTAAGTTGCTTGAAGCTTCATCATTAGAGCGCCCACCGTTTGCCACATGCAATACACACGCAATGGGGTCATTCGTCTTGGACTTTTCGGCATATAACGTAAGGAGTTCTCTACTCTCCCCTAGATCTAATAAGCTGACCGGGTTCCCTGTTTCTAGGCCCTCCTCTCCAGCAGCGGCCATAATGGCTCTTACTATGGTGCTGACGACGCCTTTTTCGGCGGTGGTGACCCTGGAATGGCTAACAACGCAGCCGGCCGGCGTCACCTCCACCAACAGCACCACAGTCAGCAGCACGGCCAGCACCATAACAACAACAGCCGCTATGCTGTCTTTGACCGCAACTCCGTGACCCGGCTCGATGCCGAAAAGGCCCTTCAAGATCGGCGCAACCTGCACATTGCCAACTTTGGCGCGACATGGCTCAAGCCGCCTGGTGTGCCGAAGACGCTATTTCAGATCCGTGAAGAGCTGCGTGAGCAGGAGGAGCAGGCCGAGACCGAGCGTCGGGAGGAGCTGGCCCAGCAGTTGGCCCAGGCCGAGGCAGAAGCAGCTCTGGAGGCAGAGGGTGGCATCGGGATGGACGAGATGGCCGTGGGTGGCGATGGCATCGGCGGGGACGACGAGGGAATGGGGGTGGACCTGGATGCCGACATGGGAGAGCAGGATCTTGACGGCGAGATTCCCGATGGCGACGGGGAGGGATTCAGTTTTGGGGATGATGCAGAAGACGGTGATGATCCATTTGCGAGTTCGTCCGAAGAAGAGGAAGAGGAAGAGGAGGAAGAAGAAGAAGAAGAAGAAGACCCCTTTTAGGAAGAAGAAGAAGAAGAAGAAGAAGACGGCAGTAGAGAGGACAGAGAAGAGGAGACCAGAGAGGAGGAGGAAGAGGATCGGGAAGACGAGGAAGACGAGGACGAGGCGACGGCCAGCACGGCCATTGTGCGAGACGAGTCCGGCAGACAACAGGCGGGCATACCCGTTACACCGGTGCAGAACCTGCCGCCACGTACGCACGAGGAAGATTTCCGAGCGCGAGCGGCAGAGCGGCGCGAGATGCGCCAGATGCGTGCCAACGAGGATCGCGTTCGAGCCATGCTAGCCCAGCCGCGGCTGTCGGCCATTGGAGGGCTGTACGATGAGGTTGGCGATCTGGACGAGGAGGACGAGGCGCAGATGCTGCAAGAAGACGACCTGGTGCGGGAGAGTGGTGGCGGCGGTGGCGGCGGTGGCCCCGGTCGTCGCAGGAGAAGCGGCGCTGCACGCCGTCGTTCGACGCGACAGCCACGCCGCAGCAGCTTGAGCAACAACAACGGCGGTGGTGGCGGTGGCAGAAGCAGCATCGGCGGCCGTGCTAGCCGCCGACAGGCAGGGAGCAGGGTCCGCAGCAGCCTGGGCGAGTTTGACAACGAGCAAGAGATCGTGGACACCGATGGAGGTGGTGTTGGTAGGGATGGTGGTGTTGTTGGAGGTGGAGGTGGTCCTGCTAGCGATGGCGGCGATGATGACGACGGGCTGGAGATGGACATGGATGCCGACATGGACGATGGGATCCCCGATGCATCCATGCTCAGCATTTTGGACGGCAGCTATGAGCACACCGACACGGATGCTGAGCTGAGCAGCATCGACGGTGACGACGGCAGCAGCAGCGCCAGCGACCGTCATGTCGACCACACCCAAGACGATCGCGACGATGGCGATCTGCCGCGTCGCCTGGGCCGAGGGGCCACTATCAGCACGCCAGCCGGCACCACTGCTGCCGATACAGCGCATCGTCGGTATCGCAGCAGTCTCGTACGCAGCGACCGCGACAGCCTGGACATCAGCGGACTCCTGTCGCAGGACGGCAGCAGCAGGATGGACAGCAGTCCGGCCATACGGCGGCTCTGAGGCAGAGTGAGAAAACGCCCCAGCATCGAGCGATCATTATCGGGCTTCACCTCGTGGGAAGCGCAACGGCATACTTTCTCTTGTATTATTATTATTTTTATGAGGACAAGGAAAAGGTGAATACATCATAATTACAGATCACTGATCGCGGCAAGATAAAAGCTGCCGCCGTCCTTTTTGTGATACCGATCCCCTATGCTCCGGCTCAGCTCTATAGAGGCAACCTGGCCCATCCTTCGTATCGGACAGAGCTGTCCTTTTCTGTATCTCCGGGGATAGAAGACATGGAATCCTGCTCTCCATACACTCCTTGGTTTCTCTTAGATGTTTGGAAAAGTCGTCCGTAAAACGGTCAACCCTGCCTCACGCTCTTAATTTGCATTGCCGTGCCCAAACGTCGTCATTCGATGCAGGGTCTCATACAAAACCCACAGGCGGCTCGTCGTGTCTGCGTGGCTGATAATGCGACCTCCCTTTCCCGTATGCACACATACGACTGTCGCCTAGAACAGCCAGACGTACGTGAACAGCATCGCCACGGCGGCGAAGAAGCCCAACCACACCTTCCAGCCAACGCCCGTCCGCTCGGCCATCAGCAACATCCGGTTCATCGTCCCGCGCAGCCGGATCCGCGTAGCGTCAAAGGAGTCGTTCATCTTGTCGGCCAGCGCCGACGATTCCCGGATCTCGTCGCCAATGGCAACCGTCATCTGCGAGAAGAGTCAGGTCAGGTGTGTGAGAGTGTGTGCGAAACTGCAGAGGTGAGACGCACGTCTTTCAGTACGCGGACTTTGCCCAAGATGCCCTCGATCTGCTGGTCGTTTTGGCTCTCGAGCTCGTTCAGGACGGCATCGCTGTATTGGCCCCTAGAATCCCCCCAGCGTCAGCAATGGGCCGACGGAATAGGCGGGCGTGCCGGCTTACTTCCGGTTGGGCGTCGCTGGCCGGAAGGCGTTGTGTGCCGGTGCAGTCAGGTTGTTGCCGTTGCTGCCCGGGTAGCCGTAGCCGTAGCCGCCACCATATTGTCCGGGGCTGGCGCTGCCGTTGCGCCGCGTCGACTCGGAGCCGGAGCCGGTGTAGCCCTCGAAGAGCGCACTGCGAGGATCTCGCTGGTGCAGGCTGGAGGAGCCAAATCTAGAGACACGGGTATGCGCTTAGCCTTGGTCGTTCGAGAGACGGATATAACGGTGGCACAGCCGCAGCTGACTGGCATATTCGGGAGCGACAGAAGGCAAGCAGCGGGCACGAGCTGGTCGAGACGAGATGGTGGGAAACTTGGGCCAGTCAATGGAGTCGATCTGGGCCATCTCTTGTTCGATCAAACGGGAAACACGCCATGGCCACAGGCCGGATCCTGGCCTGTCAAAGCTTGCGCATCGTAAAGACAGAGAGGCTGGCAGGAGCAGAGTGTCGCGGCACTGCTGCTTCGGAACGCACATTGCTGGATCGAGATGCGCCACCTGTCGTTTCCAAAAGACGTACTGCTTTCGTGCTTGTGCCTGTGCTGCTGTGCGGCCGTCCATTTCTGCGTCGCCTGCCGCTGCCAACTTGCGAGCCACCAAAAATCAGACCACGCAACGAGATCTGGAGTGTCCTACCTTGATGATGCCATGCTGGGGGAGCGTCGTCGCGGGTGCGCGATGGTAGAGGAAAGGAGAGAGAGCCCAGAAGCAAAGAGAAAAGGAGAGGGACACGAGCACTGACACCAGGCCGAAAGCGCCAATGAGAATTCGGGAAAGGGAGATCTACGGCGGATAAGATAGCAGTGGTGGCTATGTTACATACGTCGTATGTAGGCCAGATTGGCTTACAGCCCCAAGCTCGACGGCAGAGGAGCCGTTTTGATCAAGTGACAGCTATATTACGGCGGACGTGTACGGGACAAAAAGCCAGATCCTTGTTTCAAGCAGAGACGGACAGACAACAATCAGGCAGAATTGAAACCGCGGTAAGATGCCACGCTGGGAAGGCACAGCTGGCCTGGCTAGCCTGGGAAGGGGTGACGGCGAAAGCAACGGCGAAAATGTTACAGGCAGTTGTCCTTACAACGGGTGGGCCCCACCGCCTGAGATGAGGCGCATTGCATCTCAATTGCATCTCAATCTACAAGGTGCGACCAGAGCAATGCAAGATGCGAGAGCACGCATTGATATGATCATGTATGACATGTGCTCCTGTTGTATGTGACAGGGTAGCTGTTCTCTGGATGGACGACGCGGCACAGCCGAAACTTGGCTTTATTTGTTCTATATTTTCAGTTTGGACGGCGTTGGGAGCCAGGCTTGCCTGCCATCCCCATCCGTAGATAGAACTAACAAAAGGGGCAAGAGCCGGAACAGAAAGAAACAGTAATCACAATATCATCAGTCAATCACATCGGCCTCTGAACGTCCAGTCCCAGCCCCAGCCCTAGCCCCGATCCCCGATCTTATGCTATGTATGCACCATGCTTGGCGGGCGTCTGCCTTTTTTTCGTCTTCATTAAGCTGCCGGGCCAACAGCCTCTCTAGTCCTCGTCCATCTTGGTGTCGTTGTTGTCCGGATCCTCAAAGTCGTCGTCGTCATCGTCCTCGTCGTCGGCGGCTGGGTTCTCCGCTGCCGCCTTGGCAAAGTCGATGACCCGTCCCCGCGTGCGGCGGCCGACCACGTTCTCGAGGTTGATCTCCTGCATGTCGTCGTCGTCATTGTCTTCTGTGCCAGGTCAGTACGTGCGTAGAGCCGGACATGTGTCTGCAGCGGGCCCTCTTCCGGGCCTTACCTTCGTCAATCTGAGGCAGAGTCTGTTAGTTTTGTTGCCACCACCAGCCGATCGATAACAGGAAGATTCTCACCTCGGCACCATCGTCTTCCTCGTCCTCATCATCCTCATCATCGTCGTCGTGGG
Source organism: Grosmannia clavigera kw1407 (assembly GCF_000143105.1). Lineage (NCBI taxonomy): Eukaryota > Fungi > Ascomycota > Sordariomycetes > Ophiostomatales > Ophiostomataceae > Leptographium > Leptographium clavigerum. Next base: position 307,042 of record NW_014040560.1, on the reverse strand, counting down.
CCGGGGCAGCACCGGCATCCTTCATGGCGTCGTCCTCGGCGGCCTTGCCCTTGCCCTTGCTGATGGCTTCCGACGCCTTGGTGGGGTCTGTCAAGCCGCTGCCGTTAGAAGCCATTGTGGACGATGTGCGCTGTAGCAACAGGTTCAGGGTAGAGCGTTGGATAGAGGGTATGGCGTAAGAGCAGAGTAATGGGGAAACAGTTGAGTGGTACGCGCAGAAGACAGAGTTTGTTATTGTTGTGGCCAGATCCAAAGGGGAGCTGTCGCATTTAAGAGTTTATTTAGGCAGAGCGATCTATTTTGTGGGGCTGAAGTCCTCAGGGAAACCGCCTCCTTCTGCACGATACGCCGTGCACTGTGCACTAGTCTATATTCAGTAGTCTTGAGATGAGTAGGTCTCGGAAGAGAGTATGGCGTTCGAAAAAGAGCAGGGTGAGCTTTCGTAGCGATATCATGTAGAAGATCTGTGCACGAATACAGAGGGGCGACCCCAAAAGCAAGACCAGGCCCGCTGTCTAATGGCATGGCTGCTCGCATCTCCAATGCAACATACAAAACTGGTCATGCCTGCTGCTGCAGAGAGCAGTTCTGAGCCTGACCTTGTCTCGAACAAGTAACGTCCCTGCAGACTGGTCTGCTTGCTGAGGGCATTCTTGTGTCCACGTCCTGCCCCCAAGATACTGTGTCCTCTGCTTCCTCCGTGTCGTGCACCTCTTATTTGTCGCCGCCGCCCATCGTCAGCACCAAGACGCCGATCGCGATCATCCACCAGTACCTGAAGCCATGTGTTAGCGCCTAGGCGAGAGAGAGGGCGAGAGGGTGTCTGTGCGCTCACTTTTGCAGAAAGGTCTTTTCTTCCGGCTCCTCCAGCTTCTTGCCCTCCGGGCTCAGGACCACCGGCCGGTTCAGCGCCGGCGTCTTGCCGGCGCCCACCTGCACCACCGTCGCCTGCGGGCCAAAGTCGCGCGTGGCACCGGCGTCGATGGGCAGTCCGCGAACGGCCGCCGCGATCGGGAAGCTGTTCTTGCTTTCGCTGCCGCTCTTGGCCACGGTCAGGACAAAGTGCGGCTGGTAGCCCTTGGCAAAGTTGGAGGCGGCGGTGACGGACGTGGCCGAGAGCCAGCGGTTGGCGACCGGATCGTAGAGGCCGATGCGGTAGAGCAACGTGGTGTCTTGCTTGTCCTGCTTGTCCTGCTCGAGTGCGTCTGGGGCCTCGTAGCTGGCCACCTCGGCCAGGCCGCCAGCATCAAAGCGGATCTCGGCCAGCAGCGACGGCTGGGCCAGCGCCGACGACAGCGGCGCAACCGGCTGGACGTAGATGGCGGCCGTCTGCGTGCCTGGTGCGGCAGCGGCAGCATCCAACACGTCCACGTCGGCGTCAGCCTGGGCTGCAGCTGCACCGGCGACGGCGCCCAGGAGGAGGATGAAGGAAGCGAAGGGAGACGATCGCATGATGGGCGACTGGTCGGAAGAGGGGATTGCGACGGCGTGTGTCACTCTGGCCAAGGTCGAGGGGAGGGGTTCTGCGAGATGACAGATCGGCGTAGATGACGCTTTTCGGCCGTGTTGTCAAGCCACGGTTTCGATTCGGTTATTCCGCGCATAGGCGCTGTCGCTTAGCGTCCTTCTGCTGGCCTGCAGGACGACGGGCCGGCCATCGCTCGCTGTAAATTACCCCAACACCACTAAAGGCCAGCAGAACTAGTAACTGCACATAAGATCAAGTACTTCATATTCCATGCCTCCGTATTATCTTACGCACATTGCTGGCGCCGTTCCCTATGGTGGTATTTCTAGTTGGTTTTTGATGTCTTGTCCCCTCAAAAGAGTCCCTCCCACATGCGTCTTCCAACTATTATTGCCAGCACTCACCCGCTCGAAAGCACGATTCCCCCAAGTCCTGCTGGTGCCCACGCCCAAAAAATAAACAAATAAAAGACTCAGACAGATGCTGTGACTTCCGTAATACGCCAATGTGCTCCTCCGCCTCTTGCTCTCGTCCGTCTTCTCTCCTCTTCACAAATTGCTGTCCCTGGCCGGACCCGACCCGGAGATGACCATGTCTTTATCGACCAGGCTGGTGCTCGACGGATCCCGGTCTTCCCGATTGACGGGGATGGACGAGTTGTTGTTGAACGCGTTCGCGGTCACGTCCATGGTCCAGTCGGTGGTGTCGGCCGGCAAAACGTAGCCTGAGCACCGCTCTACCAGCGGCCGGTAGTATGCGGCCAAGACTTCTGGGTTCGGCACGATCTTCCACTCGAGCCGGTACAGGAACTCGAGCTCCAGCATCTTGAGCTCGGTCACGCGGACGCCACCAACGCGCGCATACGTCGAGTTGTTCCAGAACGAGTCGGACAGACCCTTGGCGGCGACAGTGGCGGCCGTGATGAGGAAGCGGTGGACCGTCAGGGTGTTGATGGTGAAGTCGGGGTACATGGCGCACAGGCGGTCAATGTAGTAGACCATGGACAGGAGGAGGGGTGGTGTCAGTGTGGCATGTTTTGCCAGCCGGTTGAGGTAGTCCAGGACGGAGATGCCTGGAGCCGTTCTGCGGAGCGTTAGGGAGAGAGAAGGAAGAAGAGAAGAGAAGAGAACTACCTCGAGTGGAACCGGGTCAGGTGCCCGGCCTTGAGAGCCAGCGCGTCGTTGGTCTCGATCAGCTCGCCGAGCATGTTTGCGATGAGCACGACCATGTCCTCGACGGCGCACAGCTCGTAGCGTTCTGGCAGCATCTTGGCCGGTTCGGCCTCGGCCTTGACGCGCTTGGAGTGTGTGGGCGAACTGCGGGCGAGGGACGAAGGCGACACGATGCCGTCGACGGCCGTCTCTCCAGGGGTAGCGCTCTGCGAGCTGCGCCGCTTGTTGGGAGAGGGTGTCTGCAGTGGCTGCTGTTGTGGCTGTTGTGACGGTGGTTGTGGTGGTGCCATGGCCGCGGCTGCTGGGGGGTGGCCGTCTGCCACTGCTGGTGAGGTTGTTGAGGTTGTTGACTGAGGATGTGACTGTGTCTGTGACGGTGTCTGTGACGGTGTCTGTGACGGTGTCTGTGACGGCTGGTCTGGTTGTGTTTGCTCGACGCCCTGCTCGACGCCTGGCTCCATCGGGGCCGGCCCCGGAATCGAAGGCGGGTTCAAGGGGGTCGACGGCTGCGGGGGGTAACGATGGGGATGGGCGGCGTAATCGAACGGCTCCATAGGCGAGTACTGCGTGGCAGCATCGGCGGACGCATAGGCGGGCGACATGCTGGCAGAGGGGGCAGCAAGTACCGTAGCGGCAGCAGAGAGCGGGTGGGAGAGCGGCGAGCTCACAGCAGGGACGGCGTCGGCGAGGACTGCCGGCGAGGAGGAAGGCGAAGGTCGCCGTGCACCAGCGGCCGAGATGCGGGAAGGCGAGTGGCGCGGGGAGCGAGTGGGTGCATAGTGGAATCCGGGGATGCAGGGAGAGGCATTGGTCGATCGTGTCAACATGACGTGTCGGAGGTCATTGTCCGATGACGGTGGCAGCAGCAGCAGTGATGGAAATGGTTAGCGATCGTGATAGTTCGTCGGTGGTCGTGGTCGTTCGTGGAGGTCGTGTCGTGAACGTAGTCGTGATCGTGATCGTGATCGTGATCGTGGTCGTGGTCGTGGTGTCGTCAATGTTCACGTCAATGATTTTGCTCCCTGCTCGTATCTTCGGTCTGCGTTGGTCCTCGTATCAGCTGTGCGCAACTTCTGCACCCTGACGGATCGGGGTTTTAGCCAGCTGCGGGGTGGACCAGAGGAAAGGGGCCAGGGATGGAGAGAGAGCCCGGATGGCGGTGACTGGCCTCGTCGCAACGATTGCCGTCCTGTTGGGAACAGACAAATATAGGGCAGCACTACAAGCACGGTCTAGTGCGAGAAAGGCTTTTTTCCGTCCCTTTCCTTGTCCTCCTTCCTTCCGGTACGAGACAAAAAGGGCAAGAGCACACAGAAGCGAGCGTGGCGGAAAGAAGGTGAAGAACGGCAACTCGTTTAGGTCTGCATGCTCTGGCTTTTCGTCCTGCCGTTCGGTTCCCGCTGTCCTTTTCGGTCGTTCTCTTTTCCCCAATAGGATGCGCACGTTGTCCCTGCTACGACCGGGTGGCGTCCTCTCGTTAACAGGTGAGATGCAGACAGCGAAAGGCCCGATCGGGTTTTGCTTGGCCCTTACGACAAGGCTTGATAGCGAATATGTAGGATACACGTAGTCGCTTGGGAAGGGCTTCTCGTTTACAGGAGCGGGTCGGCAGCTTCATCGGTGGGTGTACCTATCACGACGTACTCCGTACTATGTAGTAGGATTGCATAGTATCCAGACTGCCGGGCCCAGTTCAGTTCAGGGCAACTGGTCTGACCACTCAGATGTAGCTGCTGTATCGGGTGAGGCCGGCTAACCATTTTGTCTCACCGAGTCCGACGAGGTGAGAGTGCACTGCGCATCTACGAGCATTGCTATGGAGTACATGGTAGCAAGACGACCACCATTCCAGGCGTTGGCAGCCGTGGCCAATCGATGGCCAGAGCCAGACAGCCTCCTCTGCACAGAGCAGCGATCGTCGCCCGGACTGAAGCGAAAAAAGTCTGGCTTCGAGGGCGTGCCTCGGTGGCTGGCCCACTACGCTGACGTAAAGGAGCTGATTGGGAATAAAACGAATAATAAATAAGAATGAAACGCACAAGCATGCTTACGTAACTTCATGTGACCTCAAGCCAACCACGCAGCGCCCAGAAAGGCGCGCAGGCAGCTAAGGTGCAGCGAATCCGAAAATTCGACGTCTAAATGACGGCACACACACGCGCAAGGTGGCGACCACACGAGACCACTCAGCACGACTGTCCTATTTCCCTTTCTTTTCAGCTTTTTTTGTCGTTCTGGATTTCCGCACCGCGTCTGAGCAAGGACGTGAGCCACCGTCTTTTTACCGCGGAAAAGAGAGAACCCACTTGCATGAAGCATCCGCAGCAACGGTTTTGATATCGGCCATCAGCCAACAGCCATCCGCCATCAGCCTGACTTGACTGCCCAAACGCCGTCCTTCTGGCATCGGTCCCGCCACCACATGCAAAGCACACAGCCGGGGAGGGAGCGTCCTGACCGCAGACGACCATTTTCTGAACGAGACGCCTCCAAGACCTCCCCCAACCGACAGACAGTGCAGCGATGGTTCTGATCCAGAGCCACCCGATCCTCGAGAGGTTCCGGAACGCGCGGACGCCCGGAGACCGTATCCAGGCCCTGCAGGCCCTGAAGAACGACACGGTCGGTCACGTGCTGAAAAAGAGCAGATGGGTCGAGCTGGGCGTGTTGCGGCCAGTTGTCCGCTGCGTCGGGCTCTCGCGATCGGCCAGCCGACACGGTGACAGCCACGGCCGTCAGGACAGCAGCCGGCGGCCATCGTCGGCTACGCCGCCAGACAGCCTGTCACAAGTGGACCTGGCCCGGCTGCAGGCTCTCGAGCTGCTGGGCGTATTTGCCAGTGGTAGGTTTGCCTTTTTCTTTGGTCATCTAGTCTCCGGAGTTCTATAAGCTCTTCCCTCTTCCCTCTTCCTTCCAGTCTTCCATGAGGCTATCCTTCTGACGCATCAACAGGCGGTCCGTCCTTCCTCGCTCCTCTTCACGCGGCCGGCGCGTTGCCAGCCATTTTGTCCTGCATCGACCCTCTCACAAGCCACCCACGACTCGTCTATGCGGCTCTGCGGGCTATGGTCACCATGTCCAAGGCGGCCACGCTGGTCAACTCGTCGCCGCTGTCGGCTGCACCACCACCGCCCCTCACTGTGGTCACGCTGGCCGACGCGCTCTTCTCGAACCATCACCTCGGCGCGCTGCACAACATCATCTCGGCGCCCCAGCAGCAGCAGCACTGGTGGGCCGAGTCGATCGCCAACATTGCCATGGGCCTGATCGGGCCGCTCTGCCGCGAGGAACGGCACCAGGTGGCGCTGGCCAATGCCGGCATCCTCGACGACCTCGCCGTCAAGGTGGCGAGCCTCGTGGTGGCACGCGGCCAGGTGATTCCGGGGGCCGAGATCACAGCCGAGAAGGAGGGCCTGCGCGAGGCGATTCCGGAAGCGGCGTCGCCGCGGATGGACGTGGCGGCGCTGTTGTTGGCAGTGACGGCAATCGTGGGCGACTCGAGGCTGCGCGCCTGCATGATGCTGTACTCGCCGTCGATCCTGGCCATCTTTCCGCAGATCGCGTTTGAGAGCTCGGCCAACGACATTTACGCGGCGTGGAACGCGCTCTGTATGGGCGGACTCAGCAACCTGCACGAACAGCCGCTGGGGGCACTGGACCTGCTGCTACCGGCCATCCCATCGCAGCAGTCGCGGGCGTACTTTGCCCAGAGCTCGCCGTTCCCACCGCTGGGCGTGTCCCTGTCGCGCGACAACCTGGCGGCACTCGGACTCGGCGGTAGCACCGGCAAGCGCTCGGGCTCACATAGCCAGCCACTGCCTGGTTGGGCCGTGATGTCGCGCGAGTCGACTTCGCCGCTGGCACCTGAGTGGGAGGCTGTCGAGGCCGAGAGCCCCATGATCCCCTGGCTCCTCGGCCTGGTGCGGTCGTCGTCCGGCATGATCCGGCTGGCGGCCGCGTCCGTTCTGACGTCGCTGTTTCGCGCCCAGCTGGCGAGCAAGTCGCGTGAGGCCGCCATGGCTCTGCTGGTGGTGCCACTGCTCCTGCGCATGCTCAGCGACGCGGCCACCAAGGGCATCGGCAACGGCAATGGCGACGACGACAACACCGTGACCGAGCAGCGTGCCATCACGGAAACGGCGCTGACAGTGCTGGCACGGCTGGTAGCCAACAAGGAGGTGCTGCAGAAGGCGGCCGTCGATTGCGGCGCCACCGGGATCCTCGCCAAGCTGCTGAAGGAGTCCTACGAGCCGTCACCGAGCCGATCCCTGCTGCGGCCGTGGAATCCAACGCCGGCTCCGTCGCGGACGGTCACGCCTGATATGGCCAGCCGCGGGGGCAAGAGCGACGAGGATGACGACGACGACATTGACAATGAAGAAGACGACAACGACGCACGTGCCAGCAAGCTGGGCCCGGTGGGACAGAACGCGCTGCTGGCCTACCGGATCCGCCTGCGGGCGGCGACGCTCAAGGCGATCGCAGCGCTGATCGCGTCAAAGTACGACTACCAGAAGCGGTTTGTGGAACAGGAGGTGATGCCGTACGTGGTGGCTTCGCTGAGCCCGACACCGTGCAAGCCGCGAAACGCAAAGGAGCCGATGAGGGTGCCTAAGGACGGCGAGGCGGCGGCGGCGGGCGGCGGCGGTGCAGACGAGGAGGTCGACCCTGAATACGGCCGCAACCCGGTCGATGTCCTGGTGGCGGCGTGCAACTGCGTGCGGATGCTCTCGCGGTCAATAGCGATACTGCGGGTGACGCTCGAGGATGCCGGCGTGGCGGCACCGGTGCTCCGGCTGCTACGACATCCAGAGATCGAGGTACAGAACGCGGCTACGGCAGTGGTGTGCAACCTGGTGACGGAGACGAGTCCGATGCGAGAGGTGAGTGTGGAAAGCCAGGAAGGAGGTTGGGCCAAGCGCGCTAATATCTACAGCAATTCGCCGAGGCGGACATTATGGGCATCCTCTGCGGCCACGCACACTCGCACAACTCGTCCCTGCGGCTCAACGCGCTGTGGGCGCTGAAGCACTTTGTGGATGGGGTCGAACCGGAGCGGAAGAAGGCCTGCCTCGAGCAGTTGGGCTCGGGCTGGCTGGTGCGGCTCATTGCCCCCGGCATGGAGGACGAGCCGTCGCTGTTTACGTGGGCTAAGAGCGGCGGCAGCAGCAGCAGCAGCAGCAGCAGCAACAATAACAACAACAACCACTCCTCGATGGACGAAGATGTGGTGATGGACTTGCCGGATGTGGACGACGACAACGATGAGGACGACGAGGACGAGGATGATGAGGACGGCATCGAGGTGGCGGTGGCAGCAGCAACAGGAGCCGAAGTCGCGGGGCGGGCGGTGTCGTCGTCGCTGTACCGGGCTCGGTTTCCGCGAATGAGCCACGAGCGTAGCCGGACCGGGCGGCTGCGGCAGGCGGAGGCGAAGCTGGCAATGCTGCGGGAGGTGGAGCTGGCACAGCCGCGCAGGCACCCGAATCGGAGCGACGACGTGGAGATCCAGGAGCAGGGCCTTAACCTGATCCGCAATCTGATCGGGCCCGGGCCCTCGGCAGGCGGATCGGCCAACGACGCGCTGCGCGAGACGACAGACATGATCGACCACCTCTTCAGCGAGATCGGGCAGGACCGGCTCTTCCAGATCCTGCTGTCGAAGCTGCGGACGCGCGTGCTGCACGAGAGGGGGGGCAGCAACATGGGCAGTGGTACTGCTAGCACGACCGGCACGACCAGCACGACCAACACGACCAACACACAGGCCCGGGTGCTCTATCCGCACACCAAGATCGTGGAGGCGGTCGTGTTCATCATGGTGCATATCTCGGCGAGCGTGCCGCGGCACCGGCAGCTGGTGGTGGCGCAGACGGAACTGCTCAAGGCGCTGGTGGCGCAGTTTGGTAGCCGTAACAAGGGCGTGCGGCTGGCGCTCTGCCACCTGCTGTCGAACCTGACGTGGCGCGAGGATGCGGCCGACACGGCGTCGGTGTCGCTGCGGACGCTGGAGCTGAAGCGGCTCGGACTGCTAAACCAGCTGCAGGTGCTACAAGAGGAGGACGTCGAGCTGGACGTGCGAGAGCAAGCCAAGATGGCCATCCACCAGATGGGGCGGGACTGAGAGGACAGAGAGGAAGGAACCCGCGCAGGTTCAGTGTACGAATCAGCGGCAAGAGCTGCTTAGCATTGCACGGCTTACAGGAGTAATAACGTACGCGGCATTTTTCGTTTCTGTGGCTGTTTCGGGTTTTGTTCGGGGTTTGTGTTTGTTTTGTGTTTGTCTTCGGGTTCCTGTTCGTGGCGTTGTGCGTGGCGAGGCTCGAGCGAGACTATCCATCGAGGACGACAGAACAGAGCGGTGAACATCTGTGATTGTGGTGCCTGGCCATCTCGATGGCATCTACGGAAGAGGCGGCAGTACGGAGTACGAGCGAGCACTCGTATTAGTCCGGCTCCACCACAAGGCTCTGGCCCCCTCTCACCCACTAACACACAGACTTTATAGGGCGGCAGCTAGCAGCGAGATCCCCATAGAGAAAAGTGCGAAGAATAAACGGCTCCACCTTGTGACCACATCCCACCTCTCTCGAGTGCCGACAGCTGGACCACGCCCGTTGCGCATCGGCGATCGAGCAGAGGGAAAGAGGAAAGCGAAAGGCCGATGTTGGAACTAGTCCTGCGGGCCAGTCTGCATGCAGTCGACCACCTCTACGTAGGCCTTTGCTTTCTCTACACATTGTCGGACTACGAGTACAGACAAGGGATGTTGTCCGCGCGAGCACATGGACTGTCTGAGCAAGCGTCTCGCACGCATGGCCTCTGCCTCGCCCTAGGCACCCTGGTCTCGGCCTTGTCTCTGCCGTTTCTCTTGGGTAATGCAATCAGCTCATCGGCCAGTCGTGCCCAATGGCGGGATCAGGTCACCCGGTCGTCATGTGGGCCGTCAAGCGAACAAACGGGGAGACCAACAGGAGAAGAACGTGCTGATCGTGTCTCGACGACGGTCCATTCCGATCTAGCAACTTGCCACCAGGTGAGCTGGATCCTGGATGTTGCTATCGCCTAGCGGGTTCACGGGGCCAAACGGCCGCTGTTGGCTGATCGCCCTAAACCTAAATACCTAAAAAGGGCAACTGGACCACTGGCGCCCGACAGCCTTGGGCCCCATTCCGGGCCATCCGGACGACCTGGCCAAGCTTACACACGGACGCATCGACGCATTCTGTGCTGGCCATTCATTTCCCTGTGCCGTCCGCCAGTTCAGAATGGTTCCACCCATCACAGAAGAGCTGCCGGGCATCTGTCAGCCACTGATGCAGCAGAGCATGTCCGGACGTGCCGGGAGGAGGGGGGGCCATCTTGCTGATTTGTCTCGCGCTGGCGACAACGCAGACGGGAACAGCGAAAGGACAAAAGGACAAAAGGGCAAAAGAGCAACGGGCAGAGAGCCTGCCTGACCGCTACCGGAGAATGTGGCCTGTCGGCAACGGCATGACAGACCACGTGTAGCGACGCGATAAGGAAGGAGTCGTCCACAGGCTCTGCAGCCCACCATGACGTCACGGACACAGGCAGCAGAAAGTGCCAGAACGTGATGTGCAGGGTGGGGCGCGCCTTCCGGCCTGAGACAGCGACACGAAAGAACGAGAGGACGAGCCTTGCCTGCCACAGCTAGCCAATGAGCGGCCGGTGTTGGGGACGGGACCGAAAAAAAAAGAAAAAAGAAAAAAAAAAAAAAGGAAAAAGGAAAAAGGAAAAAACCCCCGCCCGAACAAATGCAGATGGCCAGCAAAGTCGAGATGCTTGTCCCTCTCTCAGTCGTCCTCTCTTGTCCGAGCGCGCGCGCTGCTGGACGGCATGGCCTGGCGTCCCCTTGATGCGATTAGCCTCTTCTGGCCTTCCGAACAGGCCGAGCAGCCAGAAAGCGAGAACCAAGGAGAAGGCAGGACAAAAGACGGGAAAAAAAAGACGAAAAAAGAGTTTTGGGAAAACGGGATGCGTCGACAGTTCTGTGGCTTCACAAACCCATTCGGCCTCTCGGCCCCTCTCGGAATTCTGGAGACTTCGGCCAAGGCTGACGCTTTGTCATGTCCCCATGCAATCTGCTGCAGTTCGATCACACCCAGACATCACAAGATGTCTATAAGAGTCGCCTCCCGTCTGCCTCCATCACGTCTCCTGCTTCTTCTCCTTCCCATCCTCTACCGTCCACCAATCTGGTACAAAGTCGACTTCAAAGGCTATCTAGTCTGATCTCACACGAATACATCTCCCACCCACTTCACCAACTATATAATATACATCACATCGTACACAATGGGTGTCATCCAATATCGCACAAACGATGCCCTCGACATCAACCTTCCTGCTGGTGACCAGAAGCTGTCAGTCAACGGCTCTGACTGGCTCTGGGCTGTGACAGCCGTGTACCTGTTCATATTCGTAAGTCGATTCTGAGACATGGTCTCTTGGACCTCACACTAACACGTCCAGCTGGCCGTTTGCAGCCTGACCTTTGTTGCGCGCAACGGCGAGAAGATCTTCCACTACATCTACAGCATCGCCCTGCTCGTCGGCGCGGTCACGTACTTTGCCCAGGCCTCGGACCTGGCCTACAGCGTGATCAAGACGACCGACCAGCTCGGCAACGGGCTGACGCGCCAGATCTTCTTTGCCCGCTACATCAACTGGGTCGTCAGCTTCCCGAGCGTCATCCTCACGCTCGGCCTGCTCTCGGGCGTGTCCTGGGCCACGATCATCTACAACATCTTCCTCGCTTGGTTCTGGATCCTGTCCTACATCTCGTCCGCCTACACGACGACGACGTACAAGTGGGGTTTCTTCGCCTTCGGCACCATCGCCTGGATCCTGCTGGCCGCCAACACCACCGCCCACTCGTTCAAGTCGGCCAGCCGTGTCGGTGTCGCCCGCGACTACACCATCCTCACCTGCTGGACCAACCTACTCTGGCTGCTGTACCCGATCGCCTTTGGCCTGAGCGACGGCGGCAACAAGATCTCCGAGACGAGCGGCTTCATCTTCTTCGGCATCCTCGACATCCTGTTGATCCCCGTCCTCTCGCTCTGCACTCTCTTCCTGTCACGCAACTGGGACTACAACAAGCTCAACATCGCTTTCACCCAGTACGGCCGTGTGCCCGTCTCCAGCGGCAGCTTCCCCGAGAAGGAGACCGCGGTTGCCACGCCCGCCGTTCCTCAGGGTGGCGTCACCGTCTAAGTGACACCGGAGTCACGATAGCCATGGCGTCGTGGAGCAGAGCTGGCACGGGCAAAACGAAGACCCATACACTGAACTTGATACCCATTCCCGTCTACTCTGTCTCAGGCGTCGACAACCGGCGAGTTGCCGAATAAAAGAGGAATCAACGGCTACTGAGAGACGTCATGGTCAGATGCTCCGTCTCCTTCATTCCTACCATCCATAAACTTCTACGTCTCTCGTTTTATTACCTTTGCACTTTTGATGGTGCGCATTGGACAAGATACCCCTTTTCACTCGTTTCATGATGCAGCGGCACAATACCCAATCGCACACGCTTGTCTAGCCTTTCTCTTGTCTACGGACAAGAAAGCAACTGTCTTGCGAGGCAGTTGATAATGTATAATCAATCATTTGCTTAAATACCCATATATCCATCTGTGAACTTTGTAACAACGTCCAAGAATACAACTCATGCTGTGACAATTCTATAATCAATCCATTCTCGACTGCAAGGGCCAAGACAGGATGCCAGTCCCAGACCGAGACATCGGACGCCAGCCACGTGATTGACTGGGATTGCAGCATTGCCAAAGGATGCGGTGCATGGCGTTCATACCTTCCCGCTCAGTTTTACCTGCCATTGACACCCAGCCGCAGGATTGGAAAGGTTTCGGCATCGAGTTCTCCCATTTCGTATTTCCACCTCCTGTTGACGTACTGCCATCATGCCATCGACTGATACATGCATCTGCAAGCTAGGCAACAGCTGCGACTTGGTTCTGCATTGGTCCTTTGTGGCGTAATCATTGTCCGAAGCTGTGCCCTTGTGGAGTCAACTATGCCTGTAAGTACGTACTCGTTTCTTTTTCTTCGCACAATCCTACGTTAGCTCCGGGATTCATCGTGCTGAGAATGTGAAAATCAATATACGACGTATGCGCAGACAGAAGGCAGGGGCTTATCTCAGCCCCGACATTTCTTTTGCTTACTCGTTCGATTCTGTGGCTCCATATCCGGGGAAGCACTCTGCGTACAGAAAAACCTGCTCGTCGTCACACTTGCATGATACAGATAGGAGGGCGATAAGATATGTCCTACATTCCAAGCAGGACATATCCATTGGCTCGTGCAATCAGTCTGCTTGTACGGAACTCCTGATCCGAGAAAGCCCAAACATGACAACCGAGAGCAGGTTTTGTTATCGATGCGATGGCGTCGCGAAGGAGCATGAAGCCGCCAGGCGATATCCGGCCCCCCTTCTGCCGCGCCCTCGTGGAACAGAAACAGGGCGGCGTGAAAGCAAGCCAAGCTGCAGGTTCGTGTCTCAAGGGGAAGCCGAACAAGGGGGGTTCTTTGTGCAGGTGGCATCCTTCGATCTCATTGGTGGCCAGCGGCACATTGCGTTCTAGAAGACCGAGATGAGACATCGGCTGGAGTGCATGCCGACCAGTCGGCATGCCGACCAGTCGGGGAGAGTCCGGGAGAGGGATGGGGGACTGAGAGAACACGTACGGCGTTTTCCGCATGCAGAGACGCAGAGACGCAGAGACGCGGAGACGCAGAGCCAGCGGACCGGCCTCTGTGCCAGCTGGCCCTCGACGTGTAGAAAATACCATCTCCAGGGCGGGTCGGCCGCGTGGGACAGCTGGGCTTTGTTTGGACGAGGCTGTGACGCTGGAAAGAGGCTACCGGCCTGCATTCCCCATATAAACCGGCATGAAGCTACGAAAAATACGGGTAAGACAGTACTGTGTACTCCGTACGTTGTGACATCTCAGATTTGCATGCGTACCAAGATTCCGGCGTGAGCGGGACGCGTGTGGTGGAAAACGAGCCGGACGGTGGAGGGGAGGGAGAAAGTACAATATCTATCGTAGAAGAATGGGGAGGTTGTTGGCCGGTTCAGCCGTCCATTGTTCCCAGGTGCATTGTGCAATAGTCGGCGGTATCTTACTTTTGAAACCGGTCTGGGAAGGAGGGGGCGAAAGACGGGAGGCGAGAAAGAAAGAAAAAAAGAAAGAAAAAGAAAAAAAAAGAAATGACAAAGATGCCAAAAAGGAAAGAAGACCAAAAAACGGACGATTTGTGAGTTCCCGAATGTGAGACTTTGCTCGCGTGCGTTGGCGCATTCCCGACCAGCAAGCCCTTGCCAACGGCACTGGACCGAGAGCAGCTCCTACATAGCTACGGAGTGCAGGGTAGTATCAGCGAGACGCTCTCCGTGGGCTTCCTGCTGCCGGCCAGAAAGTGTCTGCTGTCTGGCCAATGCGGACGTGCCGGATGAGTCTGCATGCACTTCCGAACAGCTGGCTGCCGTCCATCTCCCGCCAGCAGACAGCAGGTCCGGGAGATACGAATGCACTGCGACGCCGGATGCGATTTGTGCGGTCCTTCAATGCAAGGCGCATGTGGAGGCCGGTTTCTGGCAGCTCCGTCGTGAGCATTTCGCCTTTCGCCTTTTTAGGGGGCTCCACACGGCTGACATGGGCCCGGCGGCAGGCTTAGGCTCCATCTGTGCTACGGCGCTGCTAGAGGGATGTGGGCTAACCACGAATGGGGAAACATTCTGCGCTGAAGGGCGGGTTTTAGGGCATTCCCTAGCATGGAAGGGTTGGAAAAAGGCGTTGACCCTGCTGTCTTTCTTCGTTGCCTGTCTTTTCCCTTTTGGCCATCGATTTTCCTCCTCTTGCTGCTTAGCGCTCCGGAAATGCGACGGGCGTACGCTTTTCGGTCGGACCATGTTTTTAGGCTCTTTCTGGCACGTCCTTGGCCGTCCGTACTCGTACATAGCCTGATCGAGGAAATCGCCAAATCGCACGGAGTCAGCGATCTCCCCGTTGGGGGCGTCTTGTCGCGAGACGGTGCTAGCATGCAAATGGCCGCTCAGGCGGTTTGAGCGCAGGGCGCAGGGCCACGAGCCCGAAGCAAGGGATGGCGGATGGAAAGAGAGATGGGCGGCGACGGCTTGGGGGGATGGCGAGCATGCGAGATATCTTATACTCCTACTCGTAACTCTGGGTGCTCCGTACGTGTGGACCAGGACCCGATTTGTGCAGCCGGGAGGAGAGCCCGGAGAGCGGTGATGCACATCCGGACCTGGGCCTCCCAACAAGTGGTGAGAGTCATACGAGCGAGGCGGGTGGGATGACGGGTACAGCCAATCAGAGGCGGGGCAGCGCTGGGGCCTGCAAGCGTCGTATGTAAGCCGGCTGTCAGCCAGCAGCGTGGTGATTTGTGCAGGCCGTCGTGGGCCAGCACGCTGTGTCCTAGCTATTCCCGAGCAGCGACAGGCCTAGAGGCCGGTCCCACAGGGGCTACGCCCAGACGGGGGATATAGGGTCGCAGTGCTAGGCTAGCGTGTCTGGCCAGGGAACTACTACGAGGATGTGCTCCGTACCATGTCGTATCGTCGTCCATCGTGCTCGTACGGAAGCTGGGCCAGGGTCGAGGCAGAGAGAGGGAGAGGCAGGGAGGGAGAATGACTGCTCACTGCGAGTTGGAATGAGTCTGTGTGCATGTTTTACGTACGGAGTACATACGGAGTAGCAGAGCTCTCTGTAGCACCCCGACTCTGCAGGCGTGGCAGCACGCAGAGCACGACGTGTCCACGACGCCAGCCGTCCGGCTCGGCCTCTTTGTTCCAGGCCCAGGCCCAGCAGCAAGACGAAAGACCGGACGCCGTCTCGCCCGCACTGTGTGCACAGTGTTGCGCCGCAGCAGGCGACCCGCCACGCTGCGCTAGACCGGCCCTCTGGCCAACCGCAGGCCGGCAACACGGCACACTGGCCAGGACGTGCAGGGGCGCCATGCCGTGTCAGGACTGGCGTACCTGCCGTGCGACGGCCACCACACCGTGCGGCGACCCCTTTTCATTTTTCATGGGGGGCCTGCCGCGTGCACCAGCGCACCCAAACCAGACCACGCTGTCGCCCATCACCTCCTCCCGACCGCTAGGAGCCCCGAGGCCAAGGGAAAGCGCCCCCCCCCCCAGAAAAAACACCGCTCCACTCCCCTACGAGGGCCCCAACGGCAGCGTCAATCCCGCGAGGGGTTCGAGCGCCGGCCGCTATTGCTACGACTCTGTATTTCTCATCTTGCGAGCGACCGGGCGGACACTCGTTCCCCGTTCGTCTCTCGCTGCCACCTAAGCCTATTCTGTTCTGTCGTCCGCTCTCTCACGCTCGCTCTTTCCCGCTCCCACAGCTCATTTCCCCCTTCTCGAATTCCCTGGTCGCCTTGCACATCGCTGCCGCAACGCCTGCACAGCCGAAACACACCTTTCCTTCTTCTACCTACACGCCCCCTTCGCTCCTCTCACTTGTCACAATAATCCTAGTGCTCTCATTCTCTCTCTCGCCTCTTCCTCTCTACATCCCCCCTTCCCTTTTCCGACTTCTTCTCTCTTCCCTCTTCTTGCTTTCTCCTTCTTCTTCTCGTCAACCGTCTTTCGCTCAGCCAGCTGTTCCCGTTCTCCTCGACAATCCAGCACCGAACCGAAGGAATTGGGGGATCGTCTCTGCTCGCCAATTTTCCGACACCCAAATTCATTCTCGTTATTCGGAAACTCGCCAAATCCAAATCCAAACCAAAACACAAATCCAATCCAATCCAAACCAATCCTCGCGCTGTTTCGATTGTCGACTGACAGCGTCGGCCTAGCCATCGAGACCGAAACAGCAGCAGTCTTCAATCCCCGACACACCATGGTTGCCACATCCATTCCGGCTATCCCGCCGGAGTCGATCATGGCCAAGCGCATCACGCGCGGAAACCGCCATCTCTGGTACCGCCTCGAGGTGGTGCAGCAACCCGAACGAGCTCGCGCCTGTGGAGCTGGTCCCAAGTGTGAGTTTCTGCGTTGAGTGTCCGCATGGGAGAAGAGGAGCAGAATAGCAGCTGACACTTCTCAGCCTCGGCCGACCGCCGTCCAGTGGATCCGCCGCCGGTCGTGGAGCTGCGCATCTTTGAGGGCCCGACGGTCGAGCAGGCCAAGGACATCACGTTCACATACAATGCCAACTTCTTCCTCTTCGCCACGCTGGAACACGCCCGTGTCATCGCCCATGGCCGCGTGCAGGCGCCATCGGCCGCCACACCACCGGTGCTGACCGGCATGCCAGTCTCGGGCATGGCTTACCTCGACCGTCCGCAGGAGGCCGGCTACTTTCTGTTCCCCGACTTGTCGGTCCGCCACGAGGGCCGCTACCGCCTGACCTTTAACCTGTACGAGCAGACCAAAGAGACCGGCGACCTGGATAAGGACTCGGCTGAGATGGCCGAGTCGTTTGACTGGCGCATGGAGGTCAAGTCCAACGACTTTACCGTCTACAGTGCCAAGAAGTTTCCCGGCCTGACCGAGAGCACGGCCCTCAGCCGCACGGTGGCCGAGCAGGGTTGCCGTGTGCGAATCCGCCGCGACGTGCGGATGCGTCGGCGTGAGGGAAAGTCGGCCGCCGTTGCTGCGGCTGCTGCGGCTGCCTCGGGAGCCTCAGCGGATGTGCGCGGCGGCGACGACGAGTATGCACGGCGTCACCGCACGCAGACGCCCGAGGTTGTGGCCGAGTATCGGGCGCGGTCCTTGAGCATCGAATCGGTCAGTCGCACGCCTTATGTGTCGGCAAATGACGTGCAGCGCCGGCCGTCCATGAGCGAGTATCACCACCCGGCACCGTCGCCACAGTCGGGTCCGCCGTCCATGCTTCCGGCCTTCAGCTCGGGCTCCGGTGCCCAGACGCCCAACAGCAACCACCTCCGGTTTGGCGGTCCGCATCCGACCTACCAGCAGCCGAACTCTTCCGTGCCGCCGTCGCCGACTTACACCTCGCCCTCGCACGTTTCCCACCCACACTCTCACTCGCACTCGCATGCTCACCCTTCACACGCATCGCTCGCATCCCACGGCTCGTATGCACAGCCATCACCACCGCCCCAGCAGCACACCCACCATCACTCAGCGTCGTCATTCTCGGTCCCGTCGCCGGCATCGTCCCAGGCACCTCCCCCGCCGAGCCAGTCGCCCTACTATCACCAGGACCGGCCGGCCTCGCAGCACTATGGTAGTGCGGCACCCACACCGCTGTCTATCCCAGGGCCGTCTCCCGTGGCCGGCGCCATGCCGTCACCCCGCCGCGACTCGCTCAACAGCGTAGTCGACTACCAGCGGCGCATGTCGACGGCGAGCTACACCACGGCTCCGCCGCTGCCGTCGTCGTCCACACACATGTCGGTCGACAGCATGATGTCGTCTTCGTCGTCGTCGCGGCCGTCGATGGCACCTCTGAGCACGTCGCCGTCTGGCCTGTGCGAGAACAAGACGACGCTGCCACCGCTGAGCGAGATGATCGCGTCGTTTGGCAACAAGGACCAGCAGCCACGGACCAGCATCGGCAGCGGCCACTCGCTGGATCGCGTGCCGTCACTTAGCCAACTGCTGCTGCCCCAGCCGGTGCTCCCACCACTACCATCAGGCTCGGCCTCCGCTGCTGCTGCTGCTGCAGCAGCAGCTGCGGCTGGCAAGAAGCGGTCGTACGGACAGTATCACAACATGGGCGCGATGGCCGATGTGCAGACGGGCGCGTCAATAAAGAACCACGCACGGCAGTCGGAGTCAGTGCCGGTCAGCGAGTACGAAAATCTCTGGTGGAAGCGTGCTGACGGGACGGTGTGGTCGGCTCGCGGTGAGCTGCCGCAGCAGACGGCCTGATGGATCTGCGTTTTAACCCTTCTGCCTTTATTCACGTCCGTTTCGTATACTGTCATTTTTACCCTCTCTTTCACCGCTTTACTTCCTCGGCATATGGGAGGACGGGAGGCTTGGGATGCGCGTGCTTGTGTATTTTGTCGGTTTCAAACTCTCTTTTCCCTTCTTGCATCGTTCTTCTGTCCAGAGCGGCAAAGGATTGTTTGGAAAAAACGGACTCGGAAAAGAGGGTCTCGGTTCTCGTGCTTGGTATCGATGGCGTCGAGGGGTTCTGGTGTTTTTGTTCTTATCTGCTTTCTCCTCTTCTTGCCATGTTGTTTATTACCAGCTGTTTGCCAGTCTTTCGCTATGAGTGGTATCCTATCTCGTTTCATACGTTTGCCGTCGAGCTGACAAGTGCGACTGGTCCGCCAATATTGACCTGATTCTCCTATGTTTGTGTGCTTCTGTGCTTCTGTGCTTCTGACGCTCATTTGCTGTTGCTCTTCCCTATGTGAAGTCTAGTTTGAATACATTGTGAGTAGTAGGTACAAGTAGTGAAGTTTTTGTGCAGTGGGCATATGTGCACGTGATCTAATCTCGTTGGTGAAACCTTAATGTGCCCCACCCGACCGAAACGGTTGCCCGTTGCGGCGCTACTGTGTCTGGCTGGAAGGTAAACAAGCCGAGGCGGCCTGTGCGCAAAATAAACAGTTGCCATGCCCTATGCAGAGCGAGAGAGAGCAGCGAAGTAGGGCGGCACGCAGACGCAAGCACGATTGGACTACTGCAACGACGAACACCAGAGCGGTCGACGGGGACATGGTAATTGCTGGGCCCTGTTGCGGCTGGCCGATTTCTTCCTCGCTCCTCCTTCGTCACGGCAGACCGGACTCGCGTGCGTCTACGGATGAGCGGCAAGAGCGCGACCAGAGACGACGACGCGTGGCGAGAGAGAGAGATCCGGGCAGCGCGCACACCGGACGACCGCCCGAGACGCGCACATACCACAGCATGTCGGCGCGGGACCGTCACGCGGCCGAGCCGGTGGCCGACCTCGTCCGTCGCCCCTTTTCCTTTCCGGGGAAGCGGGAAAAGGGGAAGGAGGAGAAGGGGCGAGAGAAGGGGAAAGAAAAAGAGCAGAAGCGACAAAAAGAGAAGGAGCTGAAACAAAAGGAGCAGCAGCAGCAAGAAGACCACCATCGCCTCCGCTCACGCTTTGTCGAGGGTTCCATGAGCGACCGAGCCAGCGCGGCACCACCGGTCGCCTTTCTGGGTCCCGAGGCCGTCAGCGCCTTTTACGCGCCGCCCGTCGTCATCGTCGGTCCGCCGGCCGAGTGTCAGCCGGCGTACCCGCGCAGCTCGCTGCAGTCGGGCACTGGCAGCACGGGCAGTTTCGGCAGCGGCCTCAGCGGCCTCAGCGTCGACAGCGGTGACAGCGGTAACAGCAGCACCAGCAGTCGGCGACCGGCCAGCTTTCTGGCACCGCTCTTCGACGGTGTCCGGTGGCTGCACTGGCGACGACGAGGCGGCGGCGGCGGCAGCGGCGAGACGGCGACGATGTCGAGCGGGCCAACATCGGCTCCCACAGCGGTGCCAGCAGGCGGAGGTGCCGTCGACCAGGCGACCGACCAGACGACCGACCAGACGACCGACGTGCGTCCCGATGTGCGTCTAGCAGCCTCCCCGCCGGTGTCGGGCTATCGTCCGCCGGCCGGCCAGCCGTCGGCCGAGGAGGTGCTGGCCAACTACCAACAGCTGATGCAGTCGGGCTTCTTCCGGGATCGAGCCATTCCGGCGACGCGGTTGGGACTCACGCGCGGAGAACGTGCCGAGTCCAAGACGGGCGACTTGGAGCCCATGCCCCAGCGCACCGCCGACGACGTGCTGGCCGTGCTGGCCCAAAGCCTTGCGGGCGACGGCCGGCCAGCAGCGGCAGACGTGCATGATGTGCAGGATGTGCAGGATGTCCAAGACTCCCAGGACCCCCAGGACGACCCCCCAACCATCGTCCGGCGCGGCACCAAACGAGGCCACGCCGACGTCGAGCCGGCGGCCGCTGGCGGCGAGCGGTACAAGGCCGACACCGGGCGGGTGATCACGACGGCACGCAGCCGCGGCAAGCTGGTGAAGAAGCTGCGCAGGACGACCAGTCGGACCGATTGGGAGGGGGGTGTGGAGGGAGGGGAGAGGAGAGATGTGGGGAAGGAGGAGAAGGAGAGGGAGGAGAAGAAGATGGAGAAGGAGAGGGAGGAGAAGAAGATGGAGAAGGAGAGGGAAAAGAAGGAGAAGGAGGCAAAGGAGAAGGAAAAGGAGAAGGAAAAGGAAAAGGAAAAGGAGAGGAAAAGAAACGAAAGGTGGAAAAAGGACGGAGACCGGAGGAAAGACAAAGACCAAGAAAAGGACAGAGACGAGAGACAGGGCAGGCCCAAGGACAGAGAGCAGCACTCGTGGCGGACGCGGTCAGCCGGACGACACGACGCGGCCGTGAGCGTGCATCAGGTGGTGCCACCGATGCGGCACATGCTGACGAGGAGCAGTCGCGGTGGCCTGCGGGAGCGCGAGCGAGAGGACCGGAAGCGAGCGGAGGCAATCGCGGAGGCAGAGGCGGCGGCCGTGGCAGCAGCCGAAGCAGCGACAGCGGCCGAGCTGCGCAAGAAGAGGCGGGCAGGCGGGGCTGTGATGGTGCACCAAGACGGCGAGGGTCGTCGAAGCGGAGAGGCACGTCGCAGTGGAGAGATGCGTCGCAGCGGAGAGGTACCATCGTGGAGACGGGGACCACTGAAGGAGCAGTTCAAGGTGCAGAAGGAGGCATGGGAGGCGAGAGAAAAGGAGAGGGAGGCGAGAGAGGCCAAGGAAGCCAAGGAAGCCAGAGAGAGGGAAAGACGACGGCAGACACAGGAGCAGACCCATCGACCGGTACAGGTACAGGTGCAGGTGCAGCGGCTGCGAAAGCAGGAGAAGCTGCAGGAGAAGCTGCAGGAGCAGAAGCAGGAGCAGAAGCAGGAGAAGCTGCAGGAGAAGCTGCAGGAGAAGCAGAAGCAGGAGAAGCTGCAGGAACAGCAGTCGAAATTGCCGTTTCAGCGACAGCTGCAAGAGAAGGAGAGGCCAAGGCAACAGAAGCAACCGCAGCAGCAACATAAAGCACAACAGCAGCAACAACAGCAGCAACATAAACTACAACACCACAACCAACAACGCCTCCATCATCAGAAACAACACCTCCAGGACACCCAGGACCTCCAGGACCACGACCAACACCCCGCCCCCCCACAGAAACCCATCAGCTTCCACTACCCACTGCGGGCACGCATGCCGGCTGCGGCTGGTGGAGGGCCGATGTCGCCGCAGCCGACGTGGCGCAACAGCGACCAGGACACGGACCAGCCGCTGCTGCTGCTCACAAAGCGCATGAGCTATGCAGACGCGGTGGAGAACGTGGAGAACATGTCGCCGACGTGGCAGGAGTGACGTTGCGGACCCAGACGGTCTCGGCGGCGGAGAAGGGAAAAAGTCCTGGCAGGACATGAATCTGATACGACGGCATGATGGATGACTCTTTTTCCTTTGTATCATTGTACTTGGCAGCCACGATAGGTCGCTGGCATGCTGACTAATACATGGTCTAGCAGGCCTAGTTCTACGTCTTTGTAAGATACCACCATTGTGACCTGTGCGAACCTATCCAAGCAGGGACAATCGTTGAAAGGGCGCGATGACGGGTGCAGCCTCCTTATCGACGAGCTGTTCCTGCTGTTCCTGCTGTTCCTGCTGTTCCTGTTGCTGCTGTTCGTCCGGAGGCCAGACCTCGGCGATCGCTCCCTGGCCGGCAGCGACGAGTTCAGCCATGAGCGCCTCGAGAGCGCGGGCGCGATCCGCCATGTCGCGGCGCACGAGCGCGGCAGCCAGCAGGGCGACCTCGCCGCGGGCGCGTTCGATGCGCTCAGCCAGGCGTCGCACGCTGCCGACGAGGTAGGCGAGCTCGTAGACGGTACCTTTGCGGCCGCGGGCGCGCTTCTTGTCCTCGCGCTTCCTGCGGGCGCGCTGCTGCGAGCGGGTCGTCTGGCCGGTCTGGCCGGTCTGGCCGGTTGCTCTGGTCTGGCCAGACTGCGTGCTGTACCGGGTGAAGAGGCTGGCACCGGTGCTGATGCGCGAGCTGGCAACCGAGACGTCGTCGGGCATGTTGTTGTCCGTCTTGTCGGTCGTGCTGTCGCCCTCGTAGTAAAAGAGCGGATCGGCCGCGGCCTTGCAGCGCAGCTCCACGATCCGCGGCACCTGTGCGCGCAGCTGGGCGCGGCAGTCGGCCAGGAGCTCGGTCGACGACGAGAGCGCGTCGCCGAGCCCGCCGTCGACGGTCGTGGCCAGCAGATCGGTCCGGCTGTGACGCACCGCCACGCGCATCGCCTCAGCAAACGCGTGGCCCCGGCAGAGACACCGGACGGCCGCCTCGACGGCGTCCCGGTACTCTCGATGCACCGTGGCGGCTGCGACAAAGTCACGTGACTCTTCGAGAGCCTCAGCCAAGGTGGTGGCAATGTCGACGAGAGCAGCACGGTCGTGCAGCTGCTCGGCCGCGAAGAGGCACTCACGCCAGCAAGTCGCACCAGCCGACCGGTAGCAGCGCACGGCGGCAGCCCGATGAGCGGACGCGTCCCCCAGCGACTCGTGGGCCAGGGCGGCCTCGCGGAAGCGCGACTGCGCCTCGAGATGGGCGGCATAGCGCTCGGTGACGCGGGCACGCTCGGCCGTCTTCGTCCGGTATAGGCCCAAGGCCGGCCGGTACAGCCGATGGCGGTCGACGTACGCCAGCAGCTCGGCAAAGGCGTCGTCGCCGAGAGCCTGCAGGTGCGTCAGGGCACGCTCGTGACGGCCCAGATGGTCGTCGATCACAAAGCGGCGTCGTAGCTCCGGCTCGGTCACGTGCAGCGCCTGCAGAAACGGCACGTACTCGCGCGGATCCCGCTGCGACTGCTGGGCCACCGCCATGGCCAGGCCCAGGTCATACAGGCCCAGGGCGGCGTCGTAGAGCCGGTGCACGTCGACGAGGAAGCAGATGTGCTCGACGGCCCGGTCGGCCAACGGGTCGCGCGCCGTCGTCCCCAGAAGCTGCGCCACCACTCGCAGCCCGTCTTCGAGCGCGGGCGGCGACTTGCACACGTGCGCTGTGATCACGTTCTGCAGCTGCTGGGCGGTCGGGCCGGCCGGACTGCTCAGCAGGCTGGCCAGCACGGCGTCACAGATGGTGTTGACCTTGGATGAAGCGGACGGCGTGGTTGCCACGCCGGTGGCTGCAACGGCCTTTGTGTCCTTGTACATGGTCTGGGACACGTCCTCGTCGCTGTTTTGTTAGTTGATGTAAAACAGTGCGAATAATACAAACACGGTGTATGCACTGTACTCACCGCAGAGCAGACAGAAACAGGTCGACGGCGGCGACGTCCGGCAGCTGGGCGAGAAAGCGGTCGACGTGCGCCAAAAGCTGTGCAGGCCGGTGGTCGTACAAGATGTTCATGTCGACGCGCTGGACGCGGCAGATGGCAAAAGCGCGGGCGTAATCGAGAGTGTCGATGTGTCGACGGATGCTGGCGACGACCAGAGCGCGTGGGAAGACCGTCTCGAGGTTGCCACGCGGCATCTGCAGGACGACAGCCGAGGTGGACGGGACGACGGCGACGAGACGGGCACCACGCTCGATGCTGCGACAGCGCTCGTCGGTCTCGGGGTCGTCAAGGGGGACGACGAGATCGGAACTCGACGCCAAATCGAGGTGGACCAGCTTGAGCAGATGGCTGCCGGTGGTGAAGACCAGGTGGTCGGGTGTGGTCAGAAAGGAGGTGCAGTTGCGGGCCAGCAGCCGGTCGCCGGCATAGAGGGAGCCGTTGCGGGAAAGACCCACGACGAGAGGAGACGAAGAAGAGGCTTCGACCAGCTCAGCCCAGGGCAGCTGTCCCGGCAGCTTAGCCCCCGTCGGCTCGGGCGCGGTCACGTGCGGCAAGCCAAGCGGCACGATGGAGCCGCTGCTGTCCTGCAGGTGAAGGCGATTTGGCCGGGCGGCTGTCGTGGTCAGGAGGGTCGAGCCGGCCGAGACGGCCACGGTCGACACCAAGACCAGCGTCCGGGCGGACAGAGCGAACGTGACGACGGCCGTGCTGTTGGAGCTGTCGCGACCAAGCACACAGACAGAGAGGTTGTCGCTATTGTCGTCGTGGATCACGGCGATCTGCAGCGGCGTGAAGCCGGGAAAGTCGGCCGTCGCCATGGGTTCAGGTGGGGCGTTTTTTTGCTTCTTGTTGGTCTCCTCCCACCACGACCAAAGATCCAGTCCATGACCATGGGCCACCGCCACGACGCCGTCGCCCGGTCCTAGCGCCACGTCCACGGCCGGCCACCGTGCCGTCACCGCACACAGGCTCATCGGCGGCGGCACCGTGGCGACACGCAGCGGCGTCAGCAAAACAAAACGGCCATCGATCACGGCGACGGCACCATGGTCGAGAGGCGGGGCCATGGTGCCGCGAACGACGGCGAACACAAAGACAGCCGAGACGAGCCGGTCGGCAGCAGCGGCCAGCAGCTGCAGCGGCTTCTCGGCGTGCCAGCAGACGGCGATCGCTTTCCGAAGCGAAATCTCTTGCTTGAGGTACCAGTGGTAGTTGGCCGTGGTCCAGAGCTGGACGGCTTGCGGCCAGACAACCGCCAGCACGGTCGAGTCGGCATTCCATTCGAGAGAGGGTGTGCCTTCCGTCTCGTCCTCCTTTCCGTCTCCTTCGGTCTTTGGCTCCCGCAAGTCAAACTGCCCGTGACGAAGACCGTTGCGCTCGAAAAAGACCACGCTCCAGCCACCATGTCCCCATCGCACGCCTGCCAGCAGATTTCCAGCTGGCCGCCAGCTCAGACTTTGTGTCAGCCCGTCCACCGGCTCGCTGACGCTGTCGAGAACACCTGCCCGGCTGAACACCCGCACCACGCGGCGTGCCCGGCCATTCGCCTCGTCTGCCGCCTCCACGACCGCATTCACGGCCACGTACTCGCCGTCGCCACGCCAGCTGACCGTCACGGCTGTCCCGTCGTCGTGTCGGCTCAGCACGCCTGCCTCGACCGTCTGCGGAAGGGTTGGGTCGCGCAGCGCCTTGGCTGCCCCACGGCCGTGGAACTGCGTCTCCTTCTTGCCCCAGCCGACGGAAACGTGTCTGGACGCGGCCAAGTCGATGGCCGTCAACACCGTTTCCGCAATCGGCTCAAAGGCACGGCTCATCAGAATGAGAGACCCTCTCGCATCCGGTCCGCTCTCTTTCTCGCTCTCTCCCCCCCCCGTCACCACTGCCAATACCTCTTCGTCTGGTGACCATCGCGCCGCCACGATCCCCGCGTCCACCGATCCCACAATCTCCACCTGCACGCCTCCGCCGCCGTCCTCGCCCGCCATCACGATGTCGCCGCCCGCCATCACCACGCACGCCGTTGCCAGGTCGCTCAGGTAATGCAGTCCCACCACCCGGTCGGTCACCATGTCTGGCCGCGGACTTGTAGCCTCCCACGAGGCAATCTCATGGCACTTCCTGCAATGTCTGTCAGCTGGGTCTCTCTCTCTCTCTTTCTCTCTTTGGTCCCCTCGCTGCCTGCTCACATCACTTCCCCGTCCACGCGCGCCAGACGCACCCGCGGCTCCTCCGCCGTCGGCCCAAATACCACAATCATCGAGTCGCCCGCTGCGTCCCAACATGCCGCCGTCGCCCCCGCCGCCTCCCCGCAGACATCCAGTCGGACCGCCCGCAGATTCCTCATCCTCCGTCGTGCCTTGGCCCCGTGCCAGCTGTCCGTGCTTTTGCCAAACGCCCTTGTGCCGCCTGGTGTGCGCTGTGCCCAATGTCGAGCCCGAGGCAGACGTTCCAAATCCGAATACAGCACAGGATGCAGAACACGAGACAGAAAATGGAGACTCTTTACTCTGTAGAACTATCAATAAAAATTATTCGCCCTTCATCCTGCGCACTGTGTGGGGTGTCCGCCGGCGCTGTTTGTTGCTTACATCCCGTCGCTGCACCGTGCGCAGCTCCCCGCAATACACGGCCGCCAAATCCAGCAGCCTTTCGATTTACTCATCTGCAGTCAGCCTGTGTCCTCTGGGGGAACAGACGCGAAGGCCGCCTTCCTGCGCTGTGACGTCCTCCTCGCTCTTTCCCCGTTTTTTCCCATCCATTTTCAATTCCTCCTCGTCCTACCGTCCCTGCATTCCTTCGCTCCTTCCGCAGCCGTTCAGCCCTTTTCAACAATTTCTCTCTTCTCTTCTCCCTTCTCACTCCTCTCTCTTCTCTCTTCTCTCTTCTCACCCACTTATCGCCTTTTCCTCGTCTCAATCTCTCTGTTCTGCCCTGTTCTGGTCCACCTCCCACAATCATGGACCTACCCTCTAGCCAACAGCAGCAGGCCCGTCGGAGAAATCTCCAACATCTCTCGCTCGGCCCTCTGACCACTCGCCTCCCTCTGCGAGACGACTTGGACCTTGCGACCGATCTTCTCACCACTGCTTCCACCCCGTCCTATCTCCAGGGTCGCTCGGCTCCGGTCACGCCACGTCTGCTGTCCACATCTCCGCCACCGCCTGGCTTATCACGCTCCCGATCACACGATCACTCGTATGCACGCACCAGCCGCGACGGTTTGTCCAAAAGCCTCTCCACCACCCACCTTTTCACCACCACCACCACTGCCCACCATCACCAAAGACGCAGAGCACAGCCGTCCGATCGGCCCTCCAACCGCGACTGGCTGTTGCGCGCCGGCGCCATCGTCGCCAGCGAGACCCGCGAGTTCAAGGGCCAGACCTGGCTGGCCGCTCGCGCCAGCTCCACCAGTCTGACCGCCCTGCACGATCACGACCACGACCAGGTCGGCTTGGCTGCGTCGCCACTCCGTGGCGCCAGCTGCGTCAGCAGCCGTCTGGCCAGCCGTGCACATAGCCGTGCTGTTAGCCGCACCGCCAGCCGCGTCCGGCTACTCTCCGCCCTGGATGACGACGACCACGTCGATGGCCCCGACTTTGTCAACCTCGACGATCGGCTCGAGGCCCTGCACCAAGACACCACTCTGGCGGACGAGGAGCACGTGCGACGCCTGGTACGGCGAGAGAAAGCCGCCGGTGGCGTCATCGGCTCGTGGCTGGGCACCGTCTTTGGCTGGCCGCTCTTCTTCGTGCACGATGACGACGATGACGACGATGACGATGATGACGATGATGACTCTCAGACAAACGACGACGACGACGACGATAACGACGATCTCGACGAACGAACCGCCTATATCGATACGTACAGCACCGATGATGACAACGTCTCGCGTCCCCGCTGTCTCGAAGGCGAATCAGCAACGGCACAGGATTACGTGCCACCTCCTCCCCAGGCCGACGGAGGCGGATGGCATGATGCGGCCTGGCTGTTGAACGTGGCGGCAAAGGTGCTCCTGTGAGGTCGAAGCCGTGCGGCTCTAGGAGGCAGGAGTTCGCATGTACGAGTACGATGTGCACTTTGCCGTGTGGGGATTGCTGTTGTAAGAGAATGCAACTAGGCATGAAAACAGGCTAAATTCCTATCCCCAGCCCATTATCGTATCTTTCTCTTTTTTTTCTAGGCGAGACTCCTGTCACACGCCTGCGCCAGAATCCAGTTTTGCTCATCGCTCCCTCCACGCAGAATGCGTCTCACGATCGGCATCCGTGTGGTTGCCCGTGTGCTGGCAGCCTGTTTACCGGTGTGCATGTCGGACGAGATGGTAGTCGCCAGATTCCATGGTAGAGACGATGCGCGGCGTCTCATTCGTGAAGCCTTTTCCACACCGTGCGAGAGGCACTGTATACCGACAACCCAGCAGCGGTGGGCGATGACGTCTGAAAAACGTGTTCGGTTGTGGAATGTCGTATCGCTAACAGCATGGTCCCGCTGGAGAGACGGTCAAGACGACTTCGGGCCCCAAGGAGGCACGAGGACGAGTGCCATGCTCTATACGAGTACAGTTCCGAGCCGACCGGCTGTTGTATTGCAGGGAAGGACCTAAAGAGCGATCCCGTCAGGATACACTACGCCGATGCGCGATACGAGCAGGGAAGCTCAACCGTTGTGCACGGCCCGTACTCCGTGCACGGTACTCATACTGTAGGATAGATGTGGCTCCTGTCACCAGCAACTGCGTCATAGCCAAGGTCTAGTGCACGCACGGTACAAGTGCTCCCACAGCGCTGCCGACTTCGGGCCGTCAGGCAGGAGCAGCGAGAGCGTTCTGTGGTGAGAAGAAGGAAGGGAGAGCCGGGTGAAAACTCTGCTGTGTGGAGAGGCCCAATGTAGGATGGGACAGGAACGCCGGTAGTGTTGCCCGAGAGAGCGCCGGTCGCGACGATGCGAGCGACCAGTCCCAGAACGAGAAGAATGCGCTCCAGTCCTCCAGTCCTCCAGTCCTCAGGCCCAGCAGCCAGTGCCGGGCCACCACGAGACAGCACTCCCAACGGCACGTCGTCGGGTGTGCGCTGACGGCCTCGTCTGCAGCCGCTCGATGTATTTCTCGCAAGACAGAGAGAGCCCGGAGTGCCCACTGGCCACGCACTGTGCCGCACCATGCATGGGCGCCGGTGGGGACAGGGGAAAGCTGGCTTCGCACGGCTCCATAAGACCCTCGCTAGTGGAGTTGACGTTGACAATGGCGGCACCGTCGTTAGGGGAGCCGGGTGGTGGTGGGGGTAGGCGAGAGGAGGGGGGCAGACAAGGAATGCCGGAAAAGAGGCAGCGACGACCGCTCAGCCGCTCCGCCAGAATAGGCAGTAGGCAGTGCGCCTATGTACATGGTAATGTGACCTGCGCATCCTTCTGCCGAACCTGTCGCG
Organism: Grosmannia clavigera kw1407; assembly: GCF_000143105.1. Classification (NCBI taxonomy): domain Eukaryota; kingdom Fungi; phylum Ascomycota; class Sordariomycetes; order Ophiostomatales; family Ophiostomataceae; genus Leptographium; species Leptographium clavigerum. The sequence goes on along the minus strand of NW_014040560.1, from coordinate 277,628 downwards.
AGCCTCTCTCTGTCTCCGATCGAGAGAAGGGCCAGGCGAACGGTCTGCATCTCCTTTCTCTTATTACCGCTATTAGTTCGCTAGCCAGCAGGCGACGACCTTTCCCCCCAAGGGATCTGCTTATAAAGTGGGCTACCAAGTCAGACGACCCAACGGTAGGAAAACGCGATTTCTCAAAAAGGGATCTACCCTCTCTTGCAACACTTTTCAGTCTCTTCCTCCCGAAGCACGTGTGTGTGTATGTGTGTGTGTGTTTGCTTTGGCCTCCTCGCTCTAGCCTGTCCCGCAAAGCAGCCGGAAGCAGACGCCAGCAGCATCCCAGCATCAGCCAGCAGCCAGCCGGCAATCCGAGCCAGAAGAGAAAGAACATCATCCATTGCTCGCGCGCTTCGCTTCGCCTCCCCTCCCTCTTCTCCGCCCCCGGACCTCAGTCGACCTTGGCAGCCGCACCCTTCCCGAGCTTCATCCCTCGCCTCTCGTCCTCGTCGGCGCGTGTCATCTGTGCTCTGTCTGCTCGGTACGTCGCCCTTCTTGCCCCCCCTTCCAGTCCCTCCCAGCCGTTTTTTTCCTGTGCCTCCATCTTTATCACGCATCGCCAATCGACCCCCTCTTGCTGTCTCTCTCCCTCTTTCCTATCCAAAAACGCGAGCTCAAATACAAGGGTTCAAATAGTTCTGGCCCATGCATCCTCGCTGTTTATTTTATGTAAAAAAATTGTTAAAAAAGGCCGGCCGAAAAGCGCGGGGTTTTCACTTTTTACTTCCTCTTCCTTCTTCTCCCATCGCGGCCCACCAGCGAAACAGTTACAAGCGCCTGTTTCTGGTATGCGGAATCACCCGCCGACTACAGGGGGGGTCTGACAGTCTGATGCCGTCAGCCTCTACAAGGTCATGTGCCATAGATTGCTTCCCGTCTCAACTTCTCTCTCTCTCTCTCTTCTCTACTGCCCCTCTTACTCGATCATATACCCCCCCTCCGGATATCTTGGCCACTAGTTCTCTTTGCTCCGTCCTCTCCACTGCCCTCTGCTCATCTCCCTCAACGCCCGTTTCTGATACACCACCCAGGCAGCCGTGCCAAGACAACGGCGAACAGCTTCATCCGCCATGGCCGACAATTTTGGAGAACATGTCGACGTAGGCACCTTCTCGCAGATCCTCGAATTGGATGACAGCCCACAAAACCGCGACTTCAGCAACCCGCTCGTCTACGACTACTTCACCCAGGCCAAGGAGACCTTTGAAAAGATGGACGAGGCGCTGTAAGCCGCCGCCACCGCCTCCTCTCTCTCCCTTGCTCCCGGCCACTGACAGATTCATCTCAGGCGCGCAAAAGACCTCAACCAGCTCTCCGACCTGGGCCACTTCCTCAAGGGCTCATCCGCCACCCTGGGGTTTTCAACAGTCCGCGACCACTGCCAGGTCATCCAGCAATACGGCAGAGGCACCACTCTGGACGGCTCTGCCGAGCCTGACCAGGACGTCTGCCTGCAGCGCATAACCGACGCCCTGGCTGCCGCCAAGCTGAACATGACCGTCATCGAAGAAAAGATGAACGCTTTCTTCAACCAGAGCTAGTCGCTGCCGCCGCCCCATCTCTGCGCCTCTCCTCTTTCTCTGCCGCCCTCTCTTCCGGCTGCTCCGTCTTTGCGCCTCGCGCTTCTCGATGCCCAAGCACTAGAAACAATGGCTTGATATTCCAGACTACTCGCTGAAGATTCCCCGACTTGGCAGATGCCTTCAAAACCTCTGCTCTCTCTCTCCTTTCTCCTTCGCTCACCTGATCTTCAGCTTTTCTATCTCTTCGGGCACTCCACGCCCCTTTGATTTGCTTTGATTCCTGCAGCTTATAGTGTTTTTATTCTATCGATATATCGTTCCGATTTCCGTCGTGGTGTTTCTTGCTTTCTCTCCTTCTCTCACCTCTTGCGGCTCTCCTGACCGTTCTATGATTTCTCGGCCCCCACCAAAAGCAAAATACCAGAGCGTTTTCTCGGCCGTCTTTCTGGTCGCTCGCCAATTTCCATCTGTCTCATTCTCATTGTATTCAATGCCCTTGTATTGCTTCTTGAAGAGAGGCCGTGCAGGAAGGCCTATCGAACACGAATCCGGGAGATTGGTATAACACGCACCTCACTTCTTGAACGCAGGACAGGAGTAGTAAAAATGGCATGGGCGCTCAAAAGCAGAGAAACGGAGCACAAAGTCCTACGCTGCACCAAGGGGCGGCTAATTCGCTTGGGAGAGCAAGCTTCTAGGTGCTATAGGTGGCCGGGAAGAACATATCTGCAGAGCGAGGCGTCACCGGGAGAATTTCCGAGCGGTTGCCAGGGCATGTCATTGGCTGTCTGACTTTCAGACCAGTCATAGAATCATATGCCAATACTCTTCGTGGAAGCCCAGACGGCTACACAGACGCGACTGCACATTGGCTTGCCCCTCCATAAAAGCCTGCTTGACTCGTGCCCTCTTCAGTCGTTTGGAAGCTGGTTGGTCTAAGATGAGACGATCGCATTCTTTAGAAAAAAATAGAAGAGTATTGAAGCCAGATCTACCAGCCGCCAGTCAGTTCTCCCTCCTCCGCCGTGTCCATTTCCCTGCTCGTGATATCCAATCAGATACATATTAGACCTCCTTATTCGTCCCATCCCCACTGCCTTTGTTCTTGTTCTCACATGTCGATCGACTCGTTAAATCGCAACACACCGTCGCTCTTCAGCACACCGTCGATGCCCTTTGGCAGTGGGCCGAACCCTCGCGGTTGCTCGGCCGACTTGTCTACTACCAAGATCAGCCCCTGAGACTTGATCGCGTCCACTAGGGCCGGGACCATATCCTGGACAGTTAGCCGCCGAACAGCACTTTCAGACACGGACGCTCAAAAGACCAAAAGACTCACCAGTAGCCTCGAACTGCACACCAGCCCCATGAAGTTGTTGCTCTGCGCCGTCCGCACCACCTCCTTGACCGATGCTGTGCGTCGGCCGCTACTCAATATCGCCTCCGGCACGATGGTTGCTACCGTAGCGTCGTCCTCGCGTCCCAGGTCGTTGCACAGGAAGACAGGGAAGTTGGGCTGCTTCCAGTTGATGGCCGTGCATAGGCTTGGGTTGTATGAGCTGAACACCATTGACCGCACCACGTCGGGAGTGTGTGCCCGCTGTGCTCGCGCATGGTCAAACACCACAGCCAGCACTGAGTCCACAAATGCGTTCAGATCCACGCTGCCCGAACCACCAAGCCCCATCACCCGCTCCTCGTCGGCGCTGGGGTACAGGAGCTCTAGGTTCACGTGCATCCCGGAGGGCAGCAGCGCTAGGGCGTCGCGAAGAGTCACGCCAGAAGCTGCAAGTACCTGATGTACAATGGCAGCATCACAAGCAGAATACTTTGGCAGGCTCGCCAGCTGCGACCGTCCGGGCCCGGCTGCCGTGGCCGTCAGGAATTCGTCGTAGGTCAGGCGGGCAACCGGAATATCAATACCACCGCAAGTGCCAGGAGTAGATGCACACCCTCCTCCTCCTCCACAGTTGACCGTCCACGTCGGCCACAACACAGGTACGCCGTCTCTTGTGTTTTGAACATAGACGCGCACGTAGTCTCCCGACAAGCTTGAGCCGGCGATGAAAGTGCTGGGATGGCCATCCAGCTGGCTGGTGGCCTTCCAGTACGTCTCGAAGTCTGCAATTTCCAGGGGCTTTCCGGGAAAAGGCTTGACAACTTGTGTGTGGAAGCTGATCTGGCCAATGGCCCGCAGACGTGGGTCGAACAGTGGAAGACAGCAGCTGTTGCCTGAGCTGTTGAGCAACGCGCGGAACGTACTTGACAAAGCCACCGTTTTTGCGATGATCTTGGCCCCGTACGTGGGAAACACTTCAAAGTCTAGGACAAAAGAGTCGAGGTTGTCAACCTGGAAGGACACAAGCCGTGTGTCCTCCTGGAAGGGCAACATGATGTTTTTGGGAATCAAATCGGCCACCTTGGATGAGATCGTCAGCCGTGCTGCTGGGTATTTGCCGTCGTGGAAGAATACGAGTGGCGGTTCGCCATTCTGATCGTCAAAGCTTATCTGCACAACCGTTTTCGTATCAAGGAAGTTGTGGCCGTAGCGCCGCAGTGGGATGATCGGGGGTGGCAGCTCCAGCACAGGGATAGCGTCGGGGTCCAATGCCATGGGAATAGGAGCACTGCTTCCACTCCCAAGAGAGCCTAGCACGCCAGGAGATGGCTGAAAGCCAAATGGGCTTTCTTGAAAGACCGGGGGGCGGCTTCGTCTGCTGTTGATGGCTGTCAGGAGTTGCATGCACTCCAAATTGCCCTCCCATGCGGCGTAGTACATAGCAGGCAGATCCTTTTCGTCGACGATGTTAGGATCGACGCCGGCCTCAAGTAGTGCCTGTAAGCAGGGAACGTTGCCTTCGCTGGCAGCGTGCACCAGTGGCGTCCAGCCGTAGAGCTTGTCCACCTGGTTCAGGTTGGCACCATATTGCTGTAGCAGAAGAAGCAGGGTTGGCGCACGACCGGATCGGGCAACAAGGTGCTGTGGGTAGAGGCCCTCTGCATCAGGAAGGATGCGGGCGCCGTATTTCAGGAGTAGCTCGACGATGGCGTCAGATCCATGCTCACAGGCAAGGTTGAGCGGAACGTGGTCAGTATCGGAGATGGGGTCCAGACGGGCAGACTTTTCGAGAAGCCGGCTGACACAGTCGAGGTAACCGTGTATGATGGCATGAATCAAAGGCGTAAAGTTGTCATGGTCAATGAGGTCGATCGCGTCAGGACCCGCTGTGGCCATGTTAGAGACCAAGATCAATAGCGTAACACAGAGGGGCGGACCACACTTACCTGCAAGCAACGCATCGAGCATGTCAAGACGGCCGTGCATGCTAGCATAATGCAGAGGCACGCGGCCATAGACGTCGGTCCGGGCGACAGATACATTCTGGGACAAGCCAAAGTTGAGAACGAACGTGTTGCCGTATATGGTGGCTTGATGGAGGCAGTTTCGTTGATGTCATCTTCGCTGTGCACATCGACAAGTCTTGTCTCGATCAGGGACTTCAGTGCCTCTTGTGAGCCCTCGTTGATTGATGCCAGAAAGGTACGTGTGACACGCTCTGCAAGTGCAATGTCCAGGCTGTTCCCCGTGCCGTCATTCTGGCCACGGGCAGCTGCAGCTGCAGTGGTCATACGACCCAGCAGGTCACGCAAAGAGTCGAGGTGGCCGGCCAGAACCGTGTCCAACAGAAGTGTGTCTGCATCACCCTCGTCGGTGCCAAGCAGATGCTGGCTGCTGACGATGTGGTCGGGCTGGGGGGCCCTCCCATCGAAACGGATTTCGTGGTCACCCTCGGCCCACGCGCCCAGCTCCTGTAGACTGGTCGTGGCCTGGTCGGATAGCTCACTGATGACAGTGGCATTAAAAAATGGTTGCACCTCGACAGCACGCGAGAGGTAGAGTTCCTTGGTCTTCAACTTTGACGTTTTATCCCATTTTTTGAGAATCTTGGAAAATGCAGTGCCGTTGATTTCCACAAATTGTTGCAGCTTGTTTAAATCATTTGCAAACTGCTGAAACCCCTCCTGCAGGGTGGTAAACTTGGCAGAGCGCCGAGAGACGCCTGCACCCCGTGAACGGAGAACCTTCTTCTTGTCTAGGAGTGTTTTGAGGCGAACTTTGAGCTGGATGCATATTAGAAAGGTAGAAAAATAAGACAGCGGCAGGAAAAGCACGGCACGGTATTCATTCAGCCTTACCTCGGCCTCTTTTTGAAGATAAAAGGCATTGACTTTCTCGAGCTCTCGTTCCTGCCCGGTCCTGGTTAGCGACATTCCAGTGCGTGTAGACGCAGGCTGCTGAAATGGCTTGCATCGGGAAGTATAGGAAATGGAAGTCCATCTTACAAGCTGGAAGAAAAATGTTGCCCGGTTGGCCTGCAACGCTGCCTGCGAATCTATGGGGGTGGCCGAGCGATGTGGGATGGTTTGTGCGCTGAGGGTGGGTGTGGCTGATAGCCTCTTGATGAGCTTTATGATGACAGTTCGTGTCAGCAATCTGCCTGTGCAGAGGAGATGTAGTTTTGACGGCGATCGGCCAGTATGCTCACCTTTTTCAAGGCCTTGTAATTGACAAAGCTTGCCGCATACTCGGGAACTTCGAGTTGGCGCTTCTGTATTTGTTTGCCGAATTTCCTGTTTTGCCCTGTCAGTGCCTGACAACGTGCCATGGCGATATGCTGGTTGCACTCACATGATGAGGGGTTGGGACTGCTCTGCCCTGAGAAGCCCGGGGACTTACCCCGAAGAAAATAAGAGAAAAGTAGGGGGCGGAGATATAACGACCTCGACCGTCTGCGGTTGGTGCCTATCAGGTAGACTGATGCAGAAAGCATTCAAGTCAGCCGATGACACAACCACGGGTGTTTTCGGTGAAACGCTGCGTTTAAGAGAGCAGATGGAAGGTGTCAAGGCATGGCATGTGGGCTTGCGGTAGGATCAAGAACATGGGGGATGGAGAAGATGAGAGCAGAGGTGGATGAGAAGAGGAGTAGATACAAAAAGGGTGAAGCTGTATAGCAAGTTGATTGGTCTTGGACAGCTGGACGGACCCTCTCCGGAAGGTTTGGCCAGGCATTCTCCCACGTACTTGGCTCTGCAAAGCGTAACGGGACGTGACTCTGCAGAGCTGCAGAGCATCGATGTGTTGCGAAAGCGCAATGCTAAATTTTGGTCGAGCCCTTGCCGTCCTGCAGAGTGCCAGACGGGACAGAGGGCAGGTGCAGGTGGGGGAACAGAGAAGATGTGGTAGAAGCCAGATCTTTACTTACTCGGATGACCAAGTAGAATGCGACTACTTGGAACAGCTCATAGTCGATGGCTAGATTTGTCCCTTCACAATACGGACAGAGCTATCAGTTGCCATTTTAGGGGGGACGGGGTGGACTCATGGAATAGGCCAACCGGTGTTGTGGCATACCTCGCTCGTAGCTTCCGTTCTTGTCTTTCTCTTCTGTAATACACTCCGAGACACAGTGCGGGATCAAGAGCCCAATCCTCTATAACAAGATCACGGTCAGCCAGACGATCAGCAGCGACTAAGCAGGCCGGGATGACAGTATCGTGAATGTGCAGGCGGGCGTGGGCAGCGAGCGTGTTGTCCAAAAGGAGCAGCTGAAGCTTACCGGTGCGCAATGACAGGGTGTATCTCTGGGACGATATCAGATCGTCTGGAGCTGGGCGCAATTGGATGACAGTGCAACAAATTGGCGGGGACGCGGCGCTCTTTCAGGCCTCACTAAGGGAGTATGCGAACAGGTATCGCGGCGGCCGGTCCGAGACGGGTTGGCAGAGTTTGACAGTCTGCAGTTTTGTCATCATTTAAGAATCTCCCCTGCGCGGAGCATGGAATCCTAAAGCAAGATACCTCTGCCTTAGCCTCAGTGGAGGGGGAAGGAAAGAAGAAAAAGGCGGAAAGAGAGGCTAGACCAGTCCTGCATTAGCTCTGGCCCGAAATGCACTGTCCCGACCAATCACCACAAGCCGCTGGCACATGTGCCATTGCATAGCACGATGTCCTTGCACTGCCAGAATGACGCAGCAGAATAGAAGACGAGGGGCAGCAACGACTACGAGGCTGAAAGCTCCAGCATTGGAGAGATACGATGGCAGGTGGAGCTGGACAGCCTGTAGCCGCATACGTTACTCGTACACGTGCTTGCTATTATGCCAGACCAGGGTTCTAGTGAAGTGGAAAGCCTGGCCAGCCGAGTACAGCACCAAGAAGCATTTGGCATTCAAACTGCAAGTTCAGGCATCCCAGAAGATTGCAGTGCACACACAAGGATGGGCACTCAACGGGACCCCGACCGTTGGTTCAATTCATTGATGCTCCTTCGCCGAGGTGGGCAACAACGTCCTCTACCTTACTCCTATGGAACGTAAAGTACAGCTTCTTTAAGCAGAACCGTCAATACTTGCCATCGGCGGATGCAACTCGGCATCCACCTCCGCGCCCGTCATGTCCAACGCGCATGCTGGCCCAACGGACGAGCTGCAAGCGTTCGTCCCAAGACCGATTGTCGGTATTGATGGCACCTGCCGCGTCCTCCTCCAAAGTCTTCTCCAAGGCTTCAAAAATGGTCGGCCAGACCGCAATTTGGCGAGCGATCACCTCGCAAGCGACCGGGTCTGCTATAATATTCTGACTATCTGAGCACTGCTGCAGCTTAGTAGTCGTTAGTCGGTCACCTACTCATCGTGTACAGTAGCTGGAGCACCTACCAGAAAGTGTGGCAAGAAGGAGGCTGGGGAGAAAAGTGCGAAATTCTAAATCTAGGCCAAATTTGACCGACCCAAGGCGTCGTCCGATCTTCTTGTATGCCCGGGGACTACAAGCGTATGAGAGGGGCCAAGTTAAGCACCCTACCAGGCCGCAGCCCCAGGGGAACATTCAAAGGGTGAGCTGAATCTCGGCTCTGATGCATATTGCAGCTGTCTATCGCTCTTCTTCTAAATCGCTCTTCTGCCTAGGAAAGTGGGAATATAATACAGATTGGGGCAGCCACGAGGACTGCCAGGTGCATCAACACATGACAGCTGGCAGCCTATGCGGCCACCAAGCGTCGCCGCTCTGCTTGTGCGTCTGCCGTCCCGGCCTGTCCTTCCGGACTGACCAGCTGGGTGTCTGGGGCGTTGGGCATTGGTTCCTGGACCGGTGCTGCCGGGGCTAGTTCGGCTGGTGTGCGGCCTGCAGGCATCATCTGGGCTTCTAGCGCGGCCAGCTCGTCTTCGACCTCGTCCTCGTCGGCGTTGGACATACGGCCACCCAGCATCTCGCTCACCTCCTGTAAATGGTTAGTGTGGGGGAAATAAGGAAAAGAAGAGGGATGGAGGAGACAAAAGAGGGAGGAAAACTGAGAAAGTAGAAAGAGAGAGGACAAAGACGAAGACGCACGTCCTGATACGCAATAGCTTCGGCGGTCTCGCCCATCAGCTTTTCTACGTGTGCAATGCCGCCCATCTCGCGATGGATCTCCTGCAGCACGTGTGTGCCCTGCTGCAGGCCAAAAACGACGTCCTTCTGGATCAGGGCAAACTCGACGCTGGACGTCAGCTTCTCCAGCTGCTCCAGCTGGCCGTCTGTCTTGGCTAACAGCGACTCCTGATACTTTTTGCGCCGCAACGCTAGCAGCGCCCGCTTCTTGTCGCCTTTGGCGAGCATCTGGCGGGCGATCTCGGTCTCACGGTTCGTCAGCACCGTGATCCGCCGCTGGTACTGATGTAGTCGGTCTCGCTGCAGCTTGAGGTCTAAGATGGCCCTGTGGAGAGTCAGTTATCTGTCTCTCTTTTCCCTTCTTCTCGCCTTTTCTCCTTCTTTTCTCCTTTCCTCTTCTCTCTCCTTCTCTCTTCTCTCCTCTCTTCTCCTCTCCTCTCCTCTCCTCTCCTCTCTTCTCCTCCCTCCAGGGCTACCCACTTGTCTTGGGCCGTGACCCGGCTTCCCGAATTCCCCATGGCGACAGGTGGTCGGAGCGCAGAGGCCGCAACGGTGCCAGCATGGGGAACGGTCTCAGGCCCCTCGGTGTATATATGCCGTACGGTCGCCTTTGGGTCGCGTTGCGCAATCTCTCCCCAGCTGGTCTCGGCCTGTCTCTGCGGCGAGCTGTGCGATGCGAATGCGTCGTAGTCTTTGTCGGTCAGATGGTCGCTCAGGCTTACCGAAGTCGGTCGTCAAGAGTTGTCGTCATGCGCTGCGTCCTGGCGTTAGCTACGCAGTCGATCGGACACGCTGAGACGGCTCCAAAGCTGCTGCCTCGAATTGACCCGGGCTACTGGCCAGTTACCTTTATCTTTCCGCCGAGTTTGCCACTTGCTCTCGCCGTCTGTGGCTGAAGCTTGCGTGGTGTGGCGCCTCTGTCATCGAGCTTCGTATAATGTAACGAGCAGAGTATCTGACTAATATGTAAGCGACGGCGTCCGCGAGGGGAAAACCCCACCTCATGTGGCGCGGCAGCGACGGCTGGGGCGTATTATTATCTTATTAGATATTCCCCATCCGCATCCACCTCATTTGGGATAGGTATCAGCAGTATTTCCTCCATCCTATGCCGTTGTGACTAGGCAGCCCCCTTTTGTCCTTTGTCTCGCTGTGCCCGCTGCACTACTTCTCTCCCGGCCGCACTTTGCCATACAGAGACCCCCTTTCTTCGTTCTGGCCCATTCTCCTGTCCGCATGACAGCGTCTCGACGGAGTCCCAAATAAAAAGCCACCATGTCTGCGCCAAGTGATCCAGTAAGTTCGTACCCACTCAAGAGGAGGGCCCCCGACTTTATTATGCATAGCCGACAACCGTGCTGCTCCTTGAGCTGCTCCTTGATTTCTTCTTTGGGCCTTCCCCCCTGTCTTCTCCGGCCTGTCGGCCTTGGCTGACAGCTCAAAAACAGAAAGCGCCTGCTCCAGAATCTCCCACGACGGCCCGGCCCCTGGAGATGGATGACGACGACATCACCGAGTCCAACATCGTCCTGAGCAACAACGACGAATCTACATCGAAGCCAGCCACCGCCGACAGTAACAGTCCCAAACCCGCTGTGGCTGCCATTTCCAGTAGTGTAGACAACGACACAGCCGAAGAACCGGCACCGCCGAAGCCGCCGCGCCCCATGACCGAACAACAGAAGAGCGAGCAGACGCTCAAGGATGCCTTTCCGACCGTCGAGATGCCCGTCGTCAGGGCTGTGTTGACGGCCAGTCGCGGGAACATCGAGGCTGCTTTCCATGCTCTCCTGGGTATGTGCATCTCTCGCCTCCTCCTCCCTCGGCCTCCTCTCCTGACCTGGCAGAAATGACCGATCCCGCTGCCATCGAGCAAGAGGCACCGCCGCCGCCGCAGCCTCCCCGTCCTGCAGCGTACGGCCGCCTCTCCCCCAATAGCCAGCTGGCTGCCGACGAGCAGTACGCGCGCCGCCTGGCCCAGCACTACGAGAGCGAGGGTGCCTATGAGAGCCGTACGAGCAGCTACGGTCCGCGCTCGGGCAGCCGTCGGGGCGATGGACCGCCGTATCCGCCACGCCCGCGCCCGGAGACCGGACTCAACCCCAACGAGCTATGGGACGACCGTGATCGCAACTTCCTGGACGACGATCTCCCCGTCATCCGCGAGAACCTGCGCAAAGGCTTCGTCGAGACCCAGGCCAAGTTCAGCACCTGGTTCACCGGCATCAAGAAGCGCATCGACGATGAGTTCAACGGCCCCGAGGACGATGACGAAGAAGGTCACCCAGGCAGCGCCCAGGGTCCACGGCCGCAGGGCCGACCAGGCGGACCGGTCGGTGGCGGTCGTGGTGGCTATGGCAATTATCCCAGCCGGCAGCGAAGCCAGCGCAGCGGCGACTACGATGCCGACCCAGAGCTGCTGTCTGACGACTTTGCCGGCATCAAGCTTCACGGCGACGGCAGTGAGTCTTTCCTTTCTTCTTGTTTTTATGTGGACTTCCCTTTTCTGACAGACAACAGCCCCCGTGCAGGCGAACAACCCGAACGCGTTCCGGCCACCACCACCGTCCACGTCGCCCCGTCCGGGCTCCGACCGCAAGGTGGCCTTCCGCGGCAACGACGAAGTGATCGACGTCTACAGCGCGTCGCCCCGGATGTCGGCAAAGGACGGAACATCGCCCACGGGCGCCGGCAGTGCAAAGGCCAGCAAATGGCAGCCCTTGTCGGCCGTCGACCCGGCACCGATCGGGGATGCCGACCCGTTCAGCCTGGGCGACAGCGACGACGAGAAGGATGTCAGCCACAACATCAGGGGACCGGCTGAGGTAGCCGAGAAGACGGACAAGTCAGCCACAACGACCTCTGACGCGGTGGTCAGAAAAGCATCCTCGTCGCCAGAAGACGCAGAGCGGCTGCGCAAGGCCGCAGCTGAAGCAATGGCAGACAGCCTGGTGGAGGACAAGCCGAAAGCGTGAGGAGGACAGCTCTTCTTTGTAGCAATCGGAGAGACTGGAAAATCGCTTTAGGACCCCCATCTGCCAGCTCCAATCACCTCATCACCTTTCTCTCGATCCTTATGTTGTCTTTTCTCTGTGTGCCACACTTGGTCGTGTCTTAGCTACGTAGGAGAACTCCCGTCTTTTCGTTCTTCGTCTTTTTGGCAACCATCAGCCTCTTTATCGCTACGTTACCCTTTGTAATCGGCATCTTGCACGTCCAGGCGATCAGTCTATTGGTCTGCCCAGCAGTCAGAATCCTGCAACTCAAAACATGTATATATGTACAGGCCAGGAAACAACCGTCGTCTATCATTCCGTCCCAGTTTTACACCGTCTACGCCAATCGTATTGAAAGTGACAAGATGGTACAAGCAGACGCCCCTCGCGGTATAAAATGTGTATCGTAAGGCCTTCAAGGCTTTCACAACCCCCCCCCCCCCCCACCCCCTTCCCACTGCCTTGAACAGAACTCCGTGGCTGAAATAACTATATACGTAGGCGTTTCATCGGTAACCCGCATGAGGTGCCCACTCCTGAAGCGATGGCGGTTGTGGTACATGCGGTGGGTGTGATAGGTGTCGTGATATGTATTGATCCTCCGAATTGTCCGGGTAGCTGCGGATGACATGGACATCAGGGGGGAGGGGTGGATGTCCATGGTCGTAGGCTGATGGATCGCGCATGTTTCGAGACGGGCCACCTTGTGGACCTACTTCTGCAACATGGTGGCTGGTGCCAATGTTAGAAACCGAATCCCACGTCGACAAGATAGAAAGCAGCATACTCAGGCCAAGCATTGTCCACCCGGTGGAAGTATCGAGCATCTGGCTGCACATCGGCAGCAGACATCGGCAGGCCAGAGGGGTATTGCCCAGCACGATCGTGTTGTTGACCATACCGAGCTGTAAACACGGCGGCAGATTGCTGTTCCAGAGGCCGTGATGCCTGCGGGTCATACCGAAAGGGATTTTCCCCATTAAACCTGGCTCCATCAGCAGTCCTTTTCAAGGACTGGCGACAGCCCAGGTCATCCCATGGCAAAGGAGCTCGAGGCTGGCTTTCTATGTACTCGTCCATAGACGAGTCAGAAAGGTTACCAGCAAAATGGTACATTTCTCGACGAGCCTCAGGCATCCGTCGCTCTCGGGGGTTGTTCTCCTGAAAAGCCTGAGAGATTGAAGTCATCCCAACTTGGGGTGCAAGCTGGGGCGCATGCACAGGCCAGTCATCGACAACCACTGGTCGCATGGGGCCACCAATTGGGTGGTACGCCCGCATCACAGGTGCGGGAGCAGGCCCTAGAGAAGTCGGTTGTGCTATGGGCCAAGCTGAAGCCTGGCGATAGTCCTCCTGTGCTTGTGCACGAACGGATGATCCAAAAGGTGGCGCCCGGACGTAGGGAACAATACCTTGCCCGTGGTGATCCTCGCGGGCTACATAGACAGGATGCGGTTCTTGATGAGGCGGTAGCCGTATGAAAGTGGAGTCACTCGTAACACGCCTGTGCTTGACATTATCATATGACTCCTCTCCCCAACTAGGTGAGTGGTGCATGTCATAACGCGCCAGAGCCTCGCCATGATAGCTCTCCTGAGCGCTAGGACGAGGCGGCAACGTGCGCACTAGAATAGGAACGAAGGCGTCCGATTCGCCAGTCGGCGACGAAGGCTCAATGGACGGCACCAGATAATCTTGAACTTCTTGGGATCTTACCATTGCCCTTGGGTTTAGGTCATAGCCTGGCCCATTACGGGGACTATTATTTCTTGGCAGGGGATGTGAGAAGACCCTGTGCGGTAGCGGAGGAGCACTGATATCTGGATACGGTCCTGACAGCTGCATAGGCGGTTGGTCATACTCATATGCCGGATACCCACCGTGGATGGCGGACGGATGGACAACACGACGTTGCGCCCCATAGCCGGCAGGCCGGCCGTGATCCTGCACAGCTTCCCTGCGCTCTGACAGTTCCCAGTAAGATGGAGGCTCCAGTGCATAAGAGGGGTCCTGTTGTGGCGGCTCATAATGCGAATCCAGACGATCTGCTGTGGGCCCATTTGGGCCACCTGGAAGCTCTTCCTGCAGGCGAACCCGGTTCTTAGCCTCGTCCCAGCGTGCCGTCAAGGCCGCTTCGTATCTCCTGAATCCCCGGCGACCTCTTTTCACGCCGAGACTCTCAAAGGTCTGCGACGGCGCGCTCACGTATGTGGACACGGTAGCACTCCTGGCGTCCTGCGCAAAGTCATATGCAGGTGCCTCTGTAGTGGAGCGCGCATCTACTGCCGGAGGCCTGACAACATAGTGTGCAAAGCCAACCACAGGGCTGACCCGGTCAGGTGCAGCGTGCCGAGTAATGTCCTCGACCGAGTCATCTGACTCGCTGTTTGCAGTGTCGCTAGTATAGCCATCATCTTCACCCTCGGAATCGGAGATGACAATCACCTCGCGGAGGATCTCGTCGAGCTGGTCGCGCCCTGTTTCTTCATCGCCTCGCCACTTGACGAGTATATCTAGGCATAGTGCCTCAACAGTCCTTCGGGCGTTTGCGTAGGACGTCTCTTTTAGAAGGCGGTCGTATCGGGTATGGGTATGGCGGATATGCGCTAGCACAGCTAGCTGTACACGGCGGGACAGTGTGATGTCTTTGGCCAAGCCGACCAACGGCTCGCCTTTTTTCGTCGCACCCTGAAGCGGTTTCCATGTTAGCCTTTTGCTTGGACTGGGCTGGGGTGCGGAGTACAGAAGAGGATGGAACCTTTTTGAACGAGTGTTCGATGATGGTCTGGCGGTCTGTATTGGGAATCCTGGGAAATAAGTCTCTGATTGCTTTATCAGCCTGCTCGTTAATTTCCTCTTGAGTCACCGGAATGGGCTCTGGAAGGCCGGACAGGTTCTGTCCCACTGAGGAATGATCGCTGTCGCCAATCGATGCCCGTGCCTGCTCAACGATCATCTGCCGTATGTGATGTCCAATTCGGTTGACTTGGTATGATAGTGACGCAGCCACAGCCCGCTTGTCCGTCTGCATGCGACAGAAGCTGGTCAGCGGAGAGACAATAGGAGGCCCCGTGAATCTATGATCATACGTACGGATACGATGAATATCAACGCGTCTTGTTCACGCGACAGCTCCTTGCAGGCAGTCGTTAATTCCGGGTTGCCGATAGGAACAAATTCGAAGCCTGGAGGTGGCTGTCTGTCGCTGGTGATCTATCGGGCGTTCAGGGTCATCAGTACTATTTCAAGGGGCAGACGGGTTGAGGGAACCATGCCTTGAACTCGAGCTTCTTCTTTTTGTCCTTGTTTTCGACAAGCTCAAAGTAAGAGTGGTGTTTTGACTTGAGGCCAGGGGCCTCTGGCCTTGCATTCAAGGTAGCTGGTGCCGGAACATTCCAGCCGCCAGCTCTTGTGCTCTTTTTGTGACGCTCTTTTGCGTGTCCTCCTGGCATTGGGCCACGCCCTATGCGCTTTTTTTCTTTCCCCATCTTTCAAGATGCTACCCCTACACTGGTTTGCTTCACAGACTCACCATTCTCGATATGTAGGGAACAAAAAGCAGAACAAGAGATGAGAGTGCAATACAGGTCGGGGCCAAGTCAGGCGATCTGGCTTGGGCCGACTGTGTAGGGAAGATATGCAAACAGAGACAGATGAGACCAAGCGGCACCAACAAACGGTATCAGAAGCGGCACTGGAGAGGCGCGACGTAGTTGGTTATGGCTTTTCCAGGCTCGACAGCGCAAGTTCTGGCTCGGCTTTCTCGCTGTGGTAAGAGAAGAAATCAGAACAGCGAGAAGCTGGAGGCGAGTGGCAAGAGCTCACAAGATTCCAGCGGTACGGTTCAAAAGGGAAGGAAGGAGGGGGAGGCAAACGCAGCAGCCAAAATAGCACAAGCGTCCTAAAAAAGCAGAGCTTTTATTGGAAAGTATATGCGCACAGCTGATAGATGGCACAGAACCCCCGTACCTGCGTTTACAGATTCACGGGAACCGGGCGACGATGCGAGGAAGAGTCAAGTAGTCGCCCGAATGGCCCAGATGATCAGGTTTTTGAGATGTGGTTGTTACGGTGTGTTGGGCGGCAAAAACAGCGCAGCCAATCACATGATTGTCTGTACGCATCATGTGACGCTTACCGTGGCTGATGTGGAGAACTGCATTTTGTGTGGATTGGATGCAGGCTTCACCTTGTGGATGGGGCATTTGGGCACCAAGGACGCGGGTCAATCCAGGCGCTGACCTTACTCTCGGAAGATTGATTGGCTATGGACATGCAGGGAAGCCACAGGAGATGACATCGCAGTCCCCAGTACTGCCATTTCTTCCATCAGTCTTCGCGACCTAGCCCTCTGAAGTCTGCTCTGCTGTATTAGAGACAAGAGGGCTTGTGCTGCTTGAAAATGGCAGACCTCGAGCTAGGGGCGTCATTCATCCCGATACTCTACAAGCCGGCTGCCTTGCTCCCCATTACCAAGCATCGTGAGAGTCTCTTATACGTCATTGCGACGTACCCAGTAACCATCGTGGTCGGCCAGACAGGTTCTGGAAAGACGACCCAGATCCCACAATATTTGGAAAGGGCTGGATGGTGCAATGATGGAAAGGTGATTGCGATCACACAGGTAGGCATCTTTCCACCCCTGGTATTCGAAGAGAGAGAATCTCACGCAGTTCTCTGTAGCCCCGGCGAGTTGCAGCTACAACGGTTGCGCTGCGAGTGGCCGAAGAGTTTGGCTGTGAGGTTGGAAAAGAGGTTGGCTATTCGATCAGGTTTGAGGATGTCACCTCAGCAGCCACACGGATCAAGTTCATGACGGACGGGCTTCTGATTCGCGAAGCCCTTGTTGACCCACTGCTCTCTCGCTACTCGGTCATCATGGTCGACGAAGCACATGAGCGGTCGATCAGCACGGACATACTGCTTGGGCTTCTGAAGAAGATCCGAAAACGGCGGCCGGAGCTACGTATCATCATCAGCAGCGCCACCCTGCAGGCGGACGACTTCATCGCCTATTTTTCCGCCTCGGAAGAGGGCAGCCACGGCACCAAGAGCAAAGCGGACGAGACCGAGATGGTGGACGATGCCGACGAGAGCAAGATCGGCACGGTAGTCAGCCTCGAGGGCAGGACCTATCCCATTGACGTCCTCTATGCCGAGAGTCCCGTCGAGGACTATGTGGAGAGAGCGGTGGCCACGGTGCTGGCGATACACGAGCAAGAACCGGACGGCGACATTCTTGTCTTTCTCACGGGCCGCGACGAGATCGAGACGGCAGTGCAGGCCGTGGCGGAGCGCGTGGCCGCGCAGGAGTCGCTGTCGGCGCGGCGCGCCCTGTTGCCGCTGCCGCTGTTTGCCGGACTGCCGACGGACGAGCAGATGTACGTGTTTGAGGAGGCGGCCGAGGACACGCGCAAGGTGATCTTTGCGACGAACATTGCCGAGGCGTCGGTGACGATCAACGGCATCGTGTACGTGGTGGACAGCGGGTTCGTCAAGGTGCGGGCGTACAATCCGGCCACGGGCATCGAGACGTTGACGGCAACGGCGGTGTCCAAGGCGGCGGCAGCCCAGCGGGCCGGCCGAGCCGGACGCACGCGACCGGGCAAGTGCTTCCGGCTGTACACGGAGACGGCGTATTTCGGGCTGGCCGACACCAACGTGCCAGAGATCCAGCGGTCGAACTTGGCGCCGGTGGTGCTGCAGCTCAAGGCGCTGGGCATCGACAACGTGTTGCGGTTCCCGTACCTGACGGCACCGCCGGCCGAGCTGATGACCAAGGCGCTGGAGCTGTTGTACGCTCTCGGCGCGCTGGATGACTACGCCAAGCTGACAAAGCCGCTCGGGCTGCGCATGGCCGAGCTCGCCGTCGAGCCCATGATGGCCAAGACGCTGTTGGCGGCCCCCCAGTTTAACTGTCTGGGCGAGATGCTGACGATCGCGGCCATGACGAGCCGCGAGAGCAGCAGCAGCGTCTGGGTCGACGGCGGGCGCGAGGACCGTCGTGGGCTCGAGTCGTCGCGGCGGAAGTTTGCGGCCGATGAGGGCGATCACGTGACTCTACTCAACGTGTACCAGGCATTTGTCACCAAGGGCAAGGGCGAGTCGCGGTTCTGCCGCGAGAACCGGCTGAACTTCCAGGTGCTCAAGCGTGCCGTCAGCGTTCGCGCACAGCTGAAGCGATTCATGGAGCGCTTTGGCATCGAGGTGTCGGGAGAGCAGCAGCAACAAGACCATGAACGACAGACACGACCGCTGCCACAGCACGCCACCAACAAGGCGGAGCAGATCCGGCGCTGCCTTACGATGGGCTACTTTTCACAGGCCGCACGGATGCAGGCAGACGGCTCCTTTTGCAACGTGGCCGGCGGCACCGTCCTGCACGCCCACCCCAGCTCGCTGCTGTTCAACCGTAAGGCCGACTGGGTCGTCTTCCACGAAGTGGTGGAAACGGGCGACAAGATATACATCCGGGACGTGACCAAGATCGAGAAGGCATGGCTGCTCGAGTACGCTCCTAACTTTTACCACACGGGCAGCTAGTCGTGCGTCGAAGGGGCTTGGAAGCGAAGCCGACTAGAAGGCGGACCTGAAACAGAGGTATGCATGGATGCAGCCACGTGAGCGCGCCAGCATAAGATACGCCGGTACCGTTTAGATGAACGGGGTGTCTTGCAAAACACCTCGCCTCGTCGGAGAGAAACTCCTGCGAGTTACGATACTACATAATAGCATGTACGGGGTATCCTACGAAGCAATTGGCATTGTTCCCTGTGTCGGCCCTTCACCCCGCCCGAGATTTGTTGGACTTTGTAATCTAAGACCAAGATTCACAGCAGTGAAATTAAACGTCATGCATGGATTTTGTACGACACACGAGCACAAATGCATAGTTTGGGTGCCAATATCCACATTCAGGAGACGGAACGCGTACCGCTTGCCGGGGTGGGCCGTTTTTGAGAGGAAGACAAGACTGGGGAAGCAGGACGCAGGCGTCGTAAGTTACGTCGTACCGTATCTTACCTGCTCTCGCTCGTGACGGCCAAGAGGCTACATAGTATCTTGCAGGCATACTCATTGTAATATATTAGCGAAGCCGAAGAGATAAAGGCCTGTCGTTAGTGCAGTTTAATTCCACAACACGGCAGCACAGTAGCACAGCGTCACCGCATCGATAATGTAACGCAGGTGCTCAAACGGCTTCTCACGGGACCTCCTAGTGGTATCCTGAGCTGAAAGCCCCTGGGCAGTGCCACTTCATAAGTGGTGCTACGGGGCTTGCACGAGTACGTATGCCCGTACTCCGTACTCCGTACTCCGTATGTTACCAAGCAGGGAAACCAGCAGGTAAAATACCGCACTACGACAGAAGGTGGATGTCGATTTGGTTCCATTTACCAGAAAGAAGGAATGAAAACGTATCGTACTCCGTAAACAAGAGCTCCGTTTCGGCAAGACAGTCGGCGGTGCCTCGAGGACATCGGCCAGCTGATAAACAACGGTCGGCCAGTCGTGACAGTCGTGGCAGTCGTCGTAGTCCGTAGCTCTTTTTCCCCCAGCAGCAAGCAAGGAGGCAAGCCGTTCTGTGGCTTGTTTCGAAGCGTGGACAAGGCTCACCAACAGCATTGGCCCAGTGCATTCCGATGGGGAAAATAAAGGGGCAATGGACCAGATCTTGGGGCCGACAGCAAAAGGGGCCCTGTTTTGCTCATCTCGGTTCATTTCCAGGCCCCGCTAGGAGATTAGCGCTCATCCCACCTCCAGGCCTTCTGCTTCTGGCAGCGGCCGCCATGTGGAGCGCCACACTACAGTGCCGGCCAATCACCGCGGCCCCGTTGGGGCCAGGCGGAGGCGGCTGTCAGGTCCCAGCTATTTTCGTTATTTTCATTATTTTCGTTGACTGCTTTCTTCGTCAATGGCACTGTCCCTGATGCCCCACTTCAATGCTGATTGGCCCCAGACCCTGGCCCCTCCTGCTGCCCGTTCCTGGCTGCCCTGAGCTATGCTCCTTCTGGACTGGTCAAATTTCCCTTTCCGGAAACCAACTGGGGCCCAGAAATGGGAGGACTTGCAGGCACGACCTGCTGCTGCTCCTCATCACTATCTCGCTCACGTCCTCCTTTTGCCCTCTGCTCTCTTATTATTCACCTCTCCCTTAATCCCATTCTCACCCTCTTTTTCGGACTTCTCGAGATGCGGTTGTGAATAGACGTCGTTTCGACCTTTGCTCTTTCGCTCTCTCGTTACCCCACGCTCTTTCAGCGCCCTTCCACTCATTATTCCAGACTGACACCGTTTGTCCTTCGCTTTATCGCCAACGGCCCCGTCGTCCATTCCTTTACTTGTTCTTGTCTTCACTGCCTTCTCCGAGCCTGCCAGCGGGCTTGTCCAACCGTTTCGTGCTTCTATTGAGTCTATGCCTTTTGCCTCTTCACTTCTCATTCACCAAAACGGGTTCGATTTCGCAGCTATTTTCGTCGCACCTCTCGGCACGCTTTCGAAAACTGGACATCGCAACGACTGAGTTTCTTGGGAGACGGAGTACGTCATTACGCGATTGACTACCGACTAGTTTTTAGCGACAATTCGATTTTACCGTTGACAAACAGGACGCCTTTGGCTTAGGCCGCTCGAACTACGACGATGCCTGCAGATCTGAGACAATACCGGCTTGGACGCCGAGTCCCTTACCCGATGCCCGAATTTGTCGAGGACCCCACGCCAGTTTTTGGGCTTGGCTTTCCCAGTCGGGTCATGGCTCGATCCTCCTCGACGACTACTTGTATCGAAAATAGCAATGAGAACCTCTGTGAGAAACCGGCCGCCAACACAGGCATCACCATTCCTGTTGTGCTGGGTTGCGTGTGAGTTGGCGTGTGCCACCGTTGCACCTGTATACGTTGTCCGAAACTAACGTGTTTGTACCATCAGCATTCCCGTTGTTGGTGCTGTCATTGTTCTTTTGTATCTTCATCGCAGAAACATGAAGAAGCTGAGGAGCGAGGACCAGAACGATGCCCACAAGTCCTGGGACTTTGGCATGACCATGAACCAGGCTGGTGTTCAGGGGGCGAGACCGAAGCGCAAGAGTGTCTTTGGCCTCAACGGAGAGAAAACTCCCGGGCAGCGTCAGCTTTCGATCGATATGAACTTGTCCAGCCCGTATCTGCTTCCGCCCGAGATACACAACTCCCGCGATACGCTCAGCACGCTGGCCCGCTCCATTCATGAAAATGAAGACCCGTACCGTCCGGTGACTTCGTACGGTGCGAGCGACGGAGCATCGCTTCGTTCTTACCAGAAGGATACCCGAGCAAAGTCCCCAGGCGTCCCTCCTCCGTACCCGGACAAGGAGACGCAGCCGTTTTCGGTGGCTGTGCCGAAGAGTTCGCTTGTGAAGGACTCGTTTGCCAAGGAGACAATGGCGGATATCGACAGCGTCAAGAAATCACGATTCGATAACTCTGTCACCGTTACCGAGCTTCAGATTCCTGCCACAGCCGCATCGAGACTTTCCCAGCCGAGCACCCCGGTGTCGCCTCGTCCACGGGACCTCGATCTGCCCAAGCTTGCTAGCCCGCAGTCGGAAGCAGGCGAAGAGCTGTTTATCTACGACAAGCCGGCCCCAGTCATACACGACGACGCTCGCAACCGTGCCGACTCTGTTCCAAACTCTCGTTCAAACCATCAGTCTTCTGCCGGTCAATTCGCGTTCAACGTCACGTCTATCCCAGACATGCCACAGGACGACGGCGAGCTACGTCTGGCCGGACCCCAGCAATCGCAGGAGGACCGTGGCCGGGCTCAGCACAGGCGCCAGTCATCCGAGTATCCACCAGAGGAAGGTGCAGCGCAGCCGTCGGGCCTGGATCTGCCCCGGACGGAAAACAGACGTCTGTCTGTCGGATTCCGCCCTCTGCCGCCTGATGAGATCATCGAGTCGGAAGACCCGGAGACACGAGCCAACCGCATCCGTTCGTTCTACAAGGAATACTTTGAGGACTCCAAGCCGGACATGGCCGAGTACAACCAACACTACCCGCCCAATGGTTTGCCGGCACAATACCGCAACGCTGCTGCTAAAGGCGGTCCTCAGAGCCCGCCAAACCCCAGTGACTCGGGGGCTTATTTCGACCCGAACTCGAACACATTCGTGATGCCGTATGCACAGCCCGTCTCTCGGCGTGCTATGACACCGCCTCCGTCTGGTTCGAGGTTCCCGGCTGGCGGACGTCCCCGTTTTGGTCCGGGCCACCACGGCTCGCTGGGAGGTATGTCTCCAGGCATGCGTCCAGGATCATCGGCGTCGAACATCCGGAGTGGTTCCTCCTTGGGCCCTCGTCCGAGCCCGGGTCCTCGCAAGCCGGCTGCACCGCTGGCACCGCCACCAGCTCTGCTTACCCTTCCCACACCGTCTAAGCTGACGGATGACGGTCTGTCGTTGTTGGGAGCCATCGACTTCGCCCCGCCTCCTACCATTGCCGAACACGTATCTGGCCGGCCGCAGAGCCCGATGGGTGAGCGGCGGCCGTACCAGATGAAGGTGCCAGCCAGCTCGCCGTTGGTGTCGGCATTCGAGGAGATGGCCGTCCTTCCTAGCCCGTACGTTATCGCGCTTTCTCTAATGATTTACGTCTGTCAAACTGTCGATGCATTGTTCGCTAACACTGTAACAGTCATGTCCTCCGCAAGTCTAGCACATTTACTGGCCTGGACTTTGCGCCTCCACGCAAGTTCAAGGACCCTGACGTTATGAGCGATGCGGGAAGCATTCGGAGCAACCGCAGCGGTATCTCGGCGGCACAGCAGGTGGCCATTCGCAACGGTGCCGGCCGTATCAGCCGGTTGCCGGAAGATACGATTTTCACACCGGCTGCAATGGCTGACCAGTTGAAGCCTTCTTGGAACCTGCGCACTTGATTGTCAGGTCATATATTACAGGAGATTTCTATTGCTGGCCTCTAATTTAGAGCCCGGCGTTTTTTTTTTTGTTCGCGATCTCCAGTGTTCCGGGATTTTGGTCTGCTCCATCGGGACTCGAAAGGTGACGGAGTGACAGGGAAGCGGTTGCCAGCTTCCTGTCAGTGCGGACCGGACACTGTGAGTATGAGTCAATGTGTCGTTCGGGATTTGCTCCTTCCTTATTCTTCTTCACTGCATAGCCGTCTTCTCAGGACGCCGTCTCCGGAACGTTCTTAGATAAACAGGGTTGCTCGGCAATCTCTTCGGACCGGCTGATGGATTTTACAAATAGACGGGGGTGTTTGGATTTATATTGTGTTTTACTGTTTCAGGAAGTCTTACAACAACTTCGATTTAAGGTTTTTTTTTGGATAGGAACTAGGCGCATTGCTTTGCCGATTTGTTTACCCCTTGTTCGGTGATGTGCGTGGGTGCGTACGAGGTCGTAAGACACGCGTAGATCCGGTGTTGGAACGCAGTCTTGTCAAGTTTGGCGGCCTGAACCCAGCACTGGAATGGATCGACCGCCACCATGGCAACTTGCCGGATGCGGTGTCAGGCTACATTCTGGAAACGGGGAGTTGAGATAGTGGTGGATGAAGAAGGTGAGGAACAAATGTGCACGCTAAGGGACTGAGATTAAGGTGGGCTCGTATTTTTGCATTAGGATCGAGTTGGGCCATTGGCAAGTGTCTTGGCGCGCGCGCGGAGTGGCGATTGCCGGAGGTGCTTGGGCATGAGCACGGGCGCATCTGTGCCGATCATGAGCACAGCTCGTCTGATGTGGGCAGTGTCGAGGTGCTGGTGGAAAGGAGCGAAACAGGCAAGTCTTGGGCACAAATATGGACGAGTGCCGGTACAAGGCACTCGTACAATCTTGAGATGCACGGGAGAGAAGGGTGTGGTGAGATGCGATAGGCCCGAGAAATGTGGGCCAGGGTAGCATAAGCGATAGTGGAGCGCTGTTGCGGTCATGATACGAGGAGAGTGCTGTGCGAGTAGTGGCGTGAAAGAGGAAGGAGCAAGTTGGCACAGCTATTACGAAGTACCGGTGCTTGTAAGTACCCCCCGTACGCCTGTATTGCGAGTACTCGTAGGTATCTTACTTGTACCGTCTGGGCTACGCTTGCTCGCACGGAGTATTACAAGAAACGAAAAAAGAAAGGCCCGGCAATCTTACGCGCATGGCCATTGCGTTCTCCTTCGAGACGTTCTGGTGTAGTTTGGAAAAAATAAAGAGGAAAAAGGCAGCCACGTTCCTAATTTGTCCGTGTCACACGTCCTTGCCCTTTTTCCCTCGTATCGTCCTTCTGCGACTTTTTCCAACTTTCTTCCCACTCCCCTCTCTTTTCGCCCTCTTGCCAGAGTCGATCTGGATTCAGTACGGAGTACAGTCGCCATCCGTCTGGCCGTCACCTGCAGCACCCCAAAAAGACCAGACGAAAGTAGTTTGTCCCAACGGCAGTCGTCGACGATATTCGCTCATCCGATGCAGTACATATTACTACGGATCGCAGGTTAATCTTTCCCGTCTGCTTGCACTGTCACCAATACGACCTCGTCACAGTCAGCGACCACTTTTATTTTTGGGTTTTCGCTCTCGGCTTACTGCCGACAAAGAGGGCATTCTTTTTGCAAAGCGTGCCGTTTCAGTGGCCCGGATTTTCTCCAGCTTTCTTATTTCCCTCCCTCTTTTTCAGTCTCCCCTCGATATTATTACTGCTCCGTTTCTCCATCGTCCGAGTCGCCCCCCTGGGCCTTCTTTTCAGGCCCACTCCACACTGTTTTGTCCTCCGACAAGACAGCAGCTGTGCTCAGCCACTCACTGACTAGACAAGGCGCCGCTTTTGTCTCCGAAAGCAGTCCCACCCACAGGGCCTTGCCCTCTCCCCTTTCCCCGTCACTCCCAGGCTTTTCTACGATACGATTCTCTTGACTCTGTGTCAACCCTGGGGACTGGCCGACCGGCTCTTGCGACCTAGCTCATAGGGTAAGTTGATTTCCATCCTGTCGTTGTGTAGCTGTTTCGTCTGCCATGCGCGCTGCTGTGTCACGGTGCCCTGTCTGTTTACAGCTGCGTCTGGCTGGTCTCACGGCCAATCGATTCGAGTCGATGCAGTTGATGCAGTGGGCTGCATGGGCGCCACGGCGGCGACGACACGGCGGCGCTTCACGGCGACGATGAGTCCAAAAGTCGTGTCTTCCGTCTTGCTACTGTATTTTTTACTGTATTTTTATTGTTTCCGTTTTGAAGCCAGCTTCAAGATCGAGCTTGCTAACATGGTCAGCATCAACTACCATCACAGACCCCCATCACCACGGCTGGTATTCAAACAGTTTGCAATGTCGGTCAACACGACAAACACAGCGGCGGCTGCGACTGCTTCTGCAGCTCCGTCGGTGGCAACATCGGCAGCAGCAGCAGTAGCGACGTCGGCAGACGCGGCAGCAACGACGGCGGCTGCTTCTACGGCGCCGGCAGCCACTGATACTGCTGCGACTACTTCGCCGTCTGCGGTAGCGACGGATCCAACGACGGCGCCAGCAGCGACATCCGCGCCTGCTGCTGCGACCCCTGCGGCACCAGACACGACGTCGGCTGCACCGGAAACGCCCACTCCGTCGACGACTCCGGCGGCTACAACGCCGACGACAACGCCAACGACGGAGCCGACGACAACGCCAACGACGGCGCCAACGACTGAGCCAACGACTGAGCCAACGACGGAGCCAACAACTGCGCCGACAACAGAAGCGACGACAAGTGTGGCGCCGGTAGAAACAACAGCAGCATCGACTCCGCAGGTGATCACGGAGGTGACGACGTCGGCCACGACTACGATACCCCCAACGGCAGAGTCTACGGAGCAGGCAGTAACGACATCGGTGCCGGCGGCAACGTCGGAGCAGGGAGGGGTGCCGACGACGATTGTGACGACGGCGGCCACAGGCAGTGCCGGGACGAGCACGATTGTGAAGACGGTGACGACGACGTCGAAGGGGGCAACGACGACGGGCAAGACGACGTCGACGCTCAGCAGCACGTCGAGCGGGGCGACAGTTGTGGCAACGCACTCGTCCAGCGGCAAGCTCTCGAACGGGGGGCGGATTGCGGTGGCGGTGGTGGTACCGATTGCGGGCGTGGCGCTTTTGGTGTTGGCAGGGATCTTTCTCTGGCGGCGGCGACGACAGCGCAAGGAGGCAGAGGAGCAACGGCGCAAGGAGGTGGAGGACTACACGTTCAACCCGAACGGCGACCCGGACTTGGCGGCACGAGCAGCAGGCGGGGCAGTCGGAGCGGCCGGTTACGAGATGGTGCAGGAGGAAGCGGGCTCTTCGGGCTACCGTGGCTGGGGCTCGACGACGCTGGGCGGAAGGGGACGGAAGGCGTCGACGACAATGTCTGGAGGTGCTGGCGGGGCGACATATTCGGACGCGACGTCGCCGACGGCAGTCGGGCCAGGAGAACGGCGATCGGGCGAGCTGGAAGCCGAAGGCGGCGCCTACAGTCCGGAGGGCGAGATTCTGGGAGCGATGGGGCCGGCAGCATCGGGAAACCGGGGTGGCGACGTGCAGCGCGGCGCCTCGAACGCGTCGTCGTCCTACAGCGCGGCTGCACGGTCGGAAGGATCGGCCGACCTGGGCTACAGCGATGCGGCCTATTACAACCAGTACGGCAGCAACAATCCGTATGCAGACGGACAGTACAATGGGCCTCCACGGCCGGCCGAGCTGGGCGGTCCTCCGGTCATCCGTGACAATCCGGCACGACGGAATACGCGGATAGAAAGCCCGTCACACTATCCACAGCAGACGAACCTGTCGCAGAATTTCTGATCGTCCTTGGTTGGCACCTGTTTCGGTAGATTGGATCTTTGCTCTTTGGATCTTTGCTCTTTGGCTCTTTGGTTCTTTGGTTCTTCGGTTCTTCGGTTCTTCTTGGTCTACAGCGCTCACGGCCAGGGTTGCATTGGACTGTCCAGGCGTCTTGTCTTTGGTCTGCTCGCTTTGAGCCGCGTTTACTTGCTTTCTCCTCTTCCCGACTCGGAGGGGACTAATCGACTCGACCTAATCTACAATTGTATCGTTACGCGCTCCTGCTGTTGGACAGGCCGCGCATTGTTGGCTGGCTGGCAGCTGTATTTGTTCTATAGGCAAGGTAGAAAAGTGAAGGAGAATATACATGTACCATTTCGCCCGTCTCTACAGCCGGCTGGCCAAGGCAGTCTCGGAGCGGTAGCCGTAGCCCTCGCTGAGGTGGACGCGGTCCCACCAGAAGCGGCACTGCTCGAGCTCAAAGGCCGAGAGGCGACGCATGGCGGCCGGGATGCCTGGTTTGGCCTGGGGGCCGCCGTGGCGGCATTCGGACGGCACGCGCTCGTCGTTGCCGTGGCCAAAGACCATGATGGTCTTGGTCTTGGCGCTGTTGCCGGCGAGAGGCGAGACAAAGGGGGTCCAGTGTGGAAGAGGGTTGTGATGGTGTTTTTGGCGTCGATGTGTCCGGACCTCGTCTTCCTCGTGCTCGTGCTCGTGCTCGTCCTCCTTGTCGTCTTCCACGTTCGGATCGCCCACCGGACTGGCAATGAACCGCACCCAAGCCGCGTGCATGGCCTCGGACACGCGCTGCAGCCCGGGCCTGTAGGCGAGCAGGGCATCCTCATGGGCCACCACGGCCGCATGGTCGCCATGGTTGGCCGTGTCGAGGGCGGTTGCGCGGGCTGCGAACTCGTACACGTACACGGGCGCCGAGCCAGACGATCCTTGGCCGGCGCCGAGCGAGAGCTGGTGGGCCGTCTGCAGGACCGGGCAGATGTAGGCATAGTGAGCGTAAGCGGCCTGGAGCCGGGGCCACTGGCGGCCGGTGATGCCGGGTGGTAGCCGCCGAGCGTCCGTCTCGTGGTGGCCGGCCGTCGGGTCCGGGTAGAGATGACAGAGCAGGTCCATATCGGCCTGGTCGAGGCCGGGGATGAGGTTGGCGAAGAAGGCCCGGAAGTCGGCATCCGTGTCGGCATGGACACCGTCACGCGGCACAAAGGCGGTACCCTCGTGCGTGTTGAAGCCGGTGAGGACGGGCATGGACGCGCGTCCATGAGCCTGGGCTCGTCGCTGTCGCCAACCGTCGACCGGACTGCAACGGATGTAGGGGGAGGCGCAGGCCGGCGGCCCTAGCAGCCCGTCGACGACCGGCTGGAAAGGCCAGGTCACGCCGGCGAGCGAGCGCGCAAAGACCGCTCGGCTGGCCCGCACCACTGCTGCTGCTGACAGCCCGCGCAGCGCGTCGATGATGGCCCGCGGCGGCGGCACCAACACGTCGTCGTCCAGCACGGCTGCCTCGACCAGAAAGGCACGCAGCTGTGCGCGTGGCCGAGGATGGTCGGGCGCCATGACGGCACGCGCGGTCGGCGCGCCCGATTCGAGGATCGCCTTGTGGAAGGGTGCTCGACCGGGGGGGTAGTGAAGCAAGTGGTGGCCGATCTGCGTTGTCAGTGGATTGAAGAAAGAAAAAAAGAAAGAAAAAAAGAAAGAAAGAAAGAAGAAAGAGACGAAAGTAAATATCATCACCATCACATCACCACACACTCACTCACCGAATGTGCCCCTGCGCTGAGTCCCATTACCGTCACGTTTCCCGCGTCTCCGCCAAAGAAGCTGATGTTGGCCTGTACCCAGCCAAAGAGTGCCTGCTGGTCGAGCAGGCCGAGATTGAGCGGCGCGTTGTTGTCGTCGTGGTCGCCGTCGTGCGGTTCCTTGTCGTCGCCGTCGCCGTCCCGCTCGGACCACCAGCCGAGAAAGCCGAGCGCGCCGACGCGGTAGTTGAAGCTGACAGCCACCAGGTCGACGGCCGCATGGCCGACAAAGCTGGCCAGATCGCGCTCGGCACCACAGCCGCTGTTGAACGCGCCGCCGTGCACGTAGATCACCACCGGAAGGAGACTATGATTGTGGTGATGATGATGCGGGGGATGGTTGTGGTGGTTGTTGTCGCGATGATTGTTGTCGTGATGATTTTCGTGGCTTTCGTACTTTTTCTCGCCATCCATTTCATCCTTCCTTCTCCCTCGACCCCGCGCCCCCTCGCTCACATACACGTTCGCGTTCAGACAGTCCTCGCTCTCGGCCACGTCGCTTCGCCCACCCGCTCCCACACAGCGCGCCCCAAACCAGGTCGCGTCGTGCACTCGCCCATCGTCACCTTTGCCGGCTTCGTCGACCGCCAGCGCCACTGGCGCCCGGAACCGGTTTCGCCCCGCCGTCGTCTGCGCATACGGAATCCCCAGAAAGGCCTCCACCGGTCGCGGCAGCTGAGCCTGTGCTTCGTGGCCCCCGCTGCCCCCTCTGACGCCCTCCGCCACCCCTTGGCCCACCGTCAGCACGAGGCCCTCATATGTTCCTTGCGGCAGTCGCACGCGTGGCCGTAACCGAGTCGACGACGACGACGACAACCTGGACGACGACAACATCGACACCGACGACGACGACCTCATCTCCTTTGTGTTCTTGTGTCGCACCATTGTCACGTCTTGATGCTTGTTGACCGACCTTCCAAAAACAGGCTGCCAACGGACATGTCACTTCACAACAATAATAATACAATAATACACGCTTACATAAAGCATGTGCTTCCAAAAATAATACTAATAAATGCAGTACTCCGTAGCCAGCCACTCCAACCTCTTCTTGCCCCTGCATCGGCATCGTCCCACCAGAAACACCCCCAAAACATTACAGTCTCTTACACTGCGCAAAAAACACTCGCTCGTAACCATAACTGTCCACTTTCACCACTCACGATCCAATCGTCATCAGCTTCTTCGCACGCTGCTTCTGCTTCTCTGCCCACTCCCGGCTGAGAATCCTCGACCGCTCTGCTGCCTCTTGCCGCGCCTGTTTCGCTATCGCCTCGCGCTCTCGCTTCTCCTGGTCCCGGTCCACCGAAAGGTAGTTGTCTCGGTGGTAGATGTCCTTGCCCCGAAGCTTCTGCTGCTGCACCTCTTCCGCCGACACCGAGCTTCGCTTCCCGCTCATGCTGCACGTCGACGACGATGTCGCCCGGCTGGCACGCGACTCCACCGACTGAGTCTCCACGTTGGACACTCGCCCGCGACCCGTTGCTTGCTGCATCGACCGCCCCGGCGATGCTGTCGACACCGAGAGCCGCTTCGATCCGCCCACACTAAGCCCCCCACCCGCAGATCCGCTCTCTCCGATCATCGACATCCTATTTGTTCGTGCTCGGCTGGCCACCGTCTCGCGTGGCTGTGAGCTCGGCGTCGTGCTCATGCGCATCGGCCGCGCTTTGAACTCCCGTCGCTTCTTCTCCTCCTCTTCTTGCCGCCTGATCTTCGCTTCGTGCTCCTCCCGCTTGCGACGAGAGATCGCCTCGCCCGGGAGCTCAAATGCTGGGATCGTCGGCGGCTTGACCGAGCGTCTTCGTCGTGGTGTCTGCACCGGCGTCGCTGTTGGTGCGACAATCCCGTTCCCCGACAGCGCCGCCGACATACGCTTCTCGCGCTGCTCCTTGAGCCGCCGCGCCACCGCCTCGCCCGGTAGCTCAAATGTCGATACCGTCGGCGGCTTGCTGGACTTCATCGGCGGCTTCGGCGGCAGCAGACTGGCCGGCCGCGTTATGCTCATCCGCTTGATGCCACTTCCTGGTCCCGTCCCGGTCTCGGCTGGGCCGCCTTGCTTCTTTGCCTGGCTCGGTGCCACCCCCGGCTTGCGGGTCGATGACGTCCGCGTCATCCCTGCCGTCGCCTTCAGCTCCGCCCGTACTCCGCCCGCTTTCGCAACCACAACCTTTCTCGTACTGCCACTTCTGCCCACTGCTGCCACACGAGCCGCCTTGTCATCGTCCGGCTTCTCCGGCGACGGGACGTGCTCGACCCGCACTAGGCTATGCACAGCCTCAAACTCGTCCTCAAGACGGTCCAGCTCTTCGATCGTGTCTTCGATGCGCGACACTGAGCTGGCTGGCGACCGTGTGGCCGAACGGGACCGGTCTGCAGAACCGGCCTCAAATCCATCACCCAGCATCAGCGGCGTGACTTGGGACCGGCTTCTGCCTGCACGAACCCCCGCTGGCGCCGTACGCTCAGGGGTCAAAAATGTATCCACCATCGGGATTGCTTCTCCTGCCGATGCCGTCTGGCTCACTGATACCGTCTGCGACTGCGATGAGCCTGTCTGATCGCCTCTCAGCACCTCGTCTCCCAGAGGTGTAGCCACGAGCGTGTATGTGTTGATCGTGCGGTGCTGTCCTGCCAGGTCGCTGCCGGCTCGCGCTCTATTCTGCAGCAGGTTGCAGCCGAAACGAATCTGTCGATCTTCGCTGCCGCTGTCTGCCGCACCGGGAACGGAGCAGCTTCGGTTAGGCTTCTTGTCGTCGGGGCCTTTAGCTAGGCCTACGTCGTTGCAGGGCAGTGATAGCACCCACTCGAACTCCCTGACTTCGTGCTTTTCTATTGCCTGTTGAAAGTCTAGATTCTTAACGAGCGTTGCTTCTGATCGATGCTGGCACAAGTCTCCTGAAAAGCCGCAAGTTAGCCATCTATGATCCAGCCGCCGGGACAGCAAGACTGATGACACGGGCATCAAAACACAAGAGGACCAGCGATTCGCATGCCTCGCCCGCGCCCGCGCGGTGGGCTCGCTGCTGTCTAAGCTTGCGACAGTCTGTGGGCGTACCTGGGTTTGTAATATCCTTGTCCGACAGAAGGCACTTCTCCACAGAACGATTGGCAATTCTTCTGGAATTGTTCAGGTGAAAGTTTTCCAAATCTTCGGCCAGAGATTCCGGTGTGACGTTGCTAGCTGAATGCTTGTCTGATGCGATGCACTTGTCAAGTGGTGTAGTGATACTTTCAGCTTGAACGTTCAGGCTGGCGTGGCCGTTTAGATTTCCAAAAACAGACCGGCTATCGTTGCAGCTCGTTGCGTTGACAGATGACGTCGGAGAGTGAGCACAACTGGCAGGACCACCATCGTCGTGGGCCAGAGGGTGGTCGACATACGAATATTCGTATTTGCCGGACGGGGCTTGTTGACCCATATTGCGCGAAAGATGAGCCCGAGACGGTTGCTACCCCGTCTACTCCAGATGTGGAAACCGATACAACAGAAGGGGAGGAGTTCTAGTCTTCCAGGGGTTCCGTCTCCTCCAGGCGTAGATGAAAAAGGCCGACCGATAGGCTAGCAATGCTGGTTCGCCAAGATTAAGGCCAATGGACACGGACAGGCCAGGCGAAAATGAAGGGGTGGACCAGACCGACGTGGAGGTGAGCAGGGAGCAGATTTGGTTGTAGACCAGGGGTAGCCCTTTCTGATCGGGTGCAATCTCGCGGGAAAAAATGGACAGGGCGCAAATTTGATACAAGGGGTTACAAACGGCGATACTGAAAACGATCACGATGCAATTGTGCTTCGCGTCACGCCTGGTTTGTGATGATAAGAGAGAAGTTGTGTTTGTCTTGCCATGGTGCAAAATATTGCTGACAAGAGCTGCTGGTTGTCTTTGTTGCTTGGCTCGTTTGTTTGTTTACAGGACGCAGTCGCGCCTTCCGCAATCTTTGTACTATGTGAGACTATCTTTACCCCCCTCCCGCGCCTTCCATTAGTCGCGTCACAGGTTTAAGGAGGCGCATACTCCGTAGCCCGTCATATCCTGTGTGATGAGTTGCATAGTGAATCAGGATCCCGAAAAATCCGAAGAGGCATGTAAGAAATAAGTAGAATAATAAAAATGAGGCCAAGTACGAGCATAACACGTGGAATCGATGGATGAGACCGGGGCATGCATACGGGCCTGCGAGCAGGGCAATAACGGAGTAAGAAGAACGTTTGCTTTGCATGACAGAGCTTGCATTTGCTACCTTGTCATTTCCTTTCCATGTACTATGTACGCTGTATTTCATGCGAGATATGGGATATTACTGAACTTCCGCTGTCTTACATCGACGTGTTCCGTACTTATGTAGTAGCTATGATGACTAAGGAACGCGTCCCGCGCGACACCACTCGCGCTTGTCGGCAAAGCTGGTGTGATACTACCCCACTATCAGTTATGGGTGGATCCGGCTCAATAGACCCTCGCAATTCTAGGACTTTGCTTTCACTTATGGCGCATTCGCAGTGCGTCAACCACCAAGTGTGTTTCAGAGCAACATGGCGTCGTTGTCTGTTGCTCCCATGTCCGGCAAGGGCCTGTCCAATGTCCCAAGAGACAGGAAGTTGCGTAACCCGTGAAATGTCCGTCATGTTGCATGTCCTGTCTATGCGCCTTCCTGCTCGTCAGAAATGATCCCAGCCTCGGCTGCTTGTGCTTGGAGCGAGGGAGCATGTTCGGTCGGAATGCGGACGAGCATTTGTGGAAGTGCAATCGTATCCTCGGACTCGGTGGCGCGAGGAAGTTTTGCTACAGCATATGAGCGACGGTACCAACATAAGCACGTGGTGACACACAGTCAGATCAATACATACTCGTTGCCATATTGATTGCCCTCAATACATTGTTCCAGTTGGCCATGACTACTGCGATCGCTGCAAATCCGGCCAGTCAGTTCATCAATTGCTGCAAGAACGAAAATAGCCCCGGTTGTTCACAAGATCCAGCCTCGCACCTTCTGTGCCATCAGAGAGCGTCGAGAGCTTGTTCTCGAGAGCCTCCATTTGCGAAGCGACTGCAGCGCTTAGGTCCCGCAACTGCTTCAGATTCTCGAGCTCCTCCTTCTTCTCGTTGACACGTGTCTGCAGCGATACGCTTGCCGACATCCCTGCAGCGTTCAGGTTGTCGGACGCAGAGGCTTGTCGATAATGTCCCGAAGACATTGCCCGCGGATTGAAGGCCATGGCTGTCGTGTACATACAACTGTGAGCATATTTGTTCGTGCAAGAGGCTCACATCCGAGCATTCGAATTAAGCGTTGCTATGCGGGGCCGTGAACTGTGGCTTGCATCCCAGCCACATTACAGCCCAACCGTTAGGAGCAAGCTGCCGGGCCAACCTCTGCCCCAAAATAATTCTGGTAAACAAGCCATCCCATATCGGGGTCAACGTCAAAATCATCCACCCAATGACCAGAGGACCTTGAAAAAATCGGTCTCTCCTTGCCTCGTCAATTCGCAGACAGACTAGCACACCATCTAACCGGCGATCACGTCCCGAGTCTCAGCATTCTCCCCCGACGGTCCATCGTTTCCCGTCGACCACCCGCTTCCGAATATCGTCACCGCTGTTTACTCACTATGAAGGATGGCGAGACTGAACGAGCCCCCAGCGCCGGCAGATAGCCTCGACGCACGTACGTAGCACATCTGTCTTTCTTGCGGGAAACCACCTCTGCCACCCGGTTAACATGATCCAGTTCGACGACGATTCCTACGCCAAAACAGGGACATCGCCCGCATCAACTCGAACCAGTCTCTTCGCATCCGGGGTCTGGAGAACGAATGCGCGCGTCTTCTGTCGGAGAACCTCAACCTCCGCGGCCAGGTTCTGCACATGGAGAAGGAGCTGGATGAGCACAGTTCACGACGGGCCAATGATCATGCGCTGCAGTTGAAGGAGAAGATGGAGGTGCATCTCATCGAGTTGGGAGCCCTTCTCGCCGGTTTTGGACTCGAGCCTCCGACGAAGAAGCAGTCGCCCTCTAGACAGCGACGGGAAGGCGGGCCGCCACGGAAGTCGTTGCAGCTGCAGAAGAGGCCACCACAGCTTTCGCCAAGTGAGGCCGAGTCCTTGGCAGCACAGGAAGGCAGGCTGGCCCCTATATACGAAACCAAAACATATCCCCGTCAGACATTAAAGTATGTGCACAGCCCCCCAACCAGCAGCGGAGAAGCGAGCCGTGGACACTGACCGCCTGATTGCTTAGTCGGGAGGAGATTCTCGCCATGCATGCGGATGCCGTTGACGCCACCAATTCCCCTGAGTTGGGACCACCTCCAATTTCACGGCTGATCCGCGACGAGTCCAGGCGATCGATGCCATCTCCCAGCAAGGCCGCCTCCCCCGAGGCAGCGCCGGTGGGGGCAGACAGCAGAGACAGAACGACAGCTTCTCCCTCTCCCGTTCCGTCGGTCGAATGTGGTGCAGAGATATTGTCGCTGCCAACACCAGATCCACCGCGAATGACGCCAGCCGTGGGCAATCCAGGGATGCAGTTGCCAGAGATGGACAAGAAGCTTCAGCCGCTACGAGGCAAGGCCGCCAACCGAAAGCTGGTCGACTCATCTACCGGATCTGACCTGACCGCCTCGAGATCCATTCCAGCCAACGAGAGCAATGCTGTACAGGTTCAAAGGGTCGGGTCGAAGAGAAAGTTTGCGGTGAGCGACGAGAACGCGGCGGTTCGGGGCATGAAGGCCAACAGCAACGACAAGACCACGAACTTGGAAAAGGGCCAGCTGGAGAACAACCTACCGATACGCGAGCTGAAGAATCCGAAGGGCATAAGAGACCTCGCCAGCAGCCGCAGAGGCCAGACCGACAGCAATGGCGAGGGCAAGGGAAGGTCTGGAGCCAGAAAACCTCTCGCCACCAAGAGCACCAACGATGATATCTCCTCGCCACGGAAACGTTCAAACGAAGACATGGCGGCATGCAAAAGCAGTATCAACACAGACGCGAACAAGATTGGTGCAACAGCTGGACGGATGAGAGACCGGGTAAAGATGTCTGTCATGCTGGACAGCCCAGATCTGCAACCACCTGTTGTGGTAGAGATCAAGGTGGACGATGTGGCCGATGGGAAAGAGGACAGCCTTGATATGCCATCTGCTGCAGCCTTGGGCCTGGAGAACATGAGGCCGCTTTCCCCGTCTTCCCAGAGCGATTCGATGTGTCCCAATACGCCACCATCTGCGTCGTCTATGCTCTTATCCGAAAAGCCAACTTCTGCATCGGCTGGGGGTCGGGATACACCACCGCCACTAGATATATCGTCGCAGGGCGAAGTGTCCCGCCCTAGTAGACGAGCACGTGCTTCTGTGAGCTATGCAGAACCGAATCTACGCGACAAAATGCGGCGGCCGACCAAGGAGCTTCTCGATGCTGTGGCTGGAGAGGGTCGATATGTTCAACGACAGGGTCATCAAGGTCCGGGTGAGATTGAGGGAGGAAAGCAGCTGTTCCCGATGCCAGTATTAGCTGCCGACACGCCAGTGAAACTGGAGATGGATCCTCCTGCGACCGAACAGCAGCAAGAAGGGCCGCAGCCGGTGCCCCTACGGGCAATCATCACAGACAGAAGGAAGCGAGCCCCATTGGCCGGTGTACGAGAGGTCGAGAGCAAGCAAGCCGAACCGTCTGCCATGGCTGAGCTTGGCCACGAGCCCGATCCCTACGAGTTCATGATATCCTCATCGCCCCAGTCTCGGTCTATCGAGTCAGGTGCAGTGGCGACAGAGGAGTCGCGGTCGTCAAAGGGAGCCCGACGGTCCTCTGCCGCTGTTATTCGCGATGACGCCTCGGCTGCAGCAGAACGCAGTGCAAGGACGTCGGCAACACGGAAGCGAGCGTCGATGGTGGCACCAAAAAAGGCGTGCATGCTGAGTGGCGATGACGATGAAGACGACCCTGCAGATTCGTCATATGAGCCTCAAGTCAGCAACGGCGAAGGTGAGGCCTTGGGCACCGAAGGGCAGACCCTATCGACAAGGGACAGAATCTCAAGACGGAGAAGCATGATGTTATGATGGGATGGGCGGCTAATTTCTGGACCTGCTGGGGAGTAGCGGTTGTGCCGGGGTCTTATGCGTAAATATAGATGATGTGCTCTGTTTACTCTGACGAAGCGTTTGCGTATTCTTTTCAAGATATCCTACTTGTCGTTCTCTTGGTCCCTTTCTTTTGTCGTCTCGAATAAAACCCGATTCTCGACTATTTCAGACGCCTTTGTGCACGGCACTGCAAGGCTCCTTATCGTGACAAATGCATACAGTCGGTGCAATACGCAAGCATGCACGGAACAAAACGACAAGGAATTAAAATGGGCCGCGGCCATTTTTAAGTATATACAGATATGAATGAGCTCGGTAGTCGTTCGTCGGCACTGCTCACTAGGCCGGACCGATAGGCTCGACCGGCTTTGTGTACGTCACCTTTTCGACAGCGACGTTTTCGACGCCGGCAGCGTCCTTGCGGAGCTGGTAGACGTACAGCGTGAGGGAGATTCCTTGGACCTGGGAAGGAGTCAGCAGGGGCAGAAACGCACGGGAGGCAACGTGGAGGAGACGTACATCCATGAGGCAGAAACTGGGCACGATCTCGTCCTCTTCCTTGGTGCTGTCGCCACCCCAGCCAAAGAAGGAGGCGCCGGTGGCGCTGCCGGGATTGATGAAGAACTTGTCCATGTACTCGAAGCACTCAAACTTGTGGGTGCCGCCCCAGCAGAGGACGTCGACGTCGAGCCGGTTAGCTTCAGCCAGCAGCAGATCCGGCTCGTTGCTGACGAGCGTGTAGCCCTCGAGAAAGCCGATCCGCATGGCACCATGGGTGACGACTTGGGCTAGCGGCAGGGCCGTGGCCTCGACGTCGAAGCGGCCCTTGACGATCTTGAGATCAGGCGTGATCGCGCGCAGGTACTCGTACGTGCGCTTGTCCGTCAGGTTACCCAGACAGAGCGTCTGGCCGATCTTGCCGGGAGCCAGCAGCTTCTTGAACTGGTTCGGGCGTGAGCGAGGGCCGAGAGCCGCGTACGGAGAACGAGAGACGACAAACCTTGGGCGGAATATCCAGAGCACGGTCTGGAATATGCAGGTCGCCGATGACGAGGATGAGAAAAGCCATGGCTGCGCAGCTCGCCGGTTCCGTGGCCCTAGAATCAACAGCACCGCCCGAGACCTCTCTCTCGACGAGCAGCTCGGGAGAAAAAAGACAGGCGAGGAAGGAGAATGTGGCGCGGGACTGCGAGGAGCCGGGGGGGCAAGAACGGCGCGGCCGGGCGTAGGCAATCCGTAGAGCACAATTGCTCTGTCAAGGCGCGATCAGAGTAGACGAGGTGGGTTGCGTTGCGCTTCGTCGTCGCTTGTTGCCGTTGTGGATTGCACCAACGTCAGATACAGACTCCGCCACAAGCCGCTCGCACTGGCAGATTTAGCGGTGGCTGGTATTCCCAGGGAGCTTCAGCCACAGTCCGCCACTGCTGTTTGGGGGGGAAAGCGCAGCGAGTCTTTTTACATGGGAAAAAGGTGGCCCAGCACAGGGCCCTGGGGGGATATCTCGGAGAAGGGCGTTCGGAGGTCTAGGGTGGAAAAAAAGAAGACAAACTACGGAGTATGTCGACGCGGCGTCCTCCGTCTCCTCTTTGTTTCCCCGTCCGGCGTCGCCAACAGGAAGCCCTCAGACAATGATTGAGTAATATAAACACCCCTAGAGCCACAAATCCCCCTTTCCGGCAGCATCGGTCCACCGCCTTAACCTGTTGCTTCCAGGCGGCAGCCAGGATACTATTTCTTTTTAAAGTGCCCGACCGCTGCTCTCCGGCTCTCGTTTTTTCTCCTCTGGCCCGCCATGAAGCCCTTTGCCCGCCTGTATCGCCCTCCCTCTGTGCCGCGAAGCACCAACCCGCAGAGGATTTCCTTTAGTGCTTCAGCGGCTACCGGCGGTCAGTGTGCGGGATTACTAAGGCGTACAGGCGCTGGCACAGCCAACATGGCCCCTCCTCGGTCTATGACCGACACAAGCCCCTCGGCCAGGCTGGCTGGAATTGCCCGACACCTATTAGCCGCCTCCTCTTCTCCGCACCCCATTCCCGCAGCGTCTTCTCACCCATCAACACCGTCTCGCCACCAGCTTCATACTGCCTCCGCCGCCACACCACCATCCACCATGTCGTCCCAGCCAGAACACTCCACGCTGCTCATCCCGGGCCCCATTGAGTTTGACGATGCCGTCCTGCAGTCGATGAGCCACTACAGGTAGGATCACGAGGTGTGCCAATGGGCGGGGAGACTCTAGCAGGCCCCAGCTAACAATGGCTTTTTTTGCTTCGTGTCCAGCGAGAGCCATGTTGGCCCCGCTTTCGTCTCAACCTTTGGCGACGTCCTTGCCAACCTGCGCAAGCTCTTCCAAAACACGGACCCGACAGCGCAGCCGTTTGTGCTCTCGGGCTCGGGCACGCTGGGCTGGGATCTCGCTGCTGCCAACCTCGTCGAGCCGGGCGAGGCTGTGTTGGTGTTGGGCACGGGCTACTTCAGCGACGGCTTTGCCGACTGTCTCCGCATCTACGGCGCCGACGTCACCGAGCTCAAGGCCCCCGTCGGCAGCCGTCCCCAGCTGGCCGAGATCGAGGCCGCCCTCAAGGCCCGCTCCTACAAGGCCATCACGGTCACCCACGTCGACACATCGACTGGCGTTCTGAGCGAGCTGCGCGACCTGTCGGCACTCGTGCACCGCGTGTCTCCCGACACCCTGGTGCTCGTCGACGGCGTCTGCTCTGTCGCCTGCGAGGAGATCGCCTTTGACGAATGGAAGCTCGACGGCGTCGTTACCGCCAGCCAGAAGGCCATTGGCGTGCCGGCCGGCCTGTCCATCTCTCTCTTCAGCGGCCGCGCCATCAAGGCCCTGGAGAGCCGCAAGGAGCCGCCGAGGGCCTACTTTGCCTCCATGAAGAACTGGCTTCCGAGTAAGTCCTACTTCTCCCAGCCGGGCTCTGTCCTCTGTTCTCTGTCCTTTTGCTAACAAGTCTTCCCCGCCAGTCATGAGGAACTACGAGGCCAAGAAGGCATCCTACTTTGCCACGCCGTCGCCCCAGCTCGTCCACGCGCTGGACACGGCACTGAAGCAGATCCTCTCGGTCCCCCTTGCCGAGCGCTTTGCCAAGCACAAGGCCGCGTCCGACAAGATCAAGGCCCACATTGCAGAGCTGGGCCTCAAGCAGGTGGCTGAGAACCCCGACTACCAGGCGCACGGAATGACTGCCATCTACCTGCCTGAGACGGTCACGCAGGCACAGATTCTGCCCAGTCTGGCCAAGCAGAAGGTGGTGTTTGCTGGCGGCATCCACAAGGAGATCGCGTCCAAGTACATTCGCTTTGGCCACATGGGTGTCAGCGTGGTAAGTTCTTGGCCGTCCCAATCATCGCATCGACCTACACGGCAGCTAACTTGCATCGCAGCTCCAACCCGAGAGAGGCGACATCGACCGCGCCCTCAAGGCCCTCGACACCGGGCTTGCCGAGTTTGGATACCAGAAGGCGTAATGCATCCATAGAATAAAAAGCCGGTTTATTTCTCCCGAGCGAAGCCGATATTATGGCAACGCCCAGTTGATGGCCTGCACTCGGGCGTCTGTTAAGCTGACTACAAGCTAACTCAACTCGTCACAGACGCTTCGTGTCGGCGGGTTGCCATTAGTGACAGAAACGTATGTATGTAAAACCGTACTCGTAACGGCTCTGCACGGTCTATCTGTACTACTCGTACTTTTGCTGGTAGGCGGGAAACGGTCAAATAAATCTCCGATCCACTCCCCATGGCAATGGATCGCCTTGCCTGCAGGACACACCTGGCAGCCCCGCCGTTGTGATTACAAAGGTATTTCGTACCGTACGTCGTAGTCGACAGCCCCAAGTCGGCGCCTCGCGGTAAGGCCATTCGGGCGGCCCTTGCTTGTTGCTGTAACTACCACGACCCCGCCACCTTACTTTTCCTTCCATCGCCCTTTCCCATATCGATCCTCCGTCCTCTCTTCAACAATTCACTATACCACTGATTCTCTGCAACCAAAAGGCGGCTCTCTTCTTTTCTTCCCGATAAAAAAAGTTACGATAACCGACGGAAACGCCAAGTTGCCCAGACGTGAAAAGAACCCGCACTGGTCCTCACTTCACTGCCTCCTCCTCCTCTGCCATATTCCCTGCTCCTCTGCTCCGTATTCCTCTGATTTTTATTCCACCGCGTTTCTGCCAGCGACCCCGCTGCCTTCCGAAAATCCACTCCTATCGTCTGCTGCTCCGTGTTTGTCAAATTCCCACTCTCTCTTCCGAGATTTTTTTTTCCCTCTCCCTCGCCCGGATCACCGTATCCTTCGCAT
Source organism: Grosmannia clavigera kw1407 (assembly GCF_000143105.1). NCBI lineage: Eukaryota > Fungi > Ascomycota > Sordariomycetes > Ophiostomatales > Ophiostomataceae > Leptographium > Leptographium clavigerum. The sequence continues at coordinate 236,647 of NW_014040560.1, read as the reverse complement.
CGTGCTTTTCTCTGCCGCTCGCCCCCGTGACTTTCGCGGCCTGGACCTCATTTGCACGGCGTATAGAGAGCTCTAGCTGCCGTCGTGCATTCTGCCTCTTTTGGCTCTCAAGCTGAAGCTCCTGTAAAACATCACACGGCCCCCCTCCTCCATCATGGCACCCACAGTGCCGGAGCTGGACGCTGTCGTGCGTGCCTTTTACGAAGGCCGCGGCGAACAGGTTCGTCTTTGACCCTGCTCTTTGCCCCTCCCCCTCCTTCCCCGGAACCGTGCCCGAGCTGACAGCTGCCGGTCCTCGCCCCGGTCTCTAGCAAAAAGCAGCCGAAAGTGCTCTGAACCAGTTCAAGGAAGATCCTGACGCCTGGCTCATTGTCGACCAAATTCTCTCCGAAGCAACGTACCCGCAGACCAAGTTTCTAGCCTTGCAGGTCCTTGACCATGTCATTATGACAAGATGGAAGGTTCTTCCCCGCGACCAGTGCCAAGGTACGTGGTGATGTGAACATGCCAATATGCTGTCGGCTTGGAGACTAGACATCCGTCCGACCTTGTAGCTTGCTGACCCGCCATTCCAGGCATCCGAAACTTCGTCGTCCAGTTCATCATCCAATGTTCCAGCTCTGAAGAATTGCTCCGAGAGCAAAAGACCCTGCTGAACAAGCTCAACCTCGTCCTAATCTCCGTCCTCAAGCAGGAATGGCCCCACAACTGGCCGACCTTTATAAACGAGATCATCACGGCTTGCCACTCGAGCTTGTCGATTTGCGAAAACAACATGATCATCTTGCGGCTGCTGTCCGAGGAAGTCTTTGACTACTCTGCCGAGCAGATGACGTCCACGAAAACGCGCAACCTGAAGACCACCATGTGCGCGGAGTTCTCGCAGATCTTCCAGCTCTGCTCGGAGATCCTGAACACCGCCACGCAGCCGAGCCTGGTCAAGGCGACGCTCGAAACCCTGCTGCGGTTTTGCAACTGGATCCCGCTCGGTTACATCTTTGAGACGCCGCTCATTGATACCCTCCGCACCCGCTTTCTTGAAGTGCCCGAGTTTCGCAACGTCACCCTGCAGTGCCTGACGGAGATCGGTGGACTGCAGACCTCTGGCCCCGGTCAAGTGAGCAACTACGACGAGCAGCTTATCAAGATGTTCACCGAGGTCCTTACCACCATCGCCAACATCATCCCCTTGTCGATGGACCTCAAGACCACCTACCCTCAGAGCAACTCGCGGGACCAGGAGTTTGTCCAAAATCTGGCTCTGTTCCTCGGCAACTTCTTCACGATGCACCTAAGCGTATGTTCCGTTTTTACCCTGTCTCTGGCCTTGCAACCGTTTTACTGACCTCGCGTCTTCAAACGCACAGCTTATCGAGAACTTGCCAAACCGCGACTTTCTCACCCACGCCCATTTTTACCTCATCCGCATCTCGCAGATTGACGACCGGGAAATCTTCAAGATTTGCCTGGACTACTGGCTCAAGCTGGTCCAGGAGCTCTACGAGGAGATGCAGTCTTTGCCTATCACAGACGCTAACCCGCTCCTCGCCATGGGCACTCTGACGTCGAACGGGGCACCAAATCCAACATTGCTCAACAATTACCCTCTAAGAAAGCACAAGTACAAGGAGATTCTCTCCAATCTCCGCATCGTCATGATCGAGAAGATGGTTCGCCCCGAGGAAGTGCTCATTGTGGAGAACGACGAGGGTGAGATCGTTCGCGAGTTTGTCAAGGAGAGTGATACCGTGCAGCTGTACAAGACGATCCGCGAATGCCTTGTCTACCTCACCCATCTCGACGTTGTGGACACGGAGCAAATCATGACCGAGAAGCTGGCCCGCCAGGTGGACGGCTCCGAATGGTCTTGGCACAACTGCAACGTGCTTTGCTGGGCCATCGGCTCCATCTCTCTGGCGATGAACGAAGAAACAGAGAAGCGGTTCCTGGTCACCGTCATCAAGGATCTGTTGGGACTTACCGAAATGAAACGCGGTAAAGACAATAAGGCAGTTGTGGCCAGCAACATCATGTACATTGTTGGACAATACCCCCGCTTCTTAAAAGCTCACTGGAAGTTCCTCAAAACCGTCGTCAATAAGTTGTTTGAGTTTATGCACGAATCTCACGAAGGCAAGTACCCCCCCATCAACGACACACCTGTTTTTACCGTCGGGCGCCAGCTAACTTTTGTTCCCATACTAGGTGTGCAGGACATGGCTTGCGATACTTTCATCAAGATTGCAAAGCAGTGCCGTCGTCATTTTGTCGCACTGCAGCCGAGCGAACACGAGCCATTCATCGACGAAATTGTGCAGAACCTCCAAGCCGTCACCTGCGACCTCAGCCCACAGCAGGTACACACCTTCTACGAAGCGTGTGGCTACATGGTCTCTGCCCAGGGCAACCGAAGCCAGCAGGAACGCCTGCTGGCAGATCTCATGGCGCCTCCCAATCTTGCTTGGGATGCGATCATCAAGTCCGCCACAGCCGATCCGTCGATTCTGCAGGACTCCGACACTATTAAGATCATTGGCAACATCATGAAGACGAATGTTGCCGCCTGCACGTCGGTCGGCCCGTACTTCTACCCCCAGATCGGGCGGATCTATCTCGACATGCTCCAGATGTATCGTGCCACGAGCCAGCTCATCTCTGAAGCTGTTTCGCGCGAAGGTAAGGGAACAATCTGTACCTTGTGACTATAGCATATATTAATACCGCCTGCAGGCGAAATCGCGACAAAGATGCCCAAGGTCCGGGGGCTGCGGACGATCAAGAAGGAGATCCTGAAGCTGATCGAGGTCTTTGTCGACAAGGCTGAGGATCTACAGTCGGTACGGACGCAGATGGTGCCACAGCTGCTAGACTCGGTGCTTGTGGACTACAACCGCAACGTACCCGGTGCCCGTGACGCAGAAGTGCTGAAGGCCATGGCCGCTATTATAACGAAGCTTGGCGGTCTGATGGAAGACCAAGTGCCGACTATCATGGAGAACGTGTTTGAATGCACGCTCGAGATGATCAACAAGGACTTCTCCGAGTTCCCGGAGCACCGTGTCGAATTCTTCAACCTGCTACGGGCTATCAACCTGCAGTGTTTCCCCGCTCTTCTGAAGCTCGACAACCGGCAATTCAAGTTTGTGATTGATGCATGCCTGTGGGCGAGCAAACACGACAACCGGGACGTGGAGGCTGCTGGACTGGGCATGTGCTTGGAGCTCATCAACAACGTGGCAGAGAAGACGGACACGGCTACTTCGAACGCGTTCTTCAATCAGTTCTTCATTCTCATCCTCCAGGACGTGTTCTACGTCCTCACCGACACGGACCACAAGGCCGGGTTCAAGACACAGACGGCACTTTTGGTACGGATGTTTTACTGTATTGCGCCGGCAGATGGAAGCGCGCCCAAGATCCAGGGCCCTGTCTACCAACCCGACCAAGCCCAGCCAGGCACGAGCAACAAGGAGTTTCTTGCTAACTACGTCGGAAATCTTTTGCAAAATGCCTTTACCAACCTGCAAGCGTGAGTTTGCCTAGTGGCCGGGTTGTCGTATATGTTGAAAAAAGCTAACGGACATCACCCCAGATCGCAAATCCAGTCTTTTGTCGAAAGCCTCTTCATGCTCAACACCCAGCACGACAAGTTCCGGCTGAGCCTGCGCGACTTCCTCATTTCTCTCAGAGAATTCTCGGGCGACAACGCAGAGCTGTATCTGGCTGAGAAGGAGCAGCAAGAGCACGACGCGAAGCAGGCCGACCTCGAGCGCCGGTCCAAGGTGTCTGGTCTTCTCAAGCCGTCGGAGCTGGAGCAGGACGACGAGCTGTGACTTTCTGAGGAATTGAGAACAGAATACGCACCGGTCTACCATACAGACAAGCCAACTAATACGGCGAAGGGGGCCGAGGCGACCGGTAGCAACAGAGACACGGGCAAGGATGCCCAGCACGACTTTGACGCTTGGAAACTGTATGGCCTTTAATGACAGGGGTGAAGGCGAATGCCAGGTGCATCTGAGTGTCCGTCTGTCATGTATCGACCACATGTTTGCTCTTGCTTGCCGCATTCACTGCCTTTCTATTTCATTTTTTTCCTACAGCCCGATATGTTCATGGGACGATACCAATAGACGGCCGAGAAAAGACGGGAAGTACGATTATGGCGGTAGCCCACGGTGGATGGGGGCTTCAAAAACGCAATGTTATAAAACAGCCAAAGCTTGAAAAAAATTGGAAATCAAGAAAAAGAAAGAAAAAACAGCCACAAGAATGCAAATACATACGTACCCCTGACCCCATCCGGGTATCGATAAGAACGGTCAGCTGCACTTGTGAAATGCCAGTAAAAGGGGTATCTGCGCAAGGAAGCAGAGGCCAGGAGGCTGGGACGTAGAAGTATGGCACCGGTATGTTTCGAGAACTCATCGGGTTCCACCCGTATTGTTCTAGCGACCTGAAAACAGGGGAGCTGGGGTTGCTTCTCCGTGCACACGTGGACGACGACGGAATGCGGAAGAGTAGCTCGCGTCAGACGCGCAGCAAGGTGTCTCTCGATCGGTCATTCCCGGGCCTCTTCCAACCACTTTGGGCTCGACGTTTTCTTTTTCAAGCTTACAATCCAGGTGGCTGCGAAATTCATCGCATCTGAAATGCTCCTTACGATAAGCTATAATCAGCGGAAGGAATGGTGAGCGCGCTGCGTGAAGTAGGGAAGCATGCATCCGCGTCTCTCCTTGCTTTTGCTGTCTCTTGCGTCCCGCCTCCTGCTTCCCGCCTCTTGTGCGGCACCAGTTCTGTGCTTTCGACTCCTTGTCCCGCGCAGTGATTTATCTCCTCCTGTGGAAAAGCGAGAAGTGAAAAGCTTTACAGGCAACTTTTAGAGCAGTATATTTGGAGGGAAAATAGTAACAAGTGGAAAAAGAAATACGGGGAACAGGCTACGGAGTACCGAGTATTGCTGAGATGATCGCCCATCTGCTGCACAGCATGCGAATCAGCCGCAGCAGCAAGTAAGCAGCTGACAACCAGGCAAACTACCATGGATTCTGTTAGTCATGAAAGTGGCAGTTCTTTTTCCCTATCCCTGCTAGCTGCCTCGCGGCCGGAAAATACGAAAATATTGAAAGAGCAGTGGGTTTTATGTAAACTACTATGTATGTATGGTCCGGAGGTCCCTATAAGCAACCAGGCCAAAAGAAAACGACTGGCATGTATATCTACTGTTAGCATCTTATTTGGACGCAAGGGGCTAGCTAAACTAGTAAAACACGTACGCCGTAAAGAGCGTGCATCGCTGGTGGGCCCATGGTTGTACATCAGTACTTATACTCTGTACGGAGTACACAGTATGCTCTCTGAAGTCGGGCCATTCCCAAGGCTGAGGAAATACGGCTAGGCAGAGGGATGAGTGGGAGGAGAAAAAGGTCTTATGCAGGTACGAGTGCGCATGGCCGAGGAGCCCGTAAAAAGGCAAAAAGGCTGGCTGGCCGGCTTCGGTTGCTCCCACCATTCTGGGCGGACGAGGGGGGTGTGGAGGAGGGGGTTGGCAGCCCGTCATTCTGCTCATTCTCTGCCCTTTCGCGCGTCGACTCACGACACCGCACTTTGGAGGCAAATGGGGTAAGTCGCCGGTGGGGCACCACGTACATACGCCGTAGTAACAAAGCAGGCCCCGCCGTGGAGGTGGAGACTGCTCAGCTAATCGGAAGGCGACCTGGGCAGCCAAATGGAGGGCAGAGATCGGAAAGAAGGGTATAAAAACGGGTTAAAAAAAAAACTAGTACAGAAGACAGGGAAGTGCCAACGCAAGAGACAGCAGGAGAGACCCGCACTTTGAGGTGGCGGGATCTAACTGGACGGACCGTTTCCCAAGGGGAAAGGGCGACTGAGTGGGTGGAAGGATTTCTCGGTAAGGGGAGGCTACGGCACAAGCAAAAGACGAAAGACCTGGCAGAAAAGATAAGGCCGAAAGAAGAAAAGAAAAGAAAAAGGCAAAAAGACGCAAGGCGGGCGTGAGGGCCTAGAAAAATAAGGGGGGAAGAAAAGCAGGCCTCTCAAGATGGCGTCTCTACCGCCACTTGACCGTTGGGAGGACGCTTGCCGAAGCAGGAACGGCAGGCAGTTGATGGTAACAGCGGCAGAGAGCATGGCAAGAACGACCGAACGGCTCGTCCGCAAAGATATGCTACATACATGGCACGGCTATTTGATCGAGCGGGAAAAAAAAACAGCAGCAACCAGTATATTAAGTGACTCAGACGCACCAGGTTTCTCTCGTCGTCTGCCCTCTATTCTCCCGCACAACGGCCCCCATAGTGTTCCTATTCGCCTGCCCTGCATGCACGCACAGTCACTCATTTCCTGTGTCGTTTGTCGGTCACGATCTCTGTTTGCTGTCGGTCCTTGCATCTGCCCCTTGTTATCAACGCCGCCATACCGTCTTTTCGTCCTGCGCTCTTTTTCTACTTTTGCCCAACAGGAGACGGCGGTGACGAGTGCAAGACAAACACGTCAACCCAACGAGCAGTCCCCGGTCCTATATTACACGATTCTGTCAACCTGCCCACAAGCGAGCCGTTCCTGATCGAGACCCACCCCCAAATCTGTTCGTCTTCACCTGCAGCCCGGTGCTCAGTAACGAACACCCGACAGCTCTCGCTTTCTACACGCCCGTTCTCCCACGACCTCTTGCTCTTCTGTCTCGTGTCTATATACCTCATGCAGCTTTATTGTCAATGCTTTCTCTGCGCCTCTCGATGATAGCAAGACCAAAAAGCCAGCCGATTTGTTTGACCACTCGCCTTTTTTTGCTTTGCCGTTTGCACACAAATTTCAGTACTATATCTTACTCTCGCCAACAACCATTACGACAACATGTTGCCACAGCGATCCAGCAGCACCAGCAGCTGCGGGATGTCCAAGAGCAGGCGGTCGCCACTCATTTCCCTCCGTTATGAGGAGACTGCTCAGGCAGAGCTGCCCATCCCGCTGCCACAGCGAAACCCATCAAGGCTGCACCGCTCGCGATCAACTCGCTCGATGGCAACAGTGCGGTCAACAGCCACAGCTGCCACAGCTGCCACGACAGCCACATTCGACATATTGCCAGTGTCAGCCTCGTCCCCATCCTCGTCCCCACAGCCACAGTCGCAGCCGTCATCTCCTACGTCTGCATCGTCTGTGCCATCTATGCGGCCCAAGACGTCCATGTCGTCACTGACATCGTCACCGACAACCTCACAGTCGGCCTCCTCGTCTTCGTGCTCATCACCCACCGTGGCCATGGCGCCATCGATGTCGGGGCCGCTTGTCATCCTGCGACCGCCAATGCTGATCGCACCACCCCAAGAGCAGCACCCCGCTCTTCGCAGGCGTTCGATTCGACCCATTGCCGAAGAAGAGGGGGGTGCAGACGAGGTCTACGTTGGCCGCCGCAGCTACGATCGCAACATCATCGCGTCCAAGCACGACTCGTTTCTGGCACCGTCGCCGTCAACATCAACGCTGCGCGTCAACCAGACGTGCTCGGAGACTGAGACTGAGACTGAGATCCACCGCACGGTGACGGCCAAAACCACACTGAAAAGCGGCCACGTCACGTCGGGATCTGCCGCCACATCATTGCCTGTCAGCAGGGCGGTGTGTGCGAGCCCAACGACAAGAGAGCCCGAGAAGGCGTCTCATAAAGATGGCACAGCCGCTCGCGTTGCACCCGTCGCATCCGTCGGGAAATGTGGTATCGGACATACCAGCAGGGTCAGCGTTGCCTCTGTCAGCAGTGTAACAACCACTGCGACCATGGTCATCAAGGCAGCCGCGCGAAACGCAGCGCAGGAAAAGACGAGGGTCGCCCAGGCGAAGAAGCCCGAGGTCTCGCCTGCTCCGGTGCCAGCCGCGCCGGCGATTCGTGAACGGACGTGGCATCTGTCAAAGGCCTTCAGCTTTCGGTCCAGTGCATCGGACAAGAAGAAGAAACGGCGCAGCAGGTTTGCAGGCCTGTTTGGCTGTTCAGAGGACACAGCCAAAAGCAGCTGTATTAGTGGAGGTTCGGGCGAGATTCTGCCACCATGCACCGCCCGCACAACAGCCACCCCGCCGGCAGACAGTGTGACTAAGCCCAGAGCGTCCTGGTCGATGCCGCTAGGACTTTCTTCGTCGTCGGCCTCCACTCGCCAGAACGCGTCAAAGGCAGAAGATTGCACAACGACGTCAGGGCCCCTTTCCCCGGTCCACCACAACCCCTGCTCTGCTCTGGGCCCTCCCTCGTCCTCGTACTCGTCTTCCCCTTCCGCACTTCCTGCCTGCAGCCAAAACAAGCCCTTGTCGCCGACCCCCTTTATCTTTCGGGCACTGTCGATATCCGATCCACGACGAAAACATCAGTCTAGCAACAGCAACGGCAGCAACCGCATCAGCTTTAGCAGCAATCGTCCCCACCCTCCCCCCAGCGCAGGCCCCGGTGTGTTTGAGCCTATCAGCACATCGATCCCGACCGAGACGCTTATCGAGAATGAGTTGTTGGCGGCGCTGACGTTTTCGCACCGTGGTAGTCTGATGCTCATGGGCCAACGCGCCGACGTCATGGGCGAGGGCGCGCGCGGCTTGGTTGAGGGGGGCGCGGCCGGAGAGGCTCTTCCGCCGGCGATCGAGGTGGAGGCGGCTTCTGTGGCCGAACCGCTGCCGCCTCTTCCATCTGTGCCGCGTGCACGCCCAAGACTGACGGAAGACGCCGAGCGCGAGTCCCACAAGGTGCGGTCGATGTACGACGAAGACGACGTCCTCCGCTGGGAAGACGGACAGCCGCCTGCTGCCGGCGACGACGACCCCGTCAGCCAAGACGCCCAGCCAAAAGGAGCAGCGACAGCACCGCATCTGTGCGTCCTCACGAGCGAGCCGGCTCCGTCGTCTGTTGGCCTGCCCGAGGAGGCGGCTGAGGGCTATAGGAGTGAGCAGAACATTGCCGCGTACGGTTACAATTCCTTGCCGAGCACCTTGCACTGCCGTGTGGAGGAGGTCGTCTGCTGACGGCCAGCCTCTTGTTTCTTGCCCAATTGCCTTCCTTGTCGTTTGTTTCATCTGCCCCAGCACCACTGCCATCACCACCGCCAGCGCGTATTGTGTGTTCCTTGTATTAAGACGTTTCTCTCTCTCTGCAACAAACAGTTCACGCACGCTGTCTTACCCCGCCTCGACGGCCCGACACAGTCTGCATCCCTACGACAATGGCCTCCACCACTTTTCCGACGAAACCGAATCGAGACGAGCATCGATCGTGTCCGTAGCGACGACCGTGTCCTCTACGGGGGCACCGTTGCCGAGGACCCCGTCGTTGCTGCTGTCGCCGCGATCAGCTGGCTCGGACAGCGCCACGAGCAGCAGCAACAACAACAACAACAACAACAACGATAACAACAGCAACAACATCCGGCGGCACCAAAAGCAGCGCGGCCAGTTTGAGCTCGCTGGTGGCCTCGAAGATTGGGAGGATGTAGAAGTGGGGGACGTGGACCGGTTCGGCTTCATCCAGGTGCCCCGACGGCCGCACACGACGACAGCTGCGAGCGGCGACAGCAGCAACAATGAGATGCTGGCGGCGCCGTCTCTGCATGGCCGAGGCGGGCGCAGCAGCCATGGACTGCGCAATATCTCACCGAGCGGGGCAACGATACTGACGCAGCGGTCGGCAGCGACGACGATGGCGGAGGCGGCGCGGTCGTCGATCCGAGCGGCGGCCAACCTGCTGCCACACAATCGTGACCGGAAGTGGTTGGACGAGGCCGGCGATATGCTGACCATGTCACCGGGCGGAATGTCGGACGCAGACGAAGACGGCCTGTCCGAACGGCTGTTTGAAGCACTGAAGCGCAAAGAGTGGGAGCGGTCGGGTAAGTGGCGGCGGATGGCACAGGTTGTGCGGCGGGAAGGCGGAGACGGCGACAACATGGGCGAAGGCGGCGGCACCGACTACGAGTTCGACCGGCAGCATCCCAAGCTGGTCGAGCGGACGTGGAAGGGCATCCCGGACTGCTGGCGGGCGGCGGCGTGGTATTCGTTTCTGGCGTCGAGTGCGCGACGACACGCCAAGGTGGCCGGCGAGAGGAGCAAGAGCGGACCCGGAAGCATCGCCATTGACGACGACCAGGCGCTCATTGCGGCCTTTCACCAGCTGCAGCAGACGAGCTCGCCCGACGACATGCAGATCGACCTGGACGTGCCGCGGACAGTCGGTGGTCACGTGATGTTCCGCCGTCGATACCGTGGCGGCCAGCGGCTTCTGTTCCGTGTGCTGCACGCGCTGTCTCTCTTCTGTGTCGCCGGCACGGGCGGCTACGTGCAGGGGATGGCGTCGCTGGCGGCCACGCTGCTGTGCTACTACGACGAGGAGCGGTGCTTTGTCATGCTGGTGCGGCTGTTTCGACTGCGCGGACTCGAGCGCCTGTACGCACCGGGTTTCGGCGGCCTGGTCGAGACGCTGGCCGAGTTTGAGCAGCAGTGGCTGGCGCGCAACGGTCAAAACGCGGCCGAGAAGCTGGCCGAGCTGGGCATCGACACCATGGCTTATGCCACGCGCTGGTACCTGACGCTATTCAACCTGTCTGTGCCGTTTGCAGCTCAGCTGCGCATCTGGGACGTCTTCATGCTACTGGGCGACGGCGAGGATGCGCTTGGGGAGGAGGAGGACGATGCAGCAGAGGAGGACGATGCAGCGACGAGAGGCGAAGCCGGCAATGCAGACGCTGCAGCCCAGAATAACGACACACCCGCTGCCACATCTTCTCTCGCGTCGGGCGACCTCACCATTCTGCACGCAACCAGCGCCGCTCTCGTCGACGCACTGCAGGACGTGCTGGCCGATGCCGACTTTGAAAACGCCATGAAGGCGCTGACATCGTGGATCCCCGTCAAGAACGAGGACCTGCTCATGAAGGTGGTGCACGCAGAGTGGAAGCAGCGGCAGCGGCGACCCCGATGAGCCGTCTGGCTTTTCCGTCTTTCCTTTTGTCTTTTCCTTTGTCTACCCTATCCTCTCTTTCATTCGTTCCTTTGTTTTACTGTCTCTTTTCTCTTTCGTCTCCGTCTTACTCCTTCCCTTCTCCCGTCATTCACTCGCGTCTTCTTTGTTATTTGCTGTAATCGGTTCCAATACCTACGATACCCCAGGGACCTTTTGTAGGACAGAAAGCCCAGTGTTATTTTCTTTTGGATGTGCTGAGGTCTGAGGGTTACATAAGCGGCTTCAATACCGTTATTCATCATTTGTCAATCGGGCTCACGTGGTCTCTGCCGAATAGGCAGGCGCGAGAGTCCAGCTAGATAGTATATTATCATCACATATCACATATTATTGTGGCAATGCCTCTGTCTGTACGGAGTAGCGAGTGATCGTAATAGTCAGTGAGACAAAACGTCATTATGACTAGTCGGACGATCTAGAAAACGGTGCTGCAGGGGCTGGGCTGCTTCGACCAATCATTCTCCTTTCACCGGTTCACCTGCTCGCTACAAGGCCAACGACCATGAGCCAAACTTGCAAACGTGTCACAGTATCGGATCATGCAAAAGGAGCGTCATCTCCTTCCATGCCCCATAATGAAACGAAGCAAGACCGCCTGTGAGGTAGATAGGATCGTGTGGTATTGAATAACTGCTTCTAGATTCCGGTGTGTTCTCAAACACCCCATCGCCGAAGCTCCACGTGGCTGTGGCAATCCTATTTGAAGGACGAGTACCTGCTGACACCCGAGCATCACCACTAAAGCCTCTAGCCTGCATTATATTCTGACCTCCCGCTGCCCTCGCCCTTATACACCTACACCCTTCGCTTGCATGCAATAGTCTTTATGCTCATGAAATGCCCCCTAGAAACCCCGATTTATCAACGGTAAAGCCATGGCCAGGGCCGGCATCCTCTGACGATATGCTTTCCTGGAACCCAACCTGTCCTTGCTTTTCTCCTCCGTCGTCTGCCACCCTATGCGCTTTATTGGCCGTCTTCGCGGCCATCATCCCAGATCAGAAACATCCAAATTTAACAGAGCCCAAAATGAATAAGGTAAAAGAGGAGGGAGAAGAAGAAGAATGGCAACCATAACTGAAAACAATGGGGGGCAGAAGCAACGGCAGTCACCAACTGTTGCTTCCCAAACAAGAAATTGTATAGTGCCAGAAAGAAGAGAAGGAGAAATAGAAGAAGAGAAGAAGAGAAGAGAAGAAGAGAAGAAGAGAAGAAGAGAAGAAGAGAAGAAGAGAAGAAGAGAAGAAGAGAAGAAGAGAAGAAGAGAAGAAGAAGAGCAAGACAATAACAAGAGCCAAACCGCCGTAAACATACGGAGTATACACATATACATACACAACACCGGATTTGCAGTGGAAATTACTACAATATAGCCGAGGCAGCTGCAGTTGCAGCTAGGCTTTTCTGCAATTGGATTTGACGAAATTGTGACTGAGTGGATTGGGTATAGCGACCGGGAGAGTTCACGCCACGCCCCTTTTTTGTCGATCGTTGTACGAGGATGGCAGTCAATGATGTGAGGGGCGGCGTTGGCCAAAAACAAGCCAAGCTGAGACCAAGCTGAGAAACGCGGGAATACCTTGAGCAGATTTGTCGTAAAAAGCAGACTCCGTTTCGCAGTCTGCCTCCCTTTCTACTGACAGCTGGGTTTCGATGTTTCCGGAAGCGGCATGGTGCAGCATCAGAGGCTTTTGGGCCTGTCCCGGGAACCGAAGTGAGAGCGCGGTAGACTGTCTTTCTCAATCAGTCCTTTCCGTCTCTGTTGCCGCCTGCATTTGTGCCTCCAGTACTGCCCTTATCGTCTGTGGGATGGCCAGACCGAGGTGACCGATGACGCTCGCTGTCGCCTCCGGCTCCGTATGACAATCCGCCCGTCGGATGCGGATCTTCTGACAGCAACGACGACACCGGATGTCCGCCCCCGCTGCGTGGTTGCAACGGCAACGGTGGTGGTGGTGGTGGCGGTATTGAAGCTGGCTGGGAAGCCTGTTGTTGCGCGCGTGTCGCACTGCTTTCCTCACCCTCTCTCGATGAGCCGGTCGCGGACGGTGGTGCCGACGAATACGGCGAGGGCGATATCCCGCGGGACTGTCCCCCGCCGCCACTTCCACTGCCGCTGCCGCCGTATCCGCCTCTGCCTTGGGGTCTGTACGACGACAGATCACTTCGCTGTCGCGTATGACCTCGCCGGCGTCCGGGTGGCGGATTTGCCAATGTCGAGCTGTGGGAAATGGTGGGCGATCGGAATCGGGGCTGTGTGCTTGACGGTGCCGCAGCCGACGGCGGGCCTGTTGCTTTGCGTTTTCTCGGCGATTCCCCTTTGCACATGTTAATCCACGTTGCTACAGACACATGGACCTGGAGAAAAGAGACGAACCTGGAGCAGTACTGGCCTGCCCGGAGCCACTTCCCCCCTGACTCGAGGGCGGCTGCCAGTGGTGAATGTAGAGCGGCGAGGCCTGCGAGTCAGGCTGTTGTTGTCCATGCGGGTGGGCAACATTCGTGTTGAGAGTCGGCAAGTTGGAAGCCCCTCCTCCCATCCCCGGACGGTTGCCAGGTCCTGGAACGCTGTACCCGCGCGCGCGAGACGGTGACACCGGACTTTGCGTCGCAAATTGCACACCCGAAGACGGCACTGGACCAGGTGCTAGGCCCGGTGCGCCCGGTCCACCGCCACCTCCGCCGTACGGTTGTCCGTACAGTTGCTGCTGCTGCAACTGCAGTTGCTGTGCCTGAGACGGCGGCGGCGGCGGATGAGGTGGCTGTGGCAGTGCTTGAGAACTCCGACGTTGCAGCTCGGAAAGGCCAGGGCTGCTGGCCGCGATGAGGTGCTGCTGGTGCTGTTGCTGTTGCTGTAGTTGTGGTGAAAGCTGTTGCAAATGCGGTGGCAGTGGCGGGCCATGAGGGAACATAAATTGATGTGCCCATTCGAGTGCGGCCTGAGGTAAGCTGCCACCGGCCATGCCGGCAAAAACGATCGGCACCATGGGAGGCGGTATACCGCCGTTGAGGGACGTTCGCAGCATTTCGTGCTCGGTACGTCTCTGTTCCAGTCGGATGTTCTCCTGCATGGTTCGCTCTTGCTCAGCCCGGCGTTTATCTTCCTCGGCCTTTGCGATGAGCCACGCTCGCATGGTGTCTTCGCCCCCGTGCTGCTGCCATGGGGGCGGTGGCGGGAGTTGGGGCGTCTCTACCAGCGTGTGAGGGTGAGTAGGGCTGTGGGCTTCTATGGATCTAGAAGGTGGCTGCTGATGCTGCTGCTGTTGGTGCTGTTGCTGTTGTTGTTGCTGGTGCTGTTGCTGCTGGTGCTGTTGCTGCTGGTGCTGGTGCTGCTGGTGCTGTTGCTGCTGGTGCTGGTGCTGGTGCTGGTGCTGTTGCTGCTGGTGCTGGTGCTGGTGCTGGTGCTGTTGCTGTTGCTGTTGCTGTTGCTGTTGCTGCTGTGACAGAGACTGGGATTGCGGCGGTGACTGCATTGACGGTTGCGACTGACCTCCTGGCGGCGCTTGCTGGGCTAGTGTCATTGCCACCGGTGGAGGCAAGCCACGATGAGGCGCTGACATTTGCTGAGTCGATGCTGGACTGTGGTGAGGCAGAGTTGACAGCAGTGATTTTTGGGAAAAGTCCAAATCAAGTAGGAGGGGCGAAAATCGAGACGTGTTTGGCGGTGTTGGTAGGTCATGGACAGACCGGTGGCCGACTCGGATTGGCTGCGGAATGGTCAGCATCCTGGTCTGAGCATTGGCCAGGGAGAGTTGTCGGAGAAGTGGTGAGCTGCGAGCTGCGAGCTGCAAGCTGCTAGCTGCAGGACGAGGTGGACGAAGGAAGACGGGACGACAGGACGAGGGAGTGCAGAGGAATCAAAGAAGAACAAAGAACAAGAAGAGACAACGGGGAGCAGAGGGCGTGAAATAGGCTGAAGAACAGGACGAAAGATGCAGAAATGAAAGGAGAACAGTGACAAGGGGAGGGAGAGAAGCTGCGGCAGACAAGTCGGGACAGGTGCAAAGGGGACGCAACGACTAAATATACCGAGTGGGCGTCGTGCTTGGCAATACAGTCCTGAAGCAAGGCGTGTGACCGAAAATGGCAGAGGAAGAAGGAAATAAGGGCCGTGTCAACATGACAAGGCTTAGGGGTCATGGAAGGAGGGTAAAAGAAAGCGGAAAGACAGCAGAAGGTGGGACTGCAGTGGGGAGAGAGAGAGGGGGGAGATGGCGCCAAGTATGGAAGGGAAAGAAGGAAGCAACAGTGGTGATGGGCTGTGGGATTCACCTTGGAAGAAGCAAGCTGGATGTGGCGACCAGCTCAGTGAGAGAGAGGAAAGGGGAAGCAGGCGAGGAGGCGAGTGGAATAGGAGCGTCGAGGTCACGAAGCCGGACTTCATTTGGTCATGGACGCCGCATGAAAACACGGAGATGCTGAGGCTAGGCTATGCTACTGGACGGGGAAGGGAGACCAACAAGTACGCCGTCCTCTGCTGTGTCCTCGTTTGGTAGACGGGCCCGAAGAGGTAAGGTTGCAAGTTTACGTTTGTCTAGAGAGGGCGAGAGACAAACGAGTGTTTTGATTGACAAGAGGCAGTTAGGTAGGTAAGGCCGGGGAGGGGAACGTGGGACGGGAAGGTATACGAGTTAGAGACAAGAAGGGCAGGGTTGGTGAAAAAAAAGATGAAAGGGGATTGGCACTCGCTGGTTGGTTGCTTTACCAGAGGAGAAAATGCCCGGCCTCGACCTTTTTTGTGTGGTGTTTTTCGTGTTTATGCCTCTTGTTCTTTTTTTTTTTTGCTTTCCTAATCTGTCCTGGTGTCTCCTCTTTGTGGGCGTTTTCCTTGCCGCCAAACGCTGTGGTGGCTCAGAGTTGAGCTACAATGGGGGGGGGGTTAAACAGTTTAGACCGTGTCCGGCAGGCAGGTGCGGGAAGGAAACGATCTGTGTGGAGACAGTTGAATAAGACGGGGTGTGCAAGTGTTATTTCAGGCCGGCAGAAGCGTGTGTCAGAGTGAGATTCACTCACGGGAGTGGGGAGGGGCGTGAGGATGTTGAGGATCTGTGGATCTGCTAGGGGTGATGATGTTATGAGAGAGGGGAGGGGACGGGGGAGCCGGGGCGCTGGGGAGACGAGAGCAGACGGGAGGATACGAGAGGGGAGGAGATGAGAGGAGGACGAGGGAGAGTGAGAAGGATGAAAGACGGCCGGTTCAAGGCACATGTGCACTTGAAGTGCATGTGCTAGTCTGACAGTAGGGGAGAAGCAGCAGCAGCGGCAGCGAGCAGGAAGGTAAGGTAAGGTATAGCATGAGAAGCAATATAGCTATATTGGGAAGGGGGGGGGTGCAAAAGAGGGGCGTGCATCTTGGACAGGCAATGTTCAGTGTGAGAGAGAAAGCAATGAAGCCCTGGAGCATGGGGTACGAATACGTGAATACTTACGGATGGATTAGCTGCTTAGGGTCCTTAGCGGCCATCTTCCCACGCGACCGGGAGACAAGGCTGGTTTCGAGTTGTAGAGGAGGGGGCTAGGTCTCTCTAGCGTGGTCGTTCTTAGTATGTATCTGCAGGCGGCGTCTTTCTTTTGGGGCTTCTCCAGAGCTGTGAGTGGATGTCAGCAGGGCCCCTGGTAAAGCCGGCACGCCCACCGACGTATCCGTTTACGACGTACATTTACGACGTACGTCGTACGTCGTAGACGAAGGGAACGAGAGAGGGGCGGCCACGCCCTACAGGTGATAGAATGTGATGCAGGGCAGCGATACCCATGACGTCCAGGCAGACAGCAGAGCGGAAACGGACGAATCAGCGACGGTCGGGTCTGAAAAGGGGGGCGTGTCAGTACGGCCGGACAAGGAAGAACGAATATGTGCCGTACTTGTGCAAGAGGCCGGGATCAGGCCAGTTGGTCAATGCGGCTATTAGACGCCGCCAGATGGGTCGCCGACGAAACAGACAGCAGGATGGAAGAGCGACAAGGGATGGGAGGACGAAGAGCGAATGGCCAGAGGGGAGGGGGAGAAGAACGGCTGCATTCGGAGATGAGGGGCTTCCAGGCCGCTAAAAAGCTGATAAGCCAGCTGGACGGCCATCGGTATCTTTCCGTTTTGGACCAGTTCGGGTCCAGGATGATGCTATGGGTTTGGAAGGTGTAAGTCCGTTGCATGTCTGGTTGGGTGGGTGCACAACGGGCGGTTGGAAACCGAGGGTAGGGCTATACTACTACATAGTATGTATCTTAACTTGCTGTAGGCTAGTGCAGCTGGTTTGTTATCGTCAGCTCAGCAGTCGGTCCACGCTCGCTAGCTTTGTCCGGGCCCCTGTTCTGGGTGTGTGCTGCGTCTTCGTGGGATAAGGTTTTCTGTCGGGGGCCAGACGCGGTATATAGTTTGTGTCCGTGCAAAGCAGAGGCGCTGGGGTGTGCTCACAGGTGGGAAGAGGGAAGAGGGGGAGTGTCCACGAGTCGTCGGCGTCCTGCGGTGTGAGGCCATGGCAGCGATGAGCAGACCCATTGGAGTGGGTTCCGGTGGTGGTGCTGCTGGTGGTGCTACTGGTGCCGCCACCGATATCGATGCTGCTGCTGTGGCAGAGGCTGGTCGGCCGACTGAAGGCCAAGGCCAATAATGCAAGGGCATGCACACGTCGACCGGATGTAGGTGCGCACGCCGTAAGATGCATTTCATGCTCGTATGTAGCATGTGTGTAATGGTCGGCGGCCCCCAGCAGGCGGCCCTGGGCGGAGTGGCCGGTGCGGATACGAAGCGATGTGTGTGTGTGGAGGATAAGGAGAGACAAGAGGCCTCAAGAACGGGCGGAAATTGTGACAATGGAGAGGACAGAGAGCAACAAGAGCAACAAGAGCAGCAGCAGCAGGGGAAGGTGTGCGCTCTGTCGGCTCGCATGCCCTTTCCCTGGCCATTGCAGGGTGTGCGGGAAGGAAGATGAAGGGGGGCGGAGGGCGGACACCCTTGTTTGCGCCTTCCCTTGATTGCTGTCTCCGTCCCCGGTCTCGCTGCGGGCGCGAGAGAGGGCCGCTCTTTCCTCACGGGGTGTACGGAGTATGCATGTAGGAGCATATGCGCTGTCCGCCCTGCATGTGGCTAATATACGAGCAGCTAGCTGGCTTGATTGTGGCTCATTGCAGGCCTGCTTTACGAGCCGGCTTCTCAATCGGGACATAGCGCGGCCACCATCCGCTTCCCCACGGACAGACGGACAGTGCTCTCTGACATGAGGCTGCGGCTGCCGAGCTGGCTGTTCAAACGAGGCCGAGGTCTCGTGCACCAGCACGGACTGCTTTCCGGGTCCCACCACGTATTACTATCTTACATGGCGACTCAGGCGCCTCCTCGTCTGCATCTCGTATGGCAAATGAAAGGCCTTGTTTTCATTTAAGAGAATTGCAAAAAAAGCAAAAGGATCCCAGGCCCCAAGATTACAGCAATCCGACCAGGGCTGGAGGGTGAAACCATGGGCTGTGGGCCGTGGCTCGGGGGGGGGAAGAGAAAAGAAGAGAAGACCCCTGTCGTTGTGTAGCACCTGTAAGGAGGAGGATAATACTATGTAGCAGTCCCTGTATGCGAGAAAAATACTGCGTTATTCTACTGGATGGACAGGCACTTCGTATCGAGGGCCAACGGGGAGACCAGCCTGGCTAGGGCTCGGGATGACTGGAAATGATAGGTTGGGGCAGAGAGGAGAAAAAAGGAAGGAAATAGAAAAAGGAAGGGAGAAAAGAAGAAAAAAGGAAGAAGGAAATCGGGAGAGAGGACTGGCGGCGGGGTTACGCTCGTTTGACGCGGCGAATCCATCTTACTTTTTCTTGCAAATTGGGGAGAATACCACCTTCTCCTTGCAGGCGAGAGCAGACCGGTTGAGCGTACGGGACATTGCAAGATACCATGAGGCCTGGCCTCCGCTCCATTCCCAGGCCGTTACAGAGGGGCGTTGGAGCCACAACAGGAAGTCGGCCAGATCGGGCAAACCTGGCCGTATCGGCTGGAGACTTTCGCACGGAGCAGCGTCGCAGAGCCTTAGAGGCCCCCCATTTTGGGGGGGGGGGGGCGGGCGGGGGTCGGGCGCATCCACCGGAAGGCGACGGGACGGGAAAAGAAGGACCGCCAGCAGGACAGAGTGGTGGATCTGCCCCAAAGCGGTAAGATACAGGAAGAGGGCCGAGGTGACGAGGCCGAATCCATGCGCCAGCTGCAGGGCTCCTGCAACGAGTTAGACAGGGCGGAGCCTTTTTTTTTTTTTTCGTACGAGCAGGCTATTCTTCCGACGTGGAAAGAGTCTAGCAGCCAGGACGAAGAGCAGCTGAAGTAGGAACTGGTGTACTCGCCTGCCCCGTACAGTAGCTTCGTAGCGATGCCAGAGTGCGGGGGGCTGCTGGAATGGGATTTCGGTTACACCGATAGTGCTGAAGAGAGACAAGCTGGGGTTCTGTTGAGCCGGGAAGGATTAGAGAGAGGTCTGTGTGCTGTGGCAGTGGGCCGATACATTGGGCCTGGCAGTATGTGTCACGTGTGAGGGATGTGAACGTGGGAGGAGGACGAAAGAGGCAGAAAACAGCAAAAGACACGATCCCAGCGGCCTTTTAGACAGCCTCGCCCGACAAACGATCCGTCGTGCAGAGGCGGTCTGTCAGACGGGAAGCCAGGCGGCCGGTCCTTTTCCTCCTGCTTGTCTCCTTGCGTCAGACTGCGAGACTATGTACTCCGTACGTCGTACGTCGTATGTGCCGGTCATGCCAAGTCTCCGAGCCCCCTTTTGTGTATGCGACCGAAAGGACGGCGACCAGGCCCCGGCCTGGTCGTTGCAATCCCGGCAGCGTTGCATTGCATCATTCGGCGTGCATGTACATAGCATCGTCAGGACCCTCCCCTCCCAACGGCCTCGCCGAGGACAAAAGAGGACAAGGGAAAGAAATAAACAAATAAACAAATAAACAAATCACGATTGAAACACGCCCGGCCGGAGAATAAGGGGGATCCCCCCCGTCCATGCTGACGATGATGCTAGCGAAGCGTGATTGCAGGATACTTGCATAACAACATGGAGCTTGTCTTTTCCCGTCTACACGTCGTACGTCGTACTAGCTCTTCGCTCTGATGCTGGCGGTCCTTTCTCTTTCCCTTTCCGAGTACTTCGTCCTTGTCTGCGTCTCGGCTCCTGCCTATTGTGTCGGGTGACGCTCGGTCCAACACGGCCTGGTGCAAAGAGCTATTAACGTCTTCCCCCAAACGGAAACGGCCAATCGATCTGCTAGCCTTGCCAGCACAAGATACAGTGGGGCATTCGCTCTGTGTACACTGTACCCGGCACAGGCTCGCAGCAAGAGTAGCCGCCGGGGGATCGCCAAAATTGCGCATCCTCCCTGCGGCTGTGGTTTCAGGATCGGGTCGCAGGCACAAGATACTCGTACGCCTACTGCGTACATCGAGTCCGGAAGGTCCTGTCTGCTCTGGGAGCGTGCGTGCGATGTGACAGAAAACGGCCTCTCTCGGCCATGCCGTGGCCAGAGAGATGGAAAAAAAGGGCCGGCTTCATGCTACTGTGTACGGAGTACGGAGTAGGATCTGGTGGAACGCGCAGACGGGCTCTTGACGTATGCCGCCATCAGCTGGCAACCAGCAGCGCTTGCCTAGTACAGGCTACATAGCAAGTGGTATCGGAACAGGATCAGGGGGTCCAGATGGCAAAAAGGGTTTAGGCCAGAAAGGCAAAGAGGACATGGCACTCCTAGCGCCTGGTAAGAGCTGCGATTGGGCAGCCAGCGACCGGGGCAGCGGGCCTGCTGCTGGAAGATTGGGGGGGTAAGGAAAAAGGAACGAAGCCGGGAGAGTGGCGGTTTCGAGACGACCAAGTCTGCCTGGTCTGCCGTTCCTGCATTGCGAGCAGGCCAAGGCGGAAGAAGCCAAAGGGAAAAAGGGAAAAGGGAAAAGGGAAAAGGGAAAAAGGACCGGCCGTGTGCAAATTAGACGGAGCAGGGCTGCGTACTACGTACTTACATCCTTTTCTTCTCTGCCGGGCGCCCCAAAGTATAAAAACGGACAGCCAATACTGGTGTGGAGCAGCGACCGCCGCCGACTTCAGCTCTGCAGAGCCGTGCTTAGGCTCGTACGAGCAGGCCGCACGTCCCTCTCTAGTCTCTTGTGATTTTTCATCAGCCTCTGTTCTTACAAGCGCCGGAGATTCTCCGCATCCGTCTGACAGGCTAAGCTGCTCGGTTTCGTATCGCTGTCAAGTATAGCTGGATGCTGCTCGTCTTTTCCTTTTTTTCCTCTTCTCTCTCGTCTTCGCGGCCTGGCCAATACGCCCATGGGCCTTCTTCCCTTTCCGGACGTTCGGGCACAGACTATCACGGTTCACGGCAACGCCGTCGGCGCGCCATCTGGTCGCTAGCCGGGAAGAGGTTGCGTGGTCGCCACAGCTGTCCGACCTCCACGTGTGTGCGGATACCTGAGCGGTTGGCGGCTGGGGCTGCTAGGCCTGCAGCTAACTAAGCAGCCCTGACAGCACCCACTGACAGTGCAGCCTGCTGTGCAACCCAGTCTCAAAGTCAAAGAATGCCATCCCTTTAATTCACCCCGAACCTCTGTAATGTGTTTCTATAGCCATCTGCGCAGCCCTGCGTCGCGGTCTGGGACATCTTCCAGACAAATCTCGTATCCTCGCGGCAGTCCAGGCCGGATGTCGACCCATGTAAACGCCCAATTCGAAAGAACTCCCATTTGTCGTATCTCCTTCATGGATGCTGATCCTCGTCATTCTCATTGCCCTCATACGCGTCCTCTCTTGTACTCGCCCTCCTCTCCTCCGGTATCCCCCCCCTTTTGGCCTTTGCTCCGCGAGCTGATCATCGATGCAATGCTCAGGCTTCTCTGTCTCCCAGCCGGCCGGTTCGCTGCTGACGACTCGCCGCTGCCGCTGCTGCCGTTCCCGTCCGTCCCTTCTGGTCCCTGATCCGGTCGGAGCAGCGGGTTCTTCTTCTGTAGCACCGACGGGCTCGACTTTGGCCGGTCTGGCACCGCCTCGTTCGAGAGCCGGCTCTTGGACTGCAGGATTTTGAACAGCTTCTTTGTCGGCGTTGTCTCTGTCGAGTTGGCATCGTCTGTCGGCTGTGGATCTATGTTTTCGGAGTCTCTCGGTTTGTCTGGGTGTCGCTGTGTATGTTAGCACTTTTCTCTCTCTCTCTCTCTCTCTCTCTCTCTCTCTCTCTCTCTCTCTCTCTCCCACTCACCACGCCAATGTATACGTCCAGCTTCCGCCGCAACACGTCCGACTTGACCGGCTTCGCCAGATAGTCGTTCATGCCCGCGGCCAGACACTTTTCGCGATCGCCCTGGATGGCCGACGCCGTCATGGCGATCACCAGCACCTCGCGCACGGCTCGCAGGGGGTCTCTGCGCAGCAACTTCGTCGCCTCGTAGCCGTCCAGTACGGGCATCTGCACGTCCATCAACAGGACGTGGTACGGCCGGCCCTCGAGCGCCTTCTGCCGCAGCGCCTCCACCGCCATCTGCCCGTTCTCGTACGCGTCCACGGTCTGGTACCCGAGCCTCTGCACGTACTGGATCGCAATCTTGCGGTTGATCGGGTTGTCTTCCGCAATGCATACCCGCAGCTGGTCCTGGTCGATCCCGCTGAGGTCCATGTAGGGCGTGGTGTGTGCCGTGTGGGTTTCTGTCGGTTCGGTCGGGTCAGTCGGGTCAGTCGCCCCTCTCTTTTCTCTTCCTTCTCTTCCTTCTCTTCCATCCCCCCCTTCTCTCCCACTCCCCCCTCCACCTGGTGATGATGCCGCCACCGTGGCCGGCGACACCCCTCCCAACAGCCCCTTCTCCGTGGCCTTGTCAAAGGTAACGGTGAACCAGACCTTGGTCCCGACGTGCTGTGTGCTCTCGAGATAGATCCTGCCCTTCATGATCAGCTCGATCAGCGACTTGCAGATGCTGAGGCCGAGCCCACTGCCACCGTACTTGCGCGCCGTGCTCGGGTCCGCCTGGCTGAAGGGCTGGAACAGGTTGGCCAGCTGGTCCGGCTGGATGCCGATGCCCGTGTCCTCGACCCAGAACGTCAGCGTCACCGTCGCCGCCGTCTCCGACTCGACCCGTGCGCCCACCGTGATCGTGCCGCGCTCCGTGAACTTGATGCTGTTGCCGATCAGGTTGCCCAGCACCTGGTGCAGCCGCACCGGGTCGCCGTACACAAACAGCGACGGTGGCAGCCGGATCTGCTTCTCGATCGCCACCGCGCCCTCCCGCGTCTTCTCCTGGTTTCGGTACGACGCCGCTCGCACCACCTCCGGCATCAGCTCCCGCGGGTTGAACGCGGTGATGTACAGCTTCATCTTGTCGGCCTCCATCCGCGAAAAGTCTAGGATGTCGTTGATCACGATCAGCAGCAGGTCTGCCGACAGCCGAATCGCCTCCGCCATCTCCTGCTGCTCTGCCGTCAGGCTGCTGTCCCGCAGCAGCTCCGAGTTGCCAATCACGCCGTTCAGTGGCGTCCGCAGCTCGTGCGACACGTTCGCCAGAAATATCGACTTGGCCTTGGTCGCCTCTTCCGCTACCTTGACGTTCCGCTTCGCCTCTGCCTCTGCTGCCTCGGCCAGCTGCAGGTTCTGCTTCGCCTTGTTCTCTGCCTCCTTCGCCTTGTTCTCTGCCTCGATCGCCTTGCGCAGCGCTGTCTTCTGCAACACCACCATCGACCGGTTCTCGGCCGACACCTTCTCCGTCGCCTTCATCGACAGCGCGTTCGAGTAGCTGATGCCGATCTGGTTGACCAGCAGCTGCAGCACCGTCACGTTCCGGTCCGTAAACGCTCCCTGCACCCCCTCCAGGTACAGCACCCCCATCAGCGGGTTCGATGCGTGGCAGATCGGGATCGAGATCACCGACCGGCTCTGCTGCTTCTTCTGCTGCAGCCACTGCTCGCTGACGTTGCCGAACCGCTCGTCGCTGATCAGATCGGCCACAAACACCGACTCCCGGAATCGCAGGCTGTACAGCACCACGTTCTCCGCCACGATCCGCGTCCCTGTCAGCGGAATCCCCGGCATGTGTGCCACCGCCTTGCGCTCCGGATCACCGCTTGCCGCCACACACCACTCTGCCTCGTCTTCGTCCTGCACGATGATCGCTGCTTGGGTCGCTGACCCGCCGCACGTCTGCAGGATCACATCGCACATCGTCTTCAGCAGCTCGTCCACCCGCAGCACCGACGAGATCACCTGGGACGACTGCAGGATCGCGTGCAGGTCGATCATGTCCAGTGCCGGCAGTCCGCCGATGCCCGTCTCGGCTTCGGCCTGCATTGCCCCTCGCCACACGCCGATTCGCTCGCCCCGGATCCCCGACAGATGGCTCGGCCGACCCGTCTCGAGAATGTCGCTGTTCGTCTGCTGGTCCATCTCGCCGCCGCCGCCGATGCCGTCGTAGTGCACTGACGTGTGGTCCGTCGCAAAGTCTGTCTGCACTGCCGCGTCGACTGTCCGTGGGTTCTTCAGTGGGCTTCGCAGCAGGAAGCTGTGTTCTTCTTCGATCCGCCCGACCACGCCCGACGCCCCGACCTGCAGGTACAGCCCGACGGCATCGCGCAGAGCCGCACGTGCAGACCGCCGCGCTGCCCTGCGGATAAACACGCCCGCCATCAGGTAGTTGCCCAGCGCCTCCTCGAAGATGAAGCTGTGTTCCGACGAGTGGTCCAGCGCCTCTTCGTACTGCCGCAGCGCACGGCCGACGTCGTTGCTGAGCTCCGAGATCTGTGCGTCCAGCAGCGTCGACCAGGCCAGGTAGTTGATGTCCGACACGTCCGACCAGTCCTGTATGCCCTTGCGCAGCTCCTGCAGCTTCAGGATCGTGTCTTCCGTCCGGTCTTGCTCCTCCACCACGCCGTCGCCGTCGCGTCGTCGCCGCGGGTCCTGCTGCCGCCGGAGCACCAGTCCGGCCAGCGCCAGCCCGTAAAAGAGCATCACCAGCCGTGTGTTCCGCGCCGATAGCATCAGCCGGCCCCGGCCCAGACAACGCTGGCCCAACTCCAGCGCCCGGTCGTAGTGCCCGTACAGATACAGCGGCACCAGCTCCATCGACTCGTAGAACACCAGCGACCGCTCCCCGTTGCACGAGTGCGCCGCGAGCCACTTCTTGTACGCGGCCGCGTCGTGCTGCTCGTCGCTCATCACGTCCAGCGCTTCCTGCGTGTGTGTCTTCCCCTGCAACGCCCGGCTGCACTGGCGCACTGCCACCAGCAAAGTGCCGCCCTGCGTGTCCAGGTGCCAGCTCGCAATGTCCTCGCAGCAGTACTCGCAGAAGCCCTCGAGGTCCGACAGGTTCTCGCTCGCAAAGAACTTGATCATGGCCGCCACCCCGAAGTTGAGAATCGCCGACATCCGGTCCGCCGATGCCGCCCCATACTCCAGCGACCCTTCCAGCTGCGTGACCGTCAGCGCCAGGGGGTAGTGGACGTGGCCCACAAAGCCGGCATACAGGATGTAGCCGCGCGCCATGCAGTAAGGGTCGCGGAACCGATCCAGCAGCTCCAGCGCATAGTCGCCCAGGTCCGACGCAAACCGGATCATCCCGAACCGCGTGATCGCCATGATGGCCAGGTACAGGAAGCCCAGTCCGGACTGCGGAAACGGCCCCAGCGTCAGGTGCATGTTGACCATCGCCTGCGCAACGTGGTAGATGTAGAGGTTGTCCGTCCACAAGCTCGTGCTCAGCGCCTCGGCCAGCACCGCGCCCACCGACACCGTCGCCGCATCGTTGGTCGTCGGCGGGTTGAGCACCTCGCTGCGCCCCATGCCTTGGATCCGAACCGAGAGCTTCTCGAACTCGGCATCGCACTGCTCATATGTCGGCTCGTCTCGCACGCGCACGTCCATCGCCTGCAGACATTCCCGGAGCGACGACAGCGCCTTGATCGGGTTGCCGCTCTGGGCAAAGATGCGCGACTGCAGAACCCATGCTGGCGCCTTGTCGAATGCCGACCTTGCGTTGGCTAGGATCGTCGTCAGGATCTCGTTGGCCAGCGCGTACTGGTTCATGTAGAGATAGCACTCGGCCGCCCGGAGGTACAGCTGGATCGTCTCTTCGTACGACACGTCGTCGCCGTCGTCTCTCCATCCGTCTGGCTGCAGCAGCGACACCGCGTTGCTGTAGTACTTGGCCGCCGTCGACCGCGCCCCGTTCTCCGTCGCTGAGCGGCCGCAGTCGCACAGCAGCTTGCGATACGCCTGTCGCCGGTGCACCCGCGCCTTGATCACCTCCATCGCCTCGCAGATGTGCGACGCCGTGCTGTCGCGCGTGTCCACGTCGTCGTTGTAGTAGCGCAGAAGCATCTGCGCAATCACAAAGTGCATCTTCTTGGCACTGCACACCTTCATGTCCATCGAGGCCTGGATGTACCGGTCGTGCGCAAACCGGAACCGGTCGTCCGTCTCGCTCTGCACGATCACGCACGCCTGGATCGCCACCTGCAGACCGGCTACCGCGTCCTGCTGCGAATACGCCGTGTGCACGTGCGTGCTCAGCGGCTCCGGACACGTCTCGTCGATGTAGTTGAACTCGCCGCTCAGGAGATGGCAGATCATCCCGAAGGAGAACGCGTTCCCCAGAAGCGCAGCCCAGCCGAGAATCGAGCGCGTTGCCGCCGGGAGCTCCTTGAGCCGGTTCGTGATAAAGTCCGTGTCCAGGATGTCGTAGTGCCTGTCGCCCTGGAACTGCTCAAACACCCGGTTCATGTCGTAAGCCCACTGCGACTCGCGGTAGTCGTACCAGATGCACTTCCGTCGGTAGCACGCGCTGAGCATCTCCCTCATGTAGAACGGGTTGCCCGCCGTCTTTGCCTGCAGCACCAGCGACAGTGGCATGACCTCTTGCTCCGATCGGCTGAGCGTCAGGGCTACATACTTGACAATGTCCTGCTCGGCAAGAGGGCCGAGCTCAACACGCGTCACCGTCTGACTGCCCTTTGGCGCATCTCTGTCCAGTTCGAGCGGGCTCAGTATGCTCTGAATATTGCTGCGAGCCGTGCCGTCCGGCCGGCATGAGATGATGAGCACCATGTGCAGACGTGCGCTGATGATCTGAGTAATCATCTCCAGCGACTCGGCATCGGCAAAGTGCAGGTCGTCCAGGACGAAGCAGATAAACTTGTGGCTCGTGAACATGCGCAGAACATCGAGGATTGTGTTCATCAGCCGAATGGACTTGGTCGACGTGCCGGCCCTCAAAAACTCCTGCGAGCTCGAGCCGGACATTCGCGACGGGTTGCCGCCCGCAGAATTGCCCTTGTTAGGGCCCATGCTCGACGACGATGAAGACGGTCCCGGCGACGAGACACGTTTGAGGTCCGCAGGCCGCGTGCCCTTGCTGGGTGGAGCCCCAAACTGCTGGCTGCACGGCGAGCGCAACAGGACGGGTGCTCCGTCTGCCGAATTGAAGAGGAAATCCGGCAGGCCCAGGAGCAGATGCAGCGTCGGCCACACAGGCCGGACATACTGCTTCAGGGCCTGGTGAAAGGGCGTGTCCGTGTTTCGCTCACCCCATACCTGGCGGAAGAGGGACGAGAGCAGGTGGAGAAGAGGTCCGAAGGCAGCCTTCCTGGCCTTGTCAAACTTGGCCGTCGCACAGTAGCCTCGTCGTCGTGCTTCCGTCATGACAGACTGGATGAGGCAGCTCTTGCCCACGCCCACAGCACCCTCGACGATGATGATCTCACAGTGACCGCGGCGTCGAAACTTGGCCGACCCGAGCTGCCGTGACAGGCTGGACGTCGTCTCTGCCACGATGGACCCAGCATGGCGCGACGATTCGCGCTCGGTCATGGAGCCTTCCAGTGGGCTCCGGAGATCAAACGACACGGACGAATGCCACTCCCAAGATCGCTGGGGAAGACGGAGCGGCGGCCCGTTGGAATGGATCGACGACATGTCTCCCGACACGGTGAGATTGTCGGTCGACTGCGTAGCAGAGAGGAGGCTGCCCCGGAACTTGACGTCAGTTGGAGCCGTCTGGGTGAAGGAGCCGCTCCGGTAGTTGGGACCGTCTCCAGAGCTTGCTCCACCGTCGCTCGACCCATCGACAATGTCGACAAAGTCGTTGGAGAAGCTCGAGCTGTCCGAAAACCGGTTGCCCTTGCCTTTCTGGTCCATGGCATGGCTCTTGGCCACGCGCTCGATGACCTTGAAGAGCGCCTTCCGCTGTGCATCCCGGCCAATCATCAGGTTGGGCAGCAGAAAGAAGGACGAGACATCACGAGAGGCCACCTGCCAGTCCTTCAGCGTGGCTAGGTCGCCACTCGCGAGGCACTCCTTCACCTTGACCAGGTCTTGGCGCAACCCGCTCGCAGAGTGATATCTATCGCTGATGCTCTTGGCGGTGCACTTTTGGATGATGCGGCCAATCACGTCGGGTATGTCGATTCGCACGGCCGACACGTTCGGCACCCGGCGCCCCAGCACGCCCTGCACAATGTCCATTGGCGTGTCTCCTTCGTAGACGGGGCGCTGCGTGAGCATGACCCAGTATAGCACCCCCAGCGAGTATATGTCGGTGCGGGAGTCTGGCTCGGCCGGCATGCGGCCGGTCTGCTCGGGGCTGATGTAAAGAAGCTTGTTCTTGGCTCCTCGCTCTCGGGAGAGCGAAGACCAGCCGGTGCTCGTCAGGCCGTGCTCAAAGGACCGCACGCCCGACCCGAACGACACCAGCTTCGTCCTGCCTGTCTCCTGGTTAAAGTGGAAGGCGTCGCCGCGGATCTCTCCATGCACGATGTTCTGGTTGTGGTGGATGAGCTCCAGGCATTGCGCCGCTCCAATGGCAAAGTCGAGAAAGTGATCCAGGCTGATGGGCGGCTCAAGCTCATAGCGGGATTTGGTGCTGGCCTCCCAGACATCGCCCTTGCGGTGGGCGTAGTAGAATGCGGGGCCGAGATCGATGTATCTCGGCAGGTCGTTCGTCCCCGGGAACTGGTATATGGCCACGATGAGAGGCCCGCGGTCGCCTGGGAGATGGTTGAGCCGCAGGTAGTCGATTGGCTTGGCAATGTGCTCCCCGTGCGGATCCCCGCTCGAGATCATGCTAGTCACAATGTGGAAGGCCCGCTCCTCCCGCAAGACATGGTAAGACACCCGTGCCACCACGGCTTCCTCTACGACCGGCGAGTTGGCAAGGTCGGGCGTGGCCGAGTTGGCTGAGGGCGATGCGTTGCCGGTATGGTCGCCCACCCATTCGCCTGCTGATGGAGAGAAGACGGGCGGCTCAGCAGGCGAGGCCCGGCTAGACGAGGCCCTGGCAACGGGTGACCACGTGGAAGCATGGCGCAAGCCAGTGGGCAGGCCAGACGACGTCGAGAACGGAGAGATAAAGCGCGTGCCGAACACGTGCCTGGCGAGGAGGAAGAGTTAGTCAGTCCACAGCACGAACGAATGACGGCCGTCGTGACGTACCAGTTGTCGTAGCTTGAATGGTACGGCTTTGGGGTCTCGTCCCACGAGTACCCAGCGATCTGGTGGAGCCGTTCAAAGAGGCGCACCGGGGGGTCGAGGCTGTCGTCCGGCGACAGGCTGGCGTCAAAGTCCATGGCGGCAGCGTGCGACGAGTTTACACGCACGCAGATGGGCGGTCGAGTGTAAAGGAGAAAAGGGTATGGCCACTAGGGCGTCTTCGGGTGACCGGCTCGCAAGATTGCCTTTCCCCCTCTTGACAGGTTGAGTCTTTCTGTGTCGATAAGCTTATCGAGTTTCGCAAGAAACCATGGTCCCGTCTCGACACGACATCGGCAGGTCAGGAACGGATGTGCGCGTCCAGAAAAGGGCACATGTCCGTTGGCCGAGCTCGCGAGGAGGTGGGCTGGCCGCACGACGAGCCAGCTGCTCTCGTGGAGAGGGGCTTTCGGACTGGTCTGTCGCAGCCGAAAAAGATCGTTCGTCGCGGTCGGGCCAGTCGGCCAAGACTGGCTTGCAAGGCGCTAATTTCTCGGTCCCCTCGGTTCCGCCGCTGCTGCTACAGGAGCTCGGAAGAATGCTGCGGGCCAGGAGTCGCCGGCGGGAATGTTGGGCGTCAGGCCGGTGGTAGAGGCCAGAGGCGAGGCAAAGTTCGGGTCCGTAAAAGAGTGGCGTAAGCTCGGTCACTCGCTGTGGAGACTTGCCGGGACTTGCACGAAGACTGCCTTTGTCTGTCCTAGCTGCGGCTAGGAATCGGATGCGCGCTGGTCTTCGCTATCGTCGCTGTCCTTGTCTCGAGACAGGCGAAAAGAGGCGGGAAAAAAAGACGACGAAGCCGATGTCACAGTCAACTTTGGTAATGTGCGGTTCTTTTCTTGCTTGCATTATCCCAAGTCTTAGTTAGTGGACCGCGCTACTTTTGAAATAACGGGGACGCTTGCCTGGTCAAGGCACATAAACGAGAGCCAGTTGCGCAGACAGTCGGCGCGCATTCTTCTCTCGCCAGCTTTCAATCGTGCTCGTGTCTTGCGATTTAGTTTTGCTTGTCGATGTCTCTCGCTCCTCAAAATACCGTCTTTTTCGTCCAGGCAACAGGCAGCCGAGAACGGGCGGTGCTGTTGGCTCCTTCCTGTCTCGCTCCGATGATCCTGAACGGTCTAGAGCCCTAATTGGTCGGCCGGCTTATCAATATCTGCGCGCGGCTTGACCGGCCAGACTTTGCGAGGACAGGGCAATTTCGTCGTGCAGTGCCCTTTGGTAATCGCACCCGCGTGCACAACCAGGTTTTTTTCGAATCCTAATACCCCGGCTCTTGAACCTGGCAAGGGCACATTCGTGTTGTGAATGATGTCAACGCGGGGCTTTCGCAACCAATGGCAGCCAATGGCAGCCAATGGCAGCCAAGTGAAATATATCGTCTTACAGGGAGCCAGCAGAAAGGAGGCTAGGCCAAACAGGCGCAAGACTGGTTCCTGCAGTCTGCCATATACATAGTAGTATGGAAACGAAACTGCTTGAAGACGAGGCTGAAAAGCAATGCCGGTGGTGGCAGTTCCCATTTTGACTATGCATAAAAAAGCGGGTTTGGAACTCAAGGTTTAGACAAAGCAGCCGATACCAGCTTGGCAGGAGTCCATGGTCTGACCTAGATCAGTGCGTGGGTTCGGTTCTTCTCATCATACCCGCAAATAAAGCAGACAGTGAAAAAGCCGGTTGCATTGCCCCCTTTCTCTGTATCTAAGCAACATGTCATCACGTGTTCCCCAAGCAAAACACAACGTGCTTGCACCGACCCCCTCAGTCTCGCTAGCTATCTATATATATATATATACCCAGGGTCTCTGCTCGAAGAAAGCCCGGTCGTCTATTCGTTTCGATCCTGCCGCATGCACTACTCTAGCGCAAGCCGGTCGTGATGATCAGAAGCAGAGGGAGGCACATCTGACCTGCCGCGACGGTTCTCACATGGAGCCTCCGCCAGCACCTGTCCGTTCTAGCGGGTGGGCAGTGCCGTCTCCGCCGGTGTACCAAAGGCAAAGGTCTGTGCCAGACGACGCTCCGTGTTCTGGCGCGAGTTGACAAAGTCGGGGTAGTTAAGCGTCAGCTCGACGGCGCCGTTGACGATGTGGTCGACGGCTTCGACGCCGAGCATGAACGAGTGGTCCTGGTTGCCGACCTCGTACCGCCAGCTGCCGAAGCGGCCGCGCGAGAGGATGTCCTTGGCCTGCAGCTTGGGCAGCAGCTGCTTGAGTGCGCCTTCGCGCTCGAGCGCCGGCGTCGGGTAGCCGTGATCGAACTTGCGGTGGTACGTCGACACGATCGCGTCGTCCGGCTTGATCATCTCCGTGTTGACCAGACCCTGAATGCAGTCCCGCAGCAGGTTGGCCTCGTCCACCGGCTTCTGCGTCGACTGCGACACCTCCAGCATGATCGACCAGTACGGGCCGGCCTCGGCTTCGCTGGATGCCGGCTTGCTGCCGTCGGCCAGCTGCAGCGTCGGCAGCTTCACGTCCGCCTCTGGCTGGTTGAACGGCGAGTAGTTGGAGAAGATCGTCGCCCGGTAGAACGGGCAGTTGTCCTCGGGGAAGTACAGCTGTCGAGGTTAGCACAGACCAAGGCACGAGAAAAAGAAAAAGAAAGAGAGAAAAACTCACCCAGCACTTGTCGCCAATGCGCTCCGGACGCTCGCCACGGATGCCGACACCAATAACATGCGTCGACGAGTAGTACAGCTCCCTGGACAGGCTGATCAGCTCGCTGTCGCCCATCTTCTCGACCAGCTGGTCGACCGCCATGGTGTTGACCAGCGTGCCGTAACCAACCGTGGTGCCGTTGGCCAGCGTGACCGTCTTCTTGTCGGCATCGACCTTGGTCACCTCGCCCTTCTTGCCAAAGAGCGTCTTCTTCTCCGGCAGCGTGTTGGCCACGGCAATCCAGATCCCGCCGGTGCCATCCCGCGCCGGGAAGCGGAAGGTTGCGTTGGGACCCCAGTTGCCGGCAACCTTGTTGAGGATGACGTTGCGGGTCACAGACTTGACGTCAGGCGCGGCCACACGCTCGCCCAGCCATGCGCACTGCATCTTGGTCGTCGGCACCGCCCACACCTTGTAGTTGTACGGCCGCATGAAGATGTTGGCAATACCCTCGCCCGTGTTGCGCAGAATCCACTCGTCAAAGTTGGTCGGCTTGGTGTTGGCCACGCGGTGCTCGAGCGCCGCGTCGAACAGCCCGTCGATGCACTTGACCTGGTCATCCTTGGGCAGCATCGAGATGTTGTTCTGGAACGGGTACGGCACCCAGAGGCCCTTGTACCGCACGTACGAGATCCGCTGGTGGTGGTACCAGTCATCTTCCTTGGGAAGAGCCTCGTCCAGGCAGTCATCAAAGTACTTGTAGTGAGAGAAGATCACATGGCCACCGACGTCGTACAGCTAGAAAACGTGCCACAAGGCGGTCAGTCTAGAAAGCGGGACGCACAACGGACACACATCACGGGAGATAACGTACAAAGCCTTCGGGAGTCACGTCGGTCGAGGCGAGACCGCCAGCCTTGTCGTTGGCGTCCACGATGAGCCACGAGGGACCGTTCTGTGCAGCTTTTGATTAGCAGTGCACAAGGGGTGGGCCACGAGCTCTGTTGCCATGCTGCAGCGCTGTAATGTCACAGTGCCACCGTGCTTCAGCTTGCCACGGATAGATCTCACAATCTGGTTGAGGCGCTTGGCGGCTCCCAGGCCCGTTGGCCCGGCACCGATAACGAGAACGTCGACGTTGCTGCAACGGTGTAAGTGACAGGCATCGTGGGCACGGAAGCAGAAAGACACACATATCAGCCATTGTCGGGCAGCAAGAAGGCGCGATAATGATGGGACGGGTCGTGATAAGGTGGCAGAAACACGAATTGAGACGCTGCAGAAACAAGCCAGGCAGGAAGCAGTGGGGAGAACGGATAGTAGCACCAGAATTCTCCGTCTGTGCTGTTGATGAGGCAATATCTCCTTTTGTATCCCCTTGTCCCAGAGAAAGGCGTCTTTGGCGTTTTTGAATTGGCCGTTTGTAATGGCGGGGCTCGAAAACAAATTATGAGATGCGGTGGGTAGCAGCGGCCAGCCCCTGATTAGTATTAGCGCTGGACAGTGGGGAGGGACAATTCAGACTATCCCTAGGCAATCTGTTCTTTTTCTCTGCTATTTGCCAGGACCCACCACCTATCTTGAATACCGTTGTACATCAAGCTTTTTGCTGACCCTTAATGTGATAACACGCATACGATGTATGCTTACATTGCTCGGGAGTATATGCATAAGCTTTGCAAAGCACTGTCTCGCCGTTTGCAGCAGACGCCCATAATCCAATGCGAGTGAGCATACCACTCTGTTGAACTGCTTATTAGGTCTAAATCCGGCCATGTTTTGCTGTTATTGCGGCCCGGAGCCACTCGCTTGAGGGTAACATCCAACTTAAATTACGGAGTGCGAATGCAAATACGGCATACGGGTGGGACAATCACAGTGCCACCGGGATCTAGTCTAACCTTGCACGACAACAGTGGACAGAGAGGCCTATCAGTACAGCCGCTGGCCTGTGTGGCTACTCCGTACATAGTTTAAAATAGAGTCCCGGCTAGCTTTCTTTGGAATGAGATAGGGTACGGAGTGTACTCATGTCGTCTAATACTACCTACTGTTGTCACATTGCTCGTCGTTTCCTTGGAAATGTGCCATGCAAGAGTGGTCAAATATATACATCAATAGCAGAGGACGCCAAAACGTTTCGCTTCGCGGATGTGCCGCTGTCCACTTTATTCTTCTTAGAAGGCCTAGATTCTGGTGACAAGCGCCGGTAACATTGGCACTATTGTTCTTGGCAGGCTTGTAAGATACATGTATCTGGAACGGTGGTTCAACTTTCGGAAGCAGACACTAATAAATATGATGCCTCTTATATGTGACGCTGCTGAGAGAGCTCGGCGTCTTTGGTCTTGCAGCCATACGAGAAGAGAAAGACATTAAGCTGAGCTACGTGTACAGAATTGAGCAAGGTATTGCATTGTGGCCGTAATGCCATGCATCTGGCATAGTGTTGTCTTTACGACGTATATGAAGACGTCCTTGGGCGTCTGGGTGGATATACAGCGGCGTGGTACGGAGTACATATTACTCAAAGTGTCACGACTCTCACGATAAGTTACCGGCCGAGTTGAGGATCCTCTACCCCGGATTGACACTTGAAGGAGTGTAGAGCAAATGGTTTGTACCTTATGGTGGGATCTAGAGAGCTAAATGATAATGCATCCGGAGTGCGAAGTACGGAGTAATGTACCTAGATTTCAGATTCGACCATTGTGCCGTGAGGATGTAATTGCTGATGGCGTGCCGTCATGATCATCTGTTTTACACGTCACCGGGTTTGAGCTCAAGCATAGCAGATACCTTACGTACAGAGCATGCCAGTGGACATCTAAGAATAGGGTTGTACGTAGTACTCCGTACAGATGTTACTATTCATGATAGTATGAGGCTACCACAAGAACATAAGTACCTCCGCGATAGGGCCTCCTTGAGAAGTACGACGTAAGGTCTGTCAAAACATGTGCTTGTACTTCGTACGAGCCTTTTCCTGTTTTGCATCCTACGAATCTCCGGCTCGTACGGAGTATGTAGATGCTGCAACGTGTTGGCCTGCTCACTTATTACTCGCACAGCCAGCGAAAAAACGACCGGAGACTGCCCTTCTGTGGGTACTGTGGGCGGCCTTTATAACCAGCCCTGGCAAGCGGTTTAAAAGCGGGACCACCATACTAGATAGGGATTAACCTGCAGCAGTATCTTATATCCTGGACCTTTTCGCTACGACTGCACACAAGTACGGTGTGTCAACTGCCTCTGATCGGCAGTGTTTCGTGGATGGTCAAACCTGTTTGCAAGTGCTTATGCAAGCGTGTCGAAGCGACTGGCGGAGTCACATCGCACGGGAGGATGTCTGGAGGAAGAAAGGTGCATCGCAAACCTGTTGTGGGACTGCATTTCACAGTACATACGTCGTAGTAGAGTAGCGCACGACTACGGAGTATTGCCAGTTATATAGGGGCTATGATTGGCACAGCATCTCCCCACAGTTTTGCTAAACTGGCGCATAACCCTTGGCCAGGGGCCGTGACTGCAGTATTCGTCAGTTGTTCTTACCCTAGCGGTCGCCTAGACCCGGCCTTTTCGTTTCGCACCTTGCCTGTTTCGCCCAGCGTCTACAAGCTTTCTTGCGTCAAGTTACTCAATTTCCCACTGTACCAGCACACGCGTCCCACCCCTGGTTCAGCCCCACCTTCGCTACAATTCCTCCTGTCCCAGCCTAGTTTCTCTACCTGGCATTAGCTTTCCCTTCATGCCATTCCCTCTCCTTTTTGGTGCTTCTGAGAAAAAGAAACCCGGCCTGCTTCAGGCGAGGTGGTAATGATGAACAGCGAGAGGTTCTGTGCTAATTTTAATTTCCCTCTCTCGTCCCATTTGACGTATCTTATCTTCCCTGTACACCTGTTACATACCTGTAGTGCCTCTTCTCATCGTCTCCTTTTTTGCCCAGTTTCCTCTTTCAGTACTGGTGGCGCTCGGTCCTAATTTGATTTTCCGAGCCCCTTTCCTCGGCGCTCATTGCCTGGACATTCGCACCTGCCCCGCTTGCAGTCAGGTCCAGAAAACTCGCCCGTGTCGTTATCATCGCGAACCGACGCGCTATTACTATTACTACCGAGAAAAGACTACGTCAAAAAAATAGGCACTTTACACTTGCCATCACACACAACACTCTTTTCTCTCTTCTTCCTCAACACCTGCAACGCAGCCCCGCTCGCACTCGGTTATCGTCACTCTTTCAAATCCAATCACGATGAGCGTCGGTGAGGACAAGATGCGCGCTTCGGGCGAGGCTCCTCGAGAGCTGGCACCTGTTCTCCCTACTGTCAACCCAGAGGCAGAGAAGTCACCATCCAAGCCTTCGGTACCCGCAGTCGCATACGTGATGTATGTCATTGTCATCCGCCGCTGCTCCCACCATTGTCTTTGCGCCGTACGCTAATTGCTGACTGCTTTTGTTTGCTGCGTGTAGTGCATGGATCGGCCTGAGCTCGTCTGTCATTCTCTTCAACAAATGGATTCTCCATACCCTCAACTTCCGTATGGCCCTCCCACTCAGAGAGTTCGAAAAAAGGAAGGCAATGCTGACGAATGTTGTGGCTGACGAAATTGATCAGGCTACCCCGTTATCTTGACAACCTACCACTTGATCTTCGCGACTATCATGACACAGCTGCTGGCCCGGTACACAACCTTACTAGACGGCCGAAAGGCCGTCAAGATGACCGGCCGGGTCTACCTCCGTGCCATTGTCCCCATTGGCGTCTTTTTCAGTCTGAGCTTGATTTGCGGCAACCTCACCTACCTCTACCTGAGCGTTGCATTCATCCAGATGCTCAAGGTAGGCGAGCCGTCCTACTATTTCGCATGTGACAGGCCCGACATTTACTGACCAACAGGCTACAACCCCCGTCGCCGTTCTCCTGGCCAGCTGGGCTATGGGCGTCTCTCAGCCCAACCTCAAGGTCTTCATGAATGTCATGGTCATCGTTTTCGGGGTTGTCCTCGCCTCTATCGGCGAGATCAGCTTTGTCCTGACCGGCTTCTTGTACCAGTTGGGTGGAATCGTGTTCGAGGCCCTGCGTCTGACCATGGTCCAGCGCCTGCTGAGCTCTGCAGACTTCAAGATGGACCCGCTGGTGTCGCTTTACTACTTTGCCCCCGTTTGTGCTGTTATGAACCTCATGGTTGCGCTTGCATGGGAAGTCCCCAAGGTGTCGTTGGCTGAATTCCAGAACGTGGGACTTTTCATGTTTGGCTTGAACGGCCTGTGCGCCTTCTTGCTCAACGTCTCGGTTGTATTCCTGGTAAGTTAAGAAACGTACATTATACGGCTGGCACGAAGTATATTGGACTAACACTTACAGATTGGCAAAACCTCCGTTCTCGTTCTCACGCTCTGCGGTGTGCTGAAGGACATCCTGCTGGTGGCGGCATCCATGCTGATCTGGGGCACCCCGGTCACTGGCCTGCAGTTCTTCGGTTATGGCATCGCCCTGTGCGGCATGGTTTACTACAAGCTGGGCTACGAGACGCTCAAGACCTACCTGGCCGAGGCTGGCCGCAAGTGGGCCGAGTTTGGTGCCGCACGTCCTGTTCTGCGCAAGATGATCATTGTCGGCACTGTTCTCATCGTTGTCATCGGGACTCTTAGCTGGGCCAGCCCTAACAGCCTGCCAACAGGCCTGCCTTCTGCACGGCTATAAATGAGCAAGGTCCGAAGAGAGCCAACGAGTACATGCGGATATATAGGCGATCTTTCTCATTTACATACACTCTACGCAAGGCAGGGAAGGGACATGCGATTCGAAAGATGCAGGCACCATAATACCACCTTTATCACCGTCTGAATCGCCATCTATCCATCATAAACGTCCCCCAAAGCCGCAGCTTTCGACGCACCTCTCCCGTTTCTCCTGGACTTCCTGAAGTACGACACAAGCAAATGACGGAGGACTTATAAGTTCTCCCATGTTTCAAAAGAAAATTTCAAGTATATATGTTTCTATTTCCATTATCTCCTTTACCTCCACCTATTTCGTCTCTCTGGGTGTGGCGCGCTATCAATTGCCACAGGATTATGTTGCTTCTTCCGTTCTACCTCGTGGCTTTGCTTGTCTCGATCTCGTCTGTACGCTGCTTCGTATGGTTTTTAAATCGATGCAGTTTATTTGGAGGGGGTATATAGATCATCTGCTTCAACATTTGGGTGTACTGGTCGTGATTCATTTAGAGCTCGGGGCGCAGGTAGACAATCCTAGTGGAACCGTATGAAAGGAGCTTTACTAAAGAATAAAGTATGTAAGATTTGCTAGCTCGCTTTTCCATTTCTTTATGCACCGACAGCAACGTTTTACTTGCGGCAGTCGATAACCAGATAAAGAATGTTGAAGTTTTTTTGAATTTTGTTTCTTACGGAAAAGCATAGGCCCATTCGTTTTAGTAGAGTCACCTTTCCCTTTTTTGCCCTTTACACCAGCTCCAGTCTCTCCTTGAACATGAAAGAGGACAGCCCAAGCAGCCACCGTGACCGTGCCATTGTTCTCACGCATAAAGACACGGTCTTCCTTCCCTAGATTCTAGTTCCGCTTCCTTCCATTTCAATTGCCTTCAGGGGCGGGATCGTTGTCCGCTAACAGCAGGCCGGTCAGGCATTTAAAAAAAGAGATGACAGCACGAGCGGGCGATGGGCGTGACGGCGTGGAATTGAGTAAGAGTGAACGAGAAGGGGTGCCGTTCAATGGTATTGTTTCTTTTTTTTATGACCGCTTTTTGTAGCTGATGCTGGATACATCGATACCTTCCCGTGAGGCAACTAAAAAAAAAAGAGAGACAAAGAGAAAACAGACAGCTCCTCCCATCTAAAACTCTGCAGACAGTTAGTATGACGACAAGAGAGAGAGAGACGGAGTGAGGCAATGGAAGAGAGAAGAACATACTCAAGGGAGTGAAGAACCACCGGTTCTTGCCGCTCGTGTACCGCTCCTCCAGGACCTTCTTGACCGTCTTCTTGGCCTCTTCCCGCTGGCTGACCTCCTTGAAGGTGTCGTTGGAGACAACGCCCTTGAGGCCCTCCAGCTCCAGGGTGTAGCGCGTGGGCATCAGGTGGTTGTAGTTGACAATCTTGATGAACGGCTTGACCTTGCTCCGCTTCTCCTGCCGGCTCTTGGACATGCGCCGGGTGATCTTGGACGGGTACCGCTCGATACCGGCAACCAGGGCGTGGCCGTACGGGTGCAGCTTGTTGCCTGAGTCAACCGGCTGGATGATGACAACCTGGGGAGAGCATCTGTCAGCATTTCCGCTTCACCGGTCATCCTCGGCGCTCTTTCTCATGTCTGTTGACACAATCCCTCCGGCGGGCGATGGGACGGAGGCCTGCAGGCGCGGAGGCACAATCCGTAGAGGAGCACAATCTGCCCCTTGCCAGCATCTCGTCGGCCTCGTCCTTCTTCATCCTGCAGCTCTCGTGCTCGACAAGAGAGAGTCCTCCCCGCCATTCTTAGTGCTCACCTTCTTGCCCGCGAATCTTCCACGGGTGATGATGGCAACGCGGCCAACCTTGAGGAACTTCATTTTTGCTGGTTGGTAGGAGGCGTGATCCCTGAAATGTCGAATCGACGGTTGTGGTGGGAATAGGTCGGCGGCGGGATTTTGGTTGTTGTCGAATTTTGTCGTCGGTCGTCGATGGGCCTCTAGGTTTTTCTGGGACGACAAATTGGAAAAAAAGTGTGCGGGCAGAAATTATTACTTGGCCCTGGAAAAAAAGAAGGGCCAGCCAATGAAGAATAGCTTATGTCAGTTTATTATGGGCCCCGAGGGGCTGCCCCAAATTGGTAGCTTCAGTCACGTGAGCGCATGTAAGCCGGAAAGCTTCCTTCCGTACGGAGTAATATGGAGTACGTAGGGGCCGAACATCCACACGCGGCAAACAGAAGGAGATCTGCGAATTCTGGAAGCGCAGTGTCTGAATCTCCTTTCCAGTCCTTTTTTGCATTACGGAAAGATGGCTGTCCCAACATATATTGTCTCACGGGTTGCCGACCCGATATTTGCTGTCTTCATCGGCGTGTCGGCTGCTGTGACCCGGATCAACCGAGAGGAGAAGGAGAAGGGGAAAAGCACACAGCAAAGTATTGATTCTCTTCAGAGGTGCGCATAGGCAGAAATTCTTTCTGGTATTGAGCAGTTGGCCGGTGGCTAATCGATACGAGCAACAGGCGCCTTGGTTTTGCGAGCAAGCCTACGGCATAAAGAAAGTCATGTTAAACACTCGCTGGCTGTCTTGTACTGGGTCCTAAGTTTCGCCAACTAGCAAGTTCTATTGCATCGCACAATATCATACCCCATCCTGCCTGTAAAGCATTACCAAATCATGCATCGCTATTCAGCTCAGTGAGCCATACTCGTTCTTCATCATCTGCTGCACCATCTGTCCGCACAGCTTTGCGGTTGGATTTGTGCCCACGGCTAGTCCGCGGGCAATATCGTTGCCGAAGCGGCCACCCATGGCAAAGTCACGCGACGCGGCCTCTTCAAAGTCCAGCTTGGTCCACTGGACCTCTGGTCGGCCGCCATGCTCGCCGGTGGCGGAGAGGGGTGTGATCACCTTTGTTGACGGCCCAATGCGCTTTGCGGTGGCGTAGTAGATGGCCGCGCGCTGTGTGAAGGCCAGGGAGAGCGTCTTGGCGGCGGTGGGCGAGAGCGTGGCGGCCGCAGGGTTCGACGGCACCAAGAGGGCTATGCAGCGTTCGAGGTCGGCCAGCACGATGGCTGCAGCCTGTGCTCGCTCTGCCTCGATGTCGGGCACGTCCCAGAGGAGAGGTTGGGAACCGTTGGCAACGTTGCTAGGGGACCTGGTCGTTTCGGAATGGTCGCGCTGCAGGAGCATGTCGTCTCCGTAGAGACGTCGCAACGCCTGGGCCCGGTTGTTCCGGGCGCTCGCATAGCTCGGGTGGCTGGCGATGAGACAGTCGAGACTTTCGACACTTTGGCGATACGTGTGGATGGGATCAGCAAGCGATTGTGGACGGACTCCGGCGAGTTCCATCTCGGCCTGTTGCATCTGCAGGACAAGTTCCTTTTCCTCCCGGCTTATGCGGTCGTATTGCTGGGCGTCGGTCACGTGCGGGTCTCTAGGAAGGGAACCATCCAAGCGGACGGCTCCTGTTGGATTGGATTCCGGGTCCTTGATCTTGCCCAGGACATTGATGTCCCGTTTGCTGAGGGAGGCGAAGGCTGCCATGTCGGACGAAGCAGGCTGTGGTCGAGAGAGGGCGATGGGAAGTGATTGGAGACAAAGGCCAGACTTGTGTGAGGACAATGGAGCAAGTGGGCGGACCAGACCAAGCTTTGTGCAAGTCTGTTGGACAGGCAAGAGTGACGGAAGTACAAAGCGGCAGTCTGGATGCGGTTTGAATAAGCAAGCCGAGTTTGGGGGCGGAGGGCGCTAAAGCCGGGAGGACAGGGCGGTAATTGACGGCAAAAGGCGGCTTTGCATGCTTTGCATGCATTGCATAATATGCGGACAGGAAGCTCCGCGGGCAAAAAAACATTCCGCAGTAGCAGTGGCTAAGCCGAGCTGCAAGCAGATGTCACACTCGGCGTAGGATTGGACGGCAGCAGCGGTTGTGCTCGGTGTTGTTTGAGAGTTCGAGGAAGGGGCGATGTGAAGCGCGGAAGGTGACCGTAAAGGGCAGGTCTTCAAGTGGAGGGCCATGGTAATGTATATATTGGTACGATAAGCAGCATCCCTGTCATCTAGGGTGGCAACCGTTCGTAATGACGACTTATATGCTTCTTTTTATATGCTTCCTACATTTCTTGCATTCGTATAACACTCGGTGTAGCTCCTTATCTCCCTAACAGACTTGACACACCTTACACCATCAACACACCTTACACCATCAACACACCTTATACCATACCTTTGACATCTCCAAGACTACCTACAACACAACTCAACACTTCAGACACCTACCACCTAACACTTTATGGCTCCGTCTGCAATCTCCGAGTCGCCTCGGGACTCTCATCCCGGGGTTGCTGACACGCAGCCAGACCTGGTCTTCCAAGACTACGACCACGTCACCTGGTGGGTGGGCAACGCAAAGCAGGCGGCTGCCTACTACGGCACGCTCTTCGGGCTGGACACGTTTGCGTACCGCGGGCTCGAGACGGGCAGCCGGTACTTTACGTCGTATGCGGTCGGGCACCACGAGGGCGGCGGGCGGGCGGAGAGCAGCAACGGCGACGAGACAGACAATGTGTGTTTTGTGTTCACGTCGCCGCTGCGATCGTTCCGCCATCTGCCAGAGGACGAGCCGATCTCGGCGGCGGACCGGGCGCTGCTGCGGGAGATGCACGAGCACCTGGAGCGACACGGCGACGCGATCAAGGACGTGTGCTTCACGGTAGACTCGGTGGAGGGCGTGTATGCGCAGGCAGTAGCCGAAGACGAGACGGTGCAGAAGACGGGCAGCGGCCGCGTGGTGGGCGTGCAGGCGCCGACGGTGGTGCAGGATGACGAGCACGGCGGCAGCGTGACGATGGCGGTGATCCGCACGTATGGCGACACGACGCACACGCTGCTCCACCGGGGCGACTACCAGGGGCCGTTCCTGCCGGGATTCCGTGCGGTGAAGCCGAAAGCGGCCAAGGCCACGAGCACGATGAGCCGTCCGAGCCTGCCATCGGCCCAGGCCCCCCACGTCGGCCTCCGGCGCATCGATCACTGCGTCGGCAACCAGGACTGGGACGAGATGGAGGCGGCCTGCGCGTTCTACGAGCAGCGGCTGGGCTTCCACCGGTTCTGGTCGGTCGACGACTCGCAGATCTGCACCGAGTACAGCGCGCTGCGCAGCGTGGTCATGGCCAGTGGCGGGTCGCGCGAGACGGTCAAGATGCCCATCAACGAGCCGGCTCCCGGCAAGAAGCGGTCGCAGATCGAGGAGTTTGTCGTCTTCAACAGCGGTCCGGGCGTGCAGCATATTGCGCTGCGCACGGCCGACATCGTCACGGCCGTGTCGGCGCTGCGGGCGCGCGGCGTCCAGTTCATCGACGTGCCCGAAACGTACTACACCACCCTGCGCGAGCGGCTCTACGGCGGCGACGCCCAGCAGCAGCAGAAACAGAGGCAGAGGCGGGCGTGGCACATCACCGAGGAGCAGCTGGCCGTGCTCGAGCAGCTCAACATCCTCGTCGACTACGACGAGGGCGGGTATCTGCTGCAGCTGTTCACAAAGCCGCTGATGGACCGCCCGACCGTCTTTATCGAGATCATCGAGCGCAACAACTTTGAGGGCTTTGGGGCGGGCAATTTCAAGAGCCTGTTTGAGGCGATTGAGCGGGAACAGGCCGAAAGAGGAAATTTGTGAGAAGTATTCCGTTTGGAGTACAGAGTACGAGTAAGCATTTCAGATTAACTAGCATTTCCACTTTGTGCATATATACAACTAAACGCATTCGTATGCACATACAAGCACAGTCACACGTGACTGCTTAGCCGTCACTGCCGTTACCACTGTTATAGGGCCCATTGTTATATTACCTTGTCGCTATCGTACATCTATTACGTCCACGTGACGTGCATGGCTCAGGGTTCAAGAGTCTGGCTCTGGCTTGTTGTAGTTGCTCCGTCATTTGCACGTCACGTAGACCGTCCATTCGTCCATTCATTCACACCACATCCACTCCACTCAACACCACATCACCACACCATCACACCACACCACCCCCCTACCCCCACACACACCTACACCTCCTCGTTCTCCCAGTCCTGCTCGCCAAACATCGGCCGGCTCGTGCTGCTGCTGCCGCTGCTCTCCAGCCGGGCCAGGAATTCCGGCGGCAGTGTCGGCACATACTTGTGTGCCCGCTCCCGGTTAACTCCGCCGAAACCGGCCCCGTACGAGACCAGCATGTCGGTGGCCGACGGCAGCGTGAACGGCAACATCAGCGCAGGGTCCAGCAAGAGATGTGTGGGCGCGTCTGACTCGTCGTCGTCGTCGTCGTCGTCGCCTGGGAAG
Organism: Grosmannia clavigera kw1407; assembly: GCF_000143105.1. Taxonomy (NCBI): domain Eukaryota; kingdom Fungi; phylum Ascomycota; class Sordariomycetes; order Ophiostomatales; family Ophiostomataceae; genus Leptographium; species Leptographium clavigerum. The sequence goes on along the minus strand of NW_014040560.1, from coordinate 192,542 downwards.
ACCTGGCTGATCGGTGTGGCTGGAACCGACTGGGGAAGCTGTATCTGCGGAAGGGCTGCTTTCTTGTCTTTGAGCGATTTGGCCGCTGCCAGCACCTCCTTCCCTCCCGGCGACATCGTCTTTCGGCGGTTCCGCTGCTCGCGCTGCTCCCGCCGCAGCGCCGCCTCCTTCTGCACGGCCAGCAGATACCGCAGCGCGCTCTTCGGCAGCCCCTTCTCGCCGACCTCGGAGCGGTAGTGCTCGGCCGCGTGGATCAGCTGCTGTGGGCTGAGGGCACGTAGCTGCTGCAGCGTGCCGACCAGGGCCTCGAGGTCATCGGCCGCCAGCGACGAAAAGCACTGCAGCCACTGCAGCAGCTGGATGACCGGCTCCAGGTGGCGGCGCGCTGCCTCGACCGTCGGCTCGCCCGACGCTCGCAGCTCGCCGTGCTCGTAGTGTCCCGGCACCCGGTTGTTGGCCCGCGCCCAGTCCTCGAGAATGGAAATGTTCATCCGAATCTGCATCGCCTTGGTGCGCGCCAGGTACTTGCGGTTGCACATGATCCGGTTAAACAGCTCCGCCCCCAGCCAGTACAGCAGCTGCGCGATGCACTGTCCCGTGATCACCGAGTGCACGTCGTACAGGTCCAGCACAAAGAGCGTCGACGACAGCAGAGACGTCACGTTGCGCGGCGCCGGCTTCGCCCGCTGCTTCGGCGACGGCGGCCGGAACCGCCGCTCCAGCGGCTCCTCCTTGACCTCCTTCTTCCGCCGGAACAGCTTCCACTCGTGCTGGAAGGCAATGTCCTCGAATCCCGGGATCGTCTCGTGCTCCAGCATCGCCGGGTCCAGCACCTTGTCCAGCCGCCGCTCGGCGTCCCGCACAATCAGCACAAAGATCTCGTTGATCAGCTCGGCCAGCTGTGCCTGGAAGTCCGTCGTCGCTGACAGCAGCCCCGCGTCCTTCTTGAGGTAGTGCAGCAGCAGCGTCACGTTCGAGATCCAGAACGCCAGGATCGTCATGTCCCATTGGTGTCGCTCCACCACGTCATTGATTTTGTCCATGGCCGACACCAGCAGCTTCTCCAGCAGGTCCGCACTCGCGTGGTAGTGCGCATATCGTGCGCTCAGAAACACCACGTTGGCCGGCACCGGCTTCTGTGACGGCGACCGCTGTGGCGTCATGTTGCTGATCACAATGTCCAGGATCCGATCCAGGTCGCTCTCCTGGAACACAAACATCTGATCATTGAGGCAGCGCGTCCAGTCAAACTCTGGCTGCTCCTCGAACTCGTCCATTGCCTCGGGCTGGTCGTCGATCCCCACGTTGCCCAGGTCCACTTCCAGGTCGCGTGCACTCTCCATCATCATCCGTCGCCGCATCTCGTTCTCTGCCATCTCCTCCTCGAACCGGTCCTGCGAGAAGCCCGGGTTGTAAAAGTCGTCTGTCACTCCTGCATTGCCAATGTTGTAGCCGCTGTCGTGCAGGTAGTACGACATCTCGCTGTCTGGCGCCACAAAGTCAAATGCCGTCCGGCCCGACGACGTCTTCGCCTCTGTCGATGCTCCGTTGTCCAGCAGCAGCTTCGCGATGCCCTTGTGCCGGTTGGTCATCGCCCACATCAGCGCGCTCCATGCGTTGCGGTCCTGCCGGTCCACGTCGGCACCCGCTTCGATCAACGCCTGCACCACCGCCTCATGCCCGAAGCAGCTGGCGTAGATCAGCGGCGGTGTGCCGTCCTCGTCTTCTGCATTGACGTCCATGAATCGCCGCGTCCGGCCCTTCAGCAGCCGTCGCACCTGCTCCACGTTGCCGTTACTGGCCGCCATGTTCAGTGCCCGTTGCAGCGTTGCCCGTTTTTCCTCGTCTGACAGCGAGATGCTGTTCGCCACCGCCTCTTCGTCCTCCACCGCCCCCCCGCTCGCATGTGCCGCCTGTGCTGCCAGCATCTCCATCAGCCGAGTGTCGCTGTCGGCTGTCGCGCTCTTTGTCACGTCTTCGCCGTAGTCGGGGTCGTTGAGCGTCAGCTCGCCAAATCCGAGCGGCTTCGCCAGTATCGGCGATGTCAGGAACTGTGACTGGCCTGGCTTGGTCAGCACTTGGAAACGTCTTCAACTTCATTCGCTCATCTGCTCATCTGCTCCTATTCTCATTCTCTCATCCGCTCCTCTTCTCATCCCCTCACCCCCCAACTTACCCTGCCATCCGTCGTAGTATTCCGTCTCCGGCACCAGGTTCGCCAGCGGCTGCCGTCGGTCGTAGAGAGATTTGGGCAGGTCCTCCGGCAGTGCCCTCCCGCCCTTTGTCTCCGCATCATCGCCGCGAGAAGGTGACCCGAAGCCGCCACCGGGCCCGAGGATGTCGGCATCAACGTTGCCCGGATCCATCTCACCGTCCTTGGAGGTCTAGCACGAAAAGGGGGAAAGAGACAGAGCACAGACGGAGCTCCGTGAACATTGCAGACCGCCGGTCCAGGGTCGATCGAGTCGGACAGTGAAGTGGCCGGCCGTCGGTCGCTTGTCTCTGCTCTTCCGTCGTAGTTGGGGATAGCTCGAACCTCGAAGCTGTCAAGACCGCATGTCTCTCGGCCGTTGTATCGAGCAAGCCGTCGGTCCCGCGAGTGCGAAACTAGGATGGACCAGGCTCCGCAGAAGAATAGAAAAACACAGGTACAAATGAACCTGGATTGTGCGCAAAAAGCAGACTGGAAGCCAAAACAGACCGCGACGACCGCTCGTTGGGTGACGGTATCTCTTCTAGGGAATGAGGGGCGGCGTATCTTCAACATGGCTCTTACTGGCCGACACGCTGGCTGGCGCCACAGCTCAGCCACACGCCAACCGACACCCGCCTGGCAACCGCCCAAAGCGGCAACCGCGTAAACAGAGCCAAAGCCGGCCATTCATTCCATAGCCTTGTATCTGCCACTTCTTCAGCTCAGTCCTTTCTCCTCTCCCACGCGCAACTTCCAGCACACAAGTTCCCATCGTCTTTTCTCTGCCTCCTACGTCTGTTCTTCCGCTCTTCTGCCTATTTTTGTGACGGGCTCTTGTGGCGGGACCAATCTCGACGAACAGCTGATTCGCCCCTCCAGACAGCACAATGAGCTCGCTCTTGACTACGGTGTAGGTGATGTTGAGTCGAGTCGGGATTCGCTCTACTCCATGCTGACCTCTCTGCAGGAACGCCCGCACGCGGAACCAGTTCCGGCCGCGCGCGCCCGGAAAGGGCGGCAGCACGAGCTACCAGCTGCGACAGTATGCCGAGGCAACGCTGGGCGGCGGTAGTCTGCGCAAGGTGGTCAAGCTGCCCGAGGGCGAGGATGAGAATGAGTGGCTGGCGGTCAACATGGTGGATTTTTACAACCAGATCAACCTCCTGTACGGGGCCATCACCGAGTTTTGCTCGCCGCAGTCGTGCCCCGAGATGAAAGCTACGGACGAGTTTGAGTATCTTTGGCAGGACAGCGAGAACTATAAGAAGCCGACCAAGATGCCGGCGCCGGCATACGTCGAGCAGCTGATGGCCTGGGTGCAGGGCAACATCGACAACGAGGCTGTGCTACCGAGCCGCATCGGTGTGCCGTTTCCCAAGAACTTCCCGTCACTGATGCGCCAGATCTTCAAGCGCATGTACCGCGTCTACGCCCACATCTACTGCCACCACTACCCCGTCATCCGCGAGCTCGGCCTGGAGCCGCATCTCAACACGAGCTTCAAGCAGTACGTGCTCTTTATCGACGAGCACCACCTGGCCAGCGGCAAGGACTTTTGGGGGCCGCTGGGCGATTTGGTCGACAGCATGCTGCGGAGCGACTGAGGGATCGAGTGGTGTGCTGGATGTGTGGTGCAGTGCAGTGCAGTAGTAAAGGCGCAGTACCTCAGTCGGTTTCTTTCACGGCGTTTTACTGGTTTGGACTTGGGACGAGTACTGGGATATTGGCAGTGACGGAATGGTAACGGCGCGTATTCTCCTACGCTGCCAGAAGAATTGAGCAATGGTATGAATTAGAGTCGACAAGCAGTAATAAATTTGTGGCACACAACGTCCGGAGTAGCTCTTGCCCGGTTGAGTGATTAATTGGCCTAGCCAGTGGTGGCGGCCTGAGGCAGCCATTCTTGCCGAGCGTTCGCGGTTACGGCCGATTTTCCCTTCCATCCAGCCCCAAAAATCCCGAGCCTGTCTTTCTGCCTTTCTGCCATTTCTTTTTTCCCTCTCGACCTGCACGAACCGAGCTTCCGTTTGGCCCCTTGAGACGACAGCACTCGCCGCGCCAGACACCCGTCCTCCGGCCGCTTCTCCATTGACCATTTCCCGTGTCCTGTGCGCTCCATCCGGCCCGTCCGCTGAGCCGAGTTTTTTCTTCGCTCCCTATCCACCCACAAAACAAAACCCCACAGCAGACGATGCTGTCGAGACAAGCGATGCTGGCGGCCCGGACGGCCTCGGCTGCGCCGCGCATGCTGACTGCGGCGACGCCGGCAGCCGTGCGGACGTTTGCTGCGGCCGCACCGGACTCGAAGCCGCCCATTGCGCTATTTGGTCTGGACGGGACATATGCGTCTGCTCTGGTGTGTTTCCTCTTCACAACTCTTCCCCCCCTCTCCTTCCTCTCTTTATCACCCCCTACTAACACCCGCAGTACACTGCCGCCGTCAAGACGGCCACCCTCGAGCCTACTGCCAAGAGCCTGGCCGCCCTCGGCAACCTCCTCCGCAAGGACCCCAAGCTCGTCGGCATCCTGGCCACGCCCACGCTCGCTGCCGCCGACAAGCTCGCCATCGTGGCCGAGCTGCAAAAGGCCACCGGCTCGGCCGGCCAGCCAACCGTCACGCACTTTCTGCAGACGCTCGCCGAGAACAACCGGCTCGGCCTGCTCGACGACGTCGTCGCCAAGTTCGCTGACCTCATCCGCGCTGCCCAGGGCCAGGTCGAGCTCATCGTCACTAGCGCCACTACCCTCGACAACAAGACCCTCGCTCGCCTCGAGTCCGCCGTCGCCAAGTCCGCCTTTGTCGGCGCCGGCAAGAAGCTCTCCGTCAAGAACAAGGTCAACCCCGAGATCCTCGGCGGCCTCATCGTCGAGGTCGGCGACCGCACCATCGACCTCAGCGTCCTCGCCCGCGTCGCTAAGCTCAACAAGCTGCTTACTGACAGCTTGTAAAGAGCCGAGCTGCCTGGGTTCTTCCCTTGCTAATTCTTTCCCCCATCCCTTTGGTCGGCTTGTCACGTGATGAGAAGGCCTCGCCGGCATAGCGTTCAGTCCACAATCAGGCCTGATAGCTCTGTCACGGAGAAATAGCAAGGGTGGACTCTGTATATATTTATCTCTTAAATTCAAGACAATCTATACGTCTTATATGCCTTCATGTTTCCAGACTTCACCCTGATCGTATTTTTCTGTCGGTCCTCTCTTTTGGTCATACGTTGGACATGATGGGCTTTTCCTTTCGAAGCTGTTCCCATGAGCTGAACTTGTCCAATACCAAGCTGAAACTAAAAAGCCCCCTAGTCGTGCTCGGCCTGCGCTTCAAACTCGTCTCCGTCCCCGTAGCCGTTGGCGCTGCGCTCGTTCTTGATGCGCTCCAGCTGGTCGCTGATGTAGTGATGCAGGTGCACGTCGGCCTCGGACCGCTGGCGCACGCGCTCCGGATCCACGAAGAACATGGAGCCCGGCCGCGAGATCGGCCGGCTGTGCGTGCGGCCATCGTCGTCATGGTCGTGGTCGATCACGGCCTCGGCGTCGCCCTCTTCGTGGCCGATGAAGAAGTCGCTGCGCGCGCCAATCGACCGCGACGTTGACGACCGCCGCAGCCGTGGCGTCGGCGCCTTGTCGTAGCGGTGCAGGATGTCGTCAAAGTAATGGTTCATGCCGACGGCCGGCGTGCGTGGCGTCTGGGGGAGACGACACGTGACACTGCGATGTTAGTAGTGCTTACTAATCAATGCCCAGCCCAACTTACCCTGTATCGTGAATCATCCGCGCAATCAGCCCTGTCCAGCCGCACTGGTGCGTGGCCCCCAGGCCGCGCCCCGTGTCGCCGTCAAAGTACTCGTAGTACCACAGATGGTCCTTCCACAGCGGATCAAAGTCCAGCAGGTCGCTGCCGCCGTTGATGCTCCGGCGGCCATCGTCGCCCCGCGCAAACAGGTGCTGCAGGCGGTGCTGCAGCTCCTCGGACACGTGACCGAGATGCATGTAGTCGCCCGAGCCGACCGGACACTCGATCTTGAGCGTGTCGCCAAAGAACATGTAGAAGCGCTGCAGCGCCTCGATCAGCAGGTAGTTGACGCACATCCACACGGGCCCGCGCCAGTTGCTGTTGCCGCCAAACAGGCCGCTGTCCGACTCGCCCGACACGTAGCTGACGGCAAACTTCTGCCCGTTCACGTTCATCGAATACGGGTGCTCCTGGTGGTACTTGGACAGCGACCGCACGCCGTGCGGGCTCAGGAACTCGTCCTCGTCCAGCATCCGCCGCAGCAGACACTCCAGCCGCTCCTTGCTGACGATCGAGAGCAGGATCCGGTCGCCCTTGCCGCGCTTACGGATCGACGCCATGTTGCGCTCGGCCACGTCGCAGCGGTTCGTCACAAACCACTCGACCCGCCGCTTGAACGACGGCAGCCGGTTCAGCAGCTCCGGCTCCAGCGTCAGCGTCGCGTACATCGGGATCAGACCGACCAGCGACCGCACCGGCAGCTGCTGGATCCACGGGCCGCCCCACGAGATGGCGTCGTAGTAGAAGCCGTCCTTCTCGTTCCACAGCGACGTCTCGTCCTTCTCGCCCATGCGGAACGTCATGGCGTCGCTGATCAGGATAAAGTGCTCAAAGAACTTGCTCGCCATGTCTTCGTACGTGCGCCGGTACTTGGCCAGCTCCAGGCAGATGTTCAGCATGCACAGACAGTAAAAGGCCATCCACCCCGTGCTGTCGGCCTGCTCCAGCACGCCGCCCGTCGGCAGCGGCTCCGACCGGTTGAACAGGCCGATGTTGTCGAGGCCCAGGAAGCCGCCCTCAAACACGTTCTTGCCGTCCATGTCCTTGCGGTTGACCCACCAGGTAAAGTTCATCAGCAGCTTCTGGAAGACGCGCTCGAGAAAGTCGAGGTCCTGGCGGCCGTAGAGCTTGCGCTCGATCTTGAAGACGCGAAAGGTGGCCCAGGCGTGCACCGGCGGGTTGACGTCGCCAAAGTTCCACTCGTACGCCGGCAGCTGGCCGTTCGGGTGGCAGTACCACTCGCGCGTGTACAGGTCCAGCTGCTTCTTGGCAAACTCGGGGTCGATCATGGCCAGCGGGATGCAGTGGAAGCTGGAGTCCCAGGCGGCAAAGAAGGGGTATTCCCACGAGTCGGGCATCGACAGGATGTCGTCGCAGTGCATGTGCTTCCACTGCGAGTTGCGGATGGCCTTGCGGTCGGGCGGCGGCGGCGGCTGCGTCGGGTCGCCGTTGGCCCACTGGTCCCAGATGAAGAGGTAGTGCTGCTTGCACCAAAGCATGCCGGCGAGCGCCTGGCGCTGGATGTTGCGCAGGTCATCGGCCATGGGCAGCGGGCTGAGCCGGAAGTAGAAATCATCGGCTTCATCGCGCTTGGCATCGATCAGGTTGTCAACCTCCTCTTCGTCCAGGAAGGTCTCGCTGCGCTTGGAGAAGCGGAAGCGGACGACGGCACATTCGCCCGGGGCCACGCCGCCGGCCTCGTTGAACGCGAACCAGGCGCCGAATTTGGTGCCCTTCTTGGCCGGGTTGACGGCCTCCTTCTTGCCGTCGACAATGTAGTCGTGGAAGGCGTCCTTGACGTACTCGGTCTTGTTGGTGCCTTCGTAGAGCGCGGCAAAGTTGGTGTCGTTGTCGGTGAAGAGCATGTCGGGCATCACGTCCTGGCCGCTAGGGCCAATGCTAGGCGAGGGTGCCATCAGCAGATAGCGCTCGCCCAGCGCCGGGTGGGTCGACCGGACCGTGCTCTCGTCGACGCTCTCGATCGACGGCTTGTGCTCAGGCTTCTCGCGGCCCCAGGCCCACGTGTTGCGGAACCAGAGGTGCGGGATGATGTGCAGCGGAGCCGGATCGGGACCGCGGTTCCAGGCCGTCACCCGGAACACGATGGCATCCGGATCATCGTCCTCCTTGGCCGTCTCGATGAAGATGTCCCAGTACCGGTCTTCGTTGAAGACGCCGGTGTCGAGGATCTGGTATTCCATGTCCTCCTTGGTCCTGCGGCCATTCTCCTTGACGAGGTCTTCGTAGGGAAACTCCGCCTGTGGGTATTTGTAGAGGTATTTCATGTAGGAGTGCTACGGGGTCAGTTCATGGTGCGATGGGAGGGCAGCGTTTCAACATACCGTCTGCGAGGACATAGTCAGCACCGAGTGTACATGGGCACAGGCCACGGGAAGAACGAAGAGACTCACAGGTGTGTTGTCCAGGTGGAAGTGAGCTTCCTTGATGCTCTCACCATGGTTTCCCTGGGGGTTGGACAGGCCAAAGAGCCGCTCCTTGAGGAAGGGACTGTCGGTCAGCAGAAGCAAAGCAGGCAGCAGGCAGACGGCAGACGGCCGGCAGGACACTCACTCCTTTCCGTTCCAAAAGGCAAAGGCGATGTTCTCGAGTCCGTGCGAGTCGCAGACGCCGGCGATGCCGTCCTCGCCCCAGCGATAGGCCCGAGAGCGGGCATGGTCGTGGGGGAAGTCTGGTCTTGGTCAGAGCTCCGAGCTCCGAGCTCAGGTTGGGGAAAGAGAGGGGACTCACGACTCCACGCATCACCGTCGGGGCTGTAGTCCTCGCGAACTGGGACGTCAGCATCTCGCAGGCCAGAAGCAAGAGCAGAAGCAGCTCCTCCACGACGACCTACCGGTGGCCCACTGGCGCTCCGAGACATAAGGCCCCCATTTCTTCCAGTACTTCACCCGCCGGCGGTCCTCCTGCAGACGCTTCTCCTCCTCTGTGAGGTGCTCATGGCCCTCGACGATAACCATGGTGCTCGGTCGTCGGCAGGCTTGATGGGGAATCCGTAAGGGACAGGGGGGGCGGAGGGGAAGGAGGAGACAGAAGCAGACAGATAGAGATAGACTAGAGGAAAAAGTGACCGAGGAGCCTGATGGAAAAGCGTCACCCCTCTATCGGTGGAGGCTGTCGTGGTTGGCGAGCTAAGATACGATGTGCCGGGCAGCAGGCCAGAGAGCTTGGCCGCTTCTGTGTCGTCGGGTGGAGATAACCTCGACAGACGAGCGTTGGGTTCGGGACACAGTTTCGATATCGGCCAGACGGAGCTGCAACGCGGGCGAGCTCTCAGAGAGCGAGAGCCAGCAGACAGAAGGACCGAAAACAGTGGGGTGACGTCAAAGGTGCATAGTACTATGGTAACCTATTTCTGCGCCCGCTAAAATGCTCGTTGCCACAAAAAACAGGAAAGTGCGGCCGGAACCAGGCAGACCTGCGACAACACATCACGGCAGGGCTCGCCGAAAGGGGAAGGACCGCCAGACCGCGAGCCTGCCAGCACAGCCTGCCAACACAAGAACACAAGATTACATAACGCTTTTCACACCATCATAGACTCTACTCCGGCCCAACGTGAGATACGTGTTCGCCCTTGTGCTGCTGCTTACAGCCTTGCCTTGACGGCGGCTGGCCCGGTGGCCTCCTGGTTGACGACCACGTCGCCCGTCGGCTGTCCGTTGCCAAAGAAGATGACCTGGACGGTCAGATCGTCGCTGGACAGTTAGCACGCCTTCATCCTCTCGTTCTCGTCCCCCTCGCTTCACCTACCGATACCGCCGCGAAAACGGCGCGGGCAGGGTCAACAGTGCCGACACCTGCTCCTCGTTGGTACCACCGAGTGCGTTGCGCACCAGATGCGTGGCCGCATTCTCGTCCTTGACCAAGAACCGGTCGCTGGCATCGGGCGAGAGACCCCATTGGCGCAGTCGGATCGGCGTCTTCTCGCCGTTCTTGCCGACGCTGCCCTCGCCCACGACCTCGACCGGCAGCCCGCTGCTGCCGGTGCTGTGGGCGCCAAAAACCTTTGCCCAGGCCGCGTCCAGCTTCGAGCTGCCCTTAGTCTGGGCGGCCGTCTGCGCCTCGATCCACTTGCCTACTAGCCCCACGGCTTCTTCATTAGTCAGCATCTCCCACAGGCCGTCAGTGGCCATGACGACAAAGTCACCCTGTTCCGGCTTGATCCTGGTCGTCGTCACCACCGGCTCGGCCGTCACGTAGGGTGGTGTGCGCATCAGCGGCGACTGGCTGCGGCCAAAGAAGGACGTGCGCAGCCGGTCCGACACCTCGCGTGTCCACTTGTAGCTGGCATCGCCAAACGCCCGCGTCGGCTCCAGGCCGCCCAGCACGCGCCCGTTGCGCACCACATGCTCTTCGCCCGGGTGCAACTTGCGCAGCCGTGCCGCCTCATCTGCGTTGTTGCCCGTCTGGTCGACCGACAGCGCCGTCGCCGTCCACTTGCCCGTCGCCGTCCGTCGGCCCAACACGGCCCGTGAGTCGCCCGTGCAGGCTACTCGCAGCAGCTTCGACCGACTGTCGTAGAAGGATAGCAGCGCGCACGAGCCCGACAGTGCCGGTGCCAGCAGCTCCGCCGCCACCGACTTGGACGCCTGACCCAGCACCTTTTGTGCGCTCTTGTTGACGATCTCGTCGTCCAGCCGCGTGAACCCGACCTTGATCGCACCCTCGATCGCGTCCGCTGGTGGACCCTCGGCCGACACTGCTGCCTTGTACGTCTCGTTCAGCTCCCGCGCCACGTAGCTGATGAGGGTCTGGCGGAGCTTAGCTGACGTTGTCCAGCCTCTGTGTAGTCAGCATCGTCTCTTTCTCGCTTCGGCTTCTTCAACTTCCTCTCACGTACGAATGTCCGTCAAAGACCCCCCAGAACATCCAGTCGGATGTGTTCGCGCCGCCAATGTCCCCGCTCTTCTCTGGCACCTCCACGATCTTCTCCGCGTGGTCGTCCTCGATCGGGTCGTTGCTCGCCAGCTGCACCAGGTCGTAGCGCAGCACGCCCTTGCCCCGATTGACCGCGTACGACTCCTCGTTCCGGCGCAGCCGCTGCGTGGCCTGGTCGGGGTCCAGCATCTCGATCACCCGCTGTCCACTGTCGTCGGTCATCTTGGAGATCGGTCCGTCGCCGACCAGCGTGCCGGTGCTGAGCTCGTTGGCCCTGATCACGAGCACGTTGCGCGTCGTCTGTGCGTTTTCGCCTGCTGTTGTTGCTGTAGTCGCTGTGGTCGCCTTGGTCGAGAAGACGGCCGGGCTGCTGCCGTTGTGGTCGCCCTGGAAGGTGTAGTAGGCCCCGTAGCCGACGAGGCCGGACACGGCGACCAGCGAGAGACGCCGGATGTGCATCGAGGACCGCAGCGGCTCGCCCGAGGACTTGACCGGTGCGGTGGACAGCCAGCGCGGCCGCTGCAGGCTGCTGCGGCTGAGATGGCTGAGGTGCTGCTGCGCGTGCTGCGTCCACGAAAGCGAGAGGGCAGAGCGACGGCCGGCACGAGACAGCCCACGGGACACGTACTGGCAGGTCGTCCGGAGAGCCCTGACAGACGCCTGACGCATGAGGACGGTGGGGCGGCTGGCTCGGGCGGTGGTCCGTGATGTGTCCGAGGTGCAGCGATCGACAATGGAGTCGTGCAAGCTGGATCGAGATCGATGTGAAGGGCTGACAATGTGGAGGCTCAACGCACACACTTTCTCGCTTCAGCCGGACGCCAGAAATAGAAGGGGCAAAGCAGAGGCGCCACGGTGGCCCGTGCGCAGCCTTCCGGCCACGCTTGCCGCTGTGGAGGCTTAGCAATCGGCTTCTGTGCTGAACGACAGAACAACCGATGGGATCCTCCAACAGATGAGCCTTTACAATGGCCACTCCTGCGAGCGACGACGACGTTCTGCTGCCTCCAGATGATGATGCCACCGCGGCTGAGTTTGAGGCTTTTGACCGGTTTCCCTGGTCGAAGCACCGCGCATTTCTGGTAAGTTTGTAGCCTTGTCCATCTTGTTCTCTCTTTCTTCTTTCTTCTTCTTCTTCTCTCTTTCTTCTCTCTCTCTTCTTTCTCTCTTTCTCTTCCTCCCCCCCATCTATCCCCCCTGCTAATCCCCCAGCTCGGTCTCCTCGAGACGCTCGGCGGCGCCGACGGCCTCTCCCCCAATCCCACCCACCAGGGCAGCACCACCTTCTGCCGCACCGTCTTCTACCGTCGCCAAACCGGACGGCGCATCGATCTGACCCGCTACAACGGCTTTCTAGCCGCCAGCCCAGACTACCCATCCATCGACCGTCGCCTGCTGGCGGCCCTGTACGCGGCCAAGAGGGCGGCCACGACCGCTGAGGCGGCAGCTGCTCTGCGCATCGTCGAGACCGTTGCTGCCGGACCAGCCATCAACCCGTTTGACGGCACGGCAACACCGCATGACGATGCTGTGCCGTCGTGGCAACGCAGCGCTCCGAAGAACGAGCTGCGCGTGCCGCGGGCGGCAGCAGCAGCGGACGAGGCTGCTGGTGCAAGTGCGGCCAACGGCGAGGCGCCGTACTCGGACAAGTTCGCCAAGGTCATCGAGGCCGTGCAGACGGGAAAGGAGCTCGAAGGCATCCGGCACATACCCGACACAGTCGTGCGCCAAGAAGTAAGTGCAGCTGGTCAGAGGCCTGTCCTCTGGCTTTGTTTCATGTCTTGGAGGGGTTCTTTCCTTCTCTTCTTTCCTTTTTCTTCTTTCCTTTTTCTTTCTTCCTTTTTCTTCTTTCCTTTCTTCTTCTATCCCTCCTTCTTCTACCTTCCCTTCTTCTACCTTCCCTTCTTCTACCTTCCCTTCTTCTACCTTCCCTTCTTCTACCTTCCCTTCTTCTACCTTCCCTTCTTCTACCTTCCCTTCTTCTACCTTCCCTTCTTCTACCTTCCCTTCTTCTACCTTCCCTTCTTCTACCTTCCCTTCTTCTACCTTCCCTTCTTCTACCTTCCCTTCTTCTACCTTCCCTTCTTCTACCTTCCCTTCTTCTACCTTCCCTTCTTCTCCCTCTTCTTTCCTCCCCTAACCTTCTAGGGCATCACCCCCTTAGGCAAGCTCAAGCCCCCCAAGAAACCATGGGAAACAGCCGCTGCGCCAACCGCTTCTCTGGCATCTGCTCTGGCTTTTGGCGCTCCAATCACAACCGAGTCTGGCCACTCGCTGCTGGTCGACTTGCACTTTCCACCTCCGCCAGAACAGTCTGGGCCTGTCCAATCAGAAGTAGGCCAATGAGCGAGAAGGATGTCCGGCGAATCAACGACATACGTTAGAAACTGTCCTCCTAACAGTCGATTATATTCACTCGTCTACCAAGCCCTTTCCCTTTGTATATGTACAGAAAGTATAAAAAAAGCAAAGGACTCAGCCAGGCAGATTCGGCCACCAATCGCCCCGTCTCCCTGCCAAACAAAGGGTGCTCTTCGTCAAAGTTGTAATTGTTTTTATATATATTTGCTGCTTTTCTTGGCTCCTCCGCCCACAACTCAAACCCCGTAAGCGACCTGGCCGAGCGGCTTGTCCTCGCCCATGCCGGGGGCCATGAAGCTGGTCTTTGGGTTGCCCGTCGCCTTGGCAGCAGAGCAGCGCGCCATCGTTGGTGAGCTGGATTGTTAGCGAAGAAAAGGAGGAGAAGAAGAAGAAGAAGACGATCAAGACAAAAAGGAAAGAAAAACACCCACCTCCTTGAAATCGCATCGGTAAAGTAAAAGTTGTCCACCACCTTCTTCAACGGCGTTCCCGTCGCCTTGGTGCCCTTGTTCTGGTCCACCAGCTGCACCTTGCTGAGATGTTTCAACGCCACCGGCTCGACCACGTCGTACGCTGCCAGTGCCGGGCTGATCTCGGCCATCCGCTCCCGCAACACCGCCAAGTCGTCGTACGCCAGCGGCGCGTTCAAAAACTCGCTCGCCGCCCGGATGATCTTCCAGTCCGTCCGCGCTGCACCCGGCAGACCCGTCGCCGGCCGCGTCAGCTGCACCCGACCCTCCGTGTTGACGTACGTGCCCGACTTCTCCGTATAGGCCGCTCCCGGCAGCACCACGTCCGCCAGCTGGGCACCGCGGTCGCCGTGGTGCCCCTGGTACACCACAAAGGCGTCCTTGGGGATGTCCGCCTCCGCGATCTCGTCCGCACCCAGCAGCCACACAAATTTGGCCTTCGTCTCCACCACCGCCGGCGACGGCGCCACAAAGCCGACCTCGTATGCGCCCGCTCGCGAGGCTGCCCGCTGCAAAATGTTGAAGCCGTTCCACTCTGCCGTCTGGAAGTTGGCCGCATGCTTCTCCACAAAGCTGCCGACCAGCTCGTAGAACGCTTTCGCGTCTGCATGGTCCGTCACGCCCGAGCCCACAATGATCATCGGCCGCTTCGCTGCCTGCAGCTTCTTGCCAAACGGTCCTGCCAGCGCCTTCTTCAGCGCCGCAAAGTCGCTGCCCAGGTGCTCAAACTCAAACGTCGACTCAAACGTCTCACCCACCACGCCGATCTCCAGGTCTGACCGCAGCCACTGCTTCCGAATCCGCGCGTTCAGCACCGCCGCCTCGTGCCGCGGGTTGCTGCCCACCAGCAGGATCGCGTCCGCCTCCTCGATGCCCCCAATCTTCGAGTTGAAAACGTAGTTGGACCGCACGTCCACGCCGTGTGCCACCGGCAGATGACCCGTCGGCGTGTCCAGCGTCAGGTTGTCCGACCCCAGCCGGTTGGCCAGGTCCTTGATCGCCACCAGCGACTCCACCTCCACAAGCTCGCCCGCCACCACCTTGAACTCGTTGCCCGTTGGCGCTGCCTTGTTGAAGCCTGTAGCCACTTCCGTCAGCGCCTGCTCCCACGAAGCCGGCTCGAACCGGCCGTCCCGCCGCACCAGCGGAATCGTCAGTCGCTGTGTCTTGAGCCCGTCACAGGCAAATCGTGTCTTGTCGTTGATCCACTCCTCGTTCACGTCGTCGTTGAGCCGCGGCAGCACCCGCATCACCTCCAGCCCGCGCGAGTCAATCCGGATGTTGGAACCGAGACCGTCTAGCACATCGATCGACTCAGTGTGCTGCAGCTCCCACGGTCGTGCCTTGAACGCGTACGGCTTCGACGTCAGTGCGCCCACCGGGCAGAGGTCGATCACGTTAGCCGACAGCTCCGAGTCTAGGTTCTTCTCCAGGTATGTGCCGATCTGGATGTCGTTGCCGCGGCCCGCCGAACCTAGCTCCGGCATTCCGGCAATGTCGTTGGCAAAGCGGACACATCGCGTGCAGTGGATGCACCGGTTCATCGACGTCTTGATCAGCGGACCCACGTTCTTGTCCTCGACCGCACGCTTGCCGCCCACTTCGTGGAACCGGCCCCGGTCGGCCCCGTACCGCATCGACTGGTCCTGCAGGTCGCACTCGCCACCCTGGTCGCAGATCGGGCAGTCGAGCGGGTGATTGGACAAGAGGAACTCCATCACGCCCTCACGAGCCTTGTGCACCAGTGGCGAGTTGGTCTTGACCACCATGCCCGGCTGCACAGGCCATGCGCACGACGCAACCGGTTTTGGCGCACGCTCAACCTCCACCAGACACATGCGGCAGTTTCCCGCAATCATCAGCTTCCTGTATGCCTCGTCAGTTCGGCAAGCTCTCTCGGCAAGAAAGGACCAGCCAGCACACAGCAGACGGCAGCAAGATGGAGAAGACGGACTCATGGTAACAGTATCTGCACAAGCATCGTTAGCAACTAGCTGCTAGTAGTGTGTCCGCAATCAGCAGAGAAGGACCCTGCTTACCTTGGGACTGTTGCCCCGGCCTTTTCGCAGGCCTGGATCAGTGCCGAGCCGGCTGAGCAGTGTTAGTCCGTCAATTCGCGCACTTCTCCGTCCATTGTATTCTCCTCCGGCCAATTGCCGCGTCGTACCTTCTATGGACACCTTCTTGCCATCTGTCAACAACAGCACACCGGTTAGTCTCGCAATCGCCCTCACACGCATGGATATCCCGGGAAGCATTGGCAGACGCACCGACGGTAAGCTCGACCTCAGCAGGCCGAGGGACAGATGCCGAAAAGGCCCGGGTTGCCTTGACGGCCTGTCTGCCGTTCCGCCATGTCGACCGAGCAATAGCCTGCCGCAGCATCGTCGTGGGATTTTATCGGACAGAGGGAAGAGACGAGGGGAGACAGAAGCGAACAAAGGGAGCCGGGGTGGCCGTGAGCAGACGAGAGAACGTCGACTCCAATGGGCGGCGATAGGTGTCGACGTGGATGGGGCGGTCGCTTGTTCCCTTGTTCCGGCAACGAACAACGTTTTTGCTGTGCTTCGGTTTTTTGAGGAGTGAGCAAATCGGGACCAACTGGGGGACAGAAGGGAGCGAGTACTTTTCCGTTGGAATAATCCTCGATTTCCTTCGCATTGCGCGTGATTGGTCGTCTGAAAGCCCAATGGCCCCACACCGGAACACAGCTGCTAGTCCGCGTTGATTGGCTGTTGTCCCGGCTTTTTTTCTGCCTACATCTTAATTTTCTGCGCCCTTGCTTTTTCGATTCCTTTTCTCCTTCTCTCTCATCAAAAATTGTACACGGGCACACTTTATTGTAGGTGAGCTTGAGCTTCGGCCCTACATTTATGCAGGACTGTTGATTCCGTCGAGTCTTCCTCTATCTTGTTCCCAAGATTATTTCATGGCACCGATTATGGAAGCGTGTGAGGGATGTTACAATCCTTATGGCCAACGCCTCTTACCGCCGGTTGCTACATATCTTTCCAAATTCTCTCGAGACGTCCATAAGGACTCCATACCGGTAGAGAGTCGTGAGGTGCAAGAGAGAGGGCATACAAACCGAAAAAGGTACAACATAAACCGGCAGACAGAATCTGTACATGAGAAGCAGGCAATCCCATCGTAGCCCTCAGGTGCCTGTCATCCCCACGTCTTCCGACGATGTTGCCGTTGCTTCCTGAGCCTGTGATGCTGCAGGCCCGACAGCGTCGTCTGTAGTGGATAGCTTGCCGAACTGCTCGGCTACTGCGGCCTTTTGCTCCCTCTCCAGATCGGCTGCCCATCGTGACCGCACGGCGCAGATGTGGCTGTCATAGCTGTCCATCTTGCCCAGCACGAGCTCGACGACCTGCTGCAGCTGCCGGCCGGCTTCTTTGCGTCCCGGCTCGTCGGCTTTGGGCAGGATCTGTGGTATGTGCTGGGCCAGTTCTTGGTCCGTCGTGATGTACGAGGCCTGGTCGGCTGCCGGCTGCAACGGCGCCTGCATGCTGTGAACCAGGACATCTGCCTCGTCCGGCTCGAGACCGTCCAGATCGTCTTTCTGGCCCGGCCGTGCTGCCGCCCGGGCTGCCGTGGCCAGAATCCGCCGCCGGTCTAGATCGGCCAGGTAGACCATCCCCCGACGCACGCCAGTCCGGTAAAAGTCAGCCGTCTGCAGCATACTCTGGGCCCGGTCCACTCGACTGCGCGGTCGCTCCATCGGCTCCGTGATGTCAAAGTCCAGCGGCACAAACATGGCCGGATCCGCGCTGACAACCTTGGGCGGTGGCTCGTCGGCCGCCGTCATGGCTGGCACGACCGTCTTGGTTCTAGCAACGGCATCTGGCCTAGATGGGCCTCGCTCTGCAGCTCGCGCTTCGTTGCCTCGCTTGTCCTTCATGGCAGACATGGCCAAAGTAGATACACGTGTGGCTGCTGGTCGACTGGCTTGTGCATAAAAGCCCTGCTTTGCGTATCAAGATACGAAAACTGGCATCCAAAAATACATGCGCGCTCGCTGGTTCACGCCGTTAGGGTACAGGCGTTGTATTTTTATTAGTGCTTGATGGTTGTGGGAGGAAAGTAATCGATTTGTCAATTTTCGCGTTCAGAAAGCATTTCGCGTCGTGAGGGGTTCGAACAAAACAACATTATAAAAACAGCAGACACTTTAGATCACGAGAAGCCCTTTTGGCAGAGAGTACAATTTAGTGCTATAGACAAACACTCTCGACCTTTATCCTCGAATTTTGTCGAGCTATATACAAGCCGCCAGATGGGCAGACCGTAATAATAAATATAAGATAATGATGTTGCTTTATGCCTCTATATAACGGTGCACACGTGATGCCATATCTGCGTATGCGTCTAGACTGCTGCACAGCCGGCATAACGGCTGATAGCAGTCAACATGGCCTCAGCCGGGTTTCGCCCGAGGCTCTCGTAGGGGCCAGGTTCATCTTGACGATCAGTCCTGCATACTCTGGCTGCACACGAATAAGCCGCCCCAACACTCAACTGGCTGTGGAAGGCTCATGTTTTCCGATGAGAGCAGATTGTGGCCTTGCCGACAGTGCAAGGATGTGTTCTGCTCAGGCCAAACAGCGGGTAACTTGACCTCGAAGCCTCCTTGGCTCACGGCATGCTCCTCTTCTCCCGTGGCTTCCTCTCTCGGCCTATTTGTCTTGCTGGTAGGACTCTGGTCTACCATCCCTGTCCCTATCCCTGTCATCTGGACGGCAAGAACTTTCTCGCGTATTCGCGCAAAACCGCAAGAACACCTCGGACATGGTCTTCCACCCTCCGGTCCTTCCGCCGTCTGAACCACAGCAAGACAAAGATGAGAAGACACACGTCTGCGGCCAGGTGCTTGCACAGCACCCAAAAAGCCCACCCAAACCACGCCAGCGGGGCCTTCTCTCGACGCGAACGGAACTCTCGTCCGGCCGTTATGTTTTCGCGGAGCGCTGCTACCTCGGTAGCCAGCTTCACCATGGCTCTCTCCATCTTTCGGAACCACTTGTCTCCGCGGCCGAACGGCTGGCCAGAAGCCTCAGCACCGACGACACCACCCCCCTCGGCCACCTCCAGCTCTTCTTCAATGAGCCTGATGCGGTCCTCACGCTCGACCTCGTCTTCTTCGCTCATCGGGCTCAGCACTCTCAGCGGGCCGTCCAGAGTGTCCACCGTCATGTTGCCACCACCGTCGAAATAGCCACCGTAGCCGCCACTGGCCCGTCCTTGAGATTGTGCCGTGCTTGCACGGCGACGGGCGCTGTCGCCGGGCGCTCCGTACAGCGTGTCTTTCCGATAGGAGCCGGCCGAGCTGGGCGTGTGGTTGTCCTTGATCTGGTTCCAGACGAACTCGAGCTCGGCAACAAGCTCAGCCGCCGTTCTGCAGATTCAGATTGTCGACTGTCAGTTGGGTACGGATACCGCCATAGGAGCAGGGGGCAGACCCACGGTGTTGTTGCATAAGTATGCATTGTCTCTATGAGCGTCTCGATGTAGCGTCGCTTGGCCTCGGTTCGGCTGAGCCCACGTTCTGCGTTCCAGGCGTCCCACTTGTCCTGTTCTCGTCGCAGCTCGTCGGCCGTCAAGCCGGAGTGGCTGTTTGGCCGTTCCATGACGCCATCGACATCTCCTTCCATGGCTTGTTTGTAGAGCCCATACAGCCGCATCCGGTCCGCCGACGGTGGCCGAGCGGCCCCGGTTTTGGGGATCTTCTTGACCGTGTTGAGCGCATGGACGAATACGCGATCTGTTCAAAGAGGAGACTCGTTAGCCACTGTTGTGTGGAGGAGGACTTTTGGGTGGAGATTTGCCGGCATTGTTGACATACCAACGGAGTCGGCCATGATGTGTCGGAATGGCGAGAGAAAAGAGAGAGACGAAGCGATCGTTGGGGAGCACCTCGACGAGGATCACTTCTTCCCCGTGCTGTGTCTGCTCCGCCAGGCTGGAGACAGGAGGAGGCTTTCGCCGCCTAACGCGCATGCAATGGCAATGGCAATGGCAGACGGACAGAAGCGCGGCAAACTAAAAGCCGAGGATGTCGCTCAGATCACCACAAGTCGATGAAGGCGTATCACAGCACAAGGATCCCAGTCCCCTTGCCCTCTCGCCTTGGAGTTTCGTCGCTGATTTGCTAATGCTCACCGGAAGAGAAAGATGTCATCCGTCCTCTCGTTCGTCGATAGATTGCCCAACCGTTATCCTTTCATGGTGGACTGAGCTCATGGCGTATGGTCAATTCTATAGGGCAGACATGCTCCATATTTTGGCCTAAGCCTAGCCAAGCAAGCCAACTTAACTACCTCGGCGTGGAGGTGCCGGCCTGGAAAATACTAATTATTGCCGTGTGGCGCGCCAACATACAGGGGACTAGCTCCTGTATCGTGCCTGTTTTCGCGGGGAAATCAATTCTTACCGAAGCACGTGAATATCTCCTCTCTCACAAGATGGTCGATACGTGCGTATTATGTATTACTCCCAGTTGACGTCCTCCACAGTCATGACGTTCTGCCTTAAATTGAGACAGCTGTTATCATATCTTTAAAAAGTCGTACAGTTACATCTATATATGCTCAAATGTACATTTACAAGTCAGCCGTTCGTTTCGCCTGCTCTTCCTCTGACATCAAAAGTGCCTTTTTCTTGTTGATGTAAAATTTGAGTACTTTCGTGCTTAGTAATGCTTGTTGTGCTGCGTTGCTGCCAGCATCCTTTTTTGAAAGCCCGCTACCATGTCCAAGGCATTCGGATTTGCCCCATCCATCAACCCAGAGATCGATGACAAACAGTGGCAGGCCGGTGTCCTTGCACTTCCTAGGCTTGCATGGGGCATCTTCATATCGGATTTTGACAAGTTTGCATCCGATTAAATCAATAAGTTTAAGCTTCGGTGGTCTCTCAGAGGTGTGCTCCGGTCCTGTGGCTGACGATTCCAATGACGGGTTTCGGGCTCTTTCTTTGTCCCGTCTCTGATACTCTTCGCGAATGTCTTTTTCAATCGTCAATGCCCACAGCCGTTTCAGCCACTTCTGCGCACGTTCAACACCTTGCGGATCAGAGCGGATCAGAGCACCCACATAGGCCTCAAAGAGGTCTCCGTACATCTTATTTCGCTGCTCAAGGCGTGCACGTGATCCACCATCCCTGCCTTCGCCCTTGAATTCAGCAGGCAGCTTCGCTCGTTTGTCCAAGCCGTAGTGTAGCGAGTATAGTGACAGATTGGAATTGCGTAAGAGGCGCTCTCGAATCTGGGAGCACCGTCCCGGCGAAAGCAGTGGAAAAGTCTGGGATATGTATTCAGATGCCAAGTGGTAGATA
Source organism: Grosmannia clavigera kw1407 (assembly GCF_000143105.1). NCBI lineage: Eukaryota > Fungi > Ascomycota > Sordariomycetes > Ophiostomatales > Ophiostomataceae > Leptographium > Leptographium clavigerum. Next base: position 171,496 of record NW_014040560.1, on the reverse strand, counting down.
AAAGCATCACCAAGAAACTCAAACACCTCGTAGCTCCGGTGCCAGTTCTTCTCCACCATTCCTTGGTGTGTGAGTGCCATTTTTTCTTGCGCAGGATCAAGAATAGGCGGAAGTGGTGGGTGACTTTCGGGAATATCTGAGAGGGTCCATTCCGTCATGGGCAAAAGGGGTCGCACTTCGTTGTCGTATGTTTTGGCGACCGGTAAAGCTGCGTCTAATATAGCCGCCGAGGTAGTTGGCGAAGACATGTCGGCCTTCTCATCTTCGGCAACCGCCTCTTCTTCACCTTGTTGTCGGAGGCTGTCAAGCTCGGACAGCATTGTCCTCAACAGCTTCTTCAACGATTTGGGCGGACCTTTTTCGATCGAGACACTTCCATCTTTCATAGACTCGAGGAGTTTCAAAACTTCTTTTGAGTGTGTGCTGACTACTCTTTTGCAGATGTCGTGGTTGTCCTTACATCGTTTCGGAGGACGGTCTGCATTATCTCCATGTTCGGCGGCCGTAGGCTCTGACTCTACCTTAGAAAGCTTCCGTTTCGTCATATTTTGAGCACATAATAATGAAAAGGAATTCTCGATTCGATAAACAGGCTATGACTTTCAGGAAAGATGATGCTGATAAATCGCGAATATGGTATAGTTGCTGTGAGTCTCGATCAAAAAATGTTAAGATTTATCGAGAAATTCGAAGTGGGCCACACTGTGACCGTGCTATGCCCCACTTTAGTTGGAACACGCAGCGCGCACCAATTAAAGTTGAGCTGGTGCTTGTTCCAATTAAAGTGGGGCATAGCACGGCTATTGGTGCCCAGAAAATCTACGAACGTTAATCGCCTCACGGCCATTGAAATGAAACGAATCTACGAAGATCGCACACCTACGCGTCGGCAATATGAGTGTCCCACGCCCCCGACTTCTGGACCTGATGAAGGTAGGCTCGACTCTACACTTCAAAGTCAGACAACGGCACCCGCTGACTCCGTACAGATCCAATGCAAGATTTTCGCGACCACATTCAACCCCGAAGGCGTACGCATGGGCAACAAGGTTCTGCGACAGAGACTTCGAGGCTCTGCCTTGGCAGCATACTACCCGAGAAGAGTAGTCACGTTCAAGGATCTGCAAAGGGGGTTTGGTCCCGATTTGATAGCGGACGATGAGCTGGACGCAGACCGGCTAGAGAGCAATGCTGGGTAAGTGCTTCTGGCTCTGCGCGGTAACAGCAAACGACAGGACTAATACCTCAACAGATTGCGCGCTCGTGGCAAGGGCCAGACAAAGAGAAGAGGTACAGCAGCAGGTACGATTTCCCGTCACTGAAAAAGATCATGTGGTGACTTTTCGGAGCTTCCGACTAACGGTGTAAGCAGATAACAAAGGGAAAGGAAAGAAATGATCCGGATAGATTTTGTGCAATACACACGGGAATACAGGAAATCAATGATACTCAATTTGACGTCGTTGGGTTGTGTGGCCTACTATCAAGAGCGTACTTCTTTGACGCTTGTCTGGTGGTCATTCAAAAAGCCTTGGCTGGCGTGTTGTTCGGCATCACTGCTCGTTCGTTCTCTTTCCACATTTGACGCGGTGTATTACGTCGGCAGCATTTAGACGTGAGAAAAATCCGAGTGGCCGGGAATTGAGAATAGCAGGCAGCTTACGCTGTCCGTCAAGCCACGGCCTCGTAAGAGCTCATTGGCATTTGCTATTTGTAGAAGTTTCGAAGCAACGAGCCGGTTTCGATCAAAGCCAAAATTACTTTTAGGCACCCCTTGCAATCGAGGAAGCCGCCATCTCGGGGAAACTTGTCACCATAACGAATACTAGATATTGTATGGCGTGTTTTCGGGGCTTCTTCCTCCCTCTCTTGCCCGGCTCAGATTATCTATTCTCTGGGTTTCTTTCCTGCTTCAGAAATTTCTCAGCATTCTTACCTTTCGCTCTTTCCTTTCATGCTTTGATTTCCACTTTCACGCCACATATTGACGTCCCTGCCCACTTCTCGAATCTCCTTTCCTCCCAAAACCACCATCCTTACACATCTTCACTCTGCCGTCCCTGTCGCCTTCCTCAAACAGACGGCGAGCGCTACGAGTGTAACCTTCCAATCTTGTGGTCTCTTTTTTTTTTGACGCGCCTTTGACGCGCTTCCTTCGTTTTCTACCCCACAGTCCAGTTTCATTGACTCGCCATTCACGTATTTATTTGACTGGCGTTAAATATCGTGTGCGCTCTCTGCATCCCACCGTCTCCTGTGTCCGTCTTTCCTTCCCTATATCTCCTGATGACAACTTTCCCCCAAGCATTTTGAGTTTCCTGATATGGTAAGAAGCTCTTCAAGAGCCGGTCGGCCTTTCCTACCAGGATACTCAGATTTTTGTGCCATATATCTTATCTGACACCTGGCTATATTCACTATTTACATCCTTTTTTGAATCTATCCATGAGACTTTGTTTTCTCCTCTTCTTTCTCTTCTTATCCCCTTTGACCCCTCTCATCACCAACTCTGCGCCCTCTTTGTTGCCACCCCCATCAAAGCATCCCCTTCTTGTCTTTCCTTTCTTTGGGTTACTAGCCGATTTAAAACGGCATCATCACTGTCAGTTACATGCCAACTGCACCAGTCATTCTAGCCTTCTAGCTCAAATTCTGTCTCTGGACAAAACTGCTGGAGGACATGTCTGCAGTTGCACCGACCGGATCGCCCCGTCAGCGTCGCCAGTCTGGCACCAAGGGTATAGGTCAGGATGAGAACGTGCTGAGAAACTCAGAAGATGCCAGTATGCAGAGCTCTCAGGTTCGTGCAAATACCGTCTGGCCGAGCTATGGTGGCAGTCCTGTTAATTTGATCCCTTCCAATAAATTGCAATTTAACGCCTGCAGAATGACGACGAAATCTGTCACTGACATGATATTCTTTTTTCAGGATTCCTTTGGCAACCTGCGAAAGGGGTTAGTGACACTGAAAACTGCGAAGCTCGCCAACCAGAAGGGGCCCAACGTATGAATCTCCGGCTCTTTCGCGTCCTGATCTCATAATCAAAGCTAATAACATTGTCTTCATAGCCGGGCTATGATTCAGGAACCTCGTCTAGCGTATATCCCATGGATACTCTCCTTGCGAAGTTGTCCGAGCAAGAGGCTGCGATCCGTGAACAGAACGATAGTATGAAAAAGAAGGCGGAGGAAGAAGCTGTTTATAGCCGGATGTCTGAGACACAATCCGTTTGCATCTCTGGCCCCATCCCCGGGACGGCTGATGGGTTCAACGGCCCTTCTGATATGATGTCAGGCTCTACAAGCATCATCACCGATGGTGATCCCGCAACATCAGAAGAGCTGCTCCGCCTCAAACTTGAACTTGCACAGGCTCAAGTCAAGATAACGCGACTTGACCATGAACTGGCGCACTCCCGGTTTGCCAAGTCGGACAACTCCAATATGATATCTTTGACTATGCCGGAGCCAGATTACCCTACACTTCCCAGATTTGATCAGCCTGTCTCTCGTTCCACCGGTGCCATTGCGGCCATGTCCGCGACCAAGCCGCTATACTCTCGAGACAATATCTGGCTACTTCCCGAAGATGGACGATCGGACACAGTGGAACCATCCACTGCCGGTACCATAGGGAGATCTCGTGGAGTTTGGCGCAACGATCCAAAACCAGCTGTCTTCCAGCATCCGTTTGCTACAGCACCACCTTCGATCCCCATGTCCGATAGTCTTCCTACCCAACCGGCATCTATCTGGCCACCCGTGCGACCTAGCAACCCAAGCTTCATGGAGTCCAGTTCCCAGATTTTCGGAGATTCATCGACTGCCATAGATGACGGCCCAAGCGGCCGCTTGACACCAGATAGCGATGTCCTCTTGCGACCCCCGTCCCGGCGTCGGGGAAGTCGACTTGACACTCACATGGTTTCCAACCAGGGCTTTGGAGGTTATGGTACTTTCAACATGGGGCAGATGCAGTATGACAGTTCGAATGAGTTTTCTTCCGGGGGCAGCTCTCAGATACTCAATGCTGGAATGTTTCCCCAATATCAACAGCAGCCTATTGGTACTCCGTTGTCTCCTCACGCAACAGAGTTCAGCGCAGGCACTGGACCGCCTTGGAAGAACGAGGTAGGTTGTTCAGATATGGAGAAGGCTGATCTTGATTTAGGGGTGGCGTCACTAATTATTTTCCAGAATTCTCTCTCCGAAAATCCAACATTTGTGCCTACGACGGAGCCACTGAACTACCGTCGGCTACTCGACCGCAACGTCAACTGCAACTGGAAGTACATTGTAGACAAGATTGTTTGCAACAATGACCAACAGGCGTCTATCTTTCTGCAACAAAAACTGAAAGTTGGCACTACCGATCAGAAGTATGACATTGTGGAGGCCATTGTTTCCCAGGCATACCCCTTGATGATCAACCGCTTTGGCAACTTTTTAGTTCAGCGTTGCTTTGAACACGGTGCACCGGAGCAAATCGTCAAAATCGCAGAGGCTATCCGTGGAAACACGCTCAATCTCTCTATGGATCCATTTGGATGTCATGTGGTCCAGAAGGCGTTTGACTCAGTCACTGAAGACTACAAGGCGATTATGGTACATGAGCTGCTCCGACGCATTCCGGAAACGGTTATTCACCGTTATGCTTGCCATGTCTGGCAGAAGCTTTTTGAGCTGCGATGGAATGACTCGCCTCCCCAGATTATGAAATACGTCAATGAAGCACTGTGCGGTATGTGGCACGAGGTTGCTCTCGGGGAAACCGGTAGCCTTGTGGTGCAGAACATCTTTGAAAACTGTCTGGAGGAAGACAAGGTATGTGATCCTATAAATTTCCAGGGGTTCGTTCTGAAACTGATACTCAAAGCGTCCATGCATCGAGGAGGTTCTGGGAAACATTGATGTTGTTGCTCATGGCCAATTTGGCAACTGGTGCATCCAGCACATATGCGAGCATGGCGCGCCGAACGATCGCGGCCGGGCGATTGACCATGTTGTCCACTACGCTGCCGAGTACAGCATGGACCAGTTTGCATCCAAGGTAGTGGAAAAGTGTCTGAAAATTGGCGGTGCCGAATTCTTGGGCCGCTATTTAGACCGTGTCTGCGAGGGACGAGTTGATCGGCCACGCATCCCGCTCATCGACATAGCCAGCGACCAGTATGGCAACTACCTGATCCAGTACGTATTGACGCATGCGAATCCGCAGCACCGAGAGGTTGTCGCAGCACACATCCGGAAGCACATGGTATCGCTCCGAGGATCGAAGTTTGGATCCCGAGTCGGCATGCTCTGCACGAATCCAGCCGTTGCAACTCGGCCTGGTCCAGGAGTAGGGCCATCCGTTGGGCGTCTGCCTCCGAGATACAGTGGGTATAGGTGAAGTATGTTGGATATTTGGCGCCGCTTCTATCCTGTCGGCATCTGGCGGGCTTCAGTCTTGCTCGACTGACGATCAATATTTTCGAATGCAGGCTCTGCACGGCATCGCTACCGACAAGCAGCTTGACCGGCTCTATTCGGTCTTTATGATGATTTTTACAGGCTCTTCATCCAGTTTGTCCTCGTTGTTCTATCTTTTTCTTCTTTACTCGTTACTTCCAGCCATGCAAGCAATTTTCGCGGTGTATTCTGACCCGGAGTTTCGACGACGGTGAGATCTCTTATAACGAGCATCTTCCCTAGCAACCATCTACGAATCCCTCGACATCCTACGCTCGGAAGGCTACAGCCCCAACCAAGTGCTTTGGACACAACATGGTTATGGTTTTTGCAATATTGAACGTTGTACTATTGTCAAACGTCGTGTGTGTTATTATGCCTGTATTTTTTCGTGAGCTACACGGATTTTGCCTGGAAAGCATGTCTGAGTCAGAGGAGGCAGCCACTTGGTGAAGCTACCACTCTACAATGACGCGAAAAGGCCTTCTGGGGTGCTAGGCAAGTGATGATAGTATGCGGCGCTGAGAGCAGGTGGACACGTTCTTTTTTTGTCGTATTCGCCAGAAAACGGGAGAGAAATTTTTTTTTTTCTTTCTTATTTAATCATTGTATTCACTGTAAATGAGAAGCTATTATCTACACGAAGGTGGAAGAAGTAGGTTGCAAGCTTATGAGCTGCAGCTGCACTGCATTGCCCTGTCTTTCTGGGGTACATCCTGGGTCCAGCGAGTTTCCTCGTCGGGATCCCCGAGATAGATCTGGCCGTCAAAGGATTGGCCGTGCCAGGAGTCGGAAAAGGGATGCAAGGCCATGTGGGTGATGCGGCGCAGGACGTCGCGGTCGTTGTCCTTTTCGACACGGCGGATGAGCTCGTCGAGGATCCAGCCACGGGGTGTGAAGTTGGGGTTGACGGCCTTCATGGCGCGGATGCGGGCGTCGTCGTCGGGGTAGGAGTGTTGGGCGAGGAGGCGTTCGCGCCACTGGGCGAGCCAGCGGGCGATCTGACGGCGGGCATCGTCCTTATCGAGGGCGGATTCGAGGCCATCACGATAGAAGAAGATGTCGGCAGCGGCGAGGCGTTCAGGATCGTCGGCGAGGTCTTGGAGGCGGAGGCTGCTGAGACGGCGGAAGAAGAGGTTGAAGTCGAGGGCGAGGGATTGCATGAGGTCGAGAAGGGCGAGTAGGAGGGGGTCGATGTCGGCGTCTGCAGCCAATTGTTCTAGGCTGGGCGGTGATAGGCCGAGACGGGCGGCAAAGAGGCGTTTGTATTCGGCGAGGAAGAGGGTCTTGTACTCGTCGGCAGAGCGCAAGATGACGTTTTCAGCGTGTGCCGAGAGGACGTCGGCGGCGAGCTGTACGGCTTCTTTGGGAGGTGTGGCAGTGATATCTCCCTCAGCAGCAGCATCCAGTGTGGCCAAGCCAGTGATTCCCCCCTCGACAAAGGCTGGATGGTCGACGCGGTCGGCGGCAGCGATGAGCTCGCCAAGGGCCTCACCGAAGCGGACGAGGTTCCACGACACGACCGACGGCTGGTTCTTGTAGCTGTACCGGCGGCTATCGTCGTCGTGGTTGGGCGTGTAATCGGGGTCGAAGTTGTCGAGAAAGGCAAAGGGGCCAAAGTCCATGGAGAGTCCAACGAGCGATGTGTTGTCAGTGTTGAGCACGCCGTTCATGAAGCCGTACGCCTGCCAGCGCGCGACGGTGATGGCATTGCGCCGCACGACCTCGCGGTACAGCCGGGCGAACCGGTTTTCGGCCGCATCAAGGGGGCCTTCAGTCGTCGTGAGGGGGACATTGCGGGGAGGAGAGAGAGTGGAGGTCAGATCGTCGCTCACACGTCCCGGCAGCTTGTCCCACCCGCCAAAGACGGTCTCGGCGGCATAAGTGGCCAGCTGGCGCGTCAGCTTAGCGTCACCACGGGCACGCAGCAGGTCAAACGTGCCGAGGCGCAGCCATGACTCGGCAAAGCGCACCACCACGGCCGCCGGCTCCAAACGTTCGCGATGGACCAGCACCTCGGGCAGCAGGGTCAGGGCCAGGGCCCGCGTCGATGGGATGTGCAGCGCGTGCAGCGCCTCGCTGGCGACAAACTCGCGGATGCTGCTGCGCAGGACGGCTCGGCCGTCGGCGAAACGGCTGTAGGGCGTGATACCGGCGCCCTTGAGCTGGATCTCGTAGGAGGGGGTGGAGGGCGATAATGGCGAGAAAGACGAGGATGCTAGAGACGAAGACAACGACTGGATTGGCACCTCAAACAGGGAAATGGCCCGGCCGTCGCCCAGCTGGCCGGCCCACTGGCCAAACTGGAAGCCGCCATAGCACTGGGCCCAGGGATAGTGGAAGCGAGCCTGTTCGTCGTCTTTTCCGCCTTTTTCTTCTCCCGAGTCCCATCCCCAAAGCCGGTTCCCGGCCGCGGTCTGCCGAAAGTCCTCCGTCTGCGCCTCGCCCGGCCGTAGACCCAGATCGCGCAGCGCCGCCGGTGACACGGCCAGCAGCTCCGGGTCGTCCTGCTCCTCGGGCCGGACCCACGAAAACAGGGCGCCGCGGACGAGGCGCGGCTGGATGTCGTCGCGCGGCGTGTTGTGCGAGGCGGCCGGCGTGGGAAAGTGCGGGTCGGTCGGCAACGACTGGGTGAAGCGCCAGGTTTTGGGCAGGGAGGCCAGGGTGTGACTAGGAAGGGTGGAGGAGGTAGGGGGGGCAGAGGGCGTGGGGGTGGGAGCGGATATGGGAGAAGGATCTGAAGGGGCCATGGAGGAAGAGTAGACCCGCACGAGGCTGAGGGAGAGAGAGGGAGCAGCGGCACGGTAGGTGGCCGTTCTGCAGAGCATAAGGAGGTGAATGAAGCGAGGTGAGATGAGGTGAGGTGAGGTGAAGTGAGGTGAGGTGAGGTGAAGTGAAGTAAGAGGCGAGGAGACGATGAGACAACAAGAGACGAGTTAAGAGACAAGTTGAGAGATGAGACAAGAATCAAGACAATAGAACAAGAAACAAGACTAGGCAATAGACGAGACACTAGACTAATCAAGGTAAACAACCACCCAGGAAAGAGACGCAAACTGGAATTGAAAACTAACAATTATACTTGTATCTTACTCCGTATAATCAACAATTAACAATACCCGTACCCTACTCAACCATATACATATCCACTAACCGAGGCACCACAACTGCTGCAACTCTCAAGCCCCGCGACCATGGCGTCATCGAGACGGCGACAGCCCCGCCACCACAGGAAGGAGCGAGCTAGGTGCAGTGCAGCATTACTAATACATGCGTTTTCGTAAAAACCAATACCCGCAGCGACTGTTCTTTCCATCGTGCCCCACGTCTCTTATAAGGTATAACCAGGGCCTCTCCTATGTCTGCTCTGCTCATCCGACCTATCGTGCTCGCTCGTGCTCCTGTGCTCTCCCAGACCCGATTCCGTCTTGCCCCGACCGTGCGCTCTTTCCGTCTATCCGCCATGGCCTCTCCCAACGTCCCCACGCTCAAGCTCAACGATGGCCACGAGCTGCCTGTGCTGGCCTACGGCCTCGGCACCGCTAACTACAAGGGCACCCGCAAGGAGTTTGACCAGAAGATCGTCGACAGCACCGTGACCGCCATCAAGCTGGGCTACACCCATCTGGACGGAGCCGAGGGTGAGTTTACCCTCTTCTCCCCTCTCCCTCGTTCCTCTGCCCCTCTCTTTCTTTACATCCTCACCCACCCTCTCCACCTTCTTCTCCCCACCTTTACCTCACCCCCACTACCTCCGCCCCATTAACACTCCCAGTCTACGGCAACGAAGACGAGCTCGGCGCCGCCATCAAGGCCGGCGGCGTCGCCCGCGAGAAGCTCTACGTCGTCACCAAGTACGATCCCAAGCCGACCGGCTCGGTCGAGGACGCCTTTGCCCTCTCGCTCCAGAAGCTCGGCGTCGACTACGTCGACCTCTACCTCATTCACTCGCCCTACTGGAAGGGCGTCACCCCCCAGCAGCTGCAGTCACGCTGGGCCGAGCTCGAGGCCATCCAGGCTTCCGGCCGTGCCCGCTCCATCGGCCTGTCCAACTTCCTCCAGGAGCACGTCGAGCACGTCCTCGCTACCGCAAAGGTCGTTCCCGCCATCGACCAGATCGAGTTCCACCCCTACCTGCAGCACGGCGACCTCGTCCCCTACCTGCACAAGCACGGCATCGCCGTCTCTGCCTACGCACCCCTGACCGCCATCATGCGCGCCAGCCCAGGCCCCCTCGATCCTACCTACGCCCAGCTGGCCGCCAAGTACGGCGTTTCCGACAGCGCTGTCGCCCTCCGCTGGGCAATCGACCGCGGCATCGTCGCCATCACCACCAGCTCCAGCGAGAAGCGCCTCCAAAGCTACCTGACCGATCTCGCCTCCTTCCAGCTGACCGTCGCCGAGGTCGACGCCATCTCCAACATCGGCCACGAGAAACACTTCCGTGCCTTCTGGACCGCCCAGTTTGCCCCAGAGGACCGCAGCTGAGGGACTAGAGAGATATGAAATCGGATTAGTCAGCACTTCAACTCGACGACTGTACAAAGTAGATATCGTTGATGAAGTCGTTGCCTGAACGAATACACGAACAAAATTATACAAGCATGAACCTGCCCACCGTCATAGCTCATCATCTGAATCTGTATTGCTACCCTGGCGGAGAGGCCGTGCCGGCGTCGGTGCCTTTCGTGTCTGGCCAAGAGGAATGCTGCGGCGTGGTGGCGGCGCCTCTGCCGCTACGACTGCCTCTGCTGTTGTGGGTCGTGGCTTCACTCCCGCTGCTATCTTGTCCCCACCCCCTTGACTCTCCTCCTTCACCTCCACATCCATGGGATCGCCTGCCTCACTGTCCGTAGAGCCGTTGTCGTCGTCGTTCTCCGTCGTTCGGTCCTCATCCTCACTGTCTGCGTCCTTCTCGACCGGATTTGGTGCGGCTTCAGCACGGGATGTAGACCTCTCGAATCCGTCATCCACGTCTGATTCTTCCTCGGACGACGCCGCGGCTGGCCGCTTCGTCCCTCGCCTCACCGGGCGGGCTGCCGTGGTGGCAGCAGATTTGGACCGGGATGTGCGCTGGCTGGATCGAGCCGCTGGCGGGGGAGACTCCTCTTCCTGCTTAATCTCCTTCCTCTCGTCCACGGAAGCAGCATCCTCCACCTTGCCGCCGGCATACGACGACAACAGCCGCTGCTGCACCCGGATCTTGACCTTCTTCTCGTTGAGCAGCATGCAGAACTTTTCCAAAAGGGCATTCTCATCTTCCTCCTTGGCTGCTAGGAACTCCTCGAGCTGCTGGCGGAGCTCATCTACCGACTTTTCCAGCTTGTCTCGCTCTGCTATGGTCTCGGCCAGCAGCTGCTGGGCCTGAGCCCTGCTGCGAACTATCTCTCCGCACCATTCATACAGCTCAATGTCCTCATCCCCGTTGTATGCCAGAGACAACGTGCCGAGGCGTTGCTAGAGACAAGTGTCAGCATAAACACAAACGAGAGCGCGAATCCAAGCGGCGTACTGTAATGTTCTCGATCCGTCTCCGGATCATTATTGTCAGCGTAGACTCTTCCTCGACCGTGGCCGTCGCATCCACATTGGCGAACGGTCCCTGGTCTAGCAGGACAGATGCGAGCGATTGCTCCCACTCGGCGGCGGTACATGGCGCGGTCTTCACCCGCAACTTGTCGATTCGACTGTGCCGCACTGGTGTTGAGAGTCAGAACAAATATACCTGCTACCCGTTCCAGAGTAAACAAGGCAGGGGCCCACCCAAAGACGGCCAAAACTTACGCGTTAAAACATATGGAGCCACGCCCTCGGTCGCCGCCAATTTCACATCAAACGGCCCTGAGCTGGGGATGGTTGGCGACACGCGGACGAGGACAAAGGACCCTTCCTCGTCAGAGCGGGGAATCCTCACCACATGGGGTGACTCTTCGGCCATAGCGGGCGTTTGACACAGCGTCAGAAATTGGAAGGAGGTGCGGATCTTGTGAATGGCGATGCCGAGCTATGTACTTGTCGACCGGCACAAAGGGACATGGAGGTCTGGGGTCACAGTTCGGAACTAATGTACGCAGCGATGACGCAAGCCACAGCCTAGAGGACGACGCGAGATGGGGAACTAGCACGAGCAGACACAGAGTTTGCGGTCGCAAGCCCCTGGACGTTGGCCAATGTTGCTCGAGGATGAAACGATGACATTAGGTGAAGATGAGTGAGCATGGATGTGCTTGTGTAAGCTTGGGAGCTTGGGAGAGATGAGTAAGCACGAGTAGCGATCGGCAAGAACAGCTCGTTTGTGGAAGGCACGACAAAGAACGGCCCTTCTGAAGAATTTCTGTAGCGCCTGTTTAGGCAGCAGTGCAGAGTAGTATAAACTGTGGGCTCGCCAGATGGACCTTCAGACACAGACGGAAGCATTCCAGCGTATATAGTAAGAGATCTACACGGCCGGCTGAAAGACTCGTAAAGGTACCTGCAGGATGTCTCGTATTATATTGTATTATATCGTACGGAGTACTCCGTAGGCCGAGCGGCATTGTTCATGCCCCGTGCAAACGTGCAAAAACAGGAAAGGGGAACAAAAGCAGCACAGCCAGCAACGGAGTGGCGCGTCGGTTTCGTGTGGCCGACGCGTGCCAAGAACCAATGTTGTGGTCGGGGAAGAGTGCAGCCAATCTGGCCAAATACACATTAGGTGGCCCGTGCATCTCCACTGTTTGACGCCATGTGGTGGTATGCACCTGATCGGTGGCCTTTCAGCGCGATTTTCCCCTGCACGCTTGCCTATGCACGGGCCAGGGACAGCCATTGTCCAGCCACCCGGCCACGGCGAGCACTTAAGATTCTTGCTGCATGGCTGCAGTGCTCCGTACATAGTACTCCGTACAGCACACCACAAGCAATGCGGCCCACTACCACCACCACCCGTTTTATTTTTTCACCCTCCAACAGCAGTAGTGCGTACCTGCCTGCAGCTGGCTCTGAGTGGTTGGCTGGCGCCTGCCCCAACCTCTCTGCTTTCCTTCCCAAACAACATGCCTTTCGACATTCTCAAGCCTCTTCACCCACCTGGAAGCGTTCTTGGAAAAATTACCCCCAGATTGCATAATCGCATGCTCGTACACCCCAGCTGTTCTCCTTTCAACCGTTTTCTTTCTTGTCTTTGATTTTACTTTCTTTCATTTGTCAACCAGATCCGCCCGTCCCGTTCGTTCCTCTGTCGCGAACCGACACCACGACCCCCCATTTCGACAACAACGACACCACGACAGGAGCAACAGACACCGACGACGCCTACAGCCGACCACAGCAGCTTTCGAAGAAGCATAAAAAAGATACCGACATGTCCTAGGAACAGCACTTCGTTTGCTACCAACACTAATCTTCTCTGTCTTTGGATTTGAAAATCGGCCTAGAACGGAGAGACAGACTGCGCGACCACTACTCCTCTCCCATCTGCTGCGACACCCCAAGCTCTTCTACATTCAGTCTTTGTAATACGGTTTCCGCGGTCGAACAATCTACAGCCCGGTTTTCCTCTGAACAAACGTTTGTTTTTCAGACAGCCTTGGCTTCGCTGCACGCCGGCTTTTCCCATTGACGCCTCGATTTTGCCTTGTTTCATTTGTTGTTATCGACATGAATCCACCCCATTAAACCCGGTTTCCTGAACAACATCGCCTAGAGCTTCATTCGTGCTACGGAGTACATTTCGTGCGCCAGGGGACCCAGCGGCTCCGCTTATTTTCGCATGCGACGTCGTTGATGAACCCGCTTTATAGGACGACAGACCCCATAATAACAACTAACAATAAGCCAGCCCAACCATGGAAACATTACGGCTCAAACCACGGCAACCGGTCGAGGATGTGGTGGAAAACTGGGACGATGACGATTTCATGATTGATGGCGATGATATCACATTTCGGAGCGGCTCGACAGCTGCACAAAATACAGGCAGCCGCCGTGACTCGCTCTCTTCTTTCCGCTCTGATTTTGAGTCTATTCATGCCGAGGATGAGCAGCAGGTACTCGTTCCAGGGGACGACGAAAAGTCCACGTCAGATGCCATTGCTTTGGCCGCCAGTGCAGGCATTCCTCTGCCCACAAACGTCCCACCATCAGCCCTGATGGGTGGCACTATCAAAAGGCTAGGGGGCCAAAAAATCAGAAAGATCTTTGAGGAAGATTGGGGAGACGATCTGGAACTACCAGATGACCCACAACCGCTTCGAGTGAAGCCACAAGACGGCTCCAATTTTCCCGATGCACTTCAGCAAGTCGGTGGCAGCTCTAGCCCGACAAGCCCGACGAGATCAACCAAGGCTGTTTCCATGGAGGGCCTTCTTCACCAAGAGCCAGTTGTTGTCGCTAGAAGGCAGTCGGATGCCCAACTTGGTTCTGTCAACCTAGACATCTTCCGCGACACGGACGACGAGGATGACTTTTTTGACGGTGGTTCCACCATCAGAGTGTCCAAGCATCGACAGATACCAAAGCCGATATCATTGATCACACCGCCCACACCCCAGAGGAACGATGCGGCCGATGACGATTTCGAACACGATCTCGAGTTGCCATCCGACGGTAAGCTCACGCTGACCAAGCGCAAAGACATTCCCAGAACGCCTCTCCTCAGCACATTGGATGAGTTTGAATGGGGCGAAGGCAGTCTGGGCACCCGGCACGGTGGCACCCGTCGCGATGGGCTCTCCAACCGCAGCTCCTCTGTGTCTGCCCTGAGCCCGAGCGTGTCAAGCTCTATCACGGCCGAGAGCGAAGGCGAGGACGACACGTTTGACGGCATTGTACTTCCTACCGGCACAGTCGACTTTGAAGAGAGACTGAAGAAGAGACGCACCAGCCGGTCGCCGCACCGGCCAACACAGTCAGAGGATATCCATGCAACCCAGACCAAGGGGCAGTGGCAACCCTCAGCGCAAGCACAGCAAAAGCAGCCGCAGCAAGCAGCAACAACGGGCCCGACACAAGGATTTTACACCAAGCACCACCAGCAGCATCAATCGCTTCCGGAGGAAGACGTGCTGGATGGTTTTGATCTTGGTGACCGCGATGTGTTTGATGCCAATCGATTGACATATCACCGCAATGTCCGCATCAAGTCTGCTCGGGCGACAAGCCCGGTCCGTCCGAAGGCTGCGGTTTCCATCACGTTCAAGCAAACCCCGTCACTGTCTCGGTTGCCCAGGCCTATGAGTGGCCATGAACGGACACAAACGGCACCATCCTTGGAGCCCGTGTCGGAAAGCGGCGGTCCGATCTACAACATGGCACGGCGTTCTCAGTCGCGTGCCGGGCATTCAGCCCAGTCATCCTTGTCCAGCATCCCTACCCCCACGACTCCGTCTACGGCCCAGTCCATGCCACCGCCCTCGACTCCTCGTCGGAGAGAAGCAGGCAACCACAAGATGTCGGCCGTCTCCTTGCGGAATGAGCCCACGACAACCAATGCTCAACTTCTACGCCTGAAGCGGTCACTGCCGGCCATCCGACAGCTCCCGCCCGCTACACGACCAGTAACCCGAGGATATGATCGGCCACCCTCAAGGTCTGAGTCGGGCAGCCGTGGGCAGTTGCCTGCAAGGCCGAAGACTCCTGTCGAGAGGACGCGTGTTGGCCAGGAGAGTGCCACAGCGCAGGCGAGGAAGAACCCACTGCCGTTTCTGCCAGCCGGGGCCTCTCAGTCGCAGTCTCATCACGTCACTGCGAAGAACTCGCGCGTATTTCGCCGTCAGGATTCGGAACCATCGATTGAGATCCCTCCTAGCTCGCGAGCGGTGTCCCGGTCGACGATGCGTTCCCCAAGTCCGGCAAGGCGGCACCGTTATACCGTGGACAAGATCACACAGGACAGGTCGTGGCAGCAGCTTAGCAAGCCTCGGCGAATGCGGCAGTTTGGCGACGGCCATGAACTGGACGGTTTCGATGACTTGCCGACGTCGGTACAGGTGGAGGAAACGTTTCTGCGGCAGCCGATGTCGTCCTTGTCGGCGAAGTCGCAGCTGCGCAGCAAGATGTACCAAAATATTCTTCCGGATCGCACCGTCACGCCATCGCCGTCGGGGCTGTGTTCGGCGGCCAGACTCGATAATTTGCCGCATTTTGCACGCGACACGGCGGCGAGCCGGATCGCTCGAGAGACGTCTCTTGCTCAACGCACGCCATCCGGGCCGTTGGCGCCGCTGACGGCGCAGAGAGTGGCTCAGCTGTCAACACGCAGCAACTATGGCGCTCCAGCTATTCCGCGCGACACGGTGCGGTCCAAGAAGTCGACACGCCGACCGCCGCAGCTGAAGCCTCACCTGATCTCCAACCTAGGTGGGGGGAAGGAGTCGAAGAGTAAGCAATTGCGGTGTGCCTCGTATCTCTTGAAGAATGTCCGATGCTAACGTACATGTACAGCGGTCAACGGGATGTACTACAACCCGGCTAACATGCGGTGGGAGGGCAATGAGAATGCGCTTACGGATTTCGATCCGCCGGCATCATCGCCGTCTACGGCGTCTATTGCTCCGTACCTGCACCGGGAGAGGGAGAGCGCGACACCCCGACCTGCGCTTATCACGCCTATCGGGGCTACAAAAGGGGTGCAAGTGGTTGGAGGGATGGTTTTCGACCCGCAGAACATGTGCTGGCTGAAGTTGGGGCCGCAGAACGCCAAGGCAGAGGCCGATGACGTGATGGATGGGTTCAACGGCATCGATAGCGACGAAGACGTTTTCAAAGACATCCCGGACCTGGAGGACATGGCAGACACGACAGAAGCAGGCGGTGGACGTTCGAGCGAAATTAAGGATGACTGGCTCGTGGGAGAAGAGTTCGACGTGGGCCCCGAGTTTGTCCGGCGCCAGCGGGAGGAAGAACAACGGTGGAGGAAGAAGTGCGAGAGATGGATGACCTTGGAAGAGCGGGACCAGAGCACATGGCGCTGGCTTCTCCGCGAGATGGTGACTCATCCGATCTGAGGAGCAGTCTGATGCGGCATAACGATTCAACACGACATACGCTCACCACCAACAGCATGATTGACGCCTCCTATTCTACATTTTCGCTTCGGCTGCAAGCGTGTTTGGGACTACAGCTTTAATCTGGATCTGTTTATTTCCTTGATTCGCATACCCCCTTTTTTCTTTTCCCTTTTTCCTTTTGATACTATATGTACAACATCAGAAACCACCGACTGTATGAAGGAGAGGGGAGGACACGCGGGCCGGGCTTGGGAGGGCTGAAATCAGACAAATCGAGGCCCGGTTGGGGCTTTGGTTGTGGGGGATTTTGGCGGACGTTGCTTTTCTGGGCCTGTTTATGACGTGACGGATATTATGATTTTGTTTATGAGATTTTGATGTGGCCTGCATGATGGATTTGCAAGCCTTGTTATCTTGGTCTTGTCGTCTTGGCCTAATATTTTTGTAATGGAGAGAGGAGCTGTATGTGGTTTTGCTTATATACTATAGAGTGCGTAGGATAATGAAGCAAGACTGTGATTAGTCATACATGAGTAAGACACAGAGACAATGCTTAGTAATAGGCGAAGGGTGAAATCAGGGACAAACGCCGAATGGGAATTACAATCAAGCTATATAGCGTCTATAATACGTTCCATCACTTTTTCCTGTCGGCCTTCTTGCCCTGTGCTTTTTGTGTTTTTGCGCGTCCGTTCTTGGACGGAGCAGTGGTCGGAGCAGCCGCCGGAGTAGAAGGTGCAGCAGTCGGAGTATCTGCAGGAGAGGCATCAGGCTGGGAAGCATCGAGGGCAACGGTCTTGTCCTCGTCCTTGCTGGCGGGCTTGCGGTGCAGCATGTGGGGGTCGAGTCCGCGACGGCGCATGGCGTTTTTGCGGGCGCGCTCCATGTACTTGGCGTCCTCGTCGTCGTCGAAGCCGCCAAAGTCAGCGCCGTCGTCCTTGTCGGTGGCGGCGTCGCTGTCGTCGGTGACGGCGATGGGGGCGTTGTCGTTGTCGTTGTCAGTGTTGCCGGCATGGTCAGCAGTCTCGGCGGTCTGGGAACGTGAAGCACTGGATCCTTCGGCGCGCACAGCGTTGGCCGGGGTGGGAGCAAACTTTTGCAGCTTGGCGACAAAGAAGCCGTCGACGTTCTGATGATGGGGATAAAAGCGGCGGGTCATCTTGAGGGTGGGATCAAAGGTCTTGCCCATGATGCTGGTGAAGCCCTCCTTGCCAAAGGGCAGGCCGGTCTCGACGAGGCGGACGTTGGGGCGCCGCTTGAGGGCGTAGGCCACGACGGCCTCGTTCTCCTCGACCGTGACGGAGCTGTGATGTTAGGGAGAGGAGAGAGGGAAAAAAAAGGGGAAGGGAAGAGAGACTGACCAGGTGGAATAGACCAGATATCCGCCCGTCTTGCTGGCATGGTTGACGGAGTCGATGGCCGCCAGCAGCAGCTGTTTCTGGACATGGGGCAGCTGCATAAAGTCCTTTTCGGTCTTGTTGGTCTTGACGCTGGGGTCCTTGGCGATGACGCCCGTACCGGAGCAGGGAGCGTCGAGCAGGACGCGGTCGAAGCCGCCGATGACGCGGGGAAAGTCGCGGGCGTCGTAGTTGCAGACGATGACGTTGCGGGCGCCAAGACGGTGAATGTTGCCGATGAGACCCTTGGACCGGGCCTTGCTGGGGTCATTGGCAAAGACGACGCCGGTGTTCTTCATGAGCGCGGCCATGTGGGTGGTCTTGCCGCCGGGCGCAGCGGCCATGTCGAGCACGCGTTCGTGTTCCTGGGGTGCGAGTGCCATGACGGGCAGAAAGGACGAGGCCGCCTGCAAGATGTAGTGGCCGGCCAGGTATTCGGGCGTGGCGCCGAGCGGCACGTTGCTCTCAAACACCTGCAGCCCGACCTTGGACCAGCGGCCGACCGGCTCGAGCGTGACGCCGCGGTTGATGAGCGCCTGGGCCAGCTCGCGCCTGTGTGTCTTGAGCGTGTTCGTCCGCAGGACAACTGGCCGCGGTGTCTCGTTGGCCTCGAAAAAGGCAAACGCCTCGCGCGGCGGGAAGAGCCGGAACAGCTTGTCGGCCAGGTACTCGGAGTAGCCGTAGTACGAACACATGTCCCGGACCAGCTGCGCCACGTAGTCGGCACGCGGCCGTGCCTTGTCGCCCAGTCGTCCAAAGTCCTCTAGCGCCTGGATCGTCTCGCCGATCCGGTTGCGCAGCAGCTGCAGGTCTGGCGCCAGCTGCGACTTGGGCCGCTTGGCGCCTGCTGGCCCGTCGTCCTCCTCTGCATCGGAATCGGCCTCGGACCCGTCCTCGGATCCGCCCAGACCTCCAATGTTCGTCTGCAGCGCGCTGTCTCGCAGCTCAGCCTCGGCCTCGGCCGCCTCGCGTGCCTGCTTCTGGTCCAGCTTGCGCGACAGACCCTCAATGTTGGCTGCTGTCAGCCGCTCTTCCACTTCCGAGTCGTCCTCGTCGTCCGAGAACACAAACGCCCCCCCTTTGCCTTCCTGCTCCGCGTCCGAATCGAACACGTCCGAGTCGTCGTCGCTGTCTCCAAACCCCGGCATCGGCTGACGTCCGCCCATCTCTGCTCCAGACTCGTTCGACTCCATCTCTGAATCCGAGTCTGAGCTCGACACCGGTGGTGGCGACGCTGCCTTCTTGGCCTTCCGGCCACTTGCTGCCTTAGCCACTGGAGCTGCTGCTGCTGCCTTCTTCTCAACCTTCTCGCCCTTGTTGCCTCGCCGACGCTTCGACAACGGCCCGTCATCCTGCGAGGGAGTGTCCACTGGCAGACCGGCCTTTCTCTTCAGCTTCGCAAAGTGCTCCTCCGACAGGGGTTCGGGAGCACCCTGCTTCTTTCCCATGCGCCGTCCGACACCCATTGTATAATCCGGCTGGTCTGCTTCCTTGATTTCTTGCTTGTACAGGCGACGGAAACGGGCTGGGAAAAACGAGAGAAAAGTGCTCGACAGCGATGCTGTAAGAAAAAAAAAGAGCAGAGATAAAGTGGAACCTAACTTTTTTTTGGTTCCGATAAGCACCCGATAAGCGATAGCATACTCCGTAATCACACTTTTAAGCCACAGTCTGCTTCAGCCACAATGCGCAGGACCGCCTTGCCCCACCAATCTCTCTTAGCCCATCGCATCCAAGTCGACCAATTCTCTCCGTCACGATCACCGTCGACATCTTCGCCGTCCGCCATGTCCGAACTACAGTTTGTTCGCTCGTTTCTGGGCTCCCTCGACGGCTTGCCGTTGAAGCTGTCGGCCGACTACATGGAGGATGCAAAGGGCTACCCAGCCCGGCCACCAGTCAGTTCTTCCTCTCCCCTCCTCCTCTCCTCTCCTCTTTCCCCCCTCCTCTCTCCTCCTCTCTCCCCCCCACTAACTCCCCCAGTACATCCTCCCCCGCATGGCCAAGCCGATGAAGAAGACGTCCGAGACCCGACTTCCGCCCGGCCAGGAGCGCTGCGTCGTCGTCTCCGTCAAGTCGCTGCACCGCAGCCCGCCCCTCGACCTGCAGCTCGGCGCCCTGCCACTCGCCACCACATCGCTGCTCGACCTGCGCCAACAGCTAGCCACCAAGACGCACGTGCCCATCGCCAAGCTGAAGCTGCTGTTTGGCAAGAAGCCTGTCGCCGACACAAAGGTGCTCAAGGACCTGATCGGCCCCGCGGCCAGCGCCTCGGCCACGACACTCGAGCTCGGCCTCATGGTCGTCGGTGGTGCTGCCACCGTTGCCGCTGCCACCCAGGAAGCCGAAGAGGAGACAAAGACTGCTGCACCGCCGCCCGCAGCTGCACCACCACCCGTGGCCGTCGCTGCGGCTGCTCCGCCCCCTTCTGGCCAGGCCGTCGTCGAAAGCGAGGCCTTCTGGTCTGACTTGCGCGCATTTTTGGTCGCCCGCATCAACGACGACAAGCTGGCCGATGAGCTCTTCAGCTCCTTCTTGCGCGCCTGGGACGAGAGACCGTCCGTATGAGGATACGATCAGAGGCGGTTCGCTCGATAGTGGTCGCGAGCAGTCCATAAGAAATAAAACGTCTATTCAAACACACCTCGGACAAGACTGTCCTCACTCTTATTGCGCTGTGCACAAGCGATAAATAAATAGAGACGTAGATGAGAAAGTGGAGTCGAGAGTCAAGAGACAAGAGACGGGAGACGGAGAGAAGAAAAAAAAGGGTAAGTAGCTGCAATATATATAAAATGTCATCCTCCCCTTTACTTCGCCAGGGGGGCCTTTTCCAGCTCGTTGCTCAACCTGCTTTACCGCCTGCTGCTGCTGTCGCTGCTGCTGCTGCTACTCTAAAAGGTCTTCCTCAATCCTCGACACCACCCGTTCCAATTCGAGTCTTTTTAAAGAAACCATCATCCCGCTCGCCGCCACCTTCTTAGACGCGTGCCTGCCTTCTCCCCTCCTCCCGTGAGATGTCGTGTGTGTTGTGTTCGTGTTTGCCGAGCGGCATTCGGCTTTTGTTTTTTTGTTTTTCTGGTTTTCATCTTCCTTGAGCATCTTGCGGCCCACGCCTGCGTGAAATGCGTGATTCATGTCATGTGCGTGCGACGGGCTGTGGCTTTCTGTCTTGTCGGTGACCCGGCCAGCCGGCTTAAGCCAGACCCTTGCTGACGGTTTTCAGCACCGTGTCGTACTCAATGTCGTCCGTGTCGTTTGCCTGGAGCTCGACGGCGAGGCCGGTCAGAGCCCGCTTCAACGCGTCCTTGGACGAGGCGTACACCATTTTGGCCATGATCGGGGCATCATCGGGCGACCAGGCGAGGAAGGTCAGCTTGTTCCGCACACCCTCACCGGAAGACAGGCTGTACTCAAAGTCGTACACAGCGTATCTGGGACCCTTGCCGACGTTGCCCTAGAGGTGTTAGACAATGGAAAGAGCGGGTGCACAGGCAAAAGGGACAAAAACTAACCCCCCGGACCTTGGTGGTCGCGTTCACGAGCTTCTCGCGGAAGACTTCCCAGTCCTTCTCGCCCGACGCCTCCTCAATGACAATCTCCCTGTGGTCGTCCGACAGCTTGAAGACAATGTACTTGTACTTCTTGTTGAGCTTGAGCTCGTTGTACGCGCTCACGCACTCCTGCGAGACCGTTGCTCTGGGCCCAATGTTAGCCCCACCAACAACGACAGCCACCGGCGATTGAACAGAGCTTACCCGGATTGAGACTACAACACGGTCAGCATGATGAACATCGGAGCTTCACCAGAAGAGGGGGGGGGCTTGGGAGCATGCGATCACGGACGTACCATTGTGAGAAGAGATTAGACGGGAAGAGCACGAGGTACTAGGAGCGGTCTATAACAATCGCCACATGTCAGCCGAGCGAAGCGAGAGACTCGTCAGGGGGGGCGAGTGGCGGGGAGAGCGGAAGCAGAAGAAAGACGGAGCGCATGATGAGCCGAGCTGCAGATTCCCGACGACAGCCTCCTGTCCCTGTTCCGTTCCGTCCGGGTCATCTGCGAGATGGTCCCGAGAGAGATATCGGCATGGTGAGGACAGGTGGTGAGAGCAGGCTGACGGAGGAGAGGTGAAGCGGGACAGCCGACCGGAAGAACAGCTGTGAGGGAGAAGAAGTCGGGAGACAGGACCTGACCTACCAGACGTTGCTTGTTGAGGAGAGGAAAAAAGACAAAGTCCTTGTGGCGCAGAGAATGGATTTGCAGGAGTGATGGAAGGGGGGGGGAGAGATGGAACAAGAGCAGAAAAACTTGGTTTTGAGAAAGGGGAGAAGGAGAGCGGAGGAGGGGGATGAGAAGAGCAGTGGAGGTGGTGGAATAGTGTGGCTTTTGCCGTTTGTCAGTGGCGGGTAGCGGTTGGCGTTTATGGTGGGGGGAGAGAGACCCTGTCTCAGCGCTGATGAAGGAGGGACAGAGGGGGGGAACCCTTGGGAGCGAGAGAGAAAGAGGGACTTACAGAGGAGGGGCCGGTTGTGCGAGCTACTTGATGTGGGGTTGCCTGGGCGATGGAGAGCAGAGGGTTTGTACTCCGTGTGGAGTGTGGTGGACTGTTTTGCGCACTGTTTCAGTTCTGCAACGGTCTGATAACGAGATAAGAGGGGGAAACGGTTCAAAACGGAGCCCGTTTATGTCGCGACGGCAAGCAGCCTCTGGCGATACTCCGTATCCCAAGATACTTATATTCCTCGACTTCGCCTCCCGACTACGACACGCACTTGGGCAGCCGCGCTCCACGATTAGGCTGCGATGATATCACCATGGCGCCATGACGGCCGCGCTCCGCCAGTCCTGGGTTCTGCCTGCCCGGCTGTCAGGCCAAGTCGGGCCTCGGCTGCGATCCGGTGATGCACCTCGCTGTAAGAGACCGACAAAGCCCGAGCAGGGCGCCCTGCCTGGCACAGACGCTGCCGACACGGCCTCACACGACACACGACACCCACCACGCATCCGGACAGCAAGAGAACGCCCCAAAGGCCGGTGTTCTAGAGAGGAGATTACTATAAACAGACATGGAAACACGGTGATAAGTGAAAATCAGATAGGAAAGGTCATGCCCATCCCGCCGGTCGAAACGCCAAAGCCAGACAGATCGATGCGCTCTCTCGCCTGCCTCTCCCTTGTATGAGTTTTTTTTTGTATCCCAGGCACCGAGGAGGGGGGTCGTACACCCGTCAAAGCGCCAACACATAAGTTCATTTCGGTGGGTTCGCCGCCCGTGCGCCCTCACATCATGCCGCCCATGCCGCCCATGCCACCCATGCCACCCATGCCGCCGGGCATGGCCGGGCCCTTGTCCTCGGGAGCGTCGACGATGGCGACCTCGCTGGTGCCGAGCAGCGACGCGACGCCGCTGGCATCGGCCAGGCCGGTACGCACGACCTTGAAGGGGTCGAGGATGCCGGCCGCGATCATGTCGACATACTCGCCCTTGGCGCTGTCAAAGCCCTTGTTGAAGTCGGTGCCGTACTCGTCCATGAGCTTGCCGACAATAACAGAACCCTCGAGCCCGGCGTTCTCGATAATCGTCCGGGCCGGCCGCGTGATGGCGTTGCGCACAATCGTCACGCCCAGCTGCTGGTCAAAGTTGGCCGGCTTGAGGTCGTTGAGCGCCTGCGACGCTGCCTTGATCAGGGCCGTGCCGCCGCCCGGCAGAATGCCCTCCTCGACGGCCGCGCGCGTCGCGTTGAGCGCGTCCACAAATCGGTCCTTCTTCTCGCCCACCTCGACCTCGGAGCTGCCACCGACCTTGATGACGGCCACGCCGCCCGACAGCTTCGCCAGCCGCTCCTGCAGCTTCTCCTTCTCGTAGTCGGTCGTGATCGGGTCGTTGATCACGCCGCGGATCTGCTCGCAGCGCTGTGCAATCGAGTCCTTGGAACCCTCGCCGTTCAGCATGATCGTGTCCTCCTTCGTGATGGTGATGGAGCCGACCGAGCCGAGCAGGTCGGCCGTGGCCTTTTCCAGCTTCACGTCCAGCTCCTCGCTGAAGACGGTGCCGTTGCTGAGAATGGCAATGTCGCCCAGGATCGACTTGCGGTTGTCGCCGAAGCCGGGCGCCTTGACGGCCGCCACCTGCAGCTGGCCGCGCAGCTTGTTGAGAATGCACACCGCCAGCGCCTCGCCGTCAATGTCCTCGGCGATGATCACCAGCGGCCGCCGCTGCTGTGTCGAGATCTCCAGCGCCGGGATGATGTCCTGCACCGCCGAAATCTTCTTCTCCGACAGCAGCAGCAGCGGCTTCTCGAACTCGACCTTTTGCGACTTGGCATCCGTGATGAAGTACGGCGACACGAAGCCGCGGTCAAACCGCATGCCCTCGGTCACCTCGAGCTCGTCGGCCACCGTCTTGCCCTCCTTGACCGTGATCACGCCCTCCTTGCCTACCTTTTCCATCGCGCTGGCGATCAGCTCGCCAATGTGCGTGTCGCCGTTGGCGCTGATCGTTGCCACCTGCGCAATCTCGGCACTGGTCGTGATGTCGCGCTTCTGCTTCTGCAGGTACTCCACCACCGCCTCGACGGCCGCCTGGATGCCGCGCCGCAGGTCCATCGGGTTGCAGCCGGCTGCCACGTTCTTGACCGTCTCCGAGAAGATGCTGCGGGCGAGCACCGTCGCCGTCGTGGTCCCGTCACCGGCTACCTCGTTGGTCTTGGAGGCGACGTCTTGAATCAGCCGTGCGCCGAGATTCTCAAACTTGTCCTTGAGCGTGATGCTCCGGGCCACCGTCACGCCGTCTGCACAGTCAGCACGTGTTCTGTACTCCACACGCCATTCGCAGCAGCATACGCACCCTTGGTAATCTTCGGTGAGCCAAAGCTGGACTCGATCAGGACGTTGCGGCCCTTGGGGCCGAGCGTCGTGGCTACGGCCTTGGCCAGCGTCTCGACACCGGCCAGCAGGGCCGCGCGGGCCTCGACGCCGAACTTGAGCTCCTTGTGGGCAAACCGGCGCTGCTGCATCGACAGGCTGGTCGACGGCCGGAGGCTGGCCGCACTCGACAGAGCCGAGGCTCTTGCCCGGGAAGTCAGGGCTCTCTGCATTGTGTGGGGGAGGAGGACGGGACGGAGATGTGAAGCGACAGGGACAGCAGTGTCGATAGACAGAGGCAGACAGTCAACGCACGCAAACTTTGCAGACGGGGACGACGCAGAAGTGGAAGAGGCGGAAGAGAGAAGGAGCACAAAATTCTGGAGAAGCTGCTCATCAAGAAGAAAAAAAATAGCACCTCGGGCATAATAATTGGACGTCTCGGAGCAGCTAAGCTTCACTGGGACTAGCTGCTCCGGCACCAGCATCTTCTCCAAACGACCATACATTCTATGCACTTCTACGGGGAGGAGGGGTAACGCTAAAATGTATTGCTTATGTAATCGTATACGCACCCCTGGTGACGGCCAAGACTGATTGGCGTCGACGAGCAGGCCATCGTTGACGACGCCGGATGTGGCCGGTCGAGGAGAAGTTGATGATACGACACTGTAGCAGGAAGCAGGTGGTGAGTCAGCAGCTAGTAGGTAAGTTAGATGGTCTGGTTGTCATTGGAGAAGGAGGAAAAGGAGAAGGAGAAGGAAAGAAAAGAAAAAGAGACAAGAAAAAGACAAGAAAGAGGCAAGAAAGAACAAGAAAGAAGCAAAAAACAAGAAAGGGTCACGACACCTGGAACTTCAAAGTTGCAAACTGCTGCCTGTGTCCGTGATAACAGTCTGATGCTACTCCACCTGTGTTTTCAGACCGTCCATGTAGAAGGGTGTCCTTTTGAAAGTCCAAACAGATCCCAGACTCCCCTCTTAGATACCATCCATTGGCTTACACCAGATGTCCATGGCTGTCCGCCAACAGCAGACGATCCCGCACGATTCTTCTGCACGGTGATGTGCATTGTTTCCGCTAGCGTCCGCAACTGTCCGCAGCACGTGACGTAACAGTTGGGAGCAAAATGACCGGGAATCTGTTTCTGCCAATCACATCCTTGTCAGCAGCTGCAAGCAAACACAGCCTTGCAACTTCACTAATACGTCGCCCCACCGAGCATCAACCACGATGTGCGCTTCAGCTCGGACTGTACTTGCGGTCATTATCGGGGTGGGATGGTGTGGACTGGTGTAGACATGGATCCTTTTTTGTTCAATATATTTTTAGTCTTTCACCCCTCCTTTCATCCTCCGAATGACTACTTCAATCAACCTTGCTCGACTGGCCTCCTCGACTTGTTGCCGCCAGAAGCGCAGATGCACGCGTGAGCGGTCCACGCTTGAGCTCTGCTGCCGGGCCTGACGCCGGTTCCAGTATCCGTCTGAGGAAGCTCCTACGCTTCTTCCTCTCACGACTTCTCATCCTTCGCACATCGACGCCCGTGTCGACTACGACGCCTTCCATCACGAGGCCCTGCAGCTGAACGGTCTGCTGGAGATCCTTTCGGCTGCCTTGTGGAAGCAGATGGACTCTGTTGCCGCCGCCACCTACACCACCCTCATCCCCTTGTATCCCGGCTTCACCCTCTGTCTCAGCGCCCAGCTCTGCTTCTATGACATGCACGCCTACGCCAAGATTGGCTGCCTGCACGCCGCCGTCCTGGCTCTCCAGCTGCAGCTGCAGACCGTCGCGCTCCAGGGCGCAAAGTCCCTCATCGGCACCACCGCTGCCTTTGCCCGGCTGGTCCGCCGGAGCTTCGGCTGCATGCATAGCGGGAACGACGAGAACACGGAGGCTTCATGGCTGACCCCTGCCGCGAGCCGGAACTCTGCTCCGTCGTCAGTCTGCTTGTGACCGATTATATAAGACGACCAAGAATGCACGTCTCTTTCTCGCGGCTTCTCGAATAGGATCGCCTCCGATCACACGAACGCAATATCTGTTCTTGTACTATCAAGAAACTTGACGACAGAACTTTCTAGACCCGGGAAAACTATGGCCTGTCGCCAGTAGGTCGCTCCTGCCCCTTCGCCCTAGTTTTGTCATCCAGCCACTGGAGAATGCGTACAGATGAGTACTTTTCTATCCTCGACTTGGACTGTCTCCGGACTGCATAAGCAAGCCACAGGTGCACGAATGTGTTTAAGACGAGAGCCCGATTCATTATCTATACTTGTGCATAGTCTAGGAAGCAACATTATACAGTCAATGTCCTCCTGCATCTGTCAACCTCGCCATTTGAAACCCGAAATAAAACAAACACTTGTTGTCGAGCTCACTAGAGCGAACAAATCCGAGATTGCAAACCGCTGTTCCACCGTCAGGGCCATTGACACTCGTCAATCAGTGAGCACTTGTTCCGTTCAACCACCCGTTCTTGTCTTGCCTGTTCTAACGTGAGGGCTTTGCAAAGGACGCGTAGGAACTTTTGTGAAACTAAGCGAGAAGCCCGTGAAAGGAGAAAATGACAGAGATGGGAGCGAAATAAAATATCAAAATAAATCGAAAAAGGAAAAGGAAAAGGAAATTGTAGGAAAGAAATGCAAAGTAAAACGGAGAAATTAAAATGACAAAATATAAGGAAGAGTGAAATTTGAAAAGGTGTTGAGATCAAATGCGAACATCTCCTTTCAATGCATCAAGAGAGCCTTTCGTTGTTTCAGAGCCGTTTGTCCTTTCCCTCACTGCATGGTCAGCCACAATTCTTTCTCGCCTCGCCTTGAATAACTCTCGACTCACCATGGTAAAAACAGACCGGGAACTGTCCGCCGGACGCGTGAACAGTTGGTCATACTCCCCATCCATGCCATCGTTTGCATAGGCCCCCTCAAAGCCGGTCATCCCGCCCTGGGCTGCAAAGGAATGGTCAACAACAGCAGGACTGGACACCATGCCGTGATCAAATGGCGGGATGTAACCAGCAGCCTCCGTCGCCATTCCATAGTACAGCGCAGATGAAGGAAGGGCATCAGCCGACATGTAGGACACAGGAGAAGCCATGGAGTGGTGGAGCATGGCCCCAGCCACAGAGCCAGATGAAGCACTCATGTGAACCGGCGTCGACAGAAACGGATCACTCATCTGTAAATCGGCATTTTGTCAGTGGCCAGGATCAACTTCATCTGGGTCTGTCAGCTTACCAGCGAGTTGCCCGTGAATGCATACCCCTGGCTGTCTGCACTGTCACCAGAATCACCACCGTTGTCGTCCGAAGATGCATATGCGTCCGAGTCATCATCAGCGGCCTCCTCGGCTCCACCAGCATTGCCATTGGCATCGGCATCGGCATCATCATCATCATCGTCGCCGGAGGTGTGGACATCAGACAATTCCGATTCCTCATCGTCCTCTTCGACCTCCTCGTCTTCGTCCTCCTCATCATCGCCCTTCCCGTGGTGTATGTCATAGGAAGACATGAAGCCATCATCGTCCTCACATTTGATATCAGCATACACCGTGGCGGCCCGGGAAAGATGGCGCCGGCCAGAGGACTGCACCTCTGGGGTGTAGTCTGCATCGCCATCAAGGTCAGCCGGATCGGGAGAGTCCTGCTTGACAGTGACCCTCTTGCGGGCAGAACCAAGGAAGGCCCTGGTCTGGTTGGCCTCAAATGCATCAGGGAGATTGTACCTGCGATCTTCCATGGGCTCAGAAAAAGGCACCGGCCGTGTGGTGACGGCATCAGGCCCATCCATGTCGTCGCGAACATACCCGCGGATGGTCGGGTCTACCACCTGACGAGAACCTGGCTTTGGCAGAGGGGGCGGGATAAGATGTCCCTCTGCAATGAGAACAGCACGAAGACGGTTGAGGAACTGCAACAGCGCGCTGCCCGATGACCCCGGGTGCATGCGATGAGCAATGGAATCCCAAGGCACGTCAATCTTGTGACGGGCAATCTCATACTGGAGATGGAGAAGAAACTTCTCAGCCATGCGGGGGCCTTTGATGACAGGCCAGTCAGCCGACAACGCAAATTCTCGGAATGTTCAGCTGTACTCACGGGTCCAGACGATGAGGTTGCGGCCCTCGTGGCGGCCATTCTTGCTGCGCTCGTCCATGCGAGCAGGAACATGAGTGAATGGCCATACCTTCTTCTGCTTCTTCCTCGACGCCTTGGACTTTTGAGGCGTCTTGGGAGAGGATATTTCCTTGCCAGCATCAGAAGACCTGTTCTTACCCTTCCTTCTCTTCGAGGGCGTCGACTTCTGAGGAGTCTCGATGGAATCCTCCGAGCTGCTGTCCTCGAACTCTGCCGAAGCGGCTCTCAGAACCGCCGCAGCCGCTTTCTCGGACATTTTTCCTTTGGGAGTCTTGGAAACCCTTGTCGCCTTGGAGGGACTAGGTGTTTTCGGGCGCCGACCATTTGGCTTCTTCGCCGAAGTGGGCTTGGAGCTGGCCATTTTATGCTGCCACCAGGTTAGCCAAAGTCTTTAATTGAATTGCTTTCTTCTTTGAGGGGTCTCCTTTGTCATTTGTGTAATGGAGTTGGGAGGATATGGTATGAAAGAGTGTGTATATATGTGGATATTGGATGGGACAAATGATTTACTAATACCTTTTCGTCTGGAGCGTTTTGTAGTCGAAAATATAAAACTCAACGGAGTATAGGTGTGAAAAAGAGAGGTTGGTAGTGTCGTTGGTGTAGAGAAGTAAAAAGGGAGAAAATGTCGAAGAGTATAAATCAGGTGAACCCCGATATGCAATTGAAGTCTTGGAAGCAAGTCGCTGTGTTCTAGTTGTGCTTCTGTTCTTTATATTTTCCGGTTCTTCTGAACATCAATATTCATACGATTGGTAAAGAACAAAACTTAAAGAGGCAGCAGAGAATTGAAAACGGCAGGCAAATTGTGGTGGAAGCGATTGACAATTTGAAACAAAATCAACCCAAGTTCATGAAGAAAATGAGAGGCTAGGGGGGAGAGCAAAAAACAAAAGACCCATTTACACAAAAAACTCTCAAAGCATGATTGCACGAGAGTCCCCATGGTATCTCCCATGATGTTTCTTGAAGAGGAGGAAGTAGAAAGAGCAGAAAAGGAGAAGTAGTAAAGAAACAGGATAGGAGAGTAGATATATCTGGGAGATAGTGAAGACAAAATGTAAATTGCACGAACCCTGATCTTCTAGAAGCTTGGTCGTGTAGAAAGTCAATTGATACGAAGAATTGAAAACCTGAGAGCACGGTGACAACAATCTTTTCAGATAGCTTGGTAGCGATTGGTAGGTAGAGTGTGATGAAGCCAGAGGCCACTGGTTGAAGGAAGCTTTATGTGATTGCACGATAGAATGTGAGAATGAAAGGTGGTAAGATGGGCAGAATGCTGGAAGTTGAGAGAATGTGTTTGAAAAAGAAGTGAGAGAAATGAAAAGCAAAAGAGGGAGCGGGAGAGGAACGGTTTTTATAGTCAGGGCAAAGGCGGAGTGAGAGGAGAGTAAAAAAGGTCAGGAAAACAATCAAAGTACTCCTGACAAAAGCTGCGGCTTGGGATAAATCAGAGTTTCTACAAACTGCACCGTCTCTCACTGTCAAAAAGAAAATGCCGTTTCACCCCCAACGGACTTGTGGGCTATTAGGACTTGTCGTCGTTTTTTGCCGTAACTCGCCGCACTTTCCTTATTTGTTGGCCGCCGCCCACAACAAGTCAGCTCTCTGCACACATAAAATCGAACGGCCCATCTTATAATCGGCCCTGTCTTCTCCTTAATCATTAACTTGCTCTCTTGAGTCAGTACGGTGGCTGGTACTTCCTGCCAATCAGCTCTGTCCCTTGCCGAGGAAACAATCCGCCACGCGTATGAAAGAGTATTTTGATTGTTCCTTCCTCTTCTGAGTCCATCTTCTGCACGCGTTCCTTCTCTCTCAGTGAGTTTGTCAGTTTATGAGTAACCTTGCTTCCGACGACGGCGAGTTATACAGAGCCAAGGATTCCTGCAGCGTGATATCGTTACGCCGCTCTGAATGATCAGCGCCCACACTTCTTCCCAGGACCCTCTACGCAACTTGAGCATGGCCCATAAACATCATATGTTCAATGTTTGAAATTTCAGCACTTCTGCTACTTCATGGCCTAAATGACCGACTCAGTACGTGCAAATAACGAAAAGCGAGGCTTCAGTCTCGGCCTTATTTACGGAGAGATGCTGAAGTCGTTCCACCTCCTGAAACTAATAGATTTTGCTGTAGACACCACCGTTTCCCATCGAGCGTGTTCCTCCCCTTCTCCTTCTCTATCAGTTTGCCTGCTCGGATCGCGTGTCATCGCATACAGCGCTGTTGTAAGAAGAAATTGTCGCGACAGAAACTCAAAAGTCTGCGGAAACCACGAGGAATAGCCACATATAGTAGACCCGAACAATTCCGTGTGGTACAAGCTGTTGTCGTCGACAATGTCACGTGGAAACCTAGTTCATTCAATATCGTGGCCGTCAGCTCGCTCGTTCCCAGCGACGAGAAAATATAGAGACTAGAATTAAAAATGTATTAGGCACCATGTTCGCGATAGGAAGAAGATGAGAAAGATAGTCGGGGGTTGAGAATTAGATACCTGTCAGACTAGAAGCCATCAGTATCCACGACAATATTTCGGGACTCCGACTTGATTGCAACGACATCGTCACGAATCTCGTCCACATCCGATTCATAATTTTCATATGCAAGCTGCTCATCGCGTTCTGCAATGTCCTCTGCGTCTTCGGCTTCGGCCTCCTTTTTGATGGCTTCGGCAGCCTTTTGAGCCTGTTGACGCTTCACGCGGGGAGTAGTAGGGTTTGCTGCTTTGGCTTTACCACGAGGGGTTTTAACATTCACCTCAGAATCCTGCTTCTCTTCATCGGTGTTGTTGCTTTGTCCATTCCGCTTGCGTTTGGCTGAGCCTGGCGTGGCAGGAGCAGACTTCGTGCGAGACTTTTGAGGTGTAGTGAACGGACTACCGTTCCCATCGAGATCACCAGCTGGCCCAGAAGCCGAAAGATCAGTGCAGAGGGCACGCTTCTTGAGGCGTTCATATCTCTTGGCACTACAGCGAGACAAAAAAGGACACCTGTCAGTTGCAGATTACTTCTTTGTTGTCGAGGAAAACACAGAAAAAACAAATCCGGCGACATACGCTGCAGCTTTGCTTGCAATTTTCAGCTCTGTGGCAACAGCTTCAAAATCGACCTAAAATGAGTAACGGGTGAGCGAAAAATATGGTGTTCAAAGACTGTCGAATTGATTGCATACCTTGCCGCCTGACTGGCTGTGCTTGATGCAGGCAAGAAGAAAATTGACCTGCTCCTGAGCAGTTTGGCCAGACATTGTTTATACTTTCTTTGGTTTTTGCAAGAAAAGTATAGTCAAATATTGTACAGATAGTATAAGCTTTTCTTGTGAAGATTTGATGTCGTCTCTCTCAAGTTGTCCTACCTCAGTAGTTGCAGAAATGGAAGAGAATGGAAAGGTGAGCTTGTTTTCTCTTTTAATTTTTTTTTTATGGGAGGATACGGTGAGATAGCAGGGTGGCATGTAATTATGTCAAAACAGTCTAGGGGAGGGACGCCGAGGCAGTGCCGGCGAGTTTGGGTGAAAGAGAATCCCCTGACAGTGGCAACATGCATATAGTGAATTAAAGCAGCTGCAAATGTCCTAGGCCAGTGAGCTTGGACTTTTTTTTGGTGGCCGTGGTGCTATGCTTGCAATTAGGGAATATCTTTCTTTGTAGTGAATACAGCAGGCAGCTTTCAAGGGACAGGTCATCCCTTTGTGGTGCAGGGCACAGTCGAATGCTACCAAAGCTCTCTGCAGCCAAATATTTGATTTTTCTATTAGGACACATCCCTCTGTGGACGAGACCCTGATGCAAACACCTCGATGTGTGCATTTTAGTTTTATATTGATCGATGCACCCTTTCCTTTTTGATTGTTACTACGTATTTGTCTGGGTTATAGTCTACACAATGACAATCACAAGCACCAAGGACAACAGTTGATGCTATCGTCGAAAAAGAAAAAGAAAAGGTATCTTACGTACACAAGTACGCCATTCTCACCACACAGCATTGATTTCACAGGTCTCCCAGCATCAGAGGCTACTCAAAGTCCATCGTGGACAGCTACACGTCCTCCACTTTAGTCCACACATGTAACAAAAGCTGGCACTACAACGGCAGGCTTTGGAGAGAGAACAAGTCAGCCAGTCTGATACAAGCATTACCACGAATCGTTCCATACGTCTACCACTTACTGATTTCGTTGCAACCTTGATTACGCTCGATAATACGTCGACACGATGGGCAACGTTGCCAGTGCTCTTCCTGGGCAATAGTGAGAACCTGCTCGTCCGCACGGTCAGTCGGACAGGCAGAATTTCCGTGTGCAGGCTTCTTGCACCGCGTGCAGGTTTTCCGGTGGCAGACAGAACATGTGGCTACGCCAAGCTGCTCGTCATTACCAGCTGCTGGTGGAATAAATGTCTGGCATTGCGGTTCGTGGCAGTATGTGCGGTTAGGAGTCTCGGACTCCAACTTCTTTTCCAGATACCGGTTAATTATTTCTGGGCCGAGTGCAGTTCGAGTCTTACTATCGAGGGTAATGGCCTGGCCACAACATTGCGGTGGAAACTGGGATACATCTGAAGTGGCCAGCTCGAACAGCCTCTGGAGACATCCGAGGCAGTACCGATGGCCACAAGAAACCGGGATGGCATCCACATTGATATCATCGGTACACGAGACGCAGCTGGTGCTATTTGGTGCTTGATCGGTTGCTGGCCGGTCAACGTCAGCCCGAAGCTGTGTTGCCGTCATGCGTAGGCTTCTGAGCAGCCGTGGCAGATTCTCAGCTTCGAACCGCAAAAGCTCACCATACGACAGGCTTTGGAGCATTCCGGACAGCCCGGGCACTAGATTTGGCTGGCCAGAGGGTCTGGCTGAAGCATCGGTGTCTATACGCAGCTCCTGAAGCCGAGTTTCCACATCGTCCCGGTACAGATCTATAGCAACGCTCAAATCCGAGGGGCGGTCCTCTGTACGGCTGTGCTGAAAGCTATCTAGCTCTTCGAGCTGAAGCCGGAGGGAAACTCCAGTCGACGTGTCGTCGGAAGGGTTTAGATCCATAGCTGGTCTGTGTGTAGATATTGAACTTTGATGAGGAAAAAAAAGCTCTCGCGTTCTTCCAGAGGGGCCTTTAAACGAACGAGAGTGGTTGGAAGGCCTCGTTATGTCTGGAAAGATAACCAATCTGTATAGCTCTTATCTGGATTGGCTCTCATCTATATAGCAGTGTAAGGAACTGCATAGGCACGAAATAAAACGCGTTTGGGTAGTGAATATGAAAAACTTTACGTCATATTACAGGTGCTCATAGACTATAGTAATATTTCACGAGAGACCAAGAAGTGATAGAAAAATATATTCAAGTTGGGGAACCATGAGAAGCTCACAAGTCTGGCTGACAATGTAGCTAGGTGACCCATGACTGTAGTGTTAGAAACGTTCTCATTATGGTTGACGCACTATGACTATCATGTTATATGATTTCCCGTAGCTGCCGTTTCCCTGATCGTAGTGCCCTCCTGTCAACAATTGGTCCCCACTTCATATCTTCCATTCCATACAAATAGCAAATTCTGCGGTTCCGAACAAACTCCTGCTGGCCACCAGCTGAGCTTGAACAACTGGTTCAGGGCTCGCCAAAATCGATTAGATTGTCTTCCGCCACGATTCTGCACACGATCAGGGTCAGTCTTGGCTCAAATATCTCGTAATTTTTGTTAAAACATACTCTTTCTTGACCTCGAAGTCATCGGAATCCTCAATCTCTTGCGAAAAGCGAGGCTTCTTGGATGGGGTGTCCACAGTGGACTCATCTTCAAATTCCACTTTTCTCTTAGGATCAGCTTTGATGCTCGTTTTTCCAGTTGACTTCTTGGGCGTCCGTGGCGCCTTTTGCTTCGGCGTCTTTGGGGATGCCGTGGATGCACCGCCCTCGGTTGCACTGCGTCTCAGCTTTTGCAAATGCTGGCTAATGAAACGTTAGTAAAAGGCCTATAGAATGGTAAAAGGTGAACACGAAAGATAGACGCGTAAGGAGGATAGCACGAGATGAAACGTAAAGAAACAAAGAGAGGGTGAGTACACAACAGCCTTTGGCGTATAGGTGTAGCCCATCGTTGTGGTGCGCTCGACGATATTGCGGATCTGCTCGCCACTAGGCGAAAGCACGTCGACCATGGCTATGAGAAGGTCGCGATGAGCATCTCCATCCCATGCCTGTCGATTGGTTGCCATCGTGATGAAGATGAGAGGGGTTGAAGTCAAGTTGACGTAAAGGTGATATGACTGGTGATTTGGATGTGAGAGTGAACATGCGAGCCCCGGAAAAAGATCGATCGACAAGATTGAAGATGAGACGGGGGGTGCTTTTCGGGGATTTATATTGATTTTCATGGAATAGAGGAATAGAAAGAGGGGCAGGTATGCTGAAAAGAACAAAAGACGGACTTTGAGCACAAACAGACGGGAAATTGTGTAAACAAAGCAGAGGCTGGAAATTGGGGTAGGACTAGGAATACTTTAGTCCATGGAAAGTGAACTGGTAGCCACGCAGATTCATATCTTGGACAACCTCTTTCAGGGTGTCAGCCGTAGGCTTGCACGCGATGGCCATAGAGGCTAGAAGGTCCTTGTACAGGCCGGGAGCGTCCCAGTCCTGACGATGCAATCTGGTGGCCATGGTCGGAGGTGATGGCGTGAAAGGGAAAAGGGAGTGTGGTGAGATGGGACGTGATGGGAAAATAAACAAACAGGAAACAGGGTATGGTTTTTGTCGTTGCTGTGGCAGCTGAAAGATGGGATGGACCGAAGTGAAGCCGGGAACAGACTTAGAGCAACAGGCGAGTATAAAATAATATAGGTGTAGGAGGAGCAAGCGTGAGGAAAAATCAATGAAATGTAAGTACCGTATGGCATCCCATGTGATAGTGTGTCCCTTGATCTCAAGATAGGAAACAATCTTCTGCTTTTGCTCTGTATCTGGGGTAGTATGACTGAAAAAGGCCTGCAAGAGGTCATCTTTCATGGTGCCTTCCCACTTGGACATGGCTGTAGTTGTGCGGATGTTCGGATAAAGTGTAAGCGCAGTTGAAAGAGGCTGAACTCAAGACAAGCTGTGATATCCCGCCAGGATTGAGGGTGGATGGCAGATTGGTGGGAGTTTGGGAAAAGGGACAGTGAAGTTGAAATTGATACGGAGATAGGTGGGAGGGATCTCCATAAATAGGAGCAATGTAGTGAAGTCAAAAGCACGGACGGGACAAATCAGTACTCGAAGAAAGCAGTTCAAAACAAGAACGACGCAGAGTGAAATCACGACAACACAGAACAGTGTAAAAAAAGCAGTACCGTATTCCGTTCCACACGATATCGTAGCCGCGGATCTTCATCTCCTGGACGATCTCGGCTTTTTGCTCTGGGGAGAACTGCGATGGTCTAGTGACGGAGAGGACGACCATAAACAGGTCAAGCATCGCCTTGTCGTCCCATTTGACAGGCATTTTGGTAGGAGCGAATGGCAACACAAGTTTATGCGAAAAAATAAAAATAAAAAGAATGATTCAAATTAGAAAGGGTTCAGATGCTGGTAACCGGGATGGGCAGTTGTCGATGTTGTAAAGGGCAAGGGAGAAGTGGCTGAAAGGAGAGAGAAGACAAGCATATAGCAGAGGGGCAATGGACAAATCAAACAGCACAAGTGCACGCGGCAAGACAGAAGCGAAAACAACAAATACAGCAAAAACCTGCCGGATCGCCTCCCAGGTAAAATCCTGGCCGCTGGCCTTCATGGATGTCATGAGCACGTCGCTATGCCTGGCAAGCGAGTCTCCGCCATCGAGAAGCGCTTTGGTCAGCGCGGTGCAGAGCGCCATGTGTGCCTCTGCATCCCACTAAATCGGGGTTAGTGACAACAGTTTACGGGGCGATGGCGAGATGCCCCTGAACACGGCCTTCTCACCTTGCTTGTCTTCTCGGTAGCAGCAGAAGCCATGTTTGGCTAATCGGTTTGGTCGAAAGATGGAGTGTCGATGATAACGGATAGAGTGCCACGGCAGAATGCAAAAGCCACAGACAAGAATATGTGGCCAATATTAAGTGAATGCTGCAGAGATCAGTTGTGAAGTTGCCAGACAGCGAGCGGCCAGACAAGACGGCCCGATTCGGGGGCTAGCCAGCTCAGGTATCAACGGTATATATTCATCATTATCGTAGTTCATTAAAATCACGTCTGGAACAAAAACCACCACCCAGCAAGTCCTCCAGCAAGTCACGCCTTTTGCCTCTTGTCTTTTTCGCTGATATCATGCCTCCCCATAGCTGAAGCTGCAGATTGTTTGTCAGCAAATGCAACCCGAGAAAGAAAGGGAAGGAAGAAGGAGCGAAGCACGTGACTTCACCACAGGGAAGCATTGCGAAAGAATACTCACTCAGTCGGAAAGCTGTCCACCGAAGCGGTGCCGTTGTGCTCGGCCAGCGCCGTCAGCATGGCGTCTTCCTCGAGCGTCGAGCCGGCCACGCTCGTCACGGCCTGCAGCTTGCGGCGCTTCGCGCTGGGCCCGTCGTCGTCCACGCCGTCGTCGTCGTCGTCGTCGTCGCCATCTCCGTCATCGTCGCCGTCCTCGCCCTCGTCCACATTCACGTCCACGTCCAGCTCGACATCATCCACGCCAACCACATCGTCATCGCCCGTCGCATCTTCAAGCGCACCCAGCGGGGATGTCTCGTCATCGAGCTGTCGGTGCGGCTGCAAGTGGTGGTGATGCAGGAGCTGCTGTTCGATCTGCTGATCGATCTGCTGCTGTGGTTGCAGTGGCTGTATCGCCTGCAGCGACTGTAGCGACTGCAGCGACTGCAGCGACTGCAGCGGCTCTGGTGCCCCTGACAGCCCCGGTTGCGGCAGGGCGTGCTGTCCTCCTGGCTGCGACAGTCTGGCCGACAGCACGCTCATGGATTGCAGCGATGAGCCCGTGGCTATCGTCTCGATCGGCCGTGGTGCGAGCATCAGGTGCGAGGAGGCGTCCGATAAGGGCCTTCCAGCAGCTGCGACAGCAGCAGCTGCTGCTGCTGCCGCTACATTTGCCGAGTCAAGATCATCCATGCTTCGGATGACGCCAACACCCAGGCCGACCGCATTCATGTGGCTGCCTCCAGACGGATGCACGGCTGCCCCATCAGCACCGATGGATGCGGTGCCAGAAATGGCAATGGCCCCAGCAACACCGGCGGCGTCGTCATCGTCGACCGTCCCGCTACTTACATCAACTGCTGCTCCGGTCGCCTGCTTCCTCGGCCGGCCACGGCCGGGACCCGGCCTGCGGGTAATCGGATTGAGGTTGGGATCGGACTTGTGGCTGCTGCCGGGAGAGCCGTTCAGGTCGGCCTTGTTTTGGGCTCGTCGCAGGCCCTGAAAATGTTGACTGCAAATGGGGGGGAAATGGGAAGACGGGAGAGAGAGAGAAATGCAGTTAGCTGTGTAGGCCCAAATAATGCTACGCGAGTGGGCGGGTGGATGTTGTCTCCCCCCCCCCGCGGCCTCGTGTTTTGCGTGGTGTTTTTTTTCGGCTTCACGCCCCCTCTTCTGCTAACATAGGCCGGTACTTTATGGCAACGGCTCTTGACGCAACGCCGACGACGGCAACGACACGCAGCTGCCGGCAAAGATGCCTCAGACGCTGGGACACGTGCCGTGCTCGTCGTGGCGACGCAGAATGGGGCGGCAGCAGGGGTGGAGAGGCACTGGGCAAGACGTACCGGCAGCCTTCATTTGTGAATCCATAACCGAGCGTGCGCATGTGGTTGCCAATGGTGGTCCATTCGGCGCCGCTGATGACGCCAATGTTTTTCACCGACAGAATCGTAAAGAAGAGGTCCTTGTCCGCCCGGTCGTTCCAGTTTTTGTTCATCTTGGCTGCTCGGGTGGAGTGATGGAGCCCGCGATCCCGTCCAGCAAACCTGCGATTATTTGCTTTCTTCGCCCTCTTGCGAAGCCGAAGCTGTTTGTCTCTCACACCCTGGCTCTGAGCCCTGATTGGTCCGGCTGCAGAATGGAGACCCATAAAAGCACGTGACTAATGCCTCCTCTCACTGTGGGGCTACGGCTCGGACAGAGCTGCAATTCGTTTGCTCAGTGGGGCTGCTGCCTAGCAGTTTAATTGGCATTCCGCTAGGTCATGTGCTCAGGCGTCAGTATCGCGGCCAGGTAATTAAATACGAAGACGTGGCGTGTCGCGCCCAGTTTTAGTTCACCCCCTCGTCTTTCTTTTTCTGTCTCGACTCAACCGGCTTCATCTGTTCTCCTTTCTCCTCCGTTCCTTGTCTCTCTCTGCCGTGTCGAAGTTCTTTTGTGCTGCCATTGTAGTGTCGCTGTTCCGCTGTGCTTGTGCAGATGCCCCTGCTGCCTCGTCAGGCGACCAGCCGCCCGCTCATCTTTATTGTCGTCCTTGTTGGTTTCTTTTTTTTCTGGCCCGCTCTTCCGGCGCAGAACTAAAACGGCAGGCTACTTGGGCCGAGATCTTCCGCTCGGACCTATCTCGCAGCCCTTTTTCCCTCCCTCAAAACCATTTACTTCACAGCTCACCCCCATCCCCTCTCCCTACTCCATTCCCATCCACTTTAGATATGTGCAAATTCCTCAAATACCCTGCATGACTCACGATCCTACTCGGTGTTTCAGCCCGCCATCCCGTCCCTTCTCTCGTCATCCTTCTTCCTCTGCAGCATTTGGGCACACCGCTGTCCTCAACCACACACACACCCCTGCTCGGACTGCCTGCACTAACAGAAACCTCTTTACGCGGACTCTCTCCGGACATTGCCTATTTTATTGCTAAGCCGTGCATCTTTTGCCACATTGCCCAGGCAACCACTACACCTCTCTCCTTCTGCCTTTTCACGTCAACTATTAAATACTCCGTTCTCGTCTTCCTTTAATTCTTGCCGCATAGCTCACCCAGACTAGATCTGCAAGGGACAACATACATCCTCCTCTATCGTGAGCTACTGCGTGCGGCGCCTTCAATCGTTGTTTTCATTTGTTGGTCACCGACCGTTCTCCGTAGTGTGCCCCCCCCAATTAGTTCACTCACCCCCCTCCGTCCCGGCCTATTCTCGCCTCTTTACCCATTTCCATCATGTGTCTCCGTGTTCCTACTGCAGGGGCAACACTTGGGATCACTCATATTTATACGTAATCCCCGCAAGCTGCCTTTTCCTTCCACACTTCCGTGCGCCCTGTCGTTCGCCTTGTTCTTCTCATAACATTTTCAGGCCTCTTCTTGGCCCTGTTTTCTTACCGGCTGTATTCTAGCCAAATCGGGACAGTTAAACACTCCTAGGCAATTGATTGCATTTTCTGCACACGCTTCGTCAGCCTTCTCACCTGCCTCTGCATTCTTCTACTACTTAAAGCCCTTTATTACCCTCCTTCCTTCTTTTTTTCTATAAACTTATACTCGGTCATCTCTTACACTTTTGTCAAGCAGACACCGGTTGCCCGACAGTCGCCTTTCGTCCCATGCTTCCGGGATAAAAGTCACGATAATGGGAAGCGTCAGCGCTGGTGGTGGAAATGCCGGTTGCAATAGTAGCAACGGCAGCAGTGGTACTGACAAAGCCATAGCCAGGCTACTGTATGCTATGCTGAGGCAGAAGAGCCTCAAGGACGTAAGTTCACCTTTGCTTTCTTTTGTCTAGCCAGCAATCACCCCCAGCAAGATGCTAATCTTGTGTCATAATCGCAGATTGACTGGGACCAAGTAGCCCGGGATCCCGCCCTGCTGGAGGAGATTTCAAACGGCCATGCCGCCCGGATGCGATTTTCCAGATTTCGAACTACTGTCGAAAACCAGGGAAAGCCTCGCCGGAGTCGGCTGTCAGGTGGCTCCACGTCGTCAAATGTCTCTGCAGTCTCTACTTCGTCCATTACAAGTTTCAAAGTCATGAAGCCCAAGCGGGACGTAAAGGACAAATGCCGTGACGCTTCAGGCCAGAGAGGACTGCCAAAATGGATTCGTGATGCCGACGTCAAGATGGAAGAAATACAAGGTGCCGATCGAGACGACGGTGAACAGGATGACCAGCCTGCAGAGAGAAAGGATGGCATGAAGACTGCACTCTCGTTGTTGCCCTTGTCGCCTCCAAGAGAGAATCTGTCTGGTATCTCCCGTCTCAAGAGAAGAAAGACGTATGTGCCATCCATCGCCAGGATGCAAAGTCAGCAGGTGCTGCACTCATCGCCCTCTCAAACACAGCTTCCGTTTTTCGTTTCAGGACACTCTGGATACGACAGCCATGCCCTTGTGCGCAATCCGTCCTCCTCATCAGCCCCTGAACTGCCATCGCAGCTTCGGATGCGGCACCTCACCCCGTGCAGTGATGCTGACCAGGCCACGGCGATGACGGCGGCCGATGTCTTTGACTTCAACACTGCTACAGCCGCCGCAGCATCTATTGCTGCCGCCCATTATAGCAGCAGTGGCAGCTACGAGACCGCCTGGATGACTGGTCCCAGCCACCATAGTCACCCGCAGCAGCTGCCCTCTCCGTTTTCTCCCTCCTTGGGAGACTTTGGCATAGCTGCTCCCATGGATCCGTCTGGAGTCACGGCCAGTCATTTCTACCAGGCCAGCCTCCAGCAGGAACAGCCACATCAGAGCAGCATCTGTTTGCCAGGCTACGCAATGGAGCACCACAGCATGGCGCCACAAGCCTACTCCAGACACTGCATCGAGTGGAATGCGTCGCCCGGCCATGTCAACAACCATGACAGCCAGTGTCACAGCCAGCTTCACACCATGTGAGCTCGAGATGACCTCGGCCATACTCTGGCCATTGTTCATGCCGACTAGTCGCTATGTTCGATATGATGTCATGCCCTAAAATTTGTATTAGCAATGTTCCCTTTGTTATTTGTCCAAGTCAAAATTGGAATCGTGGGTCGTCTGCTTTAATGCTGAATGGAAGCCGTTGTTGTGATTGTAATTCTATCTATCTCCTCTACATTACGTCGCCATGACAAACATATTTTCTTTGCTCTACAAGACGCGCCTTTCTTCCAAGACGAATCTGTGCAGTGTGTGAACGGCCATTTGGAGGCAAAACCGAGCTCGGCTCTGAAGTTTAGATCAGGCGACCCGCCTTCCTCGCAGTGAATTGCCCGTCACTTTCTTCGCTTAGCTCTCACTGTCCCCGTCACGTCTTCCTTTCCCCGTCAACCACGCCATCAACTGCTTCTTGTCCTATCTGGACCATTCACCATCGCCCGTTCCATACTATTTTCCTTTATTATCGTGACCCCCGGCTATTTCAATACCAAGACCACGACTTTTCAACTGAGCTGCCTTCTGATCTGTTCTGACACTTTAATACTAACTCTACGATCTCCATAATCCCAAGGAAATATTTCATATCAAAAGGCCACATACTTCTCTTCCCTTGCTAAAAACATATATCTCACTTATATAAATATAGTCACAAAAAAATACACGTTCACAATGGCCGAAGAACCCAACGTGGAGAACAATGCCCGGGGACCTTCCCCCGAATTTACATTCCCAGAGCCCAACCCACAGGAGGCCATGCTCTTTTTCAACATTATCAAGAATGTCTCCAACCTGCCCGATATCAACTGGGATAACGTTGCCACTGACTCTGGATTCAAGAATGCTGCTGTTGCAAAGGTTGGTTTTCCTTCTTGCCTACAACCTACAATTCATGAACTCCTCTCTCGCTCGGACCAACGTCTCATATTTTCTTTGCTTTTAGAAGCGATTCTACCAGATCAAGCAGAAGCTTGGACTCGATAACAACAACCTATCCGGGTGTTCTACAAGCAAACCTGGTCGCAAACCCAAAGCCACGGGAAGTACATTCACATCTGAGGCCGCCCAAGGGGCCGCCACGAGTGATACTATTCGGAAGCCTGTGGCCTCGCCCAAAGTGACCAAACGCCGGAAGGCTGTAAAGACAGAGAAACAAGGAACCGCACATGCTCCGAAGGACGGCTATTCTCCCACAAAAACCGGCGTCAAGACTGAAGACGCGAATTTTTAAGATATAAAACTGGGATACTATGTGTTGATGATACTCTCCTTTTCATGGTAGGGTGTCTTGCTTTCAATATATGTACTCGGGAGCATGGTTATTATATCGAGAAAAAATGGCTTGACTGCCGACAAAATCAGAATTCGATACATGTACTCACGCGACTGCAGCTGAAGCTAGCAGATATAGCCGGCGAATGTACTCCGTAAGCTGGAGATACAGCAAAAATGAATTCAGCTAAAAACAAATAGGAAAAAAAAACGACCCCCCTGGGACTCGAACCCAGAATCTTTGCCAGCTGTGTTCAAGAACCGGAAAGCAACGCCTTACCATTAGGCCAAGGGGCCGATACGCAATAAAGATTAGTTGAACCTCCTACAGAATTTAGCCGAACATATTCAGGAGAGGCAAAAATCAAAATTCGTCTTTATTTGTCCACTCCATTTCATGTTGATACTCAGCCGTGTGAAAATAACATTCAGGCAAACCTCTGTATTCTAGCCCGACAAACCAGTGTTTACAGTGGTTTCCGCCCGCTTGACTTCCCTGGCTTCTTGTCTTTGGACTTGGATGTACCATCATCTCCGGCCTTCTTCTTTGTTGCCGCATCACGGAGGCTTTGTCCTTGGCCAGCAAAGTGTGGCTGATTCGAGGCTCCTGCTGCCTCCT
Source organism: Grosmannia clavigera kw1407 (assembly GCF_000143105.1). Lineage (NCBI taxonomy): Eukaryota > Fungi > Ascomycota > Sordariomycetes > Ophiostomatales > Ophiostomataceae > Leptographium > Leptographium clavigerum. Next base: position 127,943 of record NW_014040560.1, on the reverse strand, counting down.
CCTCTTTCTGCTCCTTTGTCTTCACCGGCCGGACGTTATAGCCAAAAAAGAGCTTGTTTGGTGGCAGTCGGAGAGGCATGGGCCCGTTGGCTCGACGTGCCGTGCCCAAAGCAGCTTCTGCAGCCATTTTTGGCGTCCCGGTTCCTGTTGAGGACGACTTCCCTGATGTGGTAGCCACGGCCTTCCCCTTCTTCGTTCCTATTCTATGACCATCGCCCGAAAAGTTGGACGCTTTCAGAGCCTCTGTCCCAGGTGCGATAGACTCGTAGTTGATTGCTTGCGCCATGGTTCCCTGATTGTGTAGGACACCGCCTGGAGGTGCTAGTCCGTTTCTTGGTGTTCCAGTTCCGCTGCCCTTGACACGTTCTGGTTCGACGTAACCGACTGGCGCCTCGAATTCCACCGACACGTCTGTTTCTAGCATGCTGACGCCCATCTTTTCTGACTCGGGCTTGACTTCCAGAACCGCCACGCCGTAGACGTCTCCGTTGTATTCGAAGTTGAAAATATCGCCCTTGGTCAGCGAAGCGAAGTTGCGGAATGCCCGTTCAAGGACGGCCTTGGGATCGCTAATCTCGAGGAAGGCCGGCGACTGTGGCTGTAGCTTCACCATGCGTGCCAGCTCCAACGATGTCGTCTTGATCTGGATCATGTCGCCGACATCCAAACGTAGTGTTTCCATCATCTAGGATAGACAATATCAGCAGCGCCCATTTCCGATTCTCCCAGCTGCATTCTTGGTGCTTACCCATTGTGGCAGATACGCCCGGCCCTCTTCGGCAACAAACTCGAGCACACCACAATGCGAGTGCTTCCCCTTCTCTGCATTCACCAGCTCCATTAGGAGCGGCCACTGAACGTGTAACCGGGATACCTTATCCAACGCCGACGGCGGAAGCAGAATCTTGGAGCCGTAGTTGAGTTCGGGTCGCTCACTCCCGGGCGCCATAACCATGGGATAACAGCGGTAGAACTCGTCGAAGCGCATCGACATGGCGCCGCGCGCTCCCCGGTGGGGATTATGAGGATCGAATCCGTAGTTAGGAACAAACTGCCGCAAACTGTGTCAGCTGCTTGCATACGCCTCATCTTCGTGTGAAGAGCTCCATACCATGTCTGCTGATGGGCTAGTGACAATGTACAGAAGTCTAGCAGAATTGTTCGTAGATCTAGTTGATCGAATATAAACTGTGCAACGGCGACGGAGGTGTACAGATGGTCAGGATTGCAAACGGGAGGTCTTCGCTACTTTGCCGGGTGAATTATCAACTTGTTGCACGCCTTCTCGAGGCAGCTAGGATAATGACGATTTGAGCCCCACTGTATTGGAGCGGGTCCGGGTTATAATAGGTGAGGGGCAACTCTTACTTGCTTAACCTGTCGGGCGGTGAGTGACAAAATGGGCCACTGTAGCTTAAAGCTGCCTCTAGCGTTGCATCACTGCATTTCGCATTCCCTCTGGTCCAAGCCTTGGAACACAATTCTGGTTTCCCACCCCTTGGCCGGACCACGTTCTTGTACACAGGGCGAGATGGCATCGCGATACTCTGCAGCCCGGCCGAAGCGCGCCAGCGAAGTATTTGCGCGACAGCACCATGGCGAGCAAGACGCCGATAGCGGAATGGGCGACGGGGCGACGTCAAAAAAGGTAAAGTTTGACGTGCGCAACCCTTCGGCACTTGCACCAGACGCCCGGGAGGAGGACGACGTACTGGAGGCCGATGTGATTGGGGTCGGGGCAGCTGCGACGAAGCGCGGCGCAGTCAACATCGACGGCTACGACTCCGACTCGGAAAACGAGACTTTTAATGCGCGGGCTGAACAGCGGGTCAAAAAGGGAGGCAAGGCTGGCAGTGATGGCGCAGATGTCGATCTGATCGACCAGCTCGACAACTACAACGATAATCTGAAGGGGAGTGTGGATGGAGGGAAACCGGGTGTCGACGCCGACGACGAGGACGACGACATGTTTGCCGAGGAGGACGGCAACGAAGACGAAGGCGCGGCCAAAGAAGGAGGCGCGGGCGCGGGAAAGAAATGGAAGGAGGTGCGGTTTCTGGACGACAGCAACATCGAGGGGCAGGAAGACACGAGCAAGAGCGGTGGCCATGTCCGGCTCGACGACGAGTCCAGCAGCGACGAGGAGGACATTGCGCAGGAGATCCTGGAGGAGGGCGTCGACGAGGAGGTCGGTCCCGGCGGCCTGAAGAAGCACGCGCCCAAGATCGAGGCCTTCAACATGAAGCAGGAGCAGGAGGACGGCGCGTTCGACGAGGCCGGCAACTACATCCGCAAGGCCGCCGATCCGGACGCCGTGCACGACAGCTGGCTCGAGGGCGTCAGCAAGAAGCAGATGAAGAAGGCTGCCTCGGCACACCAGCGCCGCGAAGCCGATGTCCGCCAGCAGCGCCGCGAAGACGACAGCATCCTGACGGCGGACCTGATCGCTGCCCTGATCATGCGGCTGAACCGGACCGAGACGTCGCTGGAGGCGTTGGCGCGTCTGGGCCGCGGTCTGCACAAGACCAAGGCCAAGAAGATACCCAAGTGGAAGCTGAAGAGACAAGCCGGCTCGGCCTCCACCGGCGCCACAGAATCGATGGACGTCGACAAGGATAAGGCGCCCGAGGACCCCGAGCAGGCCAAGGCCAAGGCGGCCATCGACGCCATCACCGAGGCGGCAGACCGGCTCCTGAACCGTGAGTTTCCCGACATCTACGACATGGAGAGAGAACGACTCGTGCGCGAGTACCGCGCCGAGAGCGGCGAGCCGTGGGTCGAGCCGCCTCAGCCTTCATCGCTAGCAGCCGATGCAGACGACAGCATCAACGTCGAGGCGGCTGAAAGCAGCAACAGCAACAACAACAACTCATGGGAATACCGCTGGACAGACGGCCGAGACGGCGGAAAAATACAAGGACCGTACGATGGGCCGACAATGAAGGCCTGGCAGGAAGCCGGCTACTTTGTTGGGGACATTGAATTTCGGCCGGCTGGTAGAGCAGACGGCTGGCGTCGTGTGGTTTCCTTTATATAAAAGCGATTACATAATACAAAATGCATAGAAAATACAAAAGCAAAGAACGGAAAGCAACAGTCATGAAGTCAGCATCGAACAGTCGTTCCATCTTGGATATGTCTGTCCGTTTTTTACTATTCAGCAGGGCAGCATGCCTTTGCACTCCTTGTACGCCAACCCGCCTTCCCTAAATCAATTATACAAACAAGCAGCGAAGCGATTCTTTTTTCGTCCCCTCATCCGTCAAAGGTTCATGGGCGAACGTAGCCGGCCTTTTTGTCCCCGCTCAGCCGATATCCATTCTATCTCCCTGGCCATTCGCCACGGTAAAGTCGATGCTGCCGTCGTTGCCGATCAGCCGCTTCTCCGACTCGTTCACAAACTTGACACTCCGCGCCGCGTCGTAGAACAACCGGTAGCTGCGCCGCACATCCTCCACTGCCACCTGCTTTGCGCGCCGCTTCGCGCTGACCAGCTGCGACGTCGTGATCAAATTGCTCGCGTAGCGGAGGCCGGTCTCCTGGCCGATCTTGGTCAGCAGAGCCAGCGCATCGGGCGTCAGCTCCACCTCCTCCTCCTGTGCCCGGATCGAGAGGATCTTGTTGATCTCCTCTGGGCCGTATGCGTGCGTGGTGATGATTGAGATGCGGTCCAGAAAGTCCAGCGGTAGCCCGTGCGGACTCTTGTAGTCGGTGCCCCGGATGCGCGATTGGCCGCGGTTGCTGGCCATGATCACAATGGGCGCTAGGTCGACCTCCAGGGCACGGTTGATGTACGAGAAGCACTCGATGTCCAGCATGTGCACCTCATCGATGAACAGGACACCGGGAACAATCTCGGCCTTGCCCTCCTCCTTCCATTCGGCCACCTTGGTGTTGATCTGGTCGCGAATCTCGCTGCGGATCTCGCCTGTGTCGCCCGAGAAGAGGGCCAGGAAGCCCTGAGTGCGCGAGTTGATCACGTCGATCTCGTGCAGCGTCACCGTGTGCACGACCTCCTTGCGCTTCTGCAGCTCACCCTCAGGGCACTGCAGAAACTTTGTGTCGACGCCCATGGCGTCGTAGTCGCGGGACCGCGCGTAGGAGCGGCCCAGTTTCGTGATCTTCCCCGACGACTTGTCGATGGATATGATGTCGCCGGCCATGACACGCTCCTTGGTCATGGCGTCGATCATCTTGCTTCCCATGTCATAGATGGCCTCCATGTCGGTTGTCTTGATCGTCAGCTTGCCCTGCTTGGCACCGCCTGTCACGCTGCGGTCGATCTGGATCTCCACCACCTCGCCCTCCATGATCTCGCTCTCCTCCTTGATGCGGATGCCGATCGACTTCCGGAACGCCTGGGTGAGCGCCTCCGTCTTGGACATTTCGAGGGAGAAAATTTCGGACGCGGCCAAGGATGTGAACGGCACGTCGGCACCCAGAGACTGGGCCATGCCCGTGGCGATAGCAGTCTTTCCCGTGCTGAGCAGGCGCGTCAGCAGGAGCACAGAGGAAAAGTCAAGAGCAAGAGAACTGCTGCTGCTTACCTGGGAGGACCGGCGATGAGGACGGCCCGGCCGGCAATCTTGCCCTGTTTTATCATCTCCAAAATAACGGCTGCCGCTTTCCGGGCCTTCTCTTGGCCGACGAGTCCCTGCGATGACGGGCGCGGCTCCAGTGTGTCGGCATCGACGCCGAGTCCGCGAATATGCGAATGGGCAGCTATAAGGTTGAGGCCCCGGAGCTCCTTGCTCTCCGAGGTGGTCACCACTGTCTGGCAGAGGGAGATCCTGTTAGATCTCTCGTAGCTCCGAGGAAGGACGGCTCAATGGTAGCGGAATACATACATCAGCCATATCTGAAGTCGGTAGAGTTCACTGCAGAGTCTTTGTATTGGTGACTGCTCACGTTGTGGTAGTGATGCCAGATAGCTGCAGCGGTTGCGACGACGAGTTTTTTGGGCCTACAAAAAGAGACACAGAGCGCGCCTTCGTCTTGACTATGGAGCATATTTCAAAATCGCGAGTGCCATTCAGAAATGTACACGGTACTTCCCATTCGGGCCCACTCTGGCTACTCATGGTACTGTGCGCGGTAATTTTGCTGTTAGTGGTACATGGGGTTGGGCTGATCTGCCCCCACTGGCTGGGCGCTAAATCCGTAAGCATAGACGCTTTTTCCCTCCCTCCATATCGTGCTGGACGTTGTCTCACTTTGTGGTCTTTGCTTGCATTCCCGCATTTGGCATCTCAATATCAAGCGCCCTGAAAGCCCATTCTCAACCAACGACCGGCTAGTCTCCTGTTGCCCCAAGGCTCAAAGGCCTGCCCGCCTATGCGCCGGATTCGGTCTGGCTCAAGGCGCCAGTCTCAACGGGCAAAGAACGATTATCCAGGGACTAGCAAAACTTTCTGCTGCTTGACAAAGAACTTGCGATCGAATGGGTGTGTGAAGGGCGCAGTTCCAATGCGAGCCCGCCATGGCGTTCCCAGAGCACTACAACTCAAGGCGTCACCCGTCCGACGACTTCGGCCAGCGCAGGGAATCCGTTCCCACGTCATGGAGACAACAAGACAGCAGTCGCGACCGTGCTCGAGGTATCAACCGAGTCTACGATAGGGAACGTGGTTGGGAGAAAGAGAGAGACCGAGACCGAGACCGACCGCCAGACCGTCCACGAGAACGCGACTTGACCAACAGGGAATGGACCCACGGAAGCGATAGAAGGCTTGAACGAGACCGTGGCTGGCCTGCTTTGGACCGCGGCGAACACAAACCACCACCAGACGAACCAACCAAAGATAAGCCTCCAGGGAGTGGCGGGGGGCGTACACTATTCAATTCCCTACCAAACAAGCGTAGGTAAACGTTCTCGTCTGCCACTTTATATTGCCATTTTGTTTGAAGCAGAGTCTAAGAGTTTGCACAGCGGCAAAACCGGCGAGACCAGAACCGGAAAGACGACAAACGATGATCCCAGATACACAGCGTGCAGATTCTGCACAATCAAAACCAGCACAAATGGCCTCGAGCTCACAGGCAGGCCCCAAAGCACGCGTTGCATCGCAAGCCGGAACTCACACCCTGATTTCCATCCTGCAGAAGTGCCGACAATTGGGAGAACTCGAGCACGACAAAACCGCACTTGAAGCGCAGAGCAAGATACAGAAGGCCGAGGCTAAGATGTCGTTACAGAGAGATTCTGAATATCCCGTTGTCCCGGAGATCCTAAAGCAAGCGCAAGAGGCAGACCATGCGCGGCTGCTCGAGGTGACAGGCAAGGCCCAAAAGACCAGAGATATTCTGGCCCAGCTTTGCGACAAGCTCCTAGTGGAGATCCGCCCACGCCCCGACCAAAAAAGCATCAGCCTACTGGAAGCCGTTGGCAAGAAGCAGGAGCACCTCGCGCACGAGCTCAAGGCGCTGCAGGACCTGTCACGAACGACAATATCAGAACAGAAGAAAGACACCGCGCAGCTAAAGGAAGATAACGCAAATCTGAAAGAGACCAACATACAACTACAGGGAGAGATTGCCAGTCTCAAGCAGGAGGTCGCGTCGAGCCGGGAAGGCATGGCGAAGCTGACTAATCTGGTCACCACTTTAATGAGCAAGGTCGACGGCATAGACACTGCCACGACAAACGTTGGCGCGGAAATTAGGCAGCTTGATGTCCGTGCCACGCAACAAAGCAGCCAGGCTGACGCCATGGCGGAAAAGATGCAAGGCTACGATAGTATACTTGCTGCGATCGACCCGACCAGCCTAGAACAGACGACTGCTTCCAGTGCTCTCGAGAGGGCGGACATGGCGAAGAACATTTGTGAGCAGAGCACGGCTGTGTCAGAGTTACATAGTCAGGTGGAATTGCTCCAGACAAGCATCAAGGCCGGTAACGTTGTGGCAGCGAGAATTGCTGCTCCTGCTCCTGTGCCTGCTCCTGCTGTATTCCCCGGGGACGACTTCACGAGTGTTCGGTTTGAAATCGGCAAACTGGGTGAAAGACTTGCAAAACTTGAGTCGCTCCCCCGAATCGTCGACGCGCTCAGCAATTCGCATCAGCAAGCCGTAATGGATCAACGAACCAACACACAGAAGCTACTCAAGGCGAATGGAGGCTTATCTGACGTCTTTGGCCACCTGCTCAAACAAGAGACAGCAGCCCGCCGGAAGGACCTGGAGCGGGTGCTGTCTCTGGAACAGATAGTGTCTCGGTTCGACTCCTCCGCTGCTACTGCAGCCAAGGCAGTCCCTGCGGAAGAAGAAAAAATCCCAGGTTCCAAAGCGACGCCCGAAGCTTCAAAAGAACCCAGCCCAAAAGACGCTGGAATGCCCGACAGTGGTGCTAGAGAAGGCACGACGAACGACACGTCGGCGTCGGCGTCAGCCCCGAGACCAGTTGGCGAAGCCAGCGAAGTTCTGGCCGACCCACGCGCGCTCCAGGACAAGCTGACCGCCTTGGAGGACAGCGTGAAGAAGACGGGGGTCGATGTGGGTGAAAAGTACACCCAGCTGCGGATGATGATAGCGACACTGGATAATCAGTTCAACAACCTGACGACTAAGGATCTTTTTGTTGCCATAATTGGCCAGGTGGAGATACTATATCCGAACACGCGGCAGCTGCAACAGGACATTACGGCTGTCGCCGATAAAGTTCGCAAACTAGAGCAGGCCAGCACGAGGGCCGAGGCTATAACGCCACAGAAGAGGATGCCAATCAGCAACACTAATGGTAATGCTCGTGGTCAACCGGCAGATGCGTTGACGTCCAAACGACGGAGGCTTAATGGCGGAACGGCTGCAGAGAACGAGTAGGATGCAATTGAGGGACTCGATACGTTTACTTCGGATAGGGATTCAAGGTGTTATTGTAGGCATGGCGAACAGGGATAGGCATATCATGGCGAGCCCAGGCGAGAGAATATTTGGTGTCTTAGTAATCGCAGAGGTATATAGTGCGACTCCGGTTTTGCGACGAGTCTGATATGCATATGTTTCCTCCAATCAGCAGTCGGCTTGCTTTCTCTAATCATTATCACTGGAATGCGTGCATGAGGAAGGCCGGGAGGCTTAGTCAGAATTATCCATCCAGTCTGACAGCAACGGAGTTGCATACCATACTATGTAGATACGAGCCGTGTGGAGACCAAACGGAAAGAGCCACCCAAAAACCCATCCATCGGGCAAGAGCCGAAAGTCTCGACTCGCATTGTTTTACTGTCAGCACCTGACCTCGACGGGTTTGAATACAGATACGTGAAAGAAACATGCGTGACAATGTGAGATCGAAGAAGTACGGAGCACAGCTCATTAGGGGCATGATAAACCGCCGCACAATTATCTTGGATGCAAACAAACGAAGACCCGAAACGAGCTGTCGTGGAGAAAAAGGACGCGACAGCGATGCCGCTGCCCTTTCGTTTACTGGGTGGCTCCTTCCTTTTGTTTTCGTTCGTCGCTGCTCATTCGCAGTTTAAAGGCGACGTCTGATTGGCCGGGACTGCTCGTCTATGCGTCGCGCCAGCTCACTCCACGGCAGGACCGCCCAAGCGCCGTCGCCCCTTCCCTCGCTAGACCAGAACCCCCCGAATAAGCCCACTCCAAAGGCAACTACCACTATTGCTGCAGTGCTGCCGCTGCTCCCAATACCCATTCATCCCATCTGCGTCTGCATATCGCCCGCGCCGTCGCATTCCTCTTATCCCACGCCATCATTCCATCTTCCCATCACACACCTCTCAGCTGCCAGCTGTCCCGGGCCTGTCTCTCTCCGCTCGCGGCGTGTCTCTCACTCACATACTCTTCGCGCACGCGCTCTGCATCGCCTTTCGCACGCTCGACGCCGCCCCGAAGCGATCCCACGACTGCATGGCGATACGAATGGCCGTCTCCTCTCGCCGGTGACCCAAGGCAAAGCTGCCGTGCTTTTCTTTTTGCCCAAAACGTCCACCCGGCTGAGCCCTACATCGGCCTCAGCCACCACCACGCCGCCTCCCCTCCCCCCCCCCCCCCAGCGTCGACGACACCCCGGCTCACCGACAGTCGTCCGGGATTGCAGACCAGACTTTGCACGCGTATGTTTGAAGAGAGGCGGTGCGAGCCGCTTTGCTTTTGTCCGGACTTCTGCGACGCTATGAGTGCACACTAACGCTTGGACCTCCAAGACCACACCTCAATCGGCGAAGCTCGATACGGCCGTCGCATCGTAGCCGACGCGGGTTGGCGAGCAGACACTGCATCCGCCTTGGCTGTGGAGAGAGCTTCGCGCTCTGCTCCCGAGCCGTTGTCGCCAGCCGTCACAGACTCTTGCGAGCAGCGCCCGGCTCCCGTTCATGCTCCCGTCCCCCTGATACGAGAAACGGGCCGCCTCCAGAACACACACGACAGCAGCCCCCGGCGTGGCTTGGGCAGAAACCAGACTTGGCCACGTGGATAGGCCCGGAGGAGGGGGTACGCACGCGACGGAAGAACCGCCACAGGGAGACGCAGAAATATGGATGTTGCCGCGAAACAGATCGCCCAGCTTGTCCAGCGCGTCCTGCCCGAAAGACCACACCATCTCTCCATCTCACCGGACATCCGCTACCTAGTGCCTTCCGACCACCTCTGGCCCAAAGACTCTCCGCTGCAGTTCACGACATATGTGTCCGAGGCCGATCGCGGCGTCCTCCTGACACGTCCTTTCTACGACATACAGCTGCAACCGGACGAAGACACGAGCCGAATCGGCAAAAACGCTGGCAACGGGAACGGCAACAACAAGAAGAGCAAGCCATCATCCAGCCTCAACTCTTCGTCTGCAACCTCCCCGCTTGCGGACGTCAACAGCAAGGGTGAGACGAAGAAGAAGGTATCTTTGAAGGATTACCAGAACAAGCTGCAGAAAAAGCTGCCGGGCTCGCCGCCAGACTCAGCTCCGGATTCGGGTTCCAAGGCTGCAAAGCTAGATACGGGCCGTAGCAGAAGTACAAGCACAATGGCCTCGCTACCGGCCGGCCACCGCCTCCCCCCAAAACCCGATGTGAATGGCGACAGGTCCGTCTTCTTCCTCTTCTCCTCAGCTCTCTACCTGTCTGGGCCGTGCCGCGTTTGCTAACATGCTCAGAAAATACAACCACTCGCCATCTAAATCGCCAAAACCACTCCAGAGCTCGGGCGTATCCGACAGCCGAAAACGGCCTGCAGACACACATGAAACGAGCCGTCCGCACAAGCGGTCGAGATCTGACACATCCATGAGCTCCGACTCACCGCCAGCACCGTCTCGGTTCAACCAACGACCGCATAACCCCCCCAGTCCTCTGGACCTCAACAACCGGAAGGAAGATCGGAAGCGAACAACGGCAAACGGACAGTCACAGCATCGATCGCGGGATAGCTCGAATAATCACGCAGCTCTGCCAGCCTCGAGAGCGAACGGACATCACCCTCAACGCACAGATGATGAACGGGAACGGACACCCGAGAACGATGTCATTAACGCCCCGGGTTCCGTACCTTCGTTGCCTCCTATTCTCTCCCCCCTCCACTTCAATCCTGAACGCGATCGCGAATCCTCGGTGAAACGGTCACGGCCTACTGCAGCTCCGTTGTCCAAATCGGCTTCAAAGACGAAGTCTGGCAAGCCAGACGCGCTTCCGCCGTTGCTCTCGCCAACTCTACCTCCTATAGTAGAGCAAGAGCTGCTGCGTCTTAGCAAGCCCACGATAAACTTGACGGCGGCACCCAGAAGCAACCAAGAGCTCCCTGTGTCGAGCAGTAGTGGCAAGAAACCCGCTCGTCCGGCACCGGATAGGGAAAAGGATGAGGAGCACAAAGAGATTCAGGCATACAGAGAGCCGCAGAGGGAACCGCAACGTGAGCTATTACGAGAACCACAAAGGGAGTCGCATCGGGAGTCGCAGCGTGAACCTCCACGTGAACTTTCTCGGGAAGCTCAAAGGGAACCGCAAAGGGAACTGCAAAAAGAGCCACCAGCACAGAAACGGACCTGCATCGTAACTCTGAAATACAAAAAGAAGAACGCAAAAAGAGTACGGCACCTTCTCGCTCTCCAGCCAACGCCCATGAAAGCACCATCCAAGCGAACCGAACGCTCGCTCAGCGTTGAGGACACCTTACCGCCAGCGCCCATCACGAAGAAACGACCAGTGCAGTCAGACAATCTCGCCGGGGACCCGTCGCCATCCGTATCGTTCAAGCACCCAAGGACAGTTGCAGAAAAGAGCATATCGGCAGCGAGGGCACCAGCTGCCCCTGCCACACCACTGAAAGCCACCCCTATGGTCCGCGTCACGTCAAACAACTCTCAAGTTCTCACACCCAACGAGTCGGCCAGCTACACTCCACGGTCCGCCGAACGGCCGCTTACAAGTCAAGGCGACCCGGCATCTGCAGCTGCAGTGTCAAAGTACCGGCGCCGCTACGATGCCTACCTGACGTTGGGGACAAAGCTCAAGCACGATCGAGACGCCATTGTTAAGAACCGGCTACCCAACGGAACCACAAAGCTGGCCGACGGGGTGGCAGCACCGGCGCCAAACCTGCTGCCGTCCGAAAAGAGGCTTGTCGCTGCTCTCAGCCTTGAAATGGTCATGTCGTACATGATAGCATTCAAGGCGTTCAACCAGTCCCGACACCTGGAGCGAAGGGGGAGCGACATCACCGTTTGGGAACGGCTGATGCCGCACCTGGCAGAGCTGCGAAGCCACGCACGGCAATTCCGGCCCATCGAAGCCCTGGCACTGCAGCTTCGTGCCATCTTCTTTGAGCAAATGCTCGTCGCAATCACCAGCCACGAGGCCCAGTCGGTCGCCGGAAAGCTCCTAAAGGCCACCAAGCTCCGTCTCGAGGCCTGGACAGATGCACAAAATAGTGTGGATCTGGTCAGTGACGAGTCGATGAGAGTTGTTGTAGGGCCATGGCTCGGGGTTGAGGACACGGTGCGGGCCATGTTGCCCGTTCTACGTCGGTGGTGCGATAAGGAAAATGTGGCCTGGGAGCAAGAGCTACAGCTTCCGGACAGCCAGTGATGGCTGGACAAGGAGGACAATGAGCGAAGAGGCAGATCAGGTGCCTCAATTATACAATCTTAATGACGAAACAACGAGACGACGACAGAGCCCATTTCATGATCAGCGACCATTTGTGATATTACCTCGATTTCAGGACTCGGTCCGAATGTCTAGAGACGGCGTTTACCTGCGACTGTGGTCTGTCTTCTGTTGCGTGGAATTGCCACATCGCCGTGGCTCAATAGGCTCTTGCCTGTTTTTTGTCGATGCACCCCGTGTTTTTTGCTTTATTTGCTTGATCGAGCACGCCGGAATGGACGGGCGGGCTGTTTTTATAAAAGGTCTGGTAAGGTGTCTGGGATCTGTTGCGAGCTTCCTCAAAGCCGATCTGAGGTGAAGAAAAGGCTGGGCGAACTCTGCGCGGGATGGTTGCATCCGTTCCTTTCTTTCTGGGTTGTGTGTGCTACGAGTTGGTGCCTAGCTTTCATTGCTTTCCGATTTGTATCTTTATGTCTGCTTACTGGGATGATAGTGTCCTTCTTTCATTTCGCGCGGAATTTTTTTGATCTCTTTGTTTACCACCCACTATTATTCTGTGATATCCCTACGGTCACACTTCGTGTAGCCGATTTTTATTTGTCAAAATTCAGGCGATTTATAGGTGATGAAATTGAGAAGTTTGTTATGTACTGAGAGTGGCAGGTGCGCCACGACGAGGCTGTGTGGGTCAGGTGACGTGGAACACCCTTGTTTCATTTCGGGTACCTTTTTCTTTCCACGTGAAATGGAGACAATACGGGTTGGGAAAGTCTTCTATAGTCTGGGGGGCGTTGCCTTAACTAGGATACATTATTCTATAGCGTATCTTCGAAGATGCTCTATATCTCTTTGTCTTTGAAGCACTTCTTCGGAGCCAAATATGGGGCGTCGCATCTCGAAGCTATCTAAACAGGATCGCGCGCACGAACATGCGTCAGTGATGCCAAACATCCCAAATGACTATAACGGAGCGCATCCTGAGTGAGCTTATAACTATATGCTCCGATGATCCTGTGTCAAACACAGTTTGACGCGATACCGTCCCGGTAATTCCGACTTAGATGTGGTTGCTTACACACAACATCGCCATACATTATTATAAAATCGGCTTTCGGTCTATACGACTCCACAAGACACGTACTTTACTCAAACGCATCTATACGCTTATACTATGCATCCGTCTACTCCCCCCGGGCATGCCGGATTTGCTGCTGCAAGCTTATCTCTCGTAGCGTAAAATGGATTCCACATCTCAAGTCGCGGATTTACAGCCTTCTAGCTGGTCTACTGCTTATAGTTGCGGCAATTACGTATATTCCAAAGCAATATTTGCGGTCTCTGGCTCAACGGGCAATAAATAGCCACAAGCTGTATCCTACCCAAGACACCTGCCAGCCAACAGAACGCCTTTCTCCTGTGTTTCCAGCTCGGGTATAAATGACAACCGCAATGCATGAAAACAAGACGTACCATCCATATGCTCAACTCGTGCCTCCACCCCTTTAGTGTACACACGAGCACCAATGCAATTAAATAATCGAACCATCATAATTAAAGTGGATTATGCTAATCGAGCACAATCGTTGCAAAACCATTTAGGCTCCTTCACAGACATTACAGCCTCCCCGGCGATGCAACTGGAATGATAAAGCCTTTGCAAACAATCCTGGACAAGGGTCAGTCAAAATTGCCTCTCTGATGTGTGTGGTTGATGGCATAGGACTTGTTATACCTTGTTGGAGCAGATGAGCATGAACGGGCCCAACACTGGCAATCCACATACGGAACAGCCGCTCTTGCTCCTATGCGGCCCTGTTTTAGGAACGGCACTGGCTTCAGCGGCTGCCGTGAGGCTTGGCGTTTCCTTTGCGCGCTTCCTAGCGATATTGAGGCAGGATGTGATTGCCTGGATGTCCTCGTTCGACAAGAGGCTTCTCGCCACCATCACAGCCATGTGTTTTCCAAACTCAATCGTGCGAGCATGGTCAGCCACTAGCCACAGTCCCTTCTCCTCAATAAACTCGAGCATAGTCCGGGGAATATACGCGTCGGAGGAGACACGTCGAGATATGACGAATTTGTCCCACTCCTGGATAAACTCCTTTTCGGCACTAGACAGGTCAGAGTAGTCTTGCACGACCTCGCGATGCTTATGAACGAGCCAGCTATCGTCTACAGCAACCGGCCGAATCTTGTCCCCCGGCTGGAGAAGGACCTTGCTCAGAGGGTGGTAAAGAGGCTGCTTGATATGCGGGACAACGAGGTTGATGTCCTTGACCTGGAGCGGCTGCTTGGACTGTAAATTTAAAACAAGAAACATCAGCAACACTCCCTAAATTACCGGCTTGAAGGCTACAGATCCTTACCCGTGCATCGCAGGTCACAGGAGCGACCCCACTATTGTCGTGCTGTGGCCCAAAGCGCGAGGTCACCCAAGACTCATCGCCAGCAAGAAATGAGTCCAAATCGAGCGGTTTTGTCGGCCGACCCAGCTGGTAGATTTTTGGCCGGAGGGAAATTGTGCTCTCGTCCGGATAATGCGAAACGTAGACAGTATGGCCACCGCGACTGCCTGGAAGCGTTTCGTAATCAAAGTGATAGTGAAAATGGCATTTGAGGTGAGCTCGCAATTGGTTGATGTCTGGGTTCCAGGCGAGGCAAATGCAGCAGACAAACCCGTCCACGGTCAACTGCTCTGGCGGTAAAATGTACGTGACCTTGTTGCCGACAGCGTCCATGTTGGAAAATCGGCCGTGAAGGCTGCCGTTAAAACGACCATTAAACTCCAGCACAGAGCTCCGCAATTTTCGGGGCGATCGCGGTACCTTGCCATGGACCTTGTTGGTCATAGTTCGAAGGTTATAGTCCGGATGTCCTCGTCGTCTTCGCAGAGAGCGGCCTGCAGCAAGCTCCCCTTCAGCCACGTCGCCTTCGTCATCCTCGTCGTCCTCGACTGCACTGTCCACGCCATTCACAGAGGGAGTTACACTGCGCCCGCCGGCACGACTCTGAGAGCCGTTAATGGAGCCGCCTAAACGTCCGTTTGCATGACCGTTTGCGCGGCCATTTATATGGCCATTCATAAGATGGTTTGTACCGTTGGCATGTTTGTTGGCTAAAATGCCGTTCTCCAGATAACGTTTCGCCAAGGCCTCCCTCGAAAGACTGCTGGCTTTTCCCAACGCAGGACGTGGGATCGGCTCGTCTGGATGCATAGCCACAATAGTCGGCAGAACGCCCTTTTCCAGCAAGCTGCGCGGCTGTTCTAAAAATCCCGTGCTCCAGCGGACATCCAAATCCATCACAAACTTGGTGCAGATCGGGTCATGGAGCGGGCTCTCCCTCAGCCACAGGGGAATGCGCATTCTTGGTCGTCCAAAAAAGTCGTTGGATTCGGCGTACAGCACGCAGTCATCGGCCTGCTTAGCATGGTGGCTAGTCAGGGGATGCCGATGATGGTGCTGACGACGATGGCTATCGCTGCTATCTGGGACAGTGCCGATGAAAGTGAGAAGGTCCAGAGGTGGCCACGTGTCGTTTCCCGTAGATTCGATCTCGATACGCATCTTGTACTTCTCGGCAAGCCCAAACACGCGGCTTTCCTCGCGCAGGATGGCAATCTTTTCCAATGGGATTGTCAATGGCTCCAGCGAGAAGCGTGCCAGACCACACGGCCCATCAGCGGGCCTGTATGCCTGTACCGTCCCTATCTGCGCATCACAGAACAGAAGCAGAGGCATGCCGCACTTCTCACTCATAATCGTGATTTTGCAGCGGACGCTGAAGGTGGCGATGTCGGCCGGTGGCAAGTTTGCCATGGTGTTGAAGCGCACCCGTGGTGTGTCCGCATGGAACATGTTGAACACCTGGACACGCAGGCCATTGGAGCGTGTGGTAGGGTACTCTGGTAGCCACATGGCTGAGCACTCCTTGAAGCTAGGAATCTGTGCGATGCCCGTGGGCAAAGCACCGCCACGGCGTCGTTTTGACGGGCGCACACACAAATCCTCTTCCCGGTCTCCTAGCAGATCGGCATAGCCGAGAGAGGAGGCCCGAGGCTTGCTAGAGGGCCACGTCTGCCACGCTGTGATTCCATCTCTCCAATTGCGGTGGAGGAACGGAAGCCTCCGCTTCTGGCGACTTGGGCGTGCCATAGCTGGGAAGACGAGGCATTAATTAAATCGCGATTAGATGACATAAATAAGCCGCAACAAGGAGCCTCGTTGAGACCAGGCCCGGCTGGCGGGGATGTGTGAGATCTGGACCAGCCAGGTTGCGTGCGAATACCCAGACGCTCGGTGACCGCAGATCTCATCTATTCTGACTGAGAAGTCGGGTCCATTTCTTGTTCTAGGACCTCAGCTATGGTTGTTGGCCGAGACTGCCAAAGCGACAATGAGAAGGAAAGGTGCGTGGATGGAGGGGAAGAGACAGCGATAGGACGGGATAATGAAAGCAGCGAAAGGCTGCAGGTCAAACAGCGACAAAGAATTGAGGGCCAGAGGGTGGCGGCAAATGCAAGTGGGATGAGGCGGTTTTATATTATGGTGCCGTAGGCTGTCAACAGACGGCTCATAAATTGTGCAGATGAGTTTCGCTGTTTGCCTTTCGCAATGCGATCACGCGCATCCACAGCCGCGTTGTGCCAGGGAAGAACAGCCTGCGCTGTGGTGTGGCAGCAACGTAAATAGGGAGATGCGATAAAAAGAGATGACGCGGGTGCGAATGAGATATAAATGGTATAGAGAAAGGGGTGATGAGGGAAACAAGATTCGCGATCATCCACTGCAGTTGTAATAGTCACGGCCACGGTTTTGTGGTGGGACGCGTTATACCAGGAGGAAAGAAAAAAGGGAAAGAGCCGTCAACAAGACAGCAGGAACCCGTTCCACCCGGCCTGCTTAGTCCAGACCCGCAATGGCCCAATGGCCAGTATCTTACTCCGTACATATGAAAATAGCCAATAATCCTGGGCACAATTTCTTTGGTGATGACCCACTTTTCGGCCGGGGACTGCTAGAATATCTTCAACCCTATGCGAAGCTATTCGAAGACGCCAAAGGTACGTTTTAGATGGATATATCAGAGCAGCGAATACTGAGGCCACGAGAAGCTTGTTTTTTCCGGCGTGCTTCTTAGTTACTGTTCACTACTCACGGAAATACATGTGGGTGTATATATCACGTGTTTGTGCCATATGATCTTGTCCTGGAAAACCCCATACGGAGACCGGTCAAGGATTCTTCAGGCATCTCAGCATTGAAAACGATGCCTGGCAGTAGTGATGGCCCTTTATGCAGAAATGCACTTCATTTCGCGATGTCTTGGTGCTAGAGACATGTGGCAAGTCATAACACGTGGGCAATCTTCCAACTGTATTCTAATGACATGATATCTGCTCGGCAAGGCATCAGGAGAACTAGGAAGTCGATGAAGGCCGTCTTTTTCTCTGGCGGTTGCAACCAATTCTCGTTTTTGAATCCTCTATTCCCTTCTTCTATTGTCAGTCTGAATCAGAACCGATACTGCAATAACAGTACTGGCTTGACAAGGGCATCTCTAGTCCTTTTTGACACCTGTTTCTGGTCCCACACCGAAGGATCAGTCCTGCAGGACACCTATCGGCTTGGAGGGCCAGCGAAATCTCGCACACAAATAAACGTGCAATCGTATTCGAGAACCAGATTCCTTATGGGACTGGGGGGTGAGTGATGTATTTGCAATGCAAACTCTGGACATGGTGCAAATTCTAGTAACCCCTCCTAGCAAATACGACGTTCAGTCCCCCAATTTCGCAAGAACGAACGCTGGCATTGGCACAGCATACTCTACTAGCATGAAATTGGTGTTTTCTATTTCTGCATTTTCATAAGTGGTCACCGCATGCAATTACCGTCTGAGAGACTACCAGGCATATTCGAAGTCCTCATCCTCATCTCCCGTCCA
The DNA here is from genome assembly GCF_000143105.1 of Grosmannia clavigera kw1407. Taxonomy (NCBI): domain Eukaryota; kingdom Fungi; phylum Ascomycota; class Sordariomycetes; order Ophiostomatales; family Ophiostomataceae; genus Leptographium; species Leptographium clavigerum. Next base: position 109,941 of record NW_014040560.1, on the reverse strand, counting down.
CTCATTATCTGAAGAGGGGTCAGTACCATCGAGAAAGTCACCCATATTATACTGGTGTTCTGTTGGCTTCTGATTGTCGATGCGAATATCCACCACATCGCACATCCCGTGGATAAATAGGTGATCAGGTGATCTGTATGTGTTGCCTGCACCGGTGCCTCCACCTCTTGCATTGTCATCTTGGCCATCAGTGTGTTCCCCTTCATCGTCTTGCTCATCATCTTGACTGAAATCAATGTCTTCTTCGCTGTCGGGTTCGCGGTACGAGAATAATCCTCTCCTTCTCAGCCCTCTGGCCGCACTGCTGGCACGCGACGACGAGCTTGACGCGTGAATAGCAATGCGATGGCTCCGTCTCTGCGGAACCGATTCGAAATCTTTCTGAAGAGGCTTTGCTTTGGATGGTGCCTTTAGGGACTCGGCTTTATTTTGGTAGTATTGCAGTGAATCAGCCGGCTCAGGCATTGTGATGTGGCGCTTAAAGACCCGGTCTAGAGTAACCTCCCACCGGTCGCGCATCTCACATCGCATCCGCCAGGGAATATTCAGCATTGCTTTTATGGCCAATACCCGCAACATGGGCATCTGTGGTGCCCTGTCAACCAGTGACCGAAAGAACACCTCAGCAGCAGACGGCTCCCATTTGCGCAAGTGCTCCAGCTCGATTACCTCGATGCTTGGAGGCCATATTGGAACCTGGCTATCCAATAGGAGGCTGTCATAAAGGGGGTTAGAATCGTGATAGAAAGCATGCTGATTGTAATAGGTCAGGTTCATTTGCAGGCTGACAAGGCCAGGACAAGCATCGCCCAGAATAGGAAGAAAGGCTAGACTGAGACCCTGGTTATGGTGCAGGGTCAAGTAGCGCAATTGTTGCCCATGCGTTAATAGATACTCTGAAAAATAGGCAGCTGTGATGTCCCCACAGTTGACTAATTCCAGACTTTGCAGGCCTTTCGGCAGCAGCGGAAGAAGATGCTCGTTTGCAATGGTTGACGATTCCACAGCAAGATGGACAAGATTGGGAAGAGCGCTCAACAGTCCAGCAACCGTCTCAGCCTGCTTCATGTCTTCTGCCATTGCCTGGGGATCTTCGGCGTCTTTCGCATGCGACGACGGGCGTTGATAGTTGACAAAACGGATTCTACGCAGGCTTGCAAAAGATGGCGACAGGTGGAGGCCGCTGATGCTTTCAAGCGACAAGTCTTTGCCCATCATTCTCTGGTTCCAACACCAGCTCCTCAACCGGATAACCGGAGCTGTAGACTCGCCCCTGGAACCTCTCGGGAGAGCACCCATGGCCTCGAAAAGGCTCCGAGGATACTCCCACCGGAGGTTTTCCGATTGCTGCCGGTATGGAGGCAAATCTTTGTAGCTGTGAAGCTGCAGGTCAACCAGTCGAGGACAATGCGACACCAGTCTTGATATGTCTAGGTGGCGTCCTTTGTATACCCGGCTGGCGAGAGAGCCCACTTCAATGCGAAGAACTTTCACCTTACGCCGGTAATCAAAAGTAGTGGTCGACGGGGACCGGTCCAGAAGGTCGACAAGTGAGTGTGCCATATTCATGCTCAACAGAGGTGGGCACTCGTACAAGGCTGTCAACACCGGCTCAGCGAACGCACGACACGTCCGACTGGCTGCCACGAACTGACGCACCAAGTCTACGTCATCGAGGCCCTCTGAGACAAATGTGAAGATGCGGCACAAAATCATGTATGGTAGTGTAATCCAGGGCGGCGACTGTATCGTTGTCGCATCCGGCGCCAGCAGTTCTTTTGTGGCCTTGGTTTTCCGGGCTTTGCTTCCAGCGTCATTATGTATCTCTACTGGTACTTTCTTCATCGGGCTCTGTTTCTTCTCCCGGCTGCTTCTTCTGGAAGAGGTTGCCGCCCCCCTACGTCTCTGGGATGCTCCGTCTGAGGAGGGCGACAGGTAGGCTCTGCCTTCACACTGCAGTCCATCAGAGAGCCCTGCAGTCCTGCTTCGCAACTGTCGACGTTTCGGTGGGTTGCCAGACTCACAAGTGACGTCTGTATGTGGTCTTTTCATGGATCGTCTATCAGGAGAGAGTTCGACGTCATTTCCCTCGTCATCCTCGTCCAAAACTTCATCGTCATCCACTGAAACGTCGTCTCCGCCCCCCTCTTCTCCCGTTTTGTGGTTCTGAAATGTCTGTGCAATCGAGTGTCGTGTCACGCGGCCATGAGATGTAGTGGAAGCCGAGTTGGTTGCTGCAGTATTACTCGCGCGATGAGGCGGTATTCGACGGCGAAGCCGCGAAGCGATAGGATTGGAGGCGCTTGCCATCGAAATTTTCTCCGCGGGTCAGCAATCACACTTGTATGTGGCTTCGAACAAGAGTGGCCATCTGAGTCGAGGTTGGCAAAGAGATAAGAAATTTTGAAAGTTTGGAGATGTTTGCAGCTACTATTCTCACAATCTTTGAGCTCAAGCACGTGAAGGCTAGGCAACAGAGGGGTCTTTGGCGACTGCGGGGCCACCTTAGCCAATGCTGGGGCCCTGCATGCAAGGACAAGTACGCATGACTAGTGTCCCACTGTTCTGAGCCTTACATTAACATCCCTTCCAACACTTACTTCTATAGAGTGAATGACGGCATAATAATGCAAGGCACTATTAACTTGTTAGCTTAGTATTTTCAAGATACTGTCCATTGCAGGAATGCTTTGCATTTGTTGATATAGCACATCACGTGACGATATGTACGCTAGCAAGTCGAACCGAAGCTGACTTTAGTGTACAGGGCTGGCTCATATCAAGGAGTATCTTACATAGTAACAAATGCATGTTTTGAGGAGCTTGACTGGTTTGAAATGTCTTATTTCCTTTTTCATAATATGCCACTTCTAAAAATCCCAAACTCCTCTATAAGTACATGGCATACGTGTAGAACATGAAAGCGTCATCAAACCCAACACAGACTCTATTTAGTAGTCTCCCAAAGCCCCGAGTCGCCAGGACATGCCTGTGGACACTTTCTAGGCCAGTCGGCATGTAACCGAGAAAAAGGAGAAAGAAATATACGAGAGATACCAGTAAACCCCCGTGAAACCAAACACTCAGCAAGCCAAGCAAGCCCATGAATAGCAGGCCGGTTTATAAGACCGGGACCTGATATTTGTCGCCCGTACGCCAAGTGTCTTCTTGGCGTGTCCCAGGAGGCATCCATGTAGCACTGCTGCTTCCGTGTGCCCGGCCCCGACCGCCATCGTCGGACTTTTTAGGATCATCGATGGTAGCAACGCTGTATCCGACTGTGTAAGGATGGGCCGTTCCTGATGCGGCTGACAAGGCCGAAGGGCTCTCAAAAATGTGTGCCGTATTCTGGTTAAGCGGCAAAGAGGCGTTGAGGTTGAGGGGCAGCAGATTCTGGGCGTTCACCTCGGTCATGGTCCGGGCTCGGCGGTCTGCCTTGTTTTCGTTGGTACGGTCGTAGAAGTACAATCCCATGAAAGTAAGGGCAATACCAACAGCCTGAATTTTGGTCGTCGGGCTCCGGAACCAAAAGATGGCAATGGCAATGACAAAAACGCGCTTGATAAGACTCGCCACCGAGTAAGTGACTGGCGACACGAGAGAGAGCAGAATAAACGCCAGCATGTTTTGCGCAAAGTGAAAGGTCCCATTGAAAATGAACTCGACCAGCAGCCGTCCGTGATCGAAGCTGTTGGGACCCTCACTCAGGTCGACGGAGCCGTCATGGAGAAAGTCGCCCAAAATGTGGAAGCCGTCGGACCAGAGCCAGATGGGCACAGTGGCCATAAAAGCCAGCCCCGAAGAGTAGCAAAGCAGGTTCAGCTTGTCCAGCTTGCGGCCCTTTATGCCCTGTCCTTCGACTTCGGCGCGCGAGGCCTCATTGAAGAGTCGCTTTGAGAAGATGTTTTGGGTGACAAAGATCATGGTGGCCAATAGGGCGTATAAGAGGCCGAAAAACTGACCGCCATTGAAAGAATGACTGCCGGAGCACGCAAGCATGACACCGAGGGTCAACGGAATGAGGGACAGATAGGTGGTGGTTGGATAGCGGATATCGAAGAACAATCGGTAAGCGAACACGGTGAAGAGCGGAGACAGGCCCTTGATGGTGTGGACAAGAGAAACGGGAATCTTGGACGTCGCTGTTGAGCTGAGAAGGTGGCCACCAATCTGGAAAGCAGCTAGGGGCAGGGTAGTCCGAAGGACCTCGGCTGTGGGGGAGCGGATGCCGTATTTCAGGACTGGGAGGAGGCGCTTTAGGGAGGGGAAAACGGTGGCCAGCCAGGCCAGCAGGATGCAATAGAATGACACGAAGGCAAACTGAACGAGCGTCAGGGTGGCAGGCTTGTCAAAGGCGTTGAGGATGGACTTTGACGACGTGTTGGTCAAGGCAGACGAGGAGTACCACATAACACAAAGAAGCTAGCGAAAAGGAAGCTGGGTCAGCCAGAGAACATAGCCCGATCTGCGGGTAGGTTGCACATACCACGAGTTTTGGTGATATCGGCGCCTTCAGAGCATCGGCAATCTCATGGACGTTCTGGGTGGTGCTACCGGAACGAGTCCGGATTGTGCGAAGAGCTTCGCCGAGGCTTTTCTGTCTGCTGTGGCCGTATGCGCGGTTGGGCTGTCCAAACGAATTCCCACGCCGAGGAGCGTCGGCGAGAGGGTCCTTCCAGGGCTGCCATTGACCTGCAAGCTGCGATGAGAGTCCACCAGGCTGGCCGTTGGGGCCTTGGGGGCTTGGGATGCGGGCGTTGAGCTCCTGGACATCGAGGTCGGGAAACTTCTCCAAGCCATTGCTGGCCGCGACCGAACTCATCTTCTCGGTCGTGGATGGCCGGTAGTCAGGTTCGTGCTTCGTCTGCGGGTCTTGGAGGCCGGTGCCGGTTGTGGTTGCATGAGGCATACCGCGCAATGGCAATTAGGGGTGGAATGGGGACAGTCGAGTCGCGCGTATGAAGACGGAGGAAGGGGCGCGAATAAAGGAGCTCGGGTTGATGGTTTCCTTCTAGACAGCCATTTTCGCGCAGCGTGGGAGGAGATAGGAGCTAGCTCGTCGGCTGCAAAACATATGATCGGCTTGGAATGTGACAAGAGTTGCACGAAGAATCATTACACTGAACACGACGTTGGAGGTGATTACGTCTGTGGGCTCTGCTGCGCCACACTTTGTGCGCCACACTTGACCATGCGCCATCGGTGATAGCTTTATCCAAAATTTCGCGTTGGCGCGCATAATACGTATCTTACCAAGTCCTGCTTTGCATCCACCTTTGAGCAAGTTGATGAGCAAGCTCAATGCGTGTGATCTGCAGCGTTCCGGGATCTTGACGCTCCGCATCTAAAGACAGTTCTGTGACGGAATAGTTGTTGCTGCCCGGGCTGCCGAATCACGAATCGAGATGGCGACGCCTAAACCGACGAAGAACCAGCTGCGGCGAGCGAAGAAGAAGGAGGAAAAGAAGTCACAGAAAGCAGAGGTGAGTCAGTACCAGGGCTTGGATGATGCGCGTGCAGGTGCTCACGTACAGCAGACTGTCGAAGAGCCAAAGGCCGAAGCGAGCATCAGAGATGACAAGGCCGAGAGCAAGGACGAAAGCGCGCCAGTTGTTGAGGCCGCGGTGAAAGGCGAGACGGCCATTGGCGAGGACAAGAAGGAGGCCGGTGCAGATGCAGCGGAACATGTGCAGACACTGGCCAGCATAGACTACGACGACCCGGCGTTTTCGCAGTTTAAGGACATCTTCAACAAGTTCGGACCGGACCTGGAAGGCGACGATGTGGCCCGAGAAGCCAACGCGGGCAACCAGGGAGAGGTGCTCATGGCGGAAGACGGAGTTCCAGAGGAGGAGCAAGAGGATGGGCCGGCCAAGATGTCGAAGAAGAAGCGGAAGAAGCTCAACACGCTATCGATTGCGCAGCTGAAGGCGTCGGTGAGCAATCCGGAGGTGGTAGAATGGCACGACGTCTCGTCCTCGGACCCTCGGCTTCTGGTGGTGATCAAGGCGCAGAAGAACATTGTTCCGGTTCCGGGACACTGGTCGCTGAAGCGGGAATACCTGTCGAGCAAGCGCGGTATTGAGAAGCCGGCGTTCCGGCTGCCGGCATTCATATCGGAGACGGGCATCACGGAAATGCGCGACGCGGTGTTGGAGAAGCAGGCGGAGCAGACGCTGAAGCAGAAGCAGCGCGAGAGGGTGCAGCCGAAGATGGGCAAGCTGGACATCGACTACCAGAAGCTGTACGATGCATTTTTCCGGTTCCAGACGAAGCCATCGCTGACGCGATTTGGCGACGTGTATTACGAGGGCAAGGAGTGGGAGGCGGAGTTCCGCAACTTCAAGCCAGGCGAGATCAGCGAGAGCCTGCAGGAGGCGCTCAACATGCCGCCGGGGTTCCCGCCGCCATGGCTGCTGCAGCAACAGCGCATGGGACCGCCGCCGTCGTATCCGAACCTCAAGATCCCGGGACTAAACGCGCTGCTTCCGCCAGGAGCGTCGTGGGGCTTCCAGGCCGGGCAATGGGGCAAGCCGCCAGTAGACGAGTACAACCGGCCGCTGTACGGTGGCGACATCTTTGGGGTGCCGGGGGCGAGCGAAGCGGGCGGCGAGGTGGACGGGGCGCAGCGGACGCAGGGCGAGCCGATCGAGCGGGCGATCTGGGGCGAGCTGCAGCCGCCGGAAGAGGACGAGGAGGAAGAGGAGGAAGAGGACGAGGAAGACGAGGACGAAGACGAGGACGTGGCAGACGGGCTGCAGACGCCTTCAGGACTGGAGACTCCGAGCGGATTTGTCAGCTCGGTGCCGACAGATTATCCGGCAGGGCCGCTGGGAGTAGAGTCCAGCATGGCGGGCGAGCTGGATCTGCGTAAGCAGCGGCGGGGATACGAGACGGAGGACTCGGTAGCAGGGCCACGGTCGGCATACACGGTGATCCCGGAGCGGCAGGCGCAGGCGCAGGGTTTCTTTGGCAGCGACCGGACGTACGACCTAAAGGGAGGCCGTGCGGCGGCGACAGCGGCAGCAGCAGCAGCTGGGGCACCGGTTTTGGGTCAGGACGACGACGCGGGCCGCAAACGCAAGAAGCCCGGCGACGTGGACGTGGCGCTGGACCCGGACGCGCTGCTGAGCCACGACGGGATCAGCAAGGACGAGCTGCAGCGGCGGTTCGAGGAGGGGCGACAGGACGAGGGCGTGGGGGCGCAGTGGAAGAAGCAGCAGTACGACGACGACCTGAGCGAGATGATTGCGCAGGAGAGTCGGAAGCGGCAGAAGCGGGAAGAGGAGCGGCGGGGCGGCGTGGCCGAGAAGAAGAAGGAGGCCAAGTACCGGTTTTAGGGGAAGGGTGTGTGGGTTGCGTGCGTTTGCGTTGGTCTTTGCGTTTGCGTGTGCATCGTCTTCTTTCCATTGTATGATACGCTTCTAGGGAGTTTTCCGGTGGGGAACCAGAGCCAATCTAATTTATTATGTAATCGTTCCGTCGTAAGTGTCGCTGCACGTGACATGCCTCGTCTCGTCTTCAATCGACCAGCCAGTCCTCCATCTCGATGCCCATGCTGCGCCCGAGGCTGCGCACAACCTCCCAGCCTACATTGACGCGCCATTTTCCGGCACGGTCCATGGGGTCGTTTCCGGCACCGCCAACACGCAGCAGCAGCCGCAGGCTGGCCAGCGTGGCAATGGCCATGCCGACGTCGCCGTCGACGATGGCAGCAGCCGAGTTGCGGCCAGCGGCAGCCAGTGGCGGCGCCCGGGTCCACTCGCTGCGTACGGCCGCAAAGATGGCCAGCATGCGCTCCAGCCCAAAGGCGTGGGCGCCCAGCAGCTTGCGCGCAATCTTGCGGTGCTTAGTGCGGGGACCCTGGCGGCTGCCGGCGAAGCCACCACCACGCCGCCGCTTGCGGCCGTGGTTAAAGGTCGAAAAGAGTGTCAGGTCGTGCTTGGCGCTGTTGTGTGAGGCCAGGTAGGCACACAGGAGGAAGAGCTTGGCCGTGGTGGGGAGGAGGGAGGAGAGGTCACGGGTGGAGGGCTGGGTGGTGGAGATGGATATAGCTGCTGTTGTTGTTGCTCCTCCTCTACCTCTCACCACTAGCCCAGGATCGACAATCGACTCGTCCTGAAAGTGGATGCGCGCAGCAATCAACAGCTTGGAGAACTCGCGCGCGCCGTGGGTGCCGGCGGCCACGGGTGCGCTGAACCGTGGCCACAGGGCGGCGCAGGCCTCGGAAAAAGCCGGCAGGGTGCGGCCGGCGGTGCGGGTGAGGGCGTCGTGGACGGCGCCGCAGAAGCGCAGCCAGAGGTCGGCGGTGTCCTGCGGCGATGCGTTGGCGAGCGGCGGTGGCGGGGTGCGGCCGAGCAGCTCGACAAACTCGGGCTTGGTGTAGTTGTGGAAGTGGACGTGGGGGACAAAGCTGGCGCGCAACAGCGACGGGGCCGGAAAGGTGACGATGAAGACGGTGGTGAGACGAGGGATCTGATTAGTCAGCATATGAGAGAAGGGAGCGGAACGACTCGAGATGATAGATGCACACACCATCTCGGAGAGACGCGCCAGACCGGCCAGCAGGGTGGCCGGTGCCTCGCGCTGACGGTCGATGGCGTCGAGGACGAGGACGAAGCGCCAGCCGGCCGGATAGTCGGCGTACCGAAGCATCTTGGACAGCTCGACGGCCAGCTGGGCGAGCGTCTCGCAGCGCCGGGCCACGGGCGCCTGCCAGCGCAGTGCCTCTGCCGTACGCGCCACCGTGCGCTCAAACAGATGGCGGCTGGTGACACACTCGGTCGCGTGGACGACGGCATAGCCGATGCGCCGGTGCCGCACTTCATCCCCGTCGTCCCCGTCGTCACTCGCTCCTTCGCCCCGACGGCCAGCCGCTGCCAGCTGCCGCAGCACGGCCGCCGTCACGACGCTCTTGCCGGTCGCCTCGGTGCCGTGCACGACGATGTTTCCACATGGCGCGGCGGCCGGCTGGACGTCCGGTCCGGTCAGCGATCAGCACAAGACAGAGGCGGGCAGGCCTTTCCTTCCACTCACGTCGAGAAGCGTGGCCAGCGTCCGGATCTGCTGCTCGCGGCACGGGTACGTCTGCACCAGGTCCGCGCAGGAAGACCCGTCGGGCGCCTGGAATAGACCGCTGCAAGTCATCGTCGTGGTGCTGGTCCTGGTGCTGGATGCTGTCGTGTACGCAGTACGGAGTATGCTGCAATATAGTGGAACGCGACGCGTCCAAAAGCTATTGTGATGTCACGTGATCGACAGGCAACGTGGGTCTCGTCCGGATCTGCCCGTCTTACTCTTACAGTCGCCGGCTGCTGACGAAGTGCATTTTAACGCTTGGGGGTGACAGATCTACCAAGCCGAGATGTCTACCGCAGGAGGTTCGGCACCGTGGACGATGCAGGGTGACGGCGAGGGCCAGCCATCGTCAGCAGGAGATGGTGCGGCCAAGAAGCCTTATCACACCAAGCGGCCACACAGAAAGTCGCGCGGTGGCCATGCCGGCTGTAAGCTGCGCAAGGTCAAGTGCGGTGAGGCCCAGCCGTGATGTCAGGCCTGCAGGCTGCGGCACGAGAGATGTGTGTACGGGGTGAGTGGGAGGAGGGAAGGAGCTGACCAGCTGGAGAATAGGGTCTCCAGGTCAGAGCTGCAGAACCCTGTGATCCTACATCTAAACAGCCCTATCCTCTGCTGCGAGCTCCTCTTCCAGCCGGCTAACCTAGACTGGATCGTCGTCTGGCGTGGCATCGGCCTCATCGTCGACGTTATCCGGCCGCCCGCCCCTCAGTCTCGACGCCTCGGCCAGCCATATTCTCAACCGGCTGCTCGCGATGCTCGTCGCCCTCGGCCACGTCGTCTTCTACGACGGCCGCTGGGTCCAGATAGACACGGGCAAGCCAGTAGGTTTGGAAGATCTAGAGACAATGTTCGTAGGAGCACGCTGACACAAGTTGTTGCTCATCGTACACATCTGCGCAAAGAGAAGGAATAGATTCTTGTACACAGCTCACAACGGATACTTATTTCGTCCTAAGCCTCCCCGGAACTAGAGCTCCCCTCTATACAAACTACTACACAGACACACGCTAAATGGCGACTTGACTCCGTTTTTGGTGGTCCCTCTCATTACCTGCCTATTTCTCCTCCAGATCGGCCAGGATCTTCTCGCCCTTGACACGGGCAGAGGCAAGGTCGCCCACCATGTAGAAGGCACCCTCCGGCAGGTCGTCGCCCTCGCCGGCCAGAATCGACTTGAACGACGCAATCGTGTCCTTCAGGTCGACCAGCTTGCCCTCAATGCCCGTGAACACCTGCGCCACCGTGAACGGCTGGCTCAGGAAACGCTGGATCTTGCGCGCACGCTCCACCGTCAGCTTGTCCGCCTCAGACAGCTCGTCCATGCCCAGAATCGCAATGATGTCCTGCAGCGACTTGTACTCCTGTAGAATCTGCTGCACCCGCGTCGCCGTGTTGTAGTGGTCGTCACCCACGATACGCGGGTCCAGCATACGCGACTTGGAGTCCAGAGGGTCCACAGCGGGGTAGATACCCAGCTCGGAAATACCACGTGACAGCACCGTCGTCGCGTCCAAGTGGGCAAACGTCGTCGCCGGAGCCGGATCCGTCAGATCGTCAGCCGGCACGTACACAGCCTGCACAGACGTAATCGAGCCCTTGGTCGTCGTCGTAATACGCTCCTGCATCAGACCCATGTCGACGGCCAGCGTGGGCTGGTAACCGACAGCAGAGGGAATACGGCCCAGAAGGGCAGACACCTCGGAACCAGCCTGCGTGAAGCGGAAAATGTTGTCGATGAAGAGAAGCACTGTCCCGGTTAGACGTCGAAACCAAAGCCAAAATCACACAAGGTCCAACTCACCATCCTGGCCCTCCTCGTCACGGAAGTACTCGGCCACCGTCAGACCAGTCAGGGCCACACGGGCACGAGCTCCGGGGGGCTCGTTCATCTGGCCAAAGACAAGCGCCACCTTGGAGTCGCCGTCCAGCTGAATCACAGACGTCTCCTGCATTTCGTGGTACAGATCGTTACCCTCACGCGTCCGCTCGCCCACACCCGTGAACACAGAGTAACCACCGTGCGCCTTGGCGATGTTGTTGATAAGCTCCTGGATGAACACAGTCTTGCCGACACCGGCACCGCCGAAGAGACCAATCTTGCCACCACGGGCGTACGGCGCCAGCAGGTCGACAACCTTGATGCCCGTAACGAGAATCTCGGCAGTCGTCGACTGCTCAGTGAAAGCAGGTGCCTCTGCGTGAATCGACCGGCGCATGTCCGTCTTGATCGGGCCGCGCTCGTCAATCGGGTCACCCGTGACGTTCATGATACGGCCAAGCGTAGCAGGACCGACCGGGATCATGATAGGCGAGCCGGTATCCGTCGCCTTGGCGCCACGGACAAGACCCTCGGTACCTGCAGGAAAGACCCGTATGAGCGATACAGCCTCGAATGTCGGGTCGTGTAGGCCGAAACTTACCGTCCATGGAGATGCAGCGCACAGTGTGCTCACCCAGATGTTGCTGAAATCTGCTGTTAATTTTCCTGCCGCTTGCCACAAGAGAGAGGGGGCGGGCCACATACGGCGACCTCGAGGACGAGCTTCTGGCCATTGTTCTGGGTCTCCAGAGCGTTCAGAATAGGCGGCAGCTTCTCCGTGTCGAACTTGACTGCAGAGCGACGACGACCATGTCAGTAACCATATTCAACCAAAGCCACGGTGGCCGACATATGCACCATATGCACGGCCATTGGCGCCAGCGCATGGCATGGCGATGAGGGAGAAGAAAAACCTTACCGTCGACGACGGCACCAATAACCTGAGGGATTTATCGTTAACAACCGGATCGACGGCACCACGTACATGGGCGATGAGAGGACAATGTACCTGGTGAATCTTGCCATCACCAACGCCGGCAGAGCTGGCATATCTGCTGCCGAGAAGCAGAGAAGGTGCTGTGAAGCCCGCAGCCGGCCGGATGGTGCGAGGAGTCGTCAGGGACGAACGGGCTACACGAGCCGCTCGAGCGAAACTGGCGCTGCGGAGAGAAAATTCGTCAATGGGAAGCCCATTTGCAGATCAATTGATTGGGATACACCCGTCCTTCGTGGCCTTGAGCCTCTACTAACCTCTTGAACATCTTGTCGATGGTACAGAACGCTTCGCGATGGATGTGAAGGAAAGAAAGAAGAGGGAGGGTGCGGAGGAGGTCGGGAAAAAAATGCGAAGCAAAACGGGAGCTCTTAGTTTACGGACTTTACGTGCGCTTGTTTTGCATTTCTGCCTGGGCGAGAATAACTGTGTCCTGAGGCACAAATGCCCTCCTTCCTCCCGAGCGATCCCGCGCTTCCCAATAACCGATGCCCCGCCTCGGATACCTACAGGTACCGCGCGCAAAGCAGAACGGCCTGTGCAAAGTAAAGGTATCTCGGCCGTACCTAGCTCGCACGTGATCTCGGAACACAGTCGGGAAACGTATCTTGGAAAACCAACTTCAGGTACAGGTCACGTGGAGCTGGAGTAGCTCTTTACACCCCTCCCTCAACTCGGAGCTGAGCTTCAACGCCAGATAATCTCATTTTTCTGCTTGCCAGTACGTTTTTAGTAGTGTACGTGTCCGTTCCGTTTCACCGACTTCCCCCTAATGCCATCTCCCTCAGCTAAATTGTTGACTCTAGAGCCAGAACCTGGGCATGTTAGCAAGGCAAGAAAAATTGCATAAAAATTGGAGAATGCGAGAGCGATGACGAAAAACTGTGGGGGATTGCAGTTCCAGATTTTGGAGGGGACACATACAATGGCTGTTCGGCAAGGGACGTAGAGGTGTGTCCAATTGTTCCGCTCGTTCCATCTCATACTATGCCTGGTTAGTGTCGTTCCGGACCTCCCGTAAAAGCTCCATATCTCCATTTTGAAATACGTACGGAGTAGTGAAAAAGCGCGTCTCGTGGTCAACGCGGCTAAAGCCGCCAAACTCCTTATCATCAGAGCTCAGCACGGTCCTGTATGTGCCGGCTTGGTCCACGCCCACACGGTAGTCGGCGAATGAAGACGTCGGGTGGAAGTTGAATACAAAGAGCAGCCCGGCCCTTTCGAAGACGACCACCTTGTCTCCCTCATGCTTGAGAGAAATGTATGCCTGTGACGAATGCAGCCAGCCGTACTTCTCCTCCAGCTGGTTCATCGCACGGTCAAAGTTGTTTAGGAAGTGATACCTCAACAAGGGATCCTCCGTCAAGTTGAGCTGCCGTCTGGCGTACCAGAACGAGTTATTGTTGCCCTCGCGCGGGAAGTCAAGCCATTCTGGGTGGCCGAACTCATTGCCCTCAAAGTTCAAGTAGCCCTCGCCGCCCAGCCCGTGCGTCAAGAGACGGATCAGCTTATGCAGAGCCATGCCCCGGTCAATCACCGCTGTCAGCGGCGTGAGCACAGACATGTTTGTATACAACTCCGCGTCGCAGAGGTGCATCATCAGTGTCTTGTCACCAACCAATCTAGTACAAGTCCAGCATTAGCACAGCCCAATGAACACAAAAGACAAGGGAGGGGCATCCTTACGCCTGATCGTGGCTTTCGCAGTAGGCAATTGTCTTCTCGCCGTGCCGTCTGTTGGTCAGCGTCCAGCAGATGTCGCTGACATCCCAGTCCTCGTCTTTCTTCTCCTTTAGAATCTTGATCCACATGTCCGGGATGGCCATAGCCAGTCGGTAGTCGAAACCGACGCCACCTAGGGCCATGGGCAAGCACAGTGCTGGCATTCCAGAGACGTCTTCGGCAACCGTGATGATGTCGGGATACATATCGTGGAGCATCGTATTGGCCAGCATCAGGTACACGGTGGCCTCTTCATCGACGCCGGCACCAAAGTACTCGTGATATCCTCCAGAAAACCCACTGCCGCGTTGGCGATTAGCCAGAAGTCCAAATTCGAATGCAGTACATGGGGGAATGGAAGAGAAATGCTTACGTTCCAATGCCATGATGGACGTAGAGCATGCTTGTGACACCATCGAAACGGAAGCCGTCAAACTGGTACTCGTCCATCCAGAAGCGCAGATTGCTGAGCAAAAACCTCAGAACTTCATGGTGGCCGTAGTTGAACAGTCTGCTGTCCCACAACTCATGCCTGCCTTTCCCACCGCTGTGGAAGTACTGGTGGTCAGTGCCATCAAACTCGTTGAGACCGTCGAGGACGTTCTTCGACGCATGACTGTGGACCACGTCGAGAAGTACGACAAGGCCCATGCCGTGTGCCGTGTCAATGAGCTCTTTCAGTTCCTCAGGCGTTCCGTAACGGCTGCTGGCGGCAAAGAAGTTGTTGACCTGGTAGCCAAAACTGGCGTAGTATGCGTGCTCCATGATGGCCATAAGTTGGATGGTGTTGTACCCCAGAGACTTGATTCTCGGGAGCATGTTCTTGGTGAACTCCTTGTACGTCGCAACTTTTTGCTCAGGCGAAGATATGCCGACATGGGCCTCGTATACACGCACACTGGGTGGCTGCTTGGGTCGAGCATTCTTGAACACGTATCGCTCCGACTTTGGCGGGTTCCAGAAGCGAGCATCGTATGCTGGAGATACTGCAAGATCCTGCGTGACATACGAGATCCACGCAGGCAGTCGGTCCACCTGCTCTCCACTTGGCAGCACCAGAGATATCTAGAAAATAGAAGTAAGTGGAGTGGCCTGGAAAGCTCGCATATTTTTGATATATAGATTTGCAAACCTTGAGTTTGGAATTGTGAGGAATGACTGCCTTGCCATCGGCCTTAGCCGGCAGCACTATCTCAAATACACCAAAATCATTCTTTTTCATGGGGTGTGATTGGCGATTCCAACCGTCTTCAGACGTGTTAATTCTCAAAGCCAAAGTCTCAGCGAAAGAAGGCGAGCGCTTAACTTACTAAAGTCTCCGATGAGGAAAGCCTGGGTGGCATTCGGGGCCCATTCGCGGTACACAATGTTGTTCTTCCCGTCTACATTGAGACCGAACGTATTGAAACCCTGCACAAATAGCAAAGTGGAATCAAATGTCAGCTGCGATCCGACGTCGCCAAGGCGCAATAGCAGCAGTTGTTTGTAGGAAGCTGACCTTGCTGAACTTCTCCAGGCCGCCTTCGGTTGCGTTTATAGTTTTTATCCACTCCTGAGCCTTTGAATAGCGTCTTCTCAAAGCATCCTTGAACGGAGACAGCCACGGATCAACAGAGACGACCCCTAACGTCGTACAACCGGCTGTCAGTTGCTGTTCCTGAACTTCATGACAAAACTGGTGGGGCAATCACCTGTTCCGTCTTGAGGTATTTCCTCGACGGCGGTCGCAGGCGCGACGGCTTTGGCGTCAGCTGTACTCATTCTGCCTGTTTCTATGCTCTGTCTCTTTAGAAAATCCAAGAGCGCGCAAGAGAAAGTATGTGTAGGAGAGAAGGAAGCTGCAGAGGTGGTGTGCTGTTGGAAAGTTGAACTACGGGATAATATAGAAGCTTCCCTCTTATTTATTATGGGGCGATAGGCTAACTCTTGAAAGCCGTTGCGAGGGGAGACGTCTGGCAGAAACGGACAAAGAAGCAGGCTGATTTTCGGGACAATCACAGATGCTTGGGCATGAAGGTCGTCGACAAAAAGGCATTGGGTCGCATTCGGGGCAGACGACTTATACCTTGTTGAAAAGACGGCACCACCATCTTAACGGTCCTCGAAGCTGGTATTCCGCGCACGGATGACGTCGTGGCGACTTTCCTGATTTTAGCGGTAGCCCCATCCTATCATCGCCTGTAAACCCCGCCTGACATGGTGGACTGGGCCGCCATGGCAGTCAGTCGCATACTCCGTACTTGACATGTACTTGACATGGGCTGGCCAGACCACGCACGACATTGTCTGCCTGTCATTTTCGGAGGGGCTTAGCTTAAAAAATTGCTCCTGCATGCGACAGTCTATAGAGGGGTCGTATAGCCGACCGCAGGTCTTGCATTTCACGAGGTTCGGTTCCAAACTGCGTGCAAATATTTATGACAGGCTGGCTTGCCGTACTCGTAAATAGAATGTTGCTAGCGAGACTTTTCCACCTATCGGCATTAGCAGCTATAGCGGTGCCGCTCATAGCGCGAGGTTGGCATTTGAAGACAACTTTCGGCTCGTACTGTGTACTTACCTTTACCGATAACCAACAGAGCATCATCATTGCTCACTGCCCACCAATCTCCAGATAACAGATCATCGCGCCGCGAGCCAACGTCGTACATCGCCTGGAAAAGCTGCTTTTTTCGGCCAATATATGCTCATTGCAGCCATCCCATGAGCTAGGATGCCAGAATCACACCCTATACACTAACTTCGCCACCGAGCTTCAACTCCAGACCATTCCTTTCTCTCCGGGACAGAGTGCCTCCACTTGCCTTCTCTTAGTCGCGCATACCTCCGACAGCTCGCAGTACTGACACCTTCCTGTATCCTTGCCTGCCCCTGCTTGGCTCGCCCGCCGAATTGTTGCGCCACGGCGCCCTCTGATAATGATCCACTGCGATTGCTAGTCGCTGAACATGCCGACCATTTCGAGACTGCGGTCCGCGGCCCTTCTCGGGGCCTCTGTCAAATCGTCTGCCACGTCTTCGTCCTTCAGGCCTTCCGTCCTCCATCACCGCCGATTCTCTGATTCACCGGCCTCGCCAGTAGCTCCTCGCAGAACACCAGGCCTCAACTTGGGGTTTTCCAGCACATACGACCCATCCGAAGATGTTGTACGGGGTCCTATATTCGATAAGCCGAGGTTTGGTAGTGTGCCTCAATTTTATCCGCGCGATCTAAAGAAGCTACTTGATACCTATGTTATTGGTCAAGAGAGGGCTAAGAGGACGACAACTTCCACGGTCTTTAACCACCACCAACGAATGCATCACAAGCTGCGTCAAGAAGAAACAGACCGCTTAACAAGGGAGAAGCTGCAACGGCAGAGGTTTGCTAGAGACAGGGATTTGCATGACATACACCGGGAATCGCACAATTCCAACGGTCAGTGACTCGACTGCTCACCGTTCTCTGAGCCAGCTTATTTTATGCCTAACTATTACCACAGATGCATACGAGCTTGACGAACGATTCGAGCTGCCCGAAGGAGGGTATCGAAACTACAAACCCGAGCCTGTCGGTGGATTGCATATACCAGAAGGCCCAACACGTGCTGAGGATGTCAGAATCGATAAGAGCAACTTGCTACTTATAGGCCCTACAGGTGTGGGCAAGACATATATACTCGAGTAAGCGGGAAGCCTTTTTCCTCCCCCTACTTTGTGGTGACCCATGTCAATCTCATCTCGGCTCTTAGAACACTTAGCAAGGTCTTAAACATCCCATTTGCCATATGTGATTGCAGCAGTTTCACGCAGGCCGGTTATGTCGGGAAGGACGTGGAGACGTGCATTGAGAGACTTCTCATCGAGGCAAATTACGATACGCGGGCAGCCGAGTTTGGCATCGTGATTCTCGACGAATTTGACAAGATCGCAAGGAAGGAGGAGGCGAACAACAGGGACATCGGCGGTGAGGGTGTGCAGCAAGCCCTCTTGAAGCTCGTTGAGGGGACGAAGGTCACGGTCAGCATCAAGGACAACCATTCCTCGCGTTCGGCCAGTCCCATCACCAGTACATATGGATCCCCAAATGCCTCATTGCCGCCACAAGGCTCATCCGCATCTGGCAAAATTGAGCAGTACACAATCGATACCAGCCGCATCCTGTTTGTTTTCTCGGGTGCTTTCGTGGGTCTTGACAAACACATCATCCGAAGGGTCGCAAAGCCGTCTTTGGGGTTTGGGTCCGAGCTCCGAAGCACAAAAGACTCTACTATTGCAGGGAGCAAGGCTGTTTTACCTGCGAAGATGTATGCTCACCTACCACACCAGCCTGCCGACGACGACCCGAATGGTGCAAACTTCACACCCCTAGACCTTGTCAGCCCGGCTGATCTCCAGGCCTTTGGGTTCATCCCAGAACTCATTGGCCGTCTGCACAACATATGCGCGTTGACACCACTGTCGGTGGACGAGCTATACCGTATATTGACGGAACCGAGGCACAGCCTCATCGCCCAGTACACGGCACTGTTCGAGACATATCCAAGCAGGCTATATTTCACCCAGAGAGCCCTCCACGCTATTGCCGAGCGGGCCTCAAAGGTTGACACCGGCGCCCGAGGCCTAAAGATGGAACTCGAGCGGGTGCTGGCAGAGCCTATGTTTGATGCTCCCATGGCATACGTCCTGATCACAGAGGGCTGCGTGAACGGCACGGACAAAGCTGGATATTGGGGGAAAGACGGGCTGTTCGAGGTTCAAAGACGTATTCGAGATGAAGACGAGGGTCTTGGCCGGGACGCAGCTGTTTTGACGGAACTACCGCACGAGCAACCACGACAGGCCGGACAGAGCGGCGTTTGATGAATACAACTAAGTGTCCTCTGGGTTTCACAGTTTACGATCGTTATGTATTTTATTATATTCACATCGTGGCCTCCGCCCGGTTTCGCTCGCTCTCCTCTGGTGGCAGCACCCTGTTCACAGAAGGAAATGGACCTGGTTCGATTGTCGCGCACAGTATTTACACATTCTGCGAACTCGAAAACACATGGACATCCTCCGCCCCTCTCACCATACCCCACCTGCACCCCGAATGAATTCTCCCTATTCCTCTTGCTAGTTTGATCGTATAGAGCACAGCTCTTAGATTTAGCTGCTCGCAGGCGGCGACTGGATCTGGCCCTTGCCCGCGTAGCCCTCGGAAGCAATGCCGGTAAACGGGTCGGACTTCTGCTCCTGTAGGCGGGGAGATATATTAGCACATTGTTCCAGAGTCGCACTACCGCAAACGCGCCCCAATTCCGTACCTTGAGCTTCTCGTTGGCAGCCTCCTGCCACTCCCGGTTCATGGTGGGCGGCGCCGGGCCAGCGAACAGCCGCATGCCAGAGAAGAGCAGCAAGCTGGCACCAACACCGATCGCGGTGTACAGGGCAACCTTCTTGCCCTCACCCGGTGGCGGCAGAGCGCGCGGGCCGTGGGGACCGAATGCAATCCAGTAAGCTGTACGACAAAGGCAATTGTCAGTTAAAGCTTTCTAAAGCCAGCGGGGCGAATTGAGGAAACTGCATGGCATAGACACGTGTCGGTGAAGTTTGCAGGGACTTGGTCATGTATAACAGTTGCGATTGCAACTACGAAGAGGGGTGGTGCTCATTCAGGAAGAATGCAATCAAGCGTCCGGCCCGACGGAAAGGTCGGCAAAATACAATTGAAAGACCATTGAGAGACCAGACTTACCAGCCTTCTTCTCTTGGACTGTGAGCTCCTTCCAGTTCTCCTTCATGCGATCGCGCAGGGACATCCAGAGCTCGGCCTGCTCCTGCAGCGGGAGGCCCTCCCACCTCTTCTCAATGTTGATCAGGGTCGGGTTGGAGATGGCTTGCGTGGAGGCAGCACGGCAGGCCACAACAGCCTGGGGCTGCTGCAGCACAGCACGCTGGGCGCGCACCAGTGTCGTGGGCCGGATGCGGAACATGGTTACGGGCGAAAGGTAAAGGCTCGTGGCAGGACAGGGACGATAAAACTCGCAACTTTTGGCGGCAGAAGTCGAGGCAGAAAAATAGCTCTGCGTCGCTGGGGTTCGAATTGCGGGCAGATACGGCGAATTGAGGATGTGGTAGTGGTGGTTTAATCACACGGAAACTCTCGTCATCAAGAGCAAAGCGGAAGCAAAGAATTTCGTGGGTATTCGCTTTTCGGGATCGTATGACAGAAAAAAGCGGGTTTACGGAATACAGGCGGCCACCAGGGGATTCGGAATAGGTAAGCACTAAATGTGGATCTACATACACATCGTAAGACCTGGCCATAATTTTATTATCAGTAATAAATACGGAGTATGTACGGAGTACTTGCCCAGAGCAGATGAGCGGTTTTCTAGCACCATTAGCACGTGTTTCAGCACGTGCTATCGCTCTTTGGTCTCTCGGCTGTTTCTCTGTGACAGGTGGTAAAATATATATTATTCAAAAATACTTAGCGAAAGCAAGCATGAACTGATAAGATACATTTTCTCTTGTAAGAAACGAGTACGAATAAGAGGCTCCCTTTAAAACAACGTGCAAGCTTGCCGCCGTATAATTGACTCTATGTAGTACACTCTCGCTCGATTCACGCATAAAACTTAACATACCCCTTCGGTTCAACCATCTTTACTCCATACTGTGTCTACCTATAGGTATCCACGCCCTTGTCCAGCGAATTACTCCGTTCTCCGTTTACTTTCTTTATTTGTGGCCGGTGAATCTAGTTTACTTCTTGGAATTTAGCTGTTGTCTCTTGTCATAGCATAGGCGAGTAAATAATCACCTTTGAGGAAGCGTCTGGTTTCCTCCAAGTCCTGCCTGTCCCTGGAGATAGGGCAGAAAAACATACACTCCTATCAAAAAACATCGTGTCAGGGCCAGCTCAGCAAGTAAAAATATTGCAGGAAACGTAAAACCTAAATACGCAATGCGCCAAAAGAAAGTCCAGACCATTTGCAACACCAAAGAAAATGGCTAAGCCCACAGGCACGGCCTTCTGTGGGAAGGACATCGCTAGAACGCTGATTTGTAACGAAGTGGATAGACGAAGGTAGATTCTGGAAATATCAAGCACATAAAGTTGCCAAGCAAAGCGTTGCCTGCAATATTACAATGTCGTGCATGTTATTCTTCACCGAACTTTGCCGATGGCATACTTTCCCCGAGATTTAGTGTGGCTTTGGAGGGGCGGTTATTCCTTCCCTGAACGCGTCTCTTTTTTACTAGACGCGTTTTAGGCGTCCTCCACTATAACCCAGACGACCTTCAGAATACGGAGTACATCCATCAAACACCCAAAAGACCGACACCGACCTCAACCAACGACTCTTCACCTATTCAAGCTGACGGCCTCTCAGTGTCGCCTCAATGATTCGCCCATTATAATGAAGTGCTTGGGTCTATGGGGAATTGGAAGGTGTTGGGCGAAGTCCCAGATTCGGATGACGAGGCTCTCTACAGCCATGAGTCTCGAGCGGAAAGTCAAACCAGAGACGAATCAGTAACTGGTCTGGCAGGTCAAGATGAGCCTGGGGAATCGGCAGACGACATACGGAGGGTGCCACATCCATCGCCACACAAGAACGACCACCACACTCTGACGTCTGTTTCTCCACCCTGCCAGCCAGCGGAGGCAGATCGAGAACTACCCATCCCGACGACTCTCCCATCGTTTGAGGCTCTTGACGTCGATTCGGATGACGAAGTAGACATTATCTGCGAGGATGTCCCTGATATCGCAGCTTTGGAGAGCAGCCCATTTCCAGCCACACCCAGGGCTGTACGCATCCAACGCTCCCAACAATCTCCGGCAGATCGGACAGTAGAGCCGGTGACTGCTTTACTGCAACCTCCTTCTTCACCACTGAGTTCCTTGTCCAGCGTGTCTAGCTTGTCAGATTTGGCCTCTCCGCCTCCCAAATTACCGACTGCAGACCATATTCGCGAGAGTAGCCCAAGCCCGCTGCCTTTGCTTCCAGACTCGCCTCCTATATTTCGCCTTGGCTTCGTTAGATCGCTACGCCGACGGAAACCTATTCAGGAGCATCCCTACCTTTTGGAAGATGCTCGGTACGCTCGAGTTATGAAAGCCCATGGCCTGAAACCGGTTCGAACTACGTACAACACCACTCAAGATGGGGATCCCGCACAAGAGGAGTCACAAGAAAAAGAGTTTGCAGTTGGGGCCAGTCAGGGGCCAGATCGAATTAATTCCATACCAGCCGAGGACACACAAATTGAGCTGCAAAACAGCCCTGTGGGCCTTGGTGAAGTTGTTAGATGGACGCCATCGCCGAGGACGTCAACGCCGGCGCGCCAGCTATTCCCAAGCAGCCGAGGAAGCGTCGAAGAAAGAACAGATGGCACCAGTCTGTCCGACGAAGACGAGTTTCCTAGTCCTAAAACATTTGTGCGCCGTCGCCGCCAACGGCTGCATGCCGAAGGGCTAGCTCAGGATGATACGAGGAGAAAACAGTCCAGGGCCGTGGATCCAGCACTGCGAGATGCGCCAAAGTCTCCAAGATGGATTCCCGTTCGTGTCGAGCTTTCGCCGGCTTCCTCGCCGGAGCATCATACCGGTCCCCATAGAGAGGTTCGGGATACTGTACCGTCCGTGGCTGGATATTTTCCATCCGGCACGCGTGATAACTCCGTCAGCAACGTTGTGGATGTCGAAGATCTTGAGGGCGAAGCTTTCTATGAAGCTCTTGGGTCCGCTCCGGAGGAAGATGCCGAGGAAGGCCAAAATGGCTCCGAGGGTGCACGCAGAATCGGTAGAAGAATACCTGCCTCCTGGTTGATTTTAGAACAAAGGCGTACTGCCAGCAACACAGAAAGACCCCCCGCAGTTTCACGGCGAGCTGGGTTGCAAAATGTTGATCCCTCTCGGAAGGGAGTAGCACTTCCAAAACGGCACAGTCCCGGAACTGCTGCTACGACTGACTTTATGTTCGATGACTCTGATGATGACGTTGAGATAATCGGGGATCGGCCACAGGTTATCGAAGCAGTTTCTTGGCTCGAAGAATCCCTGGATGAAGCTGAAGGCGAGCGGCGCGAAGCTAATCATGTCGCTAACAATTTCGGTGATTTGGGATCGGATATGGAAGAAGAAATTATTGATCGGATGACCTCAGGAACAAAACGGAGAACATACAGGAAAGGAGGCCATTCGAAAAAAAGACAGAAGACTGGATCAAGCCTCTTTAAGGGCACTCCTGGACAGAAAACAAGACAACCAAAGATCACCAGGATGCTAGGGCGGTCACAGGCACCTGCATCCTCCGTCGGGTCTGACCGGCATTTTCAGAGGACTCATTCGGCCCCCCAGCGTCACCTTTCCAAACCAACAGCTGGTCGAAGCCGTGCATTGCTACCTCCGCCTTTGCTCAGCATCCTTGATTTGGTCGAGCCTGCGGCACCTGATTTCATTCGCATTGCTGCCCGGACAGCAAGATCGCGCCCGAAGTTAGGAAAGACGAGCCCTTCTCGGAAGGCCATCAACCTGGGCAGCCGAGGCGACAACGTCGACGCGTTGTCCGTTCTCCACGATTGGAAATCTGGAAAAATCAGACCGCGGATACAATCTGCGCCGAGGGTTGCAAGACAGCCAAAGAAACCACAACCCCTGGAGGAAGTATCCTTGAAATATACAAGACGTGGAGCACACAAACCCAAGGAGGTCACCACTACACGGGTTCCATCGGAGGGTTCGTTACAGCATGACGGGAACAATTCTTCTGCGACTGGCCTTTCCAGGCGAGTCACAGAGACACAAAAACAAGCGACATCTACGACACAAAATGGAAAATCTACGGCGCGGCCAGCGCAGCTTGAGACTCTTTCGCAAAACCGGCTAGGGCGGTCCTACTTCATTTCCAAGAAAAAGGAACTCGATGAAATGTACCGACGAAGGAGAAAAGATGCACATATGCTACCGAATGTTCGTCTGGAGAGATTCATTGATGGCAGCGCATCGGTCGACAACGGCATTACCGACGATGGAAATGACTTCCAGGATGACGTTCATTTTATGGACATCGATCCCCGATCGGCAATAGGGAAAAAAAGTCAAAACGCTTACTCGTGTCAGTCTCGATTTCGAAAAAGAGATGCCCCGAAGCTTGTTGATACGACGGCACCTCGTTTTGTCCACGCTCTAGATCCCATTCCTTTGGAATTGGGACCCGTCATGGAAGCACAGCCAACCTGTTGCACAGAAATCAAAACTGACAAGCTGCTTGGTTTGGGCCTTTTTGGCTCCCAGTACTCTCAACATTTTGATGTATTTCCATTGGACGGTGGCATCTTTTTGGGTCGTGGTACACTTCTTGGGAGTGGCCGGCTTTCTACGGCTATAGGGACAGATCCGACTGATGAACTGCATTCAAGATATGCCAAGGTATTCGAGTTCCAGCTAGACGGCCGCAATCTTACGTGGACCGTCTGGGATGACAACGCCTCCTCTGAGTTTGGCATTCTTTTGGACTGGCTAGCCGACATTCTGCATCCAAACAATACTACACCGGAAAGCCAAACAGGGCAGAATGTCAGCGAAGCGGTCAACTTTGTCCTCGACTTCATCCAGAGAGTCATATCTGTGTCAGACGTCTCGGAAGAAACACAACACTCGTTTATAATGAGAAGCTTTGATGTCCTATCCTCCTTTGCTGGACGACTGGATGCTGCCACATCGCAACACGAAATCCGGGCAACCGACCGAGGGATCAAGAACAACCTGGTTGCCTTGTCGGGCACTGTGTTGATGGCTATCTGGATGCTGAGGATTTGCCGAGATTCACCTACATGCTTGGCAGTGTCTTTCGACGTAGAGGAGCTGCTGAAACGGATCGCCAAGATCTCCATCAGACTTTTGTTGAAGTGTGGACTCGAGAGTATTCGCTCCGCGTATGACGACTTCCAGCAGCCACTGTTCCAGGGGAGAGAAATCCGCGGCGATATGCAGACACTAGTTTCCTGGGCTATCTTGATGCAGAGTCTCGGCTATGCCAGAATTCCCAAGGCGGGTTTCTGGGACATGACCTACTCAGTCATGCTTGACGGCTCCTCTCTGAGAACATGCACGGATGCTAAATATATGGAGCGTATGTGGGAAGCCATGTTCACGCTCTTGCCGCTTGGAGAGTTTGATAGTTTTGGCGTTGTTCAGTCCGGGCTGAGGCATCTTGTTTCTCTCGATGGCTGGACGTTACCTCGGGAGGCCCTGAACCGCGTCTTCCAGGTGTACAAGGAAAATACCCGACAGTCTCCCAGCTTCAATGCCTATTGCCGTGCTCTGCTTGGGCGCTGCCACCTCTTAGTAAAGGAATGGGGCTGGCAGCGTTGCAGCAGTATTGTCGGTGTCATATTCGACTTTTTCGGACAGCAAGACTTTGCGCATTTGCGAAACGAAGAGGCACATGCGTCTCCCCGATTTCTGGAAGAGCTAGCGGACTCCCCTTCTCTTGACCTCACCCCTGACGATAAATGCTTCCATATTTTTATCAAGATGCTTGGACTTGTCATATTGCGACTCCGAAGACTGGATCTCACCAATGAGCTTCGAAACCTCATCACGCGAACGCTGCCCAACCACAACCGGCAATACCTCAAGGAACAAGACATCCATTCGGGCGAGCTTGCAGCGTTACGGAATCATCACGACCTTCTATGCACGCTATTTTGGGCGGCGCCACCGGAGCTTCGTCCAGGTGTTCACTTGATCGAGAAGCTGGTAATGCCGGGGAGTTCGCACAAAGAAGCTTGCATCATCAATATTAGGGCATGGAACCAACTCGCTCGTTTTGTGGTCGCAAATGGAGAGGACTACAACATCTACAAAGGGTTTGCCTCGTGGATGAACAGTATCTTCCAGCAGGTCCTTGAGCAGTTCCTCTCTGTCGAGGCAGACATGCAGAAGCAGCTCCTGAGACTCTCAGAGAACATGATGCTTGGCATCAGTCCGCACATCGTTAAAGCCATGGCAGCCAAAAACAGAGCGGCGTCCCTGGATGTTCTGCACATGTGTATAACCGCGTCCCTGGATGTCCTCAAGCACACAAAGTCGCTCGAGATGGCGACCTACTGTTTCAGCAGCATCCAGCTGGAGGCGATCTTCACCAAGATCGACCTACAACTGTCGGGATCCGACTGGGGTGTACTCCAGACCGCTCTTGATACAGTATCGCACTATTTGGACAGAGTCGAGAAAGCGATGGACGAGCAGTACTCGAGTTCCTTGGACGATGTTGATGCGCATGCGACGGAGGAGGCTGTCATGATGCTTGACCACAAGCTGGCAAAGAGTCTCTTTCATCTGAATAGTTCCGTCACTCGCATGCCGTTGGACGGCACGTGTCTGGCATCCAGATCTCGCGTGGACTGCACAGAGAAGTGCGTAGCACTCTCAGCACGGCTTGCAAGTCGCTTTATCCATTCAGGCGTGTACCGGCTGTCCCTTTTTTTCGGCTCTGGAGACCGCAGCCTGTTCGAGCGGCTGCCACATGCGCCAGGTCTCGCCCAAAGAAAGTTTCTTCCTCTATTCCTGGCAGCTATGGTTCAAAACAACGTGTTTGATTTCAAAGATATCGGAAGCAGCATATTGGAGCTCTGGTTGCTGGCCATTGTCAAGCCGGAACGGTTTCTAGCATACGAGATTCGCCTGGCAGAAACACTGAAGCGGCACGATGTGCCGTATCTGAGAAAAGCATTCGTCCCTACGAACGGTCAGCTGCCCAGCTACGACACAAATCGGGCGTTTTTTGCCTGTGCACTCTCTTCGATGCGACTGTCTCTACAGGAAGCAGAAGCTGCGAGACGCCAGCAGCTTCGGAGCGACTTTGCGAGGGCGCTGAAGTTGGTGATGCGGCAGATGAAGGAGGATCTCAATTACGGCAAAGCGGAAGCAGCACCGCACGAGAAGTATGTGGGGTTTGTACGATGCATTGTGGCGCTCATTAAGTCGCACGGTGGCGACATATGTCCCCTGGACGATTTCTTCTACCAGCAGAGCCAGGACTACTCTCCCTCGGTCGAGGACCCGCAACTGCAGACAGCCGGGATCATTGCGTATGGACTGCGGCTCGGAGAGGGTGAGGCTACTGCGGCGCCTCAGCTCTTTCACTATCTGCACAACAACTTCAACATTGCGCTTGCCAACAACCAGCTGGGCAAGGAGTGCGAGATTCTGGAACGTGGCATGGACAACAACGAGGTGCTGCGGTTCGTGTTGGAACGTCTGCTGCCAGCGATCATCCGAGCGACGGGCGACACATGCGACGCCTGGCCGATGCTGGCGGTGTACTGCAGCGCATTGCAGAGTTTGCTGACGCGGTGGGACGTGCCAAAGGATATTGGTGACGAGAACATGGCTGCGGCGATCGGAGTGATGGACGAGATCCTGAACTGGCTTCGGGGCAACTGGCGAGGAGGCAGCAGCTTAAGTGCCGACACAGGTGGCACACGGATGCTGTCGTGCGTACAGGTGCACGTCATGGCCCTATTGACAGCCCTGGCCAACGTGCTGCAACCTGTCCTGATGACGTGTTCGTACTTGGCTCTCTCGCCGAGCACAAGCACCGGATTGGACAGGGTGGTGCGCGAGTTCCACAGCTTTGCCACAAGGTCATCGGATATGCTCAAGCGGCGGGCCAACAGCGGGGAAGGGCTTGCAAGCAGAGGTGGCGAGAGAGGCGGCAGCATCCCGCTTTCTGTGGTACTGGGTGACGACGGAGAGGGCAGCGGTTTCTCTGGGAGGCGGGGCAGCATGGACGGCTATGAGACCGGTCTGGACAGCGTGCCAGGAACAGCACAGGTGAACATGTTTCGCAAGCTGATCGTCCGTCATGTGCGCGAGAACTGGGTTGTGGGCGACGGGCAGATTTCGGTGCGGAAGGCCAGCGCAAGAGCAGGAGGAGCTGGGGATGGCAGCGTCAACAGTGGTGCAGCAGCAGCGACAGTGGTAGCGGCTGGCACGGCTTATGGGCCATGGACGATGGGGGAGCTTCTGGACGAGCTGCAGCGCCAGGTGTGCAGTTGGAAACTGAGGCCGACAGGAGGAAGAGGAGGGGGCGGGGGAAAGGGAGGGGGGGGCACAGGGAAGGGCGGTGGGAGGGACAACGGGCCGAATAAGACGTCTTTTCCCAGGCAGACGAGAGAGGACAGACGAGGGGACAGACGAGGGGCCAAACTAGGGGACAGACGAGAAGAGGACAAAAGAGGAGGTGTGAGATGGCGTTTCGGATTGTAAAACATACGGCCGGCAAAAGGATGGAGGCGTCACAGCGAATGAGATAGAGAGACAATAGAGGTTCTTTCTGGGTCGAAGAAAAGTTTGCTGCCTAAATTGTGCGCCTTTTTCGGACGGATTGTGGTATTTGGGCACGACAGCCTCGTCGGCTAAAAGCAGGGTGCAGGGTGCTGAGTAAGTAAGGGATCTTGCGCAGCCTTGCGGACGCTGAAGGAAATCAGATACGGAGTACTCCATACAATACTATTATATAATGGGAAGGGAATCAGTAAGGGACGGAGGTGCCGGCAGCAACTGCCGAAAGCGTTGATAGCGGCAAAGGGCACTATGTACTGACTCCGTACCGTCCCAACAACGGCACCCACCCTCTCCTCACATCTGGCACCACTCCGCCCAGATTCACATGACCCGGCCTCGACCTTCCTCAAAAGACTGTTCCGTGCTAAGACGACAGCGCCGGCAAGCAGCCCCCCGGCCAGCCTGCTGACCGCACAGTCCAGTGACGGCCATTCGCACGTTCGCACGGTGGTGGGTTCGCCTGAGGTAGCACAAAGCCCTCTGTGTCGATTGCGACTGCTTCTCGTATGGCTCGCATGCGATGCTTGCATATTTGGCGGGCTCGCATATTGCTGGTAAGATACGTCGTATGCTGGCGCGCCCGCCTGTATGCTCGTACTCGTACGCTCGCATCGTACTCGTACGCCCTGCAGCAGGACGCCTGCAGCGACCGGCTCTCCTATCGTCGGCCTTGGCCATAGTGCTATTTTCCCGGTGGGGAAGCCGCCGATTTCAGGCGGCCACGTTTGGCCATTGGGCTGCCGCAATCTCGCGGTTTCCTGTTTCCCACTGTTTCGCCATTCTATTTTATTCCGTATTTTTTTTTTTTTTTGGCTCGTCGTCCGACTGGGGCCCCGTACACCACCTGCGGTGACTAACTCGTATCTCTACCGCCAGCGGGGCCGGCCTCTCGCTCAGGCGTTGATTGGCGCGTCCGAGCCTGTCACTGGCTCGCTGCTCGGTCACGTGTCAGGCTCGGCAGCGGTGGGAAAAAAGGCTCAGAGCCCGCCCACCTCCCATTTTTCTGGGCCCTTCTCGCGACGTTATTTGCTGTCATTTCACCTTGGGCAGCCTTCCAGCCTGTTAGTCCTGTCTTCCCTTTTGGCGACCTAACCCCTCTCCCTCTCGGTCTCTCCTCCTACTTTTTTCCTGGGTTCTTCCCTCGTCTTTCTCGCGAGCCTAAAACACACTCCAGCGTTTTCCAACTTCAATTTCTCGCCGTTCTTTTCTCCCATCTCTTGCCTCGTCACTTTGTCCTGCTTGTCAGTCGGCATCTCGTGCACCTCCAATGGAGCTGTTCTGAGAATTGTCAACCCCCAACCCCCCCCCCCCCTTCCTCTCCTCCCTCTCCTTCTCCTCCTTTCCGTTTCCCCTTCCCGACTATCCACCCCCGGTCAACGGCTCTTGCCCCCAACTCCTGGCCGATCCAATTCTCAACCACCACCGGCCGCGGATCTCGCCAACCCCGAGAAATCCTATCAGTCGGCGTGCGCTAGCTTTCACTCTTCCATCTCTCCACCCCAGACTAATACCATCCTCCGATTCTGGCCGCCTTTCATTCTCTCTTTAACTGTTAGCCTCTATCCTGTTCCCATCGTGTCTGTCTTTTTCCGAGGTTCGACCTCGAGGTGGCCATTGCCGTTGGCCTTTTAATGGACCGGAAACGGTCCCGTGACCCAGACGATGAGACCAGCTCGCCGTCTGGGAAGCGGATGCGTCAAGAGGTTAAGGCTGGGGCCGACGCCTTGTTTGCGACCAGCAACAATGCCATGCAGGCTGTAGCTCATGAGGCTCTTGCCATATCCCACGGCGGCGGCGGCTTTTCAGCTATAAACAGTGCGAATCGCAAAATCGTCCCCAGCTCAACCGCCATTGCCATAGCCACCGCCACAACCACAGCCACAGTCACAGCCACTGTTAATGGTGATAGCAAAGGCAACGGCAACATGAATGGCAACGAAGACAGTAACGGTAACATCACCGGCAACAGTATCGGAAATGACAGTAGCGTCAACCGCTTGTCCTTTGAAAGCATGAGTGATATCACCCGCAGCTTCAAAAACGCGGTTGACAAGGCCTGGGACTGTCGGTCGCCGACATATGCCGGCGTCCACGTCCTCCTGATCTACTGGGATGAGGATGACGAGGCTGTCAAGGATGCAGCTGCCCAGCTTGAATCTGTCTTCCGCACCACGTACCACTTCGATACAGACATCTTCTCCATTCAGTCCGCTGTCTCCTGCGACATGTTGTATGCAAAGGTCGAGACGTTCTTTGCCAGCAACAGCTCTCCGGGTGACCTGGCCATACTGTACTATGCCGGCGAAATCGAGGCTAACCGCCTGGTCGGCGAGGCTCCAGTCTGGACTCCGTACGTCTCGATCCCTTTTTTGTCTGAACAGCTCGGCTCATATACCGGCTCTTCCCCCCTCGACGTCTACTGACCGACCCAGACGAGGACAAATCGGCACGGCCAGCATCGAGTCGAAACCTATCCAGGCTGCCTGCGAAAGTGCCAGCTGCGATGTTCTTCTGCTCTTTGATTTCTGCAATGCCTATCACTACCCTCTAACCAAGGCAAGCTACGGCACTGCGCGTCGGAACGTCGTCGAGGTGCTCGATGCCCCCACCTTTGACCTGGACTCAAGCTCCATCTCCTTCACCATGGCGCTGGCCGAGGAACTGTCTGCTGACGCCCTTGGAGGCCCTATCTCGGTGGAGGCCATAAAGGTGCAGGTCTCTGACCGTATGACCGTTTCGAAACCTCGAGGGCGTGGACGGCCTCCAAAGGATCCGCAGGCAAAGCCTCCCTGTGATCAGCTGCACCTTCCAAAACACTACTTTCTCTTCCAGAGACGCAGTATCGTCTTGACTCCTTTGCCAGCGGAGCCTCAGAGTAAGTCGCAGCCTTGTATCCTTGCGCCGTGCCGAGCACTGACCATTGCAACCATATCAGTTATCTTGTGTCTCCGAGTAAGAGGCATCCTTGATGTTAATGAATGGGGAAAGTGGATTTACAACGCCGCTCCGGAAGCTCGCGATGCTGTCAAGATCGAGGGTCTTCATTCTGGCTTCTCGACCATTATAGTCTTGCGGGTGCCTGTATCTGAGTGGAGTCTCTTCTCAGAGTGTCCGGCGGGCTCATTTGTGGGCTATACTACTGTCGGCGACATCGATTCTGGTACTCTGGAAAAGATTGACAAAGATTTAGCTTCAAAGCTGTGGTTCGAGGAGGCGCCACCAACGCGGATACAGCCGCCAGAAGCACTTACCCCTGTCCCTATAATAGACGCGACCGACCCAGGCATCGCAACGACTACATCGATCCCTAGAGCAGTCGGCTCAGCATCACCGGCCACTCCAGTCGACGGTGACATGGATAGCACTTTCACGTCGCGTACAGGTCAGAAACGAGCCCGAAAAGCATTGCCGACGGAAAGAAAGATTCTGCCCTCTGAGCCGTCTCCAGCTTCGCTCCGCAAAAGGGAGTACGCGCCAGGCGACGAGCGCAAGGCAAAGGATTACCAGCTTCCGCACCACGGCCAAATCTACTCGCAGCAAAAGCAGCATGGGCATGCGGTAGATGATGGC
Source organism: Grosmannia clavigera kw1407 (assembly GCF_000143105.1). Classification (NCBI taxonomy): domain Eukaryota; kingdom Fungi; phylum Ascomycota; class Sordariomycetes; order Ophiostomatales; family Ophiostomataceae; genus Leptographium; species Leptographium clavigerum. The sequence goes on along the minus strand of NW_014040560.1, from coordinate 78,427 downwards.
GGCCTCGCGGAAAACAACGTCTTGCTCGCAGCGGCACAGAAACCGTTCAAAATCTCGATCAAGCTGGCCGGCCAGACACACGTGTGCAAGGAGTGCAAGGCCGGCTTCAAGGATGGCGACTCTCTGCAGAACCATGTGCGAAAGCTGCACACGCGCCCTTTCCACTGTGTTTTCCACTGGGCTGGATGCGAGTCTACTTTCGCTAGCAAAAACGAGTGGAAGCGACATGTGATGAGCCAGCATATTCTGCTGCAGTACTGGGTTTGCCAGGTTGAGATGTGCAGCAAGGTGATTAACAAGGTCAACGGCACGGGAGGCAATGGGGGCAGCAATACCGCTCTTGACAGCACCAGTGGCGGCGGCAGCGGGTTCTCTCTGCCCAACGGGGCAATCTTCAACCGGAAAGACTTGTTCACTCAGCACCTCCGCCGCATGCACACGCCGCCACATGTGAAGAAGCTCCTGAAGCAGGCCAAACAGGGAGCCAAAATGCCGAACCACGCTTCCATCATCGAGTGGGAGAACCGGCTGAAAGACTTGCAGCAGGATGGGCTGAAGCCACGTTGCCGGCTGCCCGACTACATGGTTTGCCCGGCACAGGGCTGTGGTATCGACTTTCACGGAAACAATGCATGGGACGATCGGATGGAGCACGTTGCCCGTCACCTGGAGGCAGCCTCTGCCGGACGGGAGCCTCCAGTGGTCTTTGGCGGAAAGACGGACACGACGCTGACGAACTGGGCCACACGGCTGGAGGTGGGCATCGCAAAGAGGGTAGGGCCCGATACGTGGCACCTGGACAACCCGCTGCGGCCAGAGATCGTGGCCTGGATGGAAGATGTGCATAACCATGAGCAGCCGGGTGTGGTGCAGACAAATGCAGGGCGAGAGATGGAGCCGCCCATCAGGCGAGAGCGGTCGAGATCGGTGATCGAGGTTGCGGAGGAGGGAGGACGACACGACCCGAGCGGACGACGGGTCGAGCAACGGGAAAGCGGCGCTGGTGTGATTCCAGTGAACTGAGATGAAGCGATTCGAGGCGAGTTCTACTCAAAAGGAAGCCGGAGATTCCAGGTGCAGAGGACGAGAGAAGAGGTCCTTACCGGCGTGAAGGAAAGAGGAATGATCTCATGAAAGTGATGACAGCACAACGACAACAATCTCTGAAGACGGCAAAAACGAAACCAAAAAAAAATACAATACAAAAACAAGAGGCAAACACAGACCCAAGGGCAACCGCGAATTTTTGCGCGCACACCAAAATGTCGAGTTGACTGCGTTTCTTGTCTTGCTTGTGATCTGGTTGTCTTATTTAGCACCGATCTATAACACAGTGCCTTGCTCTTTATTCTTTTCTTGGTATCCATTTTTGTGTCCTGGCAAAACAGGCAAATGCTGTCTACAATGAATCTTTTTTTTCTACTGATGATCCCCCTCATGTCTCCGTACATACATAGCCTGCTACAAAAGACTGCGCTGCAGATGCCTGTTTATATTGGATGTGAAGAGTGTTGCCACATAGTTCTTTTTATGCAAGATGACTAAGCCACAGCCACAGCCAACGGCAAACAACGGCAACCGACGACAACCACGACCTCACGGCACAGCCTGTCTCACCAGTGCGGCCTCGGAGTTGAGCTGGGTCGGGGCGACCTCGAAGCCCATGTGGCGGCGCTTCTTGCGGCGGCGGTCGCCGTAGCGCTCGTCGAAGCGGCGGATGGCCTGCAGCGACGCCATGTCTTCGCTGATGCTGGCGCCAATGTCCTGCAGGGCGCGGTCGAAGTGGGCGCGCCGCAGGATGCGGCGGTCGGCAAAAACAAACGGGTCGGGGCCGACGTGGGCGTCCTGAGCGCGGACCTCTTCGCGGACGGCCTCCATGGCGGCGGCGACGCAGAGATTCTTGAGGTCAGAGCCGGAGTAGAGCTCAGTCTCGGCGGCAAGCTGGTTGAGGTCGACGGCCGAGTCAAGTAGCTCGTCGCGAAGCATGACCTCGAGGATGCGCAGCCGGCCGGGCCGAAGCGGCAGGTCGACGAGGATACGACGCGGCAGACGACGCAACACGGCCTCGTCCAGGTCAAAGGGCCGGTTCGTGGCCACCATGATGAAGGCGTTCATGCTCTTGAGGCCATCCCACTCGCGGAGGAACTGGGTGATGGTCTCGCGGTGGGCAGCACGGCCACCAGGTCCGGTCTGGCGGGCACCCAGCAGCGCGTCGGCCTCGTCCAGGAAGATGACGACGGGGGCCATCTTGCGGGCCAGCGAGAAGAGCGCCTGCACGTTCTTCTCGCTGTTGCCCAGCCACATGTCGTTGATGCTGGCGGCACTGACCTCGATCATGCTGGCGCCACCTTGCTTGGCCACGGCCTTGGCCAGCAGCGTCTTGCCAGTGCCGGGTGGTCCGTACAGCAGACAGCCAGGGATCCGCTCCGTTGCCAGCACGCCGTATAGAAAGGCCTCGGGCCGCACGAGCGACAGCGACGTCAGCGCCTTGAGCGAGTCGACTGTCTCGGCCGGACACACAACGTCGGCAAACGTCGTCGCAATCGCCTGGCGGTCGATCACGTTGGCCAGCAGCTTTTTCTCGTACTCGTTGTACTCGGTCGTCGTCTGAGCCTGTTGCTGCTGTTGCTGCGGATCGCCGGGCTCGCTGCTGCTGCGGTCAAAGGCTGCGTCTGGCGTCGTGCTCAGCGGATAGAAGTACGGTGCCTTGGCTCCGGCCCGCTTCTCCCACCACAGCTCTTCGCCGCCGATAGCGCGCAGGGCCGCCACGAAGCTCTTCTCGTCGCAGCGCGGCGTCTTGTCGGCCGTGCTGCCGAGCACTAACGTCACCAGCCGGTACACCCAGTCAATGTCATAGACCACGTGCGACAAGCTGGCCTGCAGCGTCTCGTCGACGTCATCGCGGCAGCGGGCCCAGTCCCAGGCCGTGGCAGGCGGCTGCAGAGAGCCGGCCGTCAGGGCGGTCGTCATGGCGCGGATGTTGGCCATGTTCTCGCTGAAGTAGTCCTGGCGCTCCATCTGCTCGGCCAGACAGGGCGTCGAGGCGGTGCGCTGCACGCGGAACGGGATGATGTGGTAGCCCTCGAGACGCAGCTCCTCGGCCCGCTCGACCAGGCTGGGCTTGACGTCGGCATGGGTTGAGGCCGAGCCGACAAGCACGATCCGGTGGTGGCGGCGTTGCCAGAGCCGGTCGACAATGGTGCGCAGCTTGGCGAGGATCTCGGAGCCCTCGACGGTCGAGCTGAGCTCAAAGAAGTTGTGCACGTGCAGGATCATCTTGCGCGGTTCAGCCGAGACTGTCGTGGTCGTGGTCGTGGTCGTGGTCGCCTTGACGATAGCCTCGAGGACGTTGTTCGTCTTCAGGTCGTCCCACTTGTCGTCCATGTCGGAGGGAAAGGCCTTGGACGAAAGGCGCGGGCCGAGGCCAGACTGGCGCATAAAGGCGATTGGAAGCCGAGACATAACCATGGATGAGTCCAGGTGATCGTCATCGTCGTCGTCTTCTTCGTCTCGCTTGGTCGGATATCGCCGTGCCAGCCGGCCGTTCTTCTCGGCCATGGTGTAGCCGAGCATCGAAAGGCTACCGCGGGCCCAATAGGCCGTCTGGCCGAGATACGAGCCGACGATCTCAGCGATAGCAGCAGCATCGAGATGGACCACGTCAGCCGAGAGGCTCCTGGCCACGTTTTCGACGACCGAGACAGCCTTGCCGCGACCGGTATAATTCATCAAAGCAAGCACGGAAATGGGCCGCTTGAAGTCTTTGGCCGGCCTGGCCGGAGGAGACACGGCGCGCAGCTCGGCGGCAACGGTGGCACAGAGCTCCGTGAAGCCGATCCGCTCGCCGTAGTCGTAGTTGAACGGCAGCCCGCGGGCCACGTCCTGGTCAGCACCAGGGCTGACACACACGTCAATTCCGTGTTCGGTCAGGCTCCTGACGTGGTCGCGGTAAGCCGGCCGGGAGAGCACCTCGGGGATGTGCAGCGCGTTGTCGGGATCGATCTTGGCTGACAGGTCAGCCTGACCGGCTTCTTCGGCGAGCGCAGCTGTCAGGTACGAAGCAGCGGCAGCCACAGCGGTGCTGCGGTTCGTGATAGCATCCAGATAGCCGCGCCGCAGATCAGCAGCAGCATCGGCCACCTTGTTCGCGTCCCAGGCAGCACCATGGAGCATCCACTCGAAGAACTGCTGCATGCGCTCACGCTCGGCGTCCAGGACGGCAGTCGGCGGTGGCGTTGCTGCTGTCGTCGGTTGGGGAGCAATGTTGGGGAACATCAGCCGTCGAGCTTCGGCCAAGTTGTGGCTGATGGAGTTTTGGGCTGACGGCAGTGATGGCGTCTCCCAGCGGCGCACGTTCTCGCGGAGAAACCAGTCGGGCAGGCGAACGGGTGGCAGACCATCTGGGCTGCGGTGTCTCGACGAGCGGCCGCGGCCGACGAGACCGGAGAAGGCGTCCCGCAGTGCTTCTGTCTCGGTCGGCTTGTCGGTCTCTGGTGGAGGAGCTGGCGAGGAAAGGGAGGATGTCGAGGTTGAAGACGAGGTCGAGATGACAGGAACGTCGGGGCTCTCGGTGTCACCGTCCGGCCGGGCCTTATCCTCGGCAGCCGCATCGTCGTCTGGTCGTGCTCGCTGGGCGGCCGAGAGACCGAAGCGGCGAGCAAATGCAAGAGTCCAGGAGCCAATGCTTCGATATCGATATCGATATCGATATCGATACAGGCTCGGTGCCGCATGCAGGGCCGGCGTCCCTATGGGGCGCATCCGGAAGGCTTGCCGCATGACACCCGGCGCATCGGGGTTGCGAAAGTCGCTTCTGGGGGCAGACCGGAACGAGCGCTGGCTCGTTGTTCTTCTCTGGCGCCGATATGCAGTCCTGCACAATGTGTTGCAGGGAGCACGAGTCAACCTCACATTTTCACTGCGTCTGAGTGGGGGAAAGAGGTGAGTGGGACCGCCTGCCCAATTAGGATACAAGCTTGTGACTAGTGCGTGGGCTAACGAACTACAGGTGGCCAGGATTATCTAAGCAAAAGCCAGGAGCCCTCACGACTCCGTGCTCAGCTTCAGCCCCTCGGCTGCCAATGCTGCCTGATACCGGTCCTGGGCTGTCTGCAGGCCGTGAATGGTTGGCCCCAGCAGCACCTGGACGGCGCGCCGGCCGCCACCGATCATCTCGGGGCGCCAGCGCAGCCGCTTGCCGGTGCGACTGTAGAGCACGCGGATCTCCTCCTTCTTCTCGGCAATGACACGGTTACGAGCCTGTTCGGCCTCGTCGGCGATAGCCTCAATCCGTCCCAGTGATTTACTGAGCGCCTCAACGTGGTGTGCCAGTTCCTGCGCGCGGTCGGCGTCGCCCGACAAAAAGGCATTCCAGAACTGCCGCAGAAACTCGGTCGTGGTCGCGTTGGTCAGGTACGCCTTCTGGGCGATCTCGGCCGGGATGCCCATGGGCGCCTGCTCGTCTGCGCTGTGGCCGTACCGCTCCGACCTCCGCTGTGCAATGGCCGCAAAGAGCTGTTTCTGGGCCGCCTGTCGCGCTGCGCGCGACCCGACGTGGCTGCCGCGAGCCTGGCCATCCTCACCATCACTATCGCTATCCTCGTCCACACCGATGCCGGCATGCAGATCAATGCCACCGGCGCCGTCACCCTCGAGCGTGTCGATGTCGGCCTGCACGTCAAACAGCACCTCGGACGGTACCTGCTGGCGGTATGTGTCTGTGTCGGCCGAGTCAGCCGGGTCCTGGTTGAAGAAGCGGCTCTGCTCGCGCACGTGGAGTACGATGCGTCGCGCCTCGATATCGCCGCGCAGGTCAGCCAGCTCCAGTCCCGCCTGCGTGCCGGCGTCGACGACCTCGCTCGTGGTCGGGTCCGGGTCAGACGGCGCGACGCCGGCCATGATCTTCTCGCTCAGACTGTTCAGCGTGCGGACGATGGGGATGTTGGAGCGCGGCCGCATCTCGACGTCCTTGCGGTTGCCGCCGCGAAAGCCACCCTGGTCCTCCTCGTTGGCCTCCAGGTCGATGGTGTAGGGCACATGGGCCGACAGGATCAGGCTGGCGGCGATGGTGTCGTCCGACTCGTCGTACCGGTCAAAGATGGGGTCGGCCCGTTCGCTATCCAGCACGCGCTCACCCCGCAGCTTCTTCGACAGCCGGCTGAGGAAGAAGCGGGCCCAGAACTGCGACTCGGAGATGCGCGGCACGTTGTCGTTGTAGATCCGCTTGACCAGCGGGTGCTGCTTGAAAATCATCTGCACCTGCTCGACGCTGATGTTGAGCTTGAGCTCATTGTCGACCGTCCGCGGCTTGATCGTCGACAACACGTTATACGCCCCCTTTTTCTGGTGTGTCTCGATTGCGTGTGCCCGCAGCAGCGTTGTGCGTGTGGACCAGAACTGCCCATTGAAGGACGCGTCCGAGATCGAGTCCGGCTTCGACTTTTGCGCATCCATGTATGTCTGGTGCAGCGTCTTGTCCTTCTTCATCAGCGACTGCTGCAGCTCAATGTCTGCCCGGAGCTGGCTGTCGTCGAACCAGCGTGCCACCGTCGGCTTGGATGTAGTCGCGCTGGCAAACGACATGGCTGCGGATGTGCTGCCGCTGTCCGGTCGCGTTGGTGCTGCTGGCGGTGCCGTGTCCGCCGGCCGCGGCACGCTCGGATCGTTGCTGCGTATGTCGGCCAGGATCTTGGAGAGCAGGTCCTTGACCGCGTTGGCCTCGGTTCGTGCATCGGTCGGCGAGTTGAAGTGGAACAGGTAGGTCGACGGCTCGCCGTCGGAGCCTGGTGGCTTCTCAAAGATCTTCAGCATCACCTTGGCTGCCGTGTCGGGCGTCTGCTGCAGGTCTGGAAATGTCAGCACCGGCAGGCGAGAGGAGAGAGGCAGTATGCTGACGCACTCGTAATGTTCACAGTAGGCAGAGACACTGCTGCACCTCCTGCCGTCGGAGTCCAGGTGACCAGCGACTGGTCGTCCGCGACGGCTATGATCCCATCCTTTTTTTTGTAGACCGCCTTCCCCCACGGCATCGACATGATGTCTGTTCTCCGCTGCGCTGGCGCAGGCTGGACGATGTCAATCAGCCTCGCTCGCAGCCGGCCTTGTCGAGTTGGCGATGCTGTTTGCAGGGCAGGGGCAAAAGCTCAGCCTTAATCTTATCGAAGTCACGTGACTTCACTACGTGTACTTTGTAAGACTCCCAGCTACAGAACACTGATTGTCCCAGCATTACTCCGTACTTGCTGCGATTCTTGCTCAGATCGTTCCAACCAGTCTACAACGAGGGAGCAGGCCAATAGGCCTATACTTCCCAACTCCACCAAATGATCTAACTACTCGCAGTAAGTCCCCGTGCGGAGAAGTACTGACAATCTGTTGAAGAAATGGTGACGCAATTAGCGAAGCGAGAAGATGTCTTTCTGATTGGAGGAAATGTACAGGCCAAAAGCTGCCCGATGACAGCATAGGTCTGAGCCACGAGAAGCAGGATGGTGAGGTCGAAGAATGAAGAAGCAATGGCCAACAATTGTTCTCGTCATTCTGCCCACCCTCAATCCTAGTTCACCTCAGTCATCAACACCCCAGAATGTCCAGGCTACTGCGCCCAGGTCTTGTCCGGACGGCTGCCATCACAGCCGGCGTGGGCACTGCTACCGGTGGACTCATCTGGTACACGTACCGGCCACGAAACATCCCCGGCTATGCGCCGCCGGCCGTGCCTCCCCCCAAGTTCGGGGCCGATGGCAATTTCCGGCTGCCGCGGTTTCCGCGCACAAAGGACCGCGACGAGAACATTGCAGCGCTCCGGCAGAGCAGCACGGCCGACGGGACGGAGTACGACATGCTCGTAATCGGCTGCGGAGCCACGGGTGCGGGTGTGGCCCTGGATGCAGCCACACGGGGCCTGCGGGTGGCCGTGGTCGAGCGTGACGACTACAGCAGCGGCACCAGCAGCAAGAGCACCAAGCTGGTGCATGGCGGCGTGCGATACCTGGAGAAGGCGGTCTGGAATCTAGACTATGCACAGTACCGGCTGGTGCGCGAGGCGCTGAAGGAGCGCAAGTGCTTCTTGCAGACGGCACCGCACCTCAGCATGTGGCTGCCGATCATGTTGCCGCTGGACAGGTGGTGGAAGGTGCCGTACTACTGGATGGGCACCAAGTGCTACGATTTTCTAGCCGGAAGCGAGGGCATCGAGAGCTCGTACTTTCTGACCAAGTCCAAGGCCGTCGACGCCTTCCCAATGCTGAAGCAGGACGGCCTGGTGGGCGCGCTGGTGTACTACGACGGCGCGCACAACGACTCGCGCATGAACGTGTCGATCGCCATGACGGCGGCGCTGTACGGAGCAACGGTGGTCAACCACATGGAGGTGACGTCGCTGACAAAGGACGAGGCCGGCCGTCTGACGGGGGCGCGAGCACGTGACTGCGTGCCTGCGCGGAACAACAAGAACGCGGACGAGGTGACGATCCGGGCACGATGCGTGGTCAACTGCACCGGTCCCTTTACGGACGGGATCCGCAAGATGGACGACCCGGGCTGCACGGACATTGTGGCGCCGGCTTCGGGCGTGCACATCATCCTGCCCGGCTACTACAGCCCGGGCAAGATGGGCCTGATCGACCCGTCCACGTCGGACGGGCGCGTCATCTTCTTCCTGCCGTGGCAGGGCAACACGATCGCCGGGACGACGGACGAGCCGGCAGTGATCAGCAAGAATCCGCTGCCAGACGAGAAGTCGATCCAGTGGATCCTCGGCGAAATCAGCCATTACCTGTCGCCCGACATCCAGGTGCGGCGCGGTGACGTGCTGGCGGCCTGGTCCGGGCTTCGGCCGCTGGTGCGAGACCCCAAGGCCACGCGGACGGAAGCGCTGGTGCGCAACCACCTAGTCGACGTGTCGGCGTCGGGACTGCTGACCTGTGCCGGCGGCAAGTGGACGACGTACCGCCAGATGGCCGAGGAGTGTGTGGACGCGGCCGTGCGGACATTTGGGCTGCAGACGCGGCCGCTGTCGAGATTGATGTCGAAGATGCCTCGCATCAGCGGCAGCGACGACGTCGACGACGGCGCCCTTTCTTCGACGGCACCTGCCAGACGCACCAGGTGCGGCTCGTCGGCGCTCACGGCTTCAGCCGCACCCTCTTCATCAACCTGATCCAGCACTTTGGTCTGGAGACCGATGTGGCCCGCCATCTGACCGAGAGCTACGGCGATCGTGCCTGGACGGTCGGCGCGCTCTGTCGGCCGACCGACCGCCGCTTTCCGGCGCGCGGCGACCGCCTCTCGCAGCTGTACCCCTTTGTCGACGGCGAGGTGCGCTATGCCGTGCTGCACGAACACGCCCAGACCGCCGTCGACGTGCTCGCACGCCGCACCCGTCTGGCCTTTCTGAACGCACAGGCCGCTCTCGAGGCGCTGCCACGCGTCATCGACATCATGGCACAGGAGCTTCGCTGGGACCGGAGACGACAGGACGTTGAGTGGAAAGATAGTGAGTGTGGGCCTTTGCCAGGTTGGCTACCAGACACTGTTTCGTGTACGCTAACACGGCCAGCCGTTGCCTTCCTCGAGTCCATGGGCCTGCCACAGCCCATGCTGACGGCTACGAGAGCCCAGGTCGAGTCGGGAAAGCTCGACTTTTCCACGTCGCTCGAGTACAAGATGTACTCGCGACACGACATGCCGGTAGATGAGTCCTCGTGATCGGCTGTATATCACCATGAAGCTGAGCTGCTGAAAGACCACGTGCAAGGCAGGCTGTAGCATATGTAATCACTACTGACAGGTCGGGTTGCTCTTTCCATGCGGACGTGTGAAAATGGGTAGCTGCAAAGGACACCGATACAGACGCGCGCCTTCCCTCTAGAACCTGTGGAATGGCAGCTTCCAACGGTCTGCCTTTTCTGCAAGCCAGATCTCCCTTCCATTGTCTCTCTTCCCTCTCCTCTCCCAGACCATATCCTATTCTGCTGCATCTTTATTGCCAGCCATGTGCTCGACCGTCACGGGAGCACGTCTGCCACCGGTCTCGCTCACCGCCAGGCCGTCCACCGCGTCCAATCGCTCCATCTGGCGCCGCAAAGACTCGTCCGAGAACACGCCAAGCACGACGCCCAGCGATGAGGCTGGTTGCATCTGTCCGGCAGAGCCCGTCTCTGTCTCGCCGTCGTCTGAGTCGTCGTCTGCCCGGCTCGGCCACGCTGCCAGGGGCAAGGAGATCCACGTGAGGCCCGAGAAAAGGGGACACAAGAGGGCGAGAGAGTTTTCTGGAGCGGCTGCTGCTGCTTCCGCTTCCATTGCCGATGCAGCCATCAGCAGAGACGGCTGCCATAGTCCGGCCTCGTTCATTTCGCTCCCGGCAACGCTCATCCTGCGGCCAGACGAACCCGACGAACCCGAGCCGGCACTGCCACCCATCCTGGCACCGCTGGAGCCGCTCCATCTGCCGCCGGTGCGTCGGGCCACGCCGCCAGGACTTCCGTCGTACGAGAACACGCGGAGATCGCAGCCGAGACTGTGCGGTGACCGGGGCAGCTCGTCGGGCCCGCGCGGCTTTTCCCTGTCTTCCAGCATGGTACGATGGCGGCGCTCATGGCAGCAACACGGAGACGGCTATCGCGGGAGCCACGGCAACCATCGCTCTGGCGGCCCAGTTTGGCGACCACCGACCAGCCAGCACTCGATCGCCAACCACCCGTTCCTGCGCGATATGCCACCGGCAGACTGCAGCGTGTCCCGGAACAGCCGCACACGAGACGCTGCACCAGACACGTCGGCCGTGGCCATGGCGGAAACAGAGGCAAGGGCAGGCCGAGTCGCACGACCCATCACGCTCGACGACTACATGTTTATGCGGAGCTTAAACGGCAGCGAACCGGCAGCGGCTACGAGAACGGGGCCGGATGAACCCAGAGCTGCGGCCAACAATGGAGGGACGACAGTGCCGTCTGCCGTGCTATGCCTCAAGTGGTGCGTGCCTCCTTGTCTGTGTCCCTTTCTGTTCCGTCCAGATATGTCGGTGTCTTGAAGGCGGTTTCACATGCGAGAACACGAGTCAATACGAATAGTGATATAGTAGACATTAATACCCATTGCTGTTGCGTTCGGGCTTCAGCTCCGGTTTCATTCTAGCTGCCAGCTTCCGGTTTTGGGGGTTTGAGGCCTTCCCGTGAGAGCAACACCTGACGTATGCTTGGCTAACCTATCTAATGTCCTTGTCCAGACTCCGAGCAATGCAAAACGCTATCCCCACTCCCAGAAAATGCAACCCTGCGCAACCCATGCATAAACGATGCGGCCGTGAGGAGAGAAGAAAGATGGAGGTATGAGGAATGAGGAATGAGGAATGAGGAATGAGGAATGAGGAATGAGACATGAGACATGAGGACGAGAGACGAAAGAGACGAAAGAGACGAAAGAAGAAAAGAGGAGAGAAAGGGAAATCGTGATAACGAGAGACAAGACCTCACAGCCGGTTGCTGTTCCGCACTGCAAAGTTGAGGAAAGACGGAGGGATCGCCGGGACCGGAGGAACAGAGGTTGGCGTGCCTCTGCCACGGCCGCCGTCACTTGCAGTCTTGTCGGTCTCTTCGCCGTTGTTGAAGACACGGTGGAGGAAGCTGCGTCGGCGACCGTCAGCACGGCGGAACTGGTAGTCGCGAAGCTCGTTGAGCCTGCTGGCACTGTCGGCATCGTCACCGATGCTGCTACCGACAAACGAAGCAGAAACGACCGACATGCTTCTCTTGCGATCCAGCTCGGCCTCCCAGCCATACACGTCGCAGTCAGCAGTGGTAGCGTACGAGATCGCATCCGAGTCGACAACGGTCGACGCCGTGTCGTCTTCACCGCCGAGACGGCCGGAACGGTCAGTGACGGCCAGCGTCGAGGCTGACATGGCCATGCGTCGGGGAGCTGCCGTCCACACGTCTTCGGTTGCAGCCGTGGTGGCCGACGGCGTCTCGATCGACCGGCAGGCAGACACGCTTTCCATGTCGGTCTCGGGGTCCGAGTCCACGTCCATGTCGACGCTGGTGTCGATGCTCTGCTGGCCGGACGTCATCGGCCGAGTCAGAAATTCGTCTGCAGTCATTGCAGATGTTGCTGTTGTTGCGATCGCTGGCGACTTGTTGGGAGAATGCGCCGCGTCGCGGATCTTCATGCGGATCCGTCGTCGAGACAGCCACGACCGAGAGGGGGAAGGCCGTCTCGATTGTGACAGTTGGCCCACGCCTTTTGCGGCCGTGTCGCTCCGAGAAACTCCTGCTGTCCATGATTCAATGACGCTGTCACCATCGCCACAGCCGCTGTCGCACGGGTCGACAGAGAGGTCGTCGGCCCCGAGACAGCTTGGCGCGTCCGTCAGCACAAGGCGAAGACCGGGATGGGGCTCTTCCCAGTCGCTGCTGCGGCGGTGGCCACAGCTGATGGCCTGACCAATGGCCATGTTCGCGTTCGCGGTTGTGGCCAAGGCTGCTTCGGCATTGGTGAATTTGGTGGTGTTGGTGATGGTGGTGGTGGAGGAGTTCCCGAGGAGCGACACGACCTGTGACCCTCATAAGTCGTGGTGGTTGTGGGCCTCGAGATCAGTGTCGGGCATGGGCAGATTGGGCAGATCGGGCAGGTCGACGTTGGTGGGTGGTGAGGAGGACGAGGAGGACGGCTCGCCGACAAAGCCGCTGCTGTTGCCGTTGGACGTGTTGTTCCGTCGGCTAGGCCGGTTCTTGCGGCTGAGGCCGAGCTTGGCGCTCATGCGCTTCCATCCAGCGCTCTGGACGGAGATGGCGCGTTGCAGACTGCTGGGCGACGTGCTGAAACCCCAGTCCGACGTCGGGGGAGTTGTTGGCGGCGTGAGCGGCTCGCCCGGCGGAGGAGTGGCGCTGCCGCTGTCGTCGACGAGGCCAGCGCGATCAGCCGGGTCGGTGGCATCGGTCGACGTTGAGGGCGATCGTCCGCGGGTGTCGTTCTTACGGCCACGACCAAGCTGGAGGAACGACGGCCGGGGCGACCGGCTGGCGTCATCACCTGTGGAGGAGGAAGAGGCAGCACATTCCCTCGCGTCCTTGGAGCTGCGCAGCCGTGAACGACCCTGGCGGCTGTCCTGCGGGTCGGTGTCGGTATCGATGACCAGCTGTTGGTGCTGCTGGTGCTGCTGGTATTCTTGCTGGGCCGAATCGAGAAAGGGCAGCAGAACAGAGTCGTTCATCAGCTCAAAGACGATCTGGACGGCCTCGTCGAGCTCGGTCGGATGCGGCGGCGAGGCGGAGGGCTGGTGGTCCAGGAGTCGATCGCGCACTGGGCCGGGAAGGTTGACTTCGCGCACGCCATACGGCAAGATGTACGTCTCGATGAGGCGCTGCCACAGCGACGCGACGTGGTCCCTGGCGTCCTGCGACCATTGGGCGACGTGGGCGCTGCCCTCGTACATCTGGACGTCGGCAAAGGCGCTCTTGTAGCGCTCAGCCTCCATGGTGAACTCGAGCGTTTCGAGGCAGTGGTTCTGCGAGAGATAAGCCATAAAGGCACTGAGCGTCCAGGGTGGCGGGGCGCTGTTGGAGAGGATGTCCTGCAGAGTCGGCCGATTTGCCGACGAAAGCACGGCGAGGCTCGTGGGCCCGGAATGGCCTGTATGCGGCATTGCGAGAGGAGGAGAGGGGAGGGAGATGCCGATTGTGGGAGGACCGAAAGAGAGGGAGGTACGGCAGTGTGAGGCCGTGCCAACCTCCTGCTCGTGGCGGCGTGCTAATCTGATCGTTTGGTGGGGAGACCGAGGAAGGGAGGGCTGGCTTGTTGTCTCCTTCTTTTCATTATTCCGTCGCGACTGACTTCTAAGGGCAAGATGTCCTGCTGGAGAGCGAGAACGGCCAGGCCATTGGCGGGATGGAAGCGAGAGAGGAAAGGCGAAGACGAAATGACTGGCTGGGGCCGTTTACGAGCGACGAGTATCGTTTCATCAAAAGCACAACGCCTAAGCACAACGGTGAAACGGCGAGTGGGGGGGAAGTCGGAAGCACAACAGAGTCGGGTTTCGTCGAAAGCGAGACGGCAAAGGAATGGAAGAAGGCAATGAGAGAGAGGTGGTAGTAAGGGAGAGTATGGCTGGCAGGAAGCAGACGACGGCGAGAAAATAAAGACGGGCAAGGTGAGAAGGGAGCAAAAGGGGAGGGGGGTTGTATTAAAGACAAGAGCCAGCAGAGGAAAGCTGTTTGCCTTGTCGATCTTGCTTTCGTATCTGACTACTTGTGCATTGGGCACTGAGAGAAGGTGACGGGTCAGTCGAGGGTGTGGGAGTAATTCCAGAGGGAAGACGGGGGGGGCAGAGCAGCGAGTCCACAGGTGGAGAAGGGTTCAGGTCCACTGCAGGTGGCGCATGCCATTGCTACGAGTACGGAGAACGGAGAACGGAGTGCTCGTACAGGGTAAGAATATTAGGTAATGGCAATAGTGCAAGAAGGGGTTCTGGGCACGGCATCGATAGCGTGCTTAGTGTCAAGGAAAGGGCGGCCATACACTTGTACGGAGTAGACGTTCAACGTTCCTGCTCGCGAATCCGTACTCCTTTCTCGTAGCAAAACTCGCACAAATCGGGATGTCGTACTGCCCCAGTTCAGGAGACGCCGTCGGTCCTCGCGACCCGGACTTGCACAGCCGGTTTAGGCAAGTGTCTGGCTGCCCCGTGGTATCGTGGCCCCCTGTGCTGGAAGCCATGGAACAGCGCCTGTCCCCGGGCGAAGGAAGCGAAAGAAGGACGGCGAAAAACCCACAGGCTATCACACGCCCCCTTTTGCCCAGAATGAGCTAGCTGTCTTTGGACTAGACTAAAGCTAGAATCACGCTAGAAGCGTTCCAATGGCGCCGCCACACGGCCCTGGCAGCCTGCGTTGTCGCTGATTGGCTCCCTTGCGGTGCCCGACGTGTTTTTTTTCCCTTCCCTCCCTCTCGCCACTCTGGACGGTTTTCCCAAGAGCGCGAAATGCACAAGGTCCCCGCTGAAAAGGCCGCTGAAGGCTTGTCCGTTGATCCCCCCCTCCCTCGACGCGATGATGCAACGCACACCCCTACGGCACATGTGGTCGATTACTCGTACTTGGCAGCATGTACTATGTACGACTCCTCTGTGCTCTGCACTCGTACATATTCGTGCATCAACTATAAAAAGGTACGGGTGACTCGTACACCGAACGGTCGCACGCCGACGTCCAGCCAGTTGTCAACATGTGTCTTGTCGAGTCGTGGCAGCCGGGCCCTTCCTTGCCTTGTCTCTCGGTCCTCTTTTCGCTCCCCTTGCCTTTTTTTCCTTTTTCCACACCTCTCCGCCGTCTCGTCGGGCGTAAAGCCAGCCATACGGAGTACAGCGTGCGCCACAGGCGAATAAAAAAAATTGCGAGAGAGGAAGAATACGGCCAAATGCGCCAAATGGGTCCAAGACCCAAGGAGGACCCCCTTCCGGCCAAGGTTCCTTCTACCTGCCTAGTTCAGCATCGCTGTCCGTGTCTGGCCATCCAGATGCCTGTCCAAAGCCATCCGTGCTCGCCCATGTCCATCCATGTTATCCATGTCGTCCAGCACCGTCGCTGCAACGGCAGCAGCGCCTTACTGGACATGGCCACAAGGGCAGCCCCAAAAGTCAGTCGACTAGTCCCAGCCAGCTGCCCAGGAGAGCCTGGCTTGGCCGGGGGGGTCCATTCAGCATCCAGAGCCAGCCAACAGGCAGACGGCATCTGAGATGTGGCGAGAGCAGATCGCCACATCCGCCGTGTCGGTCGTTGCGGCGTGCAGCGTGCAGCAAACCCGGACCCAGACAGAGCTGCCGCATCGAGAGCTAGGGGAAATACGCCGGCTGGTGCTTGTGTGCAAAGCTGCAACGGTGACTCGGAAATGGACAAAGTCTGATCCGCAACTCGGTAGGAGTGTCGACGAAGCCCGAAGGTGAGAGAAATAAAATAAAAATAAAAATAAAAATTAATCCGAATAATGAAAAAGACCCCCAGCAGCACAGACAGGCGCAACCGCGGCTGCTTATCTCCCTGCCATCCGCCTTGTCGATCTATCTATCTCTTCCCCCTCTGCCGTCGGCACTGGCCGTTCTTGCATGGTCGGTAGTCGGAGGTAGTCGGCCGAAAGAGCAATCTTACTGCCGATGGACTCTTGCGTGAGAGCACCGGACAAGAAGACCAGCATCTGCCATCGGCTGCCGTCTTTTCGACGTGCCGTCGTCGGTCTGTCTGCCGAGCCGAGTCTCAGATCGGGCTCTGCCAGATCACACACACCGACTGCGCACGCGCGCGCATGAATACCACCGAGTAAGATACGGGGGATACGTACTCGTACGCGTATGCGAGATCGGGATCAGGACATCGCCCGGGCCTTGTCTATCGAGCAAAAGAGGAAGGAGGCAGCAGAAACGGCGGCGTACTCGGCAAAGCTGGACAACCACGTGTATGTACGAGCACTCGTAGGCTGGACGGCCAACTGCCTACTGCCCGATTGTGAGTAATGGTTCTGTCAAAGAATACGAGTCCGCCGACTGCTGTTGGTCTGGCCTTCAGCAGTCTGCTCGTATTCGTTTCGCATCTCGATGGCCGACCAAGCATCTCACTACTCGTGCTGATCCGAGTGGGTTATTCTGCCGTTTTCGGAAGCTGCTTCGTTGCTGAAAAATCAGCTGCTCGACAGCCAGTCGAGAGAGCCGATCGATTGTGTCCTCCCCTGTCAGCAAGCGCGCGCGAGACACAAAGCCACCATGTATCCTGTACCCGTACTGTCTCCCGTCATGGACAGAGCGAAATGCATGATGCTGGCCATCGCATGTTGATTACATATCTTCTTTGTTCGACCCAGCCGATCACATGGTCCTAGCAGGCGCGCATTCGCCCACCGCTGCAGCAGGCTTCACATCGCATTTCGACGGTGATCTTTTGTAGGCCTGAAAAAAGAAGACGGCCGGTCCCTGCACTTATCTCGAAGACCGACCAAACGGCTCGTCGATCAAGCGGCCAAGCGTCCGAAAGCGGAAGCTGCTTGCGCGGCAATGCACCGCTTGTGCTCGTGGTCCCATCCGTAAGAACAGCCGTCCTGTCTTTGCTGTACGTAAGATGCACTATCGTGTCCACCCCCTCAAAAACAAAATGACATAAAAAAACAAGCTAAAATAAAAGCTTGCCGCACAGTGCGGTTATGTTTGGATACTGTATGGATGAAACGGGTGGGCCCGTTTACTCGCCAGAAGAAGGCGGACTGCTTCATTGATACGAGCAAGATACGTAATACGTCGCGTTCGTGCAGAAGCCTCTCCGCACTCGGTGAGCAGTGCAGGGTGAAACCCACTTTGCCCCATACGCACGACCCAGTGCCAAAGCCGGCGATATGCGAGAGCCAAGAGGCCAAGACAGACCGTACGGAGTACTACTCTGTATGTATCTTACCAGTGGCTTGACCGAAAGGCTCGTCGAAGCCGTCTGTCAGATGCTAGTCCCGGTTGAGGAGGTGCGGTAAACAAAATTGGTGTTTTCTAGAAGCTTTCCCCTTGCAGAGTAGCACTTATGAAAACCGGGTCAGCTGGACGGCTTTTCCGACTGGTTGCTGTCGAAGCTGTTGGTCAACGTTTCCGTAAGCGAATCGAAGCTGCGAACACTGCCGTCTGCAGCCGATTCTCTTGACAGACGTCCAGGTCGGGAAAGCCAAGACAAACAATACTTCGCATTCGTCGCCTCTGTCGACCCATTTCCATTCCCCTGCATGCAGTCCATGACGCCTGTCGCTGGAGAAAGGGAGAGAAAATGCAGGCCCAAACACAATTAGAGATTTTAAACAAGACCGTAAAGATTGATTTGACTCGTACAGAGCCAGCCGACGGCGCCCTCACAGCCCAGCCAGGTCCAGGTCGCCAAAGAAGCCGCCGTTGATCAGCGTGGCCGCGATCCGGTCGCGCTGCAGCGGCATCTCCTTGGCGCCGTAGAAGGACGGATCCAAGCCCAGGGCCACGAACAGCGCGTTGGTGACTGTGTGCACGCCGCAGTCCCATCCGTTTGTCTGGCGCGGTGACACCAGCGGCTGCATCCGCCACCGGTCCGAGTGCCTGTCCTGCAGAAAGTCACGCACCCAACACATGACAATGTCGAGGACCGGCCGCCTGCCCGCAACGCTGCCCATCGAGTCCATGTGCGTCACTGTGGCCTGGCGCGGCCGCACCACCACCAGGGTCCAGTGGTTGCGCTCGCAGATCGGGATCAGGATCGTCTCGATGCTCAGAAAGTTGTCGCGCGTCACGCCGACTCGCTTCATCCAGCGCTCTGTCCCGGCTGCACCCTTGGTCGAGAGCGACTTCCAGAAGAAGGACGTGAAGGCGTGGCAGCGTGGCGTCTGCGTCTTGACGTTCATAATGCCTGCCTTGGCGTTGATGTAGTTGGCCAAGTGCAGCAGGAAACCGTTGACGATCTCGTCGTTGAGCCACTCCGACTTGCTGACCACCGTGCAGAAGTCGGAGCTCTTGAGAGCTGTTCCCTCGGGCGACCGCGCCACCTCCCTCCGAGGATCTGCTCGCACCGTCGCGTTCACCCGTGCGTACCATGACTCTGACAGCGGTGGGATCACCGGTCTTGTCGGCGGACGCAGTCCCGATCGCGCCAGCCGCTCTTCTTCTTCTTTCCGTCGCCGCAGCTCTTCTTTTCGTCGCTGCTCCTCCTCTCGCTTGCGCCGCGCCTCCAGCAAGGCCGCCCGTTTCTGCTCGGCAATCAGCCGCAGCTCCTCTGCCTTGGACTTGCTGATCTTCAGTCGCGGCCCGTCCTCTTCGTCCAGCGGAAACATGCTCTCCCACGGAAGCCGGTGTCGCTCGCCGTCTTCCACGTCTACATCGACAGCCTCGCCCTTCTCCTCGCCTTCTTCAAAGCTTAGCTCCGTTGCTGCCGGTGATGGTGGCAATGGTATCGCAGCAGCAGCAGCCACCTCTGCGGCCCTGTCCCTCTCGATTTCGGCCGCCAGCTCCTTGATCACACGGCCACGCTTGAAATGCCTCGGGTCTGCTGAGGCCGTGACTGCCTTGCGCTTGGCCGGTATCGGATACGTCTTGCGGACAGTTGGCCCATCGTGCGCCGAGATGCTGGAAGAGCCCGACGTCCTTCGGTATCGAGCAGCGAGCAGCGACTGTGATGGTGCCACCCGCATCGGCCGGCTGCCGTCTGTGCAGCGTCGTGCCGCCTTGATCGATGCTGCGGCCGCGCTCACCATCCTTGCGCGACGGATGGCCGCCTCCGAGAGCCGCTCCACGCCACCGCTAGCATGTAGGCAACATGGCTGTCGAGGCCGTGCCTGCTCGCTGCTCGTAGAAGCGTCTATCCTGTAGCGCCAGACATCGTGCAGCTGCTTTGCCGTCACGGCCTCCAGAACCGCCCCGCCGTCGTCGTAAAGGTGTCCGGGCGGCCGGCCCTCCTTCTCGATCCGTACAAAGCTCAGTATCGGTCGGTGGTGGTGAAGGGACTCCAGGTCGACGAGCATCTTCATCATCGACACCTGCGAGAGGTGCATGCCCGGGTGGCCCCATTGGTCCGTCTGCAGGATTGAAAAGGAAAAGAATCCAGCCAGTTCGCAGAGCCCGCAACCGTGGCCCCAGTACTGCTGAACAGACGCGCTCAGCTGCCCGTACGGAACGACGCCTTCAATCTTCATCGCCTCCAGGTTCTCGGGCGCGTAAAAAACTTCGATCCACGTTGAGGCGGCCTCAAGATCCTTCAGCAGCTCGGCCACCGTCTCTTGCCACGCCTGTTCCGTGTTGTAGCCATAGAGGTCCAGCATCAGGTTGTGTATGACGACCGAGAGTCGCGTCTCCCCACGGCTGCCGCCATCGAACCGTCCGGCTATGGGCCCCGACTCCCGACAGCGCGAAATGTTTTCCGCCGCGATGTCATCGCCCCATGCACGCAGTAAAGAGGCGACCGCCTCAAAGCCGGCCGGTGTGATGTATTCGTGTACGTCATCGCGCCAGACGGTCTCGTAGTCGGGATTGCGAAAGAGGGAGGAGAGGGGGGCGGACGAGGAGGGAGAGCTGTCCGAGGAGGAGGGTAGCGGAGGTTTTATGCGGTCGACTGTGAGGGCTATCTGAGAAGTGGTTTCCAGGGGGTTCTCGTCGGTGGACGCTGTATGAGAAGCTGTCAGCGATACACATCGGCACAACGGCCCGATGCAGACACGCGGAGAGGGGTCGGTAGCACGAACCGTGGCTTAGGAGCCGCTCGGAAATGAAGGAAAAGCCGTTTCGAAACAGCTCGATGAGGGCCTCTGACCGCATGGCAGCCGTTGTGGCGCGTAGCCAGCTGAGCAGCCAAACAGCCCAGGAGGCAAGACTCGTGCTAGTCTGAAACGTGTTGGTTCCCCGTCTCTGTTCAGGGGCGAATCTCCTCGCAGAAAGACAGACGACAAACCTGGGAGGCAGGGGCCGGTTGAGTCTTGTCTTGAGACGCGCAGATTGCGCCTGGCTCGCAGAGCTGCGACACGGGCTGACGGGGCCAGATATATTTGGACGCGAGCTCTCGGACAGCAGAAAGCAGCGCTGCAACGGCCATGTACCGGGGGGGAAGAGGGGCGCAGCGTGGCCCTTCTGCTGTTTGATTGTCACGGTTGCAGAAAATAGAGTCTCAGCTTTGGTGTGCAAGTTGGGAGGATATTACGGAGTATTACAAGCTACGCTTTTTTGGGGCGTTTGTTAGCCAGTGGTCCCGGCCGCTAGCGCCACCAATCACCCCGCGCAAATTCCCTAGCGCCCTGATTGATGCATATGCTGACTCATATTCGACAGCTGACGCTGTACGGAATAGTAAGATACGAGTTTCAATTCATCGCTATTATTCAAAGTCGCTACATGATATCCTACACCGCACTACAACTGCGCGGAAGGTCCCATCTTGGCGGCGCAGAAGGACGCAAAGTACTGGTCCAGCGCGTCGATGGTGCTGCTGCCCTCTTCGAGGCCGGCCACAAAGGCCGTGTAGCCGTCTGGCCGCACGACCACGACGCCACCCTTGCGCGGGTCGAAGCCCATCTTTGCGTGTGCTGGTGCGTCGACGCCGCGGTCGTCCGCATATACGTGGTCACGGTAGCGGGCCAGCAGGCCGGGCACGTCGCGGCTGATCTCGATGCCGCCGCGCCGGCGCGCAAAGATGATGCAGAAGGTGAAGAAGTGGCTGTGCGGGTTGTGCTTCTCGAGATGGGTCACCGCGGCCTCGTCCGCACGTCTGTAGGCGGAAAAGACCGATCCCCTCCGCTGCAGCCCGCTCTCCAGGTCCTTGAGTGCCTGTGCCGTCTTGTCTGGCTCGCCAGCAAACACAAAGATCCGGAAAGACCCGTTCAACGGTACCTCCTGCTCCAGGTGCACCACGTTGGCATCCACCACTCGCGTCACATTGGCGTTGACAAACAGCCGCCCTGGCCGCAGCTTGCTTCCTGCCGGGTTGGCCGTGGCCGTCTGTGCCGGGTGCTCGGGCGACCAGGTGATGACGCTCGGCTGGTACGCCACTCCGTAGCCGCTCGTGAACTCACAGCTCTCCTTGAACGTCTGCACAAACGGGTTGTTCTCAAAGTCGTCTGGGCTCGTGGCTTGTGCGTTGCCCGTAGCACCGGAGTCGCCCGCCGCCTGCACTTGGTCGGCCGTTGGTGGCTTCGCCGAAAACAGCTTGGCATACTTGTTGTCAAAGGCAAGCAGCTTCTCAGCCACGTCCTTCCGCTCAAACTCGTATGTCTGCAGCAGGCTGCGCTTCGCGAACCCCTTCTCGACCAGGTGGATCTTCCAGGCAAGGTTCTGCGCGTCCAGGAAGGCCGTGTTCATGCCCTGACCAGCTTTCGGCTGTGTCGTTGTTAGCAGACTGTTACTCACGTCCTGTAGGGAAAGGGCTGGCACTCACGCTGTGTGTGTGGCACGCATCTCCACCCAGGAAGACACGGTGGTCGATGGTATACTTGTCTGAAATGCCCTGGCCGATCGGGTACACGGAATACCACTCAAGGTGCTCCCACTCGATCGTATACGGCGCCAGGATCTTCTTTGCCGTTGCCTGCACCTCTTCTGCTGTTGCTGTCTTGCGCGGGTGCCAGTCTGGGTCTGTGGACGAGGCGATCTGGATGTACAGCCGGACCATGTTGTCTTCCCGCGGAATCACCATGATCGAGCCCTCTCGGGAGTGGATTGTGCATTTCATCTGGACGGGTCAGTCAGCTTACACCGCACAAGCAAGCGGAACGCGTCGTCGTACCTTGATGTCCGGAAAGTCCGTCTTGATGACGCCGTCCATGACACCCCACACGTATGCGATGGGGTCCTTGTGCTTGATACCGATGCCGAGCTGCTCCCGAACACTTGACCGCGCACCTTCCCCGCTGAACAGGTACTTGGCCTGGACAGTCTCTTTTGCCGTTCCATCAATGTGCTCCAGGTGGACCTCGACCGGGTACTCTGGGTTCGCGGCCTCGTCCGACTTGAAGCCCTTGATCGTCCAGGGACGCTCGACTGTGACGCCGTTCTTCTCGAGATCGGAAAGGAACACCCGCTCGATGTGGCCCTGATGCAGAAGAGCCGTGAATGGGTAGCGGGCGTCGATGAAGTCGGGGCAGCTAGCCCACGTTCCCGTGCGGACGATACCGTCGCCAGTGTGGGCAGCGTCCCAGAAGGCAACCTCATACACTCGGGCGGGATGGTGGGCCATGATGGCCGACTTCAAGCCCATATTCCGCAGCAGGTCGAGAGAGCGTGGCTGGATGCCGTCAGCACGGCCGGTGGCAGTGGGCTCCGGCCGGTTGTCAATGTGCTTGATCTTGTAACCCCATCGCGCCAGGATGGTCGAGAGCATCAGCCCTACTGGCCCGGCTCCAACGATGACTACCGGGTGTCAGCAGCGGTTGGAAACCGTACGTAAGTTGCGAGACACTACATACCAATGTCGTATTTTTCAGCCATGTTTGTGCAGAATATGCGTTTCAAGAATAGGTCAAACGGCGAGATTGGTGATTCCAGGAAAGAGACACACACCACGAATCTGCAACTGGTACATGATGGCACTGGGAAGCCATTTGCAGCATGAGTGCCTCTTATATGTGAGTCGTCTGTGTGTCCACTCTTAGTGCGGCATCCGGAGAGACTTGTGCCCAGCAGTCCCGACCAGAAACCCGAGAGGCGGAGGCGGCAACTGGCTGGCTGTCTTTCGGGCCTGCGGCACCAGAAATCGGCAGATAGCCTGCCTATTGGATAAGCAGGGCTCAAAGAGGCGCGCAAACGCCCAGCTCAGGCGACGAGGAAACGCCTGAACCCGTGCTAGATGGAGCAGGATGGGCTAAAGCCTGCAAAGCTAGCTGCTTTGGGAGTTCGGGAGATGGTGTCGGTAAATGTAGAGCGGCCCATGTGGCCCCGTCCACTGTGGGGCAGCTCAAACAGCTGCTTCGGCTGCTGGTCTCGGCGTCGGTGTCCACGGAGTAATAGGCTGGGGAAAATCCCAAGAAAGGGGTCGAGGCGACAAAAGGAGGCAAGTGACCTCAAATACGGGCTACGGGACAGTAAACGATTATTTATACGCACGGAGAACATATTAGCGACAGTCTACGGAGTACTAACAGTTGGCTTATAGTCCCTACACTATACTGCATAAAAGGAAATTATAGAACGGTATGTGCTAATAGCTGAGCGGAGGTACAGTGTGCATACGGAGTAGATGTCTATATACTGTGACTGTGTGTATTGGGTAAAGCGGTAAGACAAGACCTCCACAGACGGCTAAAATTTGCGTCTGTTTGCTGGATGGCATATCGCTGCCCAAAGAGGAAACTCGCCTTGCTACATGTTGTCGATAGCAACGGCCTTTGTCAAGTCACCTCGTCATGCTCATCCACATATCAGCCCTTTTCTGAATGCCTCGTCTACTCAAATCAAAGAATGGCTGGTCCCAATTGATTCAAGACTGTCCCATTGTAGTCGCCAACCTCCCACTGATAGATACATTGAGCAAACCTGTACAATAGCAACCGGCCCGGATAGCCAGCCGTTCTCACTTGCTGTGAACTGGCCGCCTTCTTTTTCAGATAAATAGAAATTTTCAGAGTTTGTGAGATTCCTCCAGCCTTCAGAAAACATGAACTTCACGAGATAACACACCAAACCTTTCTGTACAACGCTCCCATCAATATTCAAGGGTCCTACAGAAACTTCACGACAAAATATAAGATGTCTCCTGAAGTGGAAGCACCCACCAGTTCCCCTATGCAGGTTCCTCTCAGTCGCTCGCCCTATGGTTCGGGCGTCTCCAGCAAGAATCTCTCAGCCATTCACGGAAATTTCATTCCGCTCCAGAGCTCCGAGGGCCTTTTCTTGGTTCCTCCACGGCGGGTGAAGAACCCCCATCGACAACGCTCGCATTCCCCACGACGCCGACAGGATAAGGGTGTTCATCTTCATCTCAGTCTGACGGACTCTCAGATGGACAAGCTCACTTCGACGTGCGTTGACCCGCGTAAGCGGCCCGGTGAGAAGATGTCACCTTACTAATCCTTGCAGATTGACTAGAGACAGCGAAGCTGATTTGGCGTCGGGTCATGGAGCCCATGCAAGACAACGTGACAACACTTCACCGCCCATTCCCGTTCAGCAGAACGATGTGCCCGTGCCCTTGGCAGCCCCGGCTTCCGAGCAGGATTCGAGAAGATTCGTCCTGAAAGAATCTCGCGATAACAACCGCTACGGGGGCCATCAGAAAGTGTCCGATCCCGCCCATGTGGACTGCTGCGCACAGATGGCTTATAGACGGACACGATCCAGGTCCCCTGAAAAGATGCGCTCGTCTCCCAAAAAGAGCGGCCATTGTCCAGAGAAACAGGCGGAAGAAGCCGACATAGCCGACACGACCTCGTCTGTGTATTCAATGGAGAACTTTCCCGACATCCTCGTCGACCCTTTGTATATCAGCAAGAACCACGAGGATGTGGTTTATGGCCGTCAACCTAAAGTACTGCAGGAATATGCGAGGTGGTCAATGTCGAATCCGTCTGGCAGAGGCAGCGGCAGCACTCGACAGGCGACTGAGCCAGATCACTCTATGGAGTCCGGCCAATCCGGCAGTAATGAAATGTACAGTCCCAAAGCTGCCTCTCGCCCAGACTTTTCGCCTTTGACGAACTACTCGAGCTCGCCCAAGCATACGGCGCCGCAAAAAGGAAGGAAAATCATGGTTGGTAAGAACGGCTGGTTGGAGCGGACAGGCGATTCGGGGAACAACCCATCGCCGCCAAAGAAGAGCGGTATTATGGGCACACTGAAGCGAATGGCAAGGGAGGTTGTACGTGACCTCTGAGCAGACATCATCCTATATTTGGTGTCCTTTTACTGACCATGACGTGAACAGGCCGAGGCAACAGACATCAAAGTCGTCCGGCGACCCAAAGATGGCAAGCAACATGGTCGCATGTCACGCATGCGAACGTCGCTGAATCCGCGAGAGCAGAGCCTCCTGTACAGCGAGCTGGAGTTTCTGCTGACATCAGCGCTAGATGGCTACATCACCAGCCAGTTCAGCGCGGGCCGGCTGGACGCGGACAGGTACAAGAAGGTGGCCGACATGTGGCAGCACAAGGGTCGTCCCAGGGTTGTTGGCTTTCGGTATGACTTGGAGACGCAGCTGGAGCTTGTGCATTTGCACGTGGATGAGTTCCGTTTCTACGGCGACAGAGCCGGCGTGGTCGTTGCCGTGATTGGGATACTCGAAATGATGAAGGTGAACGCGCGTGCGATGCGCATCCGGACATTTTGTCAGCCGGACCCAGTGATCGCGAAGCAGTTGCTGGACTCTCAGAGCTTGTTCAACCTTCTCGGCTGTTCCGAACCGTGCCAGATCCAGCTTGCAGAGGTTGTACAGTTCTTCAAGGTCGTTCTAGAACGGGAGCACCGCACCTATCCTGGGGAGAATTCAGTCAGCACGCAGGGGTCTCTTGCAGGCCAGCCGCCCTCTTGGTCTCACTGATTTGCAAAGAAGCTGAGCTGTACGTTGATCAGGGCCGGGGTCGCCCTTGCCAAAGCCGCTTCTTTGCTTGGTAGCACATGTGGAACAGATAGTAATGGAAGATTGAAAACAAGCTGCCTGGACATTCAAAAAAAAAACCCGCCCGTAATTCATGCGTCTCGTAACATCGTCACATGTGAAAAAAGAAGAGAAAAGAAAGCAGAGAAACAAGATATCATAGCATACAAGCGCGCAGGCCTTCCTCCCCGCCCGTAAACTACCGGTACTCCGCTTCAGTACGCCGACTAGATACGGTCCGGTCGTACTCTACGTCATGGTAGTCGTCGTTGTGGCCGGCACGCCGTTGGTGCCGGTCGTCACTATGGCTGTGGCTGTGGTGGCTGTGGCGGCTGTGGCTGCGACTGTGGCTGGAGCCGGGGCTCGGGCTGCGACTGATGACGACGCCCCGCTCACCGTGATGGTGGCGGCCGCGGTGGTTGTCGTCGCGGTCGTCATCACGACGATCACGATCATCACGATCATCGCGATCATCACGGTCGCCGTCGCGGTCGTCTGCCCACCGATGATGGCGGCGCTCGACCCGCTTCTCGATGGCGTTGGCGCCGAGGCCACCGACAGCAGCGCCGACGATGGTGGAGATGAGTGCGGCGCGGTCGTGATCGCTGCGATCGTGGCCGTGGCCCTGGCGACGATTCGAGCGCGCAGCCGCCTCAGAGGCCTCGCGGGCGGCCAGGCCACCAACGATGGCGCCGATGACGCCGACACCGAGGCCCGAAGCCGATGTGCTAAAAGCGCTGTCCAGTGCATTCTTGGTCTTCTTGAGCGGGCCTCGCGAGCGGCTGCGGCTGCGGCTGCGGCTTCCACGGCGCTCGTGCTCGTACTCGTACTCATGTTCGTAATCGGGCGACGGCGAGCGCGAGTCGCCGCGGCGCGGAATCATCGGCGGCACGGATCGCGGCCGGTGAGGCGAAGACGGCACCTGCAGCGCCACGTCGCGACCATCCATGTCCAGGTTGGAAGCCCGCTGCTCAAAGGCAACATAGTTCCCCGCGGGCGTCATGTACGGGGCCGCACGGCCGTCGTCGTCGGCTGCACCCCGGCTGTAGCGTCTGCCGTGTGATGCACCGCGTGGACCACGGCTGGCATCGTCGTCGTCGTAGTGGCGCGACATCTTTCTGCTGGTGGGAAATGTATGGTTGTGTAGAGTGTGCGGATCGAAGGGGAGATGCGCTGTTCTGGTGCACACACAAGATGAAAAGAATGGCCGTTTCTCGGA
Source organism: Grosmannia clavigera kw1407 (assembly GCF_000143105.1). Lineage (NCBI taxonomy): Eukaryota > Fungi > Ascomycota > Sordariomycetes > Ophiostomatales > Ophiostomataceae > Leptographium > Leptographium clavigerum. Next base: position 51,160 of record NW_014040560.1, on the reverse strand, counting down.
AGTACTGGACACTGGGCGACACGAGGCTGCTTATATATGTGCCCTCTGTGTACGGAGTACTCGACAGATATACACCAGCACAATGTGACCTGGCCAGGCAGCCCAAATTCCAACCTTGGTGGCGCAGGCTCCGGACGGCCAGGCGAGGTAAAAGAGGGTGTCGTCACATGGTGGGCTGACCACCAATGAGAGCCAGATGCGCTCGAGATAGACCGGCAGTGCAGGCACGGCGAGTCATCGCCTTGCAGCCAGGACCCTTTGCACTAAGCCTGCAATGGCCAAAGCATGTCTGCAAGTCATCCATGCTCCGTACATAGTAGCAGCTGCTGGCAGGGGTCAGGAGGCCAAGCGTATCGCTCTGCTGCTCGAACATGCCCCTCTCCACACACACCAGCTGCAGCTGTGGGCGGGGCTGTGCTGCTTGTTGTGGAGGGAGCCCTCGAAACAATCAGACCAAGCTGCTGCTCAGCAGACGACCAAGGACCCAAGACGTTCTCACAGGCGCTCTTCGGCACCTCAGCCGTCTGTGGATTTGTTTGCTGGACCCGGACGGGACGGTCTGAACGAGGCTCATTCGAGTGCCAAGTCGAGCTGCAAGAGTCCCGTCATGCGCCTTTCCGCTTTCTTCCTCGTGCGGCCTCCACGGGTTTTGTCCCCTCAAGTGCAAGAGCACGTGCATCCGGTGCCTGACGGCTAAACCCCGGAAGCTACTCCGTAGAGCCACTCTCTTATCTTCCACATCCGATCGCCGGCCTCCAAATCGACGTCGTAGTGTCTCCGCATTTGACTCGGCCCGCATACTATATACGACGTAAGGCCTGGCCTGATTGCTTTAAACTGTAATTATGACTATTTACACAGCCTGCGTGGCCGCTTTTCTGCTGCAGTTTTGTGTGTCTTGCCATCTCTTGCGCAAGCTGCAGTAACGCCCACGTCATGAAGCCTTCTCTCGAAATCCAGCTCGCCGGCAAAAACAAAGCCTCCTTTGCCCGCCAGACGATTGATATCAGCGAGAAGTCGTCATCTCACGCGCAGCTTGCCTTTTCTGCCGTCTCCACGTCCAAGGATGAGGAAGCTCATCTTCCAGATCCAGAATCGCGGGAAGAGAAGCCTCTGCAGAGATGGAACGATCCGAAACTCAACATGTTCCGCTACTTTTCCACACTCTACTCCTTTGTCGTCATGGGAATGAATGATGCTGCCGTTGGCGTATGCTCTTCCGCTCTTGCCCTCGTTTCCCACTCGCGTCAACGCTCTCGCTGACACCCGTGAACAGGCTCTAATACCATATGTAAGCAGCAACTGGTCAGCATCCTGGACTCTATCCCAACACCCAGCACCCATGTATCCTCACAGCCTCGCAGCTTTCAAATAGCAATGCATGCTAAGCGATTTACGGTCTAGATGGAGAAGTACTACAAGGTCTCGTACACTGTCATATCCCTTCTCTTTCTCTCGTCATTCCTTGGCTACATAATTGCTGCCCTTCTCAACAACCTCATCCATCATCATTGTGGCCAAGTTGCCGTCGCAGTTTTGGGTCCTCTTGGCCGCCTAATCGGCTACGTTCCCATGGCATGCCACCCACCCTTTGCCGTGCTGCCAGTCATGCTGTTATTCCCCGGCTTTGGTAATGGCCTGGAAGACAGCGCGTGGAATGCTTGGATAGGCAACATGCAGAATGCCAACGAGCTGCTCGGCTTTCTACACGGCGCCTACGGTCTCGGTGGCACCATTGCTCCGCTAATCGCCACCGCCATGGTGACCAAGGGCAACCTGCCATGGTACACCTTTTACTACCTGATGATCGGCATGACTGGCCTCGAGGGAGTCTTTGCCATCACGGCTTTCTGGGGGGCAACTGGTCGTGTGCATCGCGAGAGCTACAAACCGGCTGCCGAAGGAGGCCGCATCACCACCAGGCACGTTCTGCGTGAACCCATCACCTGGACCGTGGCGGTGTTCCTCCTCGGCTACGTCGGCGCCGAGGTCAGTCTCGGCGGTTGGGTCGTTTCCTTTATGCTGAATGTCCGCGGCGCCGAGAGCTTTGCTGCAGGCTTGACCGTGACCGGTTTCTGGCTCGGCCTTGCAGTTGGCCGAATCGTCTTGGGCTTCGTCACCGGACGCATTGGAGAGAAGCTGGCCATTACCATCTATCTGATGCTATGTATCGTCTTGCAGTTGCTGTATTGGCTTGTACCCTCATTTGTTGCCTCGGCCATTTTCGTTGCTTTTCTTGGCTTCATACTAGGCCCTCTCTTCCCGGCTGCCATTGTGGCGGCTACAAAGCTTCTCCCAGCCGACTACCATGTCTCTGCCATCGCATTTGCAGCAGCTTTCGGTGGCGGCGGCGCTGCCGTCTTTCCCTTTGCCGTCGGTGCGATTGCCCAAAGCAAAGGCGTTCAGGTCCTACAGCCAATCGTTCTGGCCATCCTTAGCTTCATATTCATTGTGTGGTGCTTCCTTCCAGGAGGTCTCCGGCCGGGCGGCTTGGAATATGCCAGAGATCACAACGAGAAGGTTGGACATGAGGTTTGGAGTGCCTATCGATGGGTCGCAAGCAGGTTTTTTGGTCCGAAACAGAAGCCGATCGCTGCTTCAACAACTGGCGTCGATCCCTGAAGCCTATTCTAATACTTTCCGCATCAACTCGTCCGCAATTCGTCGAACATAGAATTCTTTTGTCTCGAGGGGGAGGCCCCTGAACATTTTCGATATCTTGGATATGTCTTGTCGGGCTTTCTCATACGCCGCCAGGTCTCTGTTTGCATACACGTCACGTCCCAGAGAGTAGCCGGCTTCCAGGTCGCGGAAGAACACGTTCACAGCAACGCTGCTTGTGGACAGAGGGCTGGCAGTGTGCAGCCACAGCTGTGGAATAAATAAAACATCGCCGGGGCCAACAATGGCCTCGTAGGGGTGACAGTCAGTCAGCGATCCGGTTGCTATAGATGAAAACACGTCGATACTGGAGCTGGATGCACCGGGTCCGAATCCGAGCTGCATCACGTCGGAAGGAGGGAAGAGATAAAAGCGCTTTGACCCCTGCACCTGGCAATATACATTTGCGAGAACCTAGAAAGATTACTCGCCATTAGATCGATTATTTGCATATATATGGGTTAGCCTAGTACCAGACTTACATCGTAATGCAGCCACATATTGACAGAGCCAGAGATGCGCAACACGGAGCTGTGAACTCTCTCGCGGGCGAACTCCAGCTCCGGGGGCAGAACGAAGTCGTCCGAGAGGCTTGGATAGTCCATATACAGTCGTGCTGGCACATCTGAAGGCTGGTTGGCTGAGAGGGCCCGAAGGTAGAGCTGCTTGCCCATGCCCACATCGCGGATGAAGTCGCCAAACTCCCGGGTTGTGTACCGGAAATTCTTGGACACAAAGTCCATGGTCGGACTTGATGCCTCGTGAACAACAACCTGTGGTCCAGTTGTGAGCGACTTGGAGCAGCAAACTATGAGCCATGAAATCAATCAACTCACATTGCGACCAGGGCCTACATGCTTGGCCAGATAGTCGGTGTCCCATTTCGCCGTACAGGATCCGATGCTAAGACCCTCAAATACAAATGGCTTTCCGGCCTGGAGTATGCTTGCGAAGTGATCCTTTGATTCCAATTTCAGACGAGGAATGGGTGTGGTCTCTGTAGGCTTTGTCTGCGCCTTTGGTCCAGCAGCTATGCTCGACTTATCGTTGACAATGGACGAAGTCTTCACGTAGTCCATAGAGGCTCCTGCGCCTATATCATTTGGACAGACGTGGAATTTATACAGGCCTTTTGACCATACGGAGCCCATCGAGAAACACGTCATTCCGCCTCCGACAATGGCAACCTCTCCATCATCAGTGCCTATGACCGATGCACCCACTAAAACTGGCCGAGGAGTTTGTGGGTCGAGCTTTTTGCAATAGTCCAAGTATTGGGCATCTTCTTTGCCATCTTCACTGGCGCAGTATCGCAATATTTCGCTTCCCTCCAGCACGCTCCCGCCGTCAGTGATGCCTCCTACAAGCACGGTCCAGCCATCAACTTGCACGCACGCAGCCCCAAATCGGCAAAGTAGATGCGCAGCCAACATGTCTGTGGCGGACTCGAAGCGAATGGTCGGTTCCTGAACTTGTGAGCGACACTCCGAGCTCTGCCAGGCGTTTGTAAACATACCTTGACCTGAGACACGTCAATCACCCATCTGACAGCTTGATCGTAGACAATGTTGTCGGCCGTCATGCCGCCAGCCAAAGTACCGTAAAATGCGCTGCTGTTTTCGCGCACTCTCCCCGAGCAGAAAAGAACAGCCCCAAAAAGTGCGGGTGGCCGCAATGAGCTGACCACTTTGCACTCCGTCCACCCATTTGCAGGATGATAAAGAAGATAGCCAGGGAAAAGCGCAGAGGCACTTGACTTTCCGCCAGCCAAAAGAGCCAGCTGTGCGTTATGAAGCCGTGTTACTGCATGTCTGAACAATGGCAGCGGAAGATCATGTGATTTTTGCCACCGATATGTGTCCTTTTTTATGATCCACGAGTCTCTGAAAGGGCTGGCTGGAGAAGCACGGCCGCCGGTCAGCAGATATCCGGCATCACCAATATCTGTGAGGGTCGAGAACGTCCTGGCTGTTGGCCCTCCTCCTCGAAGTAGGTCATCCTCAATGGTCGTCTGTTCGCCACGAGCACTGTAGACGTCGTATGACGGAAGCCGACAATCGGTTCCAATGCCAAATAAATTGGCCAGACAGGGATCTCCCAGAGCATCCTTGACGATCAATGGCACGCCAAATCGCCTCAGTCCGGTGTTTTTGTGCTGTCCGACTGGCGAAAAGCTTAGGCTGACGTCAGATACAGGTGTTCCGGTGTTCTTGGCCGAGACTTCATCGCCAGAACTCCGGTCCGGGGCCAAATTGCTTGCGTGGAGAATGAAGTAGTGACTTGCAAAGTGGGCAAACTCTTCCCACTCGTCAAAGACTTCCACTTTGTCTAGCTGGCACCTGTCGGCAGCGCATAGGAAATAGGGGTCCTTCCACGCTTGCCACAGAGACCAGCACCGAGTTTCCAGCCAGCCCAAGGAATGGAATCGCTTTTTCTGTGAGTCTATAGTGGGATAGTCGTGAATGCATTTCAAAGACGTGCCCAACCTATCAAAATGCTGCATCATCGTCTGTGCAAACGGCACGGCTGGCCCCCCTGGCAAGATCTGCTCGAGGAGACAGAACTCAGCTAGTTAATATGTCAGAAACCTCAGTCATCATCCAGGTATAGGCACAGCTGTCTTACCGTCTCCAATCGTGCTGGCCCAGTCTTTCAAAGGGTGTGTCAGTATGCACGTCGCATTTCCAGTATTTGAATAGTCAGGAATGAGGTCTCACGGATAATTGCATCAGCGGACGCAAACTCCATATAGGTGATGGAAACCTCGGCCACGAACAGAAATTCAGAGCTGGCAGTGTCGACGAGCGTCGAGAGATCTTTGCCAATGACAGACGACTGACGCAAATCACAGGCGATCTGGAAATACTGGTCACTTTTAAGCAAAACACGAGGGTGTTCCAGAAACTCCAGATTTGTCAAAGGCTCCTGAAGCTCAACGGACTGCTTCACAATGTTCCTCTTCGCAATTATGACATCGGGAAAGTCGATATCAACAAACTTGACACCCTCGCAGTGCTCTGGATAGCGGAACATGGTCTGCCAAGGGAGGACATCACTACAACATCGTCAGCCGTGTGAAGAGCTGCACGAGAGCGCGTCGCTGCTTGCCTTCCACATCCCAGGCTGACAACCACCTTGGCCTTGGAACTCGGACGGCAAAGGAAATTGCGGACCATGACATCAATCAAGTGGAGTCGAAGGTGATACCCGCGGTTTATGAGCGGAGCTCGCCTTTGGTACTTTTTGACAAAGTAACGGTAGTACTCGCGCTCGCCGGAATAGTAGATGCGCTCTACGCTTCTCTTCGACACGATGCTGCTATTGTTTGTCTGGCCAGCCGGGTCAGATGAGCTGCGCGGGCGGTGGATATATGAAAACGGGACCAGATGCTCACAGCCATGACGAGATCGTCTCGGCCCTTGGCCTGGAGAGCAGGCATGTTGTCGACCAAATATGCAGATGGGATGCCGGATTGCCGCTTTTCTACCGCCAGCGCCTGAGCCTCGTGAGAATGGTGCCTACTGCTTGATATAGAAAGAAACTCTTTCGGATATTTTTAGAGTGGGTCGATTCACGTGTTACCAGCCTATGAGCTACGAGTACTCCGTAGAGGTTAGTGGGCCAACTTACCCGAGCTAGTTCGTTTAGAAGCCCTCGCACCCAGACTTTCTGGCTTGCGTAGTCGCCTCTTCTCGCACCTCCGCCTCTTTCCTCGCCGGATCTCGCATCGTGGGTTGCATCGCAAACCGTCCTGTCCGTCAGAGCATTGGGGATTCTGGCCGTCTGAAAGCCCAAGCTCACGGCGCCAGTGGCATCTCTGCCGTCGCAAACATGGCCAATCAGGCGCTCAACTTTGTGACCTTCAACCAAGACCACAGCTGTCTGGCTGTCGGTACATCCAAGGGCTTCCGCATATACCACACCGACCCCTTCTCCAAGATATTCAGTAGCGATGATGGAAGCGTGTCGATCATTGAGATGCTCTTCTCAACGTCGCTTGTGGCCATGGTCCTATCTCCCAGACATTTGGTGATCCAAAACACAAAGGTGAGATGCCAGCAAGAGGCTGATGAGTAGAGGCAGTCCTGTGGCTCGTGCTGACATGCATGCCCGTTATTCAGAGAGCCTCTGTTATCTGCGAGCTCACTTTCCCCTCGGCTGTGCTCGCAGTCCGCCTCAACCGAAAGCGCCTTGCTGTCGTGCTCGAAGACGAGATCTACCTATACGACATCGCCAACATGAGTCTTCTCTACACCATAGCCACGTCGCCAAATCCGGGCGCCATCTGCAGTCTCTCACCGTCTTCCGAAAACTGCTACATCGCTTATCCCCTCCCGAAGCCCCGCGAGGACCGCGACGAGAAACGCCCTTCACATGCGCCGCCACTGTCAGCTTACGTTGCGCCTACATCAGGTGACGTCCTCATCTTTGACACGCATTCTCTAAAGGCCGTCAACGTCATTGAGGCCCATCGGTCGCCCTTGAGCTGTATCGCCATAAACAGTGATGGCACAATGTTAGCCACCGCATCCGAGACCGGCACCATCATCCGCGTGTTCAGCGTCCCTAGCGGACAGAAGCTCTACCAGTTCCGCCGAGGCACATATCCCTCGACCATATACAGCATGTCTTTCAATACAAGCTCGACGCTTCTGTCTGTCTCCTCAGCGTCTGATACCGTGCACATCTTCCGGCTGGGCGGCCCCCAAGGACCGCAGTCGGCTGGCGGATCGGCCTCGGCTGGCGGAGCCGTCGATGCTGGCTCACCGCGACAAGACCGTTGGACCCGGTCTCGCAGCCATGACAGTCTAAACGACTCTGTCGGAAGTGCGGCCGGCTCACCGCGCAGCGATGCCGCGGATCCGACGCCTGGCTCTAGCCGGGATGGCGGTTTGGCCGTACAGAGGAGGCAGAGCGGCTCCTTTGGCAGCATCCTGAGGAGGTCATCTCAGATCATGGGCCGGAGTGTGGCCGGCGTCATGGGGTCCTACCTACCACAAACAGTAACGGAGATTTGGGAGCCACTGCGCGATTTTGCTTACATCAAAATCCCAAAGGCTGGGTCCAACACGGCGCCCAAAACCGGTGCTTCCAGCTCTCCGACCAGTAACGCCTTGAATGCCGGGTCCGGCTACTCTGGAGGGCCAGTTAGAAGTGTCGTAGCGATGAGCAGCAACAGTCCTCAAGTCATGGTTGTCACTAGTGATGGCGCCTTTAGTGTTTTCAACATCGATTTGGCACACGGCGGGGAGGGCTTCCTTATCAAGCAGTTCTCGTGAGTCTTCAGCACCACGCCTGCATACCTTCTTGTCCAGACAACTAACAGATCCATCTATAGGATTCTTGATGTCGATGAAAGGCTAGATGCATCTTCGTACGGGGCTTGAATGGGGGGGGGGCATCTGCTTTGGCTACATCATTGTTTCCCCATGCGTTGCGTCTTTTAATAATTTCAATTTTCATTGGAGAACACGGCAACTTGCAACGGGGCTGTCATCCGCATTTAGCAGGCGTTGGGGAGAAATTGGTGTCGAGGTGCGGTCTTATTTTTACATAATTCAGGCTGTGGCTATTATAGCATTCTAGTTTCCTACTGCGTTCTGGAACCGCAGTATCGACTGCAGGAAGATTCTGTATTATCACACAAATCGCAGAACACCACATTTAATACTTTGGTGTGCACTATGTATGTACTGTGCACGTATCATACCAATTTGGTCATCAAATCGCGCGTACTATTTCCCGTTGATAATTCCAAATTCTGTTTATGTCCAAGATTCGTATCAATATCCTGTTCGTAGGCCATATGGCTTCAAGTCATACAATCATCCCGTTACCGAAGAAATATGGCCAATGCCGTAAAAAGAGGCGTAAACCGAAACGGATCTAGCAAAGAATTATCAAAACAAAGGGACCCCAAACTCTCGTCGGTAGAGAAATCATAGGTACGCCTCCTATCGTACGTATGGCTGGTTCATGAGGGCAACTTCGCGGGCAATAGCCCCCCACTCAAGCTCCCTCTTGATGCCAGATCGGCTTCCCTGTAGTTGATACTGGAGCTCTTCCCATTTAAGTAATTCGTATGCGAAGCGTAGGTGTGGCTGGATAATAACATTTAACCTACGAGCACGCACAAAACAGTACGCCCGGGGAAGAGAGAGCTTCAATGACCGCATAACTTCGGCGATGCAAATAGTAGCACTTCGGGACACACCGACACGACAGTGTACGAGGGTAGCTGTACCATTGCGACGGCCGCGCTCTAGATAAAGCATTTGTGATTAGCGAAAGAGGCGGACAGACCCCAGGAGCAATATGCTTACCGATAAAGTCGAGACACCGCGCAAAATCTCCCGTCAAGGGATCTATCCCGTTATCTTGAACGCCCTGGACAGCGCAGACATTGTTTTCTCCCCATTCCTCCAGCTCTCCCTCTCGCCACATGGCCATCTCCCCTACACTCAAGATCTGGGTGATACCGAGCGCTCTCAGAAGGTCCGGGTTGTTTGCGTGGGTGAGGTTGCCCAGATACATGTAGTCCAGAACTCTGCTCGGGAATGAGCCGTCCAGATTGGCAAACCACCTGGGCTCGTCCCGTATCATGTTGGTTATCTCTGCCAGGTCCTTTCCAACGCATGCTGGTGAAGCACAGAGGAGGCGTGGTGCAAGGGCCGTCAGCAGCGCCACGTCGGTGGGATATGCAAAGAAGTTGCGTCGCATAGTCGTATGGAGATTCAACCACGCGTCTGGGACAGGCCGTCCAGTGCTGTAGCTGAAATATGCGATTGCAAGCATGGTAGATTCGGTATAGCCATCCGCGCAGTGGATGAGTATCCTCCGCGGGCGAAGATTGAGGACGTCAGATAGCGGGTCCAGTGCGTTTGTCCCAACGGTGTCATTGTCCGATCCCAATACGTTATCGGCGGTCAGGGTCGACGGATCCAAAGTGATGCCGTGTGCGAGATGGTAGATGCACTTGCAGGTTTCCAGGATTGCATCTGCCTCGTCTTGTGACCAAGTTGGAGGGGGGATAATGCCAGACGACGGGAAATCCAGATGGATTGGCTGGCCATCCGGACAATTCAAGTTGGCCAGTGCATGCAGAGCGTCAGGATTTAGACGGCCAATGTCACTGCACTCGATCAGGATGTCATACCGCAGCTCCTCTTCCGAGCCTCGCTGGGGCGAGGGGCCAAGCCAGACATTATGTGAGATTTCAGAGGCCATGGTCATGGCGTACATCTCCCGTCTTTCCTGGTGGAAGAAGTCGACCACGTTTCCAGTCAGATGGCCGCTTGAGTCGACAGCCACAATTCCGGGGTGGATTTTTTCGAAGGTAGAGAAGGTGGCCGTGCATATGAACGTATTGTAGATGGGCAGCGGGTCACCGTCCAGATCATGCTGGTCTCTCCACCGTTTTTGGGCAGCTGCAATATCCCACCCGAGTTTCTCGACCGCGACGCTATCATCACCATATACTATGATATCAGATGTCATGGCGGTCTTCGCAGCCTGGATCTGAAAGTTCCGCACAGAGAAGCCCTCCCTTGGATCAACGTCAACGAACTCGGCAGTCGGCTCAAGCTGCATGAATTCACCAGGCGCAATGGCACCCTTCAAGCGAGATATATGTAGTTGGCTATCTGCCTTAACGACGGTCACCCCTCTCAAACAGGCAGGTGTTTTTCTCAGCAGACGCCTGCGCTGCGAGAAGAATGTCTGCTGCATGGAGTTGTCCGGGTGAAGACCATGGAACCAAGGGAAGACAAGCGATGGGTCCGGAAGCGGCTGCCGGGATATGTAATCCAACGCGGAGGCGACACCGGCGGCGTCGATTGTATAGAGGGCCAAGCGGCCATGCTCAGCGCGAGGATACCGTGAAGGCGGGAACAGGATGGACCGTTGTGACCTGTCACCGTGCTTTCTGCTCTTTCCAGGTGGAGACGGTGGAGGAGTCGTTGCAGTGTCGGCGGGAGGTGGGGATCCAGGAGGGCAAATAGGCACGTGCTTGTTTGGAATAGGAGCTGGAGGCTGGGGTTGGAGCGCCGGGCTGACCATTTTCTCCATATCAAGGGTGATGGATGAGGAGATCGATGACATACCCGAAGAGGCATGGTGGGGATGTACCGGCCGGGTCAACGCGATCGTGGTCATAATGATGCAGAAGGGCGGCTCTCAAAACAATGGCATAGACGCTCAGAGTCGGCAGCAGGAATTGGTGAGTAGATCGATTGTTGTGTCTGGCTGGCTGTCAGTCTCGCCGCACCGGGACTATTTAATGCCTCGAAACTAAATCGGCACAAACCGAAAGCGGAGAGCGAAGCTACCGACAACCGGAAGGTTTGCAGGATAGCAGGTCAAAGAATACGAGCAGCAGAAGAGTGTAGTTGAAGCATGAAGAGTTCGGGAAGGCTTTAGAAAAGAAATCGGGAACATACGAAACTTAGCCCGATTCCTGATGGAAAGGAGGCGTCTTATCGCACATGCCGTTAGAAACGGGAGGGTGTGAGTGAGCGTTTGGAACGCGGCAAGAGATAAGAGGTGAACGGTGATAGCAATGGTGGCAGCGCGCGAAAAGTGATAGAAGTTGGGGGCCGAAGGGAAGCAATACCAGTGTCGAAAGCTTCTTTATCTGGGATTGTCGCGACGAGAGAAAAACAGACTGGAGGCGCCGGTAATGGCAGAACTGTACGAGATGGAAGGGGGCAGAAATTATAAGTAAGATGGAATGAGAGAGCAAGAGGCAGACAAGATGGGAATTAACCCATCTACGCGAGAGAATCTCTGGATGGTATGACACACGACAGAAAACGTTCTAGGAGACTGATCGAAGGGGGATTGGCGAATGAAAGCCGCACCCGCATGACTTCTAGAGAGGGGGGTTTCTAATATTATCCCGTGGGGGAAGGAGAAAAGGAAGGACAGGCAGTGGGCAGATCAAAGCCACTGCAGGAAATTGGTGAGTGAAGAAGACGGGGAACGCGGAAGATAAGGCGAGGTCTGAGAAACTCGATTTCAAGATTCTAAGAAGTACGAGGATGTATTACAGAGCACAGCGAAGAGACCAGGGCAGGGCAACGCGAGGCTGGACAGGAAGCCCACACTATGCCGGTGACCAGATGGCTGGCATGCAGAAAAAAAGCAACGAGAACAAGGCGAGACCGCAGAGCGAGGGGGTTTACAATGATAAGACATCGAGGAAAAGCAGCCGAATACAGCACATTGTGGGCCTCGAGCTGTTGGACAGAGCGGAGCGGGTGTGGTGGGGCATGGGAAATAGCCAATCAGATGGCGATGCACAGCTCCATCACACGTGTCCCGCTTTTGGGCGGATATCTGACGCGGTCGCGTATTTGGCATAGCGTCTTATCGCTCAACGTCTGATTAATAAGTTTTCTGGACAGAGGGCAATATTGGCCGTCGTAAGACTGCTGCAACGTCCGAGGCCCAGAGCCCCATTGTGGGTGCACCGTATAGGAAATCCCAATTTCCTGTAAGTCAGGCCTCATTCTGAGACTATTTCTATAGTTTTGGTGGACAGATGCAATTTGTGCTTCGGTTCTGTAGGTGATGTCATCGCTTGCCAACGTTCACGCGCTTATTCCTCATTCGAGCGCAGTTACGTGCCCAATCAGGGACAGTAAGACCCACTTGAAGCCTCAGGCAGCAATTCACCGTAAGCTCTTGTTGCTGGACAAGGGCAGCATAAAGTAGTGCAGACTTCCGCCTCGCCCGAAAGCCTCGCCCGAAAGCCCTCTGCGCTCCCGTTGCCGACAATGCGGACATCTACCGAACAGCTTGCGGCTGCCGGTGGCCACCACCTCACGGGGCGCGGTCTCGCCGTCGGTCTCGCCGTCGGTCTCGTCATCTGCTGCTCCAATATGTACTTCGGCCTGCAGACCGGATTTATCAGCACCATGTCGCTGCCCTCAAGCTTGCTGGGCTTCGGTATATTCAAGGCTCTTGCGCGCCACTTGTCATATCCCTTCTCGCCCGTCGAAAATGTGCTGGTGCAGTCAGTGGCCGGCAGCATGGCCATTGCGCCGCTGGGATCAGGCTTCGTCGGCGTCCTGCCGGCCATGAATTATCTGCTTACCCCGGACGAACAGGGACCCATCAATTTGTCTCTCATAAAGACGATATTCTGGTCTCTGGGGCTCTGCTATTTTGGTGTTCTCTTCGCCGTCCCCCTGTGTGTTGCGCCCTTCTGCCGCGTCGAGACAAGTCCTCCTTCACTTGCCATTCCATTCTTTAGCTAATGAATGGTACAGTCGTCGCCAAGTAATCATCCGGGAAAAGCTCAAGTTCCCAAGCGGCTTCAGCACGGCTGTTTTGATCAGCGTCCTTCACGGAAGAAAGAGCAAGATTACCCCGGGCAGCCTTCCAGCCGATTTTGCCAGCCTGGCTGGCGAAGATGTGACGGCTCTTCCTGCTGCTCCCCCAATCCCTGCCAGTGCTACGATTTCTGACTCGTCGCCTGTTACTGCTGCCATTGATGGCCAAGGCCCTACCTCGGAGCACGAGCTTCGCCGCCGGGCAGAGTGGCAATCCAACCTGAGGCTGCTTCTCATATGTTTTCTCATCTCCGGCCTCTTCACACTGGCCACCTACTTTTTCCCCATTATCAGGAACCTGCCCATTTTCGGCCATACTGCTGCCCACACGTGGCTTTGGACCTTCAACCCCAGTCTTGCCTATATTGGGCAAGGTGTCATCATGGGGCCTGCAACAACAATGCATATGCTGCTTGGTGCTGTCGTTGGCTGGGCCATTCTGTCTCCGTTAGCAAAACACCGTGGCTGGGCTCCGGGGCCCATCGACGACTGGGAGAGTGGAAGCAAGGGCTGGATCGTGTGGATCTCCATAGCCATAATGCTTGCCGATGGTATAGTCAGCCTGACACATGTCTCTGTCCGCTCTGCCATCCAGTACTGGCCACAAACACGCTCTGCAATTGCGAAGCGGCTCCAATACACTGTCTTTGCCGGCATTCTCCCTCGACGGCGGCCTACTGGCTACGTCGCCGTCTCCAGCTCCGACGAACCGACCAATTCTGACTCCTTATCTTTACCGACTAGTGCATTGCCAGTCGCTGGTCTTGATCATGAGACTGATGCCTTGGTCGACGAAGAGCCCTTACCCGAGCTTGATGCGCCACCGGAACAGCAGGTCGGGACAAAGGTTGTGTCCATTGGACTCGTGTTGTCCATACTGTTCTGTATTGCATGCATTCGCTTTACATTTGGGCTCATTGTGCCTCTTTACGCTATTGTCATTTCCATAATGATGGCCCTAGTTCTCAGCATCATGGGCGTTAGAGCGCTGGGAGAGGTATGTGGTCGGTGTGGTCGATGTGGTCCTTGCTCCAGCTGTCGATTTTGTCCCCTTCCCTATTAACATTGCGCTGCAGACCGATCTGAACCCCGTCTCGGGAATCTCTAAGCTTACACAGCTGTTCTTCGCACTGATTGTACCTGGATCTCACAAGTACAGTGTTCTGATAAATCTGATTGCAGGTGCCGTTTCAGAAGCCGTAAGTTTAATCGCATCAACACCCGAGGGAAAAATAGCAAGTAGTGGTAGACTGACACTGTGGCCACCATCCAACCAAGGGTGCCCTTCAAGCTGGTGAACTGATGCAAGACCTGAAGACTGGTCATCTTATTGGGGCAGCACCAAGTGCCCAATTCTGGGGGCAGGTCATAGGCACGAGTGTTGGTGCCGTTGTCAGCGCATTCTTATACCGTCTGTACACCACGTAAGTCTCACACGATCTATGACTACAAGACTCCACCGCGAATGTCTAGTCCTGATACCGGCTTTCATACTAGGGCCTATGAAATTCCCTCCGATCTCTTCCAAATCCCCACCGGGTTTGTGTGGATTTTCACTGCTCGTTTGGTGACAGGAAATGGTCTGCCTACCATGGCTGCCCAGTGGGCAGTTGGTGCCGCTGTTCTTTTTGCTATCCTGACCCTCGTGCGGATACACGCTACCAACAGCCGCTGGCACGCGTACATTCCGGGAGGCATCGCCATTGCCATTGGTATGTCCTTTTGAGATTTGCCCCATGGCAACTGCCACAGCAGCCCCAATTAACAAGCCAACAGGAATGTACAACGTCCCATCTTTTACTCTTGCTCGGAGCGTTGGTGGCCTTCTGGCTTTATACTGGAGGTTGTCCGGCCGCGATGAAACTCAGGCCATCGTTCTTAGTTCGGTTAGTAGCCGCAAGATTTCCTCAATACACCTCCCCTATCGCACTACCCATACTAACTTTGCCGACATAGGGCTTTATCCTCGGCGAGGGATTTCTCAGTGTCGTCAACCTCTTCTTGCAGAGCAGTGGCGTGCCTCATCTATAGACAAGAAGACACATGTTCAGGGTTTGGACTTACGGGCCATTGGAGGTCTCTGCTTGCGCCTAATTCACAGTCGACTAAGAACATCTTGCATAAAACTAGAGCGGGAATCGCATAACGCATGTAACATTTTATTTGCCAACTCTGAACCCGAATCGGCCGGACTTTGGGTTTTTTTTCCTTAGTCGCTAACTGATCTCTAATTTGTATCCCAAAATGCTGATTATGTTGTCGATCTGCCTAAACCGGGGTTCTAGTTCAACGCCCATGCCTGTTTTTGCGTAGAAGCTTCGCCAGAAGCCGAATTTGGTGTCCAACTCATCCGTAGTGTCAAGGCTCGCGGGTTGTCCGGAGCCACAGCAAACGAGATCTCGCCTGACAGGTCGAGGCCTTTTGCATGTCCTAACTGCTTTGAGTGTGACTCCAAGAGCAGCAGACACTGGTTCCAGTGTGTTGCTTTAGAAAATGGCCCGGTGGTAAATGCAACTCGGTCCTTGCCAGCGGACAACCAGCTCTGGGCCGTCGCATCAGCGGGTTCGATCTTCGCCTCTTGTGATGTGCAGAAGTATATGTCAAACCAGACGAGGAAGCCGTCAAGAGAGTCCGCGTTCTCATACAGCGATGTCTTCCAGCCGGCACCAAAGACCAGATCACTGACCGTCGTCTTGTGCAGGTCGAATAGCCGGAACATGCTTGAAGTGCCGCAAATGTTTTTCGAGGGCATGACCACTGCTCGCGCATCGTCGTAAATCCCGGCTTGCATCGCCTTCATATCGAAGCCGTAGACATCTCGCCAAAACGTGATACTGTCGCAAACGTACTCCGAGTCGCAAACTGGTGCAACCCACAGAGAGGCGTGGCTCGGCACCAGCAGCCCACCAGGCACCAGGTACTTGTCTCGGGCGTAGATGACGCTGGGAAGCATGGCCTCGTACAAAAGAGCGTAACCCATCCACTCGCTTACAATAATGTCTACCTTGGGAACGGGGAGCTCAACCTCCTCAATAAGGCCCTTAAGACAGGTGATCTGATCGCTCAGTCCGTTGTTGAAGATGTTCTCACGGGCCTTGTTAATGATTTCGGACCTGTCAACGGCTATGACCAACTTTGCGCCCGCTTTCGCACAGAACATGCTCAAAATACCTATCGGGATGTCAGAGACACTGCCAAGAAATATGTCTTTTCGCTCTCGCAGGACAAGTTGCTTACCTGTTCCACATCCGATGTCAAGCACAGTCTTCCCGGCAAAGAGATGCTTGTGCCCATAGATGAAATCACGGTATGCATCAGTGCGCACCGCATCTTTCAGCATAGTTTCGTGGATGTCTGTTTTGTTTCGATGTAAGCCCCTGTGCATATTCTACCGCACAGCCGCCGGACGGTCAACAACAAGAGAAAACTATACGCACCATTGTATGAGTAGGACTCGAAATAGTAATCGGATGAACTCTTCGGCTTGGTCGCACCGTCTTTCGCGGGCGAGCTCTTTGCATCCGTCTCTGGCTCGTTGGTGCCCCATCGCTGATCAAGCGTCTTCTGGACAGCGAGGCGATAGTTTTCAAACTGCTTTGTGAGAGTTTCCAGCTCAGACTGCAAAACCTCGTTCTTCTGTTGGACATCCTTGGACAGTGACTCGTTGCTTTCAACCTTCCCTGTCTCGTTGGAATCTGTTGAAGCGACCTTCTCTGCTGCAACTTGATCATGCGGCTGACCTGCTGCGGGAAGGCTGTCTAGGCAGAAAATGAGGGCGTCGTTGTCGAGCACCGGCTTGAGATACTGGTCGTGGTCAAAGTCGGCAGCAGGCAAGTCATTCGACACAGACAGTCCCTCATGCACACGCTGGCGAACTGCAGACGGACAGTTTTTGGTTAGCTAGATGCCGCGTTACCTTCCTGCAACAGAAACCGTTCGTCCCGTCGGGAGGAACTCACTGAAGTTAATGAGCTTGACGCAACCATAGAAGTCTAGGCCTAGTCGGTCTCTAATGGCGAGGAAGTCAAACTTGTGCTCATCCTTGCAGTATGAAAGCATTGCTGCAGCGTCCTGGAACACATGGTCATCCAGTAGGGAGATGACCACCTGCGGCTCTTCGTCGTCGCCGGGGTTGGTGTCGAGCCAGCCCTCCTCGTCGGACGACTCGCTACCGCTCTGAGATCTGTAATTCGTCATCGTGACGTGGGGAGACAGCTTTCTCAAATACAATATGCTGGAGGGCGGATTTGTTTGTGGGTGGCCGCCGAAAAAAAGGCCGCCAATTCTAGATTTTTTTTTAGCCTACTTTTTTGTTCCCCTCCACAGAAGCAGCGAGTAATAATAATGCGTGCTACATCTATCTCAATTCAAATGCTCGGGGTTTGCGACCCTATAGCGTCCATGCAATGCGTCGCTGTGCTGCATACATCGATATCCAGGATTGGCTGACAATGATTCGGTTCTTTCGCTGACCTCGTGGGTTCCATGTCGCTGTCGGTTGCCCCACAGAAGAATGCCACATTCGTCAACACCCGTCTCATCAATCCACGTCATCTTCGTCACTGTCCCCGTCTTCCTCGTCATTCTCGTCGTCAGAGACGTGTTCGCCAAGTTCCTTGAGACGCTCCTAAACAAACAGATCAGCAGGCGTGCGGTGTAAAACAACTTGTTGCCAATTCGCATCAAACTCACCCTATACCCATTTGCCTTCTCTTCCAGATCCGCAAAGACCATGAGAAGATCATCCAACTCCGCCTGCGTCGTTTTCTTTTCCTCCTTGCTTTCGACCAACAAAGCCTCCACCTATGCGGCAAGTCAGTATCTTATACACGACGCAAGTAGCAGTAGTACTGCTTACCTTCTTCGTGTCCTTTTCCATAGAATCCAGTCTCTCTGCTAGCTCTCTGTTCTGTTCTTCGGTCGTCTCCAGAGCTTCCCTCAGCTCCACGGCTTTCTTCTCTGCGGTGGCAACTTTGCCCTCCAAAGCCTTTATCCGCCGGGCTGCATCAGCGGCTGTTGCTTCGGCCTCAGTAAGCTGGGCCTTGTGCGTTTCACGGATGCTTTGCAGCTCCTGGGACTTGCTCTTGTTTGCCTATATCGCGTTAGTTACCCAATCACGTATGAGAAGTGCCTGCACCTGTATACAGGTAAAATGCGTATACCTTCAACAAGTCCACTTCAAGGCGACTGCTTGTAGCTCTGAGGTCTGCCATTTCTGCCTCAAAACGCCGCTGAGCTCGTGCTGCGTCTGCTTCCGCAGCTTTCCTTGCCTGCTCCATTTGTCGTTGCCAGTCTGCCTTCTCCTTCTGGCGTTCTGCGCGAGTTTGTCTACACATTTATTAGACGGTGGTCCACACATGGTCTTACAGGCATCTCCACTTACTGCATCTGCTCTTCGTGCTTCCGGGACAACAGGTCTTGCGCAGCCTTGGCCTTACTGAGATCAATGGCAGCGGTCTCCTTAGAACGTTTGTGATCTGAGCGCTCTTGACCCAGCGCATTTTCGAGAGAAGACAATCTCTCCTGTGCTTCTCCCAAAATACGATCCTTCTGGCCCAGCTCGGCTCGAAGTGAGTCCACCAGTTCTCGGGATATGCCTTGCTGGACACCGTTGGCCACGAACGATATCTCTGTCCCCGGGTCCCTGTCAATGGCGCGAAGAAGCCTGCTGTAATTGTCTTTGAAGAAATTGACAAACGTAATATCAAAGTACACGTCCGGCAGTCTCTGGCTCCCCGCGAGATCAAGCCTTTGAGGGGTGACTTCGAAATCCCTGAGCCATGGATGTGCCCTGAGTTTGGTAAGCCTGTCGACGTACCGATCACGGCCCATCCGGCCCATAAGCACTTCGTGCAGCTTCTGCCTAAGAATTGGCGAGTCTTTGGTAGAAAACTCGTACACAACTCCTAACAGGAGAGCACAAAGCCCTTGAACGACAATGTCACTGCCAGTAGTCTTCACTACTACCTGTATCAGGCCCTGAACATTGCTTCCTTCACCCAAAAAGTCGTTGACTCCGTCGAGATCCTCAAACAGCCAGCATATTAGTAGCATTAGGTAGCCGACTGCAATCCGCGGATCATCCTCTCTACTTATGCTACCAAGAAGTTGTGCCGTGACAGTTTGAATGCTTGTCACCACTTCTTCCCCGCTAGCCTCATCTCCTTCTGTCACCGTCATCGCCAAAGCCTTGGCCCTTGAATTATCGTAGAGCAAATGGAGCATTATGACAGCAGCGAACCACTGGCGGTAGGGATCGCTAGAGCAAGATGAAGTCGGTGATCGAAGTAGAGTAGTAAACACGTTCGCTGTTTCGTCGGCACCGGAATTGTGGCCGTCGATTGCCCTCTGTAAGAAATGCATGCGCACAACTTCATGCCCGAAAAAGTACGCCTTCATACATGCAGCTGCAGCTAGTCTCATATCGAACAGATGAGGAGCATGTACACTTAAAGCCAAATCTAGCAGCCCGTCGATCACAAACACTTCATCGGGCAGATGCGAACTACCGACGCTGTGATTTTCAGTATCGCCTCCGACTGAAAAGCTATTAAGCGGTGAAGGAACACGCAATTGGGCAAAGTTCTCCTGCAAACTCGCATTGCCATGAATAATAGCAGCACATGTTGAAAGAGCCTGATATCACGAATTAGCTTACAACATACTCACACTTCTCGCTATAAAAGCGTTCCCGCTACTTACCTCGGCGCGAATTTGTACCTCAAAAGTACCAATAAACACTAGTTGTAAGGCATGGTAGAGAAGGCCAGTGCGCCAGAACTCTGCCTGGTTTTGTACTGTACCAACCGCACCAGACATCAGAAACAGACGAACGACTGCCAGAAGGGCGTAGACATTCCGATTACGCTGGGCCTGCGCCCAGCCAGCCATCTCGTCTTGCTCTATGGCTGATGAGGCAACTTCCCCAAGAATTCTAGAGAGCACAGCGGTACACAGAGACTCTCGGAAAAGTGTCTGGTTGTGAGGGTTCATGCGCAAAAGGTTGGCCAGGAGAATCAGGCAGTCCTCGACAACCCGGCCTCCTTCAGCAACGCCGCCCTCCCCTTCAATGATCTTAAATATCCTCTCGAATGCATTTTCGAAGGCGACAAGCTTCTGTATCTCCAGCGACGAAGGTGTCAGGTAGGTGAGAAGCGTGATCGCCTCGCTCCGTATCACGTCTCTGTTGTCATCGAGAATAGCGACAAGACGCGAGATACCTAATGGGGCGGTGAATATACACTCTTCTGTCCGTTCCGTTCGGGCAGCTAGTATAGCAGATAGTAGCTGTAAAGAGTATAGCCGCGAGTAAAAGTCGTTGGTTTCAAGAAAGTCAAGAAGCAGAGTAATGTTCTCCAGCCTCTGTGTGAACTCGTCCGCCAACCAAAGGGCGATCTCTTCTGAAGCCTCGGGGCTATCTTCGTTGGGACTGAAGAGCATAAGCAGCGTCTCAAGCACCACCTTCACAGTGTCGACATCCTCGCCATCATGTGCTAGACACCCAATTAAGCTCCGAAGAGCCCCTGACGAGACAGACGCTGGGTACTCCTTCGCAAAGCTTCGAAGACCAAGAATGGCTGCTCGGCGATCCTCAAGCAAAGTGGCCGAGCTCAACCGTCCGCTAAGCACCGATATTGTCTCGCTAACCGACTGTTTGGCCGGGGCGGTCGCGATAGAAGCAAACATTTCCGTTTTTAAATGCAACGTCTAGTAAGCAGCCATGGAGTGCCGCTTGTGGCTTTTTGTTCGGTCTTGGGACTCCACGTTAGAGCATTTCTTGCGCTTAATGAGCTCGACCAGATTTTGTCCTGCAAGCAATCATCATGCCATGTCATAAAGTCGTGTGTCGTAGTCAAGGTCGTATTTCGAATTCATTTTACCCCCGGTCCCCTTATTTCTTCAAAAAGTGGCCGCGGAGTTTGAGAAGCTTCGAACTACGTGTAAGGAACGGTTTAGTAAGACTAGTCTCGTATCCGGATGTACACTAGCAATGCAATACGGAGTACGGAGTACTGCGTCGTAACGCATTACGCACGCTTTAACGCATATTATGACTTCAGCCACACTTCTGGAATGTGGCTTTCCGTCGCGACCAACAGGTAGAAATTGAACTTGCGAATGTCCACTTTCGATCTCTTTTACATCCACGCGTCCGGAGTTTCGAATCATATAAATCTTACCTGTGTCGCTCAATACCACTTTCCCATTTTCCGCATAATTTGTGAGACGTGGTAGAAGCGAAAGTATACCATACCTCGGGTCACGAAAAACTGCTTAAACGATCCACGATACACGGAGTCCAGCGCCAGGTGCTCGACAAAGAAGCCAATTTTCCTTTCCCGGTAAAAACATATTCGAAGGCATACGTTGCAGGCCCGAGTATTTCAAGCCGATGGAACGTAAAGAATAAAATAAATCTGAAGATTCTGTGTTTGGTTTGATCGCGCCACCAGCGCGCATCTGGTGAAAGCTCAAAGAAGCTATCAACGCCCTCCGAAAATTTGGTTCTTTTAGCACTACCAGCTTGCAATCATGGGTATCCCGGCTGCGTTCCGATGGCTTTCGAACAAGTACCCGAAGATCATATCTCCAGTTGTTGAGCAGCAGCCTCAAACTATGGAAGATGGTACTATCATCCCCGTGGACACATCTGGCCCAAATCCAAATGGAGAAGAGTTCGATAATCTCTACCTCGACATGAACGGCATTGTCCACCCATGTTCCCATCCCGAAGACCGTCCTGCGCCAAAAGATGAGGAGGAGATGATGCTCGAGATCTTCAGATACACTGACCGTGTTGTCAATATGGTCCGGCCTCGGAAGTTGTTGATGATTGCTGTTGGTAAGCTTTGTGTTTCTGCATTGGTCGTCTTAAGTCACAAAGTCTAGTTTTTGCTGACGTTAATTTCTGATAGATGGTGTCGCTCCTCGCGCCAAAATGAATCAACAACGCTCTCGGCGATTCCGATCTGCTCAGGAGGCGCAAGAAAAAGAAGAGGACAAGAAGGAACTGCTGAAGTTGCTCAAACAGCAGAATGGAGGTGTTCTTCCCACCGAAACGCTTGAAACCGCCGCCAAGAAGGCTTTTGACTCCAACTCTATCACTCCAGGAACGCCGTTTATGGACATCTTAGCCGCCAGTCTACGTTACTGGTGCGCCTATAAGTTGAATACGGATCCAGCATGGGCAAAAATGAAGATAATCATTTCGGATGCGAGTGTCCCAGGAGAGGGCGAGCACAAAATTATGTCGTTTGTTCGTTCCCAGCGAGCCTCCCCTGATCATGACCCGAATACCAGGCATGTGATTTACGGCCTGGACGCAGATCTCATCATGCTCAGCCTGGCTACGCACGAGCCATATTTCCGTGTCCTGCGTGAGGACGTCTTCTTTCAGGACAGCAAGGCGAGGACATGCAGGCTTTGTGGGCAGAAGGGACACGAAGCAAGTGCTTGCAAAGGTGAAGTCAAAGAAAAGGATGGTGAGTTCGACGAAAAGGACAAAGAGCACCCGTTAAAGCCATTCATTTGGCTCCACGTGTCTGTTCTCCGGGAGTACCTTGCTGTGGAGCTCGACGTTCCTGGTTTGCCTTTCCGATGGGACCTGGAAAGAGCCATAGATGACTGGATTTTCCTCTGCTGTTTCGTAGGCAACGATTTCCTCCCACATCTTCCTGCCCTTGAAATCCGTGAAAACGGCATCAACACACTCACTGGCCTATGGAAGGACAATCTTCAATACATGAATGGCTACGTTACTAAGGATGGCCACGTTGACCTTGAACGGGCACAATACATCATGAGTGGCCTTGCAAAGCAAGAAGATGGTATATTCAGACGCAGAAAGCAGCAAGAAGACCGGAGAGAAGAAAACGCCAAGAGGCGCAGGCTCCAAGAAAAAAATGGGCGAGGCAATCCCAGAAATTCTGACAAGCCAGGAGGAGATCGCCGCTTTGCCGAAAGCACAGCAGGGCTGCATCTTCACCCCATCGCAAACTTCCCCCAAAAGCCCACTCCGTCTGTCACATATGACATGGTAGTCAATCGCAGTGCAGTTCAGGAAGCAAATGTGGCAAACAAAAGTGCCGCCGCTGTTCTGCGGGATCGGATTCTCGCAGCTCAAGGAGAAAGCAAGAGCGAGACTCCGTCCACAGAAACGGACAGTCCTACTGCGAATGACAAGGTCGAAGCTGGCACTGCGACAACAGCAGAGGGATCCTCGCTTGCTGCGCTGGGTAAGCGGAAGGCCGCTCTCATGGAGGCAGAAGGTGGCGGTGAGAGCACGCCTGCGAGCGGCGCCAGCACGCCCAAAGCCGTCGCCTCGGAAGAGGGTCCGGTCGACACTGTACGGATGTGGGACGAAGGATATGCCAACCGGTACTACGAACAAAAGTTTCACGTGGACCCCAGGGACGTGGAGTTTCGTCATGGTGTTGCACGTTCCTACGTGGAAGGGCTGGCCTGGGTTCTCTTGTACTATTTTCAGGGATGTCCGTCCTGGGAATGGTACTACCCATACCATTATGCACCTTTTGCGGCCGACTTTGTCGATCTCGGAAAGATGGATTTAGTATTCCAAAAGGGCCGTATTTCCAGGCCATTTGAACAACTCATGAGCGTGCTTCCGGCAGCATCGCGACATGCTATCCCCGAAATTTTCCATGACCTCATGACAAATGAAGACAGTGAAATCATCGATTTCTATCCAGTCGACTTTGATATTGATTTAAATGGGAAGAAGTTTGCATGGCAGGGAGTGGCCTTGCTTCCATTCATCGATATGAAGCGCCTACTAGCGGCCGTGGAAAAGAAATATCCACTTCTGAGTCCAGAAGATCAGGTTCGCAACGGGGTCGGGAAGGTTGTCATGCTGCTGTCAGATGCCAATACGGAGCTCTATGACGAGATCACTGGTCACTTCTACTCCAAACGACAGGGGACGACCAATTTCAAGCTGAACCCCCGTATCAGTGCTGGCCTCGCGGGCATGGTGGAGAAGATGGAGGACTATATCCCACATGGTTCCCTGGTCTATCCCCTGGACCGGAGCGCATTTCCCGATATTGAGTACGATCGGTCACTCACGTAAGTGTCGAAACTGCACCTCTCTTTCCGGGAGCACAAACTAACCTGGTGTTTTTAAAAGTGTCATCTACGATTTTCCCGCGACCTCTCACAGCCATAAGTCGATGCTGCTGCGTGGTGCCAAACTCCCCAGCCCAGTGCTCACTCGTAACGACAAGGAGACATTAATGGGGAAAACGACACGGAACGGACACAGCTTTGGAGGAATTCAAGGGAACAACAACAATAACAACTACAACGGTCGACCTCGCTTCAACGGTGGGGGCAGAGGTCAGCAATCCTCCTATGCTCCATCTGGGCCACATTCGCATCATGGTGGACGACCGGATCGGTCATCATACCCACAGAACAATCAAGCCGGACGGGGCTTCTACCCGCCACCAGCTACGTCGGGCTGGATACCGCCACCCCCAGGATACCCAGGGTTTGGGACAGGCCAACCGCCTCCGCCTCCGCCACCAAGCTATGGCGGTGACGGTGGTCGACAATATAACGGCGGTGGGCACTACAATGGTGGCGGGCAGTACAGCGGCGGCGGGAACAATGGGTGGACCCAAGGCTACAATGGAAATTACGGGCCACCTCCACCACCGGGAAATTATGGTCATCCAGCACGGCAGCCACCAGCGTATGGTGGTCAAGACTACCGGCCGGCTGACAATCAATCTCAAGGCTATCGTGACACGAGGAGATACCGGTAAGATGGGACGGACGGTCTTGATGTTGTGCCACTATGTTTGCGGCGAGGTTTTCATCTTTATTTTTTTCTCTATCTGATCTACCCCCCTCTCTCCCCCTTTTTTTCAGGGGCTGAGGCTGGGCGACACGCATTTGGGACGGTGGTGAATAGTTGTTCTCTACGACGTAGCTATATACGAGGGTTCGGTGTTGGGCACAGACTGGGTTCATTTCAGATTGATCTGAAAAGCATGACAGTCGTACGTCGTATATGCCTAATTGACACAATGGCTTTTGAGAAGACCTGACTGTGATCATGTCAGCAAACCGAGACATTGCACGCCGTAGAACCAAGCAGGTACTGCAATTTCAGGCACCGTTCTGTGCGTGTCTGTGGCAGGCCGTCTTGTGTCATGTTTGAGGTCTGTTTGGGCAGGACGACAGAGGAGATGCCGACGGAGCTTGCGCTTCACTTTAGCGACGTTTGGGTGCAATTGTCGCGCATATTTCTCGAACTTGCCAATTCCTCGAATTTTTTTTCGTTCAGTGGACTGCGGGGGGGAGGGTCCAAACACCCCGCGCACTGGTCCCGTCTATGATACACGGACAAGCAAGGCGCCATAGCTCGGGCGTACACCACACACACGGACAGAGCCAACGGTCTGGACGAAAACGCTTCCAACAACGTTAACATTGCCACGCGTGAGCTAAAGCACAACTTATCCCGTCCAACGTCCCGCCGACGACAGCGCGTTCCGGGTCGACAGTTGATCAGGTTGGTGACAGCACAGTTTCTACCGGCTGGCAAACATTCCAACCCTTTCACCCATTGAGAGCCTGCAGCCCCTTCTCTTCGGCCCGTCACGTTTGGCTAGCAGCATCTTTCCCGCCAGTTGTCTCAACCATCCCCCCATCCAAAGGAAGGCATTCTCCTTTCACTTGCAAGGCATTCAACGACTTACCGCACTTCCTCTGTTCTCCATCATGATCTCGCCCGAGAGTCGGTGATCCTTTCACGTCGACCAGCCATGCTTTCCAGACCAGGCCCTTTTCCTCAGCTCTTTTCTGCAAAATGAACGGCGACGCCGGCCTCGTAGGCTGTCTCGTGGAGAGGCTTACCACCAGGGTATTGCTTCCTTTGAACTCCCCTCCAATCCTGCCGGCGCCGCTCCGGTGTGTTGACACGATGCTTGCAGCTACCCCATAGGACCGGAACTCACGGCGATAGTCTTCAGCACGACCAAATCGTGACCATCACGCGAACGACCCTCGTCCAAGTCAGCTCCACATCTCTCGTCATTGTTCTCGATGCCCTCCTGTCGCTCCTCGAAGATCTGGCCCGCCCGTACACCAAGAACGTGTCGACACATCCGTCCCATGTTCTGCTGTCCGAGCTGTTCGTGCTGGCATTGCTCTCCGACTGCTGTTCCAGTCATTGGGATACCGTGTCTAGAGCCCGGTCGACCGCAGAACAGGGCCTTATCCGGTGCCGACGACGGGCATTGCATCCGCCTTCTGTTGCTATCGACAGCTCCCTCATCCGCCGAGTGTTCGAGGCCATCCGGATCTTCATGCCCCCCTTGCCCGAGGGCTATATCCTCCTGCCGAAATCAATACTCGACGAAGTCGAGTCCCAACCTTCCCATGCCGCCGGCCTCTGGGGAGAATCTTTAAAAGCACCACTCTCAGCACGATCCGAAGAGTCCTTTAACGCCCCACATGTGCTAGACTCTCGCGTCTTGGAGATTGAGAGCCATGTCAAAAACATTGTCGAATACATGACAGCTTCCAGCTGGCAGCTGTCCTTTGAGTACTACAAATCTTCAATCTACAAGATCCGATCGACCGCTCCAACCCAGCCAATGCCACCCTCGAGCCCGATTTCTACTGACGACGAGAGAGCAGCGCTCGTCCACATTCGCATAGTCTCCTTCTTTTGGTTGGACCGCCACGGGCTTAGCCAAGTCATCCAAGAGACCTGCTCGAGCTTTCTTCACTTCCGCAAGCCGTTCCAGAACGCCCTCGCCATATCTGTACCTCTTCTTATCACCAGATGGATTTCTCGGTTCCCCCAAGAATTCGTCCAATTGCATTCCTCGCATTTTCGCCTTGATGGAGGCCCTGAGATCTTGTTCGATATGACGGCAACTGTGACGGACAATGGACGGAGGAAGGGCCAGTTATACCCCTTGCAAACAGCCCTACTCTTTCTTATTCCAGACGTGTTCGAGGTTGCAAGCAACATGCGAGAGGCCAGGAGCGGTGGTGTCTTAAAAAAGGCCGCCTTCTTGGAGAGTTTACGCAAGTTATTGCGGAACAGAAATGAACAGGCTATTTACTGTCACGTGGCTCTCCTTTACGTCGCCCGGCACTTTGAGGCAGAGGGTGACTCTGCCCTCATGAGCTATGCAATGGACGTACAAAATGAAGTCCGGGATGCCATCTTCCGCAGACTTCCAACCGGACCCGACATGGCTCTTTATGACCAAGAGTTTTTGACAGCCGCCTTTGTCAGTCTGACACACATCAACTTTGAAATGTGCGTTGATTCTCTTGCTGAGAGCTGTCTTGCAGCATCCGCACCGCACAACTTCAAAGTTGCCGTGATCCAGGCTTGCTCGCACTTTGCCAAGCTCGAGAATATAACGAGATATGATCCACTGTTCACGGCAGCTTCAGCCTTTGTGCAGGTTCAAATGAGGGTTAGTTAATTTCTGAATGGTTCACTTTCGGACTGGTGAGAAAGCAAAAGGCAAGACTGACATAGTTCTTTTATTTATAGGCTATATCTTCCCAGCTGATGACTGCCTTCGCGGCTGGGCCTAATCCCTTGCCAAAGTCCAACAACATGGGTCAATCTATCGCAATGTTATGCAGCATACTCGGCTTCTTGAACTCGTCTCCCCTGACCCTTTTCCAAGGAGCACCCAGCAAACCTGAAGACCAAGTCGTTTTTTACCGGGAGAATATCGAAGCATTCATGCTTTGCATGATTGTGGCAGACAGTTCGGTAAGGCAGCTAGCTGTCGGTATCGCACCGCAGCTGTTCTCCAACGAAACTGTTCTGCGTCACCGGAGTTCACTGCTCCCTTCTTCGAAATTCAAAGTTGGCTTCTGGAAGTTGTCGTAAGTCATCCTCAATCCCTTCCCGGAAGTATCCTCTGTCTGTTTGTCACTTTTCGGCATTCACTAATACAGGACCCAAGGTCGCGTATCTTGGAAGCTCTGTGTGATTCAGTCAGTCCTTTCAGCCTCGGAGAGGGACTGCACTCGATTCACAACTATCTTGAGTCCCGCCTTCTGCTATTGCGATCTGTGCAGGTAAGTCACAGAAACCTGTTGTTCAGCACAGTCTCGTCAGGTGGTGGTCTCTAATTTTCAAAGGAACTGTCAGAATTTACCGAGGAAATTACCGAGCGCACCGCATGCTCAACAAAGCTGGAAACACTGTTTCTTGTCTCACTATGCTCTTCGGAAATCGAGACGTGTCAGTTGGTGACAGCGTGCATCGGGCTGTTTCTGGATGAGTGTAGCATGATCGACACCGCTTCAAAAGGTGCAAAATCGTCGTCTACCTTGTTACGCAACGGCGACATATTCCGTGAAATTTCGTCGAGAGAGTTTCGGTTTACCGGCTTAGTCGCGTTCCAGCGACGGGTCAACGGTCTCTTGAGAAGGATGCAATACCCCAGCTGCGGTATCCTCAGGGCATGGGAAATTGCTTTTGAGAAATGGCTTCAGCTCTGCAAGGATGTAACGACCGCAGCTCCAGATGCACTTGCCGAGAAAAACATTGTTGCATGGCGAAACTACTCTGGATTTCTAACCTCCCTCGGAGGCATCTGCACCGCTGGCCAGGGTGCTGTTATTGAGGAACCTGCCACCAGCGGCTTTAGATGGATCGATAGGCTGTCACCTGACAACTCCGAGGAGCCGCTGTTGAGCCAATTTCTCAGGCTCAGCATTCAGCTTTTAGGCTGTGGAAATGTTCGGACCCGAGAGACTATGAGGGAGGTGTTGTCGATGGAGAGCTCTCCAATACTTTATCAGCCGCTCTTCAAGGCTCTACTGGCGGAGCTCGACACGTTGTTCTCTGGCGCAACAGACCATACCGCGAAGAATCCGGACAGTGATGTTGCGTTTGTAGAACAGGCAGTGTCACTCCTTCGTTGCTTGATAGAGCGATTGGACTCCCCCTCCGACGACTTGGGAACAGCATGGTCTGTTCATCTTGGGGCACAGACTCTCAGCTTTGCCAAGTACTTGGACACATTGCCCGACACACCAAACAGTCTCCGGGTGAAAGTTAAGACGTGCCAGCTCTGCGAAGCTATGACCAAAAGGAGAGAGCACCTGAACCTACGCGATGATGTGCGCATTAGAAACCAACTACTCGAAGTCATATTCAGCTGGATTGCGCGTCCGCATTCCCCAAGCGAGCACCCGTACGGCGGAAGCACGGGCCGTCAAGATGAGGCTGCTCGACTACAACGAGATCTAGACAGGGCATGTCTACGAGCCTTGGCCGAGCTCACTCACCGACTACCTCTTCAGCCTGGAGATGGCCAAACGGACGCTGGAACAAGTGACCTGAAGTCGCACATGTTTCACACATACTTCAATCGGTTTCTCTCTTTGCTGAACCTGGAACAGTCTGAATCGAGTCGAGCAGAATACGGAGGCGGCAGTATCCGGGATGAGACAACATCTTCGTCGGAGCTTGCTATCACCATCCTCTCCAATCTTCTAAGCTCCAATCTCGACGTTGGGCTGAAGCGCTCTCTCAGCATTGGATACCATGAGAATGTAGAAATCCGGACTGCCTTTGTCCGAGTTTTGTGCAACATTCTCATGCAAGGTACAGAGTTCAGCAATCTCTCTGACACGGCAGTCAACGACAAATACGACGATTTGATGGAAGTAAGTGATCGGCCTTCAAGTCTACGTGCCAGATTTCGATCAGGATCTAACAAGTATCCTAGCTTCTCACGAACGACACCACTCTAGCCATGGCAATGTCTGCTGAATGTCCCGGTTCTGAGGTAGATGAGCTGACGGTTTCGCTCCTCAATGTGTTTGAGGGCCGCGGCCTAGGCTTTGTACTTCTCGAAGCACTCATCAAATTGGAAGTGGACGAGACCGGTAAGCACAATCGGGGAGTATCTCCGCCGACTTTTTTTCTAATTTCCTTGAGACCATACTAATCTCAAATTATTTCCTCATTATAGAGAACGAGTCTGAGCTTCTTCGACGAACCTGCGTTGCCACAAAGATGCTTTCGGTTTACGCCAAGTGGAAGGGTGGACCCTATCTCAGAGCGACATTGCAGAAGGTTGTCGAACGACTGATGCTGACAGCTGATGACCTTGACTTTGAACTCGATCCTGCTCGTGTCAAATCCCAGGATGAGCTTCAGAAAAATGCGGTCCAACTTCAGATTGTGGCCAAAGTATTTATCGATGACATTTGTATATCAGCAGCCAGAATTCCGACAGAGTTTCGCAGAATTTGCAGCATAGTACGTGCATACGCCAAGAAATTGTCTTGGCTGCTATACCTTTCCTTTCCCCTCATCGGCACTCCTTCAAACTGACAGTCCTTGTGATAGATTTCGTCGGTGGTGACAACTCGATTTCCTGAGGCGAAGTACACAGCCGTGGGAGCCTTCATATTCCTCCGATTTTTCTGTCCTGCAATTGTGGCACCAGATGTGGAGGGCCTGGTATCTACAGTGCCTTCGAAAGAGATGAGACGGGGTCTTCTTTTGATAGCCAAGATCATCCAGAATCTAGCCAACAACGTCCTCTTCGGAGCAAAGGAACCGTACATGTTCCCCCTCAATGAGTTTTTGTCACAAAACATCTATGACGTGACGACCTTTTTAAGGACAATATCGGTATGTTGATATCTGGTTCAAACGTACTTGAATGTGTTAAAAGCATCCTAACATTGAGTAGGTGGCTCCCAACACCATAGAGAAGCCCACGGAGGGCGAGTCGGTCGATTTTGGTGCCTCTGTGGCTCTACATCGCTTTTTGTACGACCACTGGGACCAATTACGGCAACGACTTGCATCACAGGAGCGCCGAGATCACGTCCGGTCCCCTGGAGAGGGTCCTCGTGCCCGCTCTCCGACCCTCGAAACAGTGAAGAATCTCATTACGAACTTGGGGCCACCTCCATTAGCTGTCACATGGAACAAGCCGCAGATTACGCTCAATAGTCCGCCGGCATACTCTCGATTTCAAAACTTCATGCTGCGCAATACATTCAGGAGCACTGAGTCCTATGTTACAGCACGCGCCATTTACGATGGCGGCGAGAGCAAGGTATTGAACTCGTACACTGGCACGGTCTACTTGGCAATCGATCTAACCCGACTCTAGGATGGCGTGTCTATCATATGCATCATTTTGCGTAATATAGACGCTGAGTCGATTGACTTTGACACTTTGATCTATTGCTATCTGAAGGCTTGTACTCCCCGCCCCTGTTTCCCTCACATAGTCGGAAGCTCTCTCATCGTGCTCTTGGAGCAGTAATCTGACCTGCCACACCTGCAGATTGCCAGTCGTCTCTGGCACAAACCGTTTGGGCTTTTCGTCGACGCCACGTGTTACAGCGGACAGAATGAGCCGCAGGACGATCTTTTCCAAAAGTTGGAGCTCCTCACGCCCACAGAGCTATCGCGGCAGCTGTCTAGGGTATACATTTACAATATGAACAGCGCTTTCCGGTGCGTCACCATCTAGAATTTGCACTCATCCCGGGCTTTCTAACGGCAATAGCAAATGTTTCCGGCGAACTCTCCGCACAGCAGCGAAGTTGGATGGCGGTGTCTTCCACCCAGATAACGTCGACTATCACCTCATTAGCAGCATGCAAGATTTGCAGGCTCACTTCCATCTTAGTCAGCTTCATCTTCCCAAGGAGACTATCAGTGTCGTGGCCGATACGAGATATGTCTTCCAGCAAGTCACGCGGCTGTCTCGATCGAGAGGAGAGATAGACGTCATTATCAAAATCGGCAGCCAGTTTGTTCAGATCACCACAACTGAAAAGCAAGAGATTCACCAAGGCTTCGGCCTTGAAGCCATCTTCAACGACATCTTCCGACTGTCAGACATTGAACAGGCACCATTGTCTGTCCAGGCGGACGACGACTCCGCTTTTGGGTTAAGAGCCGAAAACGGGAAGATTGTCATGTACTTTGCGAGCCCCAAGAAGTCCGATATCCTGCAGGAGATAAGAGGAGCCAAGGCAAAGTACGGAAAGGATTACAGGACCCCCAAGCCCTACAGCAGACTGGTGCGCCCTCAGGATGTTCCCGGGACGCTTCTCAATATATCCCTTGCAAACCTGGCCAGTTCCGACCATGCCTTGCGGATGTCGTCGTACAACTTGCTCAGTGCTCTCTGCCGGTCGTTCAAGTTTGCGTCTGCCTCCAAGCTGCTGTGTAGCAAAGGTGAGCTCCATCGATACAGCCATGACCAAAGCAATGCCTTGTCCTTTCAACTAATTGTCTCCGACAGACATTTGTGTGCCGCTGGATCCGTCTCAGTTTGTTATCAATATCAGTAGGAAACTGGCACAAACAGAAGCGCACCTCACGACGGATTTTTTGATGGCATTCTTCCTCAACTGGGACAGCCTTCCGGACGAACAGAAGCCATTGAGCCTCGCCTATATGGCTCCTTGGCTGCCCGGACTGCGCACCACCGTACTGACGGCAGAGACAGAAGGCGAGAAGGTGAGGGAAAACATTGCAATGTTCTGCAGAAAGCTGGTGGACGTTGCAGTGTCGGATCCGTTTTTGAAGTTCACAATCGAGCAAAACGTGTGGCCGGCAATTTACCAGGACGAAACTCTGCTAGACATGTTTCTAGAAGAGGTTGTCAAGATGGGAATATCGGCTGGGATCAACGACGAGCAGACGGAAAGCCTTGCCTCGGTACTCGCGGGCATCGGCACAGTGACGCTGCGTGGGAAGATCATATCGCGCCTGAGGAAGGCTCTCAACCGATCGTCGGTGCGTCCGACGAAGCACCTTCCGGACAATGCCGTCTGGACGGAGATCTGCGTGCTTTTGCAGTTCTGTGTCTCCCTGTCCTTTGACAACGGCATCCAGTCGCAGCTCTACCTTCCCGAGATATTCCACATTGTCACCATGCTAGCCAACACTGGAATGTCGGGAGCACGCTTTTTGGTGCACCGTCTGCTGACGAATACGATCCATGCCATGTGCACCTCGTTCTCTCTCGACGAGGTGCGACTCGGAAAGCTGAGAGGGACGTTGGAATCTCTGTCAGAAGAACGGGGCGACCTGTTCTCAAATCACACGTCGTTCGGCCGAGACGGAGCTTCGATCTCGACAAATCAAGACGCTGGAGCGACGCTGGTGGCCACTGAGAGTCTTGCGGCGATCCTGTTTGAGCTGTGCTCGGTAGCGGCCCCGACGATGGACACGGCCAATGCGTGGCGTGCTCGGTGGATGAGCCTGGTGGCCAGCACGGCCTTCCAGAACAACCCAGCAATTCAGCCGCGGGCATTTACGGTCATGGGCTGTCTCGCCCGCGAGGAGGTGGATGACGATCTTCTGTACCAGGTGCTCGTGGCGCTTCAGACCAGCATTGGGCGGTTCGGCGATGACAACAACAAGGACATGACGGTGGCAATCGTGGCGGCACTGTCGAAGATGATGGCCAAGCTCTCGTCGGCGTCTCGGTATGGCCTCCAGCTGTTCTGGTTGGCCATGTCTCTGCTGAGACTGGTGCCGTCGGGACTCTTCAACTACACCGCTCTATTCTTAGAATCCGTGCTGGCCAACATCAGCGTCTCGGGGGAGATACGCGGGGACCACATGGTGCCGCTCCTTCTTCAAGGCCGCTCTCAGCTTGAAGACGCGGCTCTGCCTCTTGACGAGACGTACGGGATCCACTTTAACAGCGACAACTTCCATTTCGCAGTCTGTGCTTGCCTTGTGCGCGGCCTAACAGACGCGACCACTCGACCGGCGGCTCTGCGGCTGCTGTCTACGTTCCTGGAGCTCAGCAGCTGGGCCCAGGCTGGGCGGGAACCCAAGGCAGCGGACCTGGCGGGCTCGCCGTACATGGCACTAATTCTGGCGCGTGCGGGAAGCGCGGAGGAACTGCGCGACAGCCTTTGGCACCTGGACGATGGCCAAGCCGGGCTGCCGAGCCTGGCTCAGGCCCACTCGCTTCAAGACGTGGGACGAATTGCGGAGAAGGATCTGCTGCTAAACACGGCGATGGAGCTAGTCGATTTCCAGTACCTCGAAGATCCGATCCAAAACCGGACTCTGTCATGGTTGAACGAACTGGCGCGGGAGAAGCCCAACGTGATCATGCACCTGTAAGTTTCCGTCCATCTGGTTCCGGGCAGACCAGGCCGGTCAAGCAACTAACGAGAGGTAGATGTGCGCCCATCGCCTCGATACTGGACGAGGTCTTGCTGCACTGTCAGAACTCGTCGACGCTCGAGTCGGCACACGAACTGTTGCAGACGCTCAGCTCGAACCCGCGGTTGTCAAACATGCTGGATTCGACAGACATGTTAAAGGCAACACTGGACGACCTGGGTTTCGGAGGTCTGTGGCGGTCGTGCTCTTTCAGCAACCCCCACGAGCAGGACGAGCGTTGCTTCAGCCTGACAGAGAAGCTCATAGCGGTAAGCAGTTGCAGATCGCGCCGATCTACGGTGGCAACAGAGCGGATAGTTGGATCTGGTAACTAATGTGGCCCACAGCTCACTATTGCATACTCGTAGCGAGTTAACCCTGGGTGAGGGTAGATGGTCAGAGCTTGGATCTGGTGAGCTAGAGCGTGGAGAAGAGCAAGGGCGTTTAGCCTTGTCGAGTACAGGCCGTCAAGAGTGTAACGGAAAGTCGTAGGGTGGACGGCTATACGTCGTAGTGTGTGGCAATTTAAGATACTATTGTGGAGAGAAATGGCGAGGAAAGTGTCAATGTGCAGGCTGGACGGATGAGAGCCTGAGCGCAGACGGCATATTGGCCAGGAGAAATGTGGAGATGCTATGTTGGTGGATACATACTCCGTACACATCGCTGGAGAAGTCAAGCCCTTCCGAATCAGCAAGCGCTAAGAAGCCAGAATGGCCGAGGCGAGAGAGAGGACAGCCGGTGCAGTGAGGCCAAGAGCTCGGCACAAAGGCCTGGTAAAAATAGCGACGCCCCGCTATGGCACCGATATGCCATGGTTCGTTACATACGGAATATGGCGCTGCATGTTGGCTATGGCAGAGTACGACGTACGAGTACGAGGTTCGTAGAGGGGGGGAAACTGGGCTGAGCGGCTGCCTCAGAATTACCAGCTGGCCGGAACACACTTGGGGGTGAGGATAGAGGATTAGTGGGGCAGACTGTACGAGTACGGGGCATATATTGAGGCGCTGGCCCGTGAGATGGTTCCAACAAACAGGCAAGATAGGTCACAGCTCTGCAGGGGTGCTGCGCTACTCTGCAACCGCGAGAGGCTATTGTGACTACGACTTCATGTTCGTATGCACGAGTACGTACGTTGCGGCGACGTGGATACGAACGGGCGAAGTGCGAGTGTGAGTGCGGGTGCAAAAGCGAGCGTGAGAGCGTGAGAGCGTGAGAGCGGGAGCATGAGCCGATGGGCCTGACAGGCCACAGGCGAAAGGCCTGATGACCAAGACCTGGCAGGAATGCGCGTAATCCGACCCCGCGTGACTTTGCCAGCACGACAAAACCGGTCACGAGACCACAACCGCGTGATGGCTTGGGCTCGCAAAATCAGACGGACAGCCACCATGCAATTGCCGAAGGCCGAAAGAGCATAATGGAGGGGCCGACGCAGCGGCTTCAAGAGGAAGAAGAAAAAACGGAAAAGCGGAAAAAAGAAAAAGAGAATAAGAGAAAAAGAGAAAAAGAGAATAAGAAAAAGAAGAAAGAAAAGTGAAAGCGGTGCAGCTATTGGCTGGGCTGGGCAACCCGGAGACGTCCGTAAAGGGAATATACCGGCCTCTGGAAAAGATTTTTCTAGTGGGTTTTATCATGAGCGCTGATTGGTGGGGCTTGTGGCGGAGTGCGCCGGTTTGATTTTTTTCGCAGAGATGCTACGTAGCGGATCTGCAGGCAGAGCATCTCCGTGTGGTTGACGCACCACAGCACCTCGGCACTCCCGCGACAGGGTTTCTGGCAGCCTCTAGAAGCGTCTAGAAGTAAGGAGCCGAGAGATTTTAGGGGCCCGAGGACCAGGACGTGTCAGACGGGACTGGCGGAAATGTTTTTTCCTCCTCGCGAGGACATGTTTGTCAAATGGCCGGGATCTGGTCAAAGGTCGGCGTTTACGATGGCCGCGATCAGAAACAACGTCGGAGTGGCCGGGTTGGCACGTCACACGCAAAGAGGCTCGATCGATGGAGAAGCCGCTTGCGAGGAGATGGAATCGAGAAAAAAATGGGATTCAAACGGCTGTGTGCGTTGCGTACTCGTACCTGCATATCCATCACACTCGCCAGCACAAGTGGTGTGGCTGTGCGCATGAAAACTCTTTCCAAGCTGCCAAAGCAGGCAGCACCAAGGCTGGGCGACGTCATTCTCTCGTAACGTCAGCGGTCAGAGAAAGGGAAAAAAAAGAGGACGGAAAAAAAAGAGAAAAGTGGACCTGCCTCGGGGTGGGTGAGTCAAATCCGGGAGCCAGATGACTATGTAGCTATACCTGTGCGGCACTGCTTACAAAGACCCCACAAAGAGCCATTGCAGGAGCTTCTGGGGCCTTCAGCAGGGTTCCATGTGCTGAATCAGGCACCGGCAGTGCAGGTGCAAGTACCAGTTACTGAGGCCGCCGCACTAGTCCGTGGAGGTGACATAATAATGACTGGGCTTTGTCGAGACACCCCCCATGTCGCTTGCACCCCCCCTCCCCTGTATCCGTGGCCAGCCGGAGCGTCATCTCATGACATTATCATATATAAGCTGGCCACTTGACACCACTTCTCAGAGTTCGCCACCGTTGCCCCCTTCGCTCTCCCCAACCACTCTCACACTATTGTCGCAAGAGCCGAACATTATCGCTATTGAGCATCATCATCTCTCTCATCGAAATCTACAATAATGTTGTTTGCGCAGGACACTACGCAGCAGCATCTTGATCAACAAAACCTCCAGTATCTTCAGCATCAGCATCAGCAGCAGCAGCAGCAGCAGCAGAATCAGCAGAACCAGCAGAACCAGCAGAACCAGCAGAACCAGCAGAACCAGCAGAACCAGCAGAACCAGCAGAACCAGCAGAACCAGCATCCGTCACAACTCGACAAGCTGGGAGCGCTGAACGCGGCCGACTTTGACCTGGACGACTACCATTCGAACCTCAGCCTGTCGTCATCGCCCAACTCAGCACAGCTGTCGCCATCCGTCGCCTCCAACGTCGCCTTTCCGGCGTCGCTGACAGCCTTTGGCGAGCGGGACCCGGTCCTTGTCCCAGCCTTCGACTCCGACCTCGTCTTTGACGACCAGGACTACGACTTTTCTATGCTGGGCAGCAGCGACCTGACCATGCATACTGAGCCCTGGCTGCCACATAGCCAGCTCGCTGCCGGCCGCTCGTTTGGCCGCATTTCCCATCACCGCGAGTCCTCGCTCTCGTCGCTCGGCTCTGCCTCTGCAGGCCCGGCCTCACCCTTTTCCCAGAACACGTCCAACCCGCACATCGCCGTGACCGACCCCGCCGGCGACGGCTATCCCAACATGTCTCCCTACTACGACGACCCGAACTTCCAGCTCACCAAGCAGATCGCTGCTGGCCCAAACGGTGCGGCCCCAGGCCCAGGCAGCCATGATGCCTTTTACGGCAACGGCCACCACGCCGCGTTTGCGTCACAAGACGGCGGGCTGCCCATGCAACACTTTGGCAGCCTGCTCACAGTCAGCAGCAGGCAGAAGGCTGGTGGCGTCAGCAACAACGACCGCGGCTTTCTGCCGCCTCCCGACCTAGCCATGGGCCCCAACAAGTCGCAGCCCGTGTCGGTGGCGAGCTCGATTGCGAGCAACTCGCCCTCCACGCCATCACTGGACCAGCCAGATGAGGAGGCCAGGCGCCGAAATGGTGAGAACTGTGCTGGTGAAAGTGGAAGCTGCGGTGGCGGTGGCAGTGCCGCGATCTTGTCTGCCCCGGACGAGCTTTCCTTTGTGTTTGATGATCGTGATGAAGACGACGAGTGCTCACTCTTTTTCAATGACGCAGTGACCTATTCCAAGCTCGACCGCACCATGACGGACGCTTACGGCAACGACGAGATGTACGGCTCCAACTTTGCCATTCCGACTTCTGCTCCGTCAACGTCTAGTTCCCATGGCACCGCGCCGCAGAACCAGGACATCTTCGGCCAGAGGCTTCAGGCCATCAACAGCCAGCACCTGCGCCATTCTACCGCCATGACGGGTGCTGGTCGCGAGAGGTCGCCTTTCCGCCAGGGCTCACCGCTGGCGCCAGCTCCCAGCCAAGATTTTTCTCACGGAAACTTGCGCTTCGGCTCCCTCCGACAGCCTCGCCAGCAGCAGCAGCAGCAGCAGCAGCCGCCGCCGCGGGTTGTAGCAGGCCCTGAGCAGGCATATCGTGCCCAAATGGTCGTTAACAGCCAAGACAACTCGCCGCCGCAGACCATTTCGCCCAAGGATGCTGTTCTCGATTATCACGAGGTGGAATCTGAGAATGACGCGTCAAACTTCTCGCTCTTTGCGCAGGGCAATCCTCAGGGATTTTCCGTCAACCAGATGGGCAAGTCTGCTGTCAACACGATGAGCAACGCCTACCCTGCCATGGCTGACCAGGGCTTCAACTTTCTGCCGCACATGGCCGCCGGCCTGCAGCAGATGCCACATCCGATGCCACAGCAAATGCCACAGCAAATGCCACAACAGATGCCGCAGCAATACCCATTTGTCGCGCAGCAGGCGAGCCAAGCAAGCCAAGCGAGCCAGGCCCCCAACCCACAAGCGCAGGCCAACAACGCCGCCATCTCGATGCAGCCAGCCCCAGCGAACGGTGGACCTTCAGCAGCAGCCGGCAACATCAGCATGCAGCGCCCTCTCGGTGTTGCCGCGGACGGTGGCACCTACACCTGCACATATCACGGCTGTACGCTGCGCTTCGAGACGCCGGCACTTCTACAGAAACACAAGCGTGAAGGTCACCGCCAGACCAACGCCCTGGTTGGCGTACGCAGGAGTGATGGGCCGCTGTCAGCTGGGCTGCAGAATACCCAGGCTGGCCCGCACCGGTGCGAGCGCATCAACCCAAGCACCGGCAAGCCCTGCAACACGGTCTTTTCGCGCCCTTACGACCTGACACGACACGAAGATACGATTCACAACGCCCGCAAGCAAAAGGTGCGCTGTGCTCTCTGCACGGAGGAGAAGACTTTTAGCCGTGCCGATGCTCTGACCCGCCATTTCCGTGTCTGTCATCCGGACGTGGAATTACGCGGTAAACAGCGTAAGCGGCTTGCGAACGTCGCCTGAGAGGACTACGACGAATCTGGAATTCAGGCGAAGGGGGGATGCACAAAAATTGCTTGCATCACCCTCATCGGAATTACGTCGGGGCGATCTAATGACGCACGGATTTCGTGGCACAGCGCAGAGCACCCGGATTTTCGCCAAGTCGCGAGTCGCGCCGTTTCTGTTTTCAGCGCCTTGCCCATTATGGAAGTGGAGCCTCTGGCACACACTCCCCTCGTCGCCCAAAGTGACGATTA
Organism: Grosmannia clavigera kw1407; assembly: GCF_000143105.1. Lineage (NCBI taxonomy): Eukaryota > Fungi > Ascomycota > Sordariomycetes > Ophiostomatales > Ophiostomataceae > Leptographium > Leptographium clavigerum. The sequence goes on along the minus strand of NW_014040560.1, from coordinate 11,642 downwards.
TGACGTCAGCTCGCGACTCTCTTTCAGGAAAGATTGTGAGACAAGCTTGTTTCCACACGAGCAAACAGGACGTTGGGCTTCGGCTTCGTTTTTCATGACGACTTTTTTCTTCTTATTTTTACACTTGCGTTTTTTCATTACCGCCTTTATTAATACCTCTAGAATGTTTTGTGGGTTGAGGGGGCGTGTGCGAAAGAAGGGCAGGTGTGGGCCACGATGATCGATCTTGTGATTCATCAATCATCCTTCGGTCGTATGGTCATCTGCCATATTCCCTTGTCCTTCCAGTCCCGCCATTCGCGCGTTCTCATGTCCGCCATGTCCGTTTCGCTTTTTTTCCCACACGTCATAGAAGTTCCCTGCTAGCAATTAGCCGCACCACTTTCTCACTCTGTTATCACATTGTCTCTTGATATTTGTTTGGGCTGCTGTTTTGGCGGTCCATGTTGCATTGGGTTGGAGGGAACGGTATAGACAAAGCAAAGGTGTTTCGCGGGACGGGGCATCACAACTTGGGCTCGTTTGGTTTTGTCTTATTTTCTCGTCAAGGAATGGTTTTGTATACAACAAACATGACTTAGTATGCTATTTTTCTTGTGTTCGGATGGGCCTGGCTAGACAAGGGAGGAAGCTTTACAGCGGAGTTTGATATGTTTTCACGACTGCAATGTCACGATAACGGCAAATCAGGGCAAACCTGACTACGGCAAAAAAAAAACACATTTTTTCCTATACAAACGCATCTGCTTTTGATCATGTGCTTTGTACTGCGTGTCTCTTTCCCAACTGGGTGGGGTGTAATGGATTTCGGTACCGAACGGTGTCCAGCCTGATAAGGTAGAAATCCAAGTATGCAACGCACAGCGAACATGGCCCCGTGCATAAAGGCAAAACGAGGCTATGAGTTTTCTCCGGCGGCTTTCAAGACGACTCGCTGCCCATGACTGCAGCACGTGCGTCTTCATACAGAGGCGTGATGCCAGTCCAGAGTTGAAACTAGAAAATCGTGATTAGAAAATAGAAAGAAAAAAGAAAACGACATGAAGGAAAAAAGAAAAGTTCGCAATCATACCTGATGCCATCCCTGTGCAGCTAACACCTCCAGGCCCGGGACTGTCTTCCAACCGAAGCCCTCGGCAAGCTTCATCGCTGGCGTGACCCGCGGCATGTAGGCCATCTCCAGCAGCACCCGGGGTCCCGGCAGCGTTGTGGAGCGCTGTAGGAGAGTGGTGAGAAGCCCTTGAACAGAATCATCCAGCGGCTTGTCAGCCGGGACGGTAGTGATGATAACCGAAGGCGGCGTGGCAGCATCTGCACCCGTGCTGCTCGTCGATGACGGACCCAGCAGCTGCACATTATAGCTGGCCGGGAAGCCGTCGACAATCTTGGCGGCATTCGCGCTATTGCGAGCTGCCAAGTAGATGGGGCCGTAGCCCAGCGCATGCAGTGCATAGACGGCAGCCCGCGTCGTTCCTCCAGACCCGACCACAAGACCGGCAGCCGACTGGGATGTCGACGGTCTCTCGACACCGGCGCCTCGGAGGGCGTGAATCATGCCTCTCCAGTCGGTATTGTCGCCGATCAGTCGGGCACCTCCTGCCTTGCCGCCCTTAGATGCTGCCACGGGAATGATCGTGTTCACCGCGCCGATGGCTCGTGCAGCCTCGGTCACCTCGTCCACCACGTCCATCACGTCCAGCTTGAGCGGGATCGTCACAGACGCTCCGCCAAAGTCGGGCGACCGGACAATCGGGAGCACGTCAGCCACGCTGCTCGTCTCGGCCAGGCCGTATGTGTGTGGCAGTCCGGTCAGGTCGAAGAGCGCCTGGTGGAGGGCAGGCGACCGCGACTTTGCTATGGGCATGCCGAACAGGACGAAGCGGCGCTGCTCCAGATCTCCAATCAGGGACAGCGCCTGACGGATCTCCCGAGCAGAGAGCTGTCCGGGGGCGGCTGCAAACGGGAGGTCTGGGTGCGACACTGGCGTGAGGAATCCGTTCAGCACGCGGCTCAGCTTGCCCTGGCTGCCCATGTTCAGCGCGATCATGGGCTTGGCATGGGTTGCCAGCATCCTCGTCTTGAAAGCGGCCACGGCAAAGTTGTCCTCCATGCTGCGGGCAACGCCAATGAGCTTGATGATGTCACCGTGCTGTAGCGCCTTGTTAAAGTGTGGCATCCACCCGCCATTTCGCCACGAGAGCGTGCCCTTGGGATCGTGGTGCGATGCGATGATGCGCGTCTTGCCCTTGCTCTTGGTCACGGCCTCGATCACGTGATCCGGCATCGTCATCTCCAGGTCGACATACTCGATGCCCATGCGGATGGCAATGCGGTACAGAGCAAGCGCCTGGTCTGTGTCTGCGTCTGGGAACCGGCCTCCCTGGCTGACCGTGCGGACGGTGAAGATGATGGGTAGCTTCTTGGCCACCGACCGCAGCAGGGCGACCTGTGTGCTGACCGAGTCGACAGCAAAGCTCTCGAGCAGGTCCACACGCAGCTCCACAGCATCGGCCCCGACAATGACGCGCGGAATGACGTCCGATGCTGCCGCCACATCGGGCACCGTGAGCGACACAAAGTACGACTGGGCCTTCTGCTTGACCTCGTCCAGGTGTGACGTCTGTCCCCGCAAAACGGTTATCAGCTGGTCCAAGTCTGCAGGAGCCTCCTGAGGCAGGCCCGAAGCCCCTGAGTAGGGACTGAAGTAGTAGTGGCTGCTGCACTCCTCAAACCAGTCCTTGCGCCGCAGATACACGTTCCGGATCTGCTCCATGTATGCGGGCCGGCTCTTGTCCTGGAGCAGATACTCGACGACCTGCTCCGTGTCGCGATGCACGAGAAGAACACAGCCTCCGCCACGGTGAAAGGCCACCAGCAGCTCGCGCGCCTTTGGCGTCTCGACAATGCCGCCGCCGCACGAGAACACGTACCCGGTCGGCTTCGACTGCATCATATCGGCTAGTAGGTCGAGCTCGGCCTTGCGGAATCCCTCCCAGCCAGCTTCGCCGTTGATCATCTCAGGGATCGTCATGCCCGCCCGCCGTTCCAGCTCGGCATCCAGATCGACAAACGTGCTGCCCAGAGCCTGGGCTGCCCAGGATCCTGCCGTCGTCTTGCCGGCACCTCGCATCCCGATGATAAATATCGACCGGTTCGACTCGGCCGGCGTCACCTTAGCTGCGCCGTGTGTTTTGGCCGGCTCCTCACCCTGAAGTGCCACCTGGAAAGACTGCGACAGCGTGTCCCACCAGCCGGGCCAGGTCTTCCCGACGCACTCCCGCTCAAGAATGAGCACAGGCTGCGGCGCAGCCACGGACAGGACGCTGAAGCTCATCGCCACCCGGTGGTCGTCGTAGCAGTCGATGCCGTCCTCTGGAGTGGACAGCTGTCCGATCGGCCGTCCGGTCATCTCCAGGCCATCGTCCAGCTCCGTGCACTGGACCCCGAATTTCGCCAGCTCGTCCTTCATGGCCAAGATCCGGTTGCATTCCTTCACGCGCTGGTTTGCAATCCCGGTGATGCGCGTCGTGCCATCCGCAACCGCGGCCAGGACTGACGCTGTGAGGAACGCATCGGTCATCGGCTCCATGTCGACACTGATGGCCTTGAGCGACCCTGGTGGTGGGCCCGTGACCGTCGTCGACGTGATCGCCTGGGTCACAGAGCAACCCATCGGCCGGAGTACGCTCACGGCAAAGTCGGCGTCCCCCTGGAGCGATGCCGACCCAATGTTAGGGATCGTGCAGGTTGTGCCTGTAATGGCTGCAATCGCCAGGGGATACGTGGCAGAGCTGGCGTCGCTCTCGACCACATATTCTGCTGGGTTTTGATAGGTGCCTGTTGGGATGTGGTACGTGTTGGGCTCGCTCTCCGATCGCTCGGCGTGGATGCCAAATGCCTCCATCATGGAAAGCGTCATGTCGATGTACGGCTGGGATATGGGCTTTCCACCCACAAGACGCAGCACCACGGGCTTCTTTGCGTATGGTGCTGCCATGAGGATAGACGAAACGTACTGGGAGGATACAGTCGCTGCCAGCTCGATCACGCCACCTTCCAGTCCGCCGGCAGCGTCCACTTGGACCGGCAGGCTCCCCTTGTTGCCCAGGTACTCGACCTTGACGCCGTTGGAGCGAAGAGCATCGACCAGCGGGCCGATAGGGCGTACCTTCATCCGCTCATTTCCCGTAAGCACAGTCGACGAGACGGCCGACGGAGAGCAGAGGGCCACAACAGACGTCAGGAAGCGGGAGGCCGTGCCTGCATTTCCGAGATACAGAGGCTCGCTGCTGGCAGTGAACCTGCCGCCATTTCCCTGCACGGCAAGCACCTCGCCGGACTCCTCCCAGGAGTAGCTGGCTCCCTGCAGCTGCGCGATCGCAGAAAGCATGTACTCGGTGTCATCCGAGCGGAGAAGATTCCGCAGCCGACACGAGCCGGTGCCCAAAGCCGCGAGGACAAGCGCACGGTTGGAGACGCTCTTGGACCCGGGCGGCACCACCGTGACGTGCAGGTCTTTCGGTACGCCCGGTGTCACACGCACAGAGGGCGATACGACGACCCGGATATCCTTGTCGTCCACAACAGACGCCTTGGGCTCGTGGGTCTGGCCAATGGCAGACAGAAGCACGATCTTCTTCTTGGCACCGTCGTTTTTCTTGTCCACGGCCATCTTGTCCAGAACAACGTCCACAGGACACTTCTTTCCTGCCGTCAGAGCAACAATTCGCTTGTCCTCGAGGGAGGTGGGCAAGCCGTAACTGGCGATGCACTTGACCAGCCGGGCCACCGCACTGGGACGCAACACGCCCAGGTAGCGCGCCAGCTCAGCCTCCTTGACCATACCAATGGCCACAGCCTCGCCGTGCAGGACCTGGGGGGTCAGGATGGCCTCGTACGCGTGGCCAATGGAGTGCCCGAAGTTGAGCAGGTTCCGAAGGCCACCCTCCTTCTCGTCAGAAGAAACAACTTTAGCCTTCACCCGGGCCGATGCAAACACAATACGCTTCAGTATGTGGCGAATCGGAGCGAGGCTGCCCAACGTCGTGCTGGCCAGCCGGGAGTGCAGTGCCTGCATGACGACCGGGGCGTCCTCTTCGAGGGCTGTGAACTCTGTTGCGTCCCAGATCGCCGCCGTCTTCACGACCTCGGCCAGCCCGTTGATGAACTCGCGCGTTGGTAAGGTCTCGAGAAAGTCCAGGTCTATGTACACTCGCTGGGGCTGCCAAAAGGCCCCGACAAGGTTTTTGCCCAGAGGGGTATCAATTGCCGTTTTGCCACCGATCGACGAGTCGACCATGGCGAGCAGCGTGGTCGGCACCTGAACGAAGCGGACGCCGCGCATGAATGTCGCAGCCACGTACCCGATCATGTCGCCAATGACCCCGCCGCCCAGCGCAATGATAACCGTGTCTCTCGTACATCTCTGCGACAGCAGCCAGTCCTCGATCTCTGCCTTGGTCTCGCGGCTTTTGGATGACTCGCCAGGTGGTATCACGTACGTGAGAAGACGGGTGCCGGTAGCTGTCTTTGATGTCGCCAGCCGGGCAGCCTCAAAAACCGACTTGAACGACTCGAGATAGAGGGGGGAGATGTTGGTATCCGTGATTAGGACATACGTGGAGGAGGCAATATTGTGCAACAAGTCGTTAGGGACGAAGCTATGCCATATGCCATGGTCAACGACAATGGTCTCCTTTCCGAGTATACTGATCCGTGTTGGACCACCGTCGTCCGCTCCTGTGGCAGCCATGATTGCAATTGGGTCACCAGGAAGTAATTTGGGGGAAGATCAGAGCTCGAGACGTTCTGGATCGACTGCCTAGTATGACTCTTCACGGCCTTTTTCTCCCCTCGCTGATCTTTTTTTAGCCTATTGTCCGAAAACGGCAATTGCCTGATACCGCCCTGAAACATCTAGGGCGGTTGCATTATAGGAGGCGGTGGCTGGCGGCAAATAAGCATCGCTACTTCCGACTACTATAAGCATCTAGCTAATCTATCTATTGGAGTGATTTACCGTGCTATATTGGAGCATTGATCGTTCTAGATTCCGTAATTGTTTGTATGTTCCAAAAAAAGAATTCTGACAATATTTCCAGGTATTTTGGTTGCTAAACAGATCGTACGAAGTAGATAATACCTCTCCCAAAAGCTCACAATTTTTGTCCTTACTTTTTCCTGAACCTAATACTCGCCAATACGGGAAACTGGCAAGTCCATGTTCCAAAGCTTGCACGGATCCGGTTAAAGCTTTCTGGTCGCCCCCGCAACTGGACAGATCCCCTACACATTAGTCACGAAAGCGACGGCCTTCTACTCCGTAAGTTTGTTATACTCTGTAGATGCTAGCCTAGCCTGGCTGATCCCGGTGCTTCACTATTACTATTGCATCCTCCTAGACGGCCTCTGTCTGCGTAGGCTGGGCCCTGGGCCGCTGCCGGCGCCGTGGTGCTGTTATTGGCGCCACTGGTGTAACGTTTTCGTCCTGCCGGTTGGCGGCCTTTAGATAGACAGTGAGTGGCACAGGTCTGCCGTGGCTGACCGCTAAATAGGTTACGTAGCCCGTACGCTAATATTAACGTAAGATACAATCGGCAACTCTGTGTTTTACATAGATTCGTTTGTTCTTAATAACATTCGCTTTCGTGTCGGCAAAATCAGCTATGGAGGCCTTGCAAATTACCCGTCATGGAGACTCCGTTATGCCGACACTGTCCTTGGTTACCTGCCCCGTGCCTAAGGTGCGGCCGGGCTTTGCCCTTGTCCGCATCCGTTTCGCCGGAGTCCAGCCGTCGGACAGATTAAATGCCCGAGGCGGCTTTCCCAAGACAACCTTTCCGCGCACCCCCGGCCGTGACTATTCCGGTGAGGTCGTCGAGGTCGACAAGTCCTCTGGACTTGATACTTGGGTTGGCAAGCACATTTACGGGACAAGCAACTCCGAGCTTGGCTTTACTGTCGACGGGACTCATGCTGAGTTCTGTCTCATTCCCGAGTCTGTTCTGGTGGAGAAGCCGGCCCAGCTCTCTCTTAGCCAGGCTGCTGCTATTGGCGTCCCATACACCACTGCCTTGCGCTGTCTGACTCGAGCTCGTGCTGGCCCAGAAGACACTGTGCTGGTGCTGGGTGCCAGTGGTGCCGTCGGGTCAGCTGCTGTCAAAATCGCACGGGTGCTGGGTTGTAAGAGAGTGTTGGTCGCGTCCAGGAAGCGCCAGGACTCTCCCGATGTGCTGCTGCCTGGCCCAGATTCCAGCGTTGCGCTGCAAGAACAAATCCAGGCCCTTACCCAGGGCAGAGGCGTCAGTGTGGTTGTCGACACCGTAGGCAGCATCGCTCTTATGAGCGAGGCGCTGGAGCAGCTGGCCGTTCGAGGACGCTATGTTTGGATTGCTGCTCCGCGGGATGGAAGTTCCGCCATGCTGCAGTTTGATATTTTCCAGGCATACAGGAAGGAGGCCGAGTTCATCGGCTGCAACTCCGGCATCAAGTCGAACGAGGAGCTGAAAGAGGAGATGCTCACGATAAGCAGCATGTTTGGCACAAAGCAACTCAAGGCACCCGGGGACGGTGACATTGAGCGTGTAAGCCTTAAAGATTCTGTTAAGAAGGGTTATGGGGCCCGGGGCTTAAAGAGACATGTTGTCATTAAGATGTGATGAATCGTATGAAACCGCCGAACTATTCGCAAAAGCAGGGCGTAATATGTAGGGTATGGCTTACATATCGGCTTTCCCGTTTAGCCTGGTGTAGGTTAAAAAACCGTCGTAACAAATAAACACTGCCAACCTAATAAACATCGCCCCAGTCACAACACAACAGTCGTATTACTTATCTAAATTATGTCTACCAAGGGCGACCAATGTTACTATAATACACTTAGATAAACAAGAAGACTTAAAAGTAGGACATGGCTCTAGTTCGGTTATATTTATTATTTTTAACTAATTTAAGGAAAATCTTATTGTATCGCGGTGCGCTTGCGTAGTGTATCTAAGGGGAGTGTTAAGTATAAATTTACTATACTATAAACCTTTCACCTTACTTAGATATACAGCCCTATAATTAAGGAGTAAAATTGTAGGCTTACCGCTAAGTAGTACAAATATAAACCTATAGGGTTGTAAGGGTATTCCACACACGCGTCCCTACGCACCGGTTCGGCAACCAATCGCTTACTAAGCGTTAGACTTAACGAACTATCTTAACACGTTGTACAGAACTAACACAGCCACTTAGCTGTGCCACGCCCTACTAGGGTTGCGCTACACCGCATCTTTTAGTTACGTATAAATTAACTAGCAAGCCTTTACCTACTAGTCTTTTCTAGTTTGTTAAGTTAAAGTCTTAATATAATAGTATAAGCATGTTTAAGCCTTTATAACTATATATTATATATAAACTCTTATATTCTTTAACTTCTTTTTTATAAAAAGTAATGTTTAATTATAAGGCGGCTACTTTTCAATTTATACGCGAATTAATAATAAAAGATGCTTATAATACTAATATATATAGTAATATACTAAGAAATATAAAGATTATTTAAGTAAATAGTTAGCTAACTATTAAACTAGTAGCTAATTGGTAAAAGTATTATAACTGCCTTTATACTAGTAAGCCTTTAGTTATATACCTTATATAAATATACTTTATTATATTTATTTATTAAAAATACTTAAACTTAAAATCTTAAATATACTATATTTATAAAGAAAGCTAAATGCTTTAGTAAAGTAGTAGGTTATTAATAGTATACTAGTAAAAATAAGATTACTTATAATAAAAGATTAGTAATACTTTTAACTAAGTAGGTAATATTACTTAGAAGTACTAGTAAAAGCTTAATAACTACTTAATAAAGTAGTATTAAGATAAAACTATTAGTAAGTCTTTTAGTATAGTAATAAAAATTACTAATGCTTATAAAAAGTATTGATTTTAAAGCTAAAAGTAAAATATAAAATAAAATAACTAAAAATAAATAGTTATAGTTAATAGTATATAAGCTAGTAAGCTTATGAAAAAATAACGCTATAATAATAATAAAATAAAAAACTATACTTTTATATAAAAAGTAACTAAACCTTATAACTAGTTAGTAGTTAAAGTTAGTTTACTTTTTAACTTACTAACCTTAGTAGTTTAAATAATATTAATATTATATTAAAATGCTAAATTATAATAAGAGTAAGTATACCTTTTAAAAGTACTTTCAGCTTTTTATATAAGTTAAGAAGCTTTAAGTAAAACTAGAAAATAGTCTTTAAAAGCTTAATAACTAAAAAGTAACTTACTTTAATTAAGAAAACTAGTAAAGTTAATAAAAAAGCCTTCTTTTTTATTAACCTTACTAGTATAGCTAACTAAAATATAATTCTTTATTACTATACTTTAGCTAAAGTATAAACGCTTAGTAATTACTAGGCTACTATTATTATAAACCTAGATTTTTATACTAACTTAAATATAGTTAACTTAAAGGTTATTTAATAGCTTAGTTTGAAGCTACTTTAATAGTACTTAAGCTTAAACTTAGTCTTTATTAATAAAAAAGCACTATAAGCTTATAGCTTATATAAGCTAACTATTATACTAATAAATAAAAAGGTCTTTTATACGTTAATATAAGTTTTTATAGCTATTTACTAAATAAGCCTTAACTATAAAGATATTATCTTAAGTTATAAAAAACTAAGGTTTTTAAGCGTTATTATTAATACTATTTAATAAGCTTAGTTATTTACTATTATAGTCTTTAAAACCTTTAAGTAAATAAGCTAACGCTTATATAATAGTAAAAAGTTATTTTTTATTTACTTAATATAGTTAAATTTAAGTCTTTATAAACTAGATATTTTTACTATAAATAATAATCTAGCTTTACTAAACTTTAGCTAGTAACTACTATTTTATATATAACTATTTACTAAAGTAATTAATACTAATAAAGTAAAAAAACCCACTTTTATTAGTAAATATAAAGTACTTAATTAAGCTAAAAGATAGTATAAAAGTGCTATATAGCCTATTATACTTACTATCTTTTACTTAGTAAGATAAGCTTTACTACTTTATTAATAAGCTATTAGTAAATAAGTAGATTACTTATAGTAATAGTCTAGTTAAATCTTTAATTATTTTTATTTTAAAAAATAATAGTACTTTATATATATATATTAACTATTAAAGTTTAAACTAAGTAACTAAAAAGAACTACTACCTTCTTTTATTAATTAGTAAACTATTAGATTACCTAGATAGTATAAAAGCATTCTTTAAAGTAAATATAAAGAAAGCGTACTATAAGATTTTAAGTTAAGGCCTTTAATTAGTAAAAGATTGCTTTTAAATAAAATATAAGCTTTTTAAGTTTTATCTTTTAAACTAACTAATATATTAGCTATATTTTAAGTATATATTTACTATATACTAGTAAGGCTAGTAAGTATAGTTTATAAAGTATATTTAAATAATATTTTAATTTACTTTTAAACTAAAAAGAAGTATAAAAAGCACCTTTAATTGGTTTTTAAGCGGCTAAAGGCTATATAGTTATATATAAACCTTAAGAAGTATAAATTCTTTAAAAAGAAAATTAACTTCTTAAGGTTTATTATTATTATAAAAAGGCTAGCTATAGATTTTAAGTAAGTTAAAGCTATTATTAAATAAGAGCCTTTAAGTATATATAAAATATTTAATTACTTATAACATTTATAACCTTTTATAAATACTTTATTTCTTACTACTTTTATATTATAAAAGCCTTAATAGAGTTAATAAAGATAGACTTTGTAAGAAGTATGCAAGCTCTTAGCGGCAGAAGACGTACTAATGCTACCTTTTACGCTAATGCGTAGTAGCTATACCTTATATATAAGATTAAAAGGCACCCTTACCTTATTTATTAAATTAAATATAAGACTAGTATAAGTGCTATTAAATAATACCTTGCTAACTAAAAACTTGCTATAAAGTAATAAATATACCTATATTATATAAACACTAAAGGTGCTAACTAACATTATAGCTATAAAGGCTATAAGACTACTACTTAGTAATTGCTATTAAGATAATAAGCCACTATAATATAGTATTAGAAAGCTTACTATTAGTGCTACTACTACTAAAATAAAAGAGTAGTTAGTAATAATAAAAAACACTTATAATATTGATATATATATTAATATATTAAAAGATATAAAAATTATTTAAGTAAGTAGCTAACTAGCTACTAAACTAGTAGCTAACTAGTAAAAACATTATAACTATCTTTATACTAGTAAGCTTTTAGTTATATACTTTATATAAGACTACTTTAATATGTTTATTTATTAAGAATATTTAAACCTTAGATTTTAAATATACTATATTAATAAAAAAAAGTTAAATATTATAATAAAGTAGTAAGTTATTACTATTATACTAGTAAAAGTGTAAGGGTATTCCACACACGCGTCCCTACGCACCGGTTCGGCAACCAGTCGCTTACCAAGCGGCGGACTTAACGAACTATCCTGACACGTTGCACGGGACTAGCACAGCCACTTAGCTGCGCCACGCCCCACTAGGTTTGCGCTACACCGCATCTTCCAGCCACGTATATATTAGCTGGCAGGCCTTCGCCTACCAATCTCCTA